>NC_090647.1:257692092-259087092 GCF_040937935.1 Hyperolius riggenbachi | reverse complement strand
CTTAAGTTCCCCTTTACACAGATATATTTGATAAAGGTTACCAGAGCCCAAATGAATATGAGAAACGGGGGGGAGCAGGCATGTATGGTGAGCTGGCCTGATGGCCACCACTCCCACCGTTTCTGTCCCCTCCACTACCTGTAATTGCCCTCCGGCACCCTCTTCCAGTCAGCCGTGTTGGGCATCAATGCGCCTGCGCTGGCCTGGCTTCATGTGTTCTAAAGTATGCAACCATGGCCAGGAGAGCTCTGTGCAAGCACATGGTGTCACGAGTGACATCATGTGCAGAGCGCTTCCAGACGCTGTAGCGTACTTTCGAACACATGCAGCCGGTCCAGCGCAGGCACAGTGAGGCCCACCCAACTGGAAGAGGATGCCGGAGGGCAATTACTGTTAGCGGAGGGGACAGAATGGAGAACGGGGGGAGCGATATATATATATATATATATATATATATATAATGTGTGTGTAAAGGGGTACTTAACCATTTTAGCCTTTTGGACGTGACTTTCACTTCACATCCAAAAGGCTGCTGCATCCACGCCCCTGTGCCGCGCCTCGGTAGCCCGGAGATCAATGAATGGGAACATGGTTCCCATTCATTGACCTAAGTCCCCGGTAGAAAAACTGACAGCTTCTTTTCAGAGGCCGCGGTCTTTCTGGAAAAAAAAATCATGTCCTCTTTGTAGTTCCTATATTTACAAGAAGGTACTGCACACCCTATGTATGCTAATTAATGCACTGGGTGCAATGGGTGCTGAGTCTGTAATTAGGCTAAAAAGCCCTAGAGACAATATATATACAAAAGGACTCGCACACCAGCATGAGATTCATCAAAATTATATTGTACACCCGAAAGCTGATTAAAAATCGCTTAGGCCATCTTGTGGCCAAATAGTAAAACTACATGCACATACATTTTTATTACAAAGACACATTAAATTACATTTAAAATTAACTGTTTACAATTTTAAAAAAACACAAATAGTTCACTAAGGGTCTGAACTTTTTTAATATGCATGTGAAGAGGGTATACAACTAATATTTTTTTAAAATTATTAACTCGTAAATAGTGATGGACGCAAAACTAAAAAATGCTCCTTTATTTCCGATTAAAATATTGGCACCATACATTGTGATACGGACATAATTTAAATAGTGTAATAACCGGGACAAATGGGCAAATACGTAGGTTTTAATTATGGTAGCATGTATTATTTAAAACTATAATGGCCGAAAACGGAGAATTTTTTTTTTTGCATTTTTTTCTTAATATTCCTGTTAAAATGCGTTAAGAAAAAAAGAATTCTTAGCAAAATGTACCACCCAAAGAATGCCTAATTGGTGGCGGAAAAAACATGATGTAGATCAGTTCATTATGATAATTAGTGATAAAGTTATTGTCGAATGAATTGGAGGTGAAAATTGCTTGGATGCATAAGGTGAAAAAATGGCTGAAGTGGTTACGATGTTGTTAAAAACAGGGGGTACTTTACAAACACCTTACTTCTGTAAAAAGTGCATGTTGTAATATTGCAAGGAAACGCTGTTCTATAGGACAGGAAAGTTTACAAAATAATTTCTAAAGAATTAGGACTGGAGCAGACAATGTAGGACGAGACTGGACAGCTGGAAGTGCAGCTGAAAACTGCAGCCCTTTAGAAGACTCAGCATTTTTACTGAGGAGCCACTGTTGTAGCGTTGTAGGGCTGTGCAGTCTGATTTTTTTTCCCATGCAATCTCATATGATGGTAAAAAGTGTTTTTCTGTGGCCTGATAGTAACCAACCTCAGCAGAAATTATTCTACATGCAAATGACAAGAAGCAGTGCTCACTCCAAGACAGCAACTTGCCCTTTAAATTGGACTGTCAGCCATTAAAAAGATGCAAATGCATGCACCTGTGTCTGCAGTACCAAATCTATCAATAGCTGAAAAGGGCAGCCATAGACAGGAGAGTGCATTCTTATGCTTAGTCACCTATACTGCGCAGAAGTACCCAGGTAAACATAGGTGTCCTAACCCTGGCCCTGTAACATGCATAGTGCAGACATGCAAACACATTCATTGCATCAAACCTATCAATGGATTAGGAGCACACATCCTGACGTCCTCTCCTGGGACAGACCGTGCATCTTACCAATCGCACAAGGGAGCTAACGTAATGTGTCCATGTGCACCATGCACATACACCAGCATAAGCTGTGTTCCTGCATGCTGACAAACACATACAGGGGAAGGAGGGAGTGCACTGAATTAGACCCCAGCCACAGGGGTCAGTAACCAGAACAAAATACATATATCCAGGCACATCGCATCTAGTTAGGACATTAAATAAGTTAAGGAAAGGGAGGTGCTGAAGGGGGTGTGGCTAGAAAACAGCAAAAATCTATTAACCCTTCGCACTCTCACATGCAAATGTTCAAACAAATGCATTCACAGATTCACTCATCCAGGCACAACTGTTATCCCTACAGCTAAGTTAAAAGTCAGGGTTTTAGTTCACAGAAGAATGCATTCTTATGCTTAGTCACCTATACTGCGCAGAAGTACCCAGGTAAACATAGGTGTCCTAACTCTGGCCCTGTAACATGCATAGTGCAGACATGCAAACACATTCATTGCATCAAACCTATCAATGGATTAGGAGCACACATCTGTTTTCTAGCCACACCCCCTTCAGCACCTCCCTTTCCTTAACCCTCCTGGCGGTATAAAAAAATCCGCCAGGAGGGAGTTTTTTTTTTAATTTTTTTTTTCTATATCATGTAGCGAGCCCAGGGCTCGCTACATGATAGCCGCTGCTCAGCGGCATCCCCCCGCCCTCTTCGATCGCCTTCGGCGATCTCCGATCAGGAAATCCCGTTCAAAGAACGGGATTTCCTGGAGGGCTTCCCCCGTCACTGATTGGCCAGGCAGCGCACGGGGTCTGGAGGGGGGGCGCGCGCCGCACCGGATAGCGGCGATTGGGCGCGCAGCGGCAGTGATCGGGGTGCTGGCGCAGCTAGCAAAGTGTTAGCCGTGTCCAGCAAAAAAAAAATTAGACAAATCGGCCCAGCAGGGCCTGAGCGGCACCCTCCGGCGGCTTACCCCGAACCGCCAAGGAGGTTAACTTATTTAATGTCCTAACTAGATGCGATGTGCCTGGATATATGTAATTTGTTCTGGTTATTGACCCCTGTGGCTGGGGTCTAATTCAGTGCACTCCCTCCTTCCCCTGTATGTGTTTGTCAGCATGCACACAGCTTATGCTGGTGTATGTGCATGGTGCACATGGATACATTACGTTAGCTCCCTTGTGCGATGGGTAAGATGCACCATCTGTCCCAGGAGAGGACGTCAGGATGTGTGCTCCTAATCCATTGATAGGTTTGATGCAATGAATGTGTTTAATGTCCTAACTCTCTCCAGTTCATAGACAGGAGAGAGCGCTAAATCGCACACAATCATAGATTATGTGACCAGCAAGGGGCATCGTGTGCAGGTATCCCTATCCAAGCTCCCCTCCCTACCAACTGACCTGTCACTAGGAGCTGCAAAAGTAGGAGTTAAAATCACAAAACACTAGGGCACATGAGAAGCAGGGGGCCCCGACTCTGCCACTACCTGGGAGCCCCATTCCACATGCAACACCAAAAAGGCAGCACAGGTGGACCCCAGTGCTCCCACCACCTGGGTAATCACCCGCAGCTGCCACAGAATCAAAATGCAAAACACAAGAAGCGAATTCTCACTCCAAGACAGCAACTTGCCATTTAAATTGGTCCATAGACAGCCTGTCAGCCAATAAAAAGATGGAAATGCATGCACCTGTGTTTGCAGATCCAAATCTAGCAAGAGCTGAAAGGGGCGGGCATAGACAAAAGAGAAAGCTCATTTGCATCCAATCTTAGCAATTATGCTATCAGAGAATACAGTTGGACTTTAAAGTGTACCCATAGTTTTTGGTGTGATCAGCATCCACGGCATCAAACAGAAACAAAATGGAGTGCTATGATTATCCGTCTTTAAGTACCTCTCGGACGGCAGCATAGAGTCCCAAAAATTGGTCAGCCCCTCCAAAAAAAATGTATCATCTTTTACGTTTAAAACATAGCTTTTCATTCAATCTTATTAAAAATCCATAAAAATGGTGAAAAACTATGGGGCTGCTATCCAGCATCAGCATAAACTGCGGGCTGTCGCTGGATAGCAGCCCCATACTTTTTCACCATTTTTAGGGATTTTTAATATGATTCAATAAAGAGTTATGTTTTAAACGTAAAAGAGCATACATTTATTTGGGAGGAGCTGCCAATTTGTGAGATCCCAAGATGACGCGTGCCATGAGATAAACGTGTATGTACAGTGCCAAATATATTAGTAACTAGGCTGTGTTTATTTTTTTAATTTCCTGCTTGAAAGAGTTGACTTTCAGGCATGCAAGTGACAGCTTCTTTTTACTAGTGACTGGATAATGTATGCCAGTGGCTGGATAGTGTATTGGTTAAGGACACAGAAAACCAGGGTTTGAATCTCGGCTCTTCCTTTTCAGTAAGCCAGCACATTCAGCAAGGAGACCTTGGGCAAGACTCCCTAACACTGCCACTGCCCACTTGAGCACGCCTTAGTGGCTGCAGATCTGGTGCTTTGAGTCCTCCATGGGGAAAAGCGCAATATAAATGTTCTGTGTCTTTCTTGAAGACACAGTCTAGCCCAGTGATGGCTAACCTTGGCACTCCAGCTGTGACAAAACTACAAATCCCATCATGCCTCTGCCTCCTCGAGTTATGCTTAGAACTGTCAGAGTATTGCAATGCCTCATGGGACTTGTAGTTCCACCACAGCTGGAGTGCCAAGGTTAGCCATCACTGGTCTAGCCTAACCCTCAGTGATAAGGAATTACAGCTATAAAACTTTTTTCCTGCAGAGACGTCTGACTGCCATTGAGCAAAGACAATAAAACATGAAATCTATGTGTCTGCAGTACCAAATCTAGCAAGAGCTGGAACTGACGGCCATAGACAGGAAAGAGCAGAGCTCAGTCACACAATCATAGATAATGTGACCAGCATAACAATTTAAACATGAAATAAAACTATGGGATCTCTAATAAAAGGTTGTTTTTATAAGTAGAAGGATAGATACAACTGTTAATCTCATCAGTTTTTCATCTCAGGATCACTTTAACCACTTGCCGACCGCCCACAGCCGCTGGGCGGCGGCAAAGTGGAAGCCGAAAGGACCGCAATACGCCCTTCGGTGTTGCGTCCTTTCGGCATGCCCGGGGAGCGATCGCGTCACTGGTGACGCGCGCTTCCCTCGGCAACTGGCTCCGCCCACCCGCGACGACAACCCGCCGGCCTTTCGGAAGCGCCGGCGGGTTGTTAACCCCACGATCGCCGCATACAAAGTGTATAATACACTTTGTAATGTATAAAAAGTGTATTATACAGGTTGCCTCCTGCCCTGGTGGTCCCAGTGTCCGAGGGACCACCAGGGCAGGCTGCAGCCACCCTAGTCTGCACCAAACACACTGATCCTGCCCCCCCTTTCCCTCTGATCACCCACAGCACCCCTCAGACCCCCCCCCCCTGCCCACCCCTCAGACCACTGTTTACACCCAATCACTCCCCTAATTATCCATCAATCACTCCCTGTCACTATCTGTCAACGCTATTTTTTTTGTTTAGGTCCTAACTGCCCCCTGGGGGCTCCTGATCACCCCCCACCCCTCAGATTCTCCCCAGACCCCCCCCCCCCCCTGTGTACTGTATGCATCTATCCCCCCTGTAATAACCCACTGATCCACAAGCAGTAGATGCCTGGAGAACTGTGTGCTAGGTCCCCTGGACCTAAGTCAGGCCGGTGCCTTGTCTCAGCCGGATTGCTCCTACGGCCTCAGGACGACACCAAAAGAATGCAAGAGACGGCACACAAATGGCTGCAATGATATTGCTGTATTCGGAACAATATGTGTGCTCTTGTTCCGAATACAGCAATATCATTGCAGCCATTTGTGTGCCGTCTCTTGCATTCTTTTGGAATAACCCACTGATCACCTGTCAATCACCCGTCAATCACCCCCTGTCACTGCCACCCATCAATCAGCCCCTAACCTGCCCCTTGCGGGCAATCTGATCACCCACCCACACCATCAGATCGCCCGCAGACCCGACATCAGATTACCTCCCAAGCGCATTGTTTACATCTGTTCTCTCCTCTAAACACCCACTAATTACCCATCAATCACCCCCTATCACCACCTGTCACTGTTACCCATCAGATTAGACCCTAATCTGCCCCTTGCGGGCACCCAATCAACCGCCCACATGCTCAGATTGCCCTCAGACCCCCCCTCTCCCCCCCCCTTATCAATTCGCCAGTGCATTATTTATATCTGTTCTTCCCTGTAATAACCCACTGATCACCTGTCAATCACCCATCAATCACTCCCTGTCACTGCCACCCATCAATCAGCCCCTAACCTGCCCCTTGGGGGCAATCTAATCACCCACCCACACCTTCAGATCGCTTACAGGCCCGACGTCAGATCACCTCCCAAGTGCATTGTTTACATCTGTTCTCTCCTCTAAGGATGTTGGGCCCCTTAGCGCAGTTAGGGTGCAAAAAAGTGCCACACATGTGGTATCGCCATACTCAGGAGAAGTAGTATAATGTGTTTTGTGGTGTATTTTTACACATACCCATGCTGGGTGGGAGAAATATCTCTGTAAATAGACAATTGTGTGTAAAAAAAAATAAAATTGTCATTTACAGAGATATTTCTCCCACATAGCATGGGTATATGTAAAAATACACCACAAAACACATTATACTACTTCTCCTGAGTACGGCGGTACCACATGTGTGTCACTTTTTTGCACCCTAACTGCGCTAAGGGGCCCAAAGTCCAATGAGTACCTTTAGGATTTCACAGGTCATTTTGAGAAATTTGGTTTCAAAACTACTCCTCACGGTTTAGGGCCCCTAAAATGCCAGGGCAGTATAGGAACCCCACAAGTGACCCGATTTTAGAAAGAAGACACCCCAAGGTATTCCGTTAGGGGTATGGTGAGTTCATAGAAGATTTTATTTTTTGTCACAAGTTAGCGGAAATTGATTTTTATTGTTTTTTTTTCACAAAGTGTCAATTTCCGCTAACTTGTGACAAAAAATAAAATCTTCTATGAACTCACCATACTCCTAACAGAATACCTTGTGGTGTTGTCTTTCTAAAATAGGGTCACTTGTGGGGTTCCTAATCTGCCCTGGCATTTTAGGGGCCCTAAACCGTGAGGCGTAGTCTTGAAACCAAATGTGTCAAAACGACCTGTGAAATCCTAAAGGTACTCATTGGACCTTGGGCCCCTTAGCGCAGTTAGGGTGCAAAAAAGTGCCACACGTGGTATCGCTGTACTCAGGAGAAGTAGTATGTGTTTTGGGGTGTATTTTTACACATAACCATGCTGGGTGAGAGAAATCTCTCTGTAAATGGACAATTGTGTGTAAAAAAAATCAAAACATTGTCATTTACAGAGATATTTCCCCACCCAGCATGGGTATGTGTAAAAATACACCCCAAAACACATTATACTACTTCTCCTGAGTATGGCAATACCACGTGTGGCACTTTTTTGCAGCCTAACTGCGCTAAGGGGCCCAAAGTCCAATGAGCACCTTTAGGCTTTACAGGGGTGCTTACAATTTAGCACCCCCCAAAATACCAGGACAGTAAACACACCCCACAAATGACCCCATTTTGGAAAGTAGACACTTCAAGGTGTTCAGAGAGGGGCATGGTGAGTCCGTGGCAGATTTCATTTGTCACAAGTTAGTAGAAATGGAATTTTTTTTTTTTTTTTGGTCTCAAAGTGTCATTTTCCGCTAACTTGTGACAGAAAATAAAATCTTCTAAGAACTCACCATGCCTCTCAGTGAATACTTTGGGATGTGTTTTTTCCAAAATGGGGTCATTTGGGGGGTATTTATACTATCCTGGAATTTTAGCACCTCATGAAACATGACAGGTGCTCAGAAAAGTCGGAGATGCTTCAAAATGGGAAAATTCACTTTTTGCACCATAGTTTGTAAACGCTATAACTTTTACCCAAACCAATAAATATACACTGAATGGTTGTTGTTTTTTTTATCAGACATGTAGCACAATAAATTTGGACAAAAATGTATACAGAAATTTGACTTTATTTGACAAATTTTATCACAGAAAGTTTAAAAAAATAAATTTTTGGACAAAATTCATGTCTTTTTTGATGAATATAATAAAAACTAAAAATCACAGCAGCAATCAAATAGCACCAAAAGAAAGCTGTATTAGTGACAAGAAAAGGAGGGAAAATTCGTTTAGATAGTAGGTTGTATAACCGAGCAATAAACAGTTAATCTGCAGTGGTCTGAATGGTAAAAAAGGCTCTGGTCCTTAAGGGGTAGAAAGACTGTGGTCCTCAAGTGGTTAATGCAAACCTGAAGCAAACATAAACTTATGAGATAATCAAAAGTGTGTATAGTTTAGCAAAGAAAAGTCTCATATTGTTTTCCAGTACAGGAAGCGTTAAAAAAAAAACAAAAAAAAAACTTCAGTTGCTATCTATGCAAAAGGGCTTCTCTGAGCTCTTCCACCCACTGGGTCGAACACAGTCCTGTTTTCTGAAGCACCTAAAGAGCCAAAAAACAGTGAGAGACAGCTTGACAATAAGGTTTTACTGCAGGAAAGTTCAAAGGGTCATTATTTCTGCTTTGTTTTATAGCTTAAAAGACGGCGTGGCCTTAAAATTGCAACTGTGACAGTATGATGCAATGCTATTAAAAAAAAATCCATATATCTGAAAATTGATTCTTTTCTTTGCTACTAATGTTCTAATCTTTATCCATGCTACACATACAAATAATTATATCATAAGTTGTTTTGGCTTCAGGTTTGCTGTAAGTATTACATTCACTTCATTGTTGAATTCATATTATAATAATCATACTAGGATATTCCTCTGGCATGATTACTGACAACTGCATTTTATATACCTGTTTTAAGTTTCTCTGAAAGCATAATGGTATCATTTTTGGCTTCTGATGAACAACCCAAAGCATGAAGGGTAAATATTTTGGCTTTCAGTGAAGGAATTTCACCTTCCCCGTTTGAATGTCAGACAGTCTCCTGATGATATTCTGTTCCTTTATTACTGGCGTTCATCTTACAATGGCCCTAATGGAAAGAGCCAAGATGTTGCCAGCCCGTCTTCACATTTGGAAGTAGGTACCAATGTGTTATATTAGAGGCCTTAGCTATTTTTGTTGTAGCTAAGCAAGCACTCTGTCCATCATCTGCTTGGCCACAATGGCTGTCTTGTGTTGAAGCTGAATTAATCAGCATCCTAATCCTTATTACATTTAAAATGTTTTGGCACTTCTTGAGAGAATCCTTTGTACATACTTTATTTTTGAGGTACAGTTACGAAAGCATTATTCACATCATGAAAGAAAGATTGCTTCTGTAAAAACAACTCCTCTCTGTTGAATGACATTCTCCTATTGATTGTATCAGTACCCTTTTCCATTCAGTGTTTTGTTGCTATACATATTGGAAAAAGTTGTAATTTTCCTACTGCAATCCTATTTGTTTTACCTATGGATTACACCTTTTTGCAGTAAGTGATCCTTTAGGAGTCTGAAGAAATGATCAAAGTGTGCTGGTAGTGAATTGGAGAGTGAATGAAGAGGTGTGTGCAGTAAGAACTTATAAAGCCACAACATTGTATTCCATATTCATTTGAAAAAAGGAAAAACAAACATCATGACTAGCATAAAGTTTAACCACCATATATATAGCAAGTTATACAGCTTACACATATGACTAATGTGAGTCTCATTTGTAGTATAGTATTCTATATAGCAGGACAAATATAACATACGTGTGTGTGTGTGTGATGGAATGAAATGAGTATAGATTTGTTACTAAATTCCTAATTTTTTCTCAGCCTGATGTAGTGGGGTTTTTTATGCATGCTGCAGCATCATATATTTTGTGCCTCCCCCAACCTGGCAGCCTGATGCACAGTGGGAGCCTTCATATTTATCTGTTCTGGATGCTGGATCGCCTCTTCCTTCACTGCAATACCGATATCCTGTTCTGGGTCACGATCTGATGTCAGCATTGCAGCGCTACTCAGTGGTAGAGGAGTCTGTTCTATCATCCCTCTTCCACCACCGAGTGGCGCTGCAACACTAACCTCATCCTCTGGGTCCCGATCACTTAATATCGTGTTTAGGACCCAGAATGGGATGTCGACATTACAGTGGAGGAAGAGGAGAGACGATCCAGCATCCAGAACAGATAAATATGAAATTGCACCCGTTGCATTGGGCAGCAGTAGGTAGCCTGAGTTTAGCCAGCTATGGCTGCCCTGCACCAGGTTGTCTAAAATGAGATAACTCAAGCAGGGCTACTAAGAGGTTCATTTATGACTGTTGAGCTACTAAGTGGCTCAGTGGCTATTTCTTTTGCCATGCAGCACTACAGTCCCAAATTTGAATCCCATCCAAGACAACTCTCTGCTTGGTGGTTTTATGATCTCTCTTGGTGTAAGTTTCTTCCATCTCCTACTGTATCCACTTCTCACTTTAAGCATTGTATATTTCATGGGGAAGACTGATTATGCCGCCGGCATACAAATGCACTACACCCAGGAAGATCATGCTGCCACAGTGTTCTCCCCAGAGCCTTTTAACTGGGCGGAGCGCCCACCTGACTCTGCCCTCCCGCCCGGCTGCCGTTTGTCCTGGTCTGTGAAACAATTTTTTTTCCTCTACTTCATTAGAGCGAGCAGCGGCTGTTTCAGTGCAGCCAGCCCGCTGTCATTCAGGGACGCTACCTCCGCCCTCCTCCCCCAGCTCCTGTCTGTAATGTGGAGGGGCGGGGAAAGCTTGGTAACTTCTACAAGATAGGAGAGGACGCGCCGCTCTGATCACAGGCATGTGTGTCTCCCCATCATAAAGTATGTGTGAAGCCCCAGCGAATGCACAGGAGAGCAAGGAGCTGAAGTTTGTTTTTCCCCGTTCGTTCAGGCATGTCTTTCTGTCCCCTGCCATCAAGTGCCTGTAAAGCAATAATGACTGGCCCTGCTGCCTGGCCACTGTGTATCTGAATGTGATGTCCCTGTAGATGGGTGGGGGTGGAGATGTCAGTCTATGCTGTCTCCTGCAGTGCTGCACAACTGTACAAATTAGCACTGATCAACCCATTGCTTAATGTGCCATGTGGGGTGGGGAAGAAGGCTCACCCTGGCTGCTGCTAATAGGGGAGGGAGAGTCTGCCTTTGCCTGGAAAAGTCTCATAGATGCAATTCTGTTGGAGAGGGATATTCCAGTGCTGCTGGTAGATAGGGGTCAGAGAGGTCTTCAAATCCACCAGCAGCACCCTGACTGAGAATGCCCCTTCCTAGCCAGTGTTCACCCCTTTTCTCCCACCCAGTAGCACCCAGCGTCACAGTGACCTTCTCCCAGCCGGCTACTTTTTCATGCCACCCGGCTGGAAAAAAATTCTGGGGAGAACACTGTGCCAGAAAGCCAGTCAGGGATAATATGACTGCACAATCCACACACGCGCATTCCACACATTATTTCATAGCAGATGCTGTCTGCAATATCTCTCTGTTACTACAATTATGTTAAGCGCACTGGCCAACCATGCACAAGTCCAGGAAGCCTAGGAACCTCAGGATCCTGGTATCAACTTTGCTGAAGTGTCACTCTCCACTTTCATTTCCTTTGTGCAAGACCTGGGGGCTGCTCGTGTAGCCCCTTGTCCCTGTGATGATTGCCAGCTGCAGCTTGCCGCACCTAAAAGACTCCCACTGTAGAGTGTGCTCCTAGGCTTCCTGGACTTGTGCATGGTTGGCCAGTCTAATAGTGGGCAACACGTCCGGTGAGTCTGTTTCTATTGGGTGCTAATGGTGATGGTCACTCTGTAAAGCTGCATGACTGGAATTAGCTACTGTGGTTTTAGAAGACTAGAAAGTCATAAAAACTGATGGATGTGCGCTTAACATAATTGTAGTGATTTTGGAAAAACTTGCCTGGTCTGGTGACAGCGCACTCTGTGGGACACGTGCAATTTATGTGTATTTGCTATTGCGCTTTGAAATTATTTTAAAAGTATCTCTCTGTTGTTCAGTAAATGAATTGTCAAAAAGAAGGCCCGACCAAGCAGTACTCATACTGGCTGCATATTTAGCGCCTCTGCTCATTAAGGGCATGGCTTGTTCATATTTGCCAGCATAAGCTGGGTCTTAAATGAACTATAATGCACTGATATGCCCTGTGGCAGTTAGTCCATGCAAAAGTATTTGCATCTTAACAGGGGCACCAAGAGTAGGTTCTGTCATGCCCCAGGGGAAGCAGCTTGAGCAGTGCCCCCAATCACTCTCACTGCCCAGAATTGCCGCAACTGCATCCGGGGGGGGGGGAGCAGAGAAGTGTAGATGGTCCCACCGAGAATGGCCATTGCCCAGGAGAGCCGCCCACATCTGCTCCCCAAAGGAAAGGGTCTCCACCTCTTTGAAAATTTGTCCAACTGCAAAGGTATGCAATTCTGTGCGACTTGGAAGCACCACATCCAGAAAGGGGAGGCAAGCAGGGAGCACCCTAAGCATTTGGTTGCTGAAGGACTCCTCCCCCACAATGCACGCCTAAAAGGAGGTGCAGATGGCTCCCCCAAGGTCTGTCACCACCTGGGGAGAGCCATCCACCACCTCCCTGCAAAGAGAGAGACATTCAAAACTAGCAAAATGAAGGCTCAAAGCGTGCTAAGCAGCACCACTTCTACTGGCTGCAAATTTAGCCTCTTGGCTCGCTAAAGACATAGCTTGTTTAAATTTGCATTTGCTTGCCAGAATATGCAGGGTTTTGCGCTAACACTGCCCCGCAATGCAACCAAGATAATTCCTGGTAACTATACTGAAAATTTTACAGATGTTTTATACTGACGAATGACCTTTTGTCTTCCTATATCTGTAAAATGTAGAATACTGATTCATCCCCTTAAAGCTCCCATAGACATATCTAATTAATTTAATACATTAATGAGAGGCAAGTAAAGATACCTCTGACTAATTTTTAATTAGTGGTGTGACCAAAAAATTAGGTCTCTTCTATGACCAACTATATTGAAAATCTTTTTGGGTCAAACTGACTATAACTTTTTATTAACAGAACCACTTTATTTTCTACTTCATATTCAGACTTGTATTTTCAAATATCTTGATATCTCTTAACATATTTTTCATGATTTATAAGGTTGAGTTACCTTTGTCCGCAAGTACTTTGCCAGCTCTTTTGCTTTTCCTGTGTGTCATTAACCAACAAAGTCAATGCAGCCCTGGATAAAATGTACAAGGGTTTCTCAAGAGCCAGGAAACTCATTGACTATTTTTATACAGGCTCTTATTACAATCAAACACGGCACAGGTGTGGATATTTACCCTTCCCGCCATGTCAATCTGTTTCTGGCAGCTTATGATTATATTATCAGCTGAAACATTCAGGACAATCTGTGTTTTTTCGGTTTTAGTTTTAGGACCCTCAATTCTGGTAAATGGCCACACTTTAAACATCTTCTTAAAGAGAACCCGAGGTGAGATTTAATTTTGTTAGTGGGGCACAGAGGCTGGTTGTGCACACTAACACCAGCCTCTGTTGCCCCATGGTGTGCCTCCAGGACCCTCCTGCCCGCTGCTATACCCTCCACAGTGCTAGTGACCCACAGCGTGTCGCCAGCACAATGTTTACCTATGCTGTGTCTGTTAGCGCCGCTCCGCCGCTTCCTCTGTATCGGTACTAACCGCCCGCGTCCCTTCTTTCCCGCTGATTGGAGGGAAGGGACGCGGGCGGCCGGGTAGCGCAGATACAGACGAGGCGAGGGAGCGGCGCTGACTGACACCGCATAGGTAAACATTGTGCTGGCGACACGCTGTGTGTCGCTAGCATTGCAGAGGGTATAGCAGCGGGCAGGGGGGTCCTGGAGGCACACCATGGGGCAACAGAGGCTAGTGTTAGTGTGCACAACCAGCCTCTGTGCCCCACTAACATAATTAAATCCCACCTCGGGTTCTCTTTAAAGTAAAGATTTGTTTTACAGGATCAAAAAAAAAAAATTCGTTATAAATAATAGATTACGTTTGAGAAGTTCTGCTGGGAGTATGTAAACTTCTAAATACTTTACATATGATGCTTGAGTGCAATATCCTGATGCTTCATAGAAAATGTCAGTTCTTTTGGAAAGTTACATCTTGTAGTTCATGAAAGATAATGAAGAACAAACTACTTTATGCACTTGTTGCAGGTAGAAAACAGAAAAGCGAATGGGAACTACTGGAAATATTTAAGGCACTTACCACTACGCGACTACGCATTTTGTCCAACAATGTTTTTGTGCGACGAGCGATTGTTTCTGCGATTTTGTGACCTGGATACCTGTGCATGATTACATGAATGATGCTTTGCGACACACGACAATTACGACCATCACTGTGGATTGGATCTTTAGGATCCCCAACTACTCCCGCACAAAGGGCCAGGATCATTTAAACACTCATTCGTATCTGCCATGTGCTGTCGCGTGTTTTTGCGGTAGGAAGATGTATTGGGGAGTGCTCATTGGGTTGCAACACATTTTGGGTTCCCTGATCCTTCTTCTGGTGAGTATGTAGCTTTAGAACAGTTAACAGCAGCCCTTGCATGTCTGCTTCAGTATGGACAACACTCAACATGTGACAGCTGCCATTTTGTTTTGTTTTTTTACCCCCATGAACAGGAAATGGCATTAGATGTGTGTGTTTCTATTAAATTACATGTGCTGGCAGTTCTAATGCATTTTCTCATGGTGGGGAAATGTATGCAAATAAGGCAAGTGTGATCCCTGCCCAACTTCAATGAACAAACATCAACATAATTACAAGTAAGAACAAAGGAGACTTTGGCCTCAATTCACTAAGCTTATCTCCTGTCTTTAATAACTCTTCTAGAGTTGTTACCATGGTGATAAGGCATGTAGTATTCAGGAAACATTTTACCTCAGGCAAGCCTAAAGTTAACTCTTCTGTCTTTAAATTAACTCTCCAATCCTTAAAATGACTCCAGAGTTAAAGACAGGCTGTTAATTAGCTGCATGTGAAAATAACTACAGAGGAGGTAAATTAACTACAGGAGAGGTAACTTAAGGAATGAAGAGGTAAGATAACTCTCTCACTTGTGGAGGTAAGTTTTCTCTTGCCTTATTATCTCTAGCATGATCTTAGTGAATTGAGGCCAAAGTCTGGTCACTGAATCCGTGGCTGTATTATTGCACTGTTACAGTGCCATAAAGTGCATTCATGCAAAAGCAGGTGAAAAGAGTAAATAGTGGGAGCAGATGGGGGAAACAGAACGGCTTGTTTGCATCTCTAATATGCGTGTTCACGTGCTCTCTGGGTACACCCTTCATCCCTTACACCCTTTATCTTGTAGTAAATATCAGTTCATGAATAACTTGAGTTTTCGTTTCACTTTTTCATCTTTATTTTTTAAATTTACATTTGTTTGTATTCATATTTTTTTTAGTTTTTCCTTACTCTGGCAATACTTCAACCCTCAGCATTTTATATGAATGATCTAGACAGGGGTGAGATGGACTGCATACATTGTAAAAATCAAGTCCCACCTTGGCTTGTTATTGAATTTGAACATATAATATTGAGCCTTCAGCAGCTGTATTTCTTACTGCGCTACGTTATGCATTATGTATTTATTACTTAGTGCTTTCCAACTCATTTGTCATACCGCTAACATCAAAATAAATAGCACTATTTTTCTTTTTCAACCACGTACTTTTTGCTAACTATTTTGGGGATACTTTTTCCAGGAGGGCACTGTAATGCCCCATTCACACTAGAGCGTTTTGCCGGCGATTCCGGCAAAGCGCTCAAACGCTAGCGCTTTTTAAAGCGCTAGTGTAATAACCCTATGGACCCGTTCTCACTTGAGCGATTTGCGTTAATCGCCGGCGAATAACGCAAATCGGCAAATGCGTGCAACTGCAGTGTCGTGATTTTTTTTTCCGTGTGAAATTGCGGAAAAATCACTCACGCAAACCGCTGTCGGTAATCGCCAGCGCTTTGCGCTTTCAAGTGTAAATGGAGCCTAAGGCTTCATGGGATAAGATACACAATCGTGTCCTTGGGCAATGGAAGGGACCTTAGATCATGACTATGGTAGGTATTAGACGTTGACTACATACTGTACTGTACTGTGAAAATAATCATGAGAAAAGAAAGGACACTCTTATTCAATGCTAAGGTTTAACATTATCAGGGCATATTAAAATAAATAAATAAACAGCAGCAAACAGCAGTTAGGAGGGAACCTCACACCAGCTACAGCTACAATAAAAGTTATTGCTTAAGTTTCTCTGTCATCAAAGATGGTTAGTGAAGCTAACCAGTAAAGAACTGTTTCATCTTTCTAACTTGGAGTTTGATTTCTTTTATACCCTGCACCAACTTTTGTATATGAATCACTATGTTAATATGAGTGACAAGATTATGATTTGTGAGAGCATGGATGGGCAGTATTGTTGCATAAAACAAAGTTTGTTTGTTAATTCTGGTTGAGGCAGCATGCAAGAGTAATCATGTGCAAAGGATATTGCGATCAATCTGCTCATGTAATTACTAGTTGATGTCTAAGAAAATTCTGTACTGTCATTTTTATTATGCCTTATATTGATATTTTTTTTCTTTTTTAGTTCAAGATTGATGGCGAATGGTGGACCTGGATCGATTATGAGAAATTCCAAGAACTTGTTCATACATATGAGAAGAGTTTGGGGACTGTGACCTTCACTGCTTTGGATTACATAGCAAGAACTCCAGAGTGGGCTCTGTTTGGTTCCACTGAGAGGGGATTTGACCCTGTAGACACACGTTTCCAGAGGAAAAATAAGACAAAGGACATCTCTGGATGCTAGGGTGAAACTAGAGCTATTCAATAAGCATTCTTGTACCCTAGAAAACGTTTTTTTATCTGGCTGAATCAAAAGACCACAATGTTCATTTATTCAATCTTTTTTAATATAATCAACTATGGTAAAGATCTAAAGCTCTCATTTAATAGGTGGCTTACATTTTTTTAAACAAATGCTAAGCAAAGCTTTTCTCCCTTTTCACTTGAGCATATTTTATTTGAGCCTTGATTTGTTTTGTAGATTTCCCCCATTTATGGTTCTTTTAGGATATTTTAAGTCTCTATCTAGCTAAATGAAAAATGCATTCTATTTTTAGTTACTTTGCTCAGGTTTATATTTGACAAAAAAAGTTTTGTTTTGGTACAACAGAAGTTCCTTTCAGCAGACGTGAGTTTTAAAGCACACCTACTCCTTTCTAAATGGTCATTCTTTCACATCAGTAAAAGACATAATTTCGTTATTGTGTGCTAGCCGTATTTGTCTACCTCATTACCTTTGGTTGACCTTATTTTTCACTGTGACCAAGCAAGACTAAAATCCTTTTTCATGACAGGTAAGTTTTATTAGAACAAAGTGTATGCATACGCTTTTTGGCAGGAGCATCGTTAGATGAAAAATAGACATCTTTCCTCTTAAATGTTGTCTTGCTTAAGAGAAAGACTTAGAAAGCTCCGACTGTCTGCAAGGAACTATCCTTTTCTGAGGCGAGGCAAATAAAAAAAAAATATCATTACATTTAAAAAATACTCCTCTAGTCCTCTAGTTGCTTACCACGTACTCCTGGCCCCCACTGTTGCTGCTTGCAGATCCCCAGAACATATCTGACAAGAGCTTGTTACATATGTTACGTGGCCATGTCCCCTTTTCATGCACGGGCACTGCCATACTACGCATGCGCAAGTACGGTTGCAACTGTGCAGTAAGCCAGAGCCTCTTGTCAATGAGTTGCTCCAAGTTAATGCGCGGCCACATCCGTACTCACGCCGGTGCCGCACAGCTGCACTCATGCATGAAAAGGAGTGTGGACACGTTCCTCGAGAGTCACAGGAGGAGGTGGGAAGCCTTTGAAGGATCCAGAGGCTTTTCTCTTCTTAGGTTAGTATCTTATGTTTTTCTTTTCAGTTCGCCTCAGGTTTGCTTTAACTTTACTATATCCTGATACGTTCTGGCAAGTGAGGTGAAGTTCAGCATTCATATGTGGCTTAAACTTTTGGAGCTTCATAATCATGTAATTTTGTGTGCCTACTGCACCTTTGGACATCTTTCTTTTAGAAACATGTTTTTTCCTTGGTAACAATTACTGCTGTTGGAGTCTGGATCAGCATTTTGATGTCTCATTTAAAGCGGACGTGAAGATAGTTTAAAAGTTTCACTTACCTGGGGCTTCTGCCAGCCCCCTGCCGACATTCGGTGCCCACGCTGGTCCTCCAACAATTCTCTAGTTCCCCGCAACAGTGCAGTTTTGTTTTGTAGAGTTGCCGTCCACTGCGCCTGCGGGGCCCTGGCCGCACGTTTTCTCATTTGCGCTCCCATCCCTGGTAGCGTCCTGCACAGGCGCAGTAGAGATTTTCTCCTGCTGTGCCTGGGAAGGATGTTCCCAGCGTAAGTGTAACGCTTTTATTTTGAACTATTTTCAGGTCCGCTTAAAGGTTTGGTTCTTACCGGAGAAGAGAAACTGTTCTGGGTACTATAGAGCCTTCCCATTTCTCCATGTGGGCGCATTGGTCAGAACACTCTATGGCAGTGATGGCCAACCTTGGCATTGCAGCTGTGACAAAACTACAAATCCCATCATGCCGCTGCCTCCCCCAGCTTATAGCTGTCAGAGTATAGCAATGCCTCATGGGACTTTTTAGTTCCACCACAGCTGGAGTGCCAAGGTTAGCCATCACTGCTCTATTGTATCCAGAGCCTTCACTCGTTATAGGTAAGTATCGAACCTGAAGTGAGAGCTTCTTTGCTTTAGCTTCAGTTTAAGAATACTGAAAGTACATAGATATGGTAAATGGTGATAAAAGTTGACAGCATAAAAGTTAATAAAACCTCAAGTTTTGGTTTCACATCAACCAGAATTTGAAGGGACAGCACCAGAACTTTGTAAAGGGCTAATGATGATTTGAAGCCTACTGTGGAATTAACTGGTAGCTGAATAATTAATCAAGCTGCCAGTTAATTAATCAGCAGCTCCTAATTCTGGCTAGATCTTGCAATTTCTGGATTGTAAGGAAGCAAAATTTGCCATTGCATCATATTTTATGCTCCTTGCTAATGGTAGACTTGCTTATTCAGATAGGCGTATGTGGCAGACACTAGCGTTTCACATCATTCTGTAGACTATTTGATGCAAGTTTACTGACGTTTTATTAGTGATTTCCTCTGACTTCTTACTTTGTGTACCGTTTTTCTTTTTTCCCCTCACTGAATTTTTCTCCCACATTTAAAATAAAAGTGTATGATTGGAGCAAATGTTTCACAAGAGGTCATTTATTGCTTTTCCACATGGTAGCTTGGTTGTCAAGCAATTTTTTTTTTAATTTTGCTGCTGCATGCACATACCTTTGCAAACAAGTTTCTGTTGGTTCATTTATCTGAAAATACAGATTTTAGTACATTCAACCCAAGTTTTAAAATGCTTTATCGCACAACAAAATAACAGTTTTTTTGTGAAATATTAATAATCTTGTCATTCGTTATGTAGCCAAATAAAGTTATTGGAAAGAATAGCTGTCGAGTTATGATCTCCGTATTCTAATGTTTTTTATTTATTTTATTTTTTTATTTCTTGAGGTTGTCATGTATTGAGTACTTTTGTGTGGGCCAGAACTTCATATAATATATCCTGTGTTCTATCCACCACCATTTAGATCTTACATTGTCTTGTGTAAGTATTTGTCTGGAAGGTAGAATAGAAAGGTGCTGGCACTGCAGCTAAGGGTGCAGGGAGGGTTGCAGGGGTGCAGACCAGGTATCCGGTGCAATGCAGATCAGCGTGCTCAGGCTCAGATAGACATCATATGCAGGCGGAGAAAAAGATGAGAAATGCCGGCACTGCTGTAAACTGCTTGTTTATTCATAACACATGGTGCAACAACGTGGATTCAAATTTCATGCATATTGAGAGCTAACATACCGGTTTGCTGGTGAAGCTGTGCGGTGGTTGCTGGGGGATGAGAGCCTTACGCCCGTTTTGCGCAAATGCGCTTCTACGGAGGCTGTGGAGCCTGTGACCTATTCAACTTAAAAAACAATGTTTTGTGGAACTGTCTTTTGGCTGCAGATCTAGCTTTACCAGTCTCTCTATCCTGCACTTTTTTACCTAAAATATGTTAACTTGTTACAGACCCCACTGATTGAAATCTACGCCTTATTTACTTGCACACATTGTAACTTTCCCTACATGTGAGCCCTGATGCACTTGGGCACACTGCAAGCATTAAAGTGATGCATGTAATTCACTCACTCACATTTATGGAAACACCAATTTCAAGCAAATTGAAGATGAGGATATATAGCCCTAAGATGCGGTGGACAAGTGATGTTCTCTCATTCATTCATTGGCTGTTTTAGTCAAGATGCTCTTGTTCATTTGTTCTTGTTCATTGTTGTTCATTTGTTCTCTATTGGTGCAAACAATTATTTGATAAACAATTTCAATTTATTTAGACTAGGGATGGTCAATTTGGATGGAAATACCTTTGAGTTGATTCCGGATTATGCAAATTTTGTATGATGAAAATGTATGCAGCTTTAAAATGAACCATTTTCAAACTGCATACATTTGCATATGGAATTTGCATAATCCTGCATTAACTTGGAATTATTTGCATCTGATTGGCCATCCCTAACTATTCTACTTCTTGGAAGGAAAGGAATGACAAACTTCGACATTGTAATGAAAAGCACATATGTCACCTTGTCAACAAAGGTTTGTATACTCAAAGCCATGATGTTTCCAGTAAGTAATGTATGGTTTTGAGAGTTACACCATAAGGAAGGCTGAGCACCAAAGAATCAGCCTTTGAATTCTGGTGCTGAGAAGACCTTTGAGAGTCCCTTGGACTGCAAGAAGATCCAATCAGTCAATCCTTAACCCTCCTGGCGGTTTATTAAAAACCGACAGGGGGCAGCGCAGCAGTGTTTTTAAAAAACTATTTTTTTAAATCATGTAGCGAGCCCAGGGCTCGCTACATGATAGCCGCTGTGCAGCGGCATCCCCCCACCCGCTTCGATCGCCTCCGGCGATCTGCGATCAGGAAATCCTGTTCAAAGAACAGGATTACCTGGAGGGCTTCCCCCATCGCCATGGCGACGGGCGGGATGACGTCCCTAACGTCGTGACGTCATTGGGAGTACCGATCTACCCCTCAGCGCTGCCTGGCACTGATTGGCCAGGCAGCGCACAGGGTCTGGGGGGGGGGGGGTGCGGCGCTACGAGCAGCGGCTAATCGGGGCGTAGCGGCGGCGATCTGAGTGCACACGCCAGGAAGGTTAAAAAAATTAACCCTCACTGTTCATTGGAAGGGACAATACTGAAGCTTTGGACACACAATGAGAACTCAGGACTCATTGGAGAAGACCCTGATGCTTAGAAGGATTAGACTATGCTGCTTTTTTTCCAGACTAGAGGGAAATTATAGAAACCACACATGGACAATGGAGATGAACAGGACAATGGGCTTGATTCATTAAGCTACACTGCTAAAGCAGGGCACCTTAAAGAGACACTGAAGCGAAAAAAAATATATGATATAATGAATTGGTTGTGTACTATGAATAATTACTAGAAGATTAGCAGCAAAGAAACTATTCTCATATTTTTATTTTCAGGTATATAGTGTTTTTTCTAACATTGCATCACTCTATAATATGTGCAGATTACACAACACTCAGCATTCAAAATGAGTCTTTCAGAGCAGTCTGTGAAGTAATGAACTCTCCTCTAGCAGAGGAAAAGTAGACAGTTCAATTACAGTTGAGATAATAAAAGTCAGATAACAGCCCTCTCCACGACTAAGGGCTGGTTCAGACGGACGTTTGGAGGCGTTGCGTTTGCTGGCGTCGCGTTCGTGTGCGTTTGGATGCGGTCGCGTTTTTTCTTCCCCTAGGGAGACATTAGCCGTCGCGGTTAACCTCCCCTGGAAGCTACATGTAGCTTCCAGGGACTCCTTGAACGCCAGGGAAAATCGGGACCCAAACGCCGCGTTTGTGTAAACGCGCTTGAAAGCTTGGTACAAACGCTCCCATTCACTTGAATGGGAGCGTTTAACACCAAGCCCTGAACGCTGGCTGTAAACGCTCTGCAAGCGTCCGTCTGAACCAGCCTTAAGTTAGTCGGAGAGCTTAATAGCTTTTTTGCATAGAGATAACAACTGGAGTTTCTCAACTCTTCCTGTACTGGAAACAATTAGACTAATGTATCTGATCTTAATGTTTTTTTTCTTAGCTGTACTACACATAAAAATCATATCATCATTTTTTTTTCGCTTCAGTGTCTCTTTAAGGTGAGGGAGCATCCACTATGCATGCCTTACATAGCAGCACTCACTGCTATGTAAGGAGCATGCCTTCCTTTGGAGCTTGCCTTCTTTAGGAGCGTGCCTTCCTTAGATAGGAGCTCTCCTTCCTATACAGTTACTAAGTAAGGCATGCTCCTTACATAGCAGCGAGCACTTCTATGGAAGGCATGCATTAGCGGCCCCTCCTTCACATTAAGGTGCACTGCTTAACAGTTCAGCTTAATGAATCAAGCCCAATGACATTGACAACATTGGTTCTCAGTACATGATCTCCAATTGTTTAATTACCTGGTGGTAATGTGACCTCATTAGTAAGGTCACAATGAGATTTTTGATTGGGTATTCACCACATTTAACCTTGTACATCACATTTGACTTGTATATGCTTTTGTGTCACTGTACCTCGAGAAAGGGGACCCTGCGTAGCCCTGAAACAATTGGATTATGTGCACCACTTTTTGCATGATGGAATAAAAACCTTAAGTATTTAGTGTGCGGACTGGATTATGTTTTTTGCATGCCAGTGAATTTGTCGCACTGCACTGCTAACGCACGGATGTTCTCTTACTATTACAGTATATTTGCATTAGCAATGCAGTTAAGACCCAATGCACTGCACAGCCCCGGTTCTATGGGCGTGCGATACGTGCAATCGCCCGGGGCGCTTTATTGTGCGGCAGGAGGGGGGGCGCCGGAGCGGGGGAACGGACATAATAGTTATAACTCACTTTCTTCATCCGTTCCCCTGCAGTTTTAATGTCTTTCCTCTCCCGGCGTCCGTCGTCTGGTAACAGCGCCCCCTTTGACGTACTGCATGTCATCACAGCGCTGTTACTAATGAGATAGATGCCAGGAAAGGAAGGACATTGAAGCTGCGCGGGTTCGGCAGAAGCAGGTAAGTTATTACTATTATGTCCGCTCCTGCGCCCAACTCATGCCGCCCATACCTAACTAACCTAAACTGTGGGAACCTACCTAACACCTATATTGCGGGGCACCTACCTAACTAACCTAAACTGCAGGAACCTGCCTAACTAACCTAAACTGTGGGAACCTACCTAACACCTATATTGCGGGGCACCTACCTAACTAACCTAAACTGCGGGAACCTGCCTAACTAACCTAAACTGCAGGAACCTACCTATCTAACCTAAACTGCGGGAACCTACCTATCTAACCTAAACTGCGGGAACCTACCTATTTAACCTAAACTGCGGGAACCTACCTAACTAACCTATACTGTGGGAACCTACCTAACTAACCTATACTGTGGGAACCTACCTAACTAACCTATACTGTGAGAGCCTACCTAACTAATCTATACTGCAGGAACCTACCTAGCCAAGCTATACTGCGGGAACCTAACTAACTATCCTATACTGCGGGAACCTACCTAACTAACCTATACTGTGGGAACCTACCTAACTAACCTATACTGCGGGAACCTACCTAACTAACCTATACTGTGGGAACTTACCTAACTAACCTATACTGTGGGAGCCTACCTGACTAACCTATACTGTGGGAACCTACCTAACTAACCTATACTGTGGGAGCCTACCTAACTAATCTATACTGCGGGAACCTGCCTAGCCAAGCTATACTGCGGGAACCTAACTAACTATCCTATACTGCGGGAACCTACCTAACTAACCTATACTGTGGGAACCTACCTAACTAACCTATACTGCGGGAACCTACCTAACTAACCTATACTGTGGGAACTTACCTAACTAACCTATACTGTGGGAGCCTACCTGACTTACCTATACTGTGGGAACCTACCTGACTAACCGATACTGTGGGAGCCTACCTAACTAATCTATACTGCGGGAACCTACCTAGCCAAGCTATACTGCGGGAACCTAACTAACTATCCTATACTGGGGGAACCTACCTATCAAACCTATACTGCGGGAACCTACCTATCTAAACTATACTGGGGGCACCTACCTATCTAACCCATACTGGGGGAACCCACCTATCTAACCCATACTGAGGGAACCTACCTATCGAACCTATACTGCGGGAACCTACCTATCTAACCTATACTGCGGGCACCTACCTATCTAAACTATACTGGGGGCACCGAACTATCTAACCCACACTGGTGGCAACTATACGGGCTACTCTATACTGGAGGCACCTATGTAGATAACCTATAAAGCAGGCACCTACCTATCTAACCTACACTGGGGGCAACTACCTATCTAATCTATACTGGGGGCAACTATACAGGCTACCCTATATTGGAGGCACCTACGTAGCTAACCTGTGCTGCGGGCACCTATGCCTGGCTCCATGGGGGGGGGGGGGGTGGTTTTTACACCCTCGCCCTGGGTGAAATTTAGCCTAGAAACTGCCCTGGCACTGCAATGCCTCTGTGTGAACATGGTCTTATGCTTAAAGTTGCCATCTATTTACCTGGTGATTGCTTGGCATGTGCATGCAGTTTGCATGCAATAGGATCTTACATTTATTTGCTTGTGATGTGCAATTAAGTATATAGATGCTAGGTTGAATCGCCACACTTTCCACACCATGCTGGTCTATAGCTCCAGAGCAGTTCGCCAGTGCCAGGCTCCTGCAGGGACACCACTTTTTCAAACCAATGCAATTGAATAAACTTGGAGATGACACACCAATGAATCAGCAAAGATAAACTGTATTAGAGCATACAGAGGTACACAACATGTTTTAGGTGTTGCCCATCCTCATGATGCCCAAAACTTGTGTAACTCTGTATGCTCTAATACAGATCTTTGCTAAGCCATTTTTTTATTTGCAATTCAATCAAACCCAGTAATAATCTGGAAATTGTTGCACCCACCTAGCATGTTGCTGTTCATGGTAACCAAGGAAGTCCCGCTACACCAGATGGTAGGGTGAAATAGAAAATCTTTCTCTAACCATCTCAGTGTACGGCAGGAAAAGGAGAGACTCCAGGCTCCTCCTCCAAGGGAAACACAATTGACAAGAAGTTTAAAAGGCCCCCACCCCCTGCTACCCTCAGTATCTTGTGTTTCCGGCCTGCCGAGGACACAGTTGACAGCTTTAGTTTATTTATCTATTTGGCGACTTTGTGTAGCTATGCAGAGCAGTTTGTTTGGGATAAGATCCCATCCTGGCCTGTGAACAGGCGTTGGGAAGTTTATCCTGCCTGCAATAGTTAGACATAGTGCTTCTGTTCCCAGGTGGTCATCATGTCTGTGTGTGTTATGACGCTGGGAATCTCCCCCCTTCGGTAGCCTGAAGGGTCGCAGATGATCTCACTTAGCTCGGCCAGGTGGGCAGTTTGAGCGGTGAGTGCACGCGGGTGCACAGTGGCATCTGACAAGGGGGAGATGGCTAGGATGAGACGGCACCAAGATTTTTGTATATGGACAACGCCGTCCTCCAGCAGCCGTAGGAAGTGATCACAGCAGAAGCTTAAGGATGTGGTACTTCCGGATCACTCCAGTATAATGGAGGAGACAGAGACGCCGGCTGAGCGGTTGCTGTTGCAAGTCATGGCGGATCCTCTGTCGGCAGACAACACGGTGATGTAGCGTTTACCATGTATTTGCTTGGGGGGAGAATCTGAGGGGACAGTACAAAGATTAGAATCCCTAAGTTTCTCTTTTCTCCAGATGGGGCTCAGCGATTGCTAAAAGCCCTTACCCCTGATCCTATTCCTGTGAGTTTACAGAAGTAATTTTCAGGTCTAGCATTTGCATAGGATTGTTACATGCTAGCTGTGGGGACTGATAATTATTTGCTGGGGAAATGCATTCGCATGGCTGAGATTAGAGTGGTTTCCCTTGTATGTTTTGTGCTATTTCTTCTCCTGTGTCCAAACAAGCAAGCAATAGATGCAGGACTGGATGAAGGTGGAATGTTGCCATTGCAACAATAGGCTTCCCTGGGATTATAACAAATTAGCTGGTCAAGCCTGCACAGGAATAAAGTTGGTTGCAGAAGCTTGTTAAGCCTTGCATTTATTTGCATATGCTTGATAGCTTTGCTTTCGTATGCAGAGGCTTGATAACTTTGCTTTCATTTGCAGAGGCTTGATAGCTTGGCTTTCATTTGCAGAGGCTTGATAGCTTTGCTTTCATTTGCAGACGCTTGATAGCTTTGCTTTCATTTGCAGACGCTTGATAGCTTTGCTTTCATTTGCAGACGCTTGATAGCTTTGCTTTCATTTGCAGACGCTTGATAGCTTTGCTTTCATTTGCAGACGCTTGATAGCTTTGCTTTCATTTGCAGACGCTTGATAGCTTTGCTTTCATTTGCAGACGCTTGATAGCTTTGCTTTCATTTGCAGACGCTTGATAGCTTTGCTTTCACTTGCAGACGCTTGATAGCTTTGCTTTCATTCGCATAGGCTTGTTAGCCTGGCGTTCCTTCGCATAGGCTTGTTGGCCTGGCGTTCCTTCGCATAGGCTTGTTGGCCTTGCGTTCCTTCGCATAGGCTTGTTGGCCTTGCGTTCATTCGCATAGGCCTGTTGGCCTTGCGTTCATTCGCATAGGCCTGTTGGCCTTGCGTTCATTCGCCTAGGCCTGTTGGCCTTGCGTTCATTCGCCTAGGCCTGTTGGCCTTGCGTTCATTCGCATAGGCCTGTTGGCCTTGCGTTCATTCGCATAGGCCTGTTGGCCTTGCGTTCATTCGCATAGGCCTGTTGGCCTTGCGTTCATTCGCATAGGCCTGTTGGCCTTGCGTTCATTCGCATAGGCCTGTTGGCCTTGCGTTCATTCGCATAGGCCTGTTGGCCTTGCGTTCATTCGCATAGGCCTGTTGGCCTTGCGTTCATTCGCATAGGCCTGTTGGCCTTGCGTTCATTCGCATAGGCCTGTTGGCCTTGCGTTCATTCGCATAGGCCTGTTGGCCTTGCGCTCATTCGCATAGGCCTGTTGGCCTTGCGCTCATTCGCATAGGCCTGTTGGCCTTGCGCTCATTCGCATAGGCCTGTTGGCCTTGCGCTCATTCGCATAGGCCTGTTGGCCTTGCGCTCATTCGCATAGGCCTGTTGGCCTTGCGCTCATTCGCATAGGCCTGTTGGCCTTGCGCTCATTCGCATAGGCCTGTTGGCCTTGCGCTCATTCGCATAGGCCTGTTGGCCTTGCGCTCATTCGCATAGGCCTGTTGGCCTGGCGCTCATTCGCATAGGCCTGTTGGCCTGGCGCTCATTCGCATAGGCCTGTTGGCCTGGCGCTCATTCGCATAGGCCTGTTGGCCTGGCGCTCATTCGCATAGGCCTGTTGGCCTGGCGCTCATTCGCATAGGCCTGTTGGCCTGGCGCTCATTCGCATAGGCCTGTTGGCCTGGCGCTCATTCGCATAGGCCTGTTGGCCTGGCGCTCATTCGCATAGGCCTGTCGGCCTGGCGCTCATTCGCATAGGCCTGTCGGCCTGGCGCTCATTCGCATAGGCCTGTCGGCCTGGCGCTCATTCGCATAGGCCTGTCGGCCTGGCGCTCATTCGCATAGGCCTGTCGGCCTGGCGCTCATTCGCATAGGCCTGTCGGCCTGGCGCTCATTCGCATAGGCCTGTCGGCCTGGCGCTCATTCGCATAGGCCTGTCGGCCTGGCGCTCATTCGCATAGGCCTGTCGGCCTGGCGCTCATTCGCATAGGCCTGTCGGCCTGGCGCTCATTCGCATAGGCCTGTCGGCCTGGCGCTCATTCGCATAGGCCTGTCGGCCTGGCGCTCATTCGCATAGGCCTGTCGGCCTTGCGCTATTTTCAATCTTCAATCTACAGAGAATTGAAGCGACAAGCTTTTTGGGAGAACCAAAGACTAATTGGTCCAGATATGCATTTTAGATGGGACTCTTCTTCAGTCAGGGCCAACATTTTGGTCGAAAGGTGCTTCAGGCAGCAGTCCCTCCCTCATGTGAGTAGGGGGTTACTTGCCTATCTCTCCTTTTCCTGCCGTACACTGAGATGGTTAGAGAAAGGTCAGTTTAGACTTACCTGGTAAAGATGTTTCTAAACATCTCAGTGTACGGCATACTACATCCCTCCCTCTATGCTGCCTTCTATCCTTTCTTCCTGACTTTTTTTGCACTGTTTTGGTGTGAATTGAGCTGTAGACAGGAGTCTGGGTCACGTTTGGGTGTCTCATTGGCCGGATTTCTTGTCTATATACTGAGGGTAGCAGGGGGTGGGGGCCTTTTAAACTTCTTGTCAATTGTGTTTCCCTTGGAGGAGGAGCCTGGAGTCTCTCCTTTTCCTGCCGTACACTGAGATGTTTAGAAACATCTTTACCAGGTAAGTCTAAACTGACCTTTAATCCATCATCAGTGTTACAGATAAACACTCACCCGTATCGGTACTGCTCCGATACGCGTGAGCCTGCGCAGTACAGCCCGGAGGACGTCCGATGATGTCAGCGCGCCGGCGTGGAACGCACAATGGAGCGCAGAAGAGGCCCGACCTGGCCGCCGGCCTGGTCGGGTCGGCCACTGGAGAACACCGGGAGCCTGTGGAGCAGCGCCGAGGGCCCCTCCTGCCTGACACGGGCTGGAAGAAGCCCCAGGTAAGTGGATGTGGATTTTTATTTTTTTTGTAGCGTCCCTGAACCTTCCCTTTTAAAGAATAAAGATTTTCTATTTCACCCTACCATCTGGTGTAGCGGGACTTCCTTGGTTACCTTGAACTTTGGCATTTGACTTCCCTGCTCCCATTTTGGCAAATACACGTAAGTGCAGCAGTCTCCTCTTCCTTTTTCTAATGTTGCTGTTCATACTCTTGTAGAATTTCCATAACTGTTTTCTGCAGATAAACCAGGTAAAAAATATTAAATATTTTCAGAAATGTTACATCTGGACTGTGGTTTGAGCAATTAAACAATATACCCACGGCTGTGGTGTCCTGAGTTGAGGAGTTGGAGCAATTTTTGGGTGTCTGGAGTCGGTGGTTTCATAAACGTAGGAGTTGGATGCTTTTTGTACCCACTCCATAGCCCTGCAAGGGCTGTGGAGTCCACGTCAAGGAGTGCGAGTCAGAGCAATTTTGAGTGCCTGGAGTTAAATGATTTTTGTACTGACTCCACAGCCCTGAGAATACCTGTTGACCTTTAGGCAGTTATTTAGTTAGAGATTCAATAAGAATGTTGAAATGCCCAAAGTAAAGCACACTTATGTATTAATAATGTAAGAGCATTATAATTGGTCAATAATTTTTGATTGTTCTCTTTAATAGATCACACACAAATCTATTCGCTAGGCCTCTTTTCCACAGTCAGCTGAATTGCTCTTTGGCCATGCAATGGCATGCAGCTGAATGGCAGCTTTGGGTAACATGGTGCATGTCACGTTTGACACAGGATTTTGCTTCCCCACAGCTAAAAAACATCTCTTGATGCGTCTATGCAACTCTATAGGGGCAGGGCACCTGCCCACTGCCTGTGCCAAGCGCAAGCAAGATCCTGGCCAGTAGACAGAAGCAGCTGACCGGTGGTGAATTTACTGCCGGTCAGCTCATGGAAACGAGGCCTTAAAATGAGGTGACTGCCAGCAAGAGGTTAAACTCGAGCTACAGATGAATTAAACATCTTTAAATGGTAGTAGTAGTTTATTTCCAAACATTTAATTAAATCCCCTTAGCAAAAAAAAAAAAAATTCCTGCAAAAGCCGGTGCACTATGTCTAAGCTTCATTTTCATATATCGGATTTAACCGACTGATGTGCATTTTTTTTTTCTTTTACATTTCAGAATGTTCAATTCATGTAACATGATGTATGAAATTGTAAAATGTTTCAAAGCTTAAATCACGTTTTCATTTCTGCTTTGTGAAACTGCTTTGATCTAGTTGTGTCCTTGTTTTTGGCCATTAGGTGACATGTAATGAGACTGTACAGCCAGTTGTCATTGGATTTGTAAGTGAGTGAAATTACAGTAACGCATTTTGACTTGGTTTGAAATGAGAAATCTTCTGTGTGTCAGCAGTTTGAATTTTAGGTTAGCAATCTGCTGCCAGATTGGGGAATTTATTCAATCAACTGTTACATACCACTACTGCCGCCAGGGCAGGTTCAAGCAACAATGGGGCCCCAGGGCAAAATAAACCTGCCCCCCCCCCCCTGACATATACCCCGGAACAAAAATCGGCATTAGGAGACCTTTTTTGCAGCTGGTATAGTCAGGGTATGAAGTCCCAATCGGTCAGAGCTCCACATTCTGACTATCCCAGCCTGCATGGGGGACAAGGGGTTAAAAAGTTTCAGGAGGGGGGACCCCACATAATTTTTTTTTTTTTTAAATTCCCACACTCTAAACATAAAAAAAATTGGGAAAATAGGAAAAAATGCCAGGGATCTTCATACAGCCATATTGCGGCTGTATAGCGATCCCTGGCCAAAGCGCTGCGGCTGCGTATAGACCCCCTGGAAACCCCGTCAGGAAATTTATTGCGCTTTCGTTTGATGCATGTAAAATTACACTACTGTTAGGTTTGCTACTAAAAGTGACATTTACCGCATTTAAAATACTTTTAAATGCGGTAAATGTCACTTTTTTCCTTTGAAACTTTAAAATCGATTTTCTCAAAAACTATAAGGTCTTTTTGAAAATTTGTTTTTTCCTCTTATTCCTAATGATCTCCTTAACATATCCTGCAAATTTAGGGTTTCTAGCATTTAAGGTGGATTTGCTATTATTAACCATTAAATTCGGCAGGTTTTTAAATGTGTATTTTTTTCCTTTGAAACTTTAAAATCGATTTTCTCAAAAACTATAAGGCCGATTTGAATTTTTTTCCCTCTTGTAGCCACTGGGGGCACCTACAAGCTCTGGGGCCCTGGGGCAGCTGCCTCCTTTGCCTCTATGGTAGCGCCGGCCCTGACTGCCGCTGTGATGTATTTAGTCCTTTTACCAGCTTTTAGCAGTTTAACATACTTGTGGTAAGGTTTTTTTATGTATTATGTAGCATGTACTTCTTTTTGGATTTTTTTTTTCTTTTTGCTTTTAACTACAGGGAACTGTAGCATTATTTGTAAGGCACACTGAGTTCTGTAAATAACTGTGGTTTCTTTTTAGTCAGGCTTTTGCTTTATCCAGTAATATGATGTGTTCCTCTGGAAATAAGGTCAATTTTCAGATCAGCTTTTCTGATGGATTTGGGCAAAAATCTGATGAGAGAAAGCATGGTGTTACAAATGCATAGCTAGTTTTGCAGTGTCAAAGGTATTCCTTTTTTTTTTGAGAAGTGATTTCTTTCTTTTCTCTTTTTTTGGCTCTTAGACATCAAGGCTATGTACTTTAATCATAATTTTTCTCCATGCAATTGAACAGGAATGTATTTTTTCAGTGGTTCAAAAATGTAGAATTTTTAGTTTGTTTTTTTTATGTGTGACAGTTAACAATACATCTCCATTTTGGTTAATTTACATTTTTCTTGTTTATTCCTAGTATTATTATTATTATTATTAATATGTTTTATCCTCTCCGGTCTCTTTATTCAAATTTTCTCCTCAGAGAAATAAGTTTGAATACTCATTGTAAAGTTTGTATCTTACCCCAACAGGGAAGGTCTCTTGCTCCTCTCTATTTTCTGTAGGCAGGGCCAATTCTAGACTTTTTGCTGCCTAAGGCAAACTTGTGAGGATGCCCCCCCCCCCCCCGAATTGGAATGATCGCACGGCACCCGACAATTTTACTCTGCTTAATTTAATGTTCTCACATGACATGCTGCAGCTCAACACAATAGCACACTGGCTGGCTTTGAGTCTTTGACAAACTGCTCGCCCTCAGCCACTTCATTCCTCCTCTGTCAGGACAGCAGTGCCACCTCCTCTCTTCTACTATGCAAGTCAAATGAAACACTGCTGCTCTCCTGCCTCCCCCTCCTCACTCACTGTCAGACTCCTCACACAGTACAACAAGCTGTTTTTCCCCAAAGACCTCTTCACCTCGCTCTCCTCTCTCTTCTCCTCCTACTCTAACTGCATGCTTAGCGTAAACACAGTACAATCATGCTGCCTCGTTAATCTCTGCTCCTGATGCAAATTTTTCACCTTGCTTCATGAGCGAACCGGCCCTGTCTGTGGGGATCAACCTGTCCCATAGCTGAACCGCATATGTGTGTTCATGAGTGCTGAATTGTGATGGCGGTTAAATAGAATTTTACAACTCCCATAGCCATTTAATTGTTTTAAGCTTTAGCTACAAATAGGGCAATTTATTAAAGAGACTCTGAAGTCTCCTTAAAATCACGTTTTTATTTTAAAAACCTCTTAAGTATGTTTTCCCTAACTAAAACGCTGCATCCCCATGGCTGAAATCTAACTAAACTCCCCGGGGCACACTGTGGGGAGCGCTTCCGTGAGAGGCAGAGCTTTCAGCTGCAGCTCTGCCTCTCCACACATCTATCTGCGAGGATCGCCGCCTCTCCCTCGCCCCTCTGTCTTCCTTCACTGAGAAGGCGGGGGACAGGTGGAGATACGCGCTGATAGACGCGTGGAGAGGCAGAGCTGCAGCTGAAAGCTCTGCCTCTCACGGAAGCGCACGGGTTAGCAAAATCCACGACCAAGAAAGTAGTGGATTTTGCAAGGGGAGTTTGGGGGATTTAGTTAGATTTCAGCTGCGGAGATGCAGCGTTTTAGTTAGGGCAAACATACTTAAGAGGTTTTTAAAATAAAAACATGATTTTAATGAGGCTTCGGTGTGTCTTTTAAGCTTCATTAAATATAAAAATATTTCCATTCATGTTTTGCATGGTGTCTATAAAGCTCCAAATGGTCCATATCCTAAGTGTTGAATTGCATCCCTCACATATTGCAGCAGGTGCAAGACCCTACCACTCAGGCTGACCTTTAGTGAAGCGACCCCCATGTCCCACCACCCAGAAGCAGGAAATTTGGATGCCAGAAAGCCGTAGAAATTTGAGCACACAAATATGGTTTACAGCACTTAATTTGGGTGCTGAAGGCTCCAAACAGCTATGCTATGAACGATGTTTAGTGGACTTCTATGAACCACTGTGCTATAAATTATATTTAGCATTTTTCTATAAACTGTTTAGCTTTTTTGTTTTGCAGCAAGAGGAGTTTAAGGTTAGGCGTCAGCGGGGAAATGGGCTTTAAGGTTGGGCATTTGGGGGGGAAGGGGGGTTAAGATTAGGCATTGGCAGGGGGATTGGTTAGTGTGAGGCATTGGGTGAGTGGTTAGGGTTAGGCATTAGATGGGAAGGGGAGGTTGGTTAGGATTAGGCATAGGTAGAGCGAGTTATGTTTGAGAAATGGGGTTACCGGTAGGTTTAACTGTAGTAAAATATCGATTTTACCGACGGTTACTGCTATTTTACAATCATAGTTTTCACTTCATAGAAGAATATTGGAAATTTACAGATATTCTACTAGCCGATACTTGATGCACCAAAATTTCCAGGTACCCTTTTTGCATGTATGCCCACCAGTCACCCATAGTTTACTCCGCCAGGGCAAATGAAGTCTACAGCAAATAGTGACCAGCCAATCGGGGTGACAGCTGGTACAGGAACTTTACTGCACACCAAAGTGGCATCTTTCCTTATAAAATTACTTGAGTGTTTAAAATTTTGATTTTTGTGGAAAAAAAGTTTTTGTGAGCTGTTGCGATATGCACAAAGAAAAGAACAACGATCAGTGATTTCTAATTTGTAAATTAGCTACTGATGTACCTGAAACATATGTGCTTAGGAATGTCATATGCACATGGATCTCTAACTAAGAATAATGAGCAATAACAGATCTGCAGAAGTCAAACCTTTTTGGAGAAAAGGCAATTAGCACATGCTGAGCAACTACAGGAGTTTCCAAACATGTTGGAATATTGCTTCATGTGAAGTCAAGTATTTGTGATGCTTGCATATGCTTGTTGTCACTAGAGGTTAGTCTCTGCATGCTCCAATTGCTGCAAATCATGCTGAATCACTTTGCTTGCAGGTTTCAGTCTGCAGTCTTAGCTGCTGTAATTTCATTAGATTCTTATTTCAAAGGATTATAGTGTCACAAGTTATATTTGTATTTAAGATTTGGATGAAGAAAGTGTGCCAGTGAGAGGAACCAAGTTCAGCTGGGTGGCTGGATCAGCTGCTTGTTCATCTTGTAAATAACAATTTCGACTTTAAAGGGAACTGATCTATACCCAAATCCAGCTATTATGTATTACTGTTATACAGTAAATCTATACAATGCTGATATTCTCCACAGTACATTGAGCAATTCATGCCACAAATAGGAGTACATATATCGCTGTAGCCGCCCTGATACCGGGCCGCTACAGGGCGCACAGCATACGGTGGGTTGCGCTGCTTTGCACAAATTGGGATGAGTGGTAAGCTAATTCTGAGTTGATGCAAATCTTATTCTAATTGTATGTAAATGTACTCAACTTGAAAGCTGACCAATCGAATTTAGCAGTAGTTTGATTTACAATGGTCTATTTCAAGTCCGATATATCTGCACAACATTAGTTATTCATTTATTTTTCATTGACCATCTCTAATCATGGCATTTCAGGGGAGCTAACTAAACCCTACTATAGTCATAATGTAATGTCCTCACCTCAGGGTACATACACACATCTACTTTATATTGGCCAATTTTACCACTTCCATGCAGTATGAGGGACAAAAGATTTTGAATACTATGAGCAAATTGTGTAGGTAAACTACATAATAAAATGGAATTGATAAAATTAACCAATCAAAATTGGATGTGTGTATGCACCCTTAAACCTGGTACACATTCAATTTTACCACCTCCATGTAGTATAAAGGACAAACAGATTTTAAATAGTATGAACAAATTGTGTAGCTAAGCTCTCATACTCAGACCTGGATTTACCTCACAGGAGCTTATAGGCACAGATGTCCTGGCACCTTAGATTTGCCCTCCATGAACCTACAAACCCCGCGACCATTTCATTTTCTCCCCATTGCATAGTATTGTATTTCTTTGGGTTGGGTTGTGGTTGTGGGCGGTGTCCCCGGGCAGAGAGAGTTCATGGGGTGCTGCCCACGCCGCACCCCTTCCCCTTTATATGGCCTGCTGCTCCCAAGTCAACGTTGCTAGCATGTTCCCATAATGTTAGGTGATTTTAAACTTAGATAGGGTGGGGACCCCGAGAAAAGGCTGCACGAACCGTCCCTGCTAACATGCTCTGCAGCGTGAAACAGATGTCTCTCTCAATAAGAGAAGGGTAAGGTCCCCGGATAATGTGTAACGCATGGATTTGCTTCCATTATTTGTATTGTGAGATGCATTAGTTCTTAATGCACCTGTTTCACTACAATGAGCACACTTGTGCCTTTGAGAGGCTTTTTAGCCCTATGCAGTGAGTATCTATCAAGTGCATCTTGGTCAGATGCGCGACCATTTCATTTTCTCGCCATTGCACAGGAGCCTATAGGCACAGATGTCCTGGCACCTTAGATTTGCCCTCCATGAACCTACAAACCCCCGCCGAACCACACCGCAAGTGTGCTGGCTGGCCCAGCTGTCACTTCTCCCTTACTTGTAGCATATCTCCCAGTTAACTGAGGGGGGTCAATCTTACCTGTCTGACGTCTTCTTCGGTCCGTCCCTCGGCGCCTCCCACGATGCGGTCCAAGCGACGGTCACGTGATTACAAACACTTCCTTCCAGGTTGAAGGAGGAAGTGTTTGTAATCACGTGACGAGCACGTGCATCGTGGGAGGCGCCGAGGGATGGACGAAGAAGATGTCCGACAGGTAAGATTGACCCCCTGCCCAACTCCGCACAGGTTTACTGGGCGATATCCGGATAGCAACTATCCAGGTATCTCCTGGATCCGGATTTGAGCAGCCCTACTGCAACACCTTACACAGGGACCTACCAAAAACAGACTGGCACCTGTAATGTCCCTGTTAAATTCTGCTGCTCATCTCATCCAACTCTCCTGCTGACCTGATGGTGCCCCTCCATTGGCTGCCAATTACCCACAGGATTCAGATAAAACTTTTAACCCTATCATACAAAGCTTTGATATGAGCTATCCCCTACACAAATTTCTTCATCACTAGATATCATTGCACCTGGAACCTTCACTCCTCTCATAAAATCCTGTTGCCCTCAAGCATGGTCACCTCCTCTCTTTCATATCCAGGACTTCTCATGAGTGTCACCTTTGGAATTCTCTTCCACAGCCTAGCCTGCTTCTAGACTGGAAACCTTCAAATGCACCCATAAAACACACCTCTTCAGACGATCTTATAATTTGATATATTAGATTTTGAGGCTCACTGTCTTTCTCTGCTAATTCCTTGACTCCTCCCCTCCTGTCTCCACTACCCTATGGCATGTAAGTTCACATGGGCAGGATACTGACCCCGTTGCTTCCTGTTTCTTTTGTACTTCATCAAAGGTGTGGTGAACGTGCCAGGGTAGCCTGCTGCCAGATCACCACTCCACATAAATCATATGTGCAGCGACAGGTTCAAATGCATTTGCCCCCACAGTGACATATACCCTGCTGGGAAGGAAGTACATCACTGGGATTCCAATAGGTCTGCGCATGTGCGAAGCACCATGTTCCCGTCCGCACCCACTGTATTGTCCATTGATTTGCATTCCTGCATCAGTAGCTCGGTTCACGGTTCAGCGCTGAAGACTTTGAAACGGCTTTGCAGCGATTTGGATACTTCCATCGCGCCATGTTGTACAGTGTCTACTATGCAAGGCTCCATAGACTTGCATGTCCCTTGCAACAAACTATGGCAAGGGAGAGTACTGGGGTGTGACTCCTGGCATCCAGTGTGCAAGGGGCCTGAACATGCACCAGCAGTGATAATGTGTCAAACCACACATCAGCCATGTATGTACAGTGGCTTGCAAAAGTATTCGGCCCCCTTGAAGTTTGTCACATTACTGCCACAAATATGAATCAATTTTATTGGAATTCCACGTGAAAGACTAATACAAAGTAGTGTACACGTGAGAAGTGGAGTGAAAATCATACAGGATTCCAAACATTTTTACAAATCAATAACTGCAAAGTGGGGTGTGCGTAATTATTCAGCCCCCTGAGTCAATACTTTGTAGAACCACCTTTTGCTGCAATTACAGCTGCCAATCATTTAGGGTATGTCTCTACCAGCTTTGCACATCTAGAGACTGAAATCTTTGCCCATTCTTCTTTGCAAAAGAGCTCCAGCTCAGTCAGATTAGATAAACCGAGTTTGTGAACAGCAGTTTTCAGATCTTGCCACAGATTCTCGATTGGATTTAGATCTGGACTTTGACTAGACCATTCTAACACATGAATATGTTTTGTTTTAAACCATTCCATTGTTGCCCTGGCTTTATGTTTAGGGTCATTGTCCTGCTGGAAGGTGAACCTCCGCCCTAGTCTCAAGTCTTTTGCAGACTCCAAGAGGTTTTCTTCCAAGATTGCCCTGTATTTGGCTCCATCCATCTTCCCATCAACTCTGACCAGCTTCCCTGTCCCTGCTGAAGAGAAGGACCCCCAGAGCATGATGCTGCCACCACCATAGTTGACAGGGGAAATGGTGCATTGTGAGTGATGTGCAGTGTTAGTTTTCCGCCACACATAGCGTTTTGCATTTTGGCCAAAAAGTTCCGTTCTGGTCTTATCTGACCAGAGCAACTTATTCGACATGTTTGCTGTGTCCCCCACATGGCTTGTGCCAAACTGCAAACGGGACTTCTTATGCTTTTCTGTTAACAATGGATTTCTTCTTGCCACTCTTCCATAAAGGCCAACTTTGTGCAGTGCATAACTAATAGTTGTCCTATGGACAGATTCCCCCACCTGAGCTGTAGATCTCTGCAGCTCGTCCAGAGTCACCATGGGCCTCTTGACTGCGTTTCTGATCAGCGCTCTCCTTGTTCGGCCTGTGAGTTTAGGTGGACGGCCTTGTCTTTGTAGATTTACAGTTGTGCCATACTCCCATTTCTGAATGATCGCTTGAACAGTGCTCTGTGGGATGTTCAAGGCTTTGGAAATCTTTTTGTAGCCTAAGCTTGCTTTAAATTTCTCGATAACTTTATCCTTGACCTGTCTGGTGTGTTCTTTGGACTTAATGGTGTTATTGCTCCCAATATTCTCTTCGACAACCTCTGAGGCCGTCACAGAGCAGCTGTATTTGTACTGACATTAGATTACACACAGGTGCACTCTATTTTGTCATTAGCACTCATCAGGCAATGTCCATGGGCAACTGACTGCACTCAGATCAAAGGGGGCTGAATAATTACGCACACCCCACTTTGCAGTTATTGAGTTGTAAAAAATGTTTGGAATGATGTATGATTTTCGTTCCACTTCTCACATGTACACCACTTTGTATTGGTCTTTCACGTGAAATTCCAATAAAATTGATTCAGGTTTGTGGCAGTAATGTGACAAAATGTGGAAAACTTCAAGGGGGCCGAATACTTTTGCAAGCCACTGTATTTGTACTTGGGTTGCTGGGTGTCCTGTAATTACTGTGTGCTTAACTCCTGTATCTATGCTCCCCACTATTGTCTGTTTTCAGTTCTGAAGAGCGGAAGATGTTGAAGCTATATGAATAAAATAAAGTATATACGAAAAAATAATATCCCTTTCTCCGAAACAACTTTGTGAATCCTTATGAATTTAATACACTTAAGCATGAATCACTCATAAAATGGGTTATGAAATGTAGTTATATGAAATTAGGCTGTTTTTGTAAAACAAATAAAACTGAGCTTATTGTGATTTAGATGGAGATCAGGCCACATTATAATAGCTATTCATGCAGAAATCCTGAAATGCAGAAAAGTGTACACAATCTACTTTTCTCAAGTATTCTGTATGATTGGCTCTTTACAAACAGTGGTGTGAGGCGCAAATTGGCTTTTTCTGCAAAGCCTTTGTCTGAAATACTACATTTGAAAAGGCTTTGTCTTTTATCCTTTTCAGACTTTGTTTTATTCCCTTGTCCGGCAGGTCAATTGCAAATTCTTTTGCGCAGAGCTAATAGCAGCACCTTCTACACTTTCATGTCTACCCATGAACAGATGATAAACGGAATGAAATTCTTCGTGCTTTTAAAACATTGCCAGATATTTTCCAGGTTAATGGAATGGAGCTTTGAAGGGGAGAAGAAAATCTCATGCCAGGTAGATATAAAATTAAATGAACACACACGCTGTCTTCCACCTGCCGAGAAGAGTAGAAACATTGTGACTTCTTAATGATCTTATTAATGATATTGCTTTGGCACACAATCAGGTTGTCTGCAGACAATGCCAAGCTGCTTCTTGCATTCTGTACTAGCTGTCGCCTCAGAATGGTCTATGTGAAGCCTCCCTTGTGCAAGTTGTTCAATTCTTATGTAAAGTAAAACCATATTGGAAAATGTTCCATTCCTTAGCTATCTATATAATTATGAATCAAACCGATGTAGTGTTATTGGGTTATGTGTATGTGTAGATGGGCCTACATCATTTTGCTTCTAAATATTGTTGTAGATCTGCCTTCTTAAAGTGAATCCGAGGTGAGAGTGATATGGATGCTGCCATATTTATTTCATTTTAAACAATACCAGTTGCTTGGCAGCCCTGCTGGCCTATTTGGCTGCAGTAGTGTCTTAATTGCACCAGAAACAAGCATGCAGCTAATTTTGTCAGATCTAACAATAATGTCAGAAACCCCTGATCTGCTGCATGCTTGTTGCAGGGTCCATGGCTAAAAGTATTAGAGGCAGAGGATCAGCAAGATAGCCAGGCAACTGGTATTGCTTAAAAGGAAATAAATAAGGCAGCCTTCATTTCCCATTCACCTCTGGTTCTCTTTAATATCCCAAGAGTGATTTTTCTGTGTAAATATTTTTAAAAAAACACATTACATTTGGTAGTGTTTATATATACACCAGACTTTATAAAATTGGCATGCCTTTATGTAACCATATCTTAAGCAATAACAAATCAGGCACTGATTTTAACCCCCCACCTTATAAACTATAAAGGCATCTTATCCCTAGTATGTAACGTATAAGCAGCTATTCCCAATGCTTCCACAACTGTAAATTTACTCCCTAAACTTCTTAGCATATTCTTGTTGAAGTGTTCATAACACCAACAAACAGGTCCAGGTTCTTCCTGGCTTATATTTATAATGTAAACAGTGGCAGTAATAAGTTGATTTTTCAACACAAGCACACTAACATTTTAAGGGCATCTGGACTCATGTGCAATTAACTTTTTTGCATTTTTCTCCTAGGTGATAATTTTACACCTTGTCAATAAAATGCCTTTAAAGTGTACCAGAGACAACGCATACAGTACTTACCATTTTATATATACCTGGGGCTTCCTCCAGCCCCATGCACACGGATCACTCCCACACCGCCGTCCTCCGCTGCCTGAAGCTCCAGTATCTGATCCCGTTCGTTCGGCCAGTTGCGGCCAGTCTGCGCAAGAGGAAGTGCGATGACTGACAGACCTTGTCAGTTAATTAACAGCCAGGCCTATATGCAATTCACTTTCTCTCCTGAGTTTTCTCCTAGGTGAAATTTTAAACTTCAGAACTGGTTAACTAGCAGACGCCCTAGGGGGAATCACAGATGCGGCAATTGTAAATATTGTCGGAACATGTGGGAAGGCACAAACTACCGCCTAGGTGGGATCCAGTGGGAAGTGAGAGCATTCATCACTTACCAAACAAGTTTTGTCACGTATGCTCTGTTTTGCCTGTGTCAGTTCTTTTATGTGGGTAAAATCACCCGACCTCTGAAGGAAAGGGTGGGGGAGCATCTTAAATCCATAAAATCAGGGAAAGGTTGAACCCGACTTATTGGACATGTAAGAGAGTAGGGATGGTCGGAAAATTCCGCGGAATTATTAATTCCGTGATTCCGGCCGGAATTAGCTAATTCCGATTCCGGTGGTCGGAACGGAATTTCTATACCTCTTAAACGAAATTCCGCGGAAATTATATAATTCCGACGGAATTTTCCAGTATAACACCCAAAAAATCTCTCTCTCTCTCTCTCTCATATAAGCATGCTTTTCAAAAAGTACAAATCCTTAATCATGCTACTTTTTCTATTGAATTGATCATAATGGTGGTATGGTTTATGCTAGGCCTGCTTTAGCATGTAGTGTGGTTCATTGTCTAGAGGGTAAGACAGATACCTACTACCCACTGTGTCCTGGGTTCAAATCCCAGCTATGGTATATAAGCTGTTTTGAAAATCTGCAATTCCCTACTTGATGATATAAGAGGATGGATGGATGGATGGAGAGGAAGAGGAGGAGGAGAGAGAGAGAGATTAAAATTTTTCCGACGGAATTCCGTATATGTCGGAATTCCGCGGAACAGCTCCGGTATACCGTCGGAATGAAACGGTAGCGGAATTTCAGTATGACGGTATGCGGAATTGTCCCGGAAACTGAAATGGGCTCTTCCGACCATGCCTGTAAGAGAGGTTCATGGAGGTAGGGCGGGATGCCTGAGGTTCGCCGGCCTCCTACACGTAGCTCTGTCTCGGAGAGGAGGTGATCGAGATCAAAAACTAACCAGACAAGAATCGAGGGTTATTTTACGCACAGAGGCAATGGGACCATTAGGTCTGAATGACAGACTGGAGCTGTCATGTTTTCTGGATCCATAGCCCCCCAGGGACTCCCGCTCTTTGGTGAACACCCTTTGGCTTAGTAGAACCCAGAGCAATATTTATGTCCCATTGTACACCCCTTAGGTTTGGGTATAGCCGCCTCTCTAGTGGCACCACATCGAGGGGTCACGTGGATGGGGGTCTCCTTGTCTGGCAACTGAAAACAGGGTGTAATATGCACCTCTTGGTCGACAATAGCCGGCCATTAGCAGGATGTGATGGATAGGAGAGGGGGATCTGAGGCATTTGCCATGTATGCCCATCGCCAGTACCAATGGTTTGGGGCTGCGGTGGTTATATATCAGAAAACAGTTATGCGCGACACCCTCGGCATTTGGAGCTGGGGGCGCGCGTCACTGCCTGACCCCCTTCCCTTTTACCTTCCATCTAGGGCACGCCACTTATAGAATGCTCTCTTGTGGGTACCTCTGCTGCTTAAATTTAATGTGGTTGTCTGATGGGAAATAACCCATCCACCTTCTCTTCTCTTTTTATTCCCCTGTTATTTGGTTTCCTCCTTGTGGTACTTATCTTTGTTTTAGGTACATGATGTTCTTATCTACGGGACCCCCTTGGTGATTTCATTCTACTGTCTTTCGGGGGGTCCTTTTCCCCTCTTTTTACTACATCTATTCACACCCCCGAGCTTCTTAAAAATCCTCCTGGTTTCATTATTCCTCTAGCCTGGCTGAACTATTGGCCATTTGACGGCGTGACCTAGCTAATGAATATTGTTCTGGCCCCTTGTTTTTTATAGAGGTGGGTGTCAGCTATCCATGCAGTTTTGAGGTAAATATACCTCTCAATTCCTCTTAGATAACGCAGTTTCACCCCCAGTCTTTTTAGAGGGGTACATGGGCATGATATGGGGTTATTTTAAGTAGGGGGTAAAATATATGGAGTATATTAATAAAATAGATTGGGGTTTTAATCGGTATAGGAGATACAATATGTATTCTTTTGCAATTATACAACTATAGGCATGTCCAACCCAGGGTGCACTGACTTTTGCACTTATAGTTATATAGTCACAATGATATGCAGCACATGTTTGATGTATAATGTTTCATTAATTTTGTCTGATTGTTCAACTGTAGCACAGTGTTTATGCGTATTTATGATTTATGATGGTTTTCACTTTCACCTTTATCACACACTGCCCCTTTAATTGTTGTGCCAGCAGCTGATTCCCACTTGCTGGTTTCTTCGTAGCACAATCACCAGCTTCTCGCCATCAAGGCGAGTCTCCGCCCCCTCACGTCTCACCCCTTCGACACTCTCCCTTCAGACCAATGACGGAAGCTGGGGGCGTGGCTTGCAGGTCCTACCAAGGAAGCCGCCCGGCGCCGTAATTTCTAAGGACACAAGCACGTGAGCAGGCGCCAGCTGGGCACAAAACTGCTGTAGTGCCGTCCATTCATCCCTGGTCACCCGAATCCCGCAATCCCCGGACACCCTCGTCAATACAGGTTTGATGTATCCAATTTGGCATGCTGTTAATGTACCACTGCTTTATCCAATTGCGAGATGTTACAATAAAAGGATTTAAAGGGACTGATGCCCGGTTTGCCTCCCTGTATATGTATTTATAGACTGTCATTCAGAATTCAGAATCAGTTGCACGTCCTACAGCGCAAGTCGCACGCCTCGTATGGGTGTCTTGGAATGGTGGAGTAGCTCATGAATGTTTTGCAAGAGCAGAGTCTACCCCCTGACCCCACGAATTGGGTCTGAGTGCCGAGTGGTCTCAACAGTTTTATAATATTTTTAAACTTGTCAATAAAATGCTTTTTAAGCCATCAGAAAGCAAGAAAATAATTTTGCTAGTACCTTTTCACCTACTTTTTGGTACTTTTTTAGTTTAAAAGTTATTGCTGGAAAGTTATTTTAAATCGAAGATTAAAAATTATCTCCTAGGAGAAAACTCAGGTGAAAAAGTGAATTGCATATGGGCCAATCTTTAATTTTAGAATTCTGTAGTTCTTTTAAGGATTGAAATGTTAACTTTAGAGATCTCTCCTTAACTTAAAGACAGAAGAGTTAAGTTTGCTACATGCCTTATCGCTGTGGTGATATACTGTATATAATCCTGTTTATTTTACTGAAGTTTTAGCTTAGAGCTATGTCACACAGTTCATTGCTCTCAAATGTCTTACATGTGTTCTGTTAAGCCAAGACAGGTTTTGTGGTTCATTTCATTCTAATTCTGTCACAAAGTAGATACCTTCTTCTGGATGGGGAACAAAGCTTTTTAGAGCATTTTTAAGACTCTAACTAATTTTAGATTTTTCATTTTCCAGTCTTCATCCTTTACTCTTATTTTTGAATTGAACATCTTTTCTTAGAGAAACCTAATACTGATTTTAAATATCTCTAAACTTAATTTACTAAACTCTCCTCCTTTGCATTCAGGATAGATTGCCAGCAGTTTTTAAAATGTGATTTGACTATGTGTAGAATGTAGATATGATATAGTGATAGGATTACATTTTAGTTAGGCACTGTCCGTGGTTCTGAAACTGTTCAGTGCTGCTCTGCTACAGTGCTGTTCAACCTTGCCAGATTTACTGGAGTTCTGGCTCACCATGAGCTTGCTGGGCACTATGTAATTCTAGATTTCCTGACAAAGACTCCCCTGACTGACTGATAATTGGGTATGTTTCAGTACTTCTAGCAATCTGTGGCATAAGTGTCAAATATTATGGCTGTCAGTGGAGAATGCATCAGTAATTATGAAAGGCAGTGGAGTGTGCATCAGTAATGTTGACAGTAGTAGTGGGGTGTGCGCCAGTAAATATAGCCGGCTGTGTGGTGTCAAATGGCAGTTAGTCAGTAAGTTGTGTGCCAGTTAATATGGCAGACAACAAGATGTTTTTCATTAATTATGAAAGATAGTGGGGTGGTGATTAATATGGGAGTCCGTGGGATGTGTGTCAGTAAATGTCAGGCAGTGGGTTGTTTGTTATTGCAACAGCCATTGTGGTGTCAGTAGAGTGTGCATCAGCAATTATGAAAGATGTTGGGGCAATTTACTGACACTTCAATGACTGCCATATTTGCTGTCAAAATCCTCACTGACCAAAACGATTTACTTTACTTCCATAATTAGTCTCACTAACCCCACTGCCTTTCATAATTACTGATACACACTCTGACTGTCATAATTACTGTCACTTCCCACTGACTGCCTGACATTAACTGACTCCCCTTGGACAACCATATTAACTAACTCAACCCTCCACTAACTGTGATAATCGTGCAGGATATTTTCAGTTATATCCAAACACATTCAAATCTGACAGGAGATCATTGGGCAGCATGGTGACGTAGTGGTTAGCACTTTCGCTTTGCAGCACTGAATTCCCGGTTTGAATGCCAGCCAGGTCAACATCTGCAAGGAGTTTGTATGTTCTCGCCGTGTCTGTGTGGGTTTTCTCTGGGCACTATGGTTTCCTCCCACATCCAAAAAACATACAGATAAGTTAATTGGTTTTCCCCTAAAAATTGGCCCTAGACTACGATACATACATTACACGATACATACATAGACATATGACTATGGTAGTGACTACATTGTGAGCCCCTCTGAGGGACAGTTAGTGACAAGACAAAATACTCTGTACAGCACTGCGTAATATGTCGGCACTATATAATTACTGAAATAAGGGTGGCCTCGCTATACCTCTTGGCCTAGTCTGATTGGTGATGGCTGGATTTGTGGATGTGGCCATTTTGCTGCATTTTCTTCCTTGTCATGCTCTTGTATTACTACCATTGGATCCAGTTTGTGTACTGCCATTTATAGATAAGATGGCTAGTTCTTTGCTTGGTTGGTGACTGGTTGATTGGACAAACTTTTGAATATCAAAGCCATACTTATATTCTGACACTCTTTGAAGTGTAGCTCAACTGTTATAAAACTAAAAAAAAAAGTTATTGCATATACTGAAGTCCAGCCTGTTTATAAAATGCACTGCATCACAGCATATTCGTTGGAAAGGTGTAATTAATCTTGTATGCGAAAACACTTATGAATCGCAAAGCAAATGTATTTCAAAAACTTGGGAATGCTAGTGTGAACGAGCTGTAACAAAATATTATGCACATAGATGCCTACGTTCTTAAAAGCTAATGAGTTTATTCCCCCCCCCCAACTCCCCAAGATGGGTCAAAAATGTTTATCTAATGCTACAGACTGGCATTAGGACAAAGAAATAGTGTATTCTAAGGAGCAGTCCACACTATTATTACAGTTGCAGACAATGTTATTTCCTCGTCTGGGAAGATTGCCACGTCCCTGTCACTGCACTCTCAGGCACTATGTGATTAATTTTTCTAGCAGTTAACAAACACATCTCTGACAATTCTATTTCTTACTGACATTTAGCTATTTATTATTTTTTTATAATTTCACTGTGACCCCCATTATGGCATTTTTTCCTTTCACATTGTGTAAAATGGTACTGTGCATAGGAAGTAATCAAAATCCTCAAAGTGTGGATAAACTTTCTGAATCAACAGCTTAAGGTTATTGCAGAAATCCTTTTTAGGGAATTCTTACCTTTTCATCAGCTGTGAGTGAAAGGTATATTGGGGAAATGGACAGATTTGAATAGTTATTCCATTTGTAACAATGGGAATACAAGTCTTTAAGGATGATTAATGAGATGCAAATTATCTCTTCTTGCATTCAAAATTCATTTTAATGTTATGCTGTTTGAACCTGGACCACTAAAACTTAGCAGGAAGTTATTCTGATTAATCCAGTGTCTTGCTCCATGTACTTTACATGAAATATGAATGCAAGAAGAAATTATTTGCATGTCATTGATCCTCCCTATTCATTATTATTGAGTGCAACAATCAGTGGCGTAGCTATGGAGTTGTGGGCCCCGATGCAAGTTTTACAATGGGGCCCCCCAAGCACTCTCTACATAACAATTGATACGGCACACCAAAACCTGCCAATGGCAACTACAGTGTCAGAGGTGCAAGAAGGGGATGGGGAACAGTTTGTCAGTGATTACCACTATTCAAAGTATCTATAGAAGTGATTATTATGAGCACAGGACCAATAGAGAGCTAATACTGCAGTTGAGGGAGGTCTCTTCGGGGCCCCTCTGGCCCAAGGGCCCCGATGCGGTCGCTACCTCTGCACCCCCTATTGCTACGCCCCTGGCAACAATAAAGGTTTGTTGAAACAACTTATCCAGGAAAGTACTGAGAGTTCCAGGAGCAGGGGACAGTGACTGGAAAAGGCTTACTAATGCCATCAGCTTTGTGGAAAACATTTATAAAATATTCCCTTTAAAAGGTATATCATTAAACATTACTTCTGTAACTTTTCTATGTACTAGGCTGCCTTGCGTATTTGATTTCAGTTATGCTGTTATTCATTCTTAAAGGTGATGCCACAAAATGCAGTCAAAGGACAACTATTGTGAACATTTGAAAGGAAAAAAAATCCCCAGGTTTCTATCACTTACAATAGTAGAAATGTGACAGCTCTGACAGATTTTGAACATTTCCATCTCCCCAGGGGAGATTCTCTGGAATTCCTTTATTTTAAAAGCACTTCATGGATGGCAGTGGCATGTCCCGACATCCAGAATAGTGTGCACAGGATGACAATGGCATTTCAGCACCATTGTAAACCCTTTCAAGGAAGTGCTTTTGATAAGAATGAAGGAAATACTGAAAGTCCCCATAAAGAGATGAACTAGTCCAAAATCTGTCAGATGTTTACTAGCTACTGTAAGTGACAGCTACATGGGAAAAAATAAAAAAATAAATTTTTATCGCATTTCACTCTGGGACAAATATACAATTAATACACTTGTATTTTAAATTTTAAACATTTTTGAAATATTTGTCCTTTAACCATTTGCCGACCGCACACTCATACCGTGCGGCGGCAAAGTGGTAGCTGGAGGACCAGTGACGCAGATCTGCATCACCAGGTGTCTCCCTAATTAATCAGGAAAGGCCGCTTGCGCGAGCGGCCGTTTCCTGTTAGATCACGGAGCGGGTCTCCGTGAATAGCCTGCGAGCCGCTGATTGCGGCTCGCAGACTAATGGTAAACGCAGGAGACATTTGTCTCCTTTGTTTACATTGCACGGCGCTGCTGCGCAGCAGCGCCGTAAGGCAGATCGGCGATCCCCGGCCAATCAGCGGCCGGGGATCGCCACCATCTGACAGGGGACAGCCTGTCGCTGGCTACACAGGACGGATAGCGTCCTGTGCAGCCTGGATCACCAGGGGGGAAAGGTAGGAGAGGGAGGGGGGGAATTTCGCTGCGGAGGGGGGCTTTGAGGTGCCCCCCCCCGCAAACCTCAGGCAGGAGCGATCAGACCCCCCTGCACATCATCCCCATAGGGGGGGGGGGGGGGGAAGGGGGGCGATCTGGTCGCTCTGCCTGCACCCTGATCTGTGCTGGGGGCTGCAGAGCCCACCCAGCACAGATCACTAAAAACAGCGCTGGTCCTTAAGGGGGGTTAAAGGGTGGGTCATCAACAGGAACTGTTTTTCATGGAGGAGACCATATGTAACATAACAAAAAAGCACGAGATTTAAATAAAAAAAAACAAAAAAAACAAACCATTAGGATGTAATATTAAAGTTAAAATACGGAGTATTTAGTAGAAGGAAACATCCGTTTATATGAGCAGCTTGTGTCTATAGTCAAGTGGCAAATGGTTTGAAGTAGAGTTGTTTAAGTTGCAGTACATGTAAAAGTTTTATAGCCAGTATTAGTGCTTATAAATGTATGTGAATTGATAGTTCCGGGAATCTTTTTAATAAAAGACATAGATGATCATTATTTTGTGGTCAGGATTGCTATTAGCATTTGCTGCTCTTTTATTACTGATCATTTGTTGCATGTCCCCTTCCATTATTCTTAGGAAAAACGTCCGCTACCACACTCACAACCTAACCTTTAACTAGAGATGGATACTGACTTTAAATGTTTTGGTCATAAGTTTCTAGGTAAAAGACCACATTAAATAACTTCTCAGATGGATGCTTCCCTGATGTGTACCTCGAGGTGTTTTTTCCTCCTGTACTGCACAGTTCTTATCTCAGTGGAAGCAGTTAAAACGCTAATCTTTTGCCTCAGGCAATCATTGGGGAGCTTAATGTCTGATCATTGAACGGACTTTAATCATGTTTGCAGAAGCTCAGATACGAATCAGTATAAAATCATCTTAGTAGTAAATGCTTGTTATTTAAGAATGACAGACAAGAACTACTAGACAGTCCCTTGGGAATAATACTACGCCATTTATCATTTAATTTTTTATATAGGCATATGAAAATTTTCACTTATTAGACTTGTTCAACAGTATCGAATAAACCTTAGTTAGAAGCTTGTTAAAGAGACACTGAAACGAAAAAAAATTATGATATTATGATTTGTATGTGTAGTACAGCTAAGAAATAAAACATTAAGATCAGATACATCAGTCTAATTTTTCCAGTACAGGAAGAGTTAAGAAACTCCAGTTGTTATCTCTATACAAAAAAGCCATTGAGCTCTACGACTTTCAAAGTCGTGGAGAGAGCTGTTTTCTGACTTTTATTATCTCAACTGTTATTGAACTATTTACTTTTTCTCTGCCAGAGGAGAGGTCATTAGTTCACAGACTGCTCTGAAAGAATCATTTTGAATGCTGAGTGTTGTGTAATCTGCACATATTATAGAATGATGCAATGTTAGAAAAAACACTATATACCTGAAAATAAAAATATGAGAATATTTTCTTTGCTGCTAATCTTCTAGTAATTATTCATAGTACACAACCAATTCACTATATCATATTTTTTTTTACTTCAGTGTCTCTTTAAGGCCTCTTGCACACTACATACGATTCCGATTTTTGTATATGATCTAATACAAGGGCAGTGAAGAGGTTCCCATCACATTATGTAAGGGATCACAAGGAAAACAAAAGTCCAGGAAGCAATGGTGCAGTATGCCTAGTTAATTGGACTTACAAAAATCTTTAGGTTTTATACTCGCAAAGGTGGGGGGAGTTGCCCGTCCCTGCTCAGACTTTTCAGGTACTGTAAAACAGGAATTGGATGTTCGTACTCCTGAAAGGTATTCTAGGGCCAGCTGGCCAGCATACCTTAAAGAAAACCTGAACTGAAAATTAAAAGTCAAAATAAACATACACAAGTCATACTTACCTCCTGTGTAGTCTATTCCTCAATCTATTTTTCCTCTCCTGCATCCTGTTTGTCCACTGTGATCAATGGAATTCTCCGTCCTCCATTTTGAAAATGGCTATTACCCCATATCTGCTTCCTGGTCAGCACACTGTTAAACTGCAACATCGCCCACTTGAGCCATAGGGAAACATGGACACATCAGTTTTCCTCTCAGCTGTAGCTGACAGCAACTGATATATAACTGTCAGCAACTGATATATTTCAGTTCTGACAAAATGTTGTCAGAACTGGAAGGGATCACTGTAAGAAAAAAATGGTGAGTTTCTGAGAGGAAATTATGGTGAGGTAACTATGTAATGTTAATTTGAAGTTACCTCATGTGTTTATTTTAAATAATTTTACTCAGTACAGGTTCTCTTTAACCTCCCAACTTTATTGTAACAATGACAAACAAGCTATTTTTTAGACACCCAATTAATAAAATGTTTAAAAAGGAGAGACAGTGTTGGTCTTACCTCTCCTAAAGTAAAAGACCAGTATGATTTGAAAAGGTGTATTATAGCACTAAAAATCTCAATTTTTTGTGCTATAATAAACCTTTTCTTGTTGAAATAGCTTGTTATTGCCACCACATCATGTCACATCTGAGCACAGCTGCGGACATACTCAGATGCAATACGATGCGTTTTTTGCTGGGAGTTATGTGCTGTGTAAGTCAAAAGTTGACATGTGAGGTTACAAACTGTGCCATTTGGCTGCATTCAGTTGCAGCTGAAAGACACTTGGTGTCCAGCAGATGGCAGGCTGAACTTCCCAACAAGCACATAGATCAGCTGTATATGTGAAAGAGCCCTAATCCATGGCAATAGTTAAATTATCATCTGAACATTAGCATTTTATTTTAAAGATATATTATTTTATAGCAGTTTTTTATATATATAATTTTTCTGCCTCCCCATCCTTTTCATTTTGTGTTGTTTCTAAAAACCAAATTCAGAATAGTGTGCGACTCTAGTGTGCATGGACATGTAATTTGTACAAGACCTTTATCTCCCAATGTAGCAAGTCTGTCCTTTGATATCAACTTTCCATGGAATATAGTTGCTTTTTCAGTGCTTCTTTCAGTTGAAGGTTGTTCACTACTTCATAAATTTGAACCATAGCAGGTAATGTGACATTTTAAGAGCTGCGGTAGAGTGTGATACATAGTTAACAAGTATGGCTGAGCCACAGAGAATTCCATATTTTCTGATGGTCTATCTCGCCCTTCAGAAATTCTAGATAGACTATCTGATCAAGACCCTAGTCACATTTATGAGAAGCAAAGAAAGTGATACATTTTAGCAGTTAGTCAAAACCTGTCACTTTTCCTGTTTGCAATGTAGGAAAAAATGAAAGCCTGCTGAGCTGAATGTGCAGGTTTCATGTTGAACTTTTACACTTGGGATAAAGTACATTGTAAGGTGTTCATTTTTTGCCATTGTAAAAGCTGAAGATAACATAGATAGTCTGCCACAGGACCGCATATGTGTAGCAAATCTCCTAAATGGTTATTACATACTGTAGATGGACACAGCATCATACATGGCTAAGGTCTCTTCTAGAAGAGCTCCTGTGTATATGTATCAAAAGACTTAGCTGTTGCCCCTGCTGGACATTGCATACATTGTGGATACTGTGTTAACTCCCATGCCATGCTGAAACTATAGATCTGGCTTTGAGGGATCCAGATGTTGTAATGGGGAAAGTGGGACTGTTGTGTCCAGCGGAAATGACAAAATAATATGTAATTTCCGAAGGGTTCTCATAGAACCCCAGCTTTCTGCAGAACCCTGGTTGAGAATCACTGATGCAGATAAAGATGTCCTCATCACAAAGGAAAGAGAAGGTGCACAATTATCTGAATAACTAGCGGTGGGCCAGAAGCGTAACTATGGGGGGCAAGGGGGTACATATGTCCGAGGATGCTCAGCACAGCTGCTGCACCTTTACATGCATTAGAGGTGGCTCGCTGGTTGCCTAAAGTGCCCCTGTTTCTCTTCCTCCCTCTGGAGAGGAGTGCAGAAGTGTTAGCAGCATAAAAAGCATGGCATATTTGGCTATCTAAAGGGGGGCACATCTGGCTATCTGAAAGTGGGAAGGGGGCACATTTGACTAAGTAAAAGGGGTGGGGAGGGAGGCACATTCGACTATCTGAAAAGCATTTGTACACCACCCATGACCACGACCACCTTCTGATGTGTAGCCACGCCCATTTTGCCCAGGAGGGGGCGCAAAAACCTTCTGTGACCCACGGTGCTGAAAACCCTAGCTACGCCTGTGGTGGGCAACAAATGACAAGAAACTTTTCAGGTTGATCTTGTGATTGAAACCAGCAGGTTTCAGTGTTCCCAGCAGGTCTATCCAGCACATCTCCTTCAGGACTAGAGCAATATGCAAAGCCACACCGTCGTGCTTTTTGCCAACTCCAACACACACCAGTGTAACTAGCAAATGTTGTGTGCGGCGCCTTCACACAATGTTTTACCAATAAAGTTTCTTTAGTAAGTTTACTACTACAGGCATCATGACCGATTGAGTAACCTTAATCACTGTAGCTTTACATATTGCTTTAATCCTGAAAGAGTTGCTCTGGATAGACAAGCTAGGGACACTAAAGCCTTCAGGTTGCAATGATTGCTTAATGCTGTTCTGTTTGTACAAATGTGTGGTGGCTTATTAGGTGTTTGGGCACCTGAGGAAGGGGATCACCCCAAAACGCTGTTTGTACAAATGTGTGGTGGCTTATTAAGTGTTTGGGCACCTGAGGAAGGGGATCACCCCAAAACGCTGTTTTGTTCACAGCTATTGATTGCAAGGTTTGTCCATCAGTTGTATATACAGTGGGATGCGAAAGTTTGGGCAACGTTGTTAATCATCATGATTTTCCTGTATAATTGGTTGGTTGTTACGATAAAAAATGTCAGTTAAATATATCATATAGGAGACACACACAGTGATATTTGAGAAGTGAAATGAAGTTTATTGCATTTACAGAAAGTGTGCAATAATTGTTTAAATAAAATTAGGCAGGTGCATAAATTTGGGCACTGTTGTCATTTTATTGGTTCCACGTCCTTTAGAACTAATTATTGGCACTCAAATTGACTTGGTAAGCTCAGCGACCTCTGACCTACATACACAGGTGAATCCAATTATAAGAGCGTATGTAAGGGGTTCAATTGTAAGTTTCCCTCCTCTTATAAATTTCTCTGAAGAGTAGCAACATGGGGGTCTCAAAACAACTCTCAAATGACCTGAAGACAAAGATTATTCACCATCATAGTTTAGGGGAAGGATACAGAAAGCTGTCTCGGAGATTTCAGTTAGGGACATATTGAAGTAATGGAAGACTACAGGCTCAGTTCAAGTTAAGGCTCGAAGTGGCAGACCAAGAAAAATCTCGGATAAATAGAAGTGACGAATGGTGAGAACAGTCAGTCAACCCACAAACCAACACCAAAGACCTACAACATCATCTTGCTGCAGATGGAGTCACTGTGCATCGTTTAACCATTCGGCACACTTTAAATAAGCAGATGCTGTATGCAGAGGAAGCCTTTTCTCCGCCCACAGCACAAACCAAGCCGCTTGAGGTATGCTAAAGCACATTTGGACAAGCCAGCTTCATTTAGGAATAAGGTGCTGTGGACTGCTGAAACAAAAATTGAGTTATTTGGGCATAACACTGGGCGCTATGCATGGAGGAAAAATAAAAACAGCACTTCAAGAAAAACACCTGCTACTTAAAGTAAAATATGGTAGTGGTTCCATCATGCTATGTGGCCAGTACAGGGACTGGGAATCTTGTCAAAGTTGAGGGAAACATGGATTCCACTCAGTATCAGCAGATTCTGGAGACCAATGTCCAGGAATCAGTGACAAATCTGAAGCTGTGCAGGGGTTGGATCTTTCAACAAGACAACGACCCTAAACACTGCTCAAAATCCACTAAGGCATTCATGCAGAGGAACAAGTACAACGTTCTGGAATGGCCATCTCAGTCACCAGACCTGAATATAATTGAAAATCTGTGGTGTGAGTTAAAGATAGCTGTCCATGCTCGGAAGCCGAATGAACTAGAGATCTTTTGTAAAGAGGAATGGTCCAAAATACGTTCAACCAGAATCCAGATTCTCACTGGAACCTACAGGAAGCGTTTAGAGGCTGTAATTTCTGCAAAAGGAGGATCTACTAAATATTGATTTCATTTCTTTTTTGTGGTGCCCAAATGTATGCACCTCCCTAATTTTGTTTAAATAATTATTGCACACTTTCTGGAAATCCAATAAACTTCATTTCACTTCTCAAATATCACTGTGTGTGTCTACTATATGATATATTTAACTGACATTTTTTATCATAACAACCAACGATTTATACAGGAAAATCATGACGATTAACAACGTTGCCCAAACTTTTGCATCCCACTGTATGTTCACTGCATATGCTTATATAAAGGGAAACCATTCTGAACAGTTGAATTCATACCAACTTCCTTTTGGCACGTGCTTAATATGTACACTGCACTGATCTACACCGAATTAGGTGTTACAGAAGGCTAATAATGGGTTTCTGTGTAATGTAGAAAGATTTTGTATGAATCTTTATTCAAAAACAAAGGTAGAGTACTTTAACAAGGGGAAAACTATAATAGCGTATGGCATTTTATTTTCATATAAAAGTATATACAGTTCACCCATTTACAGAAACAACCTTACAGTATATAGGATGTTCTTATATTGGTCTGCCACTGCTCCATGCAGAATGTTTCCTCTGTGTTATGTTTAAGGATTTTCTTGCTTGCTGTCATTTTAAGTTGGCAGACAGAATCTCTGTATTTAGGTCTCTAGATCTCAAAATTTACATCCATGCTCGGCTGTCCATTTCAGACGGTCTACCCATGTTTTTATTTTTTTTTTGCTAGCCATACCTTGGCAAATTTACTGAAGGCCCCTTGTATACTCAACGCGTGGAGTTGCGTTGCATCACCTCCTCCTAACGCATCTTGCTGCAATGGCCATAAAAGTCATTGGAACATGTTACAGTTCCTGCAATGCTCTGGCTGTGGTCTGGCTGCCACAGAGGCTGCAGGGCGTTGATGCACACCACACGTGGTACCAGAAGCAATGGTAACATTCATTTTTTCTTTACAGTGGCAGTGGGATGCACAGATCCAGATTTTGAGGTGACAGATTTCCTGTCCGGCAGTGTGCACATGACTGAAGGGTGAGGCTTTTTGGGGGTGAGTTGCCTCTGGTTTCCCTCCTGGTGCAGTCTGCCACATTTAACAAATAAAGTGGTGCGGTGTGATGCATCGAGGTAGCCGTTTTGTCGCACACAAATTGCAGCAAGTGTACAAGGACCTGAAATGTTCTGGGCCTTTCTTATGCTTCAAATTGAACTTCCTAATAGATTATTTAACCTCCCCTGTGTTCAATTTTCCCAGGATTTCTGTGCAAAAAGTGATCCAATTAATTTTCATAACCTTTTTTTTCCTGTAACTTGCCAAAATGTGTCATGCAAGGGTCTAGTATACAGTGCTGGAGTATAGAATACTAAAGTACCTAAGATATGTTCGTCTTATACTTAAAGTGTACCTCTGGCGAACCCACCCTCCTGCCAAAAAAACAAACAAAACTATTAGGTATGCTAATGATGAAAAATGATAATGCCCAAACACATAGTGAAAGTAATAAGACTTACCGAAGCCCCATTTGAGCCAGGTTTTAGAGTGTAAGCAGATTTCTCCCTTTGGCTTTCAATGGAAAAATTTAAACTACTGCCGATTTGAATGCCAGACTCCTCAAACTTTACACAGGTGCTCATCAGATGACTGTGGTTCAAGGTTAGAAAAAGTGGGTGAAGTCACCAACAGGCCAGCTTATTCATCACATTGATTTCAATTAGTGTTGGGCGAACAGTGTTCGCCACTGTTCGGGTTCTGCAGAACATCACCCTGTTCGGGTGATGTTCGAGTTCGGCCGAACACCTGACGGTGCTCGGCCAAACCGTTCGGCCACATGGCCGAACTAAGAGCGCATGGCCGAACGTTCCCCAAACGTTCGGCTAGCGCTGTGATTGGCCGAACGGGTCACGTGGTTCGGACCCGAACGCGCTCTGATTGGCCGAACGGTCACGTGGTTCGGGTAAATAAATACCCGAACCACGTCATATCTCCGCCATTTGTCTGTGGGTTTAGCTTTGGGTAGGCAGGCAGGGTAGTTCGCGCTCCAGCCACGCTAGCCAGGGTCCCCCCCAGTCATTGTGTGTCGCAGCTGGGAACAGTAGTACACCGCTCGCTCAGCCACACTATATATAGCATTGTTTACTGCCACTGTGTACCTCGCTCAGCCACACTATATAGCATTCTGTGTACTGTTCTGTGTCTGCTGGGAACAGTAGTACACCGCTCGTTCAGCCACACTATATAGCATTCTGTGTACTGTTCTGTGTCTGCTGGGAACAGTAGTACACCGCTCGTTCAGCCACACTATATAGCATTCTGTGTACTGTTCTGTGTCTGCTGGGAACAGTAGTACACCGCTCGTTCAGCCACACTATATAGCATTCTGTGTACTGTTCTGTGTCTGCTGGGAATAGTGGTACACCGCTCGTTCAGCCACACTATATAGCATTCTGTGTACTGTTCTGTGTCTGCTGGGAACAGTAGTACACCGCTCGTTCAGCCACACTATATAGCATTCTGTGTACTGTTCTGTGTCTGCTGGGAACAGTAGTACACCGCTCGTTCAGCCACACTATATAGCATTCTGTGTACTGTTCTGTGTCTGCTGGGAATAGTGGTACACCGCTCACCCGCCACTGTATAGCATTGTGCTCTGTGTCGCTGCTGGGAATAGTGGTACACCGCTCACCCGTCACTGTATAGCATTGTGCTCTGTGTCGCTGCTGGGAATAGTGGTACTGTATAGCATTTCTGTACTGCCACTGTACTGCTGCCAGTCAGCGTGTACTGTAAGGATAAGTGAAATGAGGAAGAAATCCGGTGAAAGAGGGAGGGGCAAGGGAAGAGGTGTTTCCCCTGACGGTTCACGTACAGGCCACAGGGGAGCACCAAAGAAAACCCACTCAATACCGCCCATGTTGTCCAGGACAACAACCCTCACAAATCCAAAAGAACAGGACCAGATAATTACTTGGATGACCTCTCAAGCGTCCAGCAGTGGGTTAAGCAGCACCAGCACATCACGCACGAGGTCCGAGTCCTCAGCCAGTTACAAGGAGCCAGTGGGCACAAAGCTGACACAACCGGCAGCGACACCACGCACACAACTGCCAGATAACCAGTCCGATGAATTACCTCAGGACACAATGGGGTATTCGCAGGAGCTATTCCCAGCCCAACAAACTTCCACCTTTCAAAGGTCAATGGAGGAACAGCCAGAAATGTTGTGCCTGGATTCACAACCGTTAACTGTGGGAAATGCACCGCGCACTGAAATACAAGGCGAGTCCGAAGAGGACTCGGAAACCCAAATCCCAGAGCAATTTGGGCAGGAGGGGTTGCAATTGCAGGAGGTCGGCCGACAAGATCTGGAAGACGACGTTGGAGTGTGCTGCGCAGAGGTTGTTGTGGGGAGCTCTACTCCACGGCGGCGGCCCACAATGACATATGACGAGTTTGAGGAGATGGAAGAGGAGGGTATGGACAATGTGGACAGAGACCCAGATTTTGTTTGTGAACGAGAACATCGCCGTCGTAGCAGCAGCACAGATGAGTCTGTTGAAGAACCCACTGCTGCACGAGCTCGCCTTGTGCCACAAGGTAGGCGGCGCGCAATTTCAGGCACCACAAGCGTGGAAGTTCAAGTGAGAGGCAAAAGAGGAGCAAACAGAAATCGCCAGCAAGGAGGCAGGTGCTCCAAAGTCTGGGCTTTCTTTGAAGACTGCACTGAGGATGTTACCATGGCGATTTGCAAGGTGTGCAAGACCCGCCTGAGCAGGGGGAAAAGTATTAACAACCTCTCCACCACCAGCATGAGCCGTCACATGCTATCCAAACATCCCACTCTTTGGGCAAACGCGTCAGGACAGGGTACCAGAAACAACACTGCCTCCCTTGGGTTCACCAGACCCGCCTCAGCAGCAGCAGTAGCCCAGCCATTGCGTGGTTCACAACATTCACAAACATCAGACGACGCTGACACTGTCACTTTCCGGAGTAGTGCTCTTGAGGTCTCCCAGTGTTCTTCAAACACAACAACCAACAGCCCTTCCGTGTGCAGCGCTACGGTTCAGTTGTCTGTGTCGGAGATGTTTGAGCGCAAGAGGAAATTGCCAGCAAATGACCCCCGGGCCGTGGAAGTAACAGCCAGCATAGCCAAGCTTCTGGCCTGCGAAATGCTGCCATATCGATTGGTGGAGACAAACAGCTTCAAGGGCATGATGTCAGTGGCCATCCCACGTTACGTGGTTCCCAGCCGCTACCACTTTGCACGCTCTGCAGTGCCTGAGTTGCATGAGCACGTGGTCAGCAAAATAACCCGAAGCTTGAAGAATGCCGTTGCCTGCAAGGTTCACCTCACCACTGACACCTAGACGAGTGCGTTCGGCCAGGGTCGATACATCTCCCTTACCACGCACTGGATGAACCTTGTGGAGCCTGGCAGCGATTCCTCACCTGCTACGGCACGGGTGTTGCCCACGCCACAAACAGCTGCACCGCCGTCCCTCACACTGGATAACAGCAGCACCTACCTCTCTGACTCCTTCTCCTCCAACGCATCTCAAAGCTGTACCTCATCCGGAAACGCTAACCCAGCAGCAGTAGGATCGTGGAAGCAGTGCAGCACAGCTGTTGGCATGCGTCAGCAAGCGTTGCTGAAGCTAATCTGCCTTGGGAACAGACGGATTTGTGGCTGGCACCGCTGGACCTGAAACCGGGCATGGTTGTGTGTGATAATGGGAGTAATCTCATTCGCGCTTTAAGGTTGGCTAAGCTGACACACATCCCTTGCCTGGCGCACGTGATGAACCTAGTAGTTCAGCGGTTCCTGAGGACATACCCAGGCGTGGCCGATCTTCTGTTGAAGGTGCGTCGAGTGGCCAAACATTGTAGAACTTCCAGTACTGCTTCGGGGGCACTCGCCAAGATGCAGGAGCGCTTCAATCTCCCCCACCATCGCTTGCTGTGTGATGTCCCTACGCGCTGGAATTCTACGCTGCACATGCTAGCCCGCTTTTGCGAGCAGAAGAGTGCAGTGGTCCAGTACATGACGGCGCAGTACCGAGGCGCATCCGGCCAGCTGCCAAGTTTCTGTGGATCCGATTGGGCCAACATGTTGGACCTCTGCCAAGTCCTCCAAAATTTTGAGCAATCCACGTTGCTTGTGAGCAGTGACAACTCTTCAGTCAGCATTACCATACCACTGCTGTGTTTACTGAAGAGGTCGATGTTAAAAATCAAGGAAACAGCTGTCATGATGCAACTGGGGGAATCTGAAGGAGAAAACGATCAGCGTGATGGTACCAACATCAGGCCATCCGCCTCAGGGAACGCTGGCCCCAGCAGCTATGACGAAGAAGAGGAGGAGGAACAGCTGGAGTTGGAGCAGGAGTTTCATGCCACCACTGACGAGGGCCAGAGCGGTGCACGTTGGACTTCCACAATTCAACGCGAATGGTCAGCAGAAGCAGACCAGGAGGAAGGTGACGACTATGATGCATCACAACAACTATCACAACGCTCACAAGAGGATGATGAGGATTCTGGTGGGACTCTGGCACACATGGCTCAGTTCATGCTAGACTGCATTGAACGTGACCCACGCATTGTGCGCATTCTGGACAACACCAATTACTGGGTTTATACCCTTCTGGATCCACGGTACAAACACAATGTTCCAAAACTGCTTGAAGAAAGAGTCAGACAGGTCAAAATGGAAGAATACCAGCAGGCCCTTGTGGAGACTTTAGAGAGGAGATTGACATCCTCCCCCTCCTCTAGCCAGTTGTACGCAGACAGACTGACTTCCGCAAACCCAGGACGACCAGGAGGGCAGCAAACAACGCAAGCCGCAGCTAGTACCCAAAAGGGAATGGTATCGGCAGTGTCCTTGGAGTGGGAAAATTTTCTGACACCCATGCAGCAGCAGCCCACTGAACAGCAAGCGTGCAGATCCACCTCCAACACCGATCGCCTGGAGAAGATGGTCAAGGACTACATGTCAGATGACGTAGCTGTGTCTAACAATCCATCTGCACCCTTCAACTATTGGGTATCGAAGCTAGACACCTGGCACGAACTGGCAATGTACGCAATAGAGGTGCTGGCTTGCCCGGCAGCGAGCGTTATGTCGGAACGCTGTTTCAGTGCTGCCGGAGGCATCGTCACAGATCGGCGTATCCGCCTCTCCACAGAAAATGCAGACCGTCAGAAATGAATCAATCCTGGATTGGAAACGACTACGCAACACTCCAGGACCCTAACCAAGTAACATGACCAATGAACATCTGGGATGGTTTAGCGTTTCCGGTCCCTGTTTATTGAACCTCTCATCTGTATTACACTTATGACTGCATGGCGGCAAAAAGCATTGCTATATCCGCACGCTTTTTGTCCTCATGCAAGGCCTGTGTTGTTGTGTCTCAAAAAGCTTGGCCTTCTCCTCCTGCGCCTGCTCCTGTTCCATCACGTCTGCTGCTGCTGGGTTAGCATTTCCAGTCCCTGTTTATTGAACCTCTCATCTGTATTACATTTATGACTGCATGGCGGCAAAAAGCATTGCTATATCCGCACGCTTTTTGTCCTCATGCAAGGCCTGGGTTGCGTCTCAAAAAGCGTGGCCTTCTCCTCCTGCGCCTCCTCCTGTTCCATCATGTGTGCTGCTGCTGCTGCAGGGTTAGCGTTACCGGTCCCTGTTTATTGAACCTCTTATCTTTATTACATTTATGACTGCCTGGCGGTAAAAACCATGTTACCTGTGCAAAGAAACATGACATTTTCAGCATTTAAAAGACAATTTTTCCTTTGAAACTTTACAATCAATTTTCTCAAAAACTATAAGCTCTTTTTGCTAAAAAATTTTTTCCTCTTGTACCCACTCCCAAGGTGCACATACCCTGTAAATTTGGGGTATGTAGCATGTAAGGACGCTTTACAAAGCACAAAAGTTCGGGTCCCCATTGACTTCCATTATGTTCGGAGTTCGGGTCGAACACCCGAACATCGCGGCCATGTTCGGCCTGTTCGGCCCGAACCCGAACATCTAGATGTTCGCCCAACAACTGCTGCAGTTCTCACCCTTGTGGTGGTGAGGACCCCAGACTTTGTATACTTAGACCCTGGGTGGCTTCATTTTACCTAGCTAGCTTTTTTAAACTTACATAAGAGTTGTTAAAAAACGACACTATCTACTTTTTCCTGTAATTGTAGATTAAATCTTTTGAGCTCTTTCCCACCTCCTTACGTTTGAAATTTGCTCAGCATAGTGTTTTGGCCTGCTGTGTTCTTCCTTTATTGTTTTCATGTCTAAAAATGCAGATGGCCCTTTTCTAAACGGCACATGAAAGCTGTGCATTACTTCTGAACGGCGTGATGACGAGCTCATTCACATTCTTACTGCCAACAACATTTTGTTTCTATGAACACTAACGAGCATTACAACTGTTGCTTAAAATTCAGTATTGGACACAAATGTTGGTAATGAAGACAGCAAAAGAGGAGATAAAAGAAATGCTCTCCCCATGCTGGTGCAATCAGGCGCATTCTTCACACTCACTCTGCTTCTTTCTTTTTTTTTTTGGGGGATAAGCTATGTTTAAATAGCCTCCAAAATAGTAACTCATTTTACTTTTGGATTTTAGCCCATGTAAAGCGTGAAAAACAAAGAATGTTTGGAATTTCTATTGTAAATTCCCTTCTCTTGGTGAACATAATTTCAAATACTGTGTTATAAAATGAGCAGAAGGGCAGCTTTGAAGTGTTGAGTAAAGCTAGGTAGCTGGTAGTTAGTAGATCATATACTTCTGCATGATGCAGGTTATGAAGAAAATGGTTTATAGGTAATATTTAACCACTTCACAACTGAGGGGTTTTACCCCTTGAACACCAGAGCAATTTTCACCTTTCAGCGCTCCTTCCATTCATTCGTCTATAACTTTATTATTACTTATGAAATGAACTATATCTTGTTTTTTTTGCCACCAATTAGGCTTTCTTTAGGTGGGACATTATGCCAAGAATTATTTTATTCTAAATGTGTTTTAATGGGAAAATAGCAAAAAATGTGGGAAAAAATTATTTTTCAGTTTTCTCCCATTATAGTTTTTAAATAATGCATGCTACTGTAATTAAAACCCATAAAATGTATTTACCCATTTGTCTCGGTTATAAAACCGTTTAAATGATGTCCCTATCACAATGTTTGGCGCCAATATTTTATTTGGAAATAAAGGTGCATTTTTTTCAGTTTTGCATCCATCCCTATTTACAAGCCCGTAGTTTAATAAGTAACAGTGTTATACCCTCTTGACATAAATATTTAAAAAGTTCAGTCCCTAAGGTAACTATCTGTTTTTTTTTATTGTCCTTTTTTTTTTTTTTATTACAAAAAAAAAAATTGGGTAGTGTGGGAGGTAATCAGTTAATTTATTGTGTAAAACTAATGTATTTGTATATGTAAAATGCTTTAGGGTGTAGTTTTACTATTTGGCCACAAGATGGCCACAGTGAGTTTGTTTTCATGCGACCCGTAAGCGTCCGGAAGGACGCTTACAGGAAGCACTGTGAGGCTGGGAAAATTACAATGATCGCGCTATTTCTCATAGAAGCAGCAGATCATTGCGAGGGCTTAGATCAACGACCGGGAATGGATTTTCCCGTTCATTGAGATCCGGGCGAGCGGGTGGCGGCGTGCACGAGCGACGGGAGCGCGCACACGAGCGGCGGGAGCGCGGACAGCGGCGGTAGCGCTGGAGGTACGGATTTCTCCGTCCCTTGGTTTTTTAAAGGGGGGGAAAAAGGGATGGAGAAATCCGTACTGCAGGGGGTAAAGTGCTTAAACTAAATACGCTTTAAGGTTTACTGCCTTTTTAGTATAAAAATCTTCATAACATAAATCATCATTAACCACTTGACCACTTCAGATTTTGTTCCCCTGATTGGCCAGAGCAATTTTCACATTTCAGCTCCTCCCACTCATTTGCTAATAACTTTATCACTACTTACCACACTTATATTGGTTTTTTTTCTCCATAAATTGGGTTTTATGTATGGTACTTTTTGCTAAGAATTTTTATTTTATATGCATTTTAATAGGAATAATAAGAAAAATATTGGAAAAAATTCATAACTTCTCAGTTTTCAGCAATTATGCTTTTAAAATAAAATGTGCAACTATAGATAAAACCCACACATTTTATTTGCCCATTGGTCCCATTATTATAACATTTCAATATGTCCCTAGTACAATGTATGGCAACAATATTTTATTTGGAAATACGTGTATTTTTTCTTTTTGTGGTTGTTTTTATACTATACTATATTTGCAAGCCCTTATTTGAAAAAATAACAGCAATATTCCTTCATGACATACATATTAAAGTTTAATCCCTAAGGTAACTGTTTATGTATTTTCTTTTATATTCAGTCTCTTTTTTTCTGAAATGGGAGGACATGAAGGAAGAGATTGCATTCAGACAGTCAGGAGCTTGAGCTGTTTGAGTATCAAAGTCAGGAGCTGAAAGGTAGATTTGGGTATCGTCAGCATTGAGGTGATATTGGAAGCCAAAGGAACTGATGAGCTGACCAAGTCCATAAGTGTAGATGGAGAACAGGAGAGGTTTGAGCACTGGATTGGGCGAACTCAACAGTGAAGGGTCATGGAGAGGCAGTGGTGCCAGAGTGGGCGACTCTGATGGTCCTATCTGTGAGAAAAGAGGAAGGTCAGGAGAACGCAAGACCCTGAATGCCCATGGATGAGTGGACTTGAAGAAGGAGTGGGTGGTCCATTGAGTCAAATGCAGAAAAGAGATCTAGGAGGATGAGGCCTTTAGATTTAGCAGTTACCAAGTCATTGGTTACTTTGAGTAGGGCAGTTTTGGTTTAGTGGCTGAATCGGAATCCAGATTGGAGGTCATCAAACTGTGAATTAGCTGTGAGGTTACAGACTAAGTCAGAGTAGATGTAGCACTTAAGTAGTTTGGAAGAGAAGGGGAGGAGTGAGATAGAGCGGTAGTCAGGCAGGGAAGAGGGGTCAAGAGAAGGTTATTTGACTATAGGGTTTATGAGGACTTGCTTAAAGAGACTCTGTAACAACAAAAACCTCCCCTGGGGGGTACTCACCTCGGGTGGGGGAAGCCTCCTGATCCTAATGAGGCTTCCCACGCCGTCCTCTGTCCCACGGGGGTCTCGCTGCAGCCCTCCGAACAGCCAGGGACAGAGCCGACTGTAGCTTCAATATTTACCTTTGCTGGCTCCAGCGGGGGCGCTGTGGCGACTTTCGGCACGGAAATAGACGGAAATACCCGATCTCCGTCGGGTCCGCTCTACTGCGCAGGTGCCGGAAACTTGCGCCTGCGCAGTAGAGCAGACCCAACGGCGATCGGGTATTTCCGCCTACTTCGGCGCCGACAGCCATCAGAGCGCCTGCGCAGGAGCCAGGAAGGTAAATATTGCGTCACGGCTGTACGGAGGGCTACAGCGAGACCCCCGAGGGACGCAGGACGGCGTGGGAAGCCTCATTAGGATCCTGAGGCTTCCCCCACCCGAGGTGAGTACCCCCCAGGGGCCGTTTTGTCGTTACAGTTCCTCTTTAAGTGTGGATGGAAAGATGCCTTTGGTGAGGGAAAAGTTGAAGAGGAACGTTGAGGTAGGTGAGATGGTAGAGGAGGATAGATGAGGTGAGAGGGAATGGGGTCGAAGGGGCAGATGTTGTAGGATGATATTTAGTGATGATAGAGGAGACAGTGAGTTCAGATAGTGGCGAGAAGATGGTTAGGGAGGATATATGGTTTGAGGTTTGTATGGAGAGATGAGGCTGCTGGGTGAAGTACTAGTTAATGGTTGCGTGCATACCATCCACCAATGCGAGGGCGAGCTGCTTGAGCGCAGAGGGTTAACAACAGTTCGTAGTAGTGTGCAGATCTTCAGATAGGGTATATATATATATATATATATATATATATATATATATATATATATATATATATATTAAGATGAGGCTGTACTTACACATTTCATGAAAGTAAAATGATTTCAGCCTTCATTGCTTGATCCTCTAGTAATATAGGAGAGATTCTCTTTAGCTTGTGGGAGTATTTTAGTTGGAGGGCTTTGGCTCAGTTCATTAAGCTGCACCTCTGTCACATCACCTAATAACTTTCCCTTCATCTGGGTTAAGACCTGCATTCCTAATTAAACTCTCAGTATAGCAGCTGTGCACACTCCAGTAGGCAAATCCTTTGTTCTTTATTTATTGTAATTGGCTTATGCTCATATTTATGTGCTTATATGTAAACAGGCCTGCTAGTAGTTTATTCCTATTTGCATTGTTGCTTCATATTTAGTTCGCTACTTGCAGATATAATGCTATAAGTATGCAGAATCTTCAGATTTAGTTTAACCTTTTCAAAGCAAGATTAATATCCTCCCTTTCTGCATATGGATAACTAGACATCTTGTATGATTATTTCTTCATTTCAAAAACTCATTCTCTATTTCTTTAGGGCAAATTTATACATTATATAAATGGAGTCAATCTTGGCTAAGTGCTTAGTAATAAAGCGTGCTCAGGTACATAATGGTACGTGCAGTTAAGACACAGCAGCTACTGCAGATTGTGTTGGTTAATGCTGTGCTTGGGGCAATCGATACACTGAAGGGCGAACAACATGAACACTTTCTTTATGCAAATTGACATACTCCTATTACTTTGTAATAAAACTTCAGAAACATAAAGGGATCATTTTAGTTGGGACTTTGAATTGTAATTTTTTGGTGTTGTAGAGGTATATTGCCACATCATTTCATGTTTTTCAGTATTATTTTGTTATTATTAATATAAGCTTTGACTCACAAGCTGAATGTTTTTATTTTATTAGTGGGTAGAGTATAGATTATTATTGTGTTTCTTGCTTCTCTGGCCAGAACTGCATCATTGTGAAGTATATTTCATAAAGGTTTCATGAACATTCCAATCAGATAAAGTGTTGCATGACTGGATTTTATACTGACAGTTGAAGTTTACAGTTTACTTGAAGACACTGCCTGTTGGGAACCTTTCAGGGCGACTTCATTTAAATTTTATGCTGTCTTAGTAAATAAGACTAGGAACTATTAAAAAAAAAAAAGAACACAGGCAGCATGGTAGCATAGTGAATATAATCCCGCCTTGCAATGCTTGGTCCCTGGAATCCAAGCCAGGGCACTCGTTGCATGGAGTTTGTATGTTCTCTCTGTGTTTGGGTGGCAGGCATTCTAGTTTCCTCTCACATTCCAAAAACCTACAGATAAATGAATTGGCCTCCACCTAAATGGGTCCTTGATGATCCCTCCTCTGAGGGAATGTTAGTGACAATGCTATAAACTCTGTAAAGTGCTCCAGAGTATGTCAGTGCCATATATGGTAAATACTAAATTATTATTTTTTTGTTGTTGTATTGTAATACAACAACAAAAAGTATTTCCTGTAGGGCTTGTGAATAACAAAATCTGGATTTTTGGGCCACAGAAGGCCAGATTTTAATATGTATTTATGCTTCACTATTATACTGTATTATTGCTTTATCACATACTAATACGGGGCGTAGCAATAGCCATAGCAGTCATAGCAGCTGCTATGGGGCCCTGGAGCAGGGGGAGCCCAGGTGGTACTTTCTTATGTTCCTACACCCTCTGACTGTCTCAGTGCCCATGAATTATGTGCAGTGTAGATTGCACAAGAATGTAAATTGCCAATTAACTCATATCTATATGGTAGGAACAGGTTGCAATGCTTAAGAGTGCCTCCATCTGAGGGCCCCATGAAAGTTTTGCTATGGGGCCCCATCATCTCTAGCTATGCCACTGTACTAATACCTTAACCACTTAAAGAGAAACTCCGACCAAGAATTTAACTTTATCCCAATCAGTAGCTGATACCCCCTTTTACATGACAAATCTATTGCATTTCACAAACAGACCATCAGGGGGCGCTGTATGACTGATTTTGTGCTGAAACCCCTCCCACAAGAGGCTCTGGTACCGCGGTACTCTGGGCAAACTGCCACAATGTAACAATGTTCACAGACAGGAAATGGCTGTTTACAGCTGTCTGTTAAAGCCAGAACAGCTAGAAACAGCTACATAACCTGCCCACAGTAAAAATGTCACCATGTAATACATGTCAGAATGTGAATCTGGGAGAGGAAAGATTTTACAATGAGCAAACACTGACTAAATCATGTATACATAATTATTGTACAAATGAAGCACTTTTTTTATTACATTATTTTCACTGGAGTTCCTCTTTAAGGACCAGGGGTGTTTTGCCTGATCTGTGCTGCGTGGACTCTCCAGCCCGCAGCACAGATCAGGATAGAGCGAGGGCGATCAGACTTACCCCCTTTTTTCCCCACTAGGGGGATGTCCTGCTGGGGGGGTCTGATCGCCACCGGCTTGCTGCGCTTTGCAGGGGGGGGGGCTCTTCAAAGCCCCCCTCCGCAGCATTTTCAGCACTCTCTTCCTTCCCATCCCTCCCTCTCCCTCCATTGTAGGATAGGCTTCAGCCTATCATATGCTGGCGATCCCCGGCCAATCAGAGGCCGGGGATCGCCGATCTGCCTTACGGCGCTGCTGCGCAGTAGCGCCGTATGATGTAAACAGCGGGGATTTCTACCCCGCGTGTTTACATTTTGCCAGCGAGCCGCAATCGGCGGCTCTCCAGCTGTTCACGGAGACGCCGTGAACTGACATGGAAAGGCCGCTCAATACCTTGATGGCAGTACTATAACAAATTATATAAACTTTAATCATGATGAGTCATCCAATGTTGTATACATGATACGCTGCATGAAATGCCCCTCAAAAGGAATCTATATAGGAGAAACAGGACAAAAACTGCGCACAAGAATGAACCATCACTGCTTAAAAATTAATGAGGGTAAAATGGACACACCAGTGGGCTAACACTTATATGAACCAGGACACAGCATGCAAGATCTCAAAGTACTTATTCTTAAGGGCAACTTAAAAAATGAACAAGCAAGAAAGATTTCAGAGTACACATTTATGAAGATGTTTAAGACATTAACAGAGGGTTTAAATTGTGGAATGGGATTCATGACTCCTTATGCAACATGATTGACTTGGCTTCACTATCTTCAGAAACCTGCTAGATTTCATGTTTGCTTGCACGAGCTCACTGCCTCCAGCCTGCTGATCACCTGACATCTAACTGCTAAACAGTAACCAGCACAACTGCCATCTTTGTGTTTACTATTTACCTGCATCAGTGTTTTACTTCAGCTTACATCTGGAAATATGCCTGAAAAAGGGGACTAGATCCCAGAAAGCTTGCATTATTTAACTGTATCAGTTAGCCATTAAAAGTTATTCCTTTTACAAGACTTTGCTTTTTTCTACCTATATAAACTTTAATGAAATCATGCTGCTCTTTTTCTCACCCTATTTCTTTTCTTATTTCAGTATTATGTCACTCCTAGCTGGTAGTGTTTTATTTTTACCTTAGTTGGTATTGCTCGAGGCACAGATTCACATTTTCTGCTGATATGTGTGACGTGATAAACATATCAATCACCACATAACGATGACTCTTACTTATCCCAGGCATAGAGGGAAACATGCAGACTAAACAACTTTGGAGCAATGTTTCAAAATTTGATTCACTGAAAACTGTACATGTAGATATAGGATCTATTTCTTTCGGAAACTAAAATAGGTAACTATGATTTGTGCTAGAAGATGTTATCTCAAATTGTGTATAAGAAAAAGCTGCTTAAAGGGTACCTGAGCATAATTCAAAAAGTTGAAGCTAATTTTAAAGCTGCCTTCTAGGTAGTCCTACTTATTAATCTGCATAGTTCCTGCTGCTGTGCAGGAAACATCCTTCCTCCCTGAGCCCCAGTGGGACCTCTGCATTGACATGGAGTCATGGATATATCAACTCCCTCACCCACTTATACACTCTGGGCTGGCTCGGCACCAGTGAGTGAGGCCATTTCACAGCAGCCATATTGAGACGTGAACCAATTATGCACTATACCTCATAAAAATGTTTAGGTGCCTTAGACAGCAATTAGATTATTATATATATATATATATATATATATATATATATATATATAATATAATTTTAGTGACTATAAGTCGTATGTGTTTTTTTATTACTGAAGCAAAGTTACGTAATTTAAATACCCTGCTTAATTGGTCACTACACTTGTCAAACAATAACTCTCCACTTTGAAAAATAGAGTTCTTACATTTATACATTTATTAAACCACAAGTAAAATTATAACATTTTATTTATGCTTGGAAGGTGATGCACCCATTCGATAATTCTTCTCAAAGCCCCATTTAAAATGCTCCAGAATCAACTTCTTAATTTCACAACAAGATATTAGAATAGTTCAGTTCAGTGTTGGGACCAATTACTATATCTGATGATCTCTCAAGCCATGTGGCCTTATTGGTCAGATATGGCTCCTCGAGCTGGAAACTGAACTCTTCAATCCTCATGGACAAATCAGAGTCCATGAAATGAGTAAAACATTAAAGATTATGTAGGTTATAGTTTATCTGACACTCATCTTTTGACTTTGGAAGCACAAACCAGTCAGGAGAGGAACATTCATAAAACAGGGCCACAAATTAAAGGGGAACTGAAGAGAGAGGTATATGGAGGCTGTCATGTTTATTTCCTTTTAATCAATACCAGTTGCCTGGCAGCCCTGCTGGTCTATTTCTCTGCAGTAGTATCTGATTAAAACCAGAAGCAAGCATGCAGCTAGTCTTGTCAGATCAGACTTATAAGTCTGAATCACTGAAACACCTGATCTGCTGCATGCTTGTTCAGGGGCTATGGCTAATAGTATTAGAGGCAGAGGATCAGCAGGGCTGCCAGGCAACTGGTTTTGTCTAAAAGGAAATGAACATGACAGCCTCCATATACCTCTCTCTTCAGTTCCCCTTTAAATAATAAAAGTGGCTTAAAGTAAAGAAGCATATTGTAAAGATCAGGCAATTAGAATTAGCCCATGAGAAATCAATGTTAGACGTGAACTTAAGAGACCTTAATGCAGGCCGGAGAAGAACTAAATAGGACTTTAGATTTTAATGCCAAGAGAGACATTTTACTCAGGAACAAAATATTTTATGAGTTTGGAAATAAGCCAAGCAGACTCCTGGCCAAAAGCATTAAAAACAAAAACTCCAGTTTGCAGATTAAATGTCAACTCAAGAATGGAGGCATGCTAACCTATGACAGTATGGGAATGGCTGATGTGTTAAAGCAATATTACTGGAAGCAGATAATTTGGGCACCAGACATCAGGGCATTTGCGGCTGATGGGCACCAGAGGGCAGTACCTGTGGTTATTGTCATCACCTGGTTACAGCAGGCGACAATTAAGTAATTTGGGAAGCAATAGCGAAGGCAACATCGATATAGGGGGTAGGTTAGAAATCGATAGAGGGAGAGCTCACGGGAAACCCCTCCTTACAATTGTCGTCCTCTACAACTCCAGACTAAGCATTTAGGCTCACCAACGACCCCTCATACCCAGGCCACTGCTTCTTCAGTCAGCTACCATCAGGCCGGAGGTTTCAGGCCATCTCCACCAGGACCTCAAGGCATAGAAACACCCCATTGCTGTCAACATCTTGAGCTCTCTCCACGCTCTTCCTCTCCAGCACCTTCCCCCCTCCCCCGTTTTCCCTCTTCAGGACTGTGGCTGCTGGTGGTAGTTATCAATGAACAGTCTATTGAAATATTGGGGCAGCCCGTTAGATGTGTTACTTGGATTCCAAACCCAGTTGCAAAAATCTCTAATCGAGGAATTCACTCTTATAAAGAGCATGTTAGATAACTTTTATGAAGTGTGTAGACATTATAAGATTTTTTTTCTGTGAAGAGTCCTCTTACGAGCATATTGATTAATCTTGATTTTGGGCCAGGTATACAAGGGCACTTCTTTAGAGGTTCACCCTCGAAATTTGAGGGGAAAGTCATTGAGTTCATCACAAAGAAAAAAATCACTGGTAAGCTTGGGGAACGTGTTATTCCCAAATGGCCCTTTAGACAGATTTGCTCATATATCATGAGTCCCAGTAATTAAAAATCTCTTTCCAGAAGCATGACAGGTTTTGAGGAGGTGTGTCACAAGGGAGAGCAAGTCCCACATGTTGTTTCCCTGATGTACAAAACATTGGAAAATTTGAGCCTTGAAACACCCCTGCCCTTCACAGATAGATGGGAATTGAGTGAGGGAGATGAAACAAAATAGATTGGGAAAACATTTTCATATTGACCCATAAAAGTTCAGTAAACACTTCAATTCAAGAAGCAAACTACAAGATACTTACCAGATGGCATAAAACCCCAGACGCCTTACACAAAATTATACCTGATTACCCAGATATATGCTGGAGATGCGAACATAGCCCTGCCACTTATGACCATATATGGTGGGATTGTCCCAAAATCGTCCCCTTCTGGAAACTTGTCCATAAATGGTCGATTAAAATCTCATCCTTCCATGTGCCTTTCAAGAAACTGGCTCTACATCTACACCATAATGACATTGCGCTTAAAACATATAAGAACTCCCTACTGATTCACCTCCTCAATGCTGCTCAGATACTGATCCCACGTTGGTGGAAGACAACAAAGATTCCCTCTATGGGAGAATGGCTAGTGAAAGTCGACTTTATTTACACAATGGAGAAACTCAGAGCAATTAAAATGGATAGTGCACACAAATTCTCTATTATATGGGCTCAATGGGCATATTTTAAGGAGACAGCAGACTTTGCTGACTTAGGCCTCAATTCACTAAGCTTATCTCCTGTCTTTAATAACGTTTCTAGAGTTATCTCCATGGTGATAAGGCATGTAGTATTCAGGAAACATTTTACCTCAGGCAAACCTAAAGTTAACTCTTCTGTCTTTAAGTTAACTCTTCAATCCTTAAAATAACTCCAGAGTTAAAGACAGGCTGTTAATTAACTGCATGTGAAAAGAACTACAGAGGAGGTAAATTAACTACAGAAGAGGTAACTTAAAGGAATACTGTAAAGGGGTCGGGGGAAAATGAGTTGAAGTTACCCGGGGATTCTAATGGTCCCCCGCAGACATCCTGTGTTGGCGCAGCCACTCACCTATGCTCCGGCCCCGCCTCCTGTTCACTTCTGGAATTTCTGACTTTAAAGTCTGAAAACCACTGCGCCTGCGTTGCCGTGTCCTCACTCCTGCTGATGTCACCAGGAGCGTACCGTGCAGTCCCAGTACGGTCTGCGCCTGCGTAGTACGCTCCTGGTGATGTCAGCGGTAGCGAGGACACGGCAACGCAGGCACAGTGGTTTTCAGACTTTAAAGTTTGAAATTCCAGAAGTGAACTGGAGGCGGGGCCGGAGCATCGGTGAGTGGCTGCGCCAACACAGGATGTCTGCGGGGGACCATTAGAAGCCCCTGGTAAGTTCAACTCATTTTCCCCCGACACCCCTACAGTATCCCTTTAAGGAATGAAGAGATACAATAACTCTCTCACTATGTGGAGGTAAGTTTTCTCTTGCCTTATTATCTCCAGCATTATCTTAGTGAATTGAGGCCTTAGTGTCAGCCTGAGGAGATGTAACTGTTAGAATGTGCTTTCTTTTTTCTATTTACATGATAATGATGGGTCTTGAATTTATTATTTACAAACGTTGGTTACCCTTTGGAAGAGGGCGAACTATATACTGTAGTTAGGTACGAAATTTGTAGGATGTATCATTGACATGCACTGCTACTGGATCAGTTCTGTTATTTCTTTACTCTAGCTGTCTGTTATGGAGTTAAAATAAGGATGCATAGCTAGCTTAGTGTTCATGTAATGTTTGCAGAATAATATGCTGTTAACTTCCTTACTTTTGATTGATTCGTTCTCAATTAGTAATTTATGTATGCATTCCGCAATACTGTTCTTTGGCTTAGTCTAATCAAGCTAAATTTCTAAGCTCGTGCCTCTTGCTTCATCTAAGTATGTAATTGTGGAAATGGTTATGTTTTTGTATGTTTTCTCTCAATAAAACTCTTTGAAAACAAAAAAATTAACTGTCTATTGAATGACTGCCTCTTTAATGTATCTTCCTTACACTGCTGTTTAACCTCTTGCCGACCGCGTCACGCCGATGGGCGTGGCCGTGGCGGCAGCCCCAGGACCGCCTAACGCCTATTGGCGTAAAGTCCTGGGGCTCTGTTTTGCAGGAGATCGCACGCATGCTGCGCGCGCATCTCCTGCTTGGGGGGGGGGGGGGGGGGGCGGAGCACCACCCCGCCTTCAGTCTCCGAGCGGCTATTGCCGCTCGGGAGACTGTTAGACGGCGTGATCGCCATCTATTTACACGGTGCTGCGATCAGCAGCAGCGCTGCACTGGGGGACAAGAGAGCGATCGGCTCTCATAGCCGATCGCTCTCTTGTCCCCCCTATGACAGCCGATCGCCATAATTGGTTGGCTGTGGGGAGGGAGGGTTGATATTTAAAGAAACAGGGTTTTTTTTAATAAAAATAGAAACAACAATATTTTAAAAAAAATAAACATGGGGGGGGGGGAGCGATCAGACCCCACCAACAGAGAGCTCTGATGGTGGGGAGAAAAGGGGGGGAGAATCACTTGTGTGCTGTGTTGCACGGCCCTGCAGCTTAACCTTAAAGCTGCAGTGGGCTATTTTACTAAAAATTGCCTGGTCACTAGGGGGGTTTAGCACTGCAGTCCTCAAGAGGTTAATGTGTGTCCTATCTCTTAATTTGAGTCCTGTATGTGTCAAATCCAATCCCGGGCATGACCCAGTCGTACTTGGCAAGTAAAATTATTGTGATTCCCTGAGTGTTTTTTTTTCCAGTGGTATCTGCTTGTCCCTGGTATCTGCCTTTTAGTGGTCAGCACTGTTTACTTTTAAATGGTCAGTCTCTAGAAATATAGCTGTAGCTAAATATTCTAAAAATAAATGAACAGCAGCGCTTGCTATTAGGGGGGCATTGTGCTTGCCTGTCTTCTTATAAGGGCCCATTTCCATTGAGTGTGAATTTCCATTGTGAAAATCTCATTAGTACTCAAAGCAGCACAATTTCAATAAGTTTCCACTAAATTCGTTTTTTGTGGTTAGAAGCATGCAAAAATTTGCATAACATTATGCAAAATTTGCATACAGAAAAACGAATGCAAAATGTAACATACTTGTGGAAATGGGCCTGTTGGGATGTGATAAATTCAACTGTTACACACTGGAATGTAATAGGCTACAAATGGAAAGGTGCAGATTTTAATGGGGCGTAAATAATGGAGTATTGATTTACAGCATGAACATGAGAAGTGCATGTAGTTGCCTTATTATGAGTTACATGAACAGAGGCTCATGTAACAAGACACACTGAATAAGTAATATGGAAAGAAATCAACATGAACTGAAAATGCATGTGTGAGTTGGCAAAATGTAAAAAAAACATGGTTTACTGCAGTATAACTAAACCCACTGTGTGGCTATACCTGTAGGCAGCATTGCCCCGCTTTTTTATATAGCTTTTTGCCTGGCTGGAGTTCCATCTAAAATGGTAAAGGAGATTCATTTAAAAACATAGGCCTTTTCTTTATTCCTCTTTAATTTTTCCCATATGACAAACAGTGGCAGATAAGAAACAATCCATAAATATCTACATGCAGGACCCAGGGTATGTTATTTCCCTTCAAGCTACAAGACTGATTTATTGCCATTTGCCAAGTCTGGTACTACATTCTCCATGGAGGCATCACATTCACAGCTCTGACATGCCATATGGAGCCATAATTGTCTAGTTGTCCTTCTGGGAAAGAGAATGAAATTCTTTGAACTGCATAGGAGACTGTGGGATCCGTAATTATGCTTAGCAAGGTTGAGGGTAAAATTTTAAAATGACTTTCATATAAATCAGGAGTTCAGCTAGACATTGATGAAAAAATTAGGCAAGTATCAAGAATAAATCAGATCTAGGTCTTGCACACTCCCATAACCTGTGTTTTTCTTTCTAGCGAACTTGGGTGTAGTTAAATTGTTATGACACAAATCATCAAACTCTTGTGCTGCAGATTTTCCATTGCAATAAAACACTCTAATGTAGGATGTTTATTTAACTACTGTATATATGTATAGAGCACTTTCTGATGAAGCCTGTTGGTGAAACATGTCCATGTTAAAGTCCATGCACAGCACTATGCACTACTTGTAATATATTTTATACCCACCCGTCTTAGCCGGTGGTGCTGGGGGGACCAGACAATAGGTGAACGCACCACTTCTGATCTATCAACCTGATCAGTGAGGTAGCGCTTCATCGTCCCACCCACACACCGATATATCTGTGAAGCAATCTGCCAGCCTGTGGGATAGCTACACCTCGATTCGGTATTTGATACTGCAGTTGAGGGGGATGAGCAAAGACCCCCACGGGGTTGTTGCAGGGGACTCATTTGAGACCTCCACAGAAGAGAGTCCTTACTGTGGAACTCCTACTTTTATTACTTGCAAATATAAGTAAAGTTATACGCTTTTATATATGACCTATAGGGCAATGCATTGGCTTATATATCATTACTTATTGCAATATGGCTGGAAGCTAATTGGACTATTGTGAATTGTAAATATTTTCAAAGGCCACACATGGGGTTTTATTCATGAAAGATTAGTAAAAACTGCCTCAGGCTGGAATCTAGTGTGCATATTTTATTATTATTAATTAGTATTTATATAGCACAGACATCTTCCACAGCTCTGTACAAAGTATATTGTCTTGTCACATGTACTTCAGAGGGGCTCACAATCTAATCCCTACCATAGTCATATGTCTATGTATGTATCATAGTCTAGGGCCAATTTACGGGCAATTAACTTAACTGTATGTTTTTGGAATGTGGGAGGAAACCAGAGTACCCTGAGGAAGCCAATGAAGACACAGGGAGAACATACATACTCTGTGCAGATAGAGCCCTGACTGGGATTCCAACCAGGGACTCAACGCTGCAAGGTGAGAGTGCTAACCACTACACCATTGTGCTGTGCTGCCCTGGTATGGCGGCCCTGATGCATTAGCAAAAGATCCAGCATGGCAGAATATATTGTTACGTCCTGCAAGCTTTCATTTTACTTGTTATTGGTAGTGGTCATCTATCCTGAACTTGAAGGGATTAGTGTTCTGTGAGTCTTTGATTGTGTTTGTGATTGACCTGCACTGTTATTTATTTTTTATTTATTTGTTTTTGTTTTTTATTTGCTGACACTGATTTCTCTTCTATTCTGTATTCATAAACTTCCAGGTTTGCTAGACTGCTGGATTTTAGCTGGGTCACATTGAAAGTAATGTTTTCTCCTTTCTGCGTCTTGAAGTACAATTTGAAATAATATGATTTGGTGGTGCTGACATGCATCCTATTGATTGATGTTAGCACTGATTTTAGTGACAGGTATGTTTAACTCCTACTGCTGAGATTCCCAGTTGCCATATAAATCTTGCAATAGGATCACATTTACATTAAATCTTCAATCAAATTTGCTGAGTGCAGCTTATCTGGGGGTCTTGGAATAAGATTTGTTCCACCATTAGTGCTTCTATGTCACCTAATGAGTGATTGAAAACCATTTACAGATTAATTTGCATGACTAATCATCTTTTTTTTTTCTGAATGCCTTACATAATTTACTAAGAAAACAAAGGTCTAACCATACGCGAGATGAATTTATTGCTGTGCATGAAAATACCTTGATGCTTCTCGTCTGCGACTAGTAGCGCTTTCTGCTGTGATATTAACTTGGTAAAATTCTCTTGTAATAACGGAGTGATATAGCTTGATGTTATAACTTTTACAGCCAGGAAGCCACCCTGTTTATAGAAGGATTCTAGAAACAGCAGTCTGACTTCTTTCATGAAAAGATACCTGACCTGAGGCAAAGTAAGCACAGAGATGTGTTCATGTTGGATCCACATACGTCTGTATTTTACGGTCCTCTCCTCACTTGCCCCTCCTCAGTAATCACTTCTTGATCACACTTCAAAGTGTGATTATGGAAACCAGGGGGAACGAGGAAAGAAACCGACAATGTACAGAGGTATGTGGAACCAAAATAGACATACCTTTGTGCTTACCTTGGGTAGCTTTGCCTCGGGTCAGGTATCCTTTAAATCTGGAAATGAGGCCGTGTTCCTATTTCTGAACTTCCTGTGAGACCTGCAACCGTTAGGTTGCTTAGAGGGACAAATGACCATTCTTATCTCCCAACATCAACTTCTAGTAGTGGTTCAAAGGTAAATGGTTTCAATAGCTGGGTGTGGCACTATATGGAAGAGCAATACAGACTGCTGCAATACACTCCTTTGTTTGTCTCTAATGTCCACCTCATGCTTTACCATAACTTTCCCTTAAATGTTCCTTACACTAGCCTTTACGTATTCACTAATTTCTCACTCATCTCTTACATTTAAATCTTCCCTAATGTTTTTACTAATGCACTGACACTTGTAGACTTCCAATTACATGAAATTACATGTCCTGCTTCCAAAACAATTTGTATTCATAATGTAGCATTATAAACTCCTGCTTCACAGTTATCCTTTTTGGGCATGCAGTCAGGAGAACTATTGACTTTTATGTGTTGAACTTCTATATGAACTTCTAGATGACAGGAGGTATGAACTGAGGGGCGCCTAGAGCATCTGTGTGTGTTTGACTGATTCTGGTGCGGCCCTCATTCTGGTTCATAAGCATGTCCTGGAATAAGCAAAGTTTGATGTTTTAAATTGAATGAAAAAAATGCTAGTTTTTACCTCTATGCTGGATCACCTCTTACTTTTACTCTTGCACGATTAATGTTTGAAAACTAGGAGACTAGATGCTGTAATTTCAAAAGTTAAATGCCCCTTGTACCCAGTATATGTTCAGTATAAACTGCTGACTCCTTTTTCATATTTTTCATTTCATAACGCACCAAATGTTTTAAATGGTTGACAGGGCTGGATTGCAAGAAGGCCAGTTTATCAACCAGGCTCTTTATCACAGAGCCATGCTGTTGTAATACGTGCAGTTTATCATTTGGCGTCATCTTACACAAATAAACAGTCTTCCCTGAGGATAACATTTGGAATGGCAGCATATACTTTTTTTTCTGCTGATCAACCCCATCGCGTGTCTAGCACTGACATACAGTATGTGGGTTTACAAACTCTACCATACAGCTAGATTAATTTGCAGCCAGAATGTGCTGATTGGCTGGCAAATGGGAGGCTGAGTTGCCCGACAAGTGCACAGTTCAGCCTCCCACGTCAAAGAGATCTAATGGAGGTAACTTGCAGAGGCATCCAAAGTCATGACTTCACACCGATAGGGAGGGGTAAAGTGAGCAGGCAGGGCTATTGCTGAGGATCTATGAGTCAGCGCTGCAAATAGTCTTCTATTTGATTTTGCAAAGGCTGCAACGATTTTTCCAAAACCTTTTCATGTATTATCCTTTCAAAATAATGTTCTATTAAATACATATAATCAAACTTGGGCTTTAATACCAGATCACCTCCGATGTTTTACTATCTATGTGAATCTTGTCATGTTTCCTTTAGGTATGAGACTATATATCTTTGATAAGAGGCACAGAAGAACACGTTTAATGTGTTTACATTGCCACAATAGCAGCATGCTGCTGACAAATGACTTGCCTATACAAGAAGAAGCTTTCCTGCAGTATTCTAGAGTGAAATAATTGAAAAGTGATAAACTTGAGCTAAGTAAACATTATGTTTGGGGGAGAAATGAAAAAGGAGCAGTTTAAAAACGACAAACTCACACAAGCTGTTTGCAACACTTAATGGAAAAGAGTTAAAAAGACAAAAATAAAAAAACATAAAATTATATTGCTGCAATTCTGTAAGCCTTGCCTGAAGCTCATCGCCTAGAAGTGCAAATATTAACTTAGCAGCAGAGTCATACAGAATGAAGCAGTTTCCTAGAGAAGCTTCTGGCTGGTTCTGTTTTTGTGGGATTTAATAGTTTACTACATTTTAAGATTATTAATCATCTTTAACTTCATAAATTTGATTCTTCTTCGGTAGAGCAAAGGACTACAAATGGTTGATTAAATGCTAATAATTCCATCTTGCATGCATATTTAATGGGAATTGTATGCAGCTTGGAAACGTGCCAATCAGATGCACTTCCTGCTGTTTTTGGTTGGCCAGTTCCAAGTAGTACATTATATTGTAGAAGATTTCCATGTGCTCACATCCCTCGGTACTGTGGATGTTGCCAACTACTTACATGGTTGAAACCTGCAGTTTCAGGAAACTTGCTGGGCTCCCTGCTGGTACAATCTGCTTTGGCCCTTTCTTGCGTATAATTAATGATAATCTGGTATGCTGTACTACATGACAGAGATTGTTTGTAGTAGTAAATAGGACAAGGGTCATACCATGAATTACAATGGGTTTCCATTTCTGTTACCGGACCATACAAAATACTAGATTAGGTAACCCAAATGTGTTTTCTGTAATAGTGGAGGTAATACTTTCATCTGAGATTTATTTCTGCCTGTGTTACCTTGTTTCAAAGGTTCACACACTTCCCATTCTTGGTGACATCTGCTTATGATCAGAAGAATGTGGACAACTCAGTCACCAATCCCAGGATGACAACAGGAATAAAAGCCAGCCAGTGCTGTAACCTTTCCTCTCTCTGTTTAGAGATAGAATAAAAGTTATCAGTAAAGTTCCACTTTAAAGTAATTTGCCATTTCCTTCTTCCTCTCAGACTCAGCATCTTTATTGATTCACAGCTGCTTGTGTTCTTCATGATTTACATTAAAGGAACCCTAAAGCCAAGACCATGCATTATATCAGAATGCATAATTCATTTCTATTTTACAGCAAATAGGGTATGTTTGTCTTGTAGGCTGTCTTACTGAAATTCACTAGCAAATTTATGACTGTTGGGCATGACATAAGTTATGTAGATGTTTTCGGTAGGATGGACAAGGTTACATGGTGGGAGGCTGTCAGAGCCGGATTAAGGCTAAATGGGGCCCTAAGCAAAGTAACTGATTTGGGCCCCCCATCATGTCGTAATAGAATCAGAAGATGCAGCTGCACAGCAACATGCCGCACACATCAGGGCAGCCGAGCTACTGGTTGCTATGGGCAACAGCCCGCTTTCCTCTGTGGGTGCACAATGCAGGGAATAGCAGCGGCAAAATGCAGAGTGAGAGATGAATGGCTGGGACATTTGCAGTCAGGGGCTGGGGCACCCCTGTGAAGAGGGCGCCAGATATCACAGCAGCAGCACTTTCCCCCTGCATCTGCAGCCTGGCAATAGCAGAAAGCTCTGTACACCGCCAAACTGGAAGCCGTTCCCCAGACAGAATTAAATAACCACCCCCACCACCAAACAACCGATTTCCTCCCAAACTAGACAGCCACCATGCAGCCTCCATCCCAGTGAATACGATATTTCAGCAGAGAAGTCAGCCACAGCGGGGGAGAATGACAGCACCAGATGACTCACATTCACCTATTGCGATCCAAGCAATAGAGGTCCCGTCATCCGGAGCCCATCTGTCTCCTCTAGAGTGCTGCCACTCTGTTACTACTACTATTACTACTTCCTACTTCATGTCTGATCTGAGAATCAGGATGTTCAGAGCAAGCGGCTGCACTGTAGAAGAGACAGATGGGTTTCAGATGACGGGATCTCTATCGCTTGGATCATGGATAGGTGAGTGAGCGTTTGCCATCTGCTGCTATCATTCTTGCTGCAGCTGTGGTTCTCTGTGGGAAGGGAGGGAGGAGTGGGCAGCGGCAGAGCGCACAGTAGCAGGAGGGGGACCTAGGAGGAGAGCCTGGCTCTGAAGACAATCAGCAGCGCACGGCATCATTTGACAAGACAAGACAAATAACATTTATATCGCGCCTTTCTCCTGGCGGACTCAAAGCGCCAGAGCTGCAGCCACTAGGACGCACCCTATAGGCAGTAGCAGTGTTAGAGAGACTTGCCTAAGGTCTCCTACTGAATAGGTGCTGGCTTACTGAACAGGCAGAGCCGAGATTCAAACCCTGGTCTCCTGTGTCAGAGGCAGAGCCCTTAAAGGGACTCCGAGCAGGGCCTGTGGGTATGCCTTTATGCATACCCACAACTAATGAATTACATCCTCACACCTACCAGCATGATGTTTGTAATTATATCCCCCTGGGTTCCTTATATTTCATTGCATTGTGCTGAATCGAGCTGCCGACTTTGGAGAAAAGTCGTCCTGTGGCCGCAATTTCGATCGCGAAAATATCGAAAACTAAAAGTCATAGGGCGGCCGTTAATATATCATTGGAAAGAGGAGAAAGAGAGCTTTAAAATGATATGCATCTTTCCATAGTTACTGTGCTGCTCAGAGTCCCTTTAACCATTATACCATCCAGCCACCGCTGACAGGATGGGGAGGGCTGGTTTATGTGCTGATGGGGCCCCTTTGACTCTGAATGGGGCCCCAAGCAACTGCTTTTGTTGCCTGGTCAGTAATCCGGCCCTGGAGGCTGTGTAGCAGGTGGGCTTTAGTGTATCTCTACTTGCCATAAGAAAAAACAATTGTTATTAAAGGGACTCCGAGCAGTGCAGAAACTATGGAAAGATGCACATCATTTTAAAGCTCTCTTTCTCCTCTTTCCAATGATATATAAACCGCCACCCTACGCCTTTTAGTTTTCGCTATTTTCACGATTGAAATTGCCGCGGCCGCGATTTCGATCGCGAAAATAGAGAAAATTAAAAGGCGTAGGGCAACGATTTAGGTGTCGTCAGAAAGAGGAGAAAGAGAGCTTTAAAATGATATCCATCTTTCCATAGTTATATTGTATTACACAGGGCGACTTTTTGTCAAAGTCAGCAGCTGCATTCAGCAGAATGGAGCTTCTGACACTGGGGAAAGTGTCGTCCTGTGTAATACAATATAACTATGGCTTGATGGATATCATTTTAAAGCTCTCTTTCTCCTCTTTCTGATGACACCTAAATCGTTGCCCTACACCTTTTAGTTTTCTATATTTTCGCGATCGAAATCGCGGCAGCGGCAATTTCAATCACGAAAATAGCGAAAACTAAATGACGTAGGGTGGTGGTTTAATATCATTGGAAAGAGGAGAAAGAGAGCTTTAAAATGAAATGCCTCTTTCCATAGTTTTTGCACTGCTCGGAGTCCCTTTAAGCCAACTCTATATACTTCAAGTAACTGCATTACACTGGCAAAGCTACTCTGGCATTTGCTCAGGTACATTTTTCAAGTACGGTACACAGTTAAGCTATGTATACAGGTTGGATTGAACAGGGCCATGCCAACTGATAAAGACTGCCTTGGTCAAGAATCTAGAGTGACCCCAGCTTGTGTACACTGGCCAGTGGCCACATGATGCCTCCTGAAGATCCAGAAATCATCGACTGGAAATTATTTTTTGTGACCAACTACAATTTTTTTTGCTGATTTCTACAGAAATGATCTTATCTTTCACACACTGAAGCTGTGAATTAGGATAGTTAGACAAATATTAGTGCCAGGGTGAATAATTACTGATGTCAGTTCTATGTTGACAATCTTTCTTTGATTTAAATAAATGATATGTTAAGAAAGAAGATAATATCAAATATAAGATAATATCAAAAGGACGATTTTAAACAAATTCGATCACAAAAATCCACCAGGTGGATCAATGGACAAGCTATTTATAAGTGAATGTGGTTGTTTTTAATCTATTTTGAGCAGCTACTGATTTGTTTTTTTTTTTATTCCATTCAAACTAATTTATGTGCTAAAAATATAAAATCATTTCTAAGAATGTAACCGTGAACAACCGCGACTACATTAATATAATGCCTAAGATATCTATCTTAGGCATTATATTAGTGTTGTCGTCAAGTGAAGGTACTTTCAAACAGTAGACTTTTGATTACTATTGAGGAACTGTAAGGGGAAATTTGTTTTTTACAAAACAAAGGAAAAGAGGAAGAGTGTGTTATGAGGAAAAGAAGACGAGATAAGCAGAAGAGAGAGGTAATTGCTCTTTCCCACTAGCTAGCTAACATATGCACAAACCCGATTTTGTGCACGCGTTATGATGCACGGCATTACATCAGGAAGTTGTGGTTTAACGCGTATCAGCGACGCTACTTCTAATTCACCAGATGGGATAATGCTTGCGTTGTACGAATAAAAGAACCCAAAGGCTTTACAACATAACGCTCTGGAACACTTTGTCTAAAGTGAACGGTAATATGAAAGTCGATAGACTTTCATGTTACCTTTCTTTTGCAACCTAGGTGCGTTCCATCAGAATAGATGGAACAGCTCCTTATGTGAAAGAGCCCTGACCCTGTCAGTGTGGTATATAAAAAGTGCCTCAAACAGCATGGGAGGGATCATGTTTACTACTGGTGTGCAGAGCTAGAGGGTTTTTTTTTGTATTTCCTTAGTTGAAGACACGCCCCTTTTTTCCTTATACAGATACCCAAGTTTATCCAGATCACTCAGAGCCCTGCTTAACACTGAAAATTGCTGAAAAATCCATGCTATTTTGCAATTATGTTTGCAATTCTTGTTCAGGGAGTGATGCTTGCTCCCTGAACAAGAATTGCAAATGCAATCGCGGCAAAATTTTTTCACAATTTTCAATAAAACGGACTGCTCTCCACTAGGCTGCTATGACGTAGCTGTGTCTGATCCTGTGCTGCTGCTATTTCTCTGCTCTCCACTAGGTTGCTATTCCGATGCTGTGTCTGTTCCTCCTATGTCTACTGTATTATATTATACTACTAATATTAAAGGCTGGATACCTCTGTGCCAAGTTGCAACCCCCCAGTCTTGCTGGTTGCTGAGTTAGGGTATATGGGATCTGTCTTGTGAACCAGTGGGGATTGGGGGCTGCAATTTGGCATATAGGTAGTCCCTACCCTCAAAATTTGGAGTGTGTAGGAGCTATGAGTGCTGAGATATCCAGCCTTTAATATCAGCATTTGCAAATCAGGAATGAGCTGCAGGTGATGTCATTACCCACAAGGCTGTGCATCAGTAGGCTGATTTTTAAATTGGCCTACACTGTAGGAGGTTTTTTACCTTTTCAGATGGTTTTCCATTGGCTGTGGGACTTTTCCCCTCTGAGAACTGGGTCTTCCCTGACAAACCTGCCATCAGCTTCCCACTGGTGGTGAGGTAATTTCTACCTTACAGTTCCTCTTTAAAGGACCACTATCGCAGAAAAATGTGAATTTAAAATACATGTAAATGCGTACAAGTAAGAAGAACGTTTCTTCCAGATTAAAATGAGCCATAAATAACTTTTCTCCCATCTTGCTTACTGAATGTTGTAGAAATCTGACAGAACCACCAGGTTTTGGCCTAGTCCATCTCTCCATGAGGGATTCTCAGCATGGGCTCTATTCTTTCTAAAGACGCTCCTTGAAGCGTTTATATAAATATGCTGGCCAACCTCCCTGCTCACTGCACACTTTTTTAGCTGTTGGACAGGGCAACTGCCATTTACTAAGTGCTTTTGAAAATAAAGAAAACCCTGAGAATCCCCCATGAGAAGATGGGCTAATCCAAAACCTATCAGCTATGTCAGATTTCTACCACCTACTGAAAGTGACAGCAACATAGGAGAAAAGTAGTTTATCGCTCATTTTACTGTGTAAAAAAATGTACTTCTCATTTGTATGAGGTTACATCGATTTTAAATTTTACCATTTTCTCGATAGTGGTCCTTCAAACTGAATGTGCATGAATGCCACTGGCTACTGGAGAAGTAACAACTGAAATGCTCAAATGATTTGGATTAGGAGGAGGAGAATGTGTAGGCCCCAGAAAACATGATTCATTACAAAAATACCACTTTCTTCCATTACTCCATGGTCCAGTTTTGCCGCTGTTCTGATGTGCCCTTAGCAAGTTCTTTTGGTGATGGACATGGGACAGCATGGGAACTTGACTGGTCTGTGACTTACACAGCCCTGTACCCTCCACCAGGCCATGATGCACCATGTGATCTAATACTTCTCACATGGACAGCATTAACTTAGTCAGCAATCTGGTCTGTGGTAGCTCTTCTACACACATGACTAGCCAGATAGATTAGCCTTTCCCCAACATGTATGAACCATGACTATTTTGCTAACATTGAACCACCTGTTTTAGCACCAGTTTTGTGGGTAGTAATCATTGAGAATTGGGTACACCCACATGATCTGCTGTTGCTGAGCTGTCTAACCATTACAATATGGCCTTGTCAAAGTCATCGAGTTTCTTATGCTTTGCCATTTCTGTGGTTCCAACAAATCCTCTTCAAGACCTGAGTGTTCATTTGCTGCCTAATATGTACTACGTCCCAATGTAACAGGATACAATATTGTATACTTTATCTGTAAGTGTGTGTATTTATACAGTATGTCAGCTTACATGCTTTGTACCTGTGGCCATTTATTTTAGTTTGAAAGGAAAAAAGAATCAAAGGCTAATGTATTTGAATGGGTTGCTGCAATGTGCAGTGGCACTCACTGCAAAGCACAGGAGCCAATAGCAGCCAAGCAGAGTTCATAATTTAGTGATCAGACAACAGACTTGCTTTCAGAGTTCGCTTACATTCACAGCTACATGTTCTTCTCTGGGATTTCATGGATGAGGGAATGCATTTAATTTGAAACAATGGCTCAGTGAGATTCATACTGCATTGTGTATTAGAGTTCACTGAGAAGGTCTTGTACGTTAAAGTTTCAGTATGTTGTGGTCCTAGTTTAGTAATGAAAGCAATGCCAGAGGGACACCATCGATTATTTGTGGAGCAGTGTAAAAATCAAATCATTAGAGATGCAGAGATTTTAAAGGGAAACAGACTGGATGTGCTGCAGCTGAGACTTTTGTCCTGTACTTCTCATAGCCTGTCCACTGAGTAGTATTAATACTCTGGCACAATTCCAGCAGCACTCACAGCACACAGCTGTTGTCAAGCTACTGAAAATAATTTTCAAATAGAAGTTGTTATCTTGTCTCATACCATTATTCCAGTCCCATTCACTTCAATTAGTGATGTTGAACACCTGCTTTACAGCCTTTAATTTGATTTATTGTGCAGCTTATGATTCATTGGCAGCCTTCATCAAATGGGCACCTACTCTGTAAAACTGAAAAGGCTCCACATTCCCTCAGTACCACCTGGTTCCATCAGTTGTTGGCTATCTATGACAAATACTCACCCTTTCTTGCTCTGGCAGTGTTGCTCCATAGACCCCCTTGTGGCCATCTGATATCAAGTCTTTAGTACATTTTCCTAAAATCCCTGTACAAAGTAAAACATCTTGTAAAAAAGAAAAAAAAGAAGAACAATTCATATAATTGTTCTTTTAGACAATATGCCAGTCGGGTGACACACAGCGTTATAGAGTGCATACTCCTTTCTCAACCTCCCTGGCACACCAATTGCTGTTTCTGAGAACTTCAAGCCGAAGTCGTACAATAATGGAGCCGCCAGCCGGGACTGGGAGAGGAACCAGAAAGACGCTGAGGGACCTTGAGGCCTATGGTGGGCTGGAGGAAGCCCCAGGTAAGTCGCAATTTAATTTTTATATAAAGGAGATGTGGAGCTGGCACTGCTGTGAATGCTGGTTTATTAATACAAAAATGTAAAATAACATGCAGTCTTGCAAGCTTGATAGGTACAGGGCGGGAGCTACCATAGGAAAAAATGGGCAATTGCCCCAGGACCCCAGAGCCTGTAGGGGCCCCCAAGGTGTCCCTCCCCATCTTAACTGTTGCTCCCCAGGGACTCTGCAGAGTCTTTGGCAGAGTATCGTCTCATCTGTGCTGGCGGGCAGGTGAGACACTACACTGACATAGACACTGCAGGGATCCTAGGGAGCACAGTTAAGTTGGGGGAGGGTCAGCATTCAGCTTAGGGGCCCAGGAGGGAAATTTGGCTGCAACAAAGGGCCCCTAATGACGCTTTTTGGTTGGGGGTTCTGTTGTGGGGCCCCAGGCTAATTTTGCCTTAGGGCCCAATTGTTGCTTGAACCGGCCCTGGATAAGTAGAATGGTACACATACCAGAGTGAGAGGAGGCACAGTGGTGATGGTGGGCACTGGGTAGCCTCCGTAGAAGCGCATTTTAGCATGAAATGGCCATCAGGCATCCTGCACCTAGCACCCACCATCACCACTTTGCCTCCTCTCACTCTAGTATGTGTACCGCTCTACTTATCATGCTTACAAGACTGCACATGTGATTTTACATTTTTGTATTAATAAACCAGCGTTCACAGCAGTGCCAGCTCCACATCTCCTTTATATACTCCTGCACTTACTCTACTGCTAGAGCACTCTAGTGAGGCTGCATACAGAGGAGTGTACACTATAAAGCCTACAGTGCACGGCTCTACACATCAGGTGGTATACTGTAGATCCAACCTATTACTGCTTACTTGTTCTTTGAATACAATTAGATTTTTAATGATTGCTCAGGGTCCCTTTAACCACTCTGTGACCGCCTCGCTCAGAATTGCGGCCACAGAGTGGCTCCCCCAGGACCGTCTAACGCAGGATTGCGTCATCTCGCAGCATGAGATTTGCAGGGAAGGAGCGCTCGCTCAAGCGCCGTTCTCTGCAGGGGAGAGAGGCAGCAGCAGCGGTAAGCCAGCCCGATCGCGGCTGGCAGGTTTCCGATCATAGATACGGAGGATAATTAAATGTAAACAGTGTTGCGGATCTCCAGCAGCGCTGTACAAGTGACAGCCTTGTCACTTCACTGTCCCTCAGATGGCCACACAATCTAATCCCTGCAGTCCTATACTTTGTAGGCATAGGACTGTGTACTGATCGCTGTCCAGGGACAATTTGGGGGGGGGGGGGGGGGGAGGAATTGAATTAAATAAGGCTTTCTTTTTTTTTTTTCAAAGTCATTTGTAATGAATTCACAGGAGCGATTAGAAACCTCCAAAGGAATGTCCTGTTAAGTACAAGAAAAGGAGGAAAAACTCATTTGTGTGCTAAATTGTATGGCTGTGCAGCAAGCTGTCAAAGCAGCACAGCACTAATTTGTAAAAAATGGCCTGGTCACTAGGGGGTGTAAGCCTGTGGTCCTGAAGTGGTTAAGTAGGATGGAAGACTTTTCAATGGAACAAGTATTCAAAGGCAAATTCTCTACATACATACATACATACATACATACATACATACATATACAGACAGAATTTTTTCCTCCTACCTTCATTCTTCATTCATCTTTTTTCTGAATCAATCAACCTTTTCAGAAACCACCCCCAGAAAGCTCCTTTTGGAGATCTGCCCATGTTTAGATGTAAATAACCATGACACAGGCAATTGAACTGAATAAGAGGAGAAAATAGTACTGTGTGAAGATGTTTGAAGAAAACTGCTGCTACTATTATTATTGTATAATCTAATGATGTAATTATAACTTGATAATTTTATGACTGCCTCCTTCCTGCGAACACTAGAATATATCTGAGATAATTGCATCTTCTTACATTAGCAAACTGACATTATGCTGATTTAATGGTAAACCACATAATAAATGGACAGGCATAATTTGCATTCATTGTTTAGCAGCTGCAGTGCTCTATTAGGTTAAGAAGTCACCTTCATATCAGATAGAAAAGTGTGCCTTAACCACTTCAGAACTACAGGCTTTACCCCCCCAAAGACCAGGCCATTTTTTGTCAAATAGGCCACTGCAGCTTTAAGGCCAAGCTGCAGGGCCGCACAACACAGGGCACAAGTGATCCCCCCCCTTTTCTCCCCACCAACAGAGCTCTCTGTTGGTGGGGTCTGATCGCCCCCCAGATGTTTTTTTTTTACAAACATTTTTGTTAAATTAAATGTTATTTTTTTTTTCTTTTTTTTACTCCCCCCTCCCTCCGTCCCAGAGCCAGCCAATCATAGCGATCGGCTGTCGTAGGCTTGAGCCTGTGACAGCGGATCTCTGTCTTGCCACCCAGGGGGACAGCCGTGTCACATGGCTGTCCCCAGTATAGCGCTGCTGTAGATCGCAGCACTGTACTATGTTTACTGATGGTGGTTTCGCCGCCTAACAGTCTCCAAGCGGCGATCGCCGCTGGGAGACTGAAGGCAGAGCGGAGCTCCATCTACCAAGCAGGAAATACACATGCGATCTCCTGCAAAACGAATCCCCGGGACTTTACGCTGATTGACGTTAGGTGGTCCTGGGGCTGCCGCCGCGGCCACGCCCATTGGCGTGTCTCAGTCGGCAAGCAGTTAAAGGAGATTTCTGTGAAGTATGTTGTTTGTATTTGGCACTGAGTAAGAATAACACTGGCAAAATATATTTATTTACATTTTGGTTCCCTTTCAACATTATTAGTGTTGCTTTACTGGGTTGTATGACCATTACCTGATAATGTAGAAAAGAAGATTGTCCTAAGGCCGGTTTACACTGTATCTTGGCGTCAGCGTTGTGGTGTCGCACGCCCACCGCACCGCCAAAAACAGGCCTTCAGGGAAATATCGTGTTATTATGCGGTATTCCCCTTCTGGCATCCGCCAAACAGAAAGTGACATGCGTTTGCGGTCACTTCCTGGTTCGTGTATGCAGAAGTGCATGGAAGCGTATTGTAAAAATATGCTTCCGAGCATGCGTGTCGCAACGTCGTTGCACCGCCGCCAACATTTTTAAAATATCTGCGTCACTATAGACTTGACTTCCTGTCCAACGCAGATACGCACACTAATGTAGTTATGGAAGTGCGTCAGATTGAGGATTTCTGGCGCACCGCACCACAGGTAATATGAAAGCACCCATAGGCTTTCATTGCCCTGCGGTAGCAGTGCAGTAAATCGCCACAATGCATCGCCGCAGTGTGAAAGGGCCCTTACATTTAAATCTCCAGTGACTCACCACACACAAACCCCATTAGTGAATTAACGTCTCCTGCAGCTGACCACTTGGCTGGCAGTTGTGTTAATTAACACCCTATCAGCCAAGTAATTGGCAGTAGTGATTTTGATTTGCTAGACTGCATTTCCTATTCATACTCTCCAGGAAGAAATCAGCAGGGCAGTTTCTTGGTTAAAGAGGATCCGAGATGAAAAACTAACAATAAGCAGTAACTTGTCTATATATCTTATCTAAAGTTTAGATATATTACACAGCAAATCTAATTGCAAAAGGCTTTAATAGAATATGATTGATTATTCCTGTGGTACAATGACAGCAGCCATGTTGTTTGTAAACATTACACAGAAGCAGGCTTATCTGCATCTTGAGCAAAAAAACCTAATCCCCCCCTCCTCCTCCCTCCTCCCCTCTGCCTCTGAAATCTCTGGCTAGTAATACCTCCCCCTCCTCCTGCCCAGACTGAGCTCCCATGAGCCCTTGCTACTGTCTGAAAATGCCAAGGCTCTCTGAAAAGCTGTGGGCATGGCTTCTTTAGTTTATAGGGAATTAGAGTATTAAGACAAAAACAAAAAAGTATTTGGCTTGAGGAATGCCCTATAAACAATAGGAAAGGGACACAATTATGCAATGAGTAAAAGTTCATCTCGGATCGACTTTAAACAGCTCTCAGGGCAGGTGTGTAAAAAAATGATCTCTGCTGCTCCCCCCTCGCCCCCCTCTAAGACTAAGGCGCACTGTGTCAATGCTGTGCTGATTTCAGCAGTTGTATCAGTGTACAATATGCAAAGACAGCACTGTTTGATTAGCACATTTATGCATTGTGCAGCCGTGAATATGGACTGTGGTAGGTGAATAATATTCTACATACATTGTGCCAGCTGTGGGGAAATTGAGTCTGAAAAAGTGATTAATTATATACATTATGTCCCAGTTTTTTTCCTCTGCACTTCCATTTAAAAATAATCTTCTCTGAAATTGTGTTTACACCCTCTAATAGGTGCAAAGTAATAATGCAAATCCACCCCAGGATTTGCTTTTCTCTCAAAGAGAGGCACTCGTGTGTATAAAAAACTGATATGCTCTAAAAATCAGTCCGAATTTAAGAAGCACAAGCTGCGTTGGACTGACAAACTAAGGTATCTTAGTGTTGTGTTGCAAAAGACTGGCTTGTGTTTTTCAGTTGACCACATTGTTTCGGCACATGTTAGGTTTGTACCTTGTAGAAAGGATTTCTCAACTTTAAGTTTAGCTAATAGCCCCCTAGTGGCAAGGGCTTGTTTTGTTTCCCACCTTCTGTACAAAGTGTAAATAATCTGTACAGCTAAATATCAATTCAAAGATTCCATTGGTTATAACTGCAGCTACCTTTGAAAGCCCCACTCCAGGCTCAGCTATAACCATACATCTAGAAGCTTTGTAAAAGGCGAGCTAAAATAAGGCAATGACATTTAGCTATCTTGTAGTCATTTAACATGCTGTAGCCCAGCTGGAAAGGCTAACGGAAGATTCAGATCTTTAACCAGACCATTTTACATGTGGGGAGGAAGGGGACATTTGTGGGGGCCAGGCAGCCGGATCCCTGTAAGGGCTAGCTGGGCATGGTGTCCCCAGTGTGTGTGGGGGGGGTGTCCTCTGAGGATAAAACATGCAGTCAGGTATTTAACTTTTTTTTTACCTTTCTCGCCTCAGAAGTCCATTAAGCCTTATGTTATCTTTGGCCTAATACTAACTTTAAAAAAAAAAATTCATTGAAGCAATCAGTAAAAAAAATTAAATATATAAATAAATTGACATTTAATTATACTGTAAGCTCTACATTCACACCGTATATTTTCAAATAACAAGTCAGATCTCAACATACAAGAATAGTCATAAGGATTAATTGCTGTAGGATCTTTATGTATACTTTGTTTGTTTTTGGTTTTAGACCTTCACCTTATTTATTGTTATTTACACCAGTTGACAACCCAGGACTAATACAATGTCCAGAATGCTTTATAGTATCCCTGAAGGCAAGTAAATGCAACAATTCAAATGTGTATGGTGGCTGGCAATTCAGTAATGTTTTCTCTAGAAACAAAGCAATACGAATCTGAATACTTGTACTTTTCGCTATTGATTGCACGATTGTCTAGAAGTAAAATTATTCTTCTGAAATCACAGATTTCAATGACTTTAGGCTACTTACACACTAAGACGTTGCGTTTTAGGGGAGGTTATGGTCCCATAACGTGCCCCTAACGCAATGCATGGTGGTGTTGAAGTTGGACGGTGTTGAAGTTGGACGTCAGATTGAGCTGCGTTATGCAGCTCTCAAAGCAGCCGCTCCAGGTTAGTGATAGGAAGATCTTTTTAAGGATTCGGATCATTTGAATCGGATCATTGAAAAGATCCGGATCTTTGAACCGAATAATTTGAATCATTTTACTAGGGAAGCAAACTGGGTGAAATGACTAGCAGGACAGGACTTTCCCTGCACTGCACATTCTGTATGTTCCTGTTTCTTCCAGACAGACATCCACTGTGAACTGAATGTTTCATTGTGATGATCCGGATGATTCGACTCACAAAAAGATCCGGATCAAATGAACGATTCGTTCATAATCCGGACAACACTACAGTCCCACCACGCAGTGAATATTAATTAGCCATGTGGCTGGCCGCGGAGGAGGAGGGGAGACCTCCTCCTTCAACATTACTGAGCATGTGCAAACAGTCTAACGTGGCTTAGCCCAGTATAACGTACAGCATGCAGCACTTTGTTTAAACATGCTGCGTTACTATATAACGCAACGTGTACACTGTGAAACAGCACATTGATTTTACAGTGCTGTGAGTTAGGCTGCGTTACTGGCTGCTGTAACATGGGGCTTTTACGTCCCACTGTGAAACCAGCCTTAGTGAGCAATATTAGCAAATGGCAGACACACACAATAAGGATAAAATACCCAACTTGTAACTGTAATGCTTTGATTCCTTAATATAATTTATAAAAATGACCGTGCATGGGTTAAATGCGGTGTCTATTCTTCACTGTGATCCAGGGATTTAGAAGAGTCGCTGTCCTCCAGATATCCACCGTTTAAAAGCTAATTAATAGCTGTTTGTCCTGGCTTATGAGCTGGCATAGCAAGACAGCTGATATCAATCACTGCATTGGAAAGGTGCTTCTCTTATTTATCACACTTGTCATGTTGTAAATTTACGAGGAGGGCATTAGTTTTCATGCAGAGCTACCTTGTATCAATTATGTTACACCTTTTATCTACAGCTTACAAATCCTTTGACAGCCAGGACTTGACAGTTTAACATATCAGATGTCTGCAAAGATTACCTCTCCTATATTCATTATCTATTATAGTGCCAATAATGCTCTTACAGCTGATTACAAAATGATGAAGGGAGCTACGGTACCTGTGTTGCATTGAACATTAATCCATGATATTTTACATACATATGTCAATCAACACAGTTACAGTCACCATGTATTCTGTGTGCAAAATGAATCCTCTGCTCTTTTTTTTAGCATAAAATATATAGCACTCCAAAATGATTTTTTTTTTAATTTTGAGCCTTGCTTTTATCCTTCTTGGGCTATGGTCACATGATTATGCCTACAGAAATACACTGAACTATGCTTTAGGAGCAGCCCACTGTTTTACAAATTGTTGGTGTATTGTAGTATCCAGAATACATTGAGACCGCTTATTTGGGCCCTGTGCGGATGATTTGGGTTCCGCCATAGGCTGTAATGTTAATTACAGCTATAGCTGTGCTCACTGTGTAATTTGGGCGCTGGCAATAGCTAGACCCCAAATTGCACCGCCAAGGGAATTACTAAGGGTAATCACTAGGGGAATATATATGTTATATAGCATGGAGATTATAAAGAGCAAGGAGCACGCTGTCTTTTGGCTTCTCCCTGCGCTCAAAATTTCACCCACCCTTTTAATATGTATGCAAAAAAACTAAGGCGGTGATAGGCAAACTTGGCTCTCCAGCTGTTAAGGAGCTACAAGGCCCACAATGCATTTGCCTTTATGAATCATGACCTTGGCTGTCAGACTCCTGCAATGCATTGTGGGACTTGTAGTTCCTTAACAGCTGGAGAGCCAAGATTTCCTATCACTGAACTAAGGGATGAAGAATAATGTCTGCTCCCATCCCCATGCTCTAAACTCTATGCTTCACTCCAATGCTTCCCATAGGAAAAAAAATGAGTGAAGCACTCACACTTTTAGTGTGCATGTAACAGAGCACCTCACAGAATATTGTTGCAATCAATATAAAACAAAATGAGTCACCAAAGCGTAATACTATACATTACCACAAGTATGTCCATAGGGAGAAAAAGATAGTGAAGTTGCTCTTAATGATATTTTAATACATATTCTTTAACCACTTAACTCAAGAACCATTTTCACCTGTCAGTGCTCCTCCCATTCATTTGGCCATAAGTTTATCACTGCTTATTACACCTAAGAGATCTATATATCTTGGGTTTTTTTTCACCACAAATTAGTTTTTTTTTCGTGGGCAATACTTGTTTTCAGTAATTATTTTATTTTCATGATTTTTATAGGGAAATACAAGGATAAGGATGCTACTTTAGATAAAACCCACACATGCCCTTTGTCCCGGATATATCACAACATTTAAATTATCTTTTTAGTACAATGTATGGTAACTATATATTATTTGGAAATAAAGCTATATTTTTTCTGTTTTGTATTTTTTGTACCCTATTAATAATTACAAGTCCGTGTTTGCTAAAATAACAGTAATATACACTCTTGACATACAATCATATTAAAAATGCGTAGTCCCTAAGGTAAGTGTTTGTTTTCTTTTTTAACCCATTCAGGTTCCGTCGTTTTCATGTGAGAAATGTTCACCTCCCATTCATTAGCCTATAACTTTATCACTACTTATCACAATGAACTGATCTATATCTTGTTTTTTCCGTCACCAATTAGGCTTTCTTTGGGGGGTACATTACTGTAAATGCATTTTAACAGGAAGAATAAGAAAAAAATGGAAAAATTCATTATTTCTCAGTTTTCAGCCATTATAGTTTTAAAATAATACATGCCTCCATAATTAAAACTCACGTATTGTATTTGCCCATATGTCCCGGTTATTACACCGTTAAAATTATGTCCCTATCACAATGTATGGCGACAATATTTTATTTGGAAATAAAGGTGCATTTTTTCCATTTTGCATCTATCACTATTAACAAGTTTAAAATAAAAAAAAATTTAGAAATATTTCATCTTTACATTGATATTTAAAAAGTTTAGACCCTTAGGTAAATATTTACATTTTTTTATTGTAATGTTTTTTTTTTATAGTAAACATTTTATTTGGGTAGTTTTGGGAGGGTGGCAGGTAAACAATACATTTATAATGTAAATGTGTGTTAAGTTTTATTTTTTTTTACATTCAGTTGTAGTATTACTTTTTGGCCACAAGATGGCGGCCATGAGTTTGTTTACATGCTCGTCACTCTAAATGTAACACACGCTTAGAGTGACGCATCGGGGAGGGAACAGCCAGAAAAAGCACAGCTTCCGAGAGAAGCTGTCGCTTTTTCAGCGGGGGAAAGGAATCAGTGATCGGGCACCATAGCCCGATACATTGATTCCGTGGCTACCGAATCCGCGGCCGGGAGTGCGCGTGCACGCGCGCGATCGGCCGCGGGAGCGCGCGGCAGTGCGCATGGTTCCTGGACATAGAAACTACGTCCAGGAACCAAAATAGGTTAAACTGCCACTTTATTTTACAAGTGTTTCTGTTTGGTAACTACAGGGTGGAGAATTAATTAAGTATTACATGTATTGTTTATTTACTTATTTTACTTTGATTTAACCTTTTGGCCACAAAATGGGGAGTTACCAGGAACTGTTTGATCATTTTTTGCTACTTTTTTTTTTACGTTCACTTTTATGAATGAACATGGCTTGTGATTTGAATCATGTTAATTCATTCCCAGGCACTTCGATTGGCTCAGGGAACACATTTTTTCATTCACCAATTGCTGCAGTGTAACTCCCACTGTGAAAGAGTGGAGGGAGTGTGGTGGGTGCACCTTACACTGCTTAAGAGGCTGCATCGGTATGTCTTCGTAGCATTAGCAGTGCTCAAACAGGACGTTTTTATATGTCCAGTTTTATATAATAGGTTAACTAAAAAACAACTAAAGCCATGAAGAAAAATTGAGGTACTTAAATCCAAACTAAAGTCTAAAAAAGCAGATAGGAGGGACATGTTGACTAGTTTAGAACCGCCCACTGCTCTGTATATTTTACTTTCTAGAGCTGCTATTTAGTGCAATAGCCTCCCATCTCAGGCACCTGTATGAGTTCTGGCTGCAGCTTCTCTGTTGCTTGTAGTCAGCTGGATAGTCTAAAATCCAAATAGATCATCTCTAGGTGGCAAATGCCTTCACTCCTCCCCCAGGAAATGTAGTGGATGGAATCAGCAGAGAAGCAATAGTCAGAAATCCAACAAGACATACACCTAGAAGAAGAGAAAGCAACACCGCACTGCACTATGGAAAATAGCAGCTCTATTTGGTAAGGCATACAGAGAAGTGCTGAACTAGTCAGTACTAACCCTGATATCTTTTAGGCCTGAGTAGGTTTTTATAGTGCACCTGAACTGAGAGGTACATGGAGGTTGACATATTTATTTCCTTTTAAACATGGCAGTCCCTACTGATATTCTGCCCCTAAACATTTTAGCCATAAACCCTGAACAAGCATGCTGATCAGGTGTTTCTAACTGAAGTCTGATTAGATTAGTCACATGTTTGTTTCAAGTGTGTGATTTTGCATGCAATCACGTTTCCTAGTGGAAAAGGACTCTAACTCCGCATCAGACCAGATTCCTCTAAATATGAATAGAAAGAAATAAAAGTGCCTGTTGCAGTTTTTTTTCCCTGCACTGCTTCCTGCAAGATGGAAATTGTACAAAATTTTCAGTAGCATCCACAATCCCGCCAAAGCCAGGTAAATTGGCATTTGCAATCACTTGTGTGGTTTTTATCATTATTGGCTTACTGACTGTGCAGCCTTTGTGTGTTGCCAGCAATGCAAGTTATAGGAGCACAAATGATAAATGAATTTAATAAATTTGCGTTGCGTTAATGGCGCAAATTACGCTTTGTACTGCTGTATGTTGAACTTTACGTGTGCTATCAGCAGACAGTAAGGTTTAGTGAATCACACCCATTGTATGTATAATGGCTACACAAGCTGGTAAGATTCAATCTTCAGCAGTTGTACGTGGCTTCAGGTTAGACACCGGTGCCCATATTTAATTAACTTTTTCCTCTGAGTTGTCTTTTAGAAGATAATTCTCATCATCTTCCCTTTGAAAACGAACTTTTCAGCATTTCAGAACTTCTCAGAAGTGAATTGCATATGGGCTCCTTATATGATAATTCCAGAGCTTTGACAGCTGTGGTTATAATTCGTGTCACCATTTGTTTTTGCACAACTTTGTTTTTTTGTGAAAGAAAATGTTGAAAAGAATTCAGTGGCCACTCTGATACACCAGCTTGTTTTCTCTGCGTGTTCCTTTCAGCTTGTTTGGAACAAATGATTACTTACTTCTTCACCATAGACAAGGCAGAGCAGAATCTGGCAACTTTCATCACCTGTCCATACAGATTCAAAAGCTAAAAGGATGTCCTTGTATTTCCTGGCTACACCAACACTGGTACCTGTACTGGGCTCATCCTCAAATTGCTTTCTTCTGGGAATGAAAAATGTATCCATTCCAACAAAATACAATACACCAACAATTAAATGTTTTGGATGAACAAAACCAGCTTAAGTTGCAAACCAAGTTCTGAAAGAAAATAGAGTAAAATTAAACTTAGTTTGAAATAAACTGATTTTTACAAAAGACTGTATTGGACATTTACTGCTAACATTGCAATAATTTCATGATTTTTTAAACAAATGCTGTATATGTCTAGAAAACATACAGTGACCACCCAAATTATGTTACCAACAACTAATGGGTCTTCACATATCTTTTATTTTATATTTAGGTAATATGTCCCACAAACAGTCCAACTCATATTGCCTGTAATGCTAGTTGCACTGCTTGCGCAACTAGCATAATGTAACTGCCATAAGTACTAGTAAAATTGCCATTCGCTCCATTCACTACCTACCAGCGTTGCCAACTCATCCCTTTAAATACTGATACATCTAAGTAATGCAGGTTCTGGGGCTACTTGCACATAATTAGTGCATAAACTTCATCTAATTAGCTACAAAATTTGTACAATTCATATGTGTCAGTATTTAACCCTCCTGGCGGTCTAATGAATTCCGCCAGGAGGCAGCGCAGCAGTTTTTTTATTTTTTATTTTTTTTAAATCATGTAGCGAGCCCAGGACCTTCGGCGATCTCCGATCAGGAAATCCCGTTCAAAGAACGTGATTTCCTGGAGGGCTTCCCCCATCGCCATGGCGTCAGCAACGTTGTGACGTAATTGGGAGTCCCGATCCACCCCTCAGCGCTGCCTGGCACTGATTGGCTAGGCAGTGCACGGGGTCGGGGGGGGGGGGCGTGCGGCGTGACGGATAGCGGCGATCAAGTGCGGGGCGGCGGTGATCGGTGTGCTGACGCAGCTAGCAAAGCAAAAAAAAAATTAAGCAAATCGGCCCAGCAGGGCCTGAGAAAACCTCCTGCACTGCTTACCCCGAACTACGTTTGGGGTTACCGCCAGGAAGGTTAAAGGGATGAGTTGGCAACACAGCTACCTACGCATGCAATTTGACCAACGTTGTGTGAGTATACCCCCTTATACTTCATTTTCACCTTCCATGCTTTGACAGTTGTGGTGTCACTAACTAGCTCCACTAACTGTGGAAAGCCTGTAATAAGATTATGTTATGTCTTGTACAGTTTGAGTTTTCTGAAATGTGTCAGGTCTGTTTCATGTTTAAATAAAATCTGTTTTTATTAAGTTATGCTGTTGATGTTATCTGCAGCCTTGTTACTTATTCAAAACAAGGGCCTCAGATAAGACCAGGACTAGTTAAGCGCCATACACATGCTCAACAGTGGTCTTTTATGCAGCACAATTGTTGAAAAACTTTTCTTGTGAAACAAGTGGAAACAGCTAAAAAAAAAGTATTTTGCTATTGTTCAAACAGCTGTTAAGACTGATATGAAGTCAATCCAACTGTTGGGTAGGGATGCTAGGAATTGCAATTTTTCTGTTCCGCGGTAATTCCGCATACCGCCGATCCCAAATTCCGCTTCCATTTAATTCCGGCGGTATTCTGGACCAGTTCCGCGGTATACAGAATTCCGTCGGAAAAACTTTAAAAAAATCTCAATCTCTCTCCTCCTCCTCCTCCATCCATCCAATCATATCATCCAGTACGGAATTGCAGATTTTCAAAACAGCTTATATACCATAGCTGGGATTTGAACCCAGGACTCAGTGTGTAGTAGGTACTAGGTATCTGTCTTACCCTCTAGACCATGAACCACACTACATGGTAAAGCTTGTCTAGCATAAAGCATCCTACCATTATGATCAATTCAATAGTAAAAGTAGCATGATTAAGGATTTGTACTTTTTGAAAAGCATGCTTATATACCATAGCTGGGATTTGAACTCAGGACTCAGTGTGTAGTAGGTATCTGTCTTACCCACTAGACCATCAACCACACTCAGGGCCAGGCTGAGGCAGAGGCTGGAGAGGCTCCAGCCTCAGGGCGCAGTGTAGGAGGGGGTGCACAATTCATTCAGCTTTCATTCCCAATTGTGTTTGAAGCAGAAAGAAATAAGAAAAGGTTATACATGGCAGCGACTGCAAGCCAGATAAGTAGAGATTAAGGTGTTGGGGGGGTTGGGGGCCCTGGGGCACCTCTTAGTGTAATAGCAATCAGTGTGTGACGGCCTAGCATGTACCATACTACCATTATGATCAATTCAATAGAAACTTTTTCTATTGAACTGATGTTACTGTGTAGCATGTAGTGTGGTTGATGGTCTAGGGGGTAAGACAGATACCTACTACCATGTAGTGTGGTTGATGGTCTAGGCTCTAGGGGGTAAGACAGATACCTACTGGGTTCCAATCCCACCTATGATATATAAGCATGCTTTTCAAAAAGTACAAATCCTTAATCATGCTACTTTTACTATCGAATTGATCATAATGGTAGTATGCTTTATGCTAGGCCAGCTTTAGCATGTAGTGTGGTTCATGGTCTAGAGGGTAAGACAGATACCTACTACACACTGAGTCCTGGGTTCAAATCCCAGCTATGGTATATAAGCTGTTTTGAAAATCTGCAATTCCGTACTGGATGATATGTTTGCATGGATGGAGGAGGAGGAGGAAGTTTTGGTGTTATTGCAGAAAATTCCGCCGGAATTATAAAATTTCTGCGGAATTCCGTTTTGACTACCGGAATCGGAATTAATCCAATTCCGGCCGGAATCTCGGAATTAATAATTCCGTGGAGTTTTCCGAGCACCCCTACTGTTGGGTTGACTTCTTATCAGTCTTATCAGCTTTGCTGAAAACTTCTATAAGTAAAAAAAAGCCTCTGATAAGACCAATAATACTTAGGCTCTGGAAGCTTCTGTGTGAATAGTATAACAAGAAGAAGGTGATGCCTGGTACACACCATGCAATTTCATGTCAGATAGATTGGTCGGATTGATTATTTCCAACAGGTCTGATCTGATTTCCAATTGTTTTTCTGATCAATTTTTCCAATCACTTCTATACAAAATTGATCAGAAAAACAATTGGAACCTGTTGGAAATAATCGATTTGACCAGTCTATTTGCCAAAAAAATGCATGGTGTGTACCAGGCATGAGATTTGTAAAAAGAGAGAATTGTGCTGAATTGTTGGTGTACAGATGCTGTATTTTCTTCTCTGGAGTTCCACTACTGCATGAGATGGAGTCTTTCTATTCCTTGAGATGGAATAAATGTTTATCATGCAATTTTTCTCTGCTTGTGGTGTATGGACCCTAATCTTTTCACAGCTACACCAATGTATTTGAATGGCTTTATGGCAAACTTCTTTGGAACCTCCAGATTTCTTTACATCTCTGTTAATTAACTGACTCTTGAGGATGAGCTTGACAGAGAAAAGACCAGCAATGTTAACAGAAATGAAATATAAAAGTTACAAACGCCAGTGACAGCAGTATTTACATTTCTGTCCCCACTGATTTTCAGCTAATCACTGCTGTTTACCACTAAATCAGCCTTAGCGTACATACGGATTATGCACAATAACATTTACAGAAATAATTTCAGGTGTTTCTGCTGATGTGGTAGGTAGCACATACAAGGAAACGAAAATCTGTTGTCTTTTCTGGGCATTGCTATTCATTTTTTCTTGGCTGTATATTTATTCCTATGTCTGCTGACTCTAACAGGGCCCTATGGAAATGTAGCGTAAGTGCATCCAAAGCTCAAATAAATGCAGCTGTACGATGTCTAACAAAGGTATTCTGGAAAATTAAATTGCATGCTGGAAGCCTAACTGTGCATTCTAATTTTCAAAACTCGTGACTTAACCAGACAGAGAATGCAACAATATAAACAAGAAACAATGGAAGTAGATACATTGATATGTGAGTGTAATAAGTTATGTAGGTCTCTTATTCTCAATTCTGCTGTTATCTATAAAAGAGTGCAGGCCCCACAGTATATTATTTCAGTTAATTACAATATTATGAAGAGTTCTGTGTGAAAAAAAAATGAAATACAATTACAATATAGAGTTCTTCTTCCCCAGTCCTCTTTTTATAGCACTAATGGCTCCACTCAGATATTTGGTTGCCTTTAGGGCCCTTGCACACTGTGATGGTGCTGTGCGGCAAGTTGCCGCACTGTTACCGCAGCCTAATGAAAGTCTATGGGGAAGTTCATACTTCCCACGTTGCGGTACGCTGCGCCTGAAGTGCTAGCGTGCTCCTGTGGCGATGTGCGTTGGTCCGGAAGTCATGTTAATCTATGGCAACGCAGGGTTCTTTAAACACGTTGGCGTTGTGACATTGTGGCGCGCATGCGTGGAAGTGTATTTTTACAATACTCTTCCATGCACTTCCACACACATGAGACAGGAAGAGACCACAAGCGCATCACTTAAGACAGATGCCAAACAAGGAACACCGTGTACTTATGCGGTGTTCCCTGAAGGCCTGTTTTTGGTGCTGCGATTCAGTAACGCCAATGAGCAGTGTGAAACCAGCCTGTAACCTTTAGCCCTGATGAAGCCTCGTATCTAGAGGTGAACTATGTTGGGATTTCTTTTCTTGCTATTTCCTCTGTCTTTTTGTATTGAAATGAAGTAATGAGAGAGTCATCAGCTACCAGTGAAGAACTGCATAAGGCTCTGGAGAGCGTTCGAGAGTCTATGAGATGTGGGAATGTATGACAGATTGTGTTGTGCATAGAAGGAGATGGTGCCAGTTCTGCAGACACAGATAGCATTACTATTTTGGAGCTCTTAAGAGTTTAGTAGCCAACATCGGCATTCTGATGTAGCTACACTAGTATCAGCCTTCAATATAGTTTAATGGGGAATTGTTCATTCTAGCAATGATGTGACTTATTTTCTATTAGTATTATGTAGTTGACATAATTTGAATATCTTGAAGAAGATTCTCCCTTGGACTCGTTCAGGACCCTCCTGTTGATCTACCACTTGTTCTCATTATATTTAAGTTATTTCTTTGATGAAGAGAGATTTTTTTTTTTTTACTGAAGTACAACAATGCCACCACCCAGTAGGAATAGCCACAATGTATAACCTATGATTTTGCATCTGTATACTGTTGTGAAGCTCTTTCTCCTGCTTCTCCTTCTATATTCTACTCTCCTCTAGGGATGGTCAATGACATGCAGCTTGGACATGGATCAATTGAAAGAAGCCAAGGAGGGATTTGATTGGTCCATTCTCAATAATCCTTGCTTCCCATTGACCTTCCCTACTCTTCTTACCTTTCATTGCCACGATGCACAAGATTTATTCTTCAAGTAAAAATGAAGAAATTGAAAACTTACCGTGTACTTTGAGGGAAAAAATGCCAAAGATAGATACTAATGTGAGTAGAGGGAAACCTCTGGGTTATCCCCCATCCTACTCACCAACACTGATCCTGCACTGGGACCCCATGACCATATTCAGCAAGGGATGTAGTCCTGTCCATGTATGAGCACAGTTGTGCTCAGCAGGCACAATAATGGCCCACGCCTGTCCTGCACACTTGGGAAGTGTTTAGCATGCAGACCAATCCTGTCGAGAGTCAATACAGTGTTATCGTTTTTTTCTCATGTCACTTGGACTTTTCTTTGATCAAGTCAAAATGCTGTTGTGGAACTTTTGTAATGGTTACTTAACTTTTATAGTAAGGGTAGAAATATATAAGGAAATTTAGTTTCAACATTGCAGACTGCAGTACAGCTGGCTGCAGATCTAAGTTTATTTGAATTTACTGTGGTTCCTCTTGTACATTTTGTTTAAAGATCAAAAGCAAGTCAAGTAGAGGCAAATGCCTACTCACACATCCTTCTTTATTATTTTATATATTTTGATATAGTAACATTTTTACATAAGCACTTATTTTAAGAGCATGCCTTTGTTGTAAGCTAATTCTACAATATCCTTGCACTTACTTTTATTAAGAAAAAAACTTTGCCATGGAACAATTTAGCTGTGGGTTGTAAACGGCAGAGCCGTGCTGTGTTAGGTTGCTTAATTTATCTTAGTATTCGATACAAGACTGCAAAGTTACAACATGCTATGTGACAAGTCATCTTGTTGGCTAGAGGACACATTTTAAAACTGTAGCATTTGGCAACTTAATAAACTCACTCACTGCCAACTCAACCGGACAGCCAAACAATTTTCTGGAGCTTGTTAGTAAGTGGGAAAGGAAAACAGATTTCTTCTTAATTTTTTTTTCTGTTTTGTTAAAAGAAATATATATTTTTCAAATGTTGAAAGCCAGTAGCATTTTTGTAGTGATGCAGAATAATCAGGTTCAGGGATAAAAAGACAAAGTATATTTTTATACGGGTTTTGCAGGAGACTGTATTTGCACCATGGTAGATTGGCATAGCAGCAGACTGCAGGTGTGATTTTATTGGATTTTTACTTTATGTACAAAAAGGGAATGTGTGTTTTTGGCCGTTTATACATGTTTGAGATAAACGCTGTTGAAGCAGAGCAGCTCTGCTCAATGAATGAACAATGCTTTATTACATTGCAGAACCTTTCCATTGGACAGTGTCCAAACTGTTTCCTTTGGAACAGCATAAACAATGACTTCATGTAACCCTGAAAAATCAGTGTTCTCTAGGATCCAATTAAAGGAACCTTTAGTGAAAGGGATATGGAGGGTGCCATGTTCATTACACAGATAGCCAGGCAGTCATGGCTACTAGTATCGTATCTGAGTATTCACAAACGGTGGCCACTAACAATACAATTTGCCGAATGATCGTTTAACCATGATTATTCTTATGAATGATCAGAAATGATTGTTTGGGACTACTAACGGACAAAAATCACCTAACCAATCTGATCAGATTGATCAGAAAATTGAATCAATTTCATTAATCTGATTGGATTGGTTAGGATTTTTTTGTCATCCCAAATGGTCATTTCCTATCTTTCATACGAATAGTCATTTGTAAACAATTGTTTGGCAAATTGTATTGTTAGTTGCCACCTTAAGATCACACTTCATGACATGCACCACAACATCATCTGCTTAGAGATGCTATTGTGTATTTTTATGTAAATATTAATCATTCATGACGATGTTCTCAGTGCATACAGGACCGAGGCAGAGGTGAGAGAGGCTCCAGCATCAGGGCGCAGTGTAGGAGGGGGGGTGCACAACTCACTCAGCTATCATTCCCCTATTGTGTTTAAAGAGAATCTGTATTGTTAAAATCGCACAAAAGTAAACATACCAGTGCGTTAGGGGACTTCTCCTATTACCCTCTGTCACAATTTCGCCGCTCCCTGCCGCATTAAAAGTAGTCAAAAACAGTTTTAAAAAGTTTGTTTATAAACAAACATAATGGCCACCAAAACAGGAAGTAGGTTGATGTACAGTATGTCCACACATAGAAAATACATCCATACACAAGCAGGCTGTATACAGCCTTCCTTTTGAATCTCAAGAGATCATTTGTGTGTTTACCTTCTGTCCCCCTGCAGCTCTCATCCACTGAATACTAGTGACAGACTGATCATTTCTTCCTGCAGACAGCTCTGCCCTGTCTGTAATTCCTCAGTATGTGTCAGCCAGCTCCTTTCACAGCCTAACAGAGGAGGGTTTTTATCCAGCTCTCTTCTCCCACTGATAAGAGAGCAGAGATGCTGCTGGCTTATGTAAATAACACACACACTGGAGTGTGCATAGAGAGGCCTGGAGAGGAGTGTGCATAACAGATCAGCATGGAAGAGTTGGCAGCCTTTCAGACACAGGGCGACAAGTCCGACAGGGGAAAGATACATTGATTTATTACAGAGACGGTGATAGTAGAGAGTGCTGCAGTAAGCCAGAGCACATTAGAATAGGTTTAGGAACTTGTAGGATGGTAGAAAAAAGGATGACATTTTTGTTACAGAGTCTCTTTAAAGCAGAGAGAAATAAGAAAAGGGGATACATTGCAGTGACTGGAAGCCAGATAGCTAGTGGTCAAGGTGTTGGTGGCCCTGGGGAGCTTCTTAGTCTAATAGCAATCAGTGTGTGACGGCTGGGATGGGAAGGATGGAGGGGCGCACTTTGGTGTCTCAGCCTTGGGTGCCTGAGGACCTTCTCCCAGTGCATGAATTGTAATGTGGCTTAAAGCAATGCATATAGTTTACACAACATAAATAAGTTGCTTCTTGCATAGAAAACAGTATCCAGCATTCCCATTTATGCATGCTTTTTTATGCAGTGTATTCTCAGAATGTACTATGGCATATTCATTCAATTGCGTCACATTTGCTGTGCGCTGGTGGCACACACAGAAATTGCACTGATATGTCCACCAGTTACCTAGTGCACATTGCTCAAATTAGCGCAACCTTAGTTACCTTGGAAGCGTGTGTTGTGCTAGCAAGTAGAGTAGAGTCAGTGGCGTAGCTAAGCAGCTATGGGCCCCAGTGCAAGTTTTGCATGGGGTCCCCCATATCAATTGATATGGCACACCAAAACCTGCCAAGGACAGCCACAGTGTCAGAGGTACAAGAAGGGGATGGGTAACAGCTTGTTAATGATTACTACCATTCAAAGCACCTTTAGTAGTGATTATTACAAGCACAGGACCAATAAAGAGCTAATACTGCAGTTGAGAGAGGGCCCTATGGGGTCCCTCTGGCCCTAGGTCCCCGATGCGGTCACTACCTCTGCAACCCCTATTGCTACGCCACTGAGTAGAGAGCAGTACCCTAGCAATAAGTGCTTTAGCTAGATAACAAGGGTGGCCCCTTTGCATAGAGTCTGCACTGCAGCAGGGAGCAACAAGCATTGGTCTATACATAGCCAGCCGTGTTGTTTAGTGTAAATGAGCTTTCTTTGAAAATTACTGCAAGTACAGTTGTGGCCAAATTTGTTGGTAAAAAGTAGTCTATTTGTTGAAAATGTAGTTTATGCATACTAAAAATTGATTTGAATCATGTCAAAGATCTATGCAAAGAACCGTAACATGCAGTCTGGAAAAGGTAACCTTGAAACCTGACAGAGCTAGAGCAGTTTGCCCAGGAAGAGTGGGCCATAAACCTTGTTGAGAGGTGCAGACATTTCAGTGAGAATCACAGGAATTGGTTATTTGCTTTTTTGCCTCTAAAAGTTATTTGATAAAATATTGTGTAAAAGGTCTCATTATTTTATTCATACCATTTTCATGTGTGTCATTAAAAAAAAGTGTTCCTTGCGCTTTCAGCTCCAGGCCACCTTAACCAGTCAGATCCAGAAAGTCTCTAGTCCACACCAGGAATTCACAGATTGTGCTGCTCCCTAAAAGGGAGTGTGCAAAGTGATATCTAGAAAAGAAGGAGCGCTCTAAGTGCGTTACCAAGGTGGGACTTTATTTGCGCATAAAAGTATTTACTTACAGGATAGTAGATTAAAAACGCTTATCAGCAGGTAGGCAACCCGCTACACTCCTCTGCAGGCAAGGTTGCACGCGCCGTGGCCAGCAGCAGCGTGTCCGATGGGATCAGGAAGCCCGTCTTGTGAGGCAGTGGGCGGGGCCTAGGATCGTGGTGCGTGTGACGTCATGACGCGTTTCGGCGCTCTGCGCCTTCAGCAGATCATGATCCCATCGGACACGCTGCTGCTGGCCACGGCGCGTGCAACCTTGCCGCAGAGGAGTGTAGCGGGTTTTTAATCTACTATCCTGTAAGTAAATACTTTTATGCGCAAATAAAGTCCCACCTTGGTAACGCACTTAGAGCGCTCCTTCTTTTCTAGATATCATGTGTGTCATTATTTGAAATACTCTGTGGAGTCAAACATCTAAACCAAGTCTGATTTTAGTTATACAGAAAATATACAATAATGGCTGTTCAATTTATTTCACGAACAACTGTGGTTTCTTTTGTGTGTGTAAGATTACTAACAAATTTGGCCCTGTCTGTAGATATCGGTGCTCCACAAGACATTTTGTAATTTAATATTATTAAAAAGTGTCTTTTCATTCCAATTTGCTGTCAGCTAAGAATTTACAAAGTGGAGTAAAACTTAAAATGTGCCTATTTGCAAGTCTGGAACCTGTGCTGTCTTTTATGGGATTACAGCTAGCCTAGAAACTTTTCATGTTTTGCTGCAGGAGTAATTTGCCGCACAGAGTGGGAGTTTGTTACACATCTGTCCAGCAGGAGACCGACAACCTTGCAACAGCTTATGAGCTAGTGGATGGTCTGATGGACGTGCTCCTGGAAATGACAGCAAGAGCTTTAGTAAGGTGAATCCTCTTTGCCAGATATTCCTGAGGCTTGGTCGTAGGAAGATAGTGTTAATGTGCTGGTGATGGAGTTTGAGTTGATAGTAGAACTAAAATTTACCTGAAATTTACATAAGTTAAAAATTAATTGATGAGATAAACAACTGTATCTGTCCTCCTAATAACATGTTTTTTTTAAAGATATCTCCCAGTTTTATTTTATGTTTAAAAACTTAAAAAGTCGATCTAATGTTTTATTGTCTCTGCTTAATGACAGTTTTTCAAGTTTTCCAGAGCTAAAATAATTAACTACTGATTTTTTATTTCTTTCTGTAATGATCGGTGTAACACAGAGAGGGTCTGATTACCGGTGAACTGCAGTATCACCGAGAATACAGAATATACCCGATTATTGGTGATCTGCAGTATCACCGATAATCAGATATATCGACTAACCTCTGGACACCAAGTAACAAGTGAGTGTTTTAGATGCAACAGTATACTTTGAGTACTTCTCCAGAAGTATGTTCCTTCCTCTGGCCTAGACTCTCCAGGGGGGAGGAGCTAGGCTGAGGGGAGGAAGGACAGAGCGAGAGTGACACCCGTGGGAGAGGGTGTCACTGACAGGTCTGTGAACTGCCTCTAACAATAAGGCCAGTTCTCGGGGTCGGCAAGCCAGGTCGTTAACACACGGACAGATAAGGTACAGATACAGGAGGCAGATACGGAATCCAATAAACAGACAGGGTTTGGCAACGGAGTATCAGAATAGCACAGTACAGAATCAGGAGGCCAATACAGAGTCCAGGAACGAGCAGAGATTGGCAACAGGGTAACAGAAATAGCGAGGTACAGAATCAGAGTTCAGAGGAATGGTCAGACAGGCAGAAGGTCATAACAAATAATACAGTTCAATATTCCTATTGCTAAGGTGTGAACTCCTTGATGTCAACACCTTTGGAAACTATGCTAGAACACAGATACAGACAAGGTCTGAGTGCTACCACGTAGTGATCGCAACGGCAGACAACCAGAGAATGACCAGCACCCAGTATATATAGCAAAGTGCTCTCCAGCTCCTCCCCTAAGTGCTGGACCAATGGCAGGTGGTGAAAATGTCAGCTGACCCGCCTTGTCAGCTGACCCTTTTCTGGCTGTCATAAAAGCTCTGCCTCTCAGCGCGCGCCCTTCTGAACCTGTGTGGACTAGCAGTCCCAGCCACACCAGACATGTCTTGCAATGTGACCACTGATTCAGGCGCGGGGACCGCCGCCCCACTCTCTAAGCGAGTGGCGGTTTCCCCGCGTCCAGCCGCAATGCCATCTGCTTTGCCATGCGTACAATCCGCCGCATTCAACGCGGACTCCACCGCTCTGCCCATGCGGCCTGCGGCGGTTTCTTCGCGTTGTGCCGCCATGTTAGACGCGGAAACAGCCACCTCACTCTGAGCCCTTGCGGCGGCTTTTCCGCGTTTCCTCACACTTTCCTGCAGAAATTGTTCTCTTCCAGGCAAGAGTTTTATGGCTTTAATTTCTTAACAGTGAGTTTTATGCCATAGTCTGACTAGGTCCTGACTGAAGAGAAGATGTCACTGAATGTTAACTCTTTCAGAAAAAGAAAAGAAGCACAGCTAAGTTATTTGTATGCTTGCCACTGTACATACACATGTCTATCTCATCATGCCACTTGTCACCTTGTGTACACTTTAAAGGGGACAATTTAGTCTTAAAGGGAACCTTAACTCTAAAAAAGAAAAATGAGTTTCACTTACCTAGAGCATCTACCAGCCCTCTGCAGCCATCCTGTGCCCTCGGAGTCACTCACGGCTCCTTCGGTCCCCCGCCACCAGCTTGTTTTCGTTTTTGCCGACTCTGAGTCGGCGGGCCGCCACGCGTACCTTTTACACGCATTCAAACTGGTGTAGGAAGCTAGCGCAAACATCAACACGTACATTTTTACACATTGCAGATGCAATAGCGATAGCTTCCTACACTAGCGGGAATTTGTGCAGAGGTACACGTGGTGGCCCGCCGACTCCAAATTGGCAAAAACGAAACTAGCTGGTGGCGGGGGACTGAAGGAGCCTTGAGTGACTGGAGAGGGCACAGGATGGCTGCAGGGGGCTGGTAAATGCCCCAGGTAAGTGAAACTCAATTATTTTTTATATAGTTTCCCTTTAAAGGGGAACTGAAGAGAGAGGGATATGGAGGCTGCCATGTTTATTTCCTTCTAAGCAATACCAGTTGCCTGGCAGCCCTGCTGATCCTCTGCCTCTAATACTATTAGCCATAGCCCCTGAACAAGCATGCAGCAGATCAGATGTTTCAGACTTTAAAGTCAGATCTGACCAGACTAGCTGCATGCTTGTTTCTGGTGTTATTCAGATACTACCGCAGAGAAATAGACCAGCAGGGCTGCCAGGCAACTGGTATTGATTAAAAGGAAATAAATATGGCAGCCTCCGTATACCTCTTACTTCAGTTCCCCTTTAAGGAATTGCCTTGGCAATCCTGATATGCAAGCTTTAGTGGTTCCTGATATGGACCCATTTTTACTTTCTGTAATAACCATGAAGGCTTGTTTATAGGATTTAGTTGATTTAAAATTGAAAAATTTAAAATTCTGATGCAGCAGGTCCCCTGTTATTCATGCATACCAGGGCAAAAAAGGAGGGTGACATTGCTACCAACCAGTCATCAAACCTTTACTTAAATGACTTAAACTTTCTAAAGCATCTAGAAGAACTTTTTTCAATATTGTTTAGACTTATATTTCTAAGATCTAAGAGCCAACTGTCTTCCATCTGTGAGTATGCTGGATGAAGCTCCTAAATATTCTGAATAGCGACATTTTTAATATGGGACTGAATTTATTCAGAATGTCAAGCGATTTAACTGTTCTGACCTTAAAAATTCTGTACTTTCCTCCACAAAGAATATTTTTGACAGGAGGAATGTCCTGATGACAGGACCCAGGTGATAAACAGTGATAAATTCCAGGGTCATTTCAGGAGATTCACAGCAGGGTCATTCCAGAAGATTCTCACTGGGGCTCAGACCAATCAGCTTCCTTCACAAGAAATTCTAGAAGAGTAAAGTTTTCTGATAAATATCTATGTTTCCTTTCCAGTCATTCATTTGATTTTATCTTGCTTGGAAATAATATGCTAAGACCAATAGGTACTATGAGTTGTAAAGAGAGGGTTGTCTCTTCCTCTCATCAAGTTTCTATTCTAATTCAGAAAACAAACAGCGATTACAAACAAATCCATCACATAGCATTTATTGTTAGGCCTGTCACTTCCCCTTACCATGCTTCTGTCCTGGCTCCACCATTAACATGTCTATGCACCATTCTCTGTATTAGTGTAGAGGGCAGAATGAAGGTGCTGTACAACATGGTGATCCCAGGCCATCTCCCTGCATGTTGTGTGTGATGATGGGTTGCATCACTTGCGTACGTGCTGCGGAACATGAAGGGGGTCACGCAGAGCAGACCCGAGGCAGAGGTGGTAGAGGCCCTAACCTCAGGGCGCAGTGTAGGAGGGGGGGGGGGGGGCGCACAACTCACTCAGCTATCATTCCCCTATTGTGTTTGAAACAGAGAGAAATAAGAAAAGGGGATACATGGCAGCGACTGCAAGACAGATAACTAGAGATTAAGGTGTTGGGGGCCCTGGGGTGCCTCATAGTCTAATAGCAATCCGTGTGTGACGGTTGAGGTGGGAGGGATGGAGGGGTACACTTTGGTGTCTCAGCCTTGGGTGCTGGAGGACCTTGTCCCGACTCTGGGGTCACAGATCAGGGTTAGTGAAGGGCACAGCAGATTAAGGTTCCTCACATGTAAACTACTGTATCCTAAACATCACAGAAGACGGTCTATCTAAATTTGACAAATGATTCCTAGTAGAGACATTTTTTGCAGCTAAACAGTGTGTGGCCTTTAGGTGGATGTCTCCGATATGTCCCACTCTGGATGATTGGAAATCCAAGGTCAAGGCTACCCCTCCATACAAAAAAAACTTGTTTATAATCATAAGAGGTGTCCTGCTAAATTTCTCCTGAGTAACCCCCGTATGTTGGCTCTAGATTTTTTGTTCAAGTCATGACATCCTCCCTTTGATCTCTGGGTGTGTGCCCCCCTCTTGCACACCTGTCCCCTTTGAAATATAATTACGCTCTATGTATATTAGTCTTCAATGGTCACTCTGCTCCCACCACTATACCTATTCGTCTGATATATTGTAGTATTTGCACCTTATATATTGTCTATGGATCATATAATTTGTTATCATGTTTTATTTATTTGTTATTATGTTTTAATACTATTTGTATGACATTTTGACATTCAATAAAATAAAACCTTTGCTTAATGGCAAAAAAAGGTTCCACAGATGCAGCTCAATCAATGCAGATTAAGGTTTCTCAGATGTGCTTACATGTGATATATATATATATATATATATATATATATATATATATATATATATATATATATATATATATTTTTTTTTTGTTTTGTTTTTTTTTTGTTTTGTTTTTTTTTAAACAGGAACTTTAAGTTCCTGATTTTAGCTCTGTTTCATAATACTAGCATAATATTAACATGAGACTCATCATTGGTCATACTCATCTATGCTTTGTGTGTGCTGGAATTAATAGATGCTATAGAGGAATTATAAGAAGCAGTAGAGACAAACAAAAGTAATGGCAACCTAAAACCAGAAACTGCAAAAAAAACAAAAAAAAAAAACAACCCAAAAGGTAAGAAGCTAAGATTTCAAGCAGGGCCAAAGTTACACTGCAACTAATTTATTATATTGCATTACCACAGAAAAGCATGCAATGTAGATGACGTGCATGTGATATCAAATGGGGCTAAAATCAATAATGGAAGTATTTTATCAAGACCCAATTTTAAGAATTTTCAAGAACACTTCCGTATAAGTACATGAATAGTTCAAGCAAGCACCATGCATAGCTGTCTTTTTAACATTTTGAATTGTTGTAGATCCCCTCCGCTGCTATATTTAGGGCTGTTTCGCTTAACTTAATGTACAACTTAGTGATGCTCCTGGATGACTGCTGAGTTTATACACTGTTATAGATGTGAAGCAGGATTTTTGGGTGAAAGTATAAAAGACAGATTGTCTCTGTAAGTGAGAACAATCTTCTCTAAAGTGAAAAAACTTATAATGAAAAGCTGCCAACTGAAAAAGGTTATTCTTAGATCTCATATAGTTCATTACTTTTTATGCCCACTTTGCAAACTATTCAAGAGTTAACAGCATGAAATGAGCCTTCCCATTTCCTATAACTGCTTTAGCTGCGGCACCAAGTCTGCTCTTAGCATAGTAATCGTCTATAACTGACAGAACATAAAGCTGTAGCATAGGGAATGTTTCACTTGGTTAACTGATTGTTAGGAAGCAGGTAGTACTAGCAAGCACAAAACAACCTGGTAGATAGCAGAAAGCACATAAAGTGGCATACAACTCTGACATAACATTCAATGAAAATGTGTTTTCCTACTTTTTATTACCCATTCAGTTACCAGATTTGCTTTTGTGCACAAGTAATATAGGGCCTGATGCAATTAACTTTTTCTCCTAAGTTTTCTCCCAGGTTTCACAGCTTGTCAATAAAATGCCTTTTAAGCCACCAGCACACAAGAAAATACTCAGAATAATTTTGTCAGTATTTCTTTAATTTCTTTTAGGTACTTTTTCAATTGCACTGCACTGAAAAGCTATTTAAACAGAAGATACAAAAAAAATCTTCTAGGAGAAAACTTAGGAGAAAAAGTGAATTACATCAGGCCCATTGTCTGTTTACAAATTTAAAGTTCCCAAAGTAGAGATTATCTGCTCTGAAAGTTGCCATTGAACTTTCTTGCATAGCTGCTGTTGTATTAATACATTAAAATCTATCACTTTTCTGCTCTCTGCTTCTACAAGAGAGATGACTCTTTTTCAGCACAGCTAGGAATGTAGAAGACAAAGCAGTGCAAATAAAATATAATGTCACCTATTAGGATGCAGCCAGAAGCTGCCCCCTGAAGAACAAAGTGCTGTGTTTAACTGTATGAATGCTGTTCTGCTACAATTTTTTTATAGTAGATTTTATGCTGTAAATAACCTTTTAGAGCAATGAAGAAATGCTGAGTTTCATACCACTTTAATAAGGTTTGATCAGAACAGGTGATTTCTATATGTTCTAACCTACAGATTAGGGTCTATTTACATATGAATGAATGCACTGCATCAGAACAGCCATTCCTTTTTAACCATTTACTGACATCCTAACGTATTAAAACGTCATGCTTACCGCTACTAACAGCAACATGACGTTTTAATACGTCTCGCGTTCCCGCCGATGCTACCGCCGTGTGTGCGCCGCTACCGCCGCTGTTTCCGTGCTGGGTGATTGGGGAAGAGGACCGAACGGTCCTCTACCCAATCGCAGTGCCTGGAGTGAATGGACGTGACCGCGAACAGCGGCTACGTCCATTCACAATAACAGGAAATGTAACAATTAAATAAAGTGAAGAAAAAAAAGTGAACATTTCCTATTAGTGTTCACTAGCGCCATCTTGTGGCCAAAAAGTATATTACACCTACAAAATACATTCATTTTCAAGTACATACAGATCTTAATAAAATTACACTTCCAACCCTCCCCCCTCCCCCCCAAAAAAAACACTTGTAAAAAAAAAAATCAGCTAAAAAAATAAATAAATAGTTGCCTTAGGGGCTCAGCTTTGTTAATTTATATTTTATGGGGGGAAATTAATTTTAATTTATTACATAGGGGCTTGTAATTATGGCCAGAATAAAAAAACACAACAGAAAAATAACACTTCTATTTCAAAATAATATACTGTCGCCATACATTGTGATAGGGACATCATTTAAACTGTTTAATAATTGGGACAACTTGGCAAATAAAACGTGTTTGTTTTATCCACAGGAGAATGTTTAATTTTAAAACTATAATGGTTGAAAACTGAGAAATAATGATTTTTTTTCTTTTTTTTCTGTTTTTCTCATTAAAACGCATTTAGAATAAAAAAATTCTTAGCAAAATGTACTATCCACAGAAAGCCTAATTGGTGGCGAAAAAAACGAGGTATAGATCATTTTCTTGTGATAAGTAGTAATAAAGTTATTAGGGAATAAAAGGGAGGAGCACTGACAACTGAAAATTGCTCTGGTCCGTTAGGATAAAAACCCTTGGGGGTGAACTGGTTAAAAACATTTTTTTTCTATTTGTATCTTATCTGTGTAATCCCATATATTAACCAAGGAAGTACGGTATGTAACAGGCCCTTCTTATTTGTACCTTATAAATCATATTGCATAGATTTGGTTTATTCTCTTGGTATTTTGTGTAGGACGTTGCTGGGTAGCTTCATACAGTCCAGGAAAACACCGGCAAGTTAAGTATCTTCCATCAGTTTTGGTTCTAGTGTCTACAACATGTTTGCTGTAAACCCATTATACTATTGCCTTTATACAGTGTTGCACACAAAGCAAGGGGCCCGCCACAGCACTCCACTATGGCACATTCTAATACACCACTACTAATTAAATTACTTATAGTTACGGTATCTCTGGCCCCATCCACTCTCATGAAAGTCTGCAGCTGTGGAGTAGAGATAATCAGCTCTTATGAAGAATTTCTTGCATGAACAAACCATTCACATGACAGGTGATCAGTATTTACTTCTCTGACTGGCTGGTCATGATCAGCCTACACAGGAAACTAAAGTGATACATGAGCACATAATTGTTACTAGCCAATTGTAAAAGTCCATATTGATCATTTAATTCAGTAGGTCAGTAGCTCTCAGTAGCTTAGTAAAGAGAACTGTTTTCTCATCAATAGGTTGTGGACAAAGATGATCACCTCTATAAGCATTTCTGTTCCTCTCTTTAACTCTACTTTGAGGGGTCAACCGGTGCAGGCTTTTGTAAGTTGTAGAAGGCTGTAATATTTTTTATTTTGTTTTTTATTTTTAGGATGATGGTATGTTTCCCAAACAAAGGAAAGGGTACTTTTGTTTAGAAAAATAAGTTATCTAAATAGCAAGTAGCAGCTGTGAGGCTTTTGTGTTTTAAGACTGGTTAAAGGTACCCTGAGCAGATTGCATGGATATGCATTTAAGTGAATACTTAATAACCTCTTACTTACCGCCTCTGAAGTAAAGCTATCTGTAGATTACATTGGGGTCGGCGACTCTCAGCAAAGTCTTGCTGTGACCCCGGAAGCGGAAGCAGAATCATGCGGTCTGCTCATGCTCCGGCTTTCGTCATTCTCCTCTAAGCCTATCCCTGCACGAGTAGCACCTCATTGTTCTCAGTGCAGGAGAGGAGTTCCGGGGTCACAGCGTGACTTTGCGGAGAATCAGCCCCAATGTAATTTACACTTGATGGACCTGGGGGGGGGGGGGGGGGGTTACAGAGCTTTACTTCTGGGGCGGTGAGGGGGTATTCTTAAGTATTCGTGGGTTGCATACCCATGTGACCTGCTTAAAGAAAACCTGAACTGAAAAATAAAAGTCAAAATAAGCATACATAAGTCATACTTACCCGCGTCCTGTTTGTTCACTGTGATCAAGGGAATTTTTCGTCCTCCATTTTGAAAATGGCCATTACACCATAACAGCTTTCTGGTCAGCACACAGTTAAACTGTAACATCGCTCACTTGAGCCGTAGGGAAACATGGACACATCAGTTCTCCTCCTCTCAGCTATAACTGACAGCAACTGATATGTAACTTACAGCAACTGATACACTTCAGTTCTGACAAAATATTGTCAGAACTGGAAGGGATCATTGTCAGAAGAAAATGGTGAGCTTCTGAGAGGAACTGATGGCAAGGTAACTATGTAATGTTCATTTGAGGTTACCTCATGTGTTTATTTTAAATATTTTTACTCAGTACAGGTTCTCTTTAAGGTCCCTTTAAATATGTTTTTATATATTTAAGGGGGACTCTGCATGTGTATGGCTAAGGATATATATTTTAATAATATATAATATCACTAATATATATAATGACCAGGGGCATTTTGCTGTAACTGTTCAAGGGGCAAATAAATGTAGTTTTGTATGGGCTTTAAACTATTCTTGTGATTACATTTATGCTCTTGAATTTCCTTTATGCCTATCTTCCATGCAATATGTACGGTGGATATTTGGATACTTTGCTGAGATCACTTTAGTATGTCCGCCACACTAACACTAACAAGTGGAGCAGAGGTTCTTGAGTTACATCCTGCGTCTAATGAGACGACCTCCTGCTGACTTTTGTATCCTTTGATTTTACACTCCTTTGAGCATATTTTTCTCACAGAGGAAGTAATAATATCCTCAATTTTTAGAGCCCTTTGCATTTTTTGATGATATTCAAATTATCGTTACATTTTAATAATGTGGTCAACGACTGAATCTACTTAATGTAATAAAATAGTTTTAGTTTTTTTTTGGTTGCAGCATGGCCAGGCTCAGCTACCGTGCATATATTCTTCATAAGCAAAGGGGTTTGGATTTACACTTAAAGAGGAACTGTAACTAAGGATTGAACTTCATCCCAATCAGTAGCTGATACCCCTTTTCCCATAAGAAATGTTTACCTTTTCTTGAATAGATCATCAGTAACGTCTCTATGGCTGATATTGCAATGAAACCCCTCTCACAGTGGGATGTCAGCACTTAGGACCTGACATCACCCTGTGGGGAGCCTTGTTGCATTCTGGGACATAATGGCTGTTTACAAATGCCTAGCAACCACTATCTCTCTGTGCATATGTATAGCTATAAAAAAAAACAAAAAAACTTTTAACTTATCGCATTGTTAGTGAGTGTGGTTATAGATAATGGCAGTTGGTGTTGTCTGTTTTTTTCATGTCTGCCAGTAGTAAAAATGATTATATGCAGGCTGATTGTGGATCAAATAATATGAACAAATTACAGGGCGAATATTGCAAAGTATTGATTTATTTTTTTCCCCTTCTCGCTAATTTTCCTCTTTAACATGGTATCTAAACACTGAAAAATTGCTGATAATCTAATTGGTGAGTTTGTTATCAGAATATGAAAATAGGTAAATGACAAGCTAACCAAACAAATTCACTAGTCCTGATAAATGCATTGTTTTAATGGCCTAAGCCAGGTGCAAGGATATAAATAGATGATCAGTAATGGAGTAAAATCGCATATGATTTTATAATGTACTGTAGGTAAAAGGGGGGGGGGGTTACTTTATTAAATCTTAAAGTAAGGGTGCCTGAAAAACTAAGGTCAACACCCAGAAAGTAGTAAAATGCACCCTGACCCTATGTACCAAACCCCTAGTGCTGACCTTCTTTGCTTCAAACTCAGATACATCAGAGATGGATTATGATTTAATGGGGTCCTAGGCAAGAGAGCTAGTTTTGCTCCTCCTACTTGTAACATGAGTTCAGATAGTAGAAGGGATCAAAAGAGGTGCCAGCCGGGTCCCTGGACAACCACCAGGCCCTAGGCACTTGACAACCACCAGGCCCTAGGAACTATCTAGTGCTTATCTTATACACACACACACACACACAAAATGCAAAACACAAAGAGGAGATCAAGAGAGCAAAATGTCTGAAAGCCAATGTTTTGAATAAGATCTAGAAAAGAAGCTGAAGCAGTGAATACAATTGCAAGAACGTCCAAATGTATGCACATTTTTGCGCACTTGTTAAAAATATGTATGTGGAGATGCCCTATCTGTCTGTTTATAATAATATTTCTCAGCTTAAGCGTATAAACCTGAGACACTGCTAGTGCTGAAAGTGTTTGGTAGAGATCCTTGAGGGTTCTATTTTCCAATTTATCCTTAAATCAAAGGATCAGGGAGGCTCTGGAGACAGAAGCTCTCTATTTCACTGAACATAATTACAGTATTTCTATTCACCAGCTAGGAGGAAGTCTGCTGCTACCGATTCCCAGCACATTTTTGTTTTTAATAGTATAATATCCAGGTCACACACTTACAATTGTGCTCTTACAGTAAAGAGAGAAAGAGGAATACTGAGGCTGCCATCATCATTCTCTAACAAACACTGCCAGTTGTTAATTTACTGGTCCAGAATGAGCATGCAGACTCAACTGGCTCCAGAGCCGGGACAAGGTCCTCCAACACCCAAGGCTGAGACACCAAAGTGCGCCCCCCCATCCCTCACACCCCAACCCAACCTAACTGTCACACACTGATTACTGTTAGACTAAAGGGGCCCATACACCTAACGGTTTTCCCTTCCGATATACAGCAGATTCGATCACTGTGATTGAATCTGCTGTGAAATCGTTGTGCAAACGCAGACGATTGATTTCCTCCTGAAATCAATTGTTCCCGTCGATTCCCATTGAGCCGTCTGTGCGGAAGATATTGCTCAATCGCTGGCGGATCGGGAGAGCGTCAATAGCGTCGTTCGAATGCCCGATTACTGACGCAATACAGCGGCAATACATTACCTGCTCCGGACGGCGCGAGTCCCCCGGGTCACTGTCTCTTCTCCGCTGGGCTCCAGGGCTGCAGCTTCACTGAACTTCCTGTCCCGGCAGGAAGTTTAAACAGGACAGGAAGAAGTAAAGCCTGACGGTCCGGAACCCAGCGACGAAGTGACAGTGGTGACCAGGGGGACTCGCGCCGGCCGGAGCAGCTAATGTATGTGGGGGGGGGGGGGGGGAGCGGCAGTGGCAGCACCACCACAGATTGTGATCAGTTTCATGCTGAAATCGATTCACAATCTGTTTGCAGTAAAGGCAGCCATACGATCCGTCTCTGATCAGATTCGATCAAAGAAGGATCTATCTGTTGGTTGAATCTGATGGCAAATTGACCAGTGTATGGGCCAACTTAAGAGACACCCCAGGGCCCCAGACCCCTCCAACACCTTAATCGCTCGTTATCCGGCTTGCAGTCACTGCTATGTATCCCCTTTTCTTCTTTCTCCTTGCTTCAAACACAATAGGGGAATGATAGCTGAGTGATTTGTGTGCCCCCTCCTACACTGCACCCTGAGGCTGGAGCCTCTCTTGCCTCAGCCGGGCCCTGAATGGCTCTATGCTTCTTGCAGGTGTGTGCATCAAAAACCTGAAGCTCAGTATGATATTCAGGCAGGGGAGCCTCTAGGCATAGGCAGTACAGGCCATTGCCTGGAGTGCCATTGGTCCTGGGGGGCGCCATATTGATGGATTAAGCCCTGCCCCCAAATTAAGCCCACCCCGGACTAAGCCCCACCCCATATGTGTTCTTTTACTTGCTTCTGCTGCATCTACTTAGCGTATGTTGGAGGCAACTGCCACCTCTGTTCCTTGTGCATCCTTCTTTCCCCCTTTGTGCCTCCTTTTGTCTCCTCGTGCCTCCTTCGGTCCCTTGTACCATGTCTGACCCCCGGTTTGTCCTTCTGTCTCCCTTTGTGCCTCCTTATTTCTCCATGTGCCTCCTCTGCCTCCTTCTGTGCCCCTTTGTGCCTCTTTCTGTCCCCCTGTGCCGCCTTATGTCCGTTTGCCTTTATTTGCCCCCTTGTGCTACATCTGCCCCCTGTTCTTCCTTCAGTCCCACTCTGCCTTCTTCTTTCCTCCTGTGCCCCCTTCTGTCTCCATGTGCCTATTCAGTCCCCATGTGTCACCTCTATCCCCTGCGCCTTCCTCTGTCCCCCTGTGCCTCCTTTTGTGCCCCTTTGTGCTATCTTCTGTTTCCCTGTGGCTCTTTCTGTCCCCCTCTGCCTTCTTCTGCCTTCCTGTGCCTCTTTACATCCCCCTCTGCCTTCTTCTGCCCCCCTTTTGTGCCTCCTTCTGTCCCCCTTTGTACATACTTCTTTCCCCCTTTGTGCCTACTGCTGTCTCCCTGTGCTTCCTTCTGCCCCCCTTCGTGCTTTTTTCTGTCCCCCATTGTGCCTCCTTCTGTCCCCTGTGTGCCTCCTTCTGTCCCCTGTGTGCCTCCTTCTTTCATCCTGTGCCTTCTTTTGTCCTTCTTTGTGCCTCAATCTGTCCCCATTGTGCCACCTCCTGCCCCACTTTGTGCCTCCTTCTGCCACACTTTGTGCCTCCTTCTGCCACACTTTGTGCCTCCTTCTGTCCCCCTGTCCCTCCTTCTGTCCTATTTTTCACCTCCTTCTGGCCCTCATGTCTTCTTCTGTCCCCCTGTACCTCCCACTGCCCCTCTGTGTGTACCTCCTTCTGTCCTCCTGTGTCTCATTCTGCCCCCCATTGTGCCTCCTATTGTCCACAATTGTACATAATTCTGTCCCCCGGTGTGCTTCTTGCTGTCCCCGTGTGCCTTCTTCTGTCTTCCTTTGACTTCTTCTGACCCTCATTCCTCCTTCTGTCCCCCTGTGCCTCCCTATGTCCCCCTGTGTGCCTGCTTCCTTACATGTGTTTTCTTTCTGAAATGTATTTTCTGGTAAAACACTGCCGCAATAAGTGTAATTTCTGGTGAAACCCTGCAGCATTACAATTATTTTCTGGTGAAACATTGGCGCATTACGGTTATTTCTTGGTGAAACTGCCGCATTACGATTATTTTCATGGGGGCGCCACAGGTTTTCTCCCCTGGAGTGACAAAATGGCTAGAGCTGCCCCTGTATTCAGGCAACTAGCATTGTTCATAAGGGAATTAAGTTGGCAGCCTTCGTACTCCTCTCACTTTAGGTTCCCTTTAATCATTGTTTTTTTCCAGTATTGATTTTTGTGGATCATTTAAGCATATTTTTTCCACAATAATGCCTCTTGTACATCATCTTATTATCTGTTGCGTGGCACCTATTTAATTTCCCATCACAAAATTATTTGCTGGTTGAATAAAAGTAACTTTATATCAAAATTTGCCAGGGGTATGAAGAATTATGGGCAGCACTGTACATACAGTATATGGTGAAGGCCAGTGAAGTTTCTGCAGTGGAAACTCTCTACTCTCCAACTGCCATAAAACAGGCCATCCTACAACCTTGAATAAATGCCTAGTCCTAATCAAGGTCTTAATCGAACAAAATAACATTAGCCCATAAGGAAAACATAACCCTAACCTAAACCTAATCCTAAACAGACCTTGTGCTGATCACTCATTTACCCCACAACTTGAACTTTCCTGACCTTCATAACCAGATGTTGAGGATGGCAAATCCCAGTAATTGCCTTGATTTGACTCTGTGTTCTGAAAACCATAAATAAAAATTGAATCCAATATAGGTGAAATATTAAGATATTTGCTTTGTAGTTATTAAGCATAAGAATGTAGCTGGAACACAATGATGTATATTTTAGGGGTACATAAAGAAAATGTGCATGTTAATGGGCACTTTTAGTAAACGGATAAACTCTAGGGTGTGCTTGGAAAACATTGACTCTTGACAAATAGAGACCTCATTAAATATATTTGAGAAGCACTGCTTTACAGCACTCCCTTCCTCATCCGGCTATGGGATCTGATATTATTATGTCTTTAAGCAGCCATCAAACTGTGTATAGCGATGCCGCAAGTTCATCGCTTATTTTTCATGCTGGTGAATTACATTAAATGACAGCTGCTAAGAATGTTAACAATGCTTTAAAAAGGGCAGACTAGTGAAATCTGATTTTTATGACTCACACTATAAAAGAAAATGTATTGGGGAAGTAAAATAAGTCAGGACCGTTGTGTTGGAGCTGCTGGCAAAATTAGATCTGGCAGAGCAATGAAATAGAAGCCACAGCATAAGAACTGAATATGTAAATATGCATAAACACACTACAAACCTGAACAATAATACTGAATGATAGTACATTTCTGGTCACATACGGACACATGCTACTTCTCATTTGAAAAAAACCCTTGCAGAGACAAGGATATGTTCATCTGAACCAAGTCATTCTTATTCTTGGCACTGTTTTCAGAACCTAGTCGCTCATCTTCACAGTCTGTACAGACACTTTTCTTAAAGGAGGCCCAAAAATTCCACTGCTGGAAATCCTTTGTGGTAATATTCTAACCACTGCACCGGTACAGAGGCCCTCAGTATGATGTAATTGGGTGCATGCCTCCACTTCCACTGCTTGTAAGTAAGGGTATAATGGGTGAAGCTGGTATTCATTGGAGCCCTGTTATAGAAAACGGGTGGTTCAGAATGGTAAGTAAGGTCTATATCAGATGCAATATTCCTTGTTTGTAACTACAGATGGTCAGTGATATGAAAATACATTTAGTATGTAGCTTTCAAATGGGCAAGTCAAATTCACTTGCTGTCAGTTTTGATTGTCCTAATACAAGCTGCATGCAAGCTGGAATTACTTGAATCTCAATAACTGCATGATAATAGCAGGATGCAATAAATTACATGCAATGCACTACCCTCTACTTATTATGTGTAAGGCTTTATGTACAAAATTCTGCTTATCGCAGTTCATTCAGGGCCAGTTTTAGACTTTTTGCTGTCTGATGTAAACTTGTGAGGATGACCCCCCCCCCCCCAATTTGGAACGATGGCACGGCACCCACACATTTTCACCCTCACTATAGGTAGGTAGCCAGGTATAGGTGCCCCATTATAGGTAGCTAGTGTAGTTGCCCCTAGTATAGTTGCCCCAGTATAGGTAGTATAATTGCCACCCATATAGGTAGTATAATTGCCCCAGTATAGGTAGCTAGTATAGTTGCCCCAGTACAGGTGGTATAGTTGCCCCGTATAGGTAGTATAATTGCCCCTGTATAGGTAGCTTGTATAGTTGCCCCAGTACAGGTAGTATAGATGCCCTCGTATAGGTAGTATAATTGCCCCCAGTATAGGTAGCCTGGAGGGGTAGAAGTCAGGAAGGGGGGGGGGGGCAGCAGACACAGCTGTGGGCAGGGGGATCGGACCTCCCCTTCCCTCACCTAGGTCCCCCCGGTCCTTGCTCCCCCTCTAGCTATTATCGCTATGTATAAGTGTCAGGCAGTGGGCGGGGAAGCAATGACTCACCTCCCTCCACGTTCCAGGCGCTGCATTTCACAAGCTCTTCACTTCCAGCAATGCTGCCCACTGTACTTCCAAAGTGCCCCCCTTCTTAGCTGCTACCCCTTCCAGTGCTCAACTTGCAGTGCCCCCCCCCCCACAGCCAGGTGGTCAGCTATTAACTGAGTGGCGGCAGGCCAGGCACGCTTCCTGGTCCTGCCTGACGCCACCCCCAGACTTCCGCCACCTGAGGAAGACGCCTCACCTGGCGTCGTAGGTGGGATGGCACTGGGTTTACTGCATATACCTCATAGAATGGAGCAAACAGTCCATAGAGGGATGCTTACAATGTGTTATTCCAACAGAATCCGTCACCCTAACTGTTAATGCGCCAATGTGAAAGCACCATTGCAATATTATATAATGTTTGTAATGTGATTATATAGTCCATTGCACAGCAACAGATGCAGTGTAAAAAGGACCCTTAGCCACTTACAATGGAGCAACAAGCGCTCTGATCACTAACTAACAACCATTACAGCGGTGGCATTGCCCATGTGAGTAGGGACTAAGGCTGTTTGATAATTTTTTTTGCCTGAAACTTTATTTCTACTTTTTTGAATCAGTTGACAATTCAGGGTCTAAATCGGTATCCCTCCCCCATCCCCCCAACATCGGTTCCTTCGTCCTCAGAAATCTGCCAAGTCTGATAGTGATCTGCACACTGCTATTGGTCAGAAGAATTTGTTTTAGATGATAGTTATTTAACACATGTACAAAGCTTTACTGTTTATTTACAGTTCTTAATGTTAGCTGACATCTACCATCTCTAACATAAATAAGAAGCCAGAGGGAGAACAGTTGCTGTACAATCAAAAAGAAAACATTAGTACTGAACCTTGAAGTGAAGTGCTTGTAGAAAACATTTTCTTCTTCTAAACTTACCAGAAAAAGACAAGGAAAAAGCACACACTGTTATTTAACTGATTACCATAAAGGCCACTCGATAGCCCAGCTTAAACCTGCGTATTTCACAGATGTGCTGCTAGCAAGCAAAGAAATAAGTGTATTTATTGACCTTGGTGGACCCCATGAGTCTACTTATTTCCAACCTAAGAAAACGTTTGTCACGCCATATTGCGCCAACATAAATCAATGAGAAAGGGCCACATGTGGCATTCCGGTTACCCTCTTTCATCCGCATACACATAATTATAACTCATAATTATGCCTCCATGCTGATCCATTAGCAACTGTAAATTGTGAATGGTTAATTTGCTCCAGCATGCTTCCAGTTCTTTCCTCATTTCTTCTCCTAGATAAACAATTTTTGCCAATATAAGCTAAAAACGGAATCCTATTCCATTACTGTTCAACATTTATAAAACATATTGCACTTATTAATATTTAACCGCAGTTTACAATTTTACACTGTGCTCCCCCAGTCAGTCAAGCAATGTTACTTCCATTATTCAACAGAATCAGATTAGCAGATGCTGCAGAATGTTTCATTACATCGGAAGGTTAGACAATCGTAATCTTGGAGATCCATGAAAGCTGACCGAATTGGTGGCTTGTGAATGGCTTGTATTATCCTAGAGACAGGGGAAGTGGGCAATCATTTCATGAATTAGTTAAGCACTGAGCTTATAGAAACAACCCTTTTCTCATTTCCCAGCAGAGCATTTTATCAGCTCTGCAATGTTTCTGGATAAGATATGCAGGTATTTCTGAATGAAGTATTTTTTTTATGTCAGTCTAGATTAAATCCAGAGCATACAATAGTCATTGTGAAAACCTGTAAACATTAATCAGAGGAAACTTATATCCTATGTATGTAAGGTCTGAGTAAATATTTAATGAAACATAACATGGGAATACATTGTTCCAAAATGACATTTATTGTATTGTACATTTTGTTTTTGCAGTAACAGTATACATATACTGTGTGTATGTGTGTGTGTATATATATATATATATATATATATATATATATATATATATATATATATATATATATATATATATATATATATATATATATATATATTTATATACACAAGCAAAGTTGTCTCCATATGCAAAATATTGATTACTGCTTGTTACTACTTATCATTCTTGTTACACGTTACAGTATTGTATAACATGTTGAAAATAATTCAAGTACATTAAAGTACAACTTAAAGAGGAACTCCAGTGAAAATAATGTAATAAAAAAGTGCTTCATTTTTACAATAATTATGTATAAATGATGTAGTCAGTGTTTGCTCATTGTAAAATCTTTCCTCTCCCAGATTCACATTCTGACATGTATTACATGGTGACATTGTTACTGTGGGCAGGTTATGTAGCTGTTTCTAGCTGTTCTTGCTGTTACAGACAGCTGTAAACAGCCATTTCCTGTCTGTGAACATTGTTACATTGTGGCAGTTTGCCCAGAGTACCGCGGTACTCAGAGCTTCTTGTGGGAGGGGTTTCACCACAATATCAGTAATACAGCGCCCCCTGATGGTCTGTTTGTGAAATGCAATAGATTTGTCATGTAAAAGGGGGTATCAGCTACTGATTGGGATAAAGTTAAATTCTTGGTCTGAGTTTCTCTTTAAGTGAGAGGTAAATGGAGGCTGCCATACTTATTTCCTTTTAAGCAATATCAGTTGCCTGGCAGCCCTGCTGGTCTATTTAGCTGCAGTAATGTCTGAATCACACCAGAAACAAGCATGCATTAATCTTGTCAGATCTGACAATAATGTTAGAAACATCTAATCTGCTGCATGCTTGTTCAGGGTCTATGGCTAAAAGTAGAGGCTGAGGATCAGCAGGATAGCCAGACAACTTGTATTGCTTAACCACTTGCCGACCGCGCACTCATACCGCGCGTCGGCAAAGTGGCAGCTGCAGGACCAGCGACGCAGTACTGCGTCGCCAGCTGCAGGCTGATTAATCAGGAAGCAGCCACTCGCGCGAGCGGCTGCTTCCTGTCAATTCACGGCGGGGGGCTCCGTGAATAGCCTGCGGGCCGCCGATGGCGGCTCGCAGGCTAAATGTAAACACAAGCGGAAATAATCCGCTTTGTTTACATTGTACGGCGCTGCTGCGCAGCAGCGCCGTAAGGCAGATCGGCGATCCCCGGCCAATCAGCGGCCGGGGATCGCCGCCATGTGACAGGGGATGTCCTGTCACTGGCGGCACAGGACGGATAGCGTCCTGTGCAGCCCGGAACACCAGGGGGGCCAGGTAGGAGAGGGAGGGGGGGGGGATTTCGCTGCGGAGGGGGGCTTTGAGGTGCCCCCCCCCCCCCCGCAACACCGGCAGGCAGGAGCGATCAGACCCCCCCAGCACATCATCCCCATAGTGGGGGAAAAAGGGGGGCGATCTGATCGCTCTGGATGCACCCTGATCTGTGCTGGGGGCTGTAGAGCCCACCCAGCACAGATCACAAATAACAGCGCTGGTCCTTAAGGGGGGGTAAAGGGTGGGTCCTCAAGTGGTTAAAAGGAAATACTGTAAATATAGCAGCCTCCACATACCTTTCACTTCAGTTGTCCTTTAAAAACAGTAAAAAAAAAATCAAAAAACACTGTTCATGCTATACTGTATGTCCAAATCCAGAGTAGATCAAACGAATCCTTGTTCCTCTATGTATACAGTAACATATGACTTACAAACAATCTCCTGCAACATAACTGGTTTGTAAGTAGGCTGACCGCCTGTATACACACATGCACACACATCAATTTCACATTAATTTAAAGAGAATCTGTACTGTCCGATTTGTACAATAAAAAACATACCAATCGAGTCACTGTGATCTCCTAGATCCCTCTTTGCCATTTCCAACATACCCCGCCATGATCCTGGCTTTTAATCGCCAGTTTTAGGCAGTGTTTACAAACAAAAAACACGGGCGCTAACCAGGAAGTGATGTTTGTATGTATATATATATATATATATATATATATATATATATATATATATATATACACATAGTGGTTTGCAGAAGTATTCGTACCCCTTGACATTTTGTCATATTACTGCCACAAACATGAATCCATTTTATTGGAATTCCGCGTGAAAGACCAACACAAAGTGGTGTACACGTGAGAAGTGGAACGAAAATCATACATGATTCCAAACATTTTTTTAAAAAAATAACTGCAATGTGGGGTGTGCGTAGTTATTCAGCCCCCTGAGTCAATACTTAGTAGAACCACCTTTTGCTGCAATTACAGCTGCCAGTCTTTTAGGGTATGTCTCTACCAGCTTTGCACATCTAGAGACTGAAATCCTTGCTCATTCTTCTTTGCAAAACAGCTCCAGCTCAGTCAGATTAGATGGACAGCGTTTGTGAACAGCAGTTTTTTTAGATCTTGCCACAGATTCTCGATTGGATTTAGGTCTGGACTTTGACTGGGCCATTCTAACACATGGATATGTTTTGTTTTAAACCATTCCATTGTTCCCTGGCTTTATGTTTAGGGTCGTTGTCCTGCTGGAAGGTGAACCTCAGCCCCAGTATCCAGTCTTTTACAGACTCCAAGAGGTTTTCTTCCAAGATTGCCCTGTATTTGGCTCCATCCTTCTTCCCATCAGCTCTGACCAGCTTCCCTCTCCCTGCTGAAGAGAAGCACCCCCAGAGCATGATGTTGAAACCACCATATTTGACAGTGGGGATGGTGTGTCCTGAGTGATGTGCAGTGTTAGTTTTCAGCCACACATAGCGTTTTGCATTTTGGCCAAAAAGTTCAATTTTGGTCTCGTCTGATCAGAGCACCTTCTTCCACATGTTTGCTGTGTCCCCCACATGGCTTGTGGCAAACTGCAAATGGGACTTCTTATGCTTTTCTGTTAACAATGGCTTTCTTCTTGCCACTTTTCCATAAAGTGCAACTTTGTGCAGTGCATGACTAATAGTTGTCCTATGGACAGATTCCCCCACCTGAGCTGTAGATCTCTGCAGCTTGTCCAGAGTCACCATGGGCCTCTTGACTGCATTTCTTATCAGCGCTCTCCTTGTTCGGCCTGTGAGTTTAGGTGGACGGCCTTGTCTTGGTAGGTTTACAGTTGTGCCATACTCCTTCCATTTCTGAATGATCGCTTGAACAGTGCTCCATGGGATGTTTAAGGCTTTGGAAATCTTTTTGTAGACTAAGCCTGCTTTACATTTCTCAATAACTTTATCCCTGACCTGTCTGGTGTGTTCTTTGGACTTCATGGTGTTGTTGCTCTCAATATTCTCTTAGACAACCTCCGAGGCCATCACAGAGCAGCTGTATTTGTATTGGCATTAGATTACACACAGGTGCACTCTATTTAGTCATTAGCACTCATCAGGCAATGTCTATGGGCAACTGACTGCACTCAGACCGAAGGGGGCTGAATAATTACGCACACCCCACTTTGCAGTTATTTATTTGTAAAACATGTTTGGAATCATGTATGATTTTCGTTCCACTTCTCACGTGTACACCACTTTGTATTGGTCTTTAACGTGGAATTCCAATAAAATTGATTCGTGTTTGTGGCAGTAATATGACAAAATGTGGAAAACTTCAAGGGGGCCAAATACTTTTGCAAACCACTGTATACACACACACGCTTATGTATATACTGTATTTGTGTGTTTATTTATATATCATGTTACAGTATACTACACGTTTGTATTACATAGTGAATTATCTGCACTCCAGTCTGAGATTCTCACAGTTTCTCAGCATGCGACAGGCAGCTCCCTCCCCCCCTCAGCCTCACAAACTGCATCACAGACAAGCTGAAACTGAGAGCAGTCTGTGAGGAGTAAACAAAGCACACAGAGCCTGCAGGAGGTGTGCATAACTTGTATTCATTACAGTAGAGGCAGCCCATCCAGAGGAGGCTTCAACTACTAACCTTTACCTCAAAGGCTCCATCCTTTAGACCAGGTGTTTTTGTGGCTACACTTGTTATGGATGTGACGATTATGATGGCTGCACTTGTTTTATTTATGATGCCTATAATCTGACACCCTTGATTTCACATCCTCAGAGGAAATAAAGGATCTGGCTGTTGGAGGCCACCTTCCCCGTTACTTGTCTAATCAATCTGAAAATTTGTGACCAGAAGAATCTTGTCAGATTAACCAGTAAGCATCACAAGCAGTTGATTGAGGTCAGAGTCACGTAACCTGGTCCTGGTATCCTTTATATACATTACCTGGCTGGTGCGCTGTGTTTTTTTCTGAGCAAGCAGTACCTGATGCCATGTGATGGCGGTGCAGCGCGCCAGCTTAGTTCTCTTCAGTCTGGCCCGTGCAGAGAGTCAGCGTGGGTCACATCAGCGGTAGCCTACCCTGCTCACTTTGGCTGATGTCAGTGTCCCGTCCACTTCTCCTAATGTCTTCAGTGTCCCAGGAGTCAGGACTCTGCTGGCAAATGCGGCCATACAAAGTAGTGATTGAGTAAAGATTAGGGGGTTGGGGGGCCCAAATCGGCTACTTTGCTTTTGGCCCCATGTGGCCTTAATGTGGCTCTGGTCAGCATGGTGCAGAATTAGAATATGTGTACTATAACCCAAACTGGAGCAAGGCAAAGTGGGCCAGTCTCATGAGTACCCAGTACCACCAAAGTAACACTTCATACACCACTTTCACTAATACTAGATTCATTGATAAATGAGGGACTACCTGCCATACTATTCCCCAATCTTCCGTGTCTCCTGTTATATTAAGATCGGATTCCCATGTGTTTACATAGTTATGTCTAAAGTTTAAAGAGGGACTAAGGGCAAATACTTTTATTTTTTTTTATAAACGGTCTCAGAAGGTATTATGTCTGTCTTTTATGTATGTACTGCATAAGAATATGAATGTCATTAACCTGCAATGTCTCTGCTTTTTTTTTTTTTAACCCCTTTTAACATGCAGACCGGTATGGAGTGGTAGAAGACAATTCAAACATTTTTGTTTTCTTTAACATAACCAACAACTACTTGCAGTAGCAGACATGGATTGGTCTACTGTATGCTTGCAATAGACAGCAGAAGAGAGCTAAAAGGCAGTGCTTGGCAAATAAATCTGATTCTCATTTTTGGCAAGCTCAGTACGTCAAATCACTCAACTTGCTCTTCAAGCTTAATGCCATAGCAATCACTAAAATAATGTTACAGGACCACTATCACCAAAAATGTTAGAATTTTAAATACATTTGTGTGCATATGTATGAAATGTAGTTTTCTCTCAGAGTAAAATGCATTATAATTTTTTCCTGTGTTGCTATTGCTTACAGTATGTTGTAAAAGCCAAGTTTTGGACCTGTCCAACTGTCAATAGAGTATGCAAACATGTAGGAGGCTGGATAGTGGATAACATCCTTGTTTATATACTTTCCAGGAAATGCTCTTGCAAAAAATGAAGGAAATGCTAAGACTCCTATGAGGAGATGGACTAGGTAAAAAACCTGTTAGATCTGTGAGACTTTGATTATCTACTGCAAGAAACAGCAACATTGAACTCATTTATTTTGCATTTTAATCACATTTTGAGATAGATGTCCTTCAGTTATACATGCAAGCGTACAGTAGCAATGAAAGGCTAATTCAAAAGAAATGAAAGTATTCATAGAGGAGACATAACTAGAATAGGGTTGTGAAGTTTTTTCCTAGAAAGTTCATAATGTTGAATTATAAAACAGTAACATTTGATGTCAGCTGTTTGCCTCTGAATCTATTACCTGTAAGTGTAGGGAATTGCTTACTGTACAGCAGTGTTTCCCAAACCTATCCTCACAGCTTATCAACCATACATTTCTCAGCTATGTGGATTCTACATACTTGATACATAATTACCCCATCTGTGCATATGGGAGATGTTGATAGGCTGTGAATGGTTTGGAAAACACAGGTATACTTTAACAAATGCTTAGTTATAACATAGTGGCTAGCAGGACAGATAAAACTCACAGAGTTTTAATGAATCAGGCATACTGTAAGCTTCAATACTTGGTGGTGATGAATACACAGGGTACCAATGCTGACTGCCTTACTGAAACAACCCTTGGGCCCATATGTAATTCCCTTTTTCACCTGAGTTTTCTCCTAGGTGATAATTTCACCGCTTGTCATAAAATGCCTTTTTAGCCACCAGCAAGCAAGAAATTACTCAAAATCTGATAGTACGTACTTTTTCAGTTGTAAAATGCTGCAAAACTAGTTGAAAGAGAAGATGAAAATTATCTCCTAGGAGATAACTCAGTTGAAAAAGTTAATTACATATATCCCTTAGAGAGAAAAAGGGCAAAACAGTGGATGTACATTGACTGTAAAATAATATATTCACCAAAATACTAAAAAGAAAGGGTAAAAGAATATAGAGCACAGGGGCATCACTAGGATCCCAGAACATTTGGGGTTGATCCCAATCATAATTAAGCATAATAAGTCAGTGTGCCCCCAAAATGTCAATAGGCAATGCATCCTTAACATGTAACTGGGCAGTGTATCCCCCCAAAATTAAGGCAGTGAGCTCCTCCCCCTTAACTCCTTGGTGGTCAGTGGTAATACCCTTAAAGAGAAACTCCAACCAAGAATTGAACTTTATCCCAATCAGTAGCTGATACCCCCTTTTACATGAGAAATTGAATGATTTTCACAAACAGACCATCAGGGGGCGCTGTGTGACTAATTTTGTGCTGAAACCCCTCCCACAAGAGGCTCTGAATACCGCGGTACTCTGGGCAAACTGCCACAATGTAACAATGTTCACAGACAGGAAATGGCTGTTTAAAGCTGTCTGTAACAGCCAGAGCAGCTAGAAACAGCTACATAACTTGCCCACAGTAACAATGTCACCATGTAATACATGTCAGAATGTGAATCTGGGAGAGGAAAGATTTTACAATGAGCAAACACTGACTAAATCATTTATACATAATTATTGTAAAAATGAAACACTTTTTTTTATTAAATTATTTTCACTGGAGTTCCTCTTTAAGTGAAAAAAACAAACACCATATTCACTTTGTAGTTCACTCACATTCATCAGCTTCTTACACGCTGGGTCTATGCTGAGAGACTTGTAGATGCAGCCTAGTAACGCATATCTGCATCCCCGAGTTGGTCATAGACAGCTTTAGCACGTAGACGCATTGTGTGCTGCGCTATCTCTTGCCTGTCTGCACACAGTCGGTCCCAAAGGAAGACACAAATTTAGTTCCACAAATGCATTGGGGAGACCTCTGCAAAGTATGTATGGGCAGGTGGGACGCCACTGACAACATAAAATGACATGAAAATGATTTGCTTACCTTTTCATGGAATATTGAGTTCTTTTCTGTACACATTTGGTTTGCATATTGATGGCTGCATATATTGCAGCACAGCCCATGCATGGTAGAGCCACTTTTGGTTCCTTATTTTTAAAACAAAAGGCCTCAATTCACTAAGCTTACCTCCTGTCTTTAATAACTCTTCTGAGCGGTTTTACAGTTATCACAATTATATCACCATGGTGATAACTGTAAAACAGCTCAGAAGAGGTATTAAAGACAGGAGTTAAGCTTAGTGAATTGAGGCTAATTGTTTCCCAGTGTGTGTGTGCTCCATTGTTATTACTAAATGTTCTTATTTTTAATGGCATATCCTATGATGAAGCCGCGTGACCTGCTATATTTTTTCTGGACTGACAGGTATTATTATCAACAACATATAGCCAAGTTGAAGACAAGTTATTTTTCTTGTTCTGATGTGTAAAGAAAAAGTACTAGAAATCTTCAAAGGTACGTAGATGGTCTGAATTTTATCAGGGCCATAATTTAAAGGTAAATATTTTTTGAGGGCACACTGGCCTTAAAAATTTACTATAGAGGAGTGTATCTCATCTTTAGCTCTCTAATACTTTAAAGAGACACTCAACTCTCCTAAAAATCATGTTTTTATTTAAAAAATGTGTTTAACATTACTGTCCTACCTAAACTGCCGCATCCACGCAGCTGAAATCTAACTTAACCCCCCCTAATTCCCCCCTTCCTCTCCCACGTAAAATCCACGACTTTCTTGGTTGTGGATTTTGCTGCTAGAGGAGGCAGAGCTATGAGCCGCAGCTCTGCCTCCTTACGCATCAATCAGCCGCGTATCTCAGCCACTCCCCCGTCCCTCTCAGTGAAGGAAGACTGAGAGGGGTGGGGGAGAGGCGGTGATCCGGGCTGATAGACGCGCTGAGAGGCAGAGCTGTGGCTCATAGCTCTGCCTCTCACAGAAGCGCTGCCCGGATTGCCCCCCGGTGAGTTAGGGGGAATTTAGTTAGATTACAGCGGCGGGGATGCAGCGGTTTATGTAGGACAGTAATGTTAAACACATTTTTTAAATAAAAACAGGATTTTTACGAGACTTCAGAGTCTCTTTAAACTGGTCTTGTTTCTGATTTTCCTGAGTAATTTAATCAAAATAATGGGACACGTAATTGTCACAGCTGAGGGAAAGCGGGAAAATGACGAATTCGCCTGCAACAGATGCGCCCCTTGCATGAAATTATGTGCTTAAGGCGTGCTGCAGAATACCCCTTTACATTTTTAGGTTTGCTTAAAAAGAAATGTTTGTTAGTCCAGGCTCTTTACATAAGAAGTCCCTCTTTACTAGGGGAGTCAGCTCTGGTTCTATTTGGACTTACAATTCCCAAAGGACACAGTAATTCTATAGACTTCTCAGACTATATCCAGTTATCATTTTCGCTTTGTATCCCTATTATCTTACTATATCAATCTGTTCATTGTTATATAATTTTTTGACATTTTTCTGTACTCATTTTTATGCATGGATTTTATTATAAAATAAATGATTAAACATCAGTTGTCTAAGTACTTGTGCTGGATAGTGTACTGGTTAAGGGGTCTGCCTCTGACACAGGAGACCTCGGCTCTTTCTGTTCAGGTAGCCTTTTTCTTACAGGACTAGCTAGGGGTTGATTTGTGTATTCACACACTAATTCGAGTGGCATCTTGCCTGATCTCTACATGAGATCGCAGATTGTATTGATTGTACATACAATCGAAGTTGTATTGTGTGTGGACCCACAAACCAATCCAGACAGACACTGGTTGGGTCTGATGCCACTGAACAATGAATCTGCATTTCTGATGCTTCCAGTGACCTCCACCATAAACACATGTTGGGCCACACACAAGGATTATATACAGAACCTTCGAAATAAAAGGATTGGTGGCAACATAAAGGCAGATATAGCAGAATGGCATAATTCGATTGTGGCTGTAGTGTCGAGATTTCTGTATATTTTATCAACATGTTCCTCTCCAAGACATCTATGTGCACTTACGCATCAAAATATCCAAAACTTCACTTCCTTTTTATAGAAGAAAAAAACTCCTTTGCTGCTGAACATAAAACAGCAGTACATTCCAGGGAATGTTTCAAGGTGAGAAATAACAGATGAAGTTGATTTTTTTTGGATTGATGGCCTGTCACTGATAACTTCAATACACTAGAAATACTCTTGGGAAATCAAGGGCAGAAAGCATTCAGGCAATAACTCATAATGACACTTTATTAAACTCACGTATGTGAAAAGAAATAAAATCAGCATGCTAAATCAAGGTAGATTCATTGGTTGTATAGCGGTCACTACACATAAGATTATGGAACCGCTAAAGGTCCAAGTTCAGTTTTAATATTTCTGCTGGTTCGGGAGTTTTGGGCATAAAGGATCACTTTGAGCCACAAGGTCTGTTATCTAAAGTGAAACTATCTATGAACTGTTTGACCCTGGGGCAGATGATGATTTAGTGGCTGATAATAAAATATAGGTGCCAATTTACGACAATGAGGGCAGGACAGGACTCAAGAAAGGAGAAAGTGTTACACCAACCTGACATATAAATAAGACCAATGACCAATTGTTCACAGGCACAGCATTAGCTGTCACACCCTGTTGTCATACAGAGTTACGATACAGCTGGTGTTTTCTCTATAGAGGCACACTTGTCATCATTAATGTAGTGATCTTGGAGTCCTCTTCATTTTTTTTGCCATCAATCAGGTCCTCATGTCAACATAACATTCTTATTTGCTGCAGAAATTTGATGCAGCCCTACCCATAAATCCTCCCCCACCGCTCGCCAGCTCTTCATGTTTCTATTTTTATTGTTCTCCCCTCCTCCAAGTGACACGCGGACTCCTCCCGGCTCTAACCTGCAGCTCACACATGCCTGGCTATTTACTGTAGTACTAGACAGAGGAGAGCGATCATCTGAGCTGCGCACCAGGACAGGAAATAGCCGACACACGCCTGGTAAGCACTTGGAACGCAGGTGGTGACGTCACTACCGGCGGATGAGGAGGGAGACGGAATTGGTGTCTCCCCGCAAGACTTGAATCTTGCTGCGCTTAAGGAACCCTTCCCCACTTCGGGATGGACTGAATGCTACTAGAGAAGACGTCTTCCATATTGGGGAGGTATTTTTTATACACACCCCATAGAGGTATTGTGCCTAGACGTTCCACTATACGATTAACCCCATTACAGTTGGGGAGAAGCACTACTGCTGCTATATATTGCTCTTTGAAATAGACATTCATGAGACTGTGCTATTTTGATCATATTGATCCTATTTTACTTATTGAGCGCCAGGTGCACTAGTTTTTAGCTTTGATTTCTTTTTTAGGGGGCTTGAGGACTGGCCCTGAGTACACCCGGGCTGCTCTGTTTCTACCAGTGCGCGACTGCTCTGTTGTATTGTAAATCACCAATATTCCACTACTGAATTCCAACAGTAAAATATTGGGTAATCTTTACCAATATTTTACTATGACTTAACCTAACCTTACTCTCATACAGAACCCTCCCTCTACCGATTTCTAACCCTGTACCCTCCCCCTACCTAGGCCTAATCTTTAACTTCCCTGGTGGCCTAAACCTTAACCCCCCCCCCCCCACACACACACACACACACACTGCCGCAAAGCTGAGATTTGCAGAAATGTAAGGAAATTTGGGTGCACAGAGGTGCATGGTAAAATAGTAGGCGCTGAGTCTTCCCGCTATGCAAATTGCGGTTTTGCATAGTGTGGAGACTCAGCACCCGCTAGTTTATCGGGCACCTACAGTATGTGCGACCAAATTTCCTTACGTTGCTGCAAATCACAGCTTTTATAATGGGGGGCTATGGCAGTGCCCTTCTTTCTAAACTTTGAAGTAAAGGAGATATTGAAAAAGGGGCTCAGGCTTGAAGGAAAATGTTAAAAATCACAGTTTCCAGAGGACAAATATTTCTTAGCCTTTCACCTAAACAACTGAAAAGCATTAGTCAGCAAGAGATGTCCTTTTTTCTATTATAGGATACTTCAGATATTGCAAACAAATCAGCTCTCAGCCACATATCCAACAGGCAGGTGGGTTAAGCCCCTTCGCCGGCATTAAGGCCACTCTCCTAGTTGGATATGTGGCACCAACAATCTTGTTTATTTTGAGATGTTGTGTTAGCCACTGGTGATCTGTGAGTTTTGAGCCCAGATCCCTTTAAATTTAGCTCTGTGTATTTGCCCAGCCTTGTGAACTCCTCATATGATGGTTATTTTGTTATGTATTGAAATCAATAGAATGCCTCCTAATAGCAAGATAATAAAGGGAAAGAGAGTAGAGGAAGAAGAAAAAGAAGAGGAGGAGTTGGATAAGCAACTAGTCTACCAAGCCTGCCATCTTCATCAGAGCAACACAATTCTTAAATCTCCAAGTTAAAGCATACAGTATGCTGCTTATAGTGGTCAGAATCTTTGAACTTTATCCAAAAGCCCATGTAAATATATATTTATTTGTAATATCTGTAATTGTTCCAGCGCTGACATTTTGTACATTTGTTGGAACTATTTCTTAATGGTTGGGAAATTGTTGGATTACCACTGCAGCTGAATTATTGTCCTAACCAGATTAATCAGATGTACAATATGAGATTTCTTAGGTATTTTCAATTGCAAATGATATCATGTAAAAGGTTGTATTCAAGGTTAAACAATATTTTAACTGTTGAAATATTGAAATTGTCATGTATCTCCAACAGCAAGTTATCAATAAGAATTGCTCCCCCCCCTCCCCCTCACCTCTTCAGCATAGATGTGTTGTATTGGGGAAGAGCAGGAGCTCTTTATCATCTGGTGTGGATTTGATACTTGGTTTCCTGCACTAATGTGCTGACAGACCTTTGATGTAGAAGTGTGAAGACCTCCCACAGAGAGTTCCTCTACAGTACTCAAATATTGGTCAACATTCTTTCATATAAATGTACATTTTTCTCTGAAAAAATGCACTATAAATTACTTTTTCCTATGCAGCTGCCACTTACAGTAGGCAGTTAAAATCTGATAGATCTGTCAGGTTTTGGACTAGTCCATCTTTACATGGGGTTTCTGAATTATTTCTTTATTTACAAAAGCACTTCCTAAACTGCAGTTGCTCAGTCCAACTGACAAAATAGTGTGCAAAAGAGTAGGGAAAGCCGGCTAACACATTTGTATAGATCCTTTCCAGGGCGTGCTTTTGTAAAGATAGAAAGATAGCCTAGAATCTACTATGAGGATATGGACTAGTCCAAAGTCTGTCATTAGACAAAGCACTGGAAAAATCTTCTGATATATGATAGTGCTGTTTTTGTAAACAATTAGTGCAAAAAGATTTATGGGTAAGTCCTCAATCCTTAGTTAATGTGCCTATTTCCTTTGGTTTTGTGAAATTGAGTTCTTACAATCATTTATCATTTTCTGCAAATAGAAAATTGGCAGGTGGTCTGCAAGAAAGGAATAGAATGTCTGGGATGATTTCCTTAAGGCAATTGTGCTTATGAAGTATAGATCGCAGGTCCTTCGAATAAAGTGTGTGCGTGCGTGCGTGCGTGTGTGTGTGTGTGTATATACTGTATGTGTGTCCGTGTACAGATGCTGGCCCTGACATATGAAAGATTGTCACCTGCAACTTGTAATTCCAAAGGGAGAAAAGCAAGATGGAAAATGGAGGAGAAAAGCAATTTCACGGTTTCCTTGGCAAACACCTTTGTTGCCTTTATAATATCTTTTATTTAAACATCTTTTTAAATGTATGTCTTGAGAGGGGATACCAAACTCAGTATAGAGCATAGTTTGCCATACAATCCATCGTTCCTTCCATGTGCCCAATGTACAGTCATTTATTTGCGCTCACTTTAATGTCCAATCACAGCAGTGTTCTGTGTTTAAACATATGTTGTGGTATATATGACACTTTAATGCAGTTCATTAACTGTCATCTGATGAAATAATTTGACAGTTAGTTGCATTGCTATGTCATTTTTCTTCTGTGGTGTTCACTGACCGAGAAAATGGCCATACGTCCTGGTATGTTTGGATTCTGGTCCTTGTACTGATGACCCCCATTATTATACACTGTATTACTAGTACAGGGCTGCATGTACACAGGGAATTAGTGCACAGATTATAATTTGAAACCAATCCTTAGAACAATCCTAAAACTAGTTCAATATCTCTCAGTGCAATTGACAAATTAAGGTAACATTCAGTACATGCTATGAATAGCAATGCCTGTGGGGAAAAAATATGTACCGTATATACTCGCATATAAGCCGACCCCCCAACTTTCACCTCAGATATCAGGATAAAGTGATTGACATATAGGCCGAGGGTAGGACATTGCAAAAGCCACCCCTATATACATTGAAACAATCACTCCATGTAAAATGCAAGAATCACTCCAGTATAACTGGCATAAGGTTTCTATAACCCCCAAATTAATTGCAACAACCACCCAAAATGAAGCTATCGCCTCTTTGCGCAATGCAAGGAACAGATGTCTGCAGCACTGTAATAAGATCTATTAATGGTACCTGTAGGAGCACAAGATAGTATAGTATAGCAGTTATGAGGCTGACAGGCGGCCGTGGACACACACACACACACACACACACACACACACACACACACACACACACACACACACACACACACTCACACTCACACTCACACACACTCTGTACCGCCTACTTTTTCCCTGCTCTCACAGGACAGCTATCCTGCCTGCTTTTGTTCCCCAGAGTGGCCGTGTGTGCAGGATTGCCTAATTTTGTCCCCCCGGGTGGCCGTGTGTGTTCAGGCTTGTCTGCTTTTGTCCCCCTGAGTCGCCGTGTGTGCAGGCTCACCTGTTCGGGATCTGCACCTGCTGGATCCATGGGTGATTGCGCTGGAAAGAGGGACATGAGCTCCTCCACCTGCGCATCCAGCGGGTCCCGCTTTCCCTGCACGTGGGTGGCCAGGGCGCTTGAAGAATCCGATCGGGGGAGCAGAGAGGAGAGAGAGCAGGACGAGTGCTGCACCATACAAATCACTGTGCGCTCGTCCATTCGTCACCGCCGCATCGCGTCACCGTGAGCAGTGTCCCACATATGCTTTGCCCATTGGCTGGAATTGCAATTATATTTTAAATATAGATTTAAAGGTCATTTCTGCTACCTAAAGTTTTATATTCCAACTCAGTAAAACTAAGGCTTATTGAGCTTTGCACATAATGAAACAAATAGCACAATAAATGAAACAAAATGCTACCCCCCCTTTTTTAACCCTCTGGGCGATACAATTATATCGCCAAGGAGGTGGCGCAGCACTATTTTTTTACATTTTTTATTTTTTAAATCATGTAGCGAGCCCAGGGCTCGCTACATGATAGCCGCAGCGGCATCCCCCCACCCACTCCGATCGCCTTCGGCGATCAGAGTAAGCAGGAAATCCCGTTCAGAACGGGATTTCCTGCTGGGCTTCCCCGGTCGCCATGGCGACGGGGCGGGATGACGTCACCGACGTCATGGACGTCGTGACGTCAGAGGGAGTCCCGATCCACCCCTCAGCGCTGCCTGGCACTAATTGGCCAGGCTGCGCAAGGGGTCGAGGAGGGGGGAGCTGCGCGGGACGGCGAGCGGCGGCAGATCGGCGGCGAGCGGCGGCGATCGGAAGTTACACGCAGCTAGCAAAGTGCTAGCTGCGTGTAACAAAAAAAAATTATGCAAATCGGCCGAACCAGGGCCTGAGAAATCCTCCTGCGCGATATACCCCAAGCTCAGCTCGGGATTATCGCTCAGGAGGTTAAAGTAAAAAGTTCATATAGCACCACAGAATATACTGGTGCTTTATAAATTAATAGTAGTAGTAGTAATAATAATATCTTTTGAAGGAAAGCTAAATGTTTGTTTATAGAAAACTGATATAATTTAATATTACTTGCAACCATAACAACAATACACAGTTTGCATCACAAAACACCCCATATCCTCTTTGCATGCACTCTGATCAGTTTATCTGCAGACACCCAATCATCACATTCTGCAAGGTGGTCAGTCAGCTCAGGAGGGAATTGCTTTTCCTTCTTTCACCAAAGTTTAGATTTCCTTTAACTCAAACCATCAACAACGATTACTTTCTTGATCAGTGGATTTTATTTTCTTTATTGTATTTTTTTTAGCTCATCACAACTGTGTCATTCTGTGATCTCTGACTGTTGCTCAATTTTTTCCTGACTGATAGGAAAATGTTGAAAGGTTGACAGGTGGCACGATGATCCCTCCACGTCTTCATCCAGAATTAGGTCATATTCATCATCGATAGTGGTACTTGTATTTCTTCTCTGTGCTCCCATACATTGTAAAAGAAAGAAAGAGAAAAAAATACTACTTGCAAACTTATAGACCTAGTTATAAAATTCATAATTTATGATATGATTCTCAAGGCCTTTTAATTATGTTGCATACGGTTTGTCCTGACTCATTTATTAAGCTCCAAATAGAATAAAAAGATCCAGGTGAATGATGCAAAAAACTATTACTGCCAGCCTGGAAATTTGTCTACAAGGACTGTCCCTTTAAACGCATTACTGGAGACATGTAGCTAGAGTTTTCGATGGATTTGCTCATTTACATTACAAAGGTGTTCGGGGACCTGAACATACTACTGTATATAATGTATTGCTAAAAATGATAATTTTGTTAAGATGCAGCAAAGTATTAAACAAATGCATTGATGATTACATTAAGTGGGTGTTTCTTCATCCTCTACCTGCAGTTTGAACAGTTACCTTATTTTGTAAGTGTTTAGAAAGCTTGCCAAGTACTTAGCTTACATCTGTAGTCTACACCCATGTGAATGAGACCTTCGTTATTTATTTTTGAGGAGTTAGATGCTGGGACTGGAACTTGGAGAGCAGGCTCCAGAAAAAATATCTCTAGCTTCCAGGAGTACTGTATTTTTTGGACTAAAAGACACTCCTGAGTAATAGACGCACCTAGGTGTAGAGGACAAAAAACGTGGAAAAATATATGTACTAAACCTGGTGCATCCATGGTAAAGGGGCATGTTGTGGATTATGCCCCCTTTGTACTTCATGCCCCCTTGTACCTCTTGTGTCTCCCTGTGTCCTCCTCTTTCCCCCTTGTGTCCTCCTTTTTCCCCCCTGTGTCCACCTCTGTCCTCCTTATGTCCTCCTCTATGCCCCTTTGTGTCCCCCTTGTGTCCTCCTCTATGCCCCTTTGTGTCCCCCTGTGTCCTCAGTTTGTCCCAGTGTCCTTGTGTGAATGGGCACAGTACAGGGAGTCCCCAACATTGCAGCGGTTTGGAGGTTAGTATTGGCAGGCGTTCACAAGTCAGGAACTCCCTCCATTTGGACTATAAGACGCAGTGACTTTTTCCCCCCACTTTCGGGGGAGAAAAAGTGAGTCTTATAGTCCAAAAAATACTGTATATCATAAAAATCATATTGTTAAAAATACTACTAGACAACAACTGGGATAACTCACAAAAATACTATGAGCCAGAAGCATACCAGCACAAAGTCCTCCAGATGCCAGAAGATTAATACGAGAACTTCTGAATGCTTGGATGAATATAGACACAAAACTAATGAATATGGAGGTAGTAAAAAGGAGCACACAACGGGCCATATACAATTAACTTTTTCACCTGGGTTTTCTCCTAGGTAATATGTTCACAACTTGAAAAAAAAATCCATTGAAACCACCGGTAAGCAAGAAAATACTCAAAATAATTGTGATAGTACTTTTTCACCTATTTTTTGGTACTTTTTCATTTGCAAAAAATGTTGAAAAATTATTTTAAATACAACATGAATTATCTCCTAGGAGAAAACTCAGGAGAAAAGGTGAATTGCATATGGCCCTATGACTGTATTGCAACTAGTGCATCAAACCGGTCAGAAACCATTAAGACTGGCAAACTCTGATTCTATCCAATGGATTTTTGACTGTAAATATTTACACTTTGCCTTAAAGGACCACTATAGCGAAATTTACAAAAAAAAAATAAATAAAAATCTGAAACTGTAGAGAAAGGAAGTAGTCGAAAGAGAACTGGGTCAATAGATAGTTAATTTAACCACTTGCCGACCAGTGGATTTTACACTGATCGGTGCTGCGTGGGCTCTACAGCCCGCAGCACCGATCAGGAGTCCAGCAGGGCGATCAGACTACCCCCCTTTTTTCCCCACTAGGGGGATGTCCTGCTGGGGGGGTCTGATCGCCGCCGGCCATCTGCATTTTGCGGGGGGGGGCTTCTCAAAGCCCCCCTCCGCAGCCATTTCTGCCCTCACCCTTCTTACCTCCCTCCCTCCCTCTCTCCGTAATGCGCAGGACGGAGTTCCGTCCTGCGCATTGAAGGATAGGCTTCAGCCTATCATATGCCGGCGATCCCCGGCCAATCAGAGGCCGGGGATCGCCGATCTGCCTTACGGCGCTGCTGCGCAGCAGCGCCGTATGATGTAAACAGCGGGGATTTCTTCCCCGCCTGTTTACATTTTGCCGGAGAGCTGCGATTGGCGGCTCTCCGGCTGTTCACGGAGACACCCTCCGTGAACTGACATGGAAAGGCCGCTCTATCGAGCGGCCGTTTCCATGGTAACCCGCAGACGACCAGTTTACGCCAATCGGCGTTAGCTGGACGTCAAGAGGTTAAACAACAAGTGATTTATTTTTTAACGTGAAATTCTGACGGTAAATGCTGTTACTGACCGGTTGTGGATGACTTTCTTGTGGCCATAGGGAAGTCATTATTCATGCTTATTCATTCCTATATTGATAGAGGAGATTCCCCTTTTGTTAAACTGTTAGGCTGTTGGACTATCCCAAAGACATATATAGACAGCTCCCATGGGCACTGTAGTGTAATTGTCGTCTGCTTCTGTGAAGATAAGCAGAAGTTCCAGCATCATAGCAGTTGAAGGGCCCCATCCAGCTTGAGACAGGCACAGCAGCGGACAGCCTCTGCATTCAAAACCTGATGAAGCGTATTGCACATGCCCCGTTCTACTACATGCATATTGCATTGCAGTTCATTGTGAGTTAATTCCTGCTTCTGAGCAACGACTTGGAAATGTGAAAGATTCTTAAAGACCTTTTTAAAGTCATAAATCATTAAAAAGTGCTTTTAACTATAAAATTACTGATCAGTGCAGTCACATGACCCACACTACTGCATTTTTTTGGAGCTCTAATTAGCAGGCTTCCTTTGACACTGTGAGGGAAATGGTTGCCAATACTTTAACCCCCTCTCTAATGTCAGAGGCACTCTTTCCATTTCCCCTCATGAGGGGCAGGTAGTGAAGCCATGCCACTTAAAAAAAAAATACATTTCTAACTTATATTTTACTGTTGAAGGGCAGAGCAAGGGAGAGGTAGAAAAACAATGCTGGAGATGAGCTTTACTAAACAGTATCCAATGCTCAATTTCTGAATACACCACATTTTATGTTTGGGAAGTGTCCATTTAGAATGTCTACTTGAGTATGTATATAGAAAGCCAAGGACCCCTCTCATCCTGGCTATTGCTACTTCAGTCGCCTATGTTCAGGTCGTAGATTCCGGGTCATCCCCATCAGGACCACAAGGCACAGGAACTTTTTTTTCCCTTCTGCCGTCAACCTCTTGAACTCTACCCACGTTCCACCTCCACCCCCTCCTTCTTAGGTTCACAGACTTGGCCCTGTCACAGACATTCTGTCTGCTTGGAACTTATGGCACTGGCTGCCCTCATGGGCTCAGTCCTCATAAACTGTCATCACTAACTGTAGTATCTTGTTAAATGCTTTGTCATGTGTGTGTCTTGTATATTGCACTATGGTCATGTCCTTGTAGATGCTGAGCTCTGTATGTGCCAAACCCAATTCCAGGCATGATCTTGTCATGCTTGGCAAAATAAATGATTCTGAATCTATTACCTAACTTTAATTGAAAAAATGTAATAAATGTGCTTATTCAACAAATGTGATTCTCTGTTATAGAGTTCCCACCATTTTGTTTTCTGAAACTTCTTGTTAGTGGCATTAAATAAAATTACGGCCTTGAAATGCCCTTTACTGAGCTAAATGTATTCATCGATGAAGGCTGCTTCCGCTGGAAATTTTCAAGAGATAATGCTAAAAATACATGGCCAAGCCAAACACAGCATAGCAACTAGTTTTATATTAGGAGGTTAATGCCAGTTGACCTGAAGGAGATGATATATGCTTATTCTTAAAAGTTTATTTTTTAATTTATTTTTTATGCTTTTCACAGTATGCCCGTTCAAATTTGCATTTATTGACTGTGGTACTGGTGTTATTTCTTTCGTTATATTCCAGTTCATCTTTTGCATTTGCTTACATCTGTGAGGAAAGAGATTTCATGTCTTTAATAATATTCCAGTTCACATTTGCCTTTATACACCAGGGATGTGGGGGTGAGGTGAAGATTTTCCAAGAAAAGGTGAATTCTCAATCTGTGAATATTGGGAACTGCACACTTACCAAATAAAAGTGGTCTGGGATGGCAGTTTGGAAGTTCCCTGCCCCCACTACACTGCCAGCTATGGCTGCAGTCATCACCTGTTAATTAGCTGACGAGGCTGCGATGGAGGCAAATTTAGTACGGGCTGGGATGTGCTGTAAACTTTATGCGGTCACATTTTTGTCAGAGAAAATGTTTATAAAGCATGCATGCATGCAAGGCAAATCCTGAAAAAAGCATAATTACCCCTCCCATCCCTATCTCCTAAGCAGGTTGGTATTCCCAAGTGAATTGTGGAACCTGAAAACATGGAGCCCTACTCCCAAAGCAATGGCAGCACACATATTCTATAACATCACAGCACCCTTGTCCTAATGTTAACCAGTTGGGAAACACCAATAGTTAAAACTACGCCGCACTGGCTGCCTACGTCTGATGCAGCAGAGTTTTAACGCCGGCAGCTCCCATGCACGGGACTCAATAGCACGACCCTGCTGGCACACATCTTCCCTACATCAGTCAGGAGCTGTTTTGATTAGTTCCTGACCACCTGATCACTGTGAGCCAATCACAGAAACTGTAAAATTAAAAAAAGGCTGTGGTCCTTAAGGGACCAGAGCATGTTGGTCCCAAATGAGTTAAGTGCAAGAGACTCAGATAGGTATTATAGATTGCCACTCAACCAAATTTATTGGAAAGCATTGCAGGCTCGCAGGAAATGAAGCATGCCTTTCATTTCCTGCAAGTCTGAAAATGTTAGAATGCAAAATGTTGCAAAGAAAAAAAAATAGTACTTGATCAATCTAAGGAGAACCATCACATTACTTTGTTGAGCAACCACACAATTAATGAGAGCAAATTTTTGATCAATGGTTGCCAGCACTGGAACTGTTAGGTGTAAGAAAATTGTACAGTCTACAGAGGTTTCTAGTTTTTTTAATGACTTCAGGTACACTTTAAGATCTTACAAACATATACTGACCATATCCATACTGACCATTTCTTCATTCTCATAGTGAGTTTCCCACACACGCTTATGGTGGAGGGCTATCACCCCTGTTTGGATATAACTGGATAAAACATTTCTACTAACTGAGTAGGTACTAGGGGATGCGGTTTGCTGTCAGGCTTGAGAATAAATTGTTTTAGGGGGATGTAAATGTGCCCTAGTATTCTTTTTTTACTTTTATATTGGCAATATTAGCAACTTGATTGATGCACAGCATCTTCAAAAACAGAGACACCGCAATTGTATTTATTTTTATTGACTTTTATGAATTTATTTTTGCTTATTTAGCATTTTTGTTATGTGTTCTTTCCATTCATATCGTCAGATACCTGAAAAATAAAGAAAAACAGAGAAATGTCTTCCATAAAATGATATATAATATTTAACAATATCTTCTACTGTTACAACCAACATTGTCTTAGACGGTTATATTTTCTTGGATGCCCACATTACTCTTCTTGTATCTCTTGGCAATGATCACCGTTGCCATCCCACATTTCTAAAATACTGCTTAGCCGTTGTTCTCGTGTCACTGTGACAAGTGAATGGCTGTCCAAAGCACTAAAAATCTTGTTTGCTAGCTTTTCTTATGTCACAGAAAAAGGTAAATGGCAATGGGATGTCAATCCTCCCATATTCACAGGCGACAGGTATTTAGTGTTTGTATTTAGTTTTCCTACTTGTGAAACATGGTTGCTTTAATAGCCTACAGATAAAATCCTAAGGCAGCAGGAGAGCATGAGTCATGCGTGACAAACTACAATTAGGATTATGCAAGTAATGTCTTTCCTTTAGTGAAAGAAGAAAATGTTACGGCATTCATAGGAGCACGGAGATTAAAAGTGAGAATGTTAAACATGAAATTGCAAAGCAATGGGTTTCTTTAATTCAGCATACAGGATTTTCTACATGTACAGTGTCAAATGGATTTTAGGGATTTGATAGACATAGATAGTATGATGTTTCATACTCCGAAAAGCAAAGTACAGATTTTTATAATACAAGCATACCAATCGTATTATTTATAATGTGGGGATGAGTTAAAACCTCTGTCAAGTTGTTATTGCTGTTTGCAGACTCAACGCTCCCTCCGTGCATGAGACCTTTCCTTGGCTGGGCAGGCAGGAAACATACTTGTGCATGCCCTCATTTACTTGTTCACGGCTGCGCTCCCGGCCAGAATAAGCCTATTTGACCTTCTGGGTTGAATAGGTATAGAGTGACCCATCACTGGATTGGTGGGCTGGAGAAGGATCTGTGGACTATCCAGATGCTTCCATTAATGTGGTAAATATCTAACTTCTACACTTCAAAAGTATGTTATCCTTCATGTTATGTCCAGTTTTAATCATCTGCTAGTATTATTTAGTGAGATTTTTATGTTAAAGCAGACCTAAACTTTTATAGAAGTTTTGTTCTAAGCTACTTATGCATTAGGCAATGGTAGAAGGCAGCATTAGTATCTGTATAATCCTATGTGCCAGTCAGGGCAGGTTCTAGTCTTTTTTGCTGACTGAAGCAAACATTGTGAAGATGACATTTAAAATTCAGACAGGAGGTCAACTTTTTTTTATGTGCAATTTGTGTTTCAATGTAAGTGAATGGGAAATTCATCCAATAAGAAAGTACTTATTTAGCTTTCATATCCTTTTGTTTTTAGTGTCCTCTGTCAGATTTAGGAGAAATGTGATATGAAAAAGAAGAAAATGATACTTCTGCTGGTTTCCATCTTTACTTACTGTTTCTCTTTGATGCCATCACTTCACCCTTTTCTTCAACCTAATTCAATGTTAATTGTCCCTCCTTACCGCCACAGCGTACTATCCCTTCCACTATACCCAACTAGAAAACAGGCTCTTCTAAGGAAAGGGGGGGGGGGGGGGAGATATTCAATGACCTCCTGGTCATAGTGTTCTTATCTTATCCAAAGTAGGAAATGTTTTGTTATTTGCTTGCTGAGATATGCATGTTACTGTAGCACAACAACAACAACAAACATTTCCACTATCTTGCTGGCACTGCACAGTTCCTGCAAAGGCACCTAGACCAGGTAAAAAAATAAAATAAAAAATAAATAAAAGAAAACATAGAAAACATAGTGGTCCTATTTAGAGTAAAAAATTGGTTTACAAATATTTTGCGGGCCCTAACTATGTTTTGGCAATTTTTTTATTTTTGGATGTTACAACTGCTTTTAAGATGCTTCAAGCAATATAAAACTCTGACATAATATTCAATAAAAAACATGTTTTCCTACTTTTTATATCCCATACAGTTATCATATTTGCTTTTGTGCATAAGTTTTAGTATTCATTTAGAAATTACAAGTTCCCAAAGTAACATTTTTTTTTGCTCTGAGAGCTGACATTGCATTTTATTCATAACTGGTGTATTCATATTGCAATGTACCCAGAAATGCTTTCTGAGTATCTGTCTGTGTTCTGGAATGTCTGAATTGCCCGAGAATGTTTACATTCTTCACTTAGTAAAGATAAGTAAACACAAGATAATGTTATCTCCAGTTTTGATGCGTCCAGCTTTTCCTACAGGGAGCCTGTAAGTCCTGTGTTTAACTAGTTGAATGCTGTTCTAGTAAAAAAAAATGGTGGTAGTATATAATATGCTGTAAATAATCTTTTAGAGCAAAGAAGAAATGCTGGGTTTTATACCACTTTAAAAGGGTATCAGTAATGGCTTTTTCCATATTTGTTTTGGTTAAATCGGATCCGAGATGAAAAACTAACTACAACAAGTAACTTGTCTATATGTCTTATCTAAAGTTTAGATAGTTTACACAGCAAATCTAGCTGCATTCAGCTTCAATAGAATATGGTTATGTCTTCCTGTGATACAAAGACAGCAGTCATGTTGTTTGTAAATATTACACAGAGGCAGGCTTATCTGCATCTTGAGCACTCAGCCTGTGAAAAAAAACGAATCCTCGCTCCTCCTCCTTTCTCCCCTCTGCCTCTGAAATCTGTGGCTAGTAACACCTCCCCCTCCTCCTGCCCAGACTGAGCTCCCATGAGCCCTTGCCACTGTCTAAAAAAATCCTTTTCTATCTGAAAACCAGTGGGCGTGGCTTGTTTAGTTTATAGGGAATTAGAGTATTAAAACAAAAAACAAAAAAGTATTTGGCTTGAGGAATGCCCTATAAACAATAGGAAAGGAACACAATTATGCAATGAGCAAAAGTTCATCTCGGATGCACTTTAACTTTTTTTTCAAACAATTTTGTTTTTTTCATACAGAGCAGTTGCTACATGAAAATTCCAATATGTATATAATGTAAAGGCATTTTAAGTGAACCCGAGATGAAAATAAACTGATGAGACAAAACTGTCCTACTGCTACAAATAACTTTTTTCAATATCTCATGGTTGTATTTTATGTATAAACACTTACAAAGCAGACTCAGTGTTTTATAGTCTGCTGAATTGCAGTGTTTCAAGCAGGGGCGGACTGACCATTAGGGCACTCGGGCACGGACCGAGGGCCCGTGGTCAGGGGGGGCCCGCCACCCGCAAGAGAACCCTGAGCAGGAGGGGAGACAGCCAGTGAAGGAGGGCGATGGGCATAGCAGCGGAGAAGGGGGGAAGTTTCCCCCCCCTTCTCTCACCTTGGGGCCCCCCTTCCTGGCTCTCCCCTCCGTAATCTGCATAGTGCAAAGTAAACAGCTGGAAGCGGCTGACAGCGGGTGGAGATTTACCGCTGTTCAGCCATTGGAGGGATCGCTGATCTGTGTGCAGCTAGTGTGGGCTTGAGAAGCCCAGACTAGCGGCTCACAGATCAGCGCTCCCTCCGGTGGCTGAACAGCGGTAAGTTTCCGCCCGCTGTCAGCCGCTTCCAGCTGTTTGCACTTTGCAGATTACGGAGGGGAGAGCCAGGAAGGGGGGGCCCAAGGTGAGAGAGGGGGGGGGGGGGGAGAAACTTCCCCCTTCTCCGCTGCTATGCAAATCGCCCTTCTTCACTGGCTGTCTCCCCTCCTGAAGAAACTACAAGCCTGGCTGCATATACTGGGGGCACTTACAGACCTGGCTATACTGGGGGCACCTATACACCTGGCTGCATATACTGGGGGCACCTATACACCTGACTACATATACTGGGGGCACTTATAGACCTAGCTACATATACTGGGGGCACCTATACACCTGGCTGCATATACTGGGGGCACCTATACACCTGGCTGCATATACTGGGTAGACCTATACACCTGGCTACATATACTGGGGGCACCTATACACCTGGTTGCATATACTGGGGAGACCTATATACCTGGCTATACTGGGGGCACCTATATACCTGACTGCATATACTGGGGAGACCTATACACCTGGCTACATATACTGGGGGCACCTATACACCTGGCTGCATATACTGGGGGCACCTATATACCTGGCTATACTGGGGGCACCTATATACCTGGCTGCATATACTGGGGAGACCTATACACCTGGCTATACTGGGGAGACCTATACACCTGGCTGCATATACTGGGGGCACCTATACACCTGGCTGCATATACTGGGGAGACCTATACACCTGACTACATATACTAGGGGCACTTATAGACCTAGCTACATATACTGGGGGCACCTATACACCTGGCTGCATATACTGGGGGCACCTATACACCTGGCTGCATATACTGGGGAGACCTATACACCTGGCTACATATACTGGGGGCACCTATACACCTGGCTGCATATACTGGGGGCACCTATATACCTGGCTGCATATACTGGGGGCACCTATATATCTGGCTGCATATACTGGGGGCACCTATACACCTGGCTGCATATACTGGGGAGACCTATACACCTGGCTGCATATACTGGGGCACCTATACACCTGGCTGCATATACTGGGGGCACTTATACACCTGACTACATATACTGGGGGCTCTTATAGACCTAGCTACATATACTGGGGGCACCTATAGACCTGGCTGTATATACTGGGGGCACCTATAGACCTGACTGTATATACTGGGGACCCCTATAGACCTGGCTATACTGGGGACACCTATAGACCTGGCTATACTGGGGACACCTATACACCTGGCTACATATACTGGGGACATCTAAAGACCTGGCTATCTATACAGGAGACACCTATAGACCTGGCTATCTGTACTGGGGACACCTATAGGCCTGGCTACCTATTCTGGAGACACCTGTAGACCTGGCTACCTATACTGGGGAAACTTATAGACCTGGCTATCTTAACTGGGGACATCTATAGACCTGGCTATCTTAAATGGGGACATCTATAGACCTGGTTATCTATTCTGGGGACACCTGTAGATTAGGCTACTTATACTGGGGACACCTATAGACCTGGATACCTGCACTGGGAAAACCTATAGACCTGGATACTTCCACTGGGGATACCTTTTGACCTGGTTACCTATACTGGGGGCACCTATTTTGGGGGAACTGCTGCCAGATTAACTATTTTTGGGAAACTGCTGCTGCCAGATTAAGTGTACTTTGAGAAACAGCTGCCAGATTATGTGTATTTTTGGGGAACCGCTGCCAGATTGTGTATAATGGGGGTACTGCTGCTTCCAGATTCTGTATATTTTGGGGGAACCACTGCTGCTACATGTATTTTTGGTGATCCGCTGCCAAATTATGTGTATTTGGGGGAACCGCTGCTGCCAGATAACGTCTATTTTGGGGGAACGACTGCCATATTATCTGTATTTTGGAGGAACCTCTGCCAAATTGCATGGATTTTTGGTGAAATGCTGTCAGATTACATGTATTTTGGGGGGAAACACTATGGCAGAGTTCAAACTTCCCCGGCAGACCTTTTACACCACTGCTAAGGTCATGTATATTTTGCCCCACCCATGACCACGCCTACATTCTGTTGCGTGACCACACCCATTTTTTGGCACGCTACGCGCGGCGCAGGGGTTTTTGTCAGTGTACAATATAACATATTTACTGTTGTCAATAAATTATTATATCTTAGTCTGTAAAAATATAACGTGAAAGGTGGGAAACACTGGTATGGGGGCCCCATAATCTCCTATTGCCCGGGGGCCCCATGAGTTGTCAGTCCGCCCCTGGTTTCAAGAGTCCCAGATTAAAAATACAAACTATTGACCTTGTTATCTTTCCCTTTGCAGCCAACACATTTCTGCTTCTTTATAGGGGTGATAAGTATTTACAGCTAGAAGACTATCAAAATCCCACATCTGTTCACAATTTGGAATTGATCATGCTCACACCAGCGGTATAGCTAACGAGCTCTGGGTTCCAATGCAAGTATTACATTGCACCCCCCCCCCCCTACAATTGATACGGCACACCGAAACCTGCCAAAGACATCTATAGTATCAGAGTTGCAAGAAGATGATGGAGAACAGTTTGTTAATGATTACTACTTTTTAAAACAGTATTAAATGTAACAGTGTTGTGCCAATTGATCAGCAGCTGCACTTGGAATTGGAGTTTCCAAAAAATCTCCCGACTGCTATATAGTACAGAGAAATGGATATCCAAACAGTGCTTATATTGAATATGCAATATTTTATTCATAAAATCTCACTCCAATAAAATTGCAAATGCAACACTGAACTGGCACAAGATCATTAAACTAGCATGCATAATAAGTAACAATTTATCACATAATCATTAAATTAGCATGCATAATACGTAACATGCTAAAAAGTCACCTCACACATCCTTACACACTATATCACATCCACCTCACCACTGCAGTGGAATTTTTTTTGCATGCAAAAATATTAAAAAATTAACGCTAATGTGGACATTGGGAATGCTGTAGATGTGATATACTTGGACTTTGTAAAGGCCTTCGACACTGTTCCCCACAGAAGTCTGGTGCAAAAGTTGAGGATGCAAGGACTGGGGAAGAGTCTGTGTGCATGGATAGGGAACTGGCTAATGGACAGAAAACAAAGAGTTGTGGTCAATGGATCATACTCAAAATGGGTGACTGTTAGCAGTGGGGTCCCACAGGGGTCAGTACTAAGTCCAGTGCTCTTCAATTTATTTATAAATTGACCTAGTAGATGCAGTAGAAAGCAATGTTGCTATTTTTGCAGATGATACAAAATTGTGCAGAATCATCAACTCTCAGGAAGATAGTGACAAATTGGAACAGGATCTGGATAAAATGGCAATATGGGCACATAAATGGGAGATGAAATTCAATATTGAAAAATGTAAAGTCATGCATTTTGGTCGTACCAATGGTCTAGCACCATACAAAATAAACGGGATACAGATGGGGACATCAAACTTGGAGAAGAACTTAGGAGTACTAATCGACAGCAAGTTAAATAATCGTATTCAATGCCAAGCCGCTGCAGATAAAGCTAAAAATTTTGGGATGCATTGAAAGGGAAATAAAAACTTGAGATGCTAGCATAATATTGCCCGTTTAATTCTCTAGCAAGGCCACATCTGAAATATGAAATTCAGTTCTGGGCACCACATTACAGGAAAGATATTTCAGTTTTAGAGCAGGTGTAGAGACGAGCAACTAAATTGATACGAGGGATGGAAGGTCTCATTTACCAAGAAATTAGATAAACTGGGTTTATTTAGTCTAGAGAAAAGACACCTTAGAGAGGATCTAATTAACATGTATAAATACATCAGAGGGCAATATAAAAGTTTGGCGGATGAGCTTTTCGTCCCTAGGCCTTCACAAAGGACTAGAGGACATGATCTGCGCATGGAGGAAAAACGTTTTAGCCATTTATTTAGGAAAGGGCTCTTTACAGTAAGAGTGATAAAGATGTGGAATGCATTGCCACAGGAAGTAGTTATGGCAAATTCTATATCTGCATTTAAAGGGGGTTAGATGCTTTCCTTGCATTGAAATACATCCATGGCTATCAGAGGCGTGTCTTTAGGGGTGCACATAGGGCACCTGCTATGGGCGCCCCCTTGTCACTCACCTGGGGGGGCGCATCCCCAGTAAGCAATTTAATAAATCACCCCTCCGGTCAATTCAGGCACGCACCTCTTTCCCATGTTGCTGGCGCACCGCCAGCGCTGTTATCTATGCCGCCCGCCCGCCTGCCTGCAGAGGTAGAGAAGATGGAGAGGGACTGTGTGTGACTTGCGTTTACCTGCGGTCCTACCGCTGCAGTGCCCAGCATTTTTGATCGCCATAGTAACTTTGGTGACAACAAGCACTGCCTCACATCCGCGATCCCCCCTCCTGATTGGCCACCTCTGTGCTGCTGGGGATGATGGGGGTGGGAGAGGAAACAGTCCGTGGATGGAGCTGCAAGAGGTCAGATGACATGCACGCCGACTGTAAGCAGCTAGGCTGGTTGGGCTGCGGGCAGCAGAGATCACATCTTGCTGCTGGCTGGAAGCAGTGAAATAATAAAACAAGGTATTTAATAAGTTATAAGTAAGTTACCAGAAGGTAACCAGAGCCGATTCAGCTTGCTCAGAGATTGCTTGTCACTGAGCGATAGACAGCACTCAGCTCACTCTGCTCACCCATTAACATTACCCCATATAACTGGTGCCGTTTCCCAATCTCCACGCTCCTCTCCTCTCACTACAATCTTCACCCAGCTGACTTGAGCCGTCTATTTAGTTAGCAGACAGAACGCGACAATAAGAACACGCCAGCATGAGTGAGACAAGTAAGTTACTGTAATTCACTTTGTGCAGTGCAGGGGGTGGGAGATCCTGGCTGCTGGGAGACACGAATTACACATGGAAGGGAAACTTCTGATATGCAGGTATCCTCCAGACCAGCTGTGACCTGGGGTCAGCTCTCTTCCTTTCACTTCTTTTTTCTAGGCTTTCTTAACCCTTAAAGGTAATATCCAGTCTCTCTCAGTCTCCATTTTATGTGGATTTGTTGTGACACACAGGCCCATATGCAATTCTCTTTTTCACCTGAGTTTTCTCCTAGGTGATAATTTTAAACTTGTCAATAAAATGCATTTTAAGCCACCAGCAAGCAAGAAAATACTCAAAATAATTTTAATAGTACTTTCTCGCCTACTTTTTGGTACTTTTTTAGTTGAAAAGTGCTGGAAAATTATTTTAAATTGAAGATGAAAAATTATCTCCTAGGAGAAAACTCAGGTGAAAAAGTGAATTGCATATGGCCCACAGCCTTCTAGGTGCTGGGAAAAGCCCCAGGTAAGTTAAGGGCTATCATTTTTTTTATATAGCCTGAATATTACCTTTAAGTGATTGTTAAAAAAAACGTTACTTACCTGGGGCTTCTTCCAGCACCTAGAAGCCTGTGTATCACAACAGCACAACAGATCCACAGAAAATGGAGACTGTATATTACAATACACAGTGAGTTTTTTTTTTTCAAATTTAAAAGTGTGAATTAAAAGGAACCTAAATTGAAAAAAGAAAAAGTTTCACTTACCTGGGGCTTCTACCAGCCCCCTGCATCAGCCCTGTGCCTGCTTTGTCACAGATTAAATCTTTCAGCCCCACCCCCCCTACTTAGTTTCATACTTATTGACTGGCCAGTCGATGGCCACTGCACCTGTGCAGCCTTGGCCATGCGGGTCCTCAATCACACTCCCATGGCCAGGAGCGTCCCAGCACATGTGCAGTATGAGATTTTCACAGTGGCCATCCACATGGCTGAGTCAGCAAGAAAGTGGTAGCGAGGGAGCAGAGACTCGATCCCTGACAGTGCAGGCGCGGGACAGCTGCACTGGGCTGGTAGAAGCTCCAGGTAACAAACTTTTTTTCTTTTCAATTCAGGTTCCCTTTAATTCATACATTTGAATATGAAAAAAAAACAAAAAACGGGGGGGGGGGGGGCGGGGGGGAGCGGGGGGAGCGCAATTTCAGTACTTGCCATAGGCGCTATCTTCCCTAGATACGCATCTGATGGCTATAATTACTAGGTAATTCCCAGTGGTGTTGATCCAGGGATTTTATCTGATTGCCGTCTGGAGTCTGGAAGGAGTTTATCCCTTTTGGGGCTAATTGGACCATGCCTTGTAAGGGTTTTTCACCTTCCTCTGGATCAACCGGGATATGTGAGGGAGCAGGCTGGTGTTGTATACTTTATTTACTGGTTGAACTTGATGGACACATGTCTTTTTTCAACCCAAATAACTATGTAACTATTAAAATAAGGAAAAAAATAGAAATAAAAGATGATCTCTAGGGTTTGGCACAGTCAATAGCTTCTTGTTGCTACTATTAGATTTCAAATTGTACAATATGAATATGATGATTGGTCATGTGGAACATCTTACTGTTAATTAAGCTGAAATGGGTTGCAATAAAAAGTGCTTACGTGATTCCAGTTATCCTTAAAATAACTTGGTTATTCCGCTGTTAATACAGAGCAATGTAGCAGTACTTACTCCCTTAGGGATCAGGCGAGATGCAGATGGAGCCGCTTGATCCTGTCCGCCTTGGCCGGCAGCGTGACAGGAGAGACTGGACGCTTTTAGATGGTAAATCAGTGCGTCGGGTTGGCTTGCCCGGCTCCCTCGCGCGGTCACTTCTGTGTTGCAAAGACCAGCAGCCTTAGTCCTAAGGTTGTACTTTTTTAGTTTTTACCCTGATTAAGAGTCTATCTGTAAGTACTCCCTATTCTGAGGAACTTAATCATCTGGAGAGAGCCCCCCAAGGGTGGAAACACTAACCCAAGTGGAAGCGGGAAACTTGAAAGTGGTTGCCATCTATTGCAACCCGCAAATCATGAATATAACACCTAATCTCCATCTTGCAAGGTGTTATTGACAGTTTGCACTATAGGCACCATATATATATATTCAAACAATTAAGCTTTGTAAATTAATAATTTACGGTGCATGTAAAAGATCAAGGGTAGCCTATAAAGTATATTATATAAACTGCCATAAAAAGGGCCTGGACGGTTACTGTCTGTACCACAAGAGCTTCCTCTTGGCACAGAGGTAAAGACTATAAACTAGATACATACTTCTAATCTCATTTAACGTGCAGTGCTACACAATCTTTATCTGCACCTCTCAACCTGACTTGTAGTCAACATATAACAAAGCCCTTTCAAAGGACAAATTCACTGAATAGCTGTCACACAGTTTAAATGGGTATCATACTATATGGTGGTAGTCTATTTACCTATTAAGTGCTATAGATATACTGAATGCAGTACTAAGCAATGCACTGTCCAAACGTTTTATGTATTAATCTGTAAGAGAAAATATTTATATTGGTTCTATTATTATTACTGAGATAAAGACAAATGCACATTATAAATGTTTTGATTCTGTGTAATATACTGTTTTGGTTATAATTGGCAAATTTTAAATGAAAATTATATGTTTAATTACTTATTTTTTTTAGGTAAAATCAATATGTATACTGAATTGTAAAGTTAAATTTAATATGCTGGGTCTATCAGACAAAATCTATTGATCCTGTTTCTTAATCAATACTGATAAAAAATTTAAAATGAGTAAAAAGAGAAACAACAGCTATACAAATGTACGTCCTGTTATTATATAAATATACAAATTTATTATACGATACCCCACAACGGAAATGCTGCATTTCCGTTGTGGGGTATCGTATAATAAATTTGTATATTTATATAATAACAGGACGTCTGTTTTTTTGTGGAGGCTAGTCCACCACTTCCTCCATACATATTTTAAAAATTTTATGAGTTTTTATCCTGCTGGTGCCTCTGTACAACATACATATCCATTGCGTCCACTCCTGGTGGATGGGAGTGCCACCTCCTTTTCTCTATCCTACAGAGAGCGACTTCTTAGCCCTGAGTGAGGACAGGCTTAATCTCCTCACCTGCCTTCATAGTGGTTGCCTGCACGGCAACCCATGTTTGTGAGTATAATTTTTCTCACTTGATCATTTTACCATACTATTCTGACATACTGCACTATATTGGGCTCTCGGTGTCCCGTTTTATTAACAGCTATACAAAGGCTATCAGAGGATGCAAAGAGCAAATGGCAGTACCACTTTTTGACAGTCAAGTAACCAACCAGTCAGAATTCTTGTACTAGTGTGTATAATATGGTAAACAAAATAATTTGGTTATCGTGACTTTCTGGGGTTTACTCCTTGCAATGTTTACTTAATAAGCCTGTAAAAGTGGTATTCCATCTTCTGTAAAAATATTAATAAAAAATACCTAGATAATGAAGTGCATGTGTAGCATGGATGATACATTAGTAGTATATTAGTACATTAGTAGTATAGAAAAGAGTTATCATTTTTATAACATTAATATTACTTTTAAGACTGCATCCGTTTAGAATTCAATCTCTGCTTTGTTTAGCTGAAAAGGATACAGAAGTAATGATACTTTGAACTTTCCTGCAGTAAAACCTCATTATCTTTCTTCCCCTGACGGATATTAGCCTTTTAGCTTTTGTTAACTATTTAGGAAGTAATGAATGTGACAAGTTCTTTTACAAAGATAACAGTTCCTGTTTTTTTAACTCTTGCTTGACTGGTAAACACTAAGGGACTTCTGATAGTTTCCTCATTAGGACTAGTATAATATGTGTATATGTTTATACCCTCATGCCACATAACTTCAGATACACTTTAATTGAGTGATTGCTGATTTCTCAAGATGAGCTATAAAATAGCTAAAGCCTAGCACTGATTACGCACTCACACCGCCTGCTGCACCAGAAGCTGCAGTTTGGCTGTATAATAGCCAAACTCTGCCTACCAATTTACTCAGTTGGCATCCCCATAGTGGCAAATTACAATTGTGGTCTATGGCTGTGCTTAACTTAATAGCTACAAAAATGAATAACTTTATGATTAACCACTTCACCTCAAAGGGTTTTTCCCCTTAAAAAAAACAGAACAATTTTCACCTATCAGCACTCTTTCCATTCATTTGCCTATAACTTTATTGCTACATATCATAACGAAACAATCTATATCTTGTTTTTTTCGCCGCCAATTAGGCTTTCTTTGGGGAGTACTTTTTGCTAAGAATTATTTTATTCTAAAAATGTTTTATCAGGAAAATAAGAATTTTTTTTTTTTAGAAAATTCATTATTTCTCAGTTTGTGGCCATTATAGTTTTAAAATAATACATGCCAATGGAATTAAAACCCACATATTTTATTTGCCCATTTGTCCCGGTTATTGCAACATTTAAAATTTTTCACTAGTACAATGTATGGCGCCAATATTTCATTTGGACATAAAGGTGTATTTTTTCAGTTTTGCGTCCATCCCTGATTACAAGCCCATAATTTAAAAAGTTATATTAACCTCTTGACGACCAGCTAACGCCGATTGGCGTAAACTGGTCGTCTGCGGGTTACCATGGAAACGGCCGCTCGATCGAGCGGCCTTTCCATGTCAGTTCACGGAGGGTGTCTCTGTGAACAGCCAGAGAGCCGCCGATAGCGGCTCGCCGGCAAAATGTAAACAGGCGGGGAAGAAATCCCCGCTGTTTACATGATACGGCGCTGCTGCGCAGCAGCGCCGTAAGGCAGATCGGCGATCCCCGGCCTCTGATTGGCCGGGGATTGCCGGCATATGATAGGCTGAAGCCTATCCCACAATGCGCAGGACGGATATCCGTCCTGCGCAGCCCAGCAAGGGAGAGGGAGGTAAGGGGAGGGAGGGAGCGCACAAAACGCTGCGGAGGGGGGCTTTGAGGAGCCCCCCCCGCTACCCACTAATGGCCGGCGGCGATCAGACCCCCCCAGCAGGACATCCCCCTAGTGGGGAAAAAAGGGGGGTAGTCTGATCGCCCTGCTGCACTCCTGATCGGTGCTGCGGGCTGTAGAGCCCACGCAGCACCGATCAGTGAAAATTCCCCTGGTCGGCAAGTGGTTAATATACCTGATTGACGTACATATTAACAAAGTTCAGTCCCTAAAGTAACTATTTATGTATTTTTTTTGTAATTTTTATTTTTTTTATTAAAAAAAAAAAAAAAGTGTTTGCCAATCAATGGGAGTGTGGGAGGTCAGGAGTCAATTTAAATAGAAAAAACAAGGTAACTAGGGATTGTTTGCTAAAAAAAAAAAAGGGGGGATGTAATTTTACAATTTGGCCATAAGATGTCCTCAGTGGTGTATTCAGTCTCCATACTATTGGTACGGAAACAAAAGGACAACGTAGCTGGGATTTGTGAATGGCAGAGCCATTTGAATAGATGGCTGCAGTCATTCACACGGGGAATTAGATCAATGAATGGGATCTGTTTTCCCATTCATTGATCTAGCGGCTGACGATTGGCAGTAATGAGCGGCGGTACCGAGCACGGGGCGGGGGGGGGGGGAGCGGGGGGGGGGGGAGGGAGGTAGTACCTACACCCCTGCCCAGAGTTGTGGCATTTTGCAGGGGCTTAGTTTACTCTGCCCGGTAGAGGGGAAATGTTTAAAACCAGAAAAAAAGTTTGTCCCAAATGTATGGAGTCTTAGATAAACTGACAAATAGAGCTCTTCCTGGGAATCAGAAGAGGGAGCACACTTTGAGGATAAAACCTGGGTCAAAGCTTTCACATAAAATGGACAGTATCCTGGCAGTTTTAGGGATCACCAGGCTCGGATTTACATCACTGGAGCCTATAGGCACAGAAATCCTGGCACCCTAAATGTCACCCTCCATTAACCTACAAACCCCTCCGAACTGCACTGCAAGTGTGCTGACTTGTCCAGCTGTCACTTCTCCCTTACTTCCCCTGTTCATCTTAGGTAGCTACAGGTGTCCCTCATCATTAGGTAGGCTTAGGGACCTCAGAATTAAGAAGCTAGTGGTGCCCCCGGCAGAGAGGAGATCTCGTCAGTGGAATGCAGAGAGCTGGGTGAGTAGCCTCTCATTTATGATCTGATTGGACTGTATAGGGAAGGAGGGAGGGAGGCCCTAGGGGAGAGGAGTAAGTCGCCTTTCCCTCATCAGGTGCCTGTAGGCACATGCCTTATGGTAAATCTGGCCCTGGGGATCAGAGGTGGGTAGCGCCGGGGTAGATGGGACACTGGCCATACTTGGAACCAGGGTTACCAGGAGACTGATAATCAAGAGTTGGAAGGAGTCTATGCCTCCTACTTTAAATGATCGGGTAGCAGCAATGTTTGCATTCTTCAAGAATTACATTTAGGAAAAGGAGAATCTCATTAGTTAGAGCAATGGAGAAATGATGATTGATAGCAACTAAATTGGAATGCTACAGGCAACATAGACTGTAGGATGATTGGGGCAGGAAAGGGAGAAAGAAAAAAATGTGTACGAATGAAAGATTGCAAAGGAATGAACGCAAACTGAATGGGCTTGAATGAAAAATGAAAGGATGAATGTGTAATTTCCAGAAGGATGAGGGTATATGATCTTAAAGAATGCCTACCTGGGATGGAATGGCCATATATTACCACAAATCTTGTTTGCATTATGTATAATCAGTTTAGACAAAAAATAACATTTGTGCTTTGTGTGTTTGTTTGTTCTTGTTTATGGTTCTTTTTCCAGCTATGATGCCAATTACCCATCTAAAGAGGGAACTGATGAAAACTGATGAAGCCCATTTTAGAGTTGGTTGGGTCCATTTCATCTAGGCTGAGTTGGAAAGAAAAAATATTGAAAGGGGTGTGTGCTCAAATTAACTGGTCTTTCATTAGATGTTTATAAATCTGGCTTGCATGCAAATTTCATGCTGCTTGGAATTGAGCCAACAAGTGTGCCTTCTGTTGGCCCAGGTCCAAGCTGCATCCAATTTACATATTAGCATCTCATTGGCCATCTCTAACTGCCACATGTTTACTTCACTGCAGACTTGTCGCACATGGTTAAAATATTGAGTTACAATGCTAATTATTGCAATTAATTATTTGTTATTGTTGTGAAAATATCTAAAAGCTTGCTTCGTTTTTGTTTTATCTTGCTTTTACTCCTCTCCTTGGATTCAACTTTCCTCTATGATGGCACATGATTTATATCCCAAAATGTAGAATCAAGCAGAACCAATTTAAAGATATCCCAGTAGTGCTTGCTGGGAAAGGATCCAAGTCCTGAGATAGAGGGAGCATATTCTATGGGAATCTGTGTTTCTATGACTGCACATCAACATGATTGTTATTGAATGATCTCTTCAATTCATTAAACACTTGAAAAGTTATTTGCTTAACCTGTTTATTTTTCTTGCAGATACTTTAAAACTGAATTACCTAATTTGATCATAACGTGTGAAGAAGTTCAATGAAACATTGTGCTGTGCAGTGGAATGCCTTGCTGCATCGCATTTAACAAAGCATATATCAGGGCGGCTGTATATAGCTGAAGTAATTCAGAAAATTCTGTTTTGGCTTTAGTAAACATTACCTGTTCAGCAAGTTAGAACAAGAAAGCTAATATTTGGTTTAAGTCATAGGGGTTCATTCATCAAACATTGATAATATTACAGCGCACGGCAATATTACCGTTACTTAGGTGCAAGTACCGCAAGATACACTAGTCGTGGGACCCGCGATACTCCAGCAGCATGCCAGCTACTACATTAATGGTAACATTGCTGCTTGCTGTGTTTGCGCGGCAATATTACAGTTACTTACGCGCAAGTAATGCGAGATACACTAGTCGTGGGACCCGCGATACTCCAGCAGCATGCCAGCTACTACGTTAATGGCAACATTGCTGCTTGCTGTGTTTGCACGGCAATATTACAGTTACTTACGCACAAGTAATGCGAGATACACTAGTCGTGGGACCCGCGATACTCCAGCAGCATGCCAGCTACTATGGTAATGGTAATGGTAACATTGCTGCTTGCTGTGTTTACACGGCAATATTACAGTTACTTACGCGCAAGTAATGCGAGATACACTAGTCGTGGGACCCGCGATACTCCAGCAGCATGCCAGCTACTATGGTAATGGTAATGGTAACATTGCTGCTTGCTGTGTTTGCACGGCAATATTACAGTTACTTACGCGCAAGTAATGCGAGATACACTAGTCGTGGGACCCGCGATACTCCAGCAGCATGCCAGCTACTACGTTAATGGTAACATTGCTGCTTGCTGTGTTTGCACGGCAATATTACAGTTACTTACGCACAAGTAATGCGAGATACACTAGTCGTGGGACCCGCGATACTCCAGCAGCATGCCAGCTACTATGGTAATGGTAACATTGCTGCTTGCTGTGTTTACACGGCAATATTACAGTTACTTACGCGCAAGTAATGCGAGATACACTAGTCGTGGGACCCGCGATACTCCAGCAGCATGCCAGCTACTACGTTAATGGTAACATTGCTGCTTGCTGTGTTTGCACGGCAATATTACAGTTACTTACGCGCAAGTAATGCGAGATACACTAGTCGTGGGACCCGCGATACTCCAGCAGCATGCCAGCTACTATGGTAATGGTAATGGTAACATTGCTGTGTGCTGTGTGTGCGCAGCAATATTACAGTTACTTACGTGCAAGTAATGCGAGATACACTAGTCGTGGGACCCACGATACTCCAGCAGCATGCCAGCTACTATGGTAATGGTAACATTGCTGCGTGCAATGTGATATACACTAGTCGTGGGATCCACGATACTCCAGCAGCATGCCAGCTAGTATAGTAATGGTAACATTGCTGCTTGCCGTGCGTGCATGAGCTTACATTCTAATTGCTACCATAGTCATTGCCTGATGCCCTACCACTGATGTCCTGCCTACCATATTTTGTACTTATATAGCACTGACCACGTTCTGCAACACTTTAGAGTACATAGCCATGTCACTGACTGTCCTCAGAGGAGCTCACAATCTAATCCCCAGCATAGTCATAGTCTAATGTCCTACCATATTATTATGTATTTATATAGCACTGACATTTTATGCAGCACTTTACAGAGTACATAGTCATGTCACTGACTATCCTCAGAGAAGCTCAAAATCGAATCCTACCATAGTCACTGAATGTTAATCTAATTCTAATATAGTCATAGTCTAATGTTCTACCATATTATTATTATATACAGTATTTATATAGTGCTGACATCTTCTGCAGCACTTTACAGAGTACATAGTCATGCCACTGACTATCCTCAGAGAAGCTCAAAATCGAATCCTACCATAGTCACTGAATGTTAATCTAATTCTAATATAGTCATAGTCTAATGTCCTACCATATTATTATTATATACAGTATTTATATAGTGCTGACATCTTCTGCAGCACTTTACAGAGTACATAGTCATGCCACTGGCTGTCCTCAGAGGAGTTCACAACCCCCCCTCTCACCCCCCTCGCCTGAGTCCCCTCCTCTCGCGCTCCCCCTCCAGATATTAGAGTCAGCGGCAGCAGGCAGCAAATGACTCATCCGACTTCCACGTTCCAGATACCATAGCGCTGAATGCCACAGATCTTCTCTGCCTTCAGTGCCGTTCACTGTACTTCCTGATTAGCAGAAGTACAGTGAGCAGCATTGAAGGCGGAAAAGACCTGTGGCATGCAGCGCTCTGTATCTGGAACGTGGAAGTGAGGGGAGTCATTCCCTGCCTGCTGCCACTGACATTGCTAACATATACTGGGGCTGCTATACTACCTATACTTGGTCAACTATACTACCTATCTATGCTAGGACAACTAAGCTACCTATACTGGGGGCAGCTATACTACCTATACTGGGGTAACTATACTAGCTAACTATACTGGGGCAACTATACTAGCTACCTATACTGGGGCAACTATACTAGCTACCTATATTGGGGGCAACTATACCTGGATACCCTCGACTGGGGGGCACCTATACCTTGCTACCTACCTGCCTATACTGAGGGTGAAAGTTTTTGGGCGCTGTACGAGCATTTCCAATCCGGGGGGGGGGGGGGGGGGACAGGTCTGATGACTTCTGATGGTGGCCCTGCGTGGGTGTATCTGTATGTCTGCATCTGTGTGTGTAATGCATAGCAATCATTTTGGAAATGTCCTGCCCTAAATGGGGTGTGGCATGTTAAGGTGGGAGTATGTTAAGGGTGGAGTGTAGGGCATCAGGTTTAATGTGTCTGCAGGCATCTGAGATATAAGGCTTCATTCACACATAAGATGGTTCTCAGCCAAGGTGCAGCACATGACTGGAGCAGGACAGGTAAAGAGAAGAGCAATGACACTTAGAGGAGTTGATCTGGCAGCCCAGATCCCTTGTTGACGCATTGGGGTTGCTGTACACATGCTACATGGGTTGGTGATTTGCACTGCTAGTTCATCTCGTCCAAGCACGGCTCCTGCTTTGTTGTGTCTCTGCAGTTTAGCAAAGTGTCTGCACTGCACTCAGTCCTAAACTGGTCAATCGAAGGATTGGAACTTTAAGTGAACCTGAAGTGTAAATAAAATTATGAAATAGGTATGTGTAGTATGGATGATAAATAGAACATTAATAACAATGGAATAACAATGGAAATGAGTCTTAGTTTTATTTTCATTTGTATGACTTAATTTTTTTAAACTGCTTCAGACTGGCTGCTATTTAGAATCCACACTCTGCCTTGTTAAGCTGAAAGAGAAAGCAAAGTAATGGCCCTTTGAACTTTCCTGCACTTAAACTTTATTAGAAACCTTATCTCCCTGATTCTCAGCTGTTTTATCCTCTATTTACTTTTCAGGAAACCTTACTAAATTCGACAAGCTGTTGACCAGCTCTTTTGCATCAATAGCAACTCTAGTTCTTTACCGCTTGCTGTACTGTAAAACAGAATAGGAACTTCAGGCAATTTCTTATTAGGGCTAGTATTATATTTTGCTATGTTTATCTCATCATTTCACTCCTGGTATGCTTTAAGGATCGTGTGCAGGGGCATAACAATGGACCCTGCAAGGGATGCCTCCACAGGGGGGCTCAAAAGCCACAGGGGGCCCGTGGGGGGAAACGTTTGAGAGACTTACAGCTAAGGGCATGGAGAGAAAAAACGTATTCTGCCCTCGCACCATTGTTATATTGACTGCATGTGTCCACAACACAGATAAGGACTCATACACACTTTGGAATTTGTACACTGTCCCTGCTCCCTAGGGTTTGTAAAAAACATCTGTCTCTCGCTGCTGCAAAGTTCTGATGACTTCATGTACAACCTTACAAACAAAGGAGTCACATTTTGAAAAAAGGTGTAGACTTTCCCTTTTCAGCAATTACACCTAAAGGATTCCTAGATTCTTATCACACACAGGCGAATGACCTTATGGCATCTGATTACTTTTACAACACAGTGGAGTGGAGATTGATGTCTGACTGTTGCTGCCTCATTGAGAGCTTGTTGTCTCAAATGGAGTCCAAGCTCCTGTAATAACAGTATCAATCAGTGACACTCTGAATGTTTTGCCACAGTTACAGTGAATACTATATTGTCAGGCCTGCGGAGCTTACCTCCGCTGCAGCGACCAGCAGCGCGTCTACGACTTCCGGGTCACCTGGGTGTGTTGCCAGAGATGATGTCAGCGGCTCGTCAGCTGGGCTTCACTCGCAGGGAGAGAAAGAGGGTGGATGCACACGCTGTTTGCGTCGCCGGTTTGCGACAGCCGGTCAGCTGACACACAGGGCTCCACCTCCATATGCTGATTGCTGGGCAGGATGGAGGCGTGGTTGCACTCCCACCTCGGGCTATTTAGCCTCACTCTGCCAGTCTATCATTGTCTGTTGTAGCTAACACTTCACTGTGAAGGCTTCAAACCTTAGTCAGATCCGTGTGTGCTTTGAACCGGCAGGACCCCGGGGATTTCACACTAGCTCAGGAATGAATATTTATCATTGTGATTGTATTATTTGACCTCAGCTTTGCTCTTACTACTCTTTTGCCTAACCATTCTGTACCTCTGCCTATCTGATCTGTTGCCGACCTCTGCCTGAATACTAACTCTGGTTTTGCCTAACGATTTTGTACCTTATCTGTCAGATCTGTTACCGATTTGTTGACCACTCTATTATCTAACTGAGACAGTATTGCCTTCTACTGTCTGCAGGCGATTCCCATATTGGGAACCTCTGATACCTGTCTGTCTGCTAGTGCTCACACACTAGCAGATCGTTACATTACAACAGACCAAACGATAATATGGAAGAGCTTTGTAAACAAGTTCAAGCTCTCACGCTGGCGGTTGGTAACCTAAGCGATATGGTAACTAACCAGCAGCAGCAATTGGACACTTTGTCTCGGGCTGTTCGCGGACTGCAGTCACAGCAGCCAGGACAATCTTCTCCACCGGTACACTCGGCAACTGAGTCAAAAATGCCATTGCCAGAAAAGTTCTCAGGTCTTAGAAGCGATTTCCATAACTTCAGGAGTCGCTGTCTGTCATACTTTGAAGTAAGACCCATTTCTTCTGGCAGTGAGCATCAGAGGGTCACGTTAGTTAAAACACTCCTGCAGGGGGCTTCACAGACGTGGGCCTATAATTTACCACCTGAACATGAGGCTTAAAAATCAGTGAAAGATTTTTTTGAGGCTATGGCTATCATTTACGATGACCCCGATATAGACGCCACTGCTGTCATGAAACTGCGTAGTCTCTGTCAGGGACGTAACTCTGCAGAGGACTATGCAGCAGAATTCAGGAAGTGGGCCAGTGCTTCTAGGTGGGAAAACTATGCATTATTGGATCCATTTCTAATGGGCTTGTCTGACAAGGTCTCAGAATTATTAATCGGTCATCCTGAGCCCCGATCTCTAGATGAGGCCATCTCCCTAGCTATTAAAGTTGACCGAAGAATTCGTTACCACCAACACAGCAGATCTCGGTCGTTTCTTCGTCCTCCTGTGTCATCGGCCAGTCCCACCTCTGCTCAGGTTGATGAACTCATGCAGTTAGGGCATGCCAAACTCTCAGACAGTGAGAAACAGAGAAGGAGACAGGAGGGTCTGTGTTTATACTGCGGGGAGAAAGGGCATCTGGTACAGAATTGTATTAAGAAAGCGGGAAACTCCTCCGCCTAGGTTCTGTTGGGGTGTACTCCTAGGCGTCCTTCAGACACCCCAAAATTTTGATAAGTTACTGCTACCCATTAAAGTCTGGCTGAAGGATTCTGAGTTTTCCTCACAAACCTTTATAGACTCGGGAGCGGCTGGAAATGTTATCGATTTCACTCTTGTAGAGAGATGGGGTATTCCTTTAATACCAATGCAGAAAAAACTGTATGTCACAGGAATTGATGATTCTCCTCTACAGGATAAACAACCTATTTCCCAAACAGCTCCACTCACTTGCCAGATTGGCCTTTTTCATGTAGAGGAGATGCAATTTTATGTTCTCAGAATGTCGTCTTGTTCCTTTGTACTTGGCCTTCCCTGGCTACAGAAACACTCTCCTCACTTTGATTGGGGAACTGGACAACTCATGTCCTGGTCTCCATTTTGTCAGAAAAATTGCCTACAAAATTTGCCTTTACATTCTGTTGAGCTGTCAGGAGAGGGGATGCCTAAGCAGTATGTTCAGTTTACTGACGTATTTTCACCTCAATCTGCTGATAGACTGCCTCCTCATCGTTCCTTCGATTGTCCTATTGAGTTACGCCCTGGCACTATGCCTCCCAGAGGTCATATCTACCCCCTGTCTGGTCCTGAAAAAAGAGCTATGCAGGAATATATTAAGGAAAATTTAGAGAAGGGTTTCATCCGCCCTTCTAACTCTCCAGCCGCAGCAGGGTTCTTCTTCGTTCAGAAGAAAGATGGTGGTCTCAGACCATGTGTGGATTACAGGGGTCTGAATAACATCACGGTGAAAAACAGATATCCTCTACGCCTCATTGAGGATCTGTTTTCACAGGTTTCTGGAGCTCAGATATTCTCCAAATTGGATCTGAGAGGAGCTTATAATTTAATCAGGATCAGACAGGGGGATGAGTGGAAGACCGCATTCAATACGCAAGATGGCCATTATGAATACTTAGTCATGCCATTCGGGTTATGCAATGCACCTGCTGTCTTCCAGGAGTTTAACGAGATTTTTCGGTATGTATTGGGGAGATTTGTTATTGTATATCTTGATGACATCCTTATCTTCTCCAAATCTCTAGACATTCATCACCAGCATGTGAGGTTTGTCTTACAGAAATTGAGAGAAAATTTGCTTTATGCTAAACTTGAAAAATGTATTTTCGAAGTCAGGGAGATCCCATTCCTTGGGTACATTATCTTTGACTTAGGTCTGTCAATGGACCAAAAGAAGGTTGATGCAGTTTTGCAGTGGCCTCAACCTCTTGGTCTTAAACAATTACAGTGATTTATAGGTTTCGTGAACTATTATCGCAAGTTTATTCGTAACTTCTCGACCATTGTGGCTCCTCTGACTGATATGACCAAAAAAGGAGCCGATCCTTCTAAATGGTCTGTGAAGGCTTCTCAAGCATTTCAGACCCTAAAGGAGGCCTTCTGCTCTGCCCCTATTCTAATGCACGCCAGTTTTTAGGTCAGCCGAACGCTTACACCGTGTGCATTTTTCTCAAGAAAGTTTAGCTCGGCCGAGCACAATTATGACATTGGTAATAGGGAGCTCTTAGCTGTGAAAATGGCCTTTGAGGAATGGAGGCATTGGCTGGAAGGGGCAGAGCACAACAGACCACACAAATCTTGAGTATATAGAAGGAGCTAAAAGACTGAACCCTAGACAGGCCCGGTGGGCTTTGTTCTTTTCTCATTTTAAATTCATTATAACGTATAAGCCTGGTAGTAAGAATGTGAAGGCTGACACTCTACTATCCAGATGTTTTGAACCTGAGGAGTCTAAACCTGTTACACCTACTAACATACTCTCTGATCATGTCGTTATCTCTGCAACTGAGTTATCAGTAGATTTGCTAGAATCACTGGCTCAATTTCAGACAGAGGCCTCTGCTGGGAAACCTCCTGACTGTTCATTTGTTTCTTTACATTTGCGGTTGTCTGTTCTGAAACACTGTCACTGCAGTAAGATAGCCAGACACCAGAACTCTAAACTTACTCCAGCGTCATTTCTGGTGGCCTTCCATGCGAAATGACTGCAAGAGTTTTGTAGCAGCATGTAGTGTATGTGCTAGAAGCAAAGCTACCAGGAATGCTCCTGCTGGTACTTTGCAGCCTTTGCCAATTCTCAGTTCTCCTTGGAAGCACATTTCCATGGATTTTGTGGTGGATCTTCCTATTTCCCAATGGAAGACGGTGGTCTGGGTTGTTGTAGACAGATTCAGCAAAATGGCACATTTCGTACCCTTGGAGAAGTTACCTTCTGCCAAAGAGTTGTCTGATTTATTCATTGAGCACATTTTTAGTTTACACTGTATTCCCGAAAATGTTGTTTCCGACAGAGGAGTTCAATTCGTGTCTCAGTTCTGGAAAAACTTCTGTGCACATCTTGGAATGTCTTTGTCATTCTCTTCAGGGTTCCATCCTCAGACAAATGGTCAGACAGAGAGAATAAATCAGTCTTTAGAGCAGTTTCTACGTTGTTATGTCTCTGAGTCTCAGGAAGATTGGGTGCAGTTCCTGCCGTTTGTAGAGTTTTCCCATAATAATTTGTTGGATGCCTCATCTAAACTTTCTCCTTTTCAAGTAGTTTATGGGAGATCCCCTAGGTTCTATTTTGCTCCCTCTTCTTCTTCACCCTTTCCAGTCCTGCAGGATTGGGTGGTCAAGATGCAGGAGGTCTGGTCCTCGGTCAACCAGAATTTAAGAGAGGCTGCCGCTTCTCAGAAGTGACAGGCCGATCGCCATCGTTCTCCTCATAAGCAGTTCTCTCCCGGAGATCGAGTGTGGGTGTCCACAAAAAACATTGCGCTGCGTCAGCCATCAGCTAAACTAGGTCCTAAGTTTATTGGTCTATACGTCATTTCTGAAAGGATTAATGAGGTGACCTATAAAGTGTCCCTGCCGGCTTCTATGAGAGGAACCAGATCTTTCCATGTGTCCCTTCTGAAATGCTGATGCTGATACTGACTCTCCTCCCTCTCCTGTTATAATTGATGGTGAGCCTGAATATGAAGTGGAGAGGATACTGGATTCCAGGAGAAACAGAAATTCTTTACAGTATCTAGTACATTGGAAGGGCTATGGTCCGGAGGAAAGATTGTGGATTCCGGCTCACAGACTTCATGTTGATGAGTTAATTTCTGAGTTTCATACTTCTCACCCTGACAAACCTGCTCTGGCGTGTTCGGAGACCACGCCTCAGGGGAGGGGTAATGTTCAGGCCTGCGGAGCTTACCTCCGCTGCGTCGACCAGCAGCACGTCTGCGACTTCCAGGTCACCTGGCTGCGTTGCCAGAGATGACATCAGCGGCTCGTCAGCTGGGCTTCACTCGCAAGGAGAGAAAGAGGATGGACGCACACACTGTTTGTGTCGAACCTCTTATGCCCTTAGGAAGCATGTCAGCTGACAGCCGGTCAGCTGACACGCAGGGCTACATGGGTCCACAACACAGATAAGGACTCATACACACTTTGGAATTTGTACACTGTCCCTGCTCCCTAGGGTTCGTAAAAAACATCTGTCTCTCACTGCTGCAAAGTTCTGATGACTTCATGTACAACCTAACAAACAAAGGAGTCACATTTTGAAAAAAGGTGTAGACTTTCCCTTTTCAGCAATCACACCGAAAGGATTCCTAGATTCTTATCACACACAGGCGAATGACCTTATGGAATCTGATTACTTTTACAACACAGTGGAGTGGAGATTGATGTCTGACTGTTGCTGCCTCATTGAGAGCTTGTTGTCTCAAATGGAGTCCAAGCTCCTGTAATAACAGTATCAATCAGTGACACTCTGAATGTTTTGCCACAATTACAGTGAATACTATATTGTCAGGCCTGCGGAGCTTACCTCCGCTGCAGCGACCAGCAGCGCGTCTACGACTTCCGGGTCACCTGGCTGTGTTGCCAGAGATGACGTCAGCGGCTCGTCAGCTGGGCTTCACTCGCAGGGAGAGAAAGAGGGTGGATGCACACGCTGTTTGCGTCGCACCTCTTATGCCCTTAGGAAGCGTGTCAGCTGACACGCAGGGCTCCACCTCCATATGCTGATTGCTGGGCAGGATGGAGGCGTGGTTGCACTCCCACCTCGGGCTATTTAGCCTCACTCTGCCAGTCTATCATTGTCTGTTGTAGCTAACACTTCACTGTGAAGGCTTCAAACCTTAGTCAGATCCGTGTGTGCTTTGAACCAGCAGGACCCCGGGGATTTCACACTAGCTCAGGAATGAATATTTATCATTGTGATTGTATTATTTGACCTCAGCTTTGCTCTTACTACTCTTTTGCCTAACCATTCTGTACCTCTGCCTATCTGATCTGTTGCCGACCTCTGCCTGTATACTCACTCTGATTTTGCCTAACGATTTTGTACCTTATCTGTCAGATCTGTTACCAACCCGATTTGTTGACCACTCTATTATCTAACCGAGACAGTATTGCCTTCTACTGTCTGCAGGCGATTCCCTTATTGGGAACCTCTGATACCTGTGATACCTGCTCACATACTAGCAGATCGTTACATATATCTTATGTTCAGCATGTCATTGTTGTTCCCAATACAGCATGTGCTCTCATGTAGTAAAATAATATGGCTGTGTGTGTATGTATGTACTGGGAGCAGAGCTGCGACAAAGGACTTGTCGGCTGCAAGGGCTAGAGGAAGCCATGGGTAAGTAGATCTAGGGGAAGCATAGATTGCCTGACGTTTCCTTTAACGCGTCACTCTCCGGACTCCTCCTCCTCACTCACTTCACAGTGCCACTGCCAGCCACTACCACCGGTACTATTTTACTTTCCTTAAACTTTTGTATGGGGAAGCGGGCAGAGGGGGGAGCGCTAGCGGAGGGGGTGGGGGGAATTTCCGACCCCCCCCGCGATCGGGGCATGCTCCCCCCTTATGCCTGCAACCCCATAGGGCCCCCAAAAGCGGGATGTTCGGGGAGTTCGGGGTTCGGCCCGAACATACCGAACATTGCGGCCATGTTCGGCGAACGTTCCCGAACCCGAACATCCAGGTATTCGCCCAACACTAATTGTGGCCAGGAACGCGAAGAATCACTCGCGTCCCCAGCCTGTCAGCTCCTGTCACCGAAACAGGAAGTGGCTGCCGGCGGGGCCAGGAGGATCGGAGGGAGACGGCGAGGGCACCGGACAGCTGCAGCGGGCTATTGGAAGCCCCAGGTGAGTAAAACTCATTTTTTTTGTTTGACTTAAGTGTCCCTTTAAAGAGGAACTGAACCAAAAAAAAGTCACTAAATTGAGTCTCCTTATCCCTTTGAAATGAATGATTAGACACAAAACACTTGTGAAGGGCAATATAAAAGTAGACATATTTGTGCAATACAACTATGAATAAAAGAGAATGGCAGGCTCCATCTTGCAACTCTCTCCCTCCATTTTGCAGCTCTCACTCCATGGGAGGTGCAGAGTCTGATTCTGTGGGCGGTGTTACAGTTGGAGTTAGACATGCCCATTCACGCCCACAGAATGAGATTTGCAGCCCAGTGTCATGAGGTCATCATCAGTCGCCCTGTTACAGGAAAGTGACAGCTGTGGCTTCTGCTGCTGCCCTGCACTATATTGGCACATGCCTTGATAAAGTATTATTATTTTTTCTCTAACTATGCCTCCTGCAGTGTGAGATCGTCTGCTTGTCATCCTGTAGCTCCCCATATATATATATATATATATATATATATGTATATATATATATATTCATATATATATATATATATATATATATATATATATATATATATATATATATATATATATATATATATATATATATATACACACTCTTATATACGTCACTCTTATATACGTCACTCTTTATAAAACTAACCAAATGTACACAAAAAAAATGACAGCCACGCATATGCTTCACTGATATTACTTCACTCTTGCTAATTTCAGGAAAATTTTTTTTTGACAGAAAACAACCCTTTTAGATACACAATCGCCCCCTCTCGTTATCAATTTACATACGTACACCCTAAGAGAGGTTTGGTACTTCACAGTATAAAAAAGACTGAACAGGTTTTTCCCAAAAATCATAAATATATATGCTTCACTGTTAATGCTTCACTCTTTATAAAACTGACCAAATGTCCACTAAAAAAATATGCAAGCACGCATATGCTTCACGGTTATTATTTCACTCCTGTTAATATCAGGAAAAACTTATATTTTTGCCAAAAAGCAACCCACAATCTCCCCCTCTTGCTATTAGTTCACATACACACTAATAGAGGTTTGGCGCTTCACAGTGTAAAAAGGACTGTTATATTTTTTTATTGGATACTTGTTTAGTTTTATATAGAGTGAAGCACTAACAGTGAAGCATATATATGTAGTCATGTTTTTTTCTGGGAAAAACTTGTTCAGTCCTTTTTACACTGTGAAGCGCTTCACTGATATTACTTCACTCTTGCTAATTTCAGTAAAAACATTTTTTTGCCAAAAAGCAACCCCTTTAGATACACAATGGGCTTGATTCACAAAGCCATGCTAACTGTTTAGCACGGGCGTGCTAAACAGTTAGCACGTGAAGTGCTGCTTGTGGACTTTTGCGTGCGCAAAGTGCCGCGATCGCAGACAAAAGTCCGCGTTATCGCACGCAAATGTTCGCGATCGCGGCACTTCACGTGCTAACTGTTTAGCACACCCGTGCTAAACAGTTAGCACGGCTTTGTGAATCAAGCCCAATGTCCCCCTCTCGTTATCAGTTCACATACACAGAGAGGTTTGGTGCTTCACAGTGTAAGGAGGACTGTTATATGTTTTTAGTGGACATTTGTTTAGTTTTATATAGAGTGAAGCATTAACAGTGAAGCACATAAATGTATTCATTTTTTTCCAGGGAAAAACTTGTTCAGTCCTTTTTACACTGTGAAGCACTATAAGCGCTTTTATAAGCACTTTTTAGCCATCAGAACTTTCTGAAAGCTTTTTAAAAAGGGCTCCCATTGACTTACATTAAAATCGCGATCACGGTAAAATCGCTCAGAAAAGTGCTTATAGTGTGTCTGAGCCCTTATGCAGAGAAGGGGAGAAATGGTGAGGAGAGAAAAGCTGAAAGAGAAGGAAAAAGATAGTTAAGTGACAGGACAATATGCTCTGTACAGCACTGCAAAAGATGGCGCTATATAAATCCTATATAATAATAGGCAACTGTCCCTGCGTACAGCAGGGACAGTTGTCTCTGTGTAGCTGGGTCCGTGCTTTTTGCTACTGCGCATGTGCATAGCACGGACCCAGCCTCTCACACACAGGAGGACGGGGCCAGGGAGCCGAGCGGGCGGCGTGTGAGCGGACAGCCGGATGTAAAATCGACAGTGATTTGAAAAGCGCATGGCTAATGTTACCCTATGACTGTGTTCTCACATTAGCGTAGTGATTTTTTTTAAAAGCGCAAACACACTGCATGTAGCATTTTTTGGAGCGATTCATTCAAAAATCGCTCTAAAAATCGCACTCACAAATTGCTAGTGATTGCTATTGTGATTTTGGCGTGCTCTAGTCCAGAAAGAAGAGGTATAGGGACAAATTGAGAATAGCCTGAGATGGAGCAGAGATCTTATCTGTATTGCAGACCCACATCACACAGAGGCTACTTGCTTGTAATGTGACTCCCTGCCAGACACTCACACAAGTCAGAAAGCAGCCCTCCTGGAGTCTAGGGACTGTCAAAAACTTTTCAATTTGTTTAACACCTTATCCAAACATGCAGTCATTATAACAATGGGGAGAGACCAGACAGATTTTTGCCCATGGACCCTCCATGCACAGCTCTACATCATGCTGCCCTCTAATTGCACTTTTATCAGCTAGCCCAGTGTTTCCCATTGCCTTACAACAAAGTTAAGTTTCTAAAGTCCCTCAGCTGGCTGTCAGGATTCTCTTTTCACAGTCACAGAGCCTCCTGATGACTCACTGTGTCAACAAACAAAGCTGCATGGGGATTTGCATAAGCAGGAGAAAATCTCCCATTGATCTCTGGGAGCCTTGCCCAGGCAGAGTAAGTCACAGAGGGTGTGGCTTATCAATATAATTGTATATTATAGTTTATTCACATATTTTATACATATATTGTACTGTTTTTGCCTACAATTTTTAACATGGATTGCAATGCTCTGTTTTCATATTCTGAGTTCAGTTCCTAAGTGTTTTTATCTGCATGGGGAAAACACATTGGTCCTCAGTTTTCCTGTGCAGAAAGCGAGGGGGGTGGGGGGGCCCCATCCAAAGTTTTGCAGGGAGAGGGGCCCATCCAATGTTTCGCAGGAGGGCCCAGTGATGTCTAGTTACGCCCCTGATCGTGTGTATGAGGTATACGTTTCTATCAATGAGGGAAGGTTTTTAATGTGTGGATAAAATGCATCTCTGATCTGTGACAGTTTTATCAAAGCTCGCTATCAAATCCAACACTCAATGCAAAACTCCAATGTCAAAGCAATTTAAGAATGAGAATTTGTATTCTTAGAAACGTCCATGTGTGAATGATTAATCACTGAGACAGCTTTTGGCTCTAGCAGAGGGACTGTAGCGGTCAGTGTAGAGTCTTCCTGTGATCATCGCTCTCAGATTTTTTCCTCCCTTGGCCAAGAATAATCTGATTCTTAATACAGTGTATGTGAAAATGTGATAATCTTTGATCATTGACGACAGATTCTGGGACTGAATTTGTGCTTTTGGCCAGCTATGGTGGAGTCACAGATTTCGGTCAAAGCCACTTCACGTTTCAGATTTGCTTTCTTTCCACAGTATTGCTTTTTGAAATATTTTCTGTAATCATAATTCCATCAAGAGTTACAGCACTGCTTAGATTTGTTTTCTGAAAAAAAAAAGTTATTAAAAAATAGAAATAACGTTTTGCAGATGCAATATGAGCACTAGACATCTTTTCTAGCATAATTACATTGGGACTTCAGAGGATAAGCTGCATACATGAATTCAGCATCAAAACATCTTGTCTGCAAATATATCTGGAAATTGGCTTCATTTTGTTTTTATTTTTTAATTTACGTCAGTTTATCTAGTTATTCTTCACTGTCATGTGAGCTACAAAATCAATCGCATAAGAAGTTTTCCTCTTTGCAGCATTGGTGGCTGGTGTGCGTGTGTGCGTGCGTGTGATTAAAAACTGCCTTGGGTGAGAATTTAACTTGGATCTAGCATGTGTACATTGACCCATTGACATTGCCCTAAAATTTAGTAGGCCAGATTTAGAATGACATTTCCAATGTCTGAATGACAGTCCTGAGCATCTAGCTGTGGGAGGGGTTTCAATATAGGCCACACAGACAGCCCGATGGTCTGTTTGAGAAAAGGTAAAGATTTCCTTTGAGAAAGGTGGATAGGCTACTGATTAAGAAGAAGTTCAATCCCGGGTTAAAGTTCCTCTTTAAAGAGTAACTGTTAGGCATTAAATACAAAATTAATTTTCTAGTGCAGGCTGTTACAATAGTCAAGAGGATGCTAATCAGGCAAATCCAAACTTTAAAATCAATCTTACTGTGCTCCTTCTCTCCCCATGCCCCCAGGCTCTAAGATGGTACGCAGACTAACAGAGACGCAAAAGAGAAGTGACATGCTATGCTGTATCAGCCTGATTGGCCTGAGCCTCTGACACTCACCTCTCTGCGCTGTGATTGGATGCCTGCTCTCCCCTTCACTCTCTATGTTTCAGCCGCGTTAGTGCACAGGGAGGGGGGCCAGAGGTTGTCTCCTGTCACAGTCCTCGACCCCCTCCTCCAGAGGCATGCATCTGCCGCCCGCCGCACGCAGAATTCTCCCTTTTCCCCGTGCTGAATATTGGGGAAGGATAAAGGAGCTGCACACAGACTTCCTGAATAATGGTACCAGGCGCTGCAGTTCCCTTCTATACTCTCTGCACTGCCTCCGGTGGTAGTGCATTGAACAGATGGGAACGCCAGCACTTGGATACATTATTAGGTGAGGCTGTGCCTGCTGCCTTTATCCTCCCCGCTGTGCTCTGAATCAGTGTGGGGAGGAGGGGGAAGCGGAGGGGGGCATTCTTTAACCTGGAGGGCACAAGATGGCCCCTGCTAGGAAAATAATATAAATTTAAGATTAAAAGAAACCAAAACATGGACAGTGCATTACATCTGATATGTAAGTAGAGCAAGCATTTATCTACTTACATATGTATTTTGTGTGGGGGGCATATGATGGCTAACAGTTGTTCTTTAAGAGCTCTTTACTGGGGGTAATTTCAGGATCCGATTTACAGTCTTTTTAATCAAATGTTCTGTCCTGTTCTCCCTCCTCTTTATGCCATACTATTTCTTACTATTTTTTTCACCCCTCCAGGGTCAGAGTTAAAAAAACAAACCCAAAATACCCCCCAAAAAACCTAACAACATAGCACCTAAAACCCCCAAACATCAATGCATACATACACCTGCAATAGAGCTGTCAAACAGGGCAGTATTTGTTTTTATATAATTTTTAATGTAGCCTATTGTAGCAAGGACCTGTTCAGGTGTATTATATCTTACGATTTTGCTGCACACAAATGGAGTATAATAATGTTAAATTCTGTACTTTTTTATATGCTTAAGCAGAGGTGTAACACCAAACCTTGTGGTACCCTTGCAAAAATCTAATGGGAACCCCCCTCTTTACTTCCTAATAGCAAGTGTGTCTAGTATAACATTTCAAGCAAATGAGCCAGTACGGCACCCTCCTATCATTCCTATAGCAAGTTAGCCACTACGGCACCCGCTTATTACTCCTAAAGCAAGAGAGCCAGTACGGCACCCGCTTATTACTCCTATAGCAAGTGAGCCAGTACGGCACCCGCTTGTTACTCCTATAGCAAGTGAGCCAGTACGGCACCCTCTTATTACTCCTATAGCAAGTGAGCCAGTACGGCACCCTCTTATTACTCCTATAGCAAGTGAGCCAGTACGGCACCCGCTTGTTACTCCTATAGCAAGTGAGCCAGTACGGCACCCTCTTATTACTCCTATAGCAAGTGAGCCAGTACGGCACCCTCTTATTACTCCTATAGCAAGTGAGCCAGTACGGCACCCTCTTATTACTCCTATAGCAAGTGAGCCAGTACGGCACCCTCTTATTACTCCTATAGCAAGTGAGCCAGTACGGCACCCTCTTATTACTCCTATAGCAAGTGAGCCAGTACGGCACCCTCCTATCATTCCTATGGCAAGTGAGCCAGTACGGCACCCTCTTATTACTCCTATAGCAAGTGAGCCAGTATGGCACTCTTCTATAACTCCTATAGCAAGTGAGCCAGTACGGTACCCTCTTATTACTCCTAGCAAGTGAGCCAGTATGGCACTCTTCTATAACTCCTATAGCAAGTTAGCCAGTACGGTACCCTCTTATTACTCCTATAGCAAGTGATCCAGTACGGCACTCTTTTATTACTCCTATAGCAAGCAAGCCAGTACAGCACCATTCTATCACTCCTATAGCAAGTGAGCCAGTACGGCACCCTCTTATTACTTCTATAGCAAGTGAGCCAGTACGGCACCCTCTTGTTACTCCTATAGCAAGTGAGCCAGTACGGCACTCCTTTATCACTCCTATAGCAAGTGAGCCAGTACGGCACTCTTCTATAACTCCTATAGCAAGTGAGCCAGTACGGCACCCTCTTATTACTCCTATAGCAAGTGAGCCAGTACGGCACTCTTCTATAACTCCTATAGCAAGTGAGCCAGTACGGCACCCTCTTATTACTCCTATAGCAAGTGAGCCAGTACGGCACCCTCTTATTACTCCTATAGCAAGTGAGCCAGTACGGCACCCTCTTATTACTCCTATAGCAAGTGAGCCAGTACGGCACCCTCTTATTACTCCTATAGCAAGTGAGCCAGTACGGCACCCTCCTATCATTCCTATGGCAAGTGAGCCAGTACGGCACCCTCTTATTACTCCTATAGCAAGTGAGCCAGTACGGCACCCTCTTATTACTCCTATAGCAAGTGAGCCAGTATGGCACTCTTCTATAACTCCTATAGCAAGTGAGCCAGTACGGTACCCTCTTATTACTCCTAGCAAGTGAGCCAGTATGGCACTCTTCTATAACTCCTATAGCAAGTTAGCCAGTACGGTACCCTCTTATTACTCCTATAGCAAGTGATCCAGTACGGCACTCTTTTATTACTCCTATAGCAAGCAAGCAAGCCAGTACAGCACCATTTTATCACTCCTATAGCAAGTGAGCCAGTACGGCACCCTCTTATTACTTCTATAGCAAGTGAGCCAGTACGGCACCCTCTTGTTACTCCTATAGCAAGTGAGCCAGTACGGCACTCCTCTATCACTCCTATAGCAAGTGAGCCAGTACGGCACTCTTTTATAACTCCTATAGCAAGTGAGCCAGTACGGCACCCTCTTATTACTCCTATAGCAAGTGAGCCAGTACGGCACTCTTCTATAACTCCTATAGCAAGTGAGCCAGTACGGCACCCTCTTATTACTCCTATAGCAAGTGAGCCAGTACGGCACTCCTCTGTCACTCCTATAGCAAGTGAGCCAGTATGGCACTCTTCTATAACTCCTATAGCAAGCGAGCCAGTACAGCACCATTCTATCACTCCTATAGCAAGTGAGCCAGTACGGCACCCTCCTATTACTCCTATAGCAAGTGATCCAGTACGGCACCCTCCTATTACTCCTATAGCAAGTGAGCCAGTACGGCACTCCTCTGTCACTCCTATAGCAAGTGAGCCAGTATGGCACTCTTCTATAACTCCTATAGCAAGCGAGCCAGTACAGCACCATTCTATCACTCCTATAGCAAGTGAGCCAGTACGGCACCCTCCTATTACTCCTATAGCAAGTGATCCAGTACGGCACTCCTCTGTCACTCCTATAGCAAGTGAGCCAGTATGGCACTCTTCTATAACTCCTATAGCAAGCGAGCCAGTACAGCACCATTCTATCACTCCTATAGCAAGTGAGCCAGTACGGCACCCTCCTATTACTCCTATAGCAAGTGAGCCAGTACGGCACCATTCTATCACCCCTATAGCAAGTGAGCCAGTACGGCACCCTCCTATCACTCCTAGCAAGTGAGCCAGTACGGCACCCTCCTATCACTTCTATAGCAAGTGAGTCAGTACGGCACCCTCCTATCACTCCTATAGCAAGTGAGTCAGTACGGCACCATTCTATCACTCCTATAGCAAGTGAGTCAGTACGGCACTCTTCCATCACTCCTATAGCAAGTGAGTCAGTACGGCACCCTCCTATCACTCCTATAGCAAGTGAACCAGTACAGCACCCTTCCATCACCCCAATGGCAAGTGTAGCCAGTACAGTACCCTTCTATAACTCCTATAGCAAGTAAGCCAGAACAACACCCTTCCATCATTCATATAGCAAATGAGCCACTACAGCACCCTTCCATCACCCCTATAGCAAGTGTAACTAGTACAGCACCCTTCCATCATTCCTATAGCAAGAGTGGCCAGTACAGCACTCTTCAATAATCCCCAATAGCAAGTAAGCCAGTACAACACCCTTCCATCATCCCCATAGAAAGTGTAGCTAGTACAGTAACCTTCCATCATTCCTATAATAAGTGCGGCCAGTACAGCACCCTTCCATCGCCCCTATAGCAAGTGTGACCAGTACAGCACTCTTCTATCACCCCTATAGCAAGTGTGTGTGGCCAATACAGCACCCTTCCATCATTCCTATAGAAAGTGTGGCCTGTACGGCACCCTCCTATCACTCTTATAGCAAGTGAGCCAGTACAGCACCCTTCCATCACCCCTACAGCAAGTGTGGCCAGTACGACACCCTCCTATCACTCTTATAGCAAGTGAGCCAGTACAGCACCCTCCTATCACTCCTATAGCAAGTGAGCCAGTACTGCACCATTCTATCACTCCTATAGCAAGTGAGCCAGTACGGCACTCTCCTATAACTCCTATAGCAAGTGAACCAGTACAGCACCCGTCCATCACCCCAATAGCAAGTGTAGCCAGTACAGTACCCTTCTACCATTCCTATAGCAAGTAAGCCAGAACAGCACCCTTCCATCATTAATATAGCAAATGCACCACTACAGCACCCTTCCATCACCCCTATAGCAAGTGTGGCCAGTACAGCACTCTTCAATAACCCCCAATATCAAATGATCCAGTACAGCACCCTTCCATCATCCCTATAGAAAGTGTAGCCAGTACAGTAACCTTCCATCATTCCTATAACAAGTGTGGCCTGTACAGCACTCTTCCATCAGCCCTATAGCAAGTGTAGACAGTACAGCACCCTTCCATCGCCCCTATAGCAAGTGTGGCCTGTACAGCACTCTTCCATCACCCCTATAGCAAATGTGGCCAATACAGCACCCTTCCATCTTCCCTATAGAAAGTGTAGCCAGTACAGTAACCTTCCATCATTCCTATAACAAGTTTGGCCAGTACAGCACCCTTCCATCACCCCTACAGCAAGTGTGGCCAGTACGGCACCCTCCTATCACTCTTATAGCAAGTGAGCCAGTACAGCACCCTTCCATCACCCCAATAGCAAGTGTAACCAGTACAGTACCCTTCCATCATTCCTATAACAAGTGTGGCCAGTACAGCACCCTCGCATCGCCCTTCCATCACCCCTATAGCAAGTGTGGCCAGTACAGCACCCTTCCATTATCTTTATAGCAAGTGTGGCCAGTACAGGACCCTTCCATCACCCTTATGGCAAGTGTGGCCAGTACAGCACTTTTTCATTATCTTTATAGCAAGTGTGGCCAGTACAGGACCTTTCCATCACCCCTATGGCAAGTGTGGTCAGTACAGCACACCCGTGCATGTCCATCTCTGTTGTACCTCATACAGTTGGTATTTCCCTTTTATAGGGACTCAGCAACAACAAAGTCCATATTTGGGCAATGATGTCCTTAATATCAAAGCTGAAACTTACCCTGCTGGCATCTATGTATAAGGTTAGCAAAACAATTGTAATGTGGGAGATGTTGTTTTAAAGGTGCATTGTATCCCATTTTATTTAATTTGAAGAGCAAGCAGCAATGTGGGGCCCTCCCTATAACGCATTTTATATTCCTTATCACACATGCAGGGTGGTATTTCCCAGGGCATTTGGAGTCATTTAAAATAGCTCCTGCGAAAAGCAAATTTATTTATGTAGCCTACTGTTTATGGGACAGCTGTGGAGCATTGTTTTGTAATGATTTTTCCATATCCATAGAGGCTGATGAAATCATACTTGCTCCATATCATTAATGGGATACCATTGTTCCATCATAATTAAGACTCTACAGGGACACTTATTTGAGTCAGAGAGTGTATCAATGCAATAAACATATGGAAACTATGACAAGGACATGCTATAAAGATTGCACCAATGGGCAACTAGTGACTACAGAGCTACCCATGACAGTACTTCATATCGGAGACATCTGATCTGTTTGTAACATACCTCATGGCTCAGAAAATTTAATTAACATGTCTTCTCTGCTGACACTTTCTGTCAGTGATGAGCACACTGGGAACTGTCACTGAAGCTGAAGAGCTAATAAATAATAATAATGCATATGATTAATTTAATTAGGAAACCTTTTAAAATAAAAAGTTAAATACTTGTCTGTGTAAGCTAGGCATGCACTATTAGATTAGTGGTAGATCAGGTAAACTATATTTACTTGATGTTGATTGTGTGCCTGGGGTACCACCATGTATCAGTAGGTGTTAGATAAGATTTAATTTGCGATACAGTGGCCAGGTGGGGTGGTTGGTAAGTAATTTGTCAAAAAAAAAAAAGCACCAAAAGCAAATAAAGCACAATGTGCTCATACCCCTACATCCCCATAAAATATGTCAGTTGGCAACTAAAAAAGGGTCCATATTGCGAGACTTTAACAGGGATAAAACACTGCATACATGTAAAAACAATAAAGACTTTATTGGTACATATTTAAAAAAACCACCAACAAAAAACGAAATGGCTCATACAGAAAAAATACAAATAGATATGGGTGAGCAAAAGAGTCCACCAATGCATAACCAAGGTCCTATATCAACAAATAGCATTCAACGTTTAACAGCACAAGGTACTTTTTTAATCATGCAGCAAACCCAGACGGCTGGAGAGTGGAGGTCTTTTTTTTGTTAACCCTGACAGACACCTAATATCAAGCCTATTAATTATTCTATCTTGCCATTCATGTTACAACTACTAAGAAAACAACCTTTCTTCCAACACGCAGGCAATCTAATGCATTTTCTTGGGGTGGGAACAGCCTTGTGCCAAGTTGCAAACAATATACATAAAAGTTGCTTGCAAGCTGCAATCATTTGCATCTCATTGGCCAACTATATTAATAACTTAGTATGTATTTTGTTTTGTTTTTTCATTTTTCCCCCCTACATCTTGAGGTACCTATAGACTACGTTGATTTCCTGCTGATATACAGCAGATTCGATCACTGTGATAGAATCTGCTGTGAAATCGATGACGCAAACGGTGACCGATCAACCAATTTCCATCCGAAATCGATCTATTCAGTCGATCTGTCCAGGCAGAAAATTTTGTTCGATCACCAGCGGGTCGGGAGTGTGTAATTAGCGGCATTCAATTTGGCCTGAACCGACGCAGCAATACATCACCTGTCTGCTGGTGCTAGTCCCCGGGTCTGTGCTTTCCCTTTCTCCAGCTGGTCTTCTTCTGCATCTTCTCTTCACTTCCTGTTCCGTCCTGTGAGAAGGGAAGTTAAAACAGTAGAGCGCCCTCTACTGTTTGAATTTCCGGCTTGTCACAGGACAGGACAGGAAGTGAAGAGGAGATGCAGAAGAAGACCAGCTGGAGAAAGGGAAAGCACAGACCCGGGGACTAGCACCAGCAGACAGGTGATGTATTGCTGCTGGCCGGAGGAGCAGGGGCAGCGAGGCAGGCAGTGGCATCGGCAGCTCCACAGGTTGTGAATCGATTTCATGCTAAAACAATTCAAAATCTGTGTGCAGTGTATGGACAGCCAGTAGATCCCTCTCCGATCAAATTTGATCAGTGAGGGATCTCTATCTGTTGGTCGATCTGGTGGCAATCAACCAGTGTTAAGGCAGCCTAGTGATGATTACAAGTAGCCCAGTAATGTATGGGTAAACAGAGTGTGCACATTATATTTACCTACTCCAGGGCAGCATTGGCTCATCTCAGTTCTTCCCAGCAGTTGCAAACTCTTGGCTTCTGTATCGCATGCTTCTGATACATATCACATGATTAGGTGATGGAGGTATACAGCATAAGAGTGAGCGGCTGCTGGAAAAACTGAGGAGACTTTACTCAGCACTGAAACAGATTATTATTACACTACTCTCTGCTCCTCAGCAACTTTGCAGAAATGCCAAGAGGAGTGGGCCTCCATAGCTCCCAGGTGCCCCCGCGATTGCCTGGGTCACGGCCTGGGATGTAGTTATGCCCATGGGCTACATTCACATTTGAATAACTATTATTATATTTCTAGTGCTTGAAATGAGCAAATAACTTCTATTGTTGTGTAATTATTTAATTATATACAAATTATGTTGATTGCCCCATAGGTGTGTCTGTTTGTATGTATGTATGTATGTATGTATGTATGTATGTTTGTATGTATGTATGTATGTATGTATGTATGTTTGTATGTATGTATGTATGTATGTATGTATGTAGTGGTGCTGCTGCTGGTAAAATTATCCTTGCTGGGGGCACCAGATAGGTCAGAAATGGCTCTGCATATGAAAACTATTACAGTTGCTGATCATCTTTGTGCAATTTCATCTCTAAACATGCACGGGTATACAGGTGAAAATTAGCAGCATATTGAACACTTCATTCTAGCACCTATTGTATATAAAACAAATCTCACTTGAGATAACTTCATACAGACATTAATCTCAAAGAAATGGAATTGATTTTTTAACTGGGTGTCATTATTTTATGTACCTAGTTTTCATTTCTTTTAATGTTTTCTTTTTTTCCTTTCTAGAGCTTCATTGTACCAAACAATTTATGACTGCTGTCCTACTTATGATGAATAGTGTTTTGAAGCTGAACCAGTCAATAAATTCCAAGAAATTAAATGCATCTCATTAGAACATGCTCCTCCCAGTCTATAAAACACTAAGCAGGGTACACGGCTGGCTTCTCACAAGTCTTTTGTAATATATGACTTTCGTGTTCCCAAGCCTTTTATTTTTTTGCTGTATCACTCAATAAGGATTGTCAGACAATATTATGTGCTAAATCCCTTTCAGCTCATGAAATGATTAACAATATATCAATCACAGCTACAGTAGATACACACCTGACAAAATAAGATGCGGCAGGAGTTGTTAAGAAAGCATTTTAACAAGTCAAATCCTTAAAAATGCTGTCCTTTAATTTTATAGACTTGTTTACAGATGTTTCATTTTGCATTTGCGTTGCATTTCTGAAGAACTTTGAATACAGTACATCTTAAATTCAGGGTTTCTGTAACGATCGGTGTAACACAGAGAGGGTCTGATTACCGGTGATCTGCAGTATCACCGAGAATGCAGAATATACCCGATTATTGATGATCTGCAGTATCACCGATAATCAGATATATCTTCTAACCTCTGGACACCTGAGACATGAGAGTGTTTGGTGCAACAGTAATACTTTGAGGAAAGCACCCGTGGGATGGGTGCTAGACAGTAGGGGTAACTGTTATGGATCAGCTTCCTTCCACAGGCCTGATGCTCCCCAAGGGGCGGAGCCAGGCTGAGATAATGGGAAGGACAGAACGTGAGTGACACCAAGGAGAAGTGTCACTGACAGATCTGTGAACTATCTCCTAACAGGAGAGATAGTTTTCGAGGTCGAACAAGCCAGGTCGTTAACACACGGACAGATACAGTACAGAGAAAGTAGGCAATCGAAACACGATCATTGCTGAAAATCTGTATGCAGTGCGTTTGCGAATTGTATGTTCCCATTGTCACATTGTATGATACATTGTTACAACACTTTGCTGATCACTGGTGAAAAGCACTGTTGAAAAGCACCCTTAAGGCCTCATGCACACTACATGCGATTCCGATTTGTGATTTTTAATCGATTTTCACATGCGATTCCGATTTCCGATTTTTAATCGGTACTGCGTGCTGAGTTTTTTTCTCCATTTTTCTTTTGATAGCATCCAGGGAAAATCGGAAGCGCAAATTGAAATCGTAAATCGGATTTGCAATGTGCAGGGGGCCTTAGTGTGAACCAGCTGAGTGCAGCTGTGTTTGCAGGAATAGCTGGGTGAGACGCATGGTTCAGAAAATGTACAAGAACTGGTCCAGAACGTATCACAAAGGTCCTGAGCATACGCTTCACTTTCAAACTCTCCTGAAGCTATCAGCGGCACCATCAGTAACAATGCATCCGTCAGCAGAAGGTGTCCCGGAAATTAAATATTTTAGTTAATTCCACTTTTGCAGGTCAGAGCAGCCAGGTGCCTACAACACAAACGTAACATATAACCAATTAAAAAAATGACACAAAGTTTTTTTTGCAAGTACTGAAAATGTTGGAACATAGTAACACAGAGTGCTATTACAGCCAGTGTGATCACATAAGTGAAAATGAAGTGCATGGTTGCATGCACATTTAATGCACATTGTATGCAGTTTGGAATTGGGCCGATTAAAATCATCAAGAGCAGGGCCGGGCCGAGGCAGAGGCGAAAGAGGATCTAGCCTCAGGGCGCAGTGTAGGAGGGGACACACAACTCAATCAGCTATCATTCTCCTATTGTGTTTGAAGCAGAGAAAAATAAGAAAAGGGGATACATGGCAGTGACTGCAAGCCAGATAACTAGAGATTAAGGTGTTGGGGGCCTGGGGTACCTCTTAGTCTAATAGCAATCAGTGTGTGACGGCTGGGGTGGAAGGGATGCAGGGGCGCACTTTAAAGTCTCAGCCTTGGGTGCTGGAGGACCTGTCCCAGCTCTGATCAAGAGATACATTTCATCGGCTCAGCTCCAAGCTATGTACAATCTGTACATAAATCAGAGTAATTAGCATCTCATTAACAATTCTACTTTATGCTGTCATTCTTTTTAAATTATTATTATTATCATGTGATTCACATCTAATCAGCAAACTTAAAGAACTCTGCGTAGAGAAATAAACACAGTTCATTTAAGTAAACAGGTAAAACTAAAACTGAAATTTTTCACAGAGAACTTTTGCTTTATACTGTATATACAATCACATATCTATGAGAAATGAAATCTCAAATAACTGTCTATTTATGCTCAAAACATAATAAACACTCCCTGTTGTTTACAACGGTTGTTACTTTCTTTATTATGCTGTTTTCCATCTGGTAGCAGAAGCAGCTCTTTACTAACTTACAGGAATAATATAAAAGAATTACTTTGTGACAATATTCTATTCTAGTTGCTTCTGATGTTTTATTGAAACATCCTTTAGGATATGCCATAGTGTAAGTCTTGTGACCTCTCTTTCCTCAGCAGCATTTAGTCACAGTGTGGATGTAGGAATGGTTGTAGACTGAAGTGCCCAGATTTACCAGATAGCATGTATCGGCAATGACCTGCAGGCGCATCCAATAATTTCACAGGCAATACCAGTCAGGTGCATTTTGTTTTAAAAGGACTCATGAAAAACACGGCATTCCACTTATAGTTTTATAGTTGCTTTTCTAAATAGCAGTGTCTAGCTTATTAAAAATAATGTGTCTCCTTAGCTTCTATTAGCACACTTGTTCATTGTCTAGTCTGCTGTCATACCAGGACAATGGTGGCCACCATACATGGATTGAAGTGAATGTCTAATCTGAGCATTTCATCAGATTGAATTGGTAGAAATTGATTATGCAGCACAGTTTAAAAGATTAAATGTAATATTTCTAGATTGTCTGATATTTTTCAAAGAAAATTATTCCGATGCTTCAAATCAGTTCTTTTTAAGTAACCATTAAGTAACCAGTATGAGGGATTTAAAGATGGATTATATAGTGACCGCCTCTGAGGGACTGGTAGTGACAAGACTGTATACATGTAAACCCCGGTGTATGGATGTTAGACAAATGAATGACCCGTCGGTACGAACGCAACAACCTGTGGCGATGACATAACATCGACGCCAAAGACAACAGGGCTGAGAATGCAGAGCACCTCCCGGAGTGGCTAATGGACATCGGAGATGAGAACAGGACAAAGGGGAATGGAAAGAGGCACAGAGGGGGAACAGTGAGGCACAGAAAGACAGGGGGAAGCACAGAGGGGACACAGAGGGACAGTAGGAAGCACAGGGGGGACAAAGAGGGACAGTAGGAAGCACAGGGGTGACACAGAGGGACAGGAGGAAGCACAGAGGCGACACAGAGGGACAGGAGGAAGCACAGAGGGGACAAAGAGCGTCAGGAGAAGCACAGATGCGACACAAAGGGGCAGGAGGAAGCACAGAGGCGACACAGAGCCGTAGGAGGAAACACAGGAGGGACAAAGAGGGACAGTAGGAAGCACAGGGGTGACACAGAGGGACAGGAGGAAGCACAGAGGGGACAAAGAGCGTCAGGAGGAAGCACAGAGGGGACACAGAGGGTCAGGAGGAAGCACAGATGCGACACAAAGGGGCAGGAGGAAGCACAAAGGGGGCAACTGAAGATATTCTTCATCATCAGAAATAAGAGGATGCGAAGAAAAAGGTTTTCAATTGCATTGCCAAGTTGAAAAACAATTTTTTTGGTGAGGATTTGGGCTTTTATGAATTATGTTTAACTCCCTCCCCCATCTTATTAAAAATAAAAAGTCTTCCTCTGTTCAAACTTTTATCCTTCAAGCAGGCTGGTGTTGCTCATAATCACATATGACCACAATCAATTCTGAAAAATTCAAAGAATAACTATATTTCAGCTAGTCAAGCAGTGCGATGTAAGAAGTGATGTATGGTACTGCAGTAAGCTCATCAGCAGTACATCTAAAAGCCACAACCAGGGCCGGTTCTCTCATGAAGCAGGGTGAAACATTTGCATCAGGTGCAGACTTTACAGGGGCAGCATGTTTATACTGTGAGTTTACACTAACAGCATGCAGTCAGAGTAGGAGGAGAAATAATAGGAAAGCAAGGTTTCCTTGGAGAAAAGCAGCGTGTTGTGCTGTGTGAGGAGTGTGAAAGTAAATGAGGAGGGGGAGGCAGGAGAGCAATCAATGTTTCACTTGACTTGAACAGCAGAAGGGAGGAAGTGGCTTTGCTGTCCTGAATGAGGAGGAAAGGAGTGGCCATGGGTGAGCAGTTTGTCAGAATCACAGCCAGCTATTGTGTTGAGTTGCAGAATGTCACATGAGAACATTAAATGAAGCAGAGTACTCTCAAGTCTGCCTCAGGCAGCAAAAAGTCTAGAATTGGCCCTGGTCACAACCCAACTCGGAAAACTATTGTGGGATGCATAGTTTACTTCTACTGCTCCTCTAATTAAATCAGGCCCTGTGACCCTAAACATTCTAGTAAATGTACCAAGATATGGTTGATAAAAGAAATGGATAGTTCTAAAATGGCCACATAAAAGTCTGGAGAAAGTGCATGTGAATCTGTACTACTAGATGTGAACAGTTTATAATTTTCCAGTTCCACCATAGAGAGAACAAACTGGCAGGCACACTAGGCTTAAAAGTCTCACCACATTTACTAGCACAAGCATGAAGTGCATGAAATGCATCCGAGCCACTCTGGCAACATGTATTAGCATTAGAATGTGAAGCCTTGCATGCAGACTAAATTCATATCTGTATAAGCTAGCTCAGAGCAAAGCAATAAAAGCATGCGAGGAGCCATGGAGTTGGCAGTGCAGGATACTTGTGAGACCTAGTGCAGGCTGATGCGGACTGGGTGGAGGCATGGAACACTGGGGTGCTGAGGTGGATCCAGGTTGGCTGCCCTTAGCTTTTGATAGCTTGAACTCCAGTCTTTCCAAAACAACATCCCTTCCATCTACTGCCAATTCGTCCACAAAAAAATCCTTCCACTGGTCTCTTCCTGCCTGCACTGCCTCCATCTCTTCTAGATCCATTTGACCAAACTCCGGAATAAACTCCTGCTCCAACTCATTCATGCTTTCACCATCAACTACCTCTTGTAAAGACATCGCCACTGCAAGCAATGAAATGCAAAAAATAGAAGCATCGATTGAGACAGAGTGGTGCTACGCTCTAATTAACTGCATAGTCCAAGTGCCACAATCCACAGAATAAAGATTCTAAATTCCACCATAGAGAGAACAAACTGGCAGGCACACTAGGCTTAAAGAGAAACTCCAACCAAGAATTGAACTTTATCCCAATCAGTAGCTGATACCCCATTTTACATGAGAAATACAATGATTTTCACAAACAGACCATCAGGGGGCGCTGTGTGACTGATTTTGTGCTGAAACCCCTCCCACAAGAGGCTCTGAATACCGCGGTACTGCTGGCAAACTGCCACAATGTAACAATGTTCACAGACAGGAAATAGCTGTTATTAGCTGTCTGTAACAGACAGAACAGCTAGAAACAGCTAAATAACCTGCCCACAGTAACAATGTCACCATGTAATACATGTCAGAATGTGAATCTGGGAGAGGAAAGATTTTACAATGAGCAAACACTGACTAAATCATTTATACATAATTATTGTAAAAATGAAGCACTTTTTTTTATTACATTATTTTCACTGGAGTTCCTCTTTAAAAGTCTCACCACATTTATTAGCACAAGCATGAAGTGCATGAAATGCATCCGAGCCACTCTGGCAACATGTATTAGCATTAGAATGCGAAGCCTTGCATGCAGACTAAATGCATATCTGTATAAGCTAGCTCAGAGCAAAGCAGCTTTACTACTATTTTACTATTTTCAAGAACTAGATATAGGCCAAATATTACCCACTGACAAGGTTCTGTACATCCAAACAGTGTTTGCCTTAGACATAATTTATGTATATAATATCTGCTAATGTTTTGTGCACCTAGTGCCCATACATCAGACGATGTATAGGCAGATCGACCAAGAGATAGAGATGGCCCGAACGGTTCGCCGGCGAACAGTTCCAGGCGAACTTTCGATGGTTCGCGTTCGCCAGGGAACGCAAACTTTTGCGGAAGTTTGGTTCGCCCCCATAATGCACCATTAGGGTCAACTTTGACCCTCTACATCACAGTCAGCAGGCACATTGTAGCCAATTAGGCTACACTCTCTCCTGGAGCCACTCCCCCCCCCCTTATAAAAGGCAGGCAGCGCTGGCCATTACACTCACTCGTGTACCTGCAGTAATTAGTGAAGGGACAGCTGCTGGCAGACTCTCATAGGGAAAGATTAGTTAGGCTCTTGTAGGCTTGTTGCTCCTGGCTGATTGTTATTGCTAAAATAGCACCCCTCAACAGCTCTTTTGAGAGCTATTGTTCTCCTGATGTGTTTTTTTTTGTGTTGCCCACTGACACTGCATTATACAGCCCTATCTGTTACAGCTGGACCTTGATAATTGCTATTGCTGTGCCAGCCAGACCCTGCCTAACTATCTATACTGGGACACCTACCTATGCCTACCTAACTACTGGGGCACCTACTTACCTATACGGGGACACCTACCTACCTATACTAGAGCACCTACCTATGCCTACCTACCTATACTAGGGCACCTACCTATGCCTGCCTACCTACCTATACTGGGTCTCCTACCTATGCCTAGCTAACTACTGGGGCACCTACCTATGCCTATCTACTTATACTGGGACATCTACCTATGCCTGCCTACCTACACTGGGACTCCTACCTATGCCTAGCTAACTACTGGGGCACCTAACTATGCCTATCTACCTATACTGGGACTCCTACCTATGCCTAGCTAACTACTGGGGCACCTCCCTATGCCTACCTAACTACTGGGGCACCTACTCACCTATACGGGGACACCTACCTATGCCTACCTACCTATACTGGGGCACCTACCAATGCCTACCTACATACAAGAAGATAATAAGATCGTTGCTTCATTGTGGACAGACCAAATTCGATCAGCTAGACACTCAGTCACTGTTGTTCTGTCATTCAGCTACCTCAGCCCGACCATATGGGCTTGAAAACTGCCATGGCCTGCACTCTCGCCATGGCGCGCACCAGTCCAGCATGGCCGTCACTACACAAACAGCTGTTTGCGGTGCGTTACACAGTGAGTTTGGTGTGTCAGTGTGAAGCAGTACTCTAATTACACTCCCTGATTGATGTATACACATGCAAGATGTTTTACAGCACTTTAGGCCTGCAATTTAGAATTCAATGGGATTTCTGCCCTTAAAACGCTGCTTTGTGTCCAATCCAGATTTTTCCCCGGGACTTTTGATGTGTACCCCACTTCCCCATGCCCTCCTCCAGGTGTTAGACCCCTTGAAACATCTTTTCCATCACTTTTGTGGCCAGCATATTTTTTTGGATTTTTCAAAGTTCGCCTCCCCTTTGAAGTCTGTTGCAGTTCGCGGACGTTCACGCAAACCGAACTTTTTGAAAATCGGAGGTTCGGGCCATCTCTACCAAGAGACAGATGTCTCTATGAGTGAATCTGATTGGAGTGAGATCTGTTGGCTGCCCATACACCAGAGGCCAATTCTGATTGATTTCAGCATTAAAGAGAAACTCTAGTGAACATTTTACTGTTGGCAGGTGATATAGCTGCTGCATGGTTTTTGGCAGTTGGAAACAGCTGTAAACAGCTATTTTCCACAATGCAACAAGGTTCACAGACAGGAAACTGCCAAAAGTTTGAACCTTTCTAGTGGGAGGGGTTTCTTGTGGGAGGGATTTTACCACAATATCAGCCATACAGCGCCCCCTGATGGTCTGTTTATGAAAAGGAGTAGATTTCTCATGTAAAAGGGGGTATCAGCTACTTTAAATCTCTTGGGAATGAGCCTAGTGACACCACATCCGCTGCCTTACCAACCCCAGCATTGTCTCCCCAGTGTAAAATGTCTCCCGCTGGCTCCATGCTCCGCCCTTCATCCACTCCACGTGGCTGCCAGGGTAACATGGGGGCAAGTATGTGGATGGAGCATGGAGCCAGCGACGGACACCGTCAGATAAAAGTGTTCACGCATGGTGCACTGGGGGCACATTTTACACTTGGGGGAAAGAGCTGGGGGTTTCATCATGGTAACCCTACATCTTGTAGCATGTCCGATCGATACATGCATCCAATGTCTCCCAGGAAATTGGGCGCATTGTCGACCAGGAATTCTCTTGGCAGCACCCTTTTTCATCTGATTTCATCTGATTTGATTATAATAATCAAATTGGATGGTTGATCAACTCCCAAGTCACCTGATGTATGGCCCCCTTTATCCTTATAACCAGCTGCCTTTAAATAATTTAACAAATATTTGTCAGCTATTTAATTTGTTGCACCTCAATTCTTCTAGAGTAAACGTATTTACTTCTCCAATTACTTTGCCAAATATTAGCCAGTGAATAGGTTCTGTGTACCTAAATACTTGTAAAATAATCTTTTTTCCTTTCAAAATAATTGAGCAAATATTAGCCAGTGAACCGGCTCTGTGTACCTAACTTATAAAATATTCTATTTCTGAATAATTTAGGATATTATCTTACACTTTAAGTAGTGTCTCTGCAAATAAAACGATTTGACTGGTGTCTCCTGAGGAAATAATATATACTGTGCTGTGCAGATACGATTGCAAGTTGCCTCTGGTTCTTTGCATTTGGAAGCAGGGACCCACTTAGATTTTAAAACATCCGTGCTTAATTTGTTGAACTTGTCAAATTGCTACAATGTTGCTGCAAGCTATGCTGTGTTCAGAGGCTGATGACATCTCAGCATGTGCTTAAATTGAGGAAACTATAAGAATAAATAATAGTAATGATCATTATACATGTGTTTAATATTTTACATCGGTTTGTAAGAGAACGTTGTCTACTTATCCATCCTGCATTGCAGGCTAAATTTATCTGAAGCTAAAGGGCTAAAATGGGTTGTGTATTATAATTTTCTTACTGAGAATAACTGCCCTAGACTTCTTACACAAAATAATTAGCTTAGTAGTTTTCAACTTGTAGTAAATCAATACTGAATACTGTATATGGGGGAAAGTAAAGACACACCCTTTTTTCGGAAAACTACCTTTGCAGTTTTCAACCTTTGCATAAGTGCAAAGACTAGGGATGCTCATTCGGATTCCCCGGAATTGAAATCTCCGACTATCCAATCAGAAATCTGAATCTCTGATCATAACTCGAAAATTGGATTTCTACGGAAATACTGCATTACTGCAATTCAGTAATTTTAGCCCAATCACAGAAGTTGAAATCAATGGACAATCGGACAATCCAGAAACACCTCGGAAGTATTTGGCAAATCAGAGAATGCAAAAAAAATGAGAATGCAAAAAATTAACTGCGTGTGAAAATAACTACAGAGGAGGTAACTTAACTACAGAGGAGGTAATTTAAGGAATGAAGAGAAAAGATAACTCTTTCACTGTGTGGTGGCAAGATTTCTCTTACCTTATTATCTCCAGCATGATCTTAGTGAATCCACCACACAGTGAGAGAGTTATCTTTTCTCTTCATTCCTTAAATTACCTCCTCTTTAGTTAAGTTACTTCCTCTGTAGTTATTTTCACTCACAGTTAATTAACAGCCTGTCTTTAACTTTAGAATTCTGGAGTTATTTTAAGGATTGAAGTGTTAACTTAAAGACAGAAGAGTTAACTTTAGGTTTGCGTGAGGTAAAATGTTTCCTGAATACTACATGCCTTATCACCATGGTGATAACTCTAGAAATGTTAAAGACAGGAAATAAGCTTAGTGAATTGAGGCCATTGTGTCATCTGAGGAGCCTCATAGTGTAGCCTGAGGGGTACTCTGCTTCTACCTGTGCCACTGAACCAGCCTATCTCGGAGAAGTTCGGTGAAGAGAGAAGTGCAGTGCCAGCCACAGTATGTTGCATTGCAGACCTGCCACAATGCTTTTCTCAAGTGGTCAGCCATTCCTTTATTGGGTAAAAAAAAGAGGGAAACAATTGTAATATCATTCTGGTTCTTTTTCCCTTTGGAATTTACAATGGACATCCACTTTCATGAGTATATTCCCATGACATATTTTGTTATATCCTCTTCTTCCTTATTTGGTGCTATCCCTCAAATACTAGTGCACTATTTGTGTATTTAACCCTATTAAACGTTGATGTTTTCGGGATTATGCTCCTCAATCTCCATGTGTCTACTGTCTACCTCACAGGTTCTCTGATCTTACCTTCATCATCAGTTGCTCTCATCTTAATCCAAACCCCTTGTGAACCTTCTTCTGGCCCTCCCACAGTCCATAGTCACTATGGACCTTCTTTTCAAGGTTGTCCGTGGTTGGAGACCATTAGAGAACATAACTGGTTCTGTAAATCTGGCTTGAAGTTACAAAAATGTTACAAAAATGTTTCTCTTGGTTTTATCCACTTGTAGTTACTGTTGTGTCCTTTCCCTTCCTGTGTAGTGAATATGTTTTCCCAGCTTGATTTGCTTCTTGGTGTCTTTTCATCTCCCTGGTGTCACCATCATGCTACTTGATCTACTATTGTCTCTCTCTTATGGCCCATACTCACGAGGGACTTTTGTCGCCTCAACACGCGGCGCGCGCGTGTTGCGGCGACAGGTCGCCCGTGAGTATGGGCCGTTGCACGCGCGCGCACCCCGAACTGTCGCCCGTCGCTCATGTCGCCATGCGATTGAAAGTTTCAATCGTATGGCGACAGTGAGTACGCGGACTAGCGACAGCAACCTCCATTAAAGTATATGGAGCTTCCGGCGGAGGGAGGAGGAACGTCGGCGACAGCTTCCGCCTCGCCGCTGGTCCCTCTTCCGCGTGTGTACGCGGAGGGACCTGGCGATGAGCTGTCGCTGGCCTGTCGCCCACACGCTCACGTGTGCTGGCGACAGGCAACATTTGCAGCCCGTGAGTACGGGCCATTACTGTCTAGTGTTCCAGTCTTTTATGGAACACTAGCCTATTCTGTCACAGCACACTATAACCTTCCCCTTTTCCCATGTGCTACTTCTGCACAACCTACTTTCTGCAGCATCCAGCAGTTCCCACTTCCTTTCCCTCAATGACCACTCTGGACCTTATTTCCTAAAGTTCTCCAAGTCTGCAGAACATGGGAGGACAGTAAAAAAACTGAAGTGATCTAGCAAGCATGTGGATTATTTAATCTACTTAATAGTAGGTAATGTTATGGAAGAACCATGAAGAAAGGAAATCGGTTTTATGATTGTGTTTCATGATTCCAATCTAAATAGAATGTCTAGGGACAGCACAGAGAAAAAACCTGGGGTCTACCTATTCATGTGGCTGCAGCTTTTATCCTGCGAGGACAATATTTTTCTTTAATTACTGGGAAAAAAAGAATCTTCCCTTTAGCAGACCACTAGCAGCCAAGTGTGAACCCTACCAACAAAAGGACCAAATGGTCCTCTTTTATGGCAGAGGAAGCCTGAGCACAGCTCCAACCCAGCAGGAGACCACACTTGTTGGAACCTCTCTGGCCATGTTTAAAATAATGGTATTGTATGATTTTTGCCTTTTTTTAGAGATCATGTGGCTTTAACAGTTACTTTTACCTACTTTTGATGGTATTATGGAAATGTGACTTTGCACAGTCTCTACGCTCAGATTAAGCACAATTAAGTACAATCCTTCAGCGCCAAAGGTAGAAGAACTATCGGTTCACTTGTAATAACGTGACACATGTTCACTTTTTTTTTTTGTGCTTGTACATCAAAACGTTGCCTGTATATCAAGTCAAAATTTCACAAAGATGTTTGCTTGTATTGCAAAGCGCTCTTAAACTAAGTTACTCTCAATCCAAGGTTTTACTGTATATTAATTATTAATATTGCATTTACAATAAAAAACATAAAGTCATTTTCTCAGCTGTATACCTGCTTTAAGCAGCACAGAAATAATCCTCTCTGAAGATTTGCTACCTTAAGGACTGTATTGTTTAGCCAGAGCAGAGTGGTTAAAGCAGATCTGAACTCAGAACGTCCTCTCTGCTCTAAAAGATGCACAACAGCATAATGATCTTTAAACAAAAAACATTTCTTTGTTAGACCTGATACAAATCCTAAAATAAATCTGCACTGTTTCTACTTCCTGATTCTTCAAAGCAGACATATTGTTAACAGCCTGTGCTTTCAAATGAGCTTATCTGCCATCTCTGCTGTGGTAGTCATATGGCACGGGAGAGATCACATTAGAACTTGTGATTAGACACAAATGAGGGGGAATTAAACAGACTAAACTCTCTAAATATATACAGTGTGCATTTCTCTAGGTTTTCCTTTTATCCTGTGCAAGATTTCAGGTCTACTTTAACAATTTTCATTCAAAAGTTTAGAACAGTCAGTAGGTCCTCTGTCTTTCACAGAGGTGGCATCAGCCCTGTATCCGAAATATTGTGTGTGTGTGTGTGTGTGTGTGTATGTCACTCGCACACACCCTCCTAATCTCTCTGCTGCCCAGTCCCAGCGGTTTCAGTGCATCGATTGCATCCACGAGGTTGGATGGTCAATGTGTTGAAATACATTAGAAGGCATTGTGGGGTCCGGCCACTAGGGGGTGTGTGACAGGCAATTTAAAAAATAAATAATCTAAAAGTTGGGTTTGAGGATTTTGTTAAAGGACCACGCCAGCAAAAAAGTAGGTTGTTAAAATGTGACAGAACTGACAAGTTTTGGACCAGTCCATCTCCTCATTGGGGATTCTCAGGGTTTTCTTTGTTTTCAAAAGCATTTCCTGAATGGCAGTTTAACTGCCAAAATAGTAAGATACCAGCCAGCCTCCCTACTCACTTGCACACTATTTTGTCAGGGCCTGAGCCCACTGACTCAGTTGTGTCCGCTTTTCAGTTACACATCAATGCTATAGATGCTGAAAAGTGGACAGAAGCAAATACAACTGCGTTAGTGGGCTCAGGCCCTCAGTTAGACTTAGCAACTGCCATTCAGGAAATGCTTTTGAAAACAAAGAACCCTGCAAAATCCCCATGAGGAGATGACCTATTCCAAAACCTTTTGGTTCTGTTGGGTTTCAACTGCTTACTTTTTTTTTTCCTGGAGTGGTCCTTAAAGAGGAGCTGTCAGCCATACTATCTCAGGAAAAAAAACAAATATATAAGTAGATAAATACTTGCTCTACTTACATAACAAATGTATTGCACTGTCCACGTTATGATTCCTGTGAATTTTATAAAGAAAAAGTAGAGAATCCTATTCTAGACTGTGGCGGGATGGTGTAATGGTTAAGGGCTCTGCCTCTGATGCAGGAGACCAGGGTTCGAATCTCGGCTCTGCCTGTTCAGTAAGCCAGCACCTATTCAGTAGGAGACCTTAGGCAAGTCTCCCTAACACTGCTACTGCCTATAGAGCGCGTCCTAGTGACTGCAGCTCTAGTGCTTTGAGTCCGCCAGGAGAAAAACGCGATATAAGTGTTATTTGTCTTGTCTTGTCTAGACAGTTTCCATATTTACTGTGGCTATTTTGAAGCCAGTCATGATGTAATATCTGCCCTTAGTCTTCTCTGACTGATTTGCCTGCCCTTCCCTATAGAAAGTGCATTGTTTCAGCCTGAGAAATTTTGGCCAATCAGAGAGGAACAGAGGTGTGGGAGGGGAAAACAGAAGGGAAAGAGGCTTTAGCCAATCAGGCTGCATTAGTTAAGTCTGAGGGGAAGTAGAGAAACAAAAAAAGACAACCCAGCATGCCCTGCAACTTCTCCTTTGTGTACCAAATTTTCTGTGTACCAAATAAGAGTCATGTAAACTGGGGAATGATAATTTATCAACAAGAAAAGTAATAGTGATTTTAACTATTGGATTACCTGATTAGCATCCTTATTACTTGTTTACCAGATAAAAATAAATAATTGATTTTTTATTTTATGCCCGACAGTTACTCTTTAAAGCTTCCCAGCTTTCTTTGGCCTGAAAACCTTAGTAAATCGGTACTATATGTCAAGCAACACTGATCACAAAATTCCTGCTTTCCAATGTCTTCTGTCACTCCTCTTCACTAAGGAATAGATTCAAATAATCTCTATTATAATTATAATTAGCATCATTACTAACATCCTCAATGGCACCACACAAGTTTACAGCATGTAATAAATACAATTTGCATTGACAGACAAGGACCATACAGACAAGACACAGTTACATAGCTCACCTTGTACAATATACAGTATATTTGCATGAGACAGCAATGTCAAACAGCGATAACAAGGAACAATAGGAGAGAATGCCCTGTCCATATGAGCTTACAGTCTGTATTTGTCTAACTTCGATAAGGAGCAATTAATAAGGGCAGCAGGATTCCAAGGGGCTGTTAATAGACCGCTGTGTATGTAGGAAGGGTGTGTGGTACCCTGTATGTAAGTGAATTCAACAGTGTTTAAGTATTGGTAATAAAGGGCTTGTTTTGATGTACCGTATGTATGCATGTTTTGACCATTCTTTTCAAATCATGATCTGACCATTCTTTTCAAATCAGTCTGCACTTAAACTATACCACCATATGAACTTTTCATGTATGTAGTGTAAAATAGCTAGCACTGTTTTATCCAGATAGCAGTATTAGGTAGCTTTTCTCTCCGAACTCCAGAGAGTAGTAATAGGTAGCCTTTTTGTGTGTCATCTCAACTTCCCATAGCAGTACTAGTTAGCCTTTGTGCCTCCCATCACCCCTACAGTACTATGAGGTAGCCTTTGTTCACCCTCTCTTCACCCTGTTACGGTAGCAGTATTAGGTAGCCTTTGTGTTAACCCCCCCCAGCAGTATTAGGTAGTGTCACCTCCTGTCGATTCCCACTACGCTCTGCATTGATCTCTTGGATGGAGAGCTGGCAGGAGTATTGCTGCCACCCAGTGACAGCTCTAGGTATTGCTGGATGTATCCTGGTTCTCACTAGCTAATTATGATTCTGATTAGCTTGTTGGCGGGTCGCACTTTCTGCCTAAACTCACAATGAGCTGATTATTTCCCAGGAGAGTTATAGTAACATGTGTTTTCTGATTGGTTGCTACTCACATAAAATCTCTTCCTGTTTGAGCACCATGCCTGTGATATAGCTAAACTGCTGGATGTGATTTGGCTTGATTATTGTTATGACACCTGCTTGACCTTTGACTACTTATTAGATTTCCACATGCCTTGACCTCTGCTATTATGACTACGCTTGTGTCTCACCAAGGGATTTGACAGGTATCTGAATCGTATTGTCCCTAGGCCTGATTCCTGGACTCTGTTTATCTTCAGTTTCTTCACTGGTTCTTCTCAGCCTCTGGTTTTATATCTTACATGCACAAGTCCTGGGGCAAGTGAAGTCAGGTAGACATGTTCAGTCTCCCGTTCAAGTAGGGGGTTGAAGATGAAGAGCATGGTGAATATTGCGACATAGTTTCTGAAGAGAAACTGGTGATTGCCCGGAAATCTAACAGGTAGCCTTTGTTCCTCCCCCCCTCCCCCCATGGTAACCTTTGTGCCTCACCTCCCCACCTCTTCACCCAGCAGTATTATTATTAATTTTATTTATACAGCACCAACATATTCCATAGAGCTGTACAATGTACAAAACATGCAACAATGTAGAGCATAGTTACATGAGCAGTTTGAATAACATCACCAATAGTGATAGATGTTCAGTTGATAAATTGCACAGAAACAGGAAACAAAAGGGGGAGGTCCCTGCCCTTTGCACAGAAACAGGAAACAAAAGGGGGAGGTCCCTGCCCTTTGCGAGTTTACAATCTAGAAGGTAGTGGGGTTGAGACACTGGAGAAGACAAAGGGGTTAGCAGATGAGGCAGTGAGATTTAAATTCTAGCTAAAGCGGATTATAAGATTGTCTGAAAAGGTGTGTCTTAAAGGGACACTTAAGTCTGTGGAAAAAAATGAGTTTTACTCACCTGGGGCTTCCAGCAGCCCCCTGCAGCTGTATTGTGCCCACACAGACTCCATCAGATGCTCCTGGCCCCGCCGGTAGCCACTTCTGGTTTCGGCGACAGGAGCCGACAGGCCGGGAACGTGTGTGATTCTTCGCGTTCCCAGCAACAAAAGCACCCTCTATGCTGCTATATGATATATATTCTATGCTATAGCAGCATAGAGGGCGCTATTGTGGCTGGGAATGCGAAGAATCACTCGCGTTCCCGGCCTGTCGGCTCCTGTCGCCGAAACCGGAAGTGAGTAAAACTCATTTTTTCTCACAGACTTAAGTGTCCCTTTAAGGGTACATTTAAAAATTTCCAGGCTTGGAGCATGAGGGATAGGCTGTGGTAGAGAGATCCAAAGTACAGGTGACACTCGTGAGAAGTCCTGGATGCGAGAGTGAGAGGAGGTTACAAAGTTGGATAACAAAAGGGTCTCTTAGGAGCAGAAAAGGTTCCGGGATGGATGATATCTGGAGATAGATAGGGAAATGTATCAAGGGGATAGCCTCCATTACTGGTTTGGTGAGGGACACCTTTGATAAAAAATTACACCTATGTACAGGCTTTTAGCTACAATCACATAAGGGATAAATGTTACCAATCTATCATGATCTCATGATCAGTATGCAGATGACCTCCTTGGTAGTCAGGTAAGAAGTCCATTCTGTTCTATGACAGAGGGTGGAGAGAGGATGAGCAGGGGGGGGGGGGTATGTTTGGTTGCCCAAGCACCCCCCCCCCTCTTTAAATCCCCATAAAAAGGTCCCTTTGGCTGTAAAAACAAAGCTCTGCCTCCAGTGGTGATAAGTCCCTCCCCCTCCCACAAGAAGCCCCACCCACACCAGCAGGAAGTTCCTCCCTATCTGGGACACTTTGGAGTAAAGAGGTGCCATATAGGAGTCCTAGTGTAATTATCCCCACAGCTGTGTGGGAGCAGGTAAAATAGTGTCTTTGACAGCAGTGACCTCTCTCTCCTCCAGCATCCACAGTGACTTCTCCCTCAACCTTGCACCCACAGGGACCTCTCCCTCCACCTAGGAACCATACTGACCTCTCCCTCCACAGCATTAGCACTGCAGTGATCCTGCCTCCCCCAGCACCCGTACTGACCCCTCCCTTCCCCAGAACCTACATTGACTTTTCCCTCCCCAAGCAGCTCCCTTCCTGTCCCTGCAGTATCCTTCCTGTCCCCAGCAGCACCCATAGTGACCTCCTCCAGCACCTAAACTGACCTCTAGCACCCCCAATGACTTCCCCTTCCTGCAGCACCCACACTGACCTCTACTTCTTACTTCTCCCAACATCCACCCCTTCCCCCCATAGCTGGCACCCAGTACTCACACTCACATGACACCAAGTACCTGCACCCAGGCCTGACATTACACCCATAGTCCCCAACCGTCCCGTTTTCGTCGGGATTCTCCCGATTTGGGGGGGCTCTCCCGCTATCCCGGTAAGAGCCCTCCAAGTCCCGGGCGGCTGTCAGTATTGACAGCCGCCCTTAGCAGGAGGAGAGCAGCGCAGTGGAGGGAAAGCAGTGGGCAGCGGCAGAGAAGGGGGCCATCTCCCCCCCTTCTCTCACCTTAGGGTGCTCTCCCTCCCTCGCTCTCTCCTCCGATCTGTGTGTGCGGCAGCGTTTGGCAGCGGGCGGGACTTATCTTCCGTGTCGCTCCATGGCCGGAAGTTCTGGTGCCGCAGCCGCTGCTCTGGTCTGGATCAGACCAGAGTAGTGGCAAATCATCCCGCGCCGGCGACGAGACCAGACGGAGGACACGGAAGGTAAGTTCCGCCCCTCTGCCAGCCACCGCACTTCATTCCGGAGGGGACAGCGAGAGCACCCTAAGGTGAGGGAAGGGGGGGAGATGGCCACCCTTCTCCACCGCTCTCCTTCCCTCGCTCTCTCCTCCTGGAGGGGACGGGACAACACCTGGCTACCTATTCTGGGCACATATACCGCTGGCTATACTGGGGCACATATACACCTGGCTACAATATACTGGGGCACATATACACCTGGCTACAATATACTGGGACACATATACACCTGGCTACAATATACTGGGGCACATATACACCTGGCTACAATATACTGGGGCACATATACACCTGGCTACAATATACTGGGGCACATATACACCTGGCTACAATATACTGGGGCACATATACACCTGGCTACATATACTGGGGACATATACCTCTGGCTACATATACTGGGGCACATATACACCTGCCTACATATACTGGGCACATATACACCTGCCTACATATACTGGGCACATATACCCCTGCCTACATATACTGGGCACATATACCTCTGGCTACATATACTGGGCACATATACCCCTGCCTACATATACTGGGGACGTATACCCCTGGCTACATATACTGGGGACAACTGGCTGTTTGTCATTATGTGCATTTACTGGTGAAAAGCTGTCTCTTCTTATGTGCATTTACTGGTGAAAAGCTGTCTCTTATTATGTGCAATTACTGGTGAAAAGCTGTCTCTCATTATGTGCATTTACTGGTGAAAAGCTGTCTCTTATTATGTGCATTTACTGGTGAAAAGCTGTCTCTTATTATGTGCATTCACTGGTGAAAAGCTGTCTCTTATTATGTGCATTTACTGGTGAAAAACGGTCTCTTATTATGTGCATTTACTGGTGAAAAGCGGTCTCTTATTATGTGCATTTACTGGTGAAAAGCGGTCTCTCATTATGTGCATTCACTGATGAAAAGCTGTCTCTTATTATGTGCATTTACTGGGGAAACGCTGTCTCTCATTACGTGCATTTACTGGTGAAACGCTGTCTCTTATGTGCATTTAGTGGGGAAATGCTGTCTCTCATTTCATGCATTTACTGGGGAAACGCTGTCTGTCATGTGCATTTACTTCATATTTTATTTATGTAACTACATTAGCTGGTATAACTACATTACAGTTAGCCCCACCCACGGGCAGGGTATATGAGGGATATATTTATTAAAAAATATAAGGGCATCAATATTAAAAAAAAAAAATCTTAAAAAAAACTTTATGGTAGGCGTGACTTGGGGGTGTTTAGGGGGTGTGGCTAGGGGTGTGGCCTGTGTCCCGATTTCTAATTTTAAAATGTTGGGAGGTATGTTACACCCAGTACTCACACCTGCACTCAGCCTCCACATGGCCCCCACTATCTGTACCAAGCATCCACTTAACCAGTACCAGCACCCAAAGTATCTACATTCAGAACCCATGTGACGTCCAAAGCCCACCCATAGACAGCACCCAGTACAGGCATGGCGCCAAGTATTTACACCCATGTAACACCCAATACCTGCACCCAGCGCCCACATGACATCCAGTACATGCACCCAGATCTCACATGGCACTAAGTACTTGCAATCAACACCGCCACCCACCTAACACTCGATACCCACCCATAGCCAGAACCCACATGACACTCAGTGCTCACACCCAAAATCCACATGGCACCCAGCACCTGCATTCAGCACCCACATGACAACCAATACCCTCTAGCCAGAAACGAGGAGGAGGGGGTCCTGCGGGGGGAGGGGGGGGGAGTGTTGCAAGCCCCCTTTTATATATTTGAGCACCTCCCACTTAAGGACCCTCTGAACGGCCCTATGGGGGGAGATAGATCAGAGATTACCTCTACTCACACTAGACAGAGCATCACCAAAAATGATCATGAATACTAGGAAATGAAGCTCTAATATGTATGCGAAGCTTCATATCCGCAACATGTAATTAGTGTAAACAGACTAAATCTGAAAAGATTAAGAAGCTCATGGATGTTGTAAGTTTCCTGGCTGGTAAAATGATCCTGTGTCTATATATTGCTTACTGTCTGACAGATTCAGCACGCATATCTGGGTCTCCGAGTGAATCCAATCTATTTCTCTGGCTGAAAGCTTCTTCCAGTCAGTGACTCAAATTTAATCAAAGTCAGGAGATACAATAGAAAATACTAGGATTTTAGCAGGGGGTCAGCAAAGGCACTGCATATATTCCACTTGTTAGCTCTCAAATTAATTAAAAATATGCTGAAAATGACTCAGTATCAGGGGAAACCTGTAGAATAAAAAAATACAATTTGAAACATCATGATTGCTGCAGGTTTCTGGATTTATGCAGTGCTTTTTTTCTGATTATAATGGTGAATCATAAAGCCAAAGCAACCCACAGCAGCTTCCATGCAGTGCACAGGAGACAGATGTGGAGGGTGTGAACATTACACACTAGTTGAAGTACATTTCTACAAATGCATGTGAATGTCAGCTCTTGCTCCTCCTTCTCCCCTGATGAATACAGTTCAGTAGATTCTCACTGTTCACTTCCCCATGCGGCAGGCAGCTATCTGAAACACACATGCTATCTACTATATGACTGACTGTCTGAGCATCACTGAAGCATTCCTGACTTGTAACAGCCTCAGTCTCCCCCCCACCCTTGCAGCTCCCTCTGTGCCATCCAGAGACCTGAACATCGCGCAGTTCTTTGAATTGCCCGCTTCTCTGGTCAGTGATCTCCAGCTTTTGTGTCTCTCACCTCTCTGTGTCCCCCCAGACAATACATCTAGCTCTTCTTCACATAAGAAAACGGCTGAAGGATTATCTCCAGGAGTATGCAGTTGTGGAATGGAGTTTACAGCAAGTGTAACTCATAGTTTGCCATCACAACCCTTGGATGTATGGAGTATTGATGCTCCTTGGTATACAGCTCATGACTGATTGGGACACCTGTCTGACACACGACACACAGAGGACTGGCTCAAGGTAATGGGCAGGAGGGGTCCCAGTGGCAGGTGCCTGGCTTGAACTGAATGCACACCTCTGATCCAATATTTCATCCAATCAAGGGCAAAGGACACTGACCTGGATAATCAGACCAATTTTATTTTTTTTCAGGATCCAAAGAAAAAAAACACTGATTAGGATTAACCAAGTAGCAGAACACAGACAGGTAAGGCATCCATTCCTTTATGACATTGGCATTTATTCTGTTAATAAGGAGGCTGACTGCATGAGACCACATGGAGCTGACGCAAAGGGTTAATAATGGGCTGGTAGGTGCTTTCCAAGTGTTCCAGCCAGAGATCTCCATCCTGTTAGTCCTCAGAAAAAACATGATTTCTTGTAACCTGTTGTCATAGTACTGGCAGGCAGCAGCCAGCGGCAAGGCTGTGCCTTAGGATCTTATGTGTAGACTAGTTCCCTGCTCTTTTAATTAAGAAAATGTGTTTTTTGGCTTGCAGTGTGTAGGTTGTTAGGAGAAGTGTCCAGTAATTTAGCTTTTCGTTATAACTGACCTGTCTGTGGGCTGCAGTGAGTGGAAGTATGGACCTGTTCATCAGTCTGGTTATGGAGCAGGCTTCAGATTGTGAGTCAGAAGCAGCATCAGCCTCCCAGCATGGACTGGAAAAACTGTAAGCATTTTACCCTTATACTTGGCATGCTGGAGACGGGGACATTATGCTCTGCAATACACCTGAGGAATATGTTCCTATCACAGATATAGGGGATCAGTCCTGATGCCACCCCGTGAGTTCCATCATAAAGGCTTGGCTTAGGCAGGCAGCAGACCTTGATGGACAGGTGGCTGAGGCTCCTTGGCGTGTTTTGGAAGATCTGACTGTCCCAAATGCAAATGTGCTGCTGAGGTTGGGGATGGATAATGGAAGGATGAGTTCAGCACACTGCTGGCAGCTGTCTGGAGAGATGGCTTTGGCATTCACAATGATACTGGCCAGTCACCTACATAGCAACGTCCAGTCCTAAAATTGTCAGGCTGTGCATGAACTCTTTGCTCCCCAACATCAGACTGAGCTCATTCTGGCTCTGCTAGGGTTAACAGGCTGCAGTGCGTTCAACTTTGGTACCCTGTGCATGTGAGAGCAGGCAGAGCAGCGGATCATGCGTGACACTGTGATGTTACCCAGTGTACTGGCCAGCCAGGCAGGTGCTGCTGCTTCACTTGCTCAGTATCCTGTGTTGCAGAGCTCTTCGCCTGCAAATTACGCTGATTAAACTCGCCTCACATCCTCTCGTGGAGTTCATTGGTCTTTGAGTAAACGTACGTGTTCAAATCAGTGTGTGTGCAAAGGTAAATATCGGATAATGGCGTGCAATGAAGCATGGCTAGTGTCCTATTAAAAGAGATACTGTGTGTATGTAAAAAAAAGCCCCAGTCCTCCTAGTAAATGACTTAATAAACAGCCAGCCAAATAAATCAATATACCAGATAGTCTAAACTAGATTAGAATAGATAGACCTACTCATCATTGTATTATTATTCGTTTTGTTTTTTTAGTAAATAGAGGTTTAAGGGTCAGATATAATTGAGGGGTGGGTTGTTTTGTTTTTGTACACATTTATACAGTTCAGATTTTACAGTGCTGACTCTTGATTTTAGCAGTCCTTACAGGAAACATTGAACCAATCAAACTACTCACTGTCTGTAAGTAATGATTAGGCTCCAAGCTAAAGGTGCTCACTTATAGTACAATTTTCAGCGAAGAATCACCCAATTGATCAGAAGCATGCGATCAAATTGGCACACAAAAAAACCTCATTGATGTCTACTTTGAACGATTTTAAGGTGATTGTTCAAAGAAAATGTAGTCAATCGCGATAACATTTTTTATAATTGTTTTTGATGAATAAGAAGTTCAGATTGGTTTGTTGATGGTGAAATGATCAATATATTATTACATTATATTTGAGCATATTGTCTAATTTTTTCGAGCAATTATTTGCTAAAGATGTTACTGTGTTGGGCTCCTTAAAGGTGATCATTCGATTTGTAAAAATGTTTTTTATAATCAGTTGTGATGGATAGGAAGTACAGATTGGTTTGTTGATGGTGAAACAATCAATCTATTATAATATTTTATTGTCAATCATTCTTATCACTTGGGTGATTGTTTGCTGAGAGGTATATTGTTAGTGGGCACCTTTAGTCACACTATGTGGGTTGCATAACACTCATGCTATAATGCGGGCGTAACTCAACGCACACTATACAAGTTATAATGTGCATGTTATTAGCATTAGGAATTTCTATATAACATGGTCGTTATCGCGCAGGTTATCCAGGAACACACTGTAGAAAGTACATTTGGATAACATGCTCTTTCAAAACACAATGAAGTCAAAATGACCATACAAATGTATGGATAGTGCATTTACATGCAGCAGTGCACATAGGTTGCATTGCACATCCTGAAAAAAAGGATCACTTCACATCATTGTGGTTAAAGAAACACTGAAGTCTCAAAAAATATGTTTGCCCTACCTAAACCGCCGCATTCCGGCCACTGTAATCTATCTAAATCCCCCCTAACTCGCCCTCCCTCTCCCCTGCAAAATCCACTACTTTCTCGGTTGTGGATTTTGCTGCCCTCTACTCTTCCATGTGAGGCAGGGCTATGAGCTGCATCCCTGCTTCATACGCGTCTGTCAGTGGCGGATCTCTGCCTCTCCCCCGCCCCTCTCAGTGAAGGAAGACTGAGATGGGCGGGGGAGAGGCGGCGATCCGGGCTGACAGACGCACTGAGAGGCAGAGCTACGGCTCATAGCTCTGCCTCTCATGGATGCGCTGCCCGGTTTGCCCCCCGGGGAGTTAGGGGGATTTAGATAGCGTACAGTGGCGGGGATGCGGCGGTTTAGTTAGGGGAATCATATTAAACATATTTGTTAAAGAGACACTGAAGCGAGAATAATTCTCGCTTCAGAGCTCATAGTTAGCAGGGGCACGTGTGCCCCTGCTAAAACGCCGCTATCCCGCGGCTAAACGGGGGTCCCTTCACCCCCAAACCCCCCCTGCAAAATCAACGACCAAATTGGTCGTAAATTTTGCTCTTCCTGGAGGCAGGGCTAACGGCTGCAGCCCTGCCTCTCAGCGCGTCTATCAGACGCACATCGCAGCCTCTCCCCCGCCCCTCTCAGTGAAGGAAGACTGAGAGGGGCGGGGGAGAGGCGGAGGTACGCGTCTGATAGACGCGCGGGAGGCAAGGCTGCGGCGGTTAGCCCTGCCCCAATGCGGAAGAGATTCCGCGATGTACGGAGGGGATTTGGGGGTGAAGGGACCCCCGTTAAGCCGCGGGATAGCAGCGTTTTAGCAGGGGCACACATGCCCTTGCTAACTATGAGGTCTGAAGCGAGATTTATTCTCGCTTCAGACTCTCTTTAAATAAAAAGATGTTTTTTTTGAGACTTCAGAGTTTCTTTAAGTTGCAGTGTGCACACTGTGGCTTGATTCACTAAACCGTGATATGACAAATAGCACACTTTATCAAAGATATCATACCTTATCAAATATATCACACCTTATCAAAGATAGCACACCTTATCAAAGTTAACATGCCTTATAGAGAATAGCATAGCTAGTGCTACAAACTTATGCCTGTTAATTGGCAATGGCACTCATCCTGCCCTGAGCCCCTGCGGGTTTGTAGAGCTCGCTATGCTACTCTGATAAGGTGTGTTAACTTTGATAAGGTGTGCTATCTTTGATAAGGTGTGATATCTTTGATAAAGTGTGCTATTTGTCTTATCATAGTTTAGTGAATCAAGCCCTGTGTGTGCTGCGACACATACAGTAAATCATACAGTCCATTATGTATGCAGAACACCACAACCGTTAATGTGCACATGGTCCATTAACGCACAGCAAGCTGCACGTTATTCTGATGGAATCCACCACTTTGCACTAGTAAGATACAGATTTGAATGTACCATTACGACCTTGCATTGCAATAGGATTATATTGTCCATCACAACATAACACAATGGGCTTGATTCACAAAGCGGTGCTAACCTACTTAGCACGTCTAAAGTCTTAAGGCACGCTAACCAGGGTGCTAAGTAGGTTATCACCGGTTTTCTCAATTGAGAAATCCGGTGCTAACCTACTTAGCACCCTGGTTAGCACGTCTAAAGACTTTAGACATGCTAAGTAGGTTAGCACCGCTTTGTGAATCAAGCCCATTGTATGCAGTGTGAAAGTAACCTTAATGTCCCTACCACAATCTAGGGACAATTTTGGGAGTGGGGTGGGATGGGGCTGTGGGAGGGAACTGGGAAAACAAGGTAGAACCCATTAAATTATGGAAGGAACATACAAAAACTGTTCAGATGTGTAGCATGGTGACTAAGTGGCGTAGATCTCAAAAAATATACTACGATGTTCATTGATTTCCACTTAAAACTGGTTCTAGAATGGGATTGGGACATTAGACTGTGCGCCCTGGTGAATAAAAATGTACATTGTTGTTTATAAACAGCGGTGTCAGTGATATATAAAATACTACTGCTACTAATAATACTAATACCATTTTTGGGTGTAAATTAAGTCCAGGGCTCTAGAGCCACCAGGCCTGAATGCTATATCCACCTACCTGTCGCCTGCCCTGCATCAGTTTTTCATAACAGAAGTTAGGAATCACTCATGCATGTTTTTTTTTTCTGTGCAGTTCAAGGATTTAAACATTTTCCAAAAGGCAAAATGATTCTGCATTCCTGGAGCATTTTATTTAAGGCCGAACATTACACAACATGTCACACCAACAGTGCTACAGCGTGGAAATATGCAGAGAAGTCTATGTACATTTTATACCAGTTTTTGCCATATTTAAACCTTAGCTCCTTTATAACTGATTGCACACACGACTCTCTGGCTGGCACAAAGACACTGAGCATTAAACATATCCCCTTTTTTGCTGCTGAAATGAGTGTGTTTCAGCTTGTGTGGTGTTGGAGACGTTTGGCTCTCTCTGAACGGTTTTTGATTCTTTTGTTTGAAATAGAATCCAGTGAGCAGAGTGCTATTCAATATTTTACAGAACATACACTGGCACCTGAGCTCTGCTTCAGTCTTCATTGCAAGGGGGCTGAGGCGGTACAGGCAGAGAGGAGGTAGCAGCCTGCATCTAGGCAAGAGCTGTTTTTTAGATGGAAATGATTTCCAGTAGATGCTGCTGACCCAGGCCAAGTTCCAACTTGCTTCCTGTAGGTATAAAAGCCACACATCTCAGTGCCAATCTATTGAGGCATCAGCGCTGTTACTCATGCTCTGTGTTGCTTCAGCTGGGAGCCAAAGATGAGTCATCACATTTGGGCACAGTGGCATGCTGATTAAGATGCAGCTTTATCAGGATGAAAACTTTCATCACTGGATTGTGATGTGGCTCTTTGAAATGAAACACAGGTTCCTCAGTGAGGCAGACAAAGACTTAAAGAAGGGATCCCTGAAACCATGGAAATGGCAGACATGAGATTGAATGCGTCATGTCTGGATGACATTGACAAGTACTCTTAAATGCTGTATGCTATTTTAAATGGAAATTTAGAGGAAAAGAAAATCCTCTAATGTAACATAATCTAATTTGAATTTAAGAACGTGTGACTTGCCATGAGTCATTTGCTTTATGTTAGCAATTCTGACTATACACTTATGTCTGACCTGTTGGAACATTTCCATGGAAACATTTAAAATTTTGGTCTGTGAGCGGTAAACCTGGCAATGGTATTTATGGCAAGCGGGCATCATCATGGTTTATTTATATGCCCTATAGATTTTGAATTTACCTATTGAGTATATATAAAACTTTCAGCTACAATATTTAGCTGAAAGTAGTTTTGTTAAAACATTAATACAATGTATCAGTGCTTCACAGGACGCTTTGTAACTTTGTAACATAGGTAAAGATGTTCCTTTTATATTTCAGTTTGCAGCCAGCTATGATTTTTCAGATATAGCAGATGATTCAAAAGTATACTTCCTTGTAAACATGATGCAGATCACCAAAATGGGGATTGGAATTTTTACAGTCAGTGGTTCTTAATCCAGCTCCTGTTTAGTAAGGAGACATTGGACAAGACTCACTAACACTGATACTGCCTACTGAATGTACCCTAGTGGCTGCAGCTCTGGCGCTTTGAGTCCGCCAGGAGAAAAATGCAATATAAATGTTCTGTGTCTTGTCTTTATATGGCTAGATATTCTGTACATGCACGTGTGCATTTAAAAATGTAGCCGGAATTTAGACACCTGAGATAGCCACAAGTACTACAGCTGTACATTACCAGTATTTTAGTGTGAATCAGTGAGTGATTCCGATCAGCAATTTTTACTGATATTTTACTATGGCCTAACCTAAACTTTTTCTCACACAAGCCTTCCCTCTCAATCCCTTACCCCTACCAACTACAACTCCCCCCCAGCGCATACCTAACCCTAAGGGCCCCTGCCAATGCCTAACCTTAAGGAACCCCTCTAAGGATTACCCCCCAGTTGATGCCTGACCACTATTTGTAACCATAGCTGGTATAGCAAGTAGCCCCAGCTATCAAGCTTAAAGAGAAATCGTAACCAAGAATCGAACTTCATCCCAATCAGTAGCTGCTAACCCCTTTCGCATGAGAAATCTATGGCTTTTCTCAAATGGATCATCAGGGGGCTCTGTATGGCTGATTTTGGGGTGAAACCCCTCCTACAGTGTGATGTCAGCGCCTCACAGCACTGAGGTACTGACATCACACTGTGGGAGCCTTGTTGCATTGTGGGCAATAACAGCTGTTTACAACTGCCAAAAAAGCAAGCAGCATCTCCTTCCACTGACATCACCTGCCAGCAGTAAAAATTTCACCATGCGATAAATGTGTAAATGTAAATCAGAGAGAGGAAAGATTTTACAATGAGCAAATAATGACTTAATCATTTATACATAATTATTGTTAAAATTAAGCACCTTTTTATTACATTATTTTCACTGGAGTTCCTCGTTAACTGCTTCGTTCTGTGCACCTAAATGGATCTTTGGATATGAAATTTGCCTGTAGGTTTTTCGGGTACATGTGAATCAATAGACAGAAGGTAACACTGTTCTGATTTAAATGCTTTTAAGTAGTTGTCCTGGAAGGAACTGATGTTTTTTATTTCCACAAAAATTTAGGTATTCTTTAAAATGTTGCTGTTCTTTTCCATGGACGCACAAAGAGTTGAATTTATTCTGTTCTATGAATGAATAACTTATTTATAGTAGAGCAGAAAGCTTTCCACACTTCATATGCCACACTGAAGGCAGACTTTCTACATGTAGTCCTATGTCAATGAATGGGAAGGGAGGAATGCTCCCTAGTGGCAACCTGGAGTAAGGCCCGGTTCACATGGCCGATTGCCAATGGCTTTTCTGTTACCGGGCAGAAAAATGATTGGCATTGGTTCCTGACAGTCCATTGTTGCAGTGTCTTGATGTAGGAAGCTGTGGATTGTGTTACTAAAAGACGTGGATGGTCCCCGGCAGATGTCCATCTGAACTGGCCCTAAAGCTGCTTTTACACTGTAAATCGCAATTCCAATTTGCTATTTTAACTGGATAGTAACATAAGAAGAAAAACACTGAAAAAAACGCAGCTGCAGGACTTTTTTAAATCGCATTAAAAATCTAAATTTTGTGTAGTGTAAAAGAGCCCTGATACTGATGTTAATTAGCAGATTTCTGTAGAATTTCTGCAGCCTGTCTGAAGGTTGTCCTTAAATTTAATGGTGAAGCTTGTTAACTTACTTACTTTCACTGCTTTGTACTCTACACTTGTTACTTAGCCGAATTCTCTCTTTAGAATAGGCTATGTCAGGCACTTGTGTGGTGAGGTGAGAAGATTATATTAAGGCCAGTTTTGATATTTATAAGCAAATTCAAGACTTTTAATTCCTTTTATCACAGTTGTTGTTATTGTTATGAAATAATGCCTGAAAATGCATGCACACAGGGTGATCATATTCCTTCACTCTCTTTTTTAACCTAAATTGGCTAAATTGGGTTATATGATACTGGAAAACAATAAAAAATAACAACCTGTGACAAAACGTGAGAATATACTGCCATCGCCCAGTGGCTGTGATTGGTGTGGGATGAGTGAGTATTACATAAATGCAACGATAACCAGCAGATGACCACACACCAGCAAGTACTAAGGGCTATACACCAGATTATTTAGAAACTAATATTTATTTGGAATAGTGTATATGATATAAAATGCTGACCACTTGAGCATACACAATACAATCAAAACCTACCTAACTAACTAGTGCAACATTACATGGGGCAGGAACTTGGTGGATAAATGGGTGATCTGTTGTTGGAGCAGACCCCACCACCATTGGGAGGATGAGTAGCTGGCAACAGATGGCTTTTTCCCTCTCTTCCTCTAATCCAGGGACGCTCTTCAGCAAAACGGGATAAGGTCACCAGAGCTGCCCTGGTTATAAGGATGCCACCACAGGCAGCAATGATAAAAGCCATGGTTAGTGGCATTAAATGGAAATTTAAATATGATGATGAAATAGCTGGTGCCGGGACAAACCCACTTTTAATTACAAGTAGCCCGGCGCCCACTATTTTATTGTGCTCTTCTATGCACCCTGCACCCACATTTTTATATAATGCCGCTGAACACAACTTTTCTGAATGGAGGAAGTGTTAGGCAATGGAGGAAGTGTTAGGCATCACCGGGGGAGGGGGGGGGGGTTGTTAAGGATTAGGCACCATTGGGGGGAGACATCAGCAGAGGCAGGGTTAAGGGTTAAGCATTGGTAGAGGGAGGGTTAAGGGTTAGGTATCTGTAGAGGGAGTGTTAAAGTGGAGCTGAACTCTTGCACAGGGCAGGAGGAAAACATATAAAAAAAAACACCCTGTATGTATTTAGAGAGTTTAATCTGCCTAGTTCCCAGCAGTCAGATGTCCCTGGGGGTAAGTTGATCCGCTGGGTGGATTGCTTGCGTGATCAGCGGTCGGGGGTCTTCAACCAAGCGCATGTAGGAGGCTCAAGTCTCCTGGGATTTCTCACATCATGGCTCTACTCTGCTACTCTGCACATATGTTTGTGGTGGTGGTGGTGGTGGTGGGGGGGGGGAGTGTTATGTTTTGAGGTTATGCCTCTGAGCTTCACATAAAACTTTTGGATTATGTCCTTGTACTGTACTTTCTAGGAAATATATTTCCAAGTTAGCTAAAATCTTTTCTCTAATGATGAGGTCTATTAACAGGGAATCATTAAGCCTCCAATTGGCTTGAGAGTAAGCTAAGCATTATCTTGAAAAAAAAAAAACTGACGCTCAAAAAGACAAGGTCAGGCGAGGGTTTCCAGGGAATAATAGAAGATGTGAAATTACTTAAATTAACAGCAGAATGGAAAAGATAATCAAGCCTGGCATAAATATCTTAAGTATGCCAATAATGTGAATTATTTGTCTGCTACAATGTCTATTCTCAAAATGTCTCATAGCTACATTTTAAAGAAAATTTAAAAGGATCTTGAGAACACTGTGGCACTAGGGCATCATGCTCTCAAAGCGGTATAAAACCCTGACATAATATTCAATAAAAACATGTTTTCCTACTTTTTATATGCCATACGGTTATCATATTTGCTTTTGTGCATAAGTATTATTATTTATTTAGAAATTATATGTTCCCAAAGTACACTTTTTTCTCTCAGAGCTGACTTTGCATTTTATTTCTAACTGCTTTATTCATGTTCTAACGTAAGCAGAAATGCTTTCTGATTGTCTGACTTTGTTCAGCAGAGCCTTCAGTGTCAGAGAAGTGTTTATTTACATTCCTCACTTGATACAATTAAATACAAGATAACATTATCTAAAGTTCAGATGCGTCCAGCTTTCCAGGCAAAGAACTTCTAAGTCCTGTGTGAAACCCTTTAAATGCTGTTCTAGTAAAAAAAAATGCTGGTTGTATATAATATGCTGTAAATAATCTATTAGAGCAAAGAAGAAATGCTGGATTTCATCCAGCTTTAAATTAAGACTTGTTCTAGAAAACATATCCTGCAGAAAATACAAGTGAGGCTGGGTAATGCTACAATTCCTCAAAGAAAGCCTTATACAATTGGGCATGTAAGGTCTGTGGGTGTACAGTGACTACCTCACTTGCTATCTATTTGTCCATTATTATGAGACTGCTCTCAGCATCCCTATTCATTCTAAATGGCTCATTTGGAAACGTTATGTACTTTTCTGGATAAGTACTACTATAACATCTATAAAAAAGGCATCAAAATATCTTAGGCGATAAACCTCTGAAGAGTGTGTTTGAAACAATATCAAATCAGCCTCTGCTTGTTGTATTCCTTAATTGCCTACCTCCTTTTCAGTTTAAACTAAATCCCTGCACACTATAATTATTGATTATTGAGAAGCTCATGTCACTCCTTCGGTACTTAAGATCCAACTAAATGACACACTGCTGCTTAAAATTGGGGGTATGACAACCAGGAGACATAGTTACTTCCTATTACCTTGTTTGCAGTTGCTATTTATAAAATATCAATACAGTGTTATAGACCACTGTACACCAGCTTGTCCAATATTTCTGCTTGGTTACTGTTGTGGGCATATAAAACAAATTTAACAAAAACTTGACATACAGGAGTGTTAACATTTGCTGCTAGTCATTTGATTTCTGCAGGTACTGAATATGTGCAATGTTGCCTTCTGCTTTGTGTAGAGAATAACTCATGTAGCTAGGTAGGAAATTATAGACATCTTATACATCAGTTGCCTTGACTGCAAGGTTGTACATTTTGAACTGGGAATTTTGAAATTCCCAGCTATAAATTGGAATGGAGAGATATTTTTTAATTACATTAAATAAAAAACCAAAACAAAAAATATTTGTTTGGTGTTATTTTATATTTTTGACAATGTTATAATAAAAGTGGGATTTTCTTTAAATGATTCCAAAAGTCTAATTAGTGAAACAGAATACTAGAGAGGAAAAAGACAAAACCCCTCCTGACAGCCATACAGATGTGATCAGCCATTCTGAACAGTGCTTGTTTGTGGCTGTTGCCAAAAATAATGACTGAATATACGGGGTTACAAATGTTACTTTAGCTAGGACCTAGCCTTTACCCCCCCTTAAGGACCAGCGCTGCTTTTTCAGATCTGTGCTGGGTGGGCTCTACAGTCCCCAGCACAGATCTAATGACAGGCAGAGCGACCAGACTGCCCCCTTTTTTTCCCCACTAGGGGGTGGTTGTGCTGGGGGGGTCTGATCGCTCCTGCATGCTGTGGGTGGCGGGGGGGGGGGGGGGCACCTCAAAGCCCCCTCCACCGCAGGATTCCCCCTCTCCCTCTCCTCCCTCCCTTCCCCGAGAGATCGGAGGCTGCACAGGAACGGATCTGTCCTGTGCAGCCTCTAACAGGCTCCCCGCTGTCATGTGACAGCGATCCCCGGCCGCTGATTGGCTGGGGATCGCTGATCTACTACAACGCTGCTACTGTAGCAGCGTTGTAAAAATGTAAACAAAGCGGATTATTTCCGCTTGTGTTTACATTTAGCCTGCGAGCCGCAATCGGCGGCCCGCAGGCTAATCACGGAGCCCCCAGCCGTGAAATGACAGGAAACAGCCGCTCGCGCGAGCGGCTGTTTCCTGATTAATTAGCCTGCAGCCGGCGACGCAGAACTGCGTCGCTGGTCCTGCAGCTGCCACTTTGCCGACGCGCGGTATGAGTGCGCGGTCGGCAAGTGGTTAAAGGGATACTGTAGGGGGTCAGGGGAAAATAAGTTGAACTTACCTGGGGCTTCTAATGGTCCCCCGCAGACATCCTGTGCCCACGCAGCCACTCACCGATGCTCCAGCCCCGCCTCTGGTTCACTTTTGGAATTTCAGACTTTAAAGTCTGAAAACCACTGCGCCTGCGTTGCCGTGTTCTCCCTCCCGCTGATGTCGCCAGGAGCGTACTGCACAGTCGCAGACCATACTGGGCCTGCGCAGTACGCTCCTGGTGACATCAGCGGGAGTGAGGACACGGCAACGCAGGCGCAGTGGTTTTCAGACTTTAAAGTCTGAAATTCCAGAAGGGAACTGGAGGCGGGACCGGAGCATCAGTGAGTGGCTGCGCGGGCACAGGATGTCTGCGGGGGAGCATTAGACGCCCCGGGTAAGTTCAACTCATTTCCCCCCCGACCCCCTACAGTATCCCTTTAAAGTAAAATTCATTAGGTGTTAAACATATTCTTTCCCCAGCACCCAAATTACCATGGTACCCTTTTTTTGCGTACGCCCATCTGAAGTGTGCTGCTTTTTTCCTGAAGGGCCTCAAATAATATTTTTCAAGAATTACATTTGCATATTTTAGTGCTCTGTGTAAAGTATGAACTGCCTTATAATGCCTCAAGAACGCCCCTCACCTCATAAGAAGCCGCAGGTTGAGGTGGTCCTTGTAATTCTTGGCCAGGGCCCCATTTTGTATAGAAATGGCCCTGGCTGTCTCTTAAAATGAAACCAAGATAACAAATTTGAAATAATGGCTGAAAACCCCTTTCTATAGATCTGAACTGAGGTGATTGCATTTTATTTAGGAGTAGAACATAACGTAAACTGTTTTGTGCTGTCTTTATCATTGTGATGTAGATTTATATAAACATTACTAAAGGTCCAATATTACTTTAGTTACTGATTGTGTGAGTTTGTGGCTAAATGCATAAATGTCCTCAAATTGTTCTATTGACCATATAGTATTGCCGAGGCCGATTGTACCCATTGTCATTTGGAATTCCAGGTGGATGTTATTAAAGGTGTGATCTAAGCATTATTGCTGGCTGGTGCCCGGATTGCTTTTTCTCTTACAAGTATCCTATTAGTGTCCATATAGTATTGCACTGTACATGCAAACTGTCAGCTGACTCCCGCTTTATGAGTCATCCCCAGTCTAAACATACAGCTGTAGTGGGTGTAATACAAAGTCTTTCTCTTTGTGTTGAAAGTAGGCTTCTTGTAGTGCCAGTCATATGTCGGTCAGGATTCTATGTATAACAAAGGAGGCATAGCAGCATACATCAAACAAATGAACATGTCTAGTAATGTAAAGAATAACAATAGCATTAGGAAGAAATGTGTTCTTTGATGGAGTGTGTATATATTACAGTAATCATAAGTACATTAACATCATGAATATTTATTGGAAAGACTTGCCCATGCCCAGAGATGTACACATCATAGAACGATTCGCTATGCATAGAAACTCATTTAAACAGGGCGATTTTACTGGAGCAGTGTTTCATGTCTGATATGCTTTGTGGTTGCCATTCACGTTTGACAGGCTTAATCATGTATGAGAATGACATTTCATTATAAATATTTATGACAGTGTCCGCTGTAATGTTTTGTTGGGTAAAGATGAATTATGTCACGTTCTATAGGTGACAACGTTATTTGTTGGTTGTCTGCACCAATAATTTGAAAAAAAGTACCTTCAGTGTGCTTTGAATATGTTAGTGTTTCTTGTACAGAAGCAGCCAGAAGACGTTATATTTGGTCTTTCAGTCATGGTGACACAAAGGTCTGATAACTGTCCTTGCCAGGTAACAGTAGCTGCTCCTAATCCTTCCTCCTGATTCACTTTGTTAACCTGGAACTATCACAAAAACCACTTTGTGCGATTCAAAAGAACACATCAGTGTAATAAATTACATTGCTATTTCGATTTTTTCTTTAGCTATACATACTGTATTTCTTGTTGGACTAAAACTGTTGTTCCTAAGCACTGACTTCCTTTTTGTACTTGTATGAGAAAGCGCTATAAGGAAGCTCAGGAGATGCTCTACCATTGGAAGTACTCCATTCATGAGTTAGCATAATCATATTTGTAAACAAGGCCAGCGCTACCATAGAGGCAAAGGAGGCAATTGCCCCAGGGCCCCAGAGCCTGTAGGGGCCCCCAGTGGCTACAAGAGGAAAACATTTTTTTTCAAAAAGACCTTATAGTTTTTGAGAAAATCGATTTTAAAGTTTCAAAGGAAAAAAATACACATTTAAAAACCTGCCGACTTTAACGGTTAATAGCAAACCCACCTTAAATGCTAGAAACCCTAAATTTGCAGGATATGTTAAGGAGATCATTGGGAATAAGAGGAAAAACTATTTTTCAAAAAGACCTTATAGTTTTTGAGAAAATTGATTTTAAGCACATCCGAGCAATGTTCACCTCCCATTCATTCGCCTATAACTTTATCACTACTTATCACAATGAACAGATCTATATCTTGTTTTTTCCGCCACCAATTAGGCTTTCTTTGGGAGGTACATTTTGCTAAGAGCTACCTTACTGTAAATGCATTTTGACAGTAAGAATAAGAAAAAAACGGAAACAATTCCTTATTTCTCAGTTTTCGGCCATTATAGTTTTAAAATAATACATGCCTCTATAATTAAAACCCACGTATTGTAATTGCCCATTTGTCACGGTTATTTCACCATTTCAATTATGTCCCTATCACAATGTATGGCGACAATATTTTATTTGGAAATAAAAGAGCATTTTTCCCGTTTTGCATCCACCACTATTTACAAGCTTATAAAAAAAAATATATATAGAAATATTTCATCTTTACATAGATATTTAAATAGTTTAAACCCTTAGGTAAATATTTATGTGTTGTTTTTTTTTTTAAATTGTAATTTTTTTTATTTTTTATTAAACATTTTATGTGGGTATTTTTGGGAGGGGGGGGGGGGGGGGGAGGTAAATAGTGTTTTATTTAGGGAAAAGTGTGTGTAATGTAATTTTTTTTTACTTTTAGATGTAGTTTTAGACTTTTAGATTTTTTACTTTTAGATGTAGCGTACAATGTACGCTTAGAGGGACATAGTCTCAGAAAAAGCGTAGCTTCCGAGAGAAGCTGTCGCTTTTTCAGCGGGGGAGAGGAATCAGTGATCGGGCACCATAGCCCGATACATTGATTCCTGGGCTACCGAATCTGCGGCCGGGAGTGCGCGTGCACGCGCGCGATCGGCCGTGGGAGCGCGCGGGAGAGCGCCTGTCCTCCTTGACGTTTTTATACGTCAAGGAGGACAAAGTGGTTAAAGTTTCAAAGGAAAAAAGTATATTTAAATGCGGTAAATGTCACTTTTAGTAGCAAACCTAAACGGTAGTGTAATTTTACATGTATCAAAAGAAAGAGCAATAAATTTCCTGACGGGGTTTCCAGGGGGTCCAAACGCAGTACGTATGGACCTCCTGGAAACCCCTCTGCAGCCGCATCGCTTTGGCCAGAGATCGCTATACAGCCGCAATATGGCTGTATGAAGATCCCTGGCATTTTTTCCTATTTTCTCAGAGTATTTCCTATTTTCTCAGAGTAAAAATTTGTCAAATCGATTGATCATACTTAACAGAAAATGTCAATCGGGAGCAGTGGTAGATGGGCCGGGAGCAGTGGTAGATGGGCAGCTAAAAGTGTTGAAATGGATTAAAAATGTAGCTATAGTGTCTCTTTTCGATCAGTTTTTGATCTGAGAAGGATCTATCTTTTGGCTGCATCAGGTGTCCATGTATTTGTGTATGGGCTCCTTAACCCATTCGCGTTCCGTCGTTTTCACTTGACCAATGTTCACCTCCCATTGATTAGCCTATAACTTTATCACTACTTATCACAATGAACTGATGTATATCTTGTTTTTTCCGCCACCAATTAGGCTTTCTTTGGGGGGTACATTTTGCTAAGAGCCACTTTACTGTAAATGCGTTTTAACAGGAAGAATAAGAAAAAACGGAAAAAATTCATTATTTCTCAGTGTTCAGCCATTATAGTTTTCAAATAATACATGCCTCCATAATTAACACTCACATATTGTATTTGCCCATATGTCCCGGTTATTACACCGTTAAAATTATGTCCCTATCACAATGTATGGCGACAATATTTTATTTGGAAATAAAGGTGCATTTTTTCCGTTTTCCATCTATCACTATTTACAAGTTTAAAATAAAAAAAATATAGAAATATTTCATCTTTACATTGATATTTAAAAAGTTTAGACCCTTAGGTAAATATTTACATGTTTTTTTTTTATTTACATGTTTTTTTTTTATATTAAACTTTTTATTTAGGTATTTTTGGGAGGGTGGCATGTAAACTATAGTTTTATAATGTAAATGTGTGTTTAGTTTTATTTTTTTTACTTTTAGTTGTAGTTTTACTTTTTGGCCACAAGATGGCGGCCATGAGTTTGTTTACATGACGTCACTCTAAGCGTACAATGTACGCTTAGAGGGACATAGTCTCAGAAAAAGCGTAGCTTCCGAGAGAAGCTGTCGCTTTTTCAGCGGGGGAGAGGAATCAGTGATCGGGCACCATAGCCCGATACATTGATTCCTGGGCTACCGAATCTGCGGCCGGGAGTGCGCGTGCACGCGCGCGATCGGCCGCGGGAGCGCACGGGAGAGCGCCTGTCCTCCATGACGTTTTTATACGTCAAGGAGGACAAAGTGGTTAAAGTTTCGAAGGAAAAAAGTATATTTAAATGCGGTAAATGTCACTTTTAGTAGCAAACCTAAACGGTAGTGTAATTTTACATGTATCAAAAGAAAGAGCAATAAATTTCCTGACGGGGTTTCCAGGGGGTCCAAACGCAGTACGTATGGACCTCCTGGAAACCCTTCCGCAGCCGCATCGCTTTGGCCAGGGATCGCTATACAGCCGCAATATGGCATATCCCTGGCATTTTTTCCTATTTTCTCAGAGTGTGGGAATTTTTTTTTTACCCTCCTTGCCGGTTTTCCCGACCTGAGCTCAGGGTAGAAAAAAGAAGCTATTAGCGGTGATCCCGAGCTCAGGTCGGGGTAGGCATTCCAGAGCTTTACTTGTAGTTGTGGAGTCCCGCGCGCGATCTCGCTGCGCAGCGGGACTCCAGCCTCTCTCCCCAGCAGTGTGGGGTCTTTCCCTGGCCGCCGGGATCCCCCATGTCCCCGCTATTCTTCCGGGGACCCGGCAGCCAGTTGGAGCAGCGCAGCCGTGGTGGTGGCAGCAGAGCGGTGGTGGCAGCGTGACGTCATCAGGGGCGGGGCTAATATTGAAAACAAACTTCTCTATATTAGAGAAATATAGAGAAGTTCGTTTATATGTATATTAGCGCCATCTTGTGGGCAAAGAGAAAACTGCAGCACAGGAGCCCAGGAAGGTACATTTTTTTTTTATTTTGCTGCAGATCTCCCTGCCAGAATGATTTTTTTCAGGTTTTAGGGTCTGAAAGAGTAGAAAAAAATTGCACCGCTTTTAGACCCTAAAATCTGGAAAAAATCAGACCGCCAAGGAGGTTAATTATGTGGGTTCCCCCCACCTGAAACTTTTTAACCCCTTGTCCCCATGCAGGCTGGGATAGCCAGAATGTGGCGCTCCGACCCATTGGGGCTTCACACCCTGACTATACCAGCTGCAAAAAAGGTCCCTTAATGCCGATTTTTGTTCCGGGGTATCTGTTGGGGGGGCCCCCCAGGTTTATTTTGCCCTGGGGCCCCATTGTTGCTTAAACCGGCCCTGCTTGTAAACGTATTTGTATAAGATAGACTCATACACATATGTATCTTATTTTGTAGTCAATCAATGTATTTACCATTCCTGCATACCTATTTGTAATTGTACTGTTAATGTAACTTCTCTTGTTGATTTTTCCATCTTAATCCTAGTACGACATGATTTTCGGGACAATTTTTCCACGTCAAACAATTTTTTTGCGATATTGCATAACATTGTTTAATAAAAATTTGTTAAACAATGTTTCACGATGCAGTCCACCTGCAGCGATCATTTATTTTTAAATGACAGCCTTGTTGGTTGATATTGCAGAGAATTATTTTGATCCCCATTGATTTTCACAGTGATTTGCGTCGTTTGTCTAAATGATCCACGATCGTTCATTTCCGTGGTCAGTGGACATTTGCAGAGCCAGCCAGAAGGATTGGGAAATTATTGTTCGTTGTCAGAAGATACCCAATCCATCTGTCCATGGATAGATAGCTTGACTTTCCAAAGAGTTTTATGTCCAGAAAAGACCTGCTGAGAATAAATGCTAGTGAGCAGATCCTTAGTATTTATGAATGCTCTTTTTTTTGGTTTATTATAGCTCACAAATCTTTACCTTTTATTTTAAGTGTGAATAGCATCTTGAATCTGATTATGTAATGTCTGTAGAGCAGAATTGTCCATTCATTTTGCACAGGGCACAGTTTTGTGGGATAGCATGTGTTTATGACAGCCAAAGAGGTCTGGTTCTGTAGACCTGTACCTGACCCCTAACTACATATAGTTTCAGAGTTCCAATAAGTTCTGTATGCTCTAATGTTCCCATAATACAAGCAAACTGTATGCTCTAATGTTCCCATAATGGTCCAATGTTTGTAAATCAGTGAAGGACCTCTTCCTCAAAACTCAGTCAACATACCAATATTTCAAAGTCTGGAGGGGGACAGTGCATTCACTGTCAGTGATGTGTCCACTTCAAGTGGATGCTACATATATTATTCACCGCCACTTGAAGGAGATAAATTGGCCATGAATTATTATGTACTTTAGTCTAACTCAATCTTAAAGAGAACCTGTACTGAGTAAAAATATTTAAAATAAACACATGAGGTAACTTCAAATGAACATTACAGAGTTACCTTGCCATCAGTTCCTCTCAGAAGCTCACCTTTTTCTTCTGACAATAATCCCTTCCAGTTCTGACAACATTTTGTCAGATCTGAAATATATCAGTTGCTGTCAGTAAAATATCAGTTGCTGGCAGTTATAGCTGAGAGGAAAAGTGATGTACCAGGTAATGTCCATGTTTCCCTATGGCTCAAGTGGGCGGTGTTACAGTTTAACTGTGTGCTGACCAGAAAGCTGTTATGGGTAATGGCCATTTTCAAAATGGAGGACGGAAAATTCCCTTGATCACAGTGAACAAATAGGATGTGGGACAGGAGAAAGACACTGAGGAGTAGACTACATGGAAGGTAAGTATGACTTGTGTATGCTTATTTTGACTTTTAATTTTCAGTTCAGGTTTTCTTTAAAGGGACTCCGAGCTCATCTAAAAAATAAAAGTTGTACTCACCAGGGGCTTTCTCCAGCCCAGTGCTGGTCGGGAGGTCCCACACCGGCGTCCTGGCTCCTCTCCTTCTCCCTGCTCCGGAATGGCTGACAGGCCGCAGCCCGGGCGACACTCTCCCGAGTGTCGGGCTGCTCCTTCCGCATATGACGCGGATTACGTCACACGCTGGCCGCCTCGCGTCATCACGGTGGCCGGCGTGAAAGTACTGCGCATGCGCGATTAAAGCGCGCATGCGCAGTACTTTCACGCCGGCCGCCGTGATGACGCGAGGCGGCCGGCGTTTGACGTAATCCGCGTCATATGCGGAAGGAGCAGCCCGACACTCGGGAGAGTGTCGCCCGGGCTGCGGCCTGTCAGCCATTCCGGAGTGGGGAGAAGGAGAGGAGCCAGGACGCTGGCGTGGGACCTCCCGACCAGCACTGGGCTGGAGAAATCCCCAGGTGAGTACAAATTTCATTTTTTTGATGAGCTCGGAGTCACTTTAAAGCAAATCTGAACTGAAAGATAGATTATTACTTCTAAATAGGGCTTTCCTAGAATTCCACAGTGTGAGCCAGTTAATTTGGGCACCACAGCCCAACTGAAAATTACAGATTAGTGTTAGGAATTTAGAGTTACAGGTTAGTGTTAGACTTAGTTATAGGAGAGCTAGTGTTAGGCTTACTTATTGGACGGTTATGGTTAGGCTGTAGAGTTAGTGTTAGGCATTTGCTATAGTAGAGTTAGTGTTAGGGTATAGGGTAGGGGGAGGTTAGATTTGATAGTATTAGGGAGTACGTTAATGTTAGAAAGCAATGGCAATAGCCACACACAAATTCCTGTCGCTAAGCCTTCTTTAGAATATTGTTAAAAGCGGTATCGTCACCGTAAAAATCAAATTTCAACAGCAACTGGTCTGAGTGTATTAAGTGATAAAGATGCTAATCCTGCATTCAAAACTTTCAAAACTTTTTCTGCTGTTATGATTTGGAATTATCACATACTTAAGGAACACTGGCCCTTTAGTCGTGCCAAAGAATTGCATGCTGGGGGGTATTTTTATCTATAATCTATTCCTCCTCTTCCCTTTATTTCCCTGCCAGCTTCTTATCTGAAACCTAATCCCCTACTCACTTGTGTTTACAAGCAAGGCTGAGGCGACTCAGCGATTGGAGGAGACAAGAAAAAAAGTAAAGGGCAGAAATGACATCACGAGTTAGCCTTAACTGTGGGCAAAAGACATGGCCCCCACCACTAACAGAATTCTCGTCATTTACTAAATAACATTCACTGAAATCAAAACGTGGACAGTATAATACATGTGTTATGTAAGTAGGTCAAGTATTTATCTACTTATATATGTGTTTTTTCCCTGGCATAGTATGGCTGATCCTACTGCTTTAACAATAATCAAAATAACATCAAATCCCAGCACCCAAATTAACACCCCCTTGTTTTTTATTGAATGTTTTTGGTATCTCAACTGCATGACACAGTTTTTTAACGTTTCACAACTTGTGGATTTTTCTGGCTTGTAATTAGTTATCAGTGAGCATTACATTTCAAGTCTGACTGGAGAGAAAGTGTCATTTGCTGTTTCTCCTTAGTTTTTTTTTTTTTGCTAGGTGATATTTACACACCTCGTCAATATAATAGCTTTTAAACAAAGAAGAAAAGGTCCAGTGATCTGGATGTGTGAGAATCATTCTTGAGGAGGATTCACATTGATCAGATCAATCAGCAATGGGTGGAAAGCCCTAGAGGAAAATTCAAGGATACTGTATGCCAGTGCTCACTTCTCTCTGTAATGCAGTGAAATACTGAATGTTCTTGGAACCCTGGCAAAAACATCTTTGAATCTCTCCTCCATGGTGGATTCTTAGTTGTGTACTGAACTGACCAACTGAAGTCCTCAGTTAAAAAAATGTATAGTAAGACAGATACAATTGCAAATTGTACTTTGCTTTATGGTAGCAAAACTACTACAGTGTTACCTGTTTCTGAATCATAGATTTCCCATGTTTGTGCATTCAGACTCATTAAAACTTTATATTTTGCACCTTTTGTCCTTTTGTCAAAGGATGACATTTGAAGGTCATTATGAAAGTGTTCACTGAAAACACCCCTTTGTCTCTTATTATTATAGTTTTATCTTGAGTGTTTTTTTTCTTCTTAATTTGGACCTCTGGATGTGATCCAACAATTCTTACAGTTTAAAGCCTACGTCTATGTAACGATTGTGGAACTTTCTCCGTGATCAGCGCACAACGCGTGCGCTGACACGGCGGAAATCCTCCACAAGCGTATATTTGCAGGCACCCAGCAAAAGGTGCTACGCACCTGTAGAGGGAAATTCCTGTCGGCAGATGGCGCTGGGGAGTGCAGAGGAACCAATCCTCTGTACCTCCACAAGTGCCAGACAGGAATTGTACGAAGCGCAGAACGCAATCGCAAGAGAGGCGATTGCGAATGAGATTGAGCAAAGGGATAGGTTGTATGTGTGTGCGCCAATCCAGTCGCCACCCCGTGACCGCGCACACACAACAGCAGATACGAAATAGGAACGCGATCACGAGAGGTGCGATCGCCAGACGTGACACAAGGCAGATCAGAATAGAATATGAGGGTAGCAAAGGCACAGCAAACACAATAAGGAGATACGGAAAATAACAAACGCTAGCTAACCGCGAACACCGCACTCATTCGCAACAGTGCACGCGGTTATGCGCGATCTCCACGTGATAAGCACAATAGAGACAAGCACGCCTAACTAACCATTAACAGACAAACATGAAACAGAGGACGCGAGCGCTTGCTTAACGGTTACCTCACCGAGCCTGCAGCAAGCGTAGCGGACAAGACAGACACACGAAAACAGGGAGAAACGAGAGATAGGATCCACAGCACTAGCGAAAAGTGGCCAGCGTGATCCAGGTACAGAGTAGCAGAACAGAAGGATCCCCAGCGCTAGCGAAAAGTAGCTAGCGTGATCCCAGAAGACAGAACAGAAGGATCCCCAGCGCTAGCGAAAAGTAGCTAGCGCGATCCCAGAAGACAGAACAGAAGGATCCCCAGCGCTAGCGAAAAGTAGCTAGCGCGATCCCAGGAGACAGAACAGAAGAGATAGCTGGTAGCAACCGCTGCACCAGCTATACTCCAAGAACAGAGATCAGAACCATTTCCTGTCGACCACCTTTGGGGCAGGACAATGGCAACAGGCAAGACAAGACAGAACAGGCAATACAGATAATACAACCTGACTGGGCTAGAAGGGGAGCCTAAAGCAACCCCCAGGAATTAACTATACTAGATAGCAATGGCTGACACTTCAGCAGTGTCCATCAGGAACAGACCATGGAAAGGAAATGACCAGCAAAGCCTTCTGGGAAACATAAAGCTCTTATAGTGCCAGTCATCAAAGAAGGCAGGTAGGGGATTTGCATAACGAATGTATGCAAATTCCCCAGCAAGAGAACAGACCAGAAACTTGCAATGGAAAGACAGGTCTCTGTTCCAGAGACCTGCAGCCCACAGACTAGAGGAATGGACAAACAGCTGTCTGCCTGTGCAGCCAGCTAAGCGGATTATCACAGTCTAGCTATATATTTGTATATCTATAGCTGTTTTAAATACCAGACCACGCATATTCTTATATTTTTCTTCAAGGCATTGATTATTGATCTGATAAAAGAACATAAGATGATTGTGTACTTTCCGAACCGTGTAACATTCAACTGGTCTCGCTTTTAATTATTATATAATTAATTAATAATTACAGTAGAAAAAAGGAATATGCGCACTCTCTGAGTCCTTAATCAGTCATAGCCCCTGTACATAATTTGCACTGTAGTTATAACTTAAAGTGATATTCTACCCACCCTTTGGTGGAAATAACATTGTGCAAAAGACCCTTAGCCACTTCCTGCAAAATAAACATCCTACTTCTGCCCCTTAGGGAAATATGGCATTTATAAAAGTCCAGCAATTTTGCTAAAGCTCACATGCATGCGCACTGTGGGAGCGCACAAGCATGCACATTTGAACCCTTCAGTCCAGGACCTCTATTGCAAAAATGTGTAAAATGTGAAATACACACATATTAAATATAAGTTTGTCCTAGACTAAAATGCACTATATATATATTTTATTCCTGTGGTGAAGGTAGTAAAAATCTCAAAGGTCTGGCAGATTTTGGACTTGTCCATCTTCTCATAGAAGATTCTCAGTATCTCCTTTATTCTTTACAAATGCACTCCCTGGAAAGGATCTATGGAATAATGCTGGCTGGCCTCCCTACTCGCTTGCACACTTTTCTGGCTGTTAGACTGAGACTCTACCATTCAGTATGCTTTCGTAAATAAAAAAATCCCCAATGAGGAAATAACAATACTTTACAAACATACTGTGAATCTGTGATTTGTCCGTGTTTATTTTAACCCTCAACATTTTCTCAAATTTTATTTTTTTCGCTGAATGTAACATCATTTCACATGACCATTTACATTAATCTGGAATGCTCTTTCAATTACATTGCCTGCCTCGAAGCAATTTATTGTGTTCTGATTAAGGACAGACTTGTGGCCTCTGTGTGTAATCTGCGAAGCATTTTACCATTTTAAAGTTAGGACTGTGTAATCATTTCTTTGATTTTGAAAATGTAAACACATCTTGGAAACTCTGTCAAAAATAGCCCAAAACAAAGTACAGCAACCCTAAATAAATCAAGCCCTCATTTGAAATGTAGATCTGTTAATGAACTGCTACTATGGCTTCAATTCATCAAAGGGTGTTCGATAACAAAACCCCAGTCCTTAAAATACCGCATTCGGTATTTACACTTCACTGTGCTAATTCATCAATATTTTCCCATGTGTGGTAGAGGTTCCTTAAGTTACGGAACTACTAGGCTTCAATTCATCAAAGGCTGTTCGATAACAGCAGAGTGGTGCAGAGCAGCTTGGAATGTCTCTGTGTTGTTACAAGCTGATAACAATAGAAGGCATCCAGACATCCCTTTAGATGTAAAGGTGTTATAGTTACTGTTATTTATACTGCCTCTGCTGCTCTGAATCTGTCGATCAGTCTTTCTTAACATTTTATTTATTTGCCACAACGTAGATGAACTTCCTGGAGACATTACAAATGCCATGCTTGGTGATTTCACCACCAGCATCTTTGCATTATCAAACAGGGCCTGAAAGGGTTACACCACCGAAGGGAATCTGGGGATATATTTTGACCCGTTCTCTCTGCTCACTGCCTGGGGGGTCTGAAAGCTCCTGTGGAGAAGCCTGTGTGACCTATCAACGGCACTTGCAGGAGAACAGGGGCTGTTTCTATTGGCTGCCTGCTCCTGCTAATCATGAAAACATTCACACAGAAGGCTTTCGAAGCCTGTAACGACAGGGGAGAGCTTGAGATAAACACCGAATGTGTTAGCGAATGTGGGAACCTTGATGAATTAACATTTGTTGAGCACATGTCGGTAATTTATCTCATTGCTGTGTCATTTCAGCTTCTCATTCGGTAACAGCTTTGATGAATTAACATTTTCTAAAGTGCTTCGTTAAGTCAGCTGTTTTCAGCATTACCGAATGCGGTAATGCTTGATGAATTGAAGCCTATGGCTTCAATTCATCAAAGGGTGTTCGATAACAAAACCCCAGTCCTTAAAATACCGCATTCGGTATTTTACACTTCACTGTGCTAATTCATCAATATTTTCCCATGTGTGGTAGAGGTTCGTTAAGTTACGGAACTACTAGGCTTCAATTCATCAAAGGCTGTTCGATAACAGCAGAGTGGTGCAGAGCAGCTTGGAATGTCCGTGTGTTGTTACAAGCTGATAACAATAGAAGGCATCCAGACATCCCTTTAGATGTAAAGGTGTTATAGTTACTGTTATTTATACTGCCTCTGCTGCTCTGAATCTGTCGATCAGTCTTTCTTAACATTTTATTTATTTGCCACAACGTAGATGAACTTCCTGGAGACATTACAAATGCCATGCTTGGTGATTTCACCACCAGCATCTTTGCATTATCAAACAGGGCCTGAAAGGGTTACACCACCGAAGGGAATCTGGGGATATATTTTGACCCGTTCTCTCTGCTCACTGCTTGGGGGGTCTGAAAGCTTGTGTGGAGAAGCCTGTGTGACCTATCAGCGGCACTTGCAGGAGAACAGGGGCTGTTTCTATTGGCTGCCTGCTCCTGCTAATCATGAAAACATTCACACAGAAGGCTTTCGAAGCCTGTAACTACAGGGGAGAGCTTGAGATAAACACCGAATGTGTTATCGAATGTGGGAACCTTGATGAATTAACATTTGTTGAGCACATGTCGGTAATTTATCTCATTGCTGTGTCATTTCAGCTTCTCATTCGGTAACAGCTTTGATGAATTAACATTTTCTAAAGTGCTTCGTTAAGTCAGCTGTTTTCAGCATTACCGAATGCGGTAATGCTTGATGAATTGAAGCCTATATCTATTTTTGGGAATCTGATGATTATTATTTTTACTAAGCATTTGTGTAGTGCTTACATTTTACACAGAACTTTATAGAGTATACAGAGCACATAGTCATGTTGTTAACGGTCCCTTAGAGGTGCTCACAATCTAACCCATACCATGACATAGACCCGTACACTTGACACATTTTCTGGTTGATTTTCAGCAGATTTGATCACTCTGAATCGGCTAATAATTTGATGCACCAATATGCTGGCCTGATCATTAATTCAATGCATTAAGGCCAAAAATGTGTCAAATCGATTGATCATACTTAACAGAAAATGTAAATCGGGAGCAGTGGTAGATGGGCCGGGAGCAGTGGTAGATGGGCGGCTAAAAGTGTTGCCCTGCATCAAGGAGCACTGCAATGCTGCAGTTCAGTTGATTTTTAATAGGTTTCATGCTGAAATGTATTAAAAATGTAGGTATAGTGTCTCTTTTTGATCAGTTTTTGATCTGAGAAGGATCTATCTTTTGGCTGCATCAGGTGTCCATGTATTTGTGTATGGGCTCCTTAACCCATTCACGTTCCGTCGTTTCCACTTGAGCAATGTTCACCTCCCATTGATTAGCCTATAACTTTATCACTACTTATCACAATGAACTGATCTATATCTTGTTTTTTCCGCCACCAATTAGGCTTTCTTTGGGGGGAACATTTTGCTAAGAGCCACTTTACTGTAAATGCATTTTAACAGGAAGAATAAGAAAAAACGGAAAAAATTCATTATTTCTCAGTTTTCAGCCATTGCAGTTTTAAAATAATACATAATTAAAACTCACGTATTGTATTTGCCCATATGTCCCAGTTATTACACCATTAAAATTATGTCCCTATCACAATGTATGGCGACAATATTTTATTTGGAAATAAAGGTGCATTTTTTTCCGTTTTCCATCTATCACTATTTAAAAGTAAAATAAAAAAAAAATAGAAATATTTCATCTTTACATTGATATTTAAAAAGTTTAGACCCTTAGGTAAATATTTACATGTTTTTTTTTTATTGTAATGTTGTTTTTTTTTATATTAAACATTTTATTTAGGTATTTTTGGGAGGGTGGCATGTAAACTATAGTTTTATAATGTAAATGTGTGTTTAGTTTTATTTTGTTTACTTTTAGTTGTAGTTTTACTTTTTGGCCACAAGATGGCGGCCATGAGTTTGTTTACATGACGTCACTCTAAGCGTAACATACGCTTAGAGAGATGCGTGGGGGACGCTACAGCCAGAAAAGGCGCAGCTTCCGAGAGAAGCTGTCGCTTTTTCAGCGGGGGAGAGGAATCAGTGATCGGGCACCATAGCCCGATTCACTGATTGCCTGGCTAACGAACCGCGGGCCGGGAGCGCGCGTGCATGCGCATGGTTCCTGGACGTAGTTTCTACGTCCAGGAACTAAAATAGGTTAACCACTTTACCCCCCCCAGTGCTAAATTTCTCCGTCCCTCTGCGCACAGCTTCACCCCCAGGGACGGAGAAAGGCGTTTACTGGCTGGGAGTGGGCGGGGAACTCGCGCGCACACTCCAGCCAGCCAGCAAAGCAGGTGACTAATTGGACGTTAGGAACAAGCGTTCCTAAATCCAATTAGACTCGCCGATTGCGAATAGAATGAAGACTGCTTCAAACAGAAGCAGTCTTCATTCATAACAACGTAAAGTAAACAAACGCGTGCGCACACACACCCCCGCTCTGCAGTCCAATGATTGCTTATAGGGACCCCAGTCCCCAATAACCAATCATATTACAGTAAAAAATGAATGGAAGCAGCGCTGCAAGGTAAAAATCGCGCTGGTGTTTCAGGGGTAAAACCCCTCCGTTGTGAAGTGGTTAAAGAGGAACTGTAGTAAAAATAACATCTATACATATAGAATCAGACACGTGTGTGCTGCCATCACTCAAAAACTCCTAGACCAATTTCAACAAAACTTGGTATACAGATCCCTTACTACCTGGAATGATATGCTCTGGGGGTCTCACATCCCCCTGCACACGTGGGCGGAACCGCAAACAACTAGTTAGATTTCACCCATTTTTGTCAATGGAAAAAATGTAAAAGGCTGCCATTCTCACCGTAATAAAGCCAGAGTCCCCATACTTGGCACAGTAGGTCACTTGGTGACAGAGGTTAAAAATTCAGGAAAAGTGGGTGGAGCATAAAACAGCCAATCACATTTCAGCAATTAATTTTAATTAGGAAAATGTAATCTGCAGTCATTCTTAGACTGTTAATCGTAGACTTCTCAAACTTGGCACAGTTGGTCACTGGCTGAATGGGTTTAATACTCAGGAAAGTGGGTGGAGCCTACAGCAGTCAGTTAAATTTCACCTATTGATTTTCAAGGGGAATATTTAAATGGCTGCCATTCCTACACTGTTAATGGCAGATGCCTCAAACCTGCTACAGCCAGTCATTGGGTGACTGGGGATCAAATTCTGAAAAGAAGAGGTGGGGCCACAAACAACCAATCCGATGTGTTTAATTGATTTTAATGGGAAAATTTCAACTGCTTCCACTCTCACATTGATCTCAAGGAACCCAAAGTTCACAAACATGGTCATTGAGTGAATGTGTGTCAAGGTTAGAAAAAATAGTCGGAACCAACAACAACCAAATACATACCCAGGCTATGCCGGGTCTTCAGCTAGTACTGAAAAAAATGCATTTTTTTTTACAATATTAATTTATAGATTATTTAATCAGTGTTTGCCCAAATCGTTCATCTCCCTGATTTATATTCTGAAATTTATCACTGGTGGTGACATCTTTAGTTCTGCCAGGTGATCTGTACGGAATGTTCATTACTTAGCGTTCTATGCACAGAGGGAGATACTGCTTGCTTGGCAGTTGGAAACAGCTGTTATTTCCCACAATGTAACAAGGTCCACAGACAGCAAACTGCCAGGACCTAGGTCCTGACATCACACTGTGGGAGGGGATTCACCACAATATCAGCCATATAGACCTCCCTGATGATCTATTTAAGAAATGTTAACATTCTTGTGCTAAAGGGGGTAGATTGGAATGAAGTTCAATCCTTGGTTAAAGTTCCTCTTTAGGTGTAATCTGATGAATAAATCTGTAGTTTGATGTTAGGAGGCAAGAATGGCGAGAAAAGTTAATTTAAGAAATCTAAAGATGTAAGGAACTATATTTAATAACAAAAACAAAAACTGAAACATGAACATAGTAGCATATATAGTTTAGAAAATAATAACCAACAGTAAATGTATTTTGCCTAATTAAAGTGGCAAAAAAAAGAACAAGTTAGATAGGTACTTAAGTATTATACTGTCTGAAGAGTTTGGCAGTTCCTTGTTTAAGTTCTGTTTGCTCCACTACCAAGATTTAACCCTGAAGTCCTGGCTCTCCATTACACCAGGTCCCGTGTCAGTGTAATGCTCTATTGCCAAATTAAAGGGTTTTGAAGGAGGGGTGTCCCCTGCATCTTGAGAGGTGAAGAGGGTGTACAGCTGGGCTGCTCCTTCGTCTTAATAGAGTCTCCAGCCACGGCCAGTAACGCACAGATAGAGGTCAGGAGGGTGTATAGCTTGTCTGCTCCTTCGTCTTCTGTAATGAGACCTCTGTGACAGAAGACGACCTCCCAGGGGTGCTGATGATCATCTATGTCGGGTGTGTCCGGTACTTCTGCAATCACGCTTTGTGCAGCCAAGATGCAGGGGACACCTCTCCTTCAAAACCCTTTAACTTGGCAACAGAGCATTACACTGACACAGGACCTGGGGTAATGGAAAGCCAGGACTTTCAGCTTTTCAAACAGGGTTAAATCTTGGTAGTGGAGCAAACAATACTTAAACACGAAACGGCTAAACTCTTCAGACGTTATAAAAGGTAAGTACCGTTAGAGACTGGATATAAATGTCAAACAATTATTACTAAAAATCTGTACTTTTCTTTTATCAGTTTGATAACTATACTTGGAGATTTTCATTTTTTCTGATCACTATGTAAGTCTTCTCTAGTAAATCTCACAGCCCATTTGCTGCAGCTCGCAGGGCACTCCGATTGTGTGTGATCTCTGCTATCCTCCAGAGACACAAAGTATCTCTCTGGTGGATACAGATTCCAAAGCTCACTCAGGCAGCTCATACTGCTGCTGTGGGTTACTGCACTTTGAATAATGTGTATCCAATAAAGCCAAGCACCTCCAGATTCTGTTTCCTCGCAACTCCACTGTATCCTGTGTTCCTCCACCTCTTAGATCAGTGATGGCTTACCCTGGCACTCCAGCTGTGGTGGAACTACAAGTCCTATGAGGCACTGCAATAATATGACAGCTCTTAGCATAACTCAGGGAAGCAGAGGCATGATGGAATTTGTAGTTTTGTCACAGCTGTAGTGCCAAGGTTAGCCATCACTGTCTTAGATTGTAAGCTTCGTGCAAGAGGTTCCTCTTCCACTTCCTCTTCTGTGTCATTTTCTCTGATAGCTTGTCTCGCAGTTGTAATTGTGTACATTCATTGGTTTCTGTGTAGTGTAGAAGTATTTTATTGCAGTCTCACAGGGAAAAATGTTATTACTTATTGCTACTCACCGCCCTAATTAAAAAAAATAGTTATTGTAGCCAAACGGAGAAAAAAGTTATTACTTCATGCTACTCACGTCACCTCCCCAATTAAAAAAAAAAAGTCAGAATGTCAAATAACATATAAAGTAAAGTCCTTTGATAAATGTCACCCACTATATTTAGTTTAAACTGTTTTGTGACCACTACTGCACCAAAACTAAATCTTTTGCCTGAACAAAAGTATTTTTCTGATGAAAACCTATGGACATGTTTAGGTAGAATGTTTTGTAGCTGTTTTGCATCTTGGTCCACCAACAGCTGACAACAAAACAACTGTCGATCCACTGCCCTCACAAAAAGCGTGGAATACTCACTCTGACCATTAAGTGGTGCCATACACACTTGGCTAGGGAGCCTAGGCAGCCATTGGACAGAAATATTGTTTTGGATGAAAACAAAATATCTCTGATATTAAGAGGGATTTACTGTCACATACTTTTACCTGCCAGTGTTTATGATTTTGTCTATCCTCTATAATAAAACCCCTTTGTCTCTGCCTCCCGTGTCCCTGTGTGTGTGTGTTTTTGTTGTGTGCATGTGCATGGAGGGACACAGAGACACAAAAGAGCTGGGAGAATGATGCAGGGGGCCAGAAGTGGCGGGCATGTGCGTGCACAGCGTGCGTGTGTGTGCGCGCAGGGCAGGTGTGCATGGGCAGGTGTACAGTGACAGACCTAGCCCGTTTTTAAACGGGCTAAGGTCACTAATTCAATTTCAACACACTGCGCTGACCAATATGAGAGTCTGCTTTATATATATGGTGGTGCGCTTCTTAAGCAATTAAAATTAATACACATATAAAAGTTAGCGCTCCTGCTGTGTCCACAGTCCACAAAATCAATTTGTAAAGTTCTGTATATCCTGTTCTGTGCTGAACTTTATCTCCAGAGAACTAATGGAATGACCACCATCACCTCACCCTCAGAAGTGGGCACTCACCCTTAGTAGATGACCCTCGGCTAGATGGGTACCTCCCTAAAATGTGATGACAATGTGTGCCCTCTTAGACCCTTATTAGCATTGCGTATATGCTCTCCTATGCGTTCTCTCAAAGGTCTAGTAGTCCTTCCTATATACTGAAGACCACACGGGCACCATATCATATATACAACATTTTTATCATTACATGAGATAAACTGACGTATTTTTGTTCTTTTGTTATTAGCATATCCCACTACTTCCTGCATACGACTTGTATTTATCTCCCTACACCCCTTGCACTTTCTACAGGGGAAGAAACCTGGTTGCTGCCACCCCTGTAGTCTTTCTCCTCTACTTTTAGGTTCCACACAGCTTGGCGCTAAATAATTTCTCAAATTGCGGCCTTTTCTATATATAAAATTCGGTTTGGGAGGTAGGATCTGTCTAAGCTCTGTATCAGACGTAAGAATGTCCCAATACTTACCTATTATCCCTTGCACCGTCCTATATTGTTCATTATAGTCAGAGATAAATGCTACTTCATACTTCTTATTTACTCCTCCCCTTTTATTATCCTGCAATAGTTCCCTTCTATCTTTTTCCCTAACATCTGTTAGTTGTGTTCGTAAAAATTCCTCACTATACCCTTTTTCTATAAATCTATCTATCAACACCTGTGCCTGTGAATCAAAATCTTCTACCCCAGTGCAGTTACGTTTTACCCTCATCAGTTGACCTTTAGGGACATTCTTTATCCAACTTGGATGATGTCCACTATGTACTGAAATATACCCATTCCGGTCTGTCTCTTTAAAGTAATTTTTTGAAACCACTACCCCTTCCACTATAGACAGTGATAAATCCAAAAAGTGAATCGTTTCACTATGAGCCTCATATGACAATGTGATATTTACTTCATTTTTATTAAGTGCTTCAATATATTGTGCCAAACCCTCTTTAGTGCCCCCCATATTATAAACAAGTCATCTATATACCTTTTTCAGGTTAGAACCTGGTTAGACCCCTCCTGTGCCAACACCTCTTGTTCCCATTTTCCCATAAAGAGGTTTGCCAAACTAGGGGCAAACCCCGCCCCCATGGCACAACCCCTGTGTTGCTTGTAATACTCACCTCCGTGCCAAAAATAATTTTTTTCCATAGCAAATCTCAAAATTTTCATAAGGAACTTAATTTGATCCTCGGGTATTTCCCTTTTTTGCTTCATAAAATATTCTACAGCCTGAATCCCCTTGTCTTGAGGTATATTCGTGTACAATGAGGATACGTCGGCAGTGACCAACAAGGCCCCGTGCCTGACCGACGTACCCTCAATGCACTGCAATGTGTGTTTGGTGTCCCTTAACACATATGGCAATGATTCCACCAATGGTTGCAAGAAATTATCAAGATATTGTCCCAGCCGATGTGTTAATGAATCGATTCCGCTGACAATGGGCCTTCCTGGGGGGTTCTGCATGTCCTTGTGTATCTTCGGTATTTGATATATAACCGGGATGCGTGGTGCCGAGGGGAGCAAGTACCTAAACTCACTATCCCCCAGGAACCCAGCATCCAACCCCTCCCGTAAGAGTAGTCTAAGCTCACCATAGTACTTCTGCGTGGGATCCCCTTTAAGTTTAGTATAAGTACTCTGGTCCCACACCAATCTGTTTAATTCATTGTTATACTGATCTTTATTTAAGACTACGACCCCTCCCCCCTTGTCAGCAGGACGTATCACCAAGTTTTTTTCTTCTAGTAAAGACCTAGCCACATTCTGTACCCCTGGGTATTTCCTTTCCGGAATAGCATCTATCTCATCCATCACCAATTTTTTGAAAACACCTATCGCATGAAAACCAGTTTCTTGTGGGTTGAAGGTTGAATTATTCTTAAGTGTTGTATGTTTATACTGTGCTGTCCCCCCCAAATGCTGGACAGGTGGATTTATCCTTCCTGTAGGTCCTTCTTTTTAAAAAAAGTATTTCTTTAAATTTAATTTGCGTGTGAATTTTTCCAAGTCTATATACGTATTGAACTTATTTATACCTCTTTTAGGGGCAAATTTAAGACCTTCATTTAAGGTTTTAATCTCGGGTTTGGACAGCCCCACGCCACTAAGATTAAAGATACCCTGGGCTTCTACTCTTTTCTTTTTTTCGAATTGCTTTCGCCCTCCCCTTTGTTCCCCTTCTGGTCCTCTTTTTCCGGGGATTGGTCTGTTGTATCCTTCTATTCCCCAATCCGTTTGATTGTACCCCCTGCTCATCCCTAAAAAAGGCTCGAACTGCACTTCCTGTCTGATGGGGTCATACCTATTTTGAATGGGCACATTATATCCTATTTGTCTGGGATTTTGTCCCCTCCCTCCCTGGCCCGGTGGTCTTACCCATTGTGATCCATCATTATGCTGGGGGTTGTAATTACCATAATGGGGTTTACCCCCTCCGTACCCCCTCCCTCCTCTATACGGGGCCCGCTTATTTCCCCTATACGGTCTTCCCCCACCTCCCATTGGCCTAGGCACATGGTTACCCCCTGGATTATTTGGGTTCCCACCATTATTGATTACCTCCTGCTTAGGGGCCCCTCCCGTTGATGCATTTTCCAATTCCTGTGCCGCCATTTTTTTCTTAATTTGCCATCTGTATGCTTCTTTATTTTTATGAGCCTGATAGTCTCTAAAGAATTTTTTCCTTTTTTCCACTACTATTTCCCGTTCATTTTTTTGGAGAATTTCCATGATTTTTTGTGTCTTTTTGTTATACTCATCTGTGCCCTTCCCAACCTCCAATCTCTTTCTAATAACTTCGATTTTCCCTCCTAACCTTTCCATTCTTCTATTTTTTCTTTTCATCAGTAATTTGACTAGACCCACACCGCATTTATCAAAATATTCCTCCCATTCTGCATCATTTTCCTCACTGTCCTCTCCATCATTGGCTATAAGATCCCACCTCAGTCGCTTAGGAACAATCTGCTCCTTCTCATATATAGCGAGTGTGGAGAGATCCCACCATGTGGATTGTTCTTTAACCATAAGATTCTGCAAACATTTAAAATCATTATCTACAGATGGAATGTGTTCATCCTGTACATTAAAAATATCTTCCAGGTTTACCCGCTTATTCAATCTCATCTCAAACAAATCCATGTCTGCTGCAATGTAAACAATACAATATACAAATTCAATTTCAACACACTGCGCTGACCAATATGAGAGTCCGCTTTATATATATGGTGGTGCGCTTCTTAAGCAATTAAAATTAATACACATATAAAAGTTAGCGCTCCTGCTGTGTCCATAGTCCACAAAATCAATTTGTAAAGTTCTGTATATCCTGTTCTGTGCCGAACTTTATCTCCAGAGAACTAATGGAATGACCACCATCACCTCACCCTCAGAAGTAAGCACTCACCCTTAGTAGATGACCCTCGGCTAGATGGGTCTCAAACGCCTCTGGGATATTTTCAGGCAATCCCTCGCCTATATTGGCTCTTTATACAGTGCTTTATCCGACTTCAAGTCCACAGCATTCACCTCAAATAAAACACATATTCCTTCCCATAGCGTAAAACCATACGAAAAGTTTAATTTATATTAAAAATGCACACTCACATTCCAATAGTATTTTGAAGAGCATGGAGTTTTATAGGGCTCTACCCCTTCACGTTGGCCACCTGGCTGGCTCTCTGTGTCCGCATGGATGACCGTGCTCTGGTCTCCCCGCACGCCACGCCGGCTAACTTCCGCTTCTGCAGATCACGCCCTACTAGTTTCGTCCTATTGGACTCATCAGGAGCATGCGCAGAAGCTTCCGTAAAGCGTATTTATAGCCGCATGCCCACCCCGTTCCTTCCCCAAACAACTAATTAGTTTTGCCGCTGCTTCCGCGTTCTAGCCACCTTGGAGCGCAGGCTTCCAATTAGAAGTATTATACGTACCCTCCCACCAGAGGGACGTATGTTCAACATCCTCACTCCCATTGAGAGTGGAAATGCCTTTTCTAAACAAACGCATATAGCGCTAAAAACCGCTTAAAAAAGACGCATAAAACGCCTAAAAAAACGCTTAAAAAACTAAAAAAGTTTGCAGAAATTAATGCAAAATCGTGGAGCCAGCCATCTGACCCTTATGACATGCATCAAGATTACAATATGCTTATACATTTCACATCATTTCCATCTTCAACCCACCAACTTCTAGAAATACATATACAATCCAGATCTACCGATTTCTCCAATTTATATACACATACAATCCATAATATCAGTGAGGCCAAGTAATTCTAGTATGCAAAATTATAGTGGAGAGAGCCAATCGTGCAATAAACTGAATCCCCAATCCCCAACGTTGAAACTCTCATAATCCTTTCCAACTTGAAAAAACATATATAACCCCCCCCCCCCCCATAAAAAGTGTTTGTATTAAGGGGTATACAACCCTTTATATCTAGTTAGTGTTCAAAAAATGCTCGTCCACTTTATTCTGCATACTTTTATCACCGGACTACGATGTGTTTATACGATCCCTATCAATCATTACTGAGATAACATATAAGGTCAATCTCCGCATTTAGCCCTTTTGGCTTAAGAGAATTAATGTGATGTATCCACCATGTTTCCCGTCTAGAGACCTCTCTAGTCATGTTCCCACCCCTCCAATGTGCATTCACCTTCTCCAAACCACAAAAAGACATTACTGATGAATCACAGTCATGTACCTCCCTAAAATGTGATGACAATGTGTGCCCTCTTAGACCCTTATTAGCATTGCGTATATGCTCTCCTATGCGTTCTCTCAAAGGTCTAGTAGTCCTTCCTATATACTGAAGACCACACGGGCACCATATCATATATACAACATTTTTATCATTACATGAGATAAACTGACGTATTTTTGTTCTTTTGTTATTAGCATATCCCACTACTTCCTGCATACCTGCATACGACTAGTATTTATCTCCCTACACCCCTTACACTTTCTACAGGGGAAGAAACCTGGTTGCTGCCACCCCTGTAGTCTTTCTCCTCTACTTTTAGGTTCCACACAGCTTGGCGCTAAATAATTTCTCAAATTGCGGCCTTTTCTATATATAAAATTCGGTTTGGGAGGTAGGATCTGTCTAAGCTCTGTATCAGACGTAAGAATGTCCCAATACTTACCTATTATCCCTTGCACCGTCCTATATTGTTCATTATAGTCAGAGATAAATGCTACTTCATACTTCTTATAGGTGGCTAGAACGCGGAAGCAGCGGCAAAACTAATTAGTTGTTTGGGGAAGGAACGGGGCGGGCATGCGGCTATAAATACGCTTTACGGAAGCTTCTGCGCATGCTCCTGATGAGTCCAATAGGACGAAACTAGTAGGGCGTGATCTGCAGAAGCGGAAGTTAGCCGGCGTGGCGTGCGGGGAGACCAGAGCACGGTCATCCATGCGGACACAGAGAGCCAGCCAGGTGGCCAACGTGAAGGGGTAGAGCCCTATAAAACTCCATGCTCTTCAAAATACTATTGGAATGTGAGTGTGCATTTTTAATATAAATTAAACTTTTCATATGGTTTTACGCTATGGGAAGGAATATGTGTTTTATTTGAGGTGAATGCTGTGGACTTGAAGTCGGATAAAGCACTGTATAAAGAGCCAATATAGGCGAGGGATTGCCTGAAAATATCCCAGAGGCGTTTGAGACCCATCTAGCCGAGGGTCATCTACTAAGGGTGAGTGCCCACTTCTGAGGGTGAGGTGATGGTGGTCATTCCATTAGTTCTCTGGAGATAAAGTTCGGCACAGAACAGGATATACAGAACTTTACAAATTGATTTTGTGGACTGTGGACACAGCAGGAGCGCTAACTTTTATATGTCGGCTAAGGTCACTAGTTGAAAATAATAACAGCTTAAAAATTCAATTTGTATTTGATATTTCCAGAAAATAGTACCATCATGGTACACAGTACAGATTATTTTAGTTTATATTGTTTGGATAGAAATAGGAATGTCCTTCTATACTAAATGACAAATCTAAAAATTATCTGCATGATTCCTGATTTTTAAGGGTTAAGGTCCCCCCCCCAAAAAAAAAAAAGAAAAAAAGAATCACATTCACTGAATTTGCGAATTACCTTTTGGACTTCCTCCACTGGGGAGGAAAGAGCATGCTAGTTGCCTATAGATAAACTGAATAGGGCCAGAAACAGACACTGCTGAAGCTTTCCCCGGATAGTGGATTTACTGATGTATTTCCAAGCTGTTTCACTAAATCCCACCTTCTGAACATCACCTTTTTTTAGCCAAAGAGCAACAGTGGATGGTAATGGTCCAGGAGAGTTGGAACCTTCCTGATATTTATCACAGCAGATCTGTTCATCATAGAATCCACATAAGACAGTTTGATTAATTTGTTTAATTTTGTCATTAATGAAGCCTGGCAATCTGCAAGTATTTTATACCAATATTTTACAGCATGATTAAACAGAGAAGTGTCATGGCCTGATTCTAGGTGAAAAATGTTTGTCACTTGTTTAAAAAGAGAAATTCCATACCATATCTGTCCTACATTGACATACTTGCTTTTATATACTCTTCTGTTTTGGTAACTACATTGTGTTTGGCAAGCCCATAAAAACCCTACTTAAAGGACCACTATCCAGAAAATATATAACAATTAAAATATATAAAATACATACAAATAAGAAGTATATTTTTTTTCAGAGTAAAATGTTTTTCTTCTATGTTGCTGTCAATTATAGGAGGTGCTCTGAGGGGGTAGAAATCTGACAGAACTGTCAGGTTTTGGACTATTACATCTCATCATGGGGGATTATCAGTATTTAGTTTTTTTCCTTACAAATGCACTTTCTGGAAAGGATCTATGCAGCCCCACACACACTTGTTTGCACACTATTGTGGCAGGTAGACTGAGCAACTGCCATTCACTAGTATTTGTGAAAATACAGAAAACCTTGAGAATCCCCCATGAAGAAATGTGCTAGTCCAAAACATGTCGGTTCTGTAAGATTTTTACTACCTACTGTAAGTGACAGCAACACAGGAGAAAAGTAATTTATAGCTTATTTTACTTTGGAAGAAATGTACTTCATATTTGTATGTGATTACATGTTTTTACATTTTATAATTATTCATGATAGTGGTTCTTTACAGTACACCTGAAGTGAGAGGGATATGGAGGCTGCCATATTTATTTCCCTTTAAACAATACCAGTTGCTTGGCAGTCCTTCTGAGCTGTCTGGCATCATTAGTGTCTGAATCAGACACCTGAAACATGCATGCAGCAAATCCAGTCACATCCGGACCAAATCCGGCCGACATGCGCTGTACATTTCTCTGTACATGTGCTGTTCCTCTCTTTCCCCCCTCCCTCCCTGCAGAGTAGCGAGCTGGCAATTGGCAGGGCTTGCTCACCTACTCACCACTTCCTGCGTCGTGTCTCCAAGGCAACAGGGCGTCACATGACCTGGCATCGGGACCTGCCAGCGTATTATACGCTGGCTGCCAGCGTGTGATACGCAAGCGTGTCATGTGATGTGTGTCACGTGACAGCCTGTTACCATGGAGAAACTACGAGAAAGTGGTGAGTAGGTGAGTAACCCCCTCTAATCACCCGCTTGCGACTCTGCAGGGAGGAGGGGGGTGGAAACAGAAAGGAGGCGGCCAGGAATGTTAGGAATGTGGCCTGAGGTCCGCAGAATGCAGCCTAGGGTGCGCAAAGTTTGCCCAGGCCTGATATATAGGATGAGTTTGAAATACTGTTCAAAGTCCTTGTTACATAAAAGATGACAGCTGCCAGGTTGTCATAGTAATCTCTAAGCTTCTGGGTCCTTGCATAATTAAAACTTAATGTATTAATGTTATATAGATGTATGAGTGGACTCCCATCTTAGTGGGGCAATGGTTGGTGGTATGTAAGAAAACCCAAATGTGTCTTCACTGTTTTCACATCTACTTCAATAACATGCAGGGCTTCACTAGTAGATGGTGAAAGTATGATAGCTCTCACCTCTGCATTGCCATTTGCCTAATGCAAATTCTGATTGTGACAGAGGCTGCAAGCTACTATCTCCTGCCTCAATAAATGTATTTGTAACAATATTTGTGATCATTCAAAACACTCTTTCCTAAACTATAAATATTCTTCAATTACAACAACATAGTTTTTATACATTCCGATGTTCTCTTGTGGCACAGTGGATGGTTTGCTTGAATGCTATTCAAATAAGGAAAGGAAAACATGTACACGAATGTAAGCTTTGTTTCATGTTGTGCTAATTGGATTTCCTGGGAGTTTAATAATATATACACTAAAATTCATGTAGAGATGGAGCTAGTCTGAGGCTTCTGGATGCCTTTTGTACTTTCTGTGCTGTGAAGTTGCCAGCACATTTCTGGGCCTGTGTAACTGTACCTATTAAACCGTTATTTAGCCATTATAATGTAATGTCATAAACATCAAGACTTATTTCTAAAGAAAATAGAGAATCGGCAATATAATCGTTTATCATTAAATTACAGATTAAACTGCCAATAATCCAATCTTCTAGCTAAAATCTTCAAAGCACAAACATTAATCCTGGCTGCACATTGTTTTGCATTTTTTTCTAGTATCACAAATGAATGATTTGTTGTAATTTTGTAGTTACTCAAGCAGGGGGGCATTGCTAGGATCCTAAGAGATCCGGGCAGCTTTTGGCCACGCCATCTGAAAAATGAGTGTGGCCACACACCAGAATGTGGGTGTGGTCATGGGTGGAGCAAGATAAACATGAACTTACCAGTGGCCTAAGTAGGCCTGCCCAGCAAAATGTTGGATGAACCCCACCTCCTTTGATAAGAAAACAAAAATGCAGCATGTCACATACATAGGTGCCACTTAAACATAACTAGGCAGAGATACCGGCTTCTGTGCTGGCTGGTCAGGCTTTCTGCTGGGCAGGCTGGCCTGATGCAGAGTTGTCTGGCAGTCCCCCCATAGCATTCCCTAACTTTTTAGTGGACCCCCTCCCATGCTCCCACAGTCCTCCCATTGAAGCACCTCAGCTCCTAGCATGTCCCCACAGAAGAACCACAGCTCCCTGCTTGCCCCCATACAGGCATCACAGCACCCAGTATGGTACCACAGCACTCAGCATACCTCCATTGATGCACCACAGCACACCCCCATTGATGTGCCACAGCTTGCAGCATACCCCCATAGAGGCTCTATAGCTCTATGGGGGTATGCTGAAAGCTGTGGTGCCTCTATGGTCATCTCCATCCACTCCCCAAGACATCCTCTGTAGCTGGCGATTCTCCCCCTAGCATCCAAAAGTCAGACGCTAGGAGCTATAGCATCTGACTCATTCTCAGACACTAGGCGGAGAAGCCCGGAAGAGAAGTTGTCTACAGAATCTGGAGACCAAGCAGCTGGAGATGAATATTGCCACCAGATGCCTGGGGAAGATAATATAAGAAAAATATCAAAGGCTTGCTCAATATATCAATATCAATACCATACTCCCATATTTTCACTAGAAGCTAATGTCCATAAAGAATGTATTTTTGATATAGTATGCTCCTTTCCAGGTACCTCAGAAAATTCCACCGTAATCCTTGTATTACTTTATGTGCTTTTTTGTATAACCTGCATTGCAAATCTCCCCTGACGTAAATGCTGGCCATTATTTATGTGAATTCTTGATAATCTGATGCGCACTGTCTGTTATTGCATAATTTGTTATTTCCTTTTTTAAATTAAGTATTAAAAAAAGACAAGCATACATTCTTGCCTAGGCATTTCACTTCAGTCTGTGACCAAACTCTGGTTATTGACAAATATCAAAAGTCTTTAAAGAACAACTGTTAGCCATCATATGCCCCCCACAAAAAATACATATGTAAGTAGATAAATGCTTGCTCTACTTACATATCAGATGTAATGCACTGTCCACGTTTTGGTTTCTTTTAGTTTTCAATTTATATTATTTTCCTGGCAGGAGCCATCTTGTGCCCTCCAGGTTAAAAAATCGCCCCCCCCCCTCCGCTTAACCCTCCTCCCCACACTGATTCAGAGCACAGCGGGGAGACTAAAGGCACCAGGCACAGCCTCACCTAATAATGTATCCAAGTGCTGGCGTTCCCATCTGTTCTCTGCACTACCACCAGAGGCAGTGCAGAGAGTATAGAAGGGAACTGCAACGCCTGGAACCATTATTCAGGGAGTCTGTGTGCAGCTCCTTTATCCTTCCCCAATATTCAGCACGGGGGAAGAGGGAGAATTCTGCGGGTGGCAGGCGGCAGATGCAGCAGAGAGGGAGCCCACATGCCTCTGGAGGAGGGGGGCCGAGGACAGTGACAGGACACAGCCTCTGGCCCCCCTCCCTGTGCACTAACACGGCTGAAACATAGAGAGTGAAAGGGAGAACAGGCATCCAATCACAGCGCAGAGAGGTGAGTGACAGAGGCGTCAGCCAATCAGGCTGATACAGCATAGCATGTCACTTCTATTTTGTAAAAAAAATGCATAGTTAATGTGCCCCTGCCCATGTTTGTGTAGTTTCCCCTGAGTGCTGAAGTTTCCTTCAGTATCCTAACATACTGCCAGATCAGCTGATCTCTGAGGTAGACTATCCTTACAGTGTAAATGCTTGTGTGATTGTGGATACAATGTTTGTATTATCTACTGGGACTACAGAATGTAAATATCTAGATCATTATGCTTATACTGGCACTATATATTTATAGGAAATGAGCCACTTGTATTAAATTAACACATCACTTGCTTCCTAGTTATTGAGATCCACAGGTATCCAGGAAAACTGGTCATCAGCACAAAGAAGATATCACATATTGTTGTACAAAATAATGAGAACTTAATTTTCAAGCGAATAATCCAAGGGCAGCACTTTCAAGACCTTACAATTTGATAGAAAGTAAAGAAATTACATCTCAGAAGTAGAAAAGCAGAAATTTAACAGTAATTACAATGATCACAGAGTTTAGTGTGTAATGCTGGCAGGCATACATAAAACGAAATGATGACACACGGGTCATTCTGCTACTTTGTAAGGCTTCTTTCTTCTCTTGGCTCAAGCATGGCAGGCTTCTTAATTTGGCTTTATGCACTATTTTATTTGGCTTTTTCCTGCACGTTAACCACTTCCGGGTTTCGGGTGGTTTTGATGATCTGTGCTGCGGGGACTCTTCAGCCCGCAGCACAGATCAGATAGCAGGCAGGGCGATCAGACTTCCCCCGTTTTTTCCCCACCAGGGGGATGTCCTGCTGGGGGGGTCTGATCGCCACCACGCTGCTGTGCCTAGCGGGGGGGGGGCTCCTCAAAGCCCCCCTCCGCAGGGCTATTCCTCCCTCTGCCTCCTTCCCTCCCTCCCCTCTTCATTATGGGATTTCCGTCCTGCGCCGCCTTAGATAGGCTTCAGCTTATCAGATGCTGGCGATCCCCGGCCAATCAGAGGCCGGGGATCGCCAATCTCCTCTACGGCGCTGCTGTGCAGCAGTGCCGTATGTATGTAAACAGCGGGGAAGATCTTCCCCGTGTGTTTACATTTACCCTGCGAGCCGCGATCGGAGGCTCGCAGGGTGTTCACGGAGACACCCTCCGTGAACTGACATAGAACGGCCGCTCATACGAGCGGCCATTTCCATGGAAACCGCTTCAGGATTCAGGGGCGTACTTATGCGTACGCAGAATCCTGAAGTGGTTAATGCATTGGTTGGGTAACAGCCCATTGCTTGTGAATTCATAACACAACAAGGTTCCAGCAGCAGGCACTCCCATGTATTCTTCAGTGCGAGCTTTCATTAACGAACTCAACATTTCGGAGCCACAATGGGCCCCTTTATTAAGGATAACAATCACAAGCCCATAAGAGAACTGACTCCCAGATTCTTCTCCAGACAAGGGGCTTGATTCACAAAGCGGTGCTAACTGTTAGCACGCCTGTGAAAACCCCCTTAGCACGTCTAAACAAGCATTTCGCGCATAAAACTTTACGCGAGCAAAACTTTATGCGCGTAAAACTTTATGAGCGTAAAACTTTACGCGCGTACTGCACAGAGCACAGGGTGCACCGCGCGAAGTGCCCATTAAAGCCTATGGGACTTAGCGCGCGTAAAACTTTGCGCGCGTAAAACTTTACGCGTGCAAAGTTAGCGCACGATCTGATTGAGAAATCCGGTGCTAACCTACTTAGCACCCTGGTTAGCGCGTCTAAAGACTTTAGACGTGCTAAGTAGGTTAGCACCGCTTTGTGAATCAAGCCCAAGGTGTCTTAATCTACATTTTTCATGGAAAGAAAACAATTCCTTTCAAAACAACTGACTGTATGCGAATATTTTAGCAAACTTTATTATAAAACGCTTATCTCTGTTTATTGTATATCCCAGGGCCGGATTTACCATAAGGCATTTTAGGCACGCGCCTACAGGCGCTTGATGATGGAGGGGTGGCTCACTCCCCTCCCGTAGTGCCTCCCTCTTTCCTTATGCAGAGTCCTTAACAGAGCATAAATGAGAGTTTAGTCACCTGGCTCTTGACATTTCACTGACAAGAGCTCCTTTCAGTCAGGGCACCTGTAGCTACCTATGACTGCTAAGGGAGAAGCCACAGCTGGGTCAGCCAGCTCACTTGCAGTGCAGTTCAGTGGGGGTTTGTAGGTTTCTGGAGGGTGAAGTCTAGGAAGCCAGGACATCTGTGCCTATAGGCTACTGCAATGTAAATCCGGGCCTTGTATAACCTGTAAGAAGAGATTGTGAGAGGGATGATCGAGACAGTGTTAAGAAAACAGTTTCGTAATATCCTCTTTTCTTATATAAATGAAACTAACAGCAGAATACCTAACAGCCTAATAGTGAACAGCCCACTTGTGTTACATTGCTGTGCGTTGGGGGAACTAACGTGCGCCTGTAACGTCTTAGTGTGTAAGCAGCCTTAGTAAACGATGACTTTACATGTTACATTAATCAAACTATTATGTAATCTGTTATTTAAATTAACGTTGTGTTTTCTGTACCCAGATTTTGTAGACCTGAACCATGCTTCCATGCCGCTATAATAACAGTCCATTTCATTTTCACATCTTTATTTCATGCAAGTATTTCATTTGTGTAGGTTGGATTATTTCTTATAAGTATATATAAGTACCACATGTCTGTTCATAGCTAATGTTCTTCAACATCCATCCACTTAAGTTTTTGCTCAGTAAACATGGGACTTCCATGTGAAAAAGACTGGAGGAGGCAAGAAATAATATTTGGTCCAATCTTTGCAATGCTACACTTGTATCTCTCTTACAACAAGAAGACATAGCTAAAAGAATAGCTGTCGAGATTTATCAATATTTTGCGCTTAATGTGAATCACCTTACTCCCACAAGTGTGTGATTAGGGGGATATTAATAAAAGAGGGAAGTAGACTAAAGAGGGGAAGAAAAAGCAACAATTGAGAGCTTAGCAAGGATAGCTAGATGAGAAAGGTAGCATAAAAATACCCGTCCAGGGGTATGGCAGCTGGCAGAAGGAAGCTTGAGTTAGAAGAAGCTATATTGAGAGCCCCCAGCAAGATCTGTATGGACACTGCATTTTGTGGGGCAACCAGTGGAGGGGCAACCAGAGTGGTGGGACAGAGTGGTGTGAGGACAACTGGTGGGAACCAATGTGATGGCAGTACAGGCTGGGGTTCACAATATAATTGGCTCAACCAAGGACACCTGAAGTGAGAGTTATACGGAGGCTGCCATATTTTTTCTTAAACAATACAAATTGCTTGTCTGTCCTGCTGATCCTCTGCCTCTAATAATTTTAGCCGTAGCTCCTGGACAAGAATGCAGATCAGATGTTTGACTGGATTTGGTGCGTGCTTTGGGTGTGTGATTCAGACACTACTGATGCATGAAAGATCGGCAGGACTACCAGGCAACTGGTATTGTGTAAAAGGTAATAATAAATACAGCAGTCTCCATATCCCTCTCATGCCTGTTGTCCTTTAACATTCACGTATGTATGGTATTTGTATTCTGATTTGTTATGTAAGACATGTCTGCCACCCTGATGCTACTTTAATTTATTGCAGTTGATTAGATAATAAAATATTCTGACCAGATATATTTCTTACATTTTAAGGGATAATCAGTAATAATGTATTCTTAGCAGGTGCAGCTCACTCATGGATTGTTTCTTTTGACAGCATTTTTTTTCTCTTCACTGTAAGACATTAATAAAACATAAAGGCATTTTTTAACAAAGTATTTCAGTGTAATAATGCTGTGTGATGAGGAAACAAGGTCGTATATTGGAGAATCCTGGTGGAGCATTTCCATAATGAAGAAATATGCAAAACCATATTGCTGATAAATTTTCTAGACAAGAACAAATTTCTTTGAAAGTCATTGAGAATTGAAAACAGCAAAGGCTGCTTAGAGAAAGGAGCCAACGCCGATTTATGTGTTCTGTGATCTGAATTAGATTTGCTGCTCGTGATATATAGCCAGAAATTATAACCCTTACCACCCACACTATTTGTTTAGAGATATGCAAAAAATAACATCTGATGTTATCCCAGTGGTAAGCCTTAGTATAAAATGAGTGGTCTTTGCCAGAGATTGAACTCAAGCCTAGTTATTGGCTGAGAATAGCTATGTCCTCTGCGCATTTGGAAACTGGTTAGCTTGTCCACCTGGACCAATCTGGCATGTAAGTTGTGTATTTATTTGTGTGCTTATAAGAGCTCCGCTGGGTCCTTTACATAAGTATACAAAGTTGTTTAGTTACAAACACACTACATTAGATTGTGAGCTCCTTCGGCAACAAGAGCACATAAAAAATAGTTTGCTTTACATGCTGTTGCTATATAAATATAGAAAATAAAACAAACACTTTGCTAGTGTATATACAGCAATGTGAATGTAAAAATGTATATGGCTGTGCAGTGTCATTGCTAGAATCCTGAACGGAAAAAGGATGACCATGGCAGGATGTAAGTGGAGCCAACTGTAATGTAATAGTGTAGCTAAAATGCAGTAGGTGCTAGTTTCCTCCCAAAACACAGTTAGGCAAATTGACCCTAAGAGTATTTAGACAATGTTTTCCAACCAAAGAACACAAACATGGTGCCATCCCCCCCCCCCCCCAAAAAAAAAAAACGGTAAAAAACAAACCCCCCACAAAATAAAGCAGAGTTTCTACCATGGTGAGGTGCAATGGGAGATTTGCATCATGGATGTGCAGCTGAAAAATTTGCAGAACCTTTATGATGCTATCATGCCAATATGGAACAAAAACTCTGAGGAATGCTATGAAGAATTGAGGCATTTCTGAAGGCAAACACGGGTCCAATGCAGTACTAGCAAGATGTACTTAAAGAGACTCTGTAACAAAATTTTCAGCCTTAGTTCTTTTATCCTATATGTTCCTTTGCCTGTTCTAATGTGCTCTGGCTTACTGCAGCCTTTCCTAATTGCACAGTGGCTGTGGTATCTCTGTTACATGATCTAATCTGTTTTCTTCTGTCGGCTCTGTCGGGCAAAGGCTGGAATGTGTGGAATGTGCAAGGCTGCTTGTGATTGGATAGAAGCAATACAAACCCTCTGCAGGCCCCCTGCAGGCTCTGTATGACTCACACACTCTGCTTATGTGAGCCTATCACAAGCTGGTTAGTTTGTTTGTAAACCCTGCCTAAAACTGTTAATTACAAGCCAGGTTTGCAGCAGAGAGTGGCAGAAACAGCACAGAGGGGCCCAGGAGAACATAATGAATAGAATGGTATGCTTTTTGCTGTAACAATTTTAGAGTACAGATTCTCTTTAATAAAATTGCAAGTAAAATATATCAATTTTCCTGTCATTGCATTTGGTTTTTGTATTAGCCTGCTATTTAGTAATTATGAGACCCCAAAATGGCAAATGTTACAACACTAACCCCAAAATATCAAATGCAGCTATTAGGGCCATCAAATAATAAATGCAGCAAACGTTAACCACATATGAATGCAGCAAACACTATGGCATGCAAGAAATGCACAAACATGATGCTACATAAGAAATTAAGAAATGCAGCATACATTACCCCCATATGAAATGCAGCAAACACACAAATACACCACATAAGAAATGCTGAAAACATTACACACCTGTGAAATGCAGCAAACATTACACTCCACACAAAAATGCAGCAAACATTACCTCCCATATGAAATGTAGAAAACATGAAACATAGGAATTACAGCAAATGTTACCCCACCTAGGAAATGCAGTAAACATGACACCACATAAAAAAGCCAGCAATCATCACACCCCATAATTAATGCAACAAATATTACACCCCATGTGAAATGCAAACGCAGCAAATAGTACCCCTCGTATGAAATGCAGCAAGTGTTACATGCCATATGTAATGTAGTAAACATTAACCCCCCATATGAAGTGCAGCAAACATGATGGCACATAATAAATAGAGATGGCCCGAAAGGTTTGCATGCGAACTTGTTTGCGCAAACAACGCGAGTTCGCAACGAAATGAGAACTTTATGCGAGTTCGACCTGCCCCCTATACTACATCATTGCGCTAAACTTTGACCCTCTATATCACAGTCAGCAGACACATGGCAGCCAATCAGGCTGCACTCCCTCCTGGAGCCCCCCTATATAAGGCAGCAGCATTGGCCATTTTCTCACTCTGTGTGCTGCTGTATTAGTGACAGAAGGGAGAGACATTGGAGAGATAGGGAAAGCAATAGTTAGGAGGTCTGTTAGCTTGCTCCTTGCTGATATTTGTTGATAAAAAGCACCCCAAAACAGCTCTTTTGAGAGCTAATGTTCTTGTGATGTGTTTTTTTGTGTGTGGCCCACTGACACTGCATATACAGCCCTGTCTGTTGCAGCTGGCCATTGCTAATTGCTATACTGTGCCAGGCCCAGCCAGCACATTCAGTGCTAGTGTGACTGCTGCACATTGTATTATAATACCAGTCACTGCATACCTTTCACTGCACCTGTGTGACTGCACGCTGTTTTATATACCAGTCATTGCATACCTTTCACTGCATCTGTGTGACCGCATGCTGCTGTTTTATATACGAGCAGTCAGTGCATCCATTTTCACTGCACCTGTGTGACTGCACATTGTTATACCAACAGTCACTGCATACCTTTCACTGCACCTGTGTGACTGCACATTGTTATACCAACAGTCACTGCATACCTTTCATTGCACCTGTGTGACTGCACATTGTTATACCAGCAGTCACTGCAGCCTTTTCACTGCACCTGTGTGACTACACATTGTTATACCAGCAGTCACTGCAACCTGTTCACTTTACCTGTGTGACTGCACATTGTTATACCAGCAGACACTGCATACCTTTCACTTCACCTGTGTGACTGCACATTGTATTATACCAGCAGTCACTGCAACCTTTTCACTGCACCTGTGTGACTGCACATTGTTATACCAGCAGTCACTGCATACATTTTCACTGCACCTGTGTGACTGCATATTGTTATGCCAGCAGTCACTGCATACCTTTCACTGCACCTGCGTGACTGCACATTGTTATACCAGCAGTCACTGCATACCTTTCACTGCACCTGTGTGACTGCACATTTTTATACCAGCAGTCACTGCAACTTTTTCACTGCACCTGTGGGACTACACATTGTTATATCAGCAGTCACTGCATACCTTTTCACTGCACCTGTGTGACTGCTGCACATTGTATTATAATTCCAGTCACTGCATACCTTTCACTGCATCTGTGTGACTGCACACTGTTTTATATACCGGTCACTGCATACCTTTCACTGCATCTGTGTGACTGCACGCTGTTTTATACACCAGCAGTCAGTGTATCCATTTTCACTGCACCTGTGTGACTGCACATTGTTATACCAGCAGTCACTGCATACTTTTCACTGCACCTATGTGACTGCAAACTGTTTTATATACCAGTCAGTGCATAATTTTCACTGCACCTGTGTGACTGCACATTGTATTATACCAGCAGTCAGTCAGCCAGGCGCAATTATTTTTCAAAAAAGGCGATACCCACACTGTACCGTGATGTTGAAAGGCAAGTGGTGTCATCTCTGGCACACAGCGTTGGGTCAAGGGGGGTCCATCTGACCACAGGTGCCTGGTCTGCAAAGCACGGTCAGGGCAGGTACATTACTTATACAGCACATTGGGTGCTTTCTTGGATGTGTGGTGGTAGCCGTTTCTCAGGCTCAGACCGAAATCAAACCCTGATTCCCCGGCAGTTACCTATGGTCACCATGGTACTGAGAAAGTAATATGGAAAGTTAATCACACAGTTGAATGAATGTCAGACTTGCCCTCCATAACAGATTCTCATTGAAGGAACTGAACAGACAGCAGAAAAAGTAGTTAAAAAATAGATGTAAGCTTTAACAATGGTAGAGAAAGAACCATCGAAAGTCGATAAGGCAGTCAAACATTACCTGACATCACTGAGGAAGAGTTCAGGCTTTGTAAATTGTTATTTGATCACTGAGGAAGAGCAATCTCACCATGGTGCACACCATTCCAGCACGGCCATCACTACACAAACAGCTGTTGGCGGTGTGTTACACAGTGAGTTTGGTCTGTCAGTGTGAAGCAGTACAATAATTATACTACCTGATTAAATTATACACATGCAAGATGTTTTAAAGCAATTTATGCCTCCTATTTAGTAATGCAATGTGATTTCTGCCCTTAAAACCCTGCTGTGCGTCAAATCCATAATTTTCCCTGGGACTTTTGGCATGAATCCCACTCCGCCTTGCCCCCCTCCAGGTGTTAGACCCCTTGAAACAGCTTTCCATCACTTTTGTGGCCAGAATTAGTGTTTGTAGTTTTATAAGTTCGCCTGCCCATTGAAGTCTGTTGCAGTTCGTGAAGTTCGCAGGTTCGCAAACTTTTGCAGAAGTTCACAGTCAAGGTTCACGAACCTAAAATCGGAGGTTCAAGCCATCTCTAATAAGAAATTCAGCAAAATGAATGCTGTACAAGAAATGCAGCAAACATTACCCCACCACAAAAATGAAATACATCCACACACACTCACTGTATCTGCAATATCTCTCACTTTCCTCTGGCATGCTGGAATATATGGGGGGGGGGGGGCTACCTTGGCTGCAGCCATTAAGAGATCTGGCACTGGGTGGTCTACATAGAGTGACACCCTAGCACCAAGTAGAGGATTGTGATGTGCAGTCCCCCCATTTTAGGGTAGGCACACACTCTAGATTTATGTCTGCTGAATGATAGTGAGTACAGCTCCCCCTTGACCTTGCTTAAGAAGTCTCTACTGCTCTTCCCTTTTGGATCACACATAGACCTACCGCTGTTCTCCTACTGCAGCAGGGTACCTCTCAGTCATCCTTCCTCCTCCAGTCTCCATAAAACACAACAGCCTGACAAGCACTGTGTCTCTATAAAGATTGGTCCCTGAATGTTCCAAGAAAGATCTTTCCTGGGGAAAGTTATTGATAGTGGTTGTGCACCTTCTAAAAGTAGTAGAATATTAAAATGTTCTCTATGGTGTAGCTTTTAAAATGGAACAAACAGATTTTGTGCCTCTCCTTACGCTACTGTATTAGTAGATAGGTTAAATGCCACTCTATCATTTTCCAAGTTTCTATGCTGGACTTAATCCAGGGAAGCTGGCAAATTTCCCTCATGCCTGATGACAGTATAAAATCGGTTCACTCTTCCCACTTGGCCTGTAACATTCTTTGTAATGCCAGTTGGAGCAGAGGCTACAATCCAGTAGCTGATTAGTTGATCAAAATTACAAGAATATTCACATGCCTTCTGTATCTCTGTATTCACATGCCACATTGTATCTCTAAATGGGATTGTTACATAGCCACATTATTCCACTGCTTATATGCTTTTATTTTCTCAAGCAATGCCTGACACAAGGCTGGATTTACACTTTTTGCCTCGATGACTAGGGCCATCTTTCATCTACAGCAACCTCCCACGCCTTCCATGTGCAGCCGTACCCCTTCGTGTGCTGCAGCCTCCGCATTTGTATGAAATGCATGTGCAGCTATTACTGTACAAGACTGCCTGAATCTAAAGAGGCTGTGCTTACTTTTATTTAAAGATTTTTTTTAAGTAAACCTGAATTGAAAATTAACCTTTGAGATAACATATTTTATGTGTTTTGTTAATGGTAAAAAGAACATTGGTAACATAGAACAGAGTCTTATAGTTCTATTTTCAGTTTAAGGGCTTCATTCTTAAGACTAAAAAATAATTATTATTTTTTAAATAGTAGCCATTACAGTCTGATGTAATATCTGCTTTGTTGAGTTGCAAAACAAATGCAAATAATGGCCCTTTGAAATCTGAAGCTCTTAAACCTTTACCAGTATTGTTTTCTCAATCTCTCATCCGGATAACAAGGCTTTTACCTTCTACTTATACATTATTAAATTACATTACATTATTAATTACATTATTATCTATTTAACATTTTGTAGCCCCCCCCCCCCCCCTGTATATTCACAACAGTATCAACAGCATGACCATCATCCCTACCTTTCAGGCCCATTACCTGGGTGTCACCCTGGACTCATCTCTCACCTTCAGCCCCCACGTCCAAAATGTTACCAGAGCCTGCAATTTCCACCGCTGCAACATCTCCAAGATCCTTCCAGACCTCAGACACTACGGAGCATCTCATCCATGCCCTCATTATCTCCCTCCTTGACTATTGCAATGCCCAGCTGTCAGGTCTCCTCTTGAACTGCATTGCCCCCCTTCAATCAGGCATAAATGCGGAAGTTAGACGCATCTCTTCTTCACATCCTCTTATTCCACATCTTCCCATTGCAAAACCCTACACTGTCTCTCCATCTGCTTCAGGATCAGTTTGAGGCAGGGAACACACTTGTCTTTCAGTTATCTGCGCACGGTTTTCTGCGTACATTTTCTGAACACCAAGTGTGTTTCTATGTAGGAAAACGTGCACGGTTTTTCACAGCAGCTAATGTAATTGATAAAAAAAACTGAAAAATGTGCAGAATCATAATGCAGAATGTCAGTTTTTTTTCTGTGTGAAAAACACATTAAGGGTGACCTAGCCCATTGATTAACATGAGTTCTCAGTTTTTCTGTGCAGAAAACGCATACGAAAACTGTCAAGTGTGTTCTCTGCCTCAAAGTTTGGTGCCTGGCCTAAAATCTGTGCACAAGACCTGTGAGCTTCACACAGATATCACATTCTGCTTCAGGTACACTTAAATAAAGGTAAAGCTTTTGCATATGGGACTTGCTTGTTGCTGCCAGGGTTTAAGTGCTTGTATTTATAAGGTGATCCGTGTGATTAATGCTCTGCTTGCCATACAAATGTACTGTTTTGCTTTCTGTCTCTCAGGCTGTTAGAATGAGTTTATTTCCAGTGATACTGCATAGAAACCTGCTCTGGTATTTTTCCTGTCTCTTAACCCTAACTAACAGTAAGGAGGTCTGTCCCTCCAATACAGTCTTTGTTATACTCATGGGAACCTATAAAGTATCAGTGATGTTATGTCACTGTCCACCCCCTTCATAGTGCTATTCCCTTTAGTATTACCCTATATAGTTCTGTCCTTTAAAGGAACACTATCGATTTACATATTTTTTTCAATTGAGATAGGAATTGTTTGGGAAGTGCTGCTAAGTACTGGTGTACATATTTCACCAGCAACCTCTTTGTTTACTGTTATCAAAATACATTTACACTTTACTGACACCAAAACTGACCGCAAAATGAACCATGAGGGGAGGGGAAATCCCCCTCACACTTCATTAGTTAACCCTGTGTATAACTATGGGTGTGTGTGAGAGAAAGCACCCAACAACTGCAGCTTCTGTGTCTGACTGGAGTGTGTGAAGAGAGCAGAGGAAATGTAACTTGTTAACCTTTGTAATTGTCACAGCTTTGATACTGTTTTTGCTTTTAGAGAAAAATACTCTGTGGTCTGATATGCAACACTGGCTGTGCATTGAAGCAGACACCCCTTCTGCAATTGATTTGTCCCAATAAAGCTAAATCCTACCCTCAATAAGTTAAAGCTTTTGCCTCTGATATTTAACATGAAAAGTAGGAAAATGTTTACACTGCTGCTCAGACATTATTTGTACATGCCATTTTAGAGCACTTGAGTATTGATAGTATTCCTTTAAGTGTCCCCAGTATAGAAATGTTCCCCCAGCATTGCCATGCCCCCCCTACCAGTGCCCCCTTTAATATTGTAGTTTGTTTACCCCATGAAATTACCCTTCCCCAGTATTACACAATGCCATCCCAAACATAGCCACATTCCTACCTTAGTAACAATAACAATAACAATAATATTTATATAGCGCTTTTCTCCCTGGGGACTCAAAGCGCTGTGACCCTGCATTATGCAGTCTCAAAGGCTAGGGAAAAGAGGTGAGTTTTTAGCCTTTTTTTAAAGCTGTCCAGAGAAGGAGCCTCTCGTACTGATTGTGGAAGTGAGTTCCATAGAGTAGGGGCTGCATAGGAAAAGGCCCGAGCACCAAATGTTAAGTGTATCCTGGGAATAACCAGCTTCATCTTGTTGGCAGAGCGGAGGGTGCGTGGAGGGGCATAAAGTTCCAATAGATCCGCTATGTATTTGGGTCCCATGTGGTGTAGAGCCTTGAATGTCAGCAGGCAGATCTTAAAATTGATTCTCCATTTTACTGGCAACCAGTGAAGAGTTTGCAGTACTGGGGTGATGTGTGAGCTGCGGGGGGAATTGGCTAGGAGTCTGGCTGCAGCATTCTGTACTAGCTGTAAGGGGCGCAGAACCTTATCTGTAGATCCGATTAACAGGGCGTTGCAGTAGTCTAGGCGGGAGGATACAAATGCATGAACCAGGGCAGGTAGGTCTTCAGCTGGGATTAGGTGTTTTATTTTCGCTATATTTCTTAGATGGAAGAAAGAAGACTTGACGACAGCTGATACCTGCTGTCTGAGTTTTAGATTTCCATCCAGGATCACCCCAAGGTTTCGCACAGAGTCTTTATACTGTACAGTATCTCCCCCAATTGCTAGTTTGAGGTGGTGAGCGTTTTGAACTTTATCCATCATGTGTGGACCACCTACCACCAACACCTCTGTTTTGTCAGAGTTCAGCCTCAGCCAGCTGGTGTTCATCCAATTTTGTAAATCCACTAGACACGCATTTATGGATGCTGATGGGTCTTGGGTGCCAGGCTTGAAGGACAGATACAGTTGTGTGTCATCTGCATAACAATGGTATCCTAAACCATAGTTCTGGATTATTTTGCCCAGTGGGAGCATGTAGACTGCAAAGAGTAATGGTGATAGTACAGAACCCTGTGGAACTCCATAGGCAAGTGGCACTGAATTAGAGTAGTGTGTGCCCAGACATACTTGCTGTGTCCTGCCAGATAGGAAGGTCTGAAACCAGCTAAGAACAGTACCCCTTAGGCCACAGTAATTCTTCAGTCGCTGGATTAGTATTTCATGGTCCACAGTATCAAATGCTGCTGACAAGTCAAGAAGAATCAGAATTGAGCAATCACCCTTGTCCCTTGCAGTAAGTAGATCATTCATTACTCGGACTAATGCTGTTTCAGTGCTGTGCCTTTTCCTGAATCCTGACTGAAAAGTATCAAAGATGTTGTTATCTGTAAGCCTGGCTTCTAGCTGGTTGGCGACTGCTTTCTCGATAACTTTTGATAGGAATGGTAAGTTCGCCACAGGTCTGTAGTTGGTTACAGAATCAGGATCTAGTGATGGTTTCTTCAGGAGGGGTTTTATGATTGCTTTCTTTAGTTCTTCTGGGAAAAGTCCACTTTGCAAGGAGCACTGAGTGATTTTGTGAAGTGCTGGCCTGAACAGCGCTGGGCACTGCATTAAGGATCCAGTTGGGCCAGGATCCAGGTCGCAGGTAGTGGGGAGACTTTGAATGAGAATTCCAAAATCTTCTACACTCAGAGTGTCAAAGACTTGCCATGGTGGTACGGTAGTAGGCATATGCAACGTCCAGTGGTCAATTGATGTTGTTGGTGTAATGCTGGCACGGATGGTAGACACCTTGTTTGTGAAGAAGGCAGAGAATTCTTCACACCTTTCCCTGGAGTATGTGGTTGGGGATTTTAGGCAGGAAGGATTGCAGAGTGATTCCACTGTGTGGAAGAGTTGAGCAGCTCTGTTGTTGGCTGTAGATATTTTGTGCGAGATAAAGTCTGATTTTTTCTTGGTTATTGCTTTTTAGTATTGTCTGAGGTGTTGAACTAGGCTAGATTTGTGCTCCCCAGTCCCTGATTTACGCCACTGTCTTTCTAGTCTGCGCCCTTTCTTTTTTAGATCCATGATGGTTTTGTCAAACCAATTAGCTTTCTGCTTTTTGGTTGCTGATTTGGTGCGCCATGGGGCAATACTGTCAAGTGTTTCATATATCGTGTTGTTGTACTGGGTTACTAGAGAGTTTGGGTCCATTTGACTGTGGAGCAGATTTGTAAAATCCAGGTTGGCAGTTATCCTCTCCGGTGTTAATTTACTCAGGGGACGGGTTTTGATTGTTTCTTTAGGGAGCTGTCCCTCCACTATTACAACAGCATTGTCATGTCTCCCCCAACAGTCTCATCTTTACCCCTTCCCAGTTTCACAGTGTCTCCTTGAGATAGCCATGCTCCCCTCCCCCCCCCCCCCCAACTACAGCAGTGTCCTATTCCTACTTTGTAGAGTACAGTAAGGACATTCAAAAATGAGTTGCATTTACCAGTCACAGTGTGCTGCAGAAGTCCTCTTGTCCTAACTGCCTTGCTCATCAGACAGTTTTCTTCTCTCCTCATGTCTTCCTCTGTGGATATTGCTGTGACAACTCTAGCTGGAATATTGGCATTTTGAAAGTAACATAAGGAGAGTCAGTTAGAGGCCAAAGCAGACAAAACATGTGGATTGCAGCAACATGTGGTAATGGGTATTGGGGAATTTTCACAGCCTTCTAAAAGGGAAGCTAGAGAGAAACTATTTATTTTGCCCCCCCCCCGCCCCCACACACAGACACACAGACACACACACACACACACACACACACACACACACACACACACACACACACACACACACACACACACACACACACACACACACACACACACACACACAGACACACAGACACACACACAGACACACACACACACACACACACACACACACACACACACACACACACACACACACACACACACACACACACACACACACACACACACACACACACACACACACACACACACACATTTGGAATGATTTTATGATTTGTCAGCTGTCATTCAGTGTTTATGTGCTTTGTGTTTACTTCTGAAGTGCTAATGTTAGCTCTCATACTGTAACAAATGGACTGCTTTTTGAGATAATTGGAAGCTCTCATCCTGTTAAACAGTGACTGTTGCATTGACCCTGGAAAACTGAAAGAGGAGCATTTACATTATAGCACAGTCACTGCATCTCTACCAATTCTGCAGTATAAGTGTGCCTATTGTCTGTAAATATCTGAAAATAAGCTTAATGTAGTTATCTCTTCTGTTCATTTGACATTCTAACAAACTATTTCATACTTGCTGCCTTCCATAAGCCAATGCTTGCTATTGCAAGCTGCTTCTAGCAGTTGACCTTGGAAGGCTGCCATATTTATTTATTTTTAATCAATGCCAACTGCCTGGCTGTTCTGTTGATCTTTAAAGGACACCTGAAGTGAGAGGTATATGGCTACTGCCATCTTTATTTCCTTTTAAACAATACCAGTTGCCTGGCAGTAGTGTTGGGCGAACACCTGGATGTTCGGGTTCGCGAACGTTCGCCGAACATGGCCGCGATGTTCGGGTGTTCGCCCGAACTCCGAACATAATGGAATTCAATGGGGACCCGAACTTTCGTGCTTTGTAAAGCCTCCTTACATACTACATACCCCAAATTTACAGGGTATGTGCACCTTGGGAGTGCGTACAAGAGGAAAAAAAAATTAGCAAAAAGAGCTTATAGTTTTTGAGAAAATCGATTTTAAAGTTTCAAAGGGAAAACTGTCTTTTAAATGCGGGAAATGTCTGTTTTCTTTGCACAGGTAGCATGCATTTTGCCGCCATGCAGTCATAAATGTAATAAAGATAAGAGGTTCCATAAACAGGGACCGGCAACGCTAACCCAGCAGCAGCACACGTGATGGAACAGGAGGAGGCGCAGGAGGAGAAGGCCACGCTTTCAGACACAACAACCCAGGCCTTGCATGAGGACAAGAAGCGTGCGGATAGCATGCATTTTGCCACCATGCAGTCATAAATGTAATAAAGATAAGAGGTTCCATAAACAGGGACCGGCAACGCTAACCCAGCAGCAGCACACGTGATGGAACAGGAGGCGGCGCAGGAGGAGAAGGCCACGCTTTGAGACACAACAACCCAGGCCTTGCATGAGGACAAGAAGCGCGCGGATAGCATGCATTTTGCCGCCATGCAGTCATAAATGTAATAAAGATAAGAGGTTCCATAAACAGGGACCGGCAACGCTAACCCAGCAGCAGCACACGTGATGGAACAGGAGGAGGCGCAGGAGGAGAAGGCCACGCTTTCAGACACAACAACCCAGGCCTTGCATGAGGACAAGAAGCGTGCGGATAGTAAGAGGTTACATAAACAGGGACCGGCAACGCTAACCCAGCAGCAGCGACACAGAGCACAATGCTATACAGTGGTGGCTGAGCGGTGTACTACTGTTCCCAGCAGTGACACAGAGCACAATGCTATACAGTGGTGGGTGGGTGAGCGGTGTACTACTGTTCCCAGCAGCGACACAGAGCACAATGCTATACAGTGGTGGGTGAGCGGTGTACTACTGTTCCCAGCAGAGACACAGAGTGGCAGTAAACACAATGCTATACAGTGGTGGGTGAGCGGTGTACTACTGTTCCCAGCAGCGACTCAGAGCACAATGCTATACAGTGGTGGGTGAGCGGTGTACTACTGTTCCCAGCAGAGACACAGAGTGGCAGTAAACACAATGCTATATAGTGTGGGTGAGCGGTGTACTACTATTCCCAGCAGCGACACAGAGCACAATGCTATACAGGGTGAGCGGTGTACTACTGTTCCCAGCAGACACACAGAGTGGCAGTAAACACAATGCTATATAGTGTGGGTCAGCGGTGTACTACTGTTCCCAGCAGCGACACAGAGCACAATGCTATACAGGGTGAGCGGTGTACTACTGTTCCCAGCAGAGAGACACAGGGTGGCAGTAAACACAATGCTATATAGTGTGGGTGAGCGGTGTACTACTATTCCCAGCAGCGACACAATGACTGGGGGACCCTGGCTAGCCTGGCTGGAGAGAGAACTACCCTGCCTGCCTACCCAGAGCTAAACCCACAGACAAATGGCGGAGAAATGACGTGGATCGGGTATTTATTTACCCGAACCACGTGACCCGTTCGGCCAATCACAGCGCTAGCCGAACGTTCGGGTAACGTTCGGCCATGCGCTCTTAGTTCGGCCGAACACCATCAGGTGTTCGGCCAAACTCGAACATCACCCGAACAGGGTGATGTTCTGCAGAACCCGAACACTGGCGAAAACTGTTCGCCCAACACTTCCTGGCAGCCCCGCTGATCTATTTGACTGCAGTAGTGTCTGAATAACACCAGAAACAAGTGTGCAACTAATCTTGTCAGATCTAACAATAATGTCAGGTACACCTGATCTGTTGTATGCTTGTTTAGGGTCTATGGCTAAAAGTATTAAACACAGAGGATCAGCAGGCTTGCCAGGCAACTGGTATTGTTTAAAAGAAAATAAATATGGCACCAGGCACGTGCAGAGGGGGGTGCTCTGGGTGCCCAGGCACCCCCCTTTTTAAAATCAGCAAAAAAGGCCCCTCTGATCGCGCAAAATAAGCCCCGCCCCCTACCGCGGTAAGCCCCGCCCACCCGCGAGAAGCTCCGCCTGAGGCACTTTCAGGTGAAGAGGCCTGGATAGGAATCCTAGTGTGCCATACTGACCTCACCCTCCACCTAGGACCCATACTGACCTCTACCTCCCCAAGCACTCATAGTGACTTCTCCCTCACCCACAGGGACCTCTCCATCCACCTAGCACCCACAGTGACTTCTCCCTCCCCAGCACCCACAGTGACCTCTCCCTCCACCTAGCACCCACAGTGACCTCTCCCTCCACCTAGCACCCACAGTGACCTCTCCCTCCACCTAGCACCCACAGTGACCTCTCCCTCCACCTAGCACCCACAGTGACCTCTCCCTGCACCTAGCACCCACAGTGACCTCTCCCTGCACCTAGCACCCACAGTGACCTCTCCCTCCACCTAGCACCCACAGTGACCTCTCCCTCCACCTAGCACCCACAGTGACCTCTCCCTCCACCTAGCACCCACAGTGACTTCTCCCTGCACCTAGCACCCACAGTGACCTCTCCCTCCACCAGCACCCACAGTGACCTCTCCCTCCCACAGTGACCTCTCCCTCCACCTAGCACCCACAGTGACCTCTCCCTGCACCTAGCACCCACAGTGACATTTCCTTCCCCAGCACCCACAGTGACCTCTCCCTCCACCTAGCACCCACAGTGACCTCTCCCTGCACCTAGCACCCACAGTGACCTCTCCCTCCACCTAGCACCCACAGTGACCTCTCCCTGCACCTAGCACCCACAGTGACCTCTCCCTCCACCAGCACCCACAGTGACCTCTCCCTCCCACAGTGACCTCTCCCTCCACCTAGCACCCACAGTGACCTCTCCCTGCACCTAGCACCCACAGTGACATCTCCTTCCCCAGCACCCACAGTGACCTCTCCCTCCACCTAGCACCCACAGTGACCTCTCCCTCCCCCAGCACCCACAGTGACCTCTCCCTCCACCTAGCACCCACAGTGACCTCTCCCTGCACCTAGCACCCACAGTGACCTCTCCCTGCACCTAGCACCCACAGTGACATCTCCTTCCCCAGCACCCACAGTGACCTCTCCCTCCACCTAGCACCCACAGTGACCTCTCCCTCCACCTAGCACCCACAGTGACCTCTCCCTCCACCTAGCACCCACAGTGACCTCTCCCTCCACCTAGCACCCACAGTGACTTCTCCCTGCACCTAGCACCCACACCCACAGTGACCTCTCCCTCCACCAGCACCCACAGTGACCTCTCCCTCCCACAGTGACCTCTCCCTCCACCTAGCACCCACAGTGACCTCTCCCTGCACCTAGCACCCACAGTGACATCTCCTTCCCCAGCACCCACAGTGACCTCTCCCTCCACCTAGCACCCACAGTGACCTCTCCCTGCACCTAGCACCCACAGTGACCTCTCCCTCCACCTAGCACCCACAGTGACCTCTCCCTCCACCTAGCACCCACAGTGACCTCTCCCTCCACCTAGCACCCACAGTGACCTCTCCCTGCACCTAGCACCCACAGTGACCTCTCCCTCTACCAGCGCCCACAGTGACCTCTCCCTGCACCTAGCACCCACAGTGACATCTCATTCCCCAGCACCCACAGTGACCTCTCCCTCCACCTAGCACCCACAGTGACCTCTCCCTCCCCCAGCACCCACAGTGACCTCTCCCTCCACCTAGCACCCACAGTGACCTCTCCCTGCACCTAGCACCCACAGTGACATCTCCTTCCCCAGCACCCACAGTGACCTCTCCCTTACTCAGCACCCACAGTGACCTCTCCCTCCACCTAGCACCCACAGTGACCTCTCCCTCCACCTAGCACCCACAGTGACCTCTCCCTCCACCTAGCACCCACAGTGACCTCTCCTTCCCCAGCACCCACAGTGACCTCTCCCTCCACCTAGCACCCACAGTGACCTCTCCCTCCCACAGTGACCTCTCCCTTCACCTACCACCCACAATCACCTCTCCTTCCCCAAATCTAGCAGTGATCCTGCCTACCCCAGCACCCACACTGACCTATCCTTCCCCCAGCACCCACAGTGATCTTTCCCTCCACAGAGGCTACCCTCCTGTCCCCTGCAGCACTTACAGGGACCTCACATCCCAAAAGCAGCGCCTATAGTGACCTCTCCCAACACACAGCATCCACAACTACTCCAATAACTACAATGACCTCTCCCAGCACCCACAGTGACCTCCCCTTCCTCCAGCACTCATACTGACCTCTTCCTTTCACAGAACCCACAGTGACCTACCCTTCCACCAGCACCCACACTGACCTCTACCTCCCCCAGCAACCACACTGACCACTACCTCCCCTAGCAGCAACCATGCCATTCATAGCAGTACCCACAGTGACCTCCGACTCCCTGCACCCACCGCAATCCCAGCAATATTCAGCACCCACATTACACTCAACCAGTAACCCCCATTATAGCAAGCACCCAGTACTTGCACCAAGCAACTTTCACCTAATACTTATATCCGACCTCCATATGGCACTTAGTACTTGCATCATTCACCCTATAGCTGGCACCCAGTACTCACACCCACTTGGCACAGTACTTGCACATTATCTGAACTCACATAAACCAGTACTAGCACCCAAAGTACCTGCACTCAGAATCCACATGACACACGATGCCCACCCATAGCTAGCACCTAGTGCAGGAAATGCACCAAGTATTCGCACCAATGTACCTGCACCCAACACCCACATGTTTCATCTGCAGTAGTTCCAGTTGCACTAAGCCTCCACTTGGTGCCCAGCACAAACACCAAACACTCACATATGACATCTAGTACTTGCACCCAGAACTCACAAGGGCTTGAGTAACTGCAATCAACACCTACATGATGCTTGACACCAACCCATACAGCCAGAATGCACATGACACCCTGTGCAGCACCCAGAACCCACATGGCACCCAGCTTCTGCATTTAGCACTCACATGACAACAAATACCCCACTAGCCAGCACCCATTACCCAGATGTTACCATGTACTCACTCCCAGAACCCACTTGGCACTCAGTATTTGCACCTAAGACCCACATGACAGCCTATAACCCCCATAATCAACACCCACATGGCATAGTACTCACACAGCACAAAGTTCCAAAGCCATTATATGCACCTAGTACCCATCCATGGCCAGCACTCAAATAGCAACCAGTACCCACCCTTGGTCTGAACCCATATGAGACTCAGTTCTCTCCCATGGCACACATCCAGACCACACATCGCACTCCCTGCTCACTCATGTCCAACACTCACATGGCTCCCTGTACCAATTAGCACTCACATGGCACCCACTATTGTTTATCGCCTTCTGCTACTCATTCAGCACCCAATACAGCATAGCATCCACTGCAAATAAACACACAATAGAAACTGGACCTTGGTACCCACAGCAGCTTGACACGGACTTTACTTTGGCACATCGGCACCCACTGCAAATTAGCACAAACTGGACCTTTGCGTCTTACCACCCACTGCATCTGTGCACCCACTGCACCTTGGCACTTACTGCAGTTTTGCATCTACTAATGCTTAGCAACCACTGCATATTGGCAACCACTGCTTCTTTGCCTGAAAAGAAGCTTGGGTGCTGATCTAGAGGGATAGAGGTCCCAGTAATGAAAGGTGAATCCATGCCTACATCAGGCTCCACTGTGCCCACACTAATAGTACGCACCTATGACTGCTGATTTGAGGATGGTGGCACCAAAGAAGTTGGTTGGAAGAAGACACAAAGTCTGCCTGATACTTTTATAAAGGTGTGTGTGTGTGTGTGGTGGGGGGTTAAGACTGCCTAGTGCTTTCTGTAGAAGGGGTATGACATACACAATTTAGCACGATTTATCGATTAGGGCCACTTTTTCAAATTTGAGCACCCCCCCTTGAGAATCCTCTGCACGGCCCTGTATGGCACTATTCATATCTCTCTCACTACAGTTGTCCTTTACGGCTTCAGTAGCATCTGATCACACCCCTGGAACAAGCATAAAAGCACTGTGATAAGACTTTAGTCAGGACGACTCATCTTCATCCTCTATCCATGTTCAAAAACCATTTAACTTAAGTACCCCTGAACTGAAGCTCATGGTTCGTGCTTTAAATCATCGTTTATGTGCTGTGTGTGTATCACAGCACCATCCTCACAGTCCAGTGCCCCCTGTGGTCCCCGCACTCCTCTGCCGTAATTTTCAACTGAGCAGAACGTTGATTATGGGTGGGGAGGAAGTGGCAGTTCTCCTCCTCTCTGCCGATCCCTAGGAACTCCTATTTTACTTTCTGTTTATGGTTCCCAATATTAAACTGTGTCTGCTCATAGCCCTCAGGAGAGCTGGTGTGTGAGTGGGCTTCAGGAGATAAAGCTTGAAACCTGTACACTATCTTGACCATTCATTTTTACATACATGTGACCTCAAAATGACATCTACAATACAACATTAATCACACACATACGATTCTACCTAAAAGCAAGGAATCAGAAAATGACTTTTATAAACTAAATGACCATTTTGTGAATTTGCTGGTTTATGCTTTGATTTCCGTCTTTGCAGCATTGGATCAGTCATATGCACACTTCTTTGAAATATAATACTTCAAACCATTGTACTAATGGCTAATACTCTGCATTTGTCACATTCTTTGTCGCCCCTGAGCAACTTTTACAAGTGGAAGAAACTGAGCGATAACACGAGCAGGCCACCTGTTCACAGTGTTCCGTTAGAATTCTGATGTCTTATTTGCAAGCATAAAAATTCAAGTGTTCCTTCCAGATGTTCATTCACATGTATTGAACAGATATGACTATGAATCTGAGACATTGAACGTAATACTTAAACGGCATGCAGTATCCTGTAGCAGAAGGTTATATTTCTGATAAAAAGACATTTTTAGAGTTGCTGGCAGGAAATAGCTTTTTTCATTATGTTTTACACTTTCTTTTTAAGCTGGCCACTAACTGTGCAATTTCATGTTAATTTCATGTTGGTAAAAAAAAAATCTAAAATATAAACATCACTGTATAGTGATGTTCATATTTTAGATTGTTTTTACCAACATGTATCAATCACCTTTTTCAGAATAATGCTGTGTCAGCTGTGCATAGCCAATATTGTTGTCCTGTAATATTTGGTACGGGGCTATAACCTGGGGGTGCAGGAAGTACTCCTGAATTATGCATAGGGTAGGGGTCCCACTGAAGTCTACCCTGCAGTGGGGGGACCAGAGGAGGTCCTGAAATTTACCTTATATCACAGGAGTCAAACTCCAGCAGGGATGGTCGTAGTCAGCCAACTTCACTACGCTGTAACTACGCGTAATTTTACACAATTACGCTTCGCCAAACTACGGCTTCGAAATCAAATATTCGCTTCATATGCAATTCGTAGACTACGCGTTAAAATAAGCAATTACGCGTAGTGTGAAGCGTAGTGTATGCTGATGCTTATGCCCGTATTCAGAAAATTTTACGTATTAATTCCTCTTTAATTGCTTATACCGGAAACTCTTCTATGCGTACATTCCCCTTTTCAATGCGTACATTTGTAAGCATACAATCGCACGGGGAAAATTAGACGCCCGTAACGCATTTGTAGTTCACTACGCAATACACATGTTAACTACGCATAGTGGGCGTAAGTTACGCATAGTGGTACTTCGCTACGCGTAAATTCGTAAGCGTAGTTTTGAATCGGCACCTACGAACTATGGTGCGTAGATGCGAACTACGATGCGTAGATTCGCACTGGCGTAGTTTCTGCTCATCCCTGAACTCCAGTCTTGGAGAGGCATATCCATGCCAGTGGACTGAGAAATGGAGAAATGTCTTCTACTTGATGAACCACACCTTCCCTGATTTAGTCCCATCAAATATTAGGTGTGCCAAAAATTTGTGAAGACTTGTGTGCCTTGCATGGCTATTACACGATACACTTTGCAAAATGTGTGGGAAATATGATAAATACTTGATTAACTAAAAATTTAGTTAGTTTGATCCATCGAGTCAATTGTATAAAATAAATGTAAAAATAGAATTGTGTATGGCCATGATCCAGAAAGGTCAAAAACACTAAAGCTGTTTCACACTGGGCGATTGTTCAGCGATTTGCTGATCACTGGCTATCAGCAAAATGCTGCTGCTAATGCAAGTCATTGCTAGTGTTCACACTGTAGCGATCGCCAGTGATTAGCGATTTGCTGATTGTGCATGCAGCATTTTTGGAGCGATTTTGGAGCAATTGCGTTTCAGTGTTATAGAATCACAAAATGCAATCAATCCTAAATCCCTTTCCTATACAGTGAAAAAACAGCTTTTTGCTGATCACCGGCAATCAGCAAAACGCTACCAAAGTGTCCAGTGTGAACTAGCCCTAACAGATCTACTGTATGTACCAGCTAAAATAAATATATTTGTGTTATTGTGGAAGAACAAGGATAATGTTGGGGAATTGGCCATTAGTGATGTGTGAATATACCTCTGTTTCTTCAATCAATAGTCTGTCAAATAAGTCAAAGTGTTCTGGATTCAGAAGGCATCGAATCCAAATGTCATTGAAGATAATGGGAAAAATATTCTGAGGGATCAGGCCTCTGGAGAGCAACTATACTAGTAAAATGCATGAGTGAAGCATTAAAATCCACCACACCCATCAGATGTCATAGCAACATGTGGCTGTTATAAAAATATGTGGGTGTGAGGGGAGAGGTGCGTCACTGGCAACAGGGATGTCTCCCATCCAATGGGTCCCAAAAAAAAAAAAAAAAGGGAGCAATGTGTGCAGCAATGTAGAGCAGTCATTTTATGCACATGTGAGGCGAATGGGAGAAAGATGCAAATCCTGCCATTTATAGTTTTATGGGATTCCTGAATACTATACACATTACAGTAAGGGTCATATCAGTGGCATAGCAATAGGGTGTGCAGAGGCTGGGACCGCACTGGGGCCTTTGGGCCAAAGGGGACCCAAGGTGCCCTCCCTCAACAGCAGTATTGTCTCTTTATTGGTCCTGTGCTGGTAATAATATTTTCTATGGATGCTTTGAATAGTAGTAATAATAATTAACAAACTGTTCCCCATCTCCTTCTTGCACCTCTGACACTGTGGTTGTCCTAGGCAGGCTTTGGTGTGCCGTATCTGATATTTAAGTTTAAGGGGGCTTAGATGCTTTGCTTGCACTGAAAGACATCCATGGCTACAATTACTAGGTTATTACCAGTGGTGTTGATCCAGGGATTTTATCTAATTGCCATCTGGAGTCGGGAAGGAATTTTTTTCCCTTTTGGGGCTAATTGGATCATGCCTTGTAAGGGTTTTTTACCTTCCTCTGGATCAACAGGGATATGTGAGGGAGCAGGCTAGTGTTGTACTTTTTCTGGTTGAAATCAATGGACGTATGTTTTTTTTTTAGCCCAAATAATGGGTATCCGCACACCTGTGTATTAACGCTGAGTGTGCTAGGGTCAAAAAAGACAATATCTTATGCTAAGAGAAAAGAGGCCCTTTAAAAGAGTACCAATCAGCTGATACTGCAGATTATAGTTACATAGTTACATAGTTACATAGTTATTTTGGTTGAAAAAAGACATACGTCCATCGAGTTCAACCAGTATAAAGTACAACACCAGCCTGCTCCCTCACATATTCCTGTTGATCCAGAGGAAGGCGAAAAAACCCTTACAAGGCATGGTCCAATTAGCCCCTAAAGGGAAAAATTCCTTCCCGACTCCAGATGGCAATCAGATAAAATCCCTGGATCAACATCATTAGGCATTACCTAGTAATTGTAGCCATGGATGTCTTTCAACGCAAGGAAAGCATCTAAGCCCCCTTTAAATGCAGGTATAGAGTTTGCCATAACGACTTCCTGTGGCAATGCATTCCACATCTTAATCACTCTTACTGTAAAGAACCCTTTCCTAAATAAATGGCTAAAACGTTTTTCCTCCATGCGCAGATCATGTCCTCTAGTCCTTTGAGAAGGCCTAAAGTCCTTTGAGAAGGCCTACTATTATCACAAAAAAGTCTTTATTATACAATAAAGAGTCATATTATATAGTTCATGTCTTGGAGATATAGAAAGCATCCTCATATACTTATACCAACACCAGAATAAAAACAATCAAAAACAAGATATTGCACAGCTGGCCAACTGGTCATAATAGCACATCCAATCAAAAAATATATAAATCAATGAATGATATCAATCTCCACTCAGGGTTTTATATAAAGCCCATGTAGTGGAGGAACCCGGGTTCAGTATATAATACAGTGCAACCAACTTACATTACTAGTCACCATAGTACACATAGCAAAAAAATCCATGTGATAATAAATAACCTGATACTAAATAGGAGCAGCCTATACATAAAGTGCACAGCATTAAGAGGTAGAAAAAAGTGTTTAAAAATACTTAGACTGGGTGGAAGTATTCAGGAGCGCAGGGTGGCAACAGGGACGGATCTAGACCAAGTTGCGCCTGGGGCAAGGTCAGGTTTTGGCGCCTAAAGGTCAGGTTTTGGCACCTAAAGGTCAGGTTTTGGCGCCTAAAGGTCAGGTTTTGGCACCTAAACTGCCATTCCCCATACAAATTTTGCCGCCTTTTTAAGAATTCAACATTCTGCGCCTGGGGCAAGAGTCCCGCCTGCCCCCCCTAGATCCATCCCTGGGTGGCAAGGTAGGTAGAGGTTCCCCTCAGGATAGGTCCCACTAGTTCCGCGGAACTGAATCCGCATTCTCAAGGAGAGGAGAGCATCCCAAATAAATATGTAACTATGTATCAATCGTTTTGTATAGATAGAGTACTTGGGTGGCCCAAAACAAAACTTGCACTGGGGTCCATAGCTCCTTAGCTACGCCACTGGGTCATATCTAGGACTCCTCTCAGTGACACTATCAAATAAGAATTATTATAAATGATATATAATATTATATGTAATATATTATATAAATATTATAATTATAAATTAGAGTATGATTCCCAAGTAGTGTTAGTAAATGATGTTAGCCATGCTATGTTCTGCCCTTTAAAACCGCTTATTTCAACACTGGCAGTGGCCAAAAAAGGTTGTTTGCTTTAGCAAGCTAGATGCAGAAAAGAGTTTTACAGTACATGTCTGTCATGGTAACAAAAATAAGGTTTGCAGCCCTCTTGACTTCTGGCTTAAAAAGTACTAAGTGGCACCACCACTTGCATGGTAAATCATTGCAAAGCACAATAATTGTCTTGGCAAACAAAAATGTAAATTATGTTCTTAACCTCTTGAGGACCACAGTGCTGAACCCCTTAAAGACCAGGCCATATTTAGTAAAATTGGCCACTGCAGCTTTAAGGCCAAGCTGCAGAGCCGCACAACACAGCACACAAATGATCCCCCCCCCCTTTTCTCCCCACCAACAGAGCTCTCTGTTGGTGTGGTCTGATCGCGCCCCCACCCCCCAGTTGTTTGTTTGGTTTTTTTACAAATATTTATTGCTATTTATTTTTATTAAATACATGTATTTTTTTTCCTCTCCCTCCCATCCACCCCCACCCCCCGCTTCAGCCTATGAGAGCCGATCACTCTCTGGTGCCCCAGGGGGACAGCCGTGTCACACAGCTGTCCCCAGTACAGCGATGCCGTGCATCGCAGCGCTGTACTTAGTAGAAAGACCGCGGTTTCACCGTCTAACAGTCTCCTGAGCGGCGATCGTCGCTTGGAGACTGAAGGTGGGGTGAGCTCCGCCCCCCAAGCAGGAGATGCGCACACAGCCTGCGCGCGATCTCCTGCAGTAGCCGGCCCCTCGGGCTGCCGTCGCGGTTACGCCCATTGGCGTGACGTGGTCGTTAGGTAGTTAAACAGCATGACTACAAATATAAAATCATGCTAAGATGTTTGTTTCATTGTTATTTTTTTTTTTTATTAATCAATGATAGCACTAACTTGTTGCAACGTGTCAGAGACAAATACAAATTTGTTTGCTTACTTTTTTCTTTTCATTTTTTTATTTCATTTTACCAAGGTAACATTAATTTGTTTTGCCATGTCAGACACAAAAGTTATTACAGACCACCTTTGTAACTATAAGTAATTCTATATTAAATTGTTTGCCTTTCTTCTCAAACAATGGTAACATAAAATTATAATGGAAGGCAAATGTTAACTGTTAAATGTAGTAGTCCAACTGTCTGCCTGTTCTAGACCGATATTACCTGTCCACTTATAATACAATGCAGAGCAGTGAACACAGCTGTGTACTGCTTTGCTTTCACATCTTTTATTCTCCTATGTGCTCTCGTTCACACTGAGAGCAGTAAGGTCTGGCACATTGCCAAACAGTGGTGCCAAGCAATTTGTACTTATGAGAACTGTGTAATGTATGCAGGACTCTTACAACAAATTGGAATGTTTAATGTAATTTTGCCACTGTGGTTTCCCATGATGCATCACTTCTGAATATGCAAACCACCTCTTTCTGCTGCACACCCAGAACCGCTGGTGTATAGTGAGCCTATAGCTTATAAAATGTTCAGAGCCACATCAATCTAACATACATACAGCCAGTTTTAGATGTTTTATTGTTCCTCATCAGTGCATGGCATGAAATGATATGGCTCTATGGGTTGGGGCTTGGACCAGTACTAAGGACTACTCTTAGTAGATTGCAATGTGACAGTACTATGCTGACTATACAGCACTTGTACTTGGATGGTGCATGGTTTGGTATACTGCAGATGTAGTACAATAAGCACTAAGCAATGATGAACAGTAAAAGGTGGCCTATGGTTGGTTGTACAGTGCAGACAAACAGCACTGATGCTGAGCACCTCATCTAATATGCTGCAGTGGCAAATATGGTAGAATAATTCCCACAACACAAAGCAACAAGTATTAAACATGGTTTATAAAACAGCTATACTCTATAGCCCCTGCCTGCCAATTTCTACTAACTAGCAAGTTGAATATGCCCAACACAGAAGTAGGAAAATAAATGAAGAGCAGGGCATCATGGAATTTCATGGATGTTCTGTTTCAGCATTCCTGGATTGGAATCCCAATATTCAGAGAGAATTTTACTTTTATCTAAAACTGAACAGCAACAGTATTGGCAGGCTCTTAGTTAGTTATCAACTAAAATGGATGCAAGGTTGCTATGGAGGGGAAGATGTTGTCATGTGACGTGCCAAATGAACCTCCACAGAGTGTGTGGTGCTTTTTCAGGCATGAGATACACTGGCTGGGTATCTTTTGCACCAATAATAGTTGCTATCATGTGAACTGTCTGGGAATGTCCCTCTGCTGTTGCCTTCTGGTGAGAGGTTGTGAAGAGAGGTGTGGCATGAAATGGATCAGAGAGAGGTTATGAAGTATGATTTCTATTTCTATGTGTAGAGGGACATATTAGGAAGGAGGACATAATGACATAACATGAACTACTTGTAGGTGGTACATGGTAGGTGGCCTCATTCTGAGAATTTGGAGGCCATTGGTAGGTGATCTCATTCTGAGAAACTGGAGTATAAGGATGACTAATATTCACTATTGCACTCCACAAACAATAGGATGGTTTGGTTGCCTGGTACTTTGCAGGATTAAACTTGTCACAGATGGTAAGCAGACATGAAAATTGCCACCAGTTGAAAAATGGTTAGGAACAAGCTCAAACCAAGCCTGCTAGCATCAACGACCATGCAAACATCTTTGTACAAAGCTTGTATAAAGTGATAACAAAAAACAGTGAGCCTCAGAGATCTGCAGTGCTGCATATAATGCCCATCACTGCATATACAGCAACTTGTCACAGGGGGAGACCCACACAATGAATTAGAGGTATATATTTAGTAATCTCAGACATTGCCATGGCTCCAGGACCTTCCAATCAGGCAGCCTGTTTCTCTCCATCAGAATTTCGAGCAATTACTATAAATACAAACAGTGAGCAACATGAAACTAGGACGCCAGCTCTGTTCATACAGTGTGAAGCTACTCAACAAAGCAGCTCTATATACAATTCACCCCCTGGGGAATGCAGACCTGACAGTGACAATCACAGCACTGGTATGTGATAGTAGCAAGTCAAAATCATTTTTATTTAGATCTTTTTTTTTTCTTTAATGCGATCTTAATGAAACACCATCTTGAAAGTGGAATTCCACAATCATATGAAAAAAAATTCTATAAATCAATGTCCATGCTAGAGTCTTTTATTGTAATTGCATTAAAAATTAATCTTTTCATTTCAGTTTTATAAACAACTATGGATTTTCATAACTTACTGTACACTCAAACCAGCACTTATATGCAACCCTGGCATCGGTGTATGTTTGCCCTTAGCAGTATAGACTACCCAGAACTTCCACTATTCCCACATAAGTAATTAGCTGATAGAGTAGGAGCTCTTGTTATTTGTTTTCACCACCTGGACTATTCCAGTGATCACCAGCAGGCGCTTGCACTCCCATCTGACTACTGAAAGAGCACAAGAACGGCTGTATGTTATACGCACATAAAAGGAAGAAAGAAAAGGTGGGATAATGCTTACCAACTTTTATTCTAATAATCAGAATTGAACTGAATGGACTCCTACTTACTTGACTAAAGTGTCGCCTGGCTGGCCACTCCCCCAAATGTAAACTGTCCCCCCTGGTGCCTGTGCATCAATCCGATGACCGCCATTGCTGTGAGCACCACCACAGGGCTGGACGAGCACCACCTGGTGCCACTCGGGGGTGACGCTGGAAGAAGCCTGGAGCTGCGTCAGGCAGGACAGGTGAGAATTTTACACTTGGGGGGGGCAGTGGCTGGGCGTCTGTCATGTATGTCAGTCAACGGGATATCATGATCAAACACTTCGGACCAAGATTTTTCAGCATGTCCGATCAACATATTCGACTGACTCCACCCCGAAATCCATTAAATCATTGTTCGATTGGACGAGCATGTTATGGCACTAATTTTCATAGGATTTGATTTATCATATCGAATGGTCGGTCAGACTGAAAAATCTCTACATACTTGGGTACCTCTAAAAACTGAAATACAGAAGAGGGGCAGTTCACAGTGGTCAGTTGCTTTGCAGACTAAATCTGTATGTCAACTCACTGCCCATACCAATTCTATGAGGCTGTTCACAGTACTGCATTGTAACAGATCACATTATTCTAACTCGCTGCATACAGGCTTTGTATTAAAGTCTATATCCAGTCTCCATTGCAGTTCACAGTCATTATAATGCGGGCATTATGCAACTGGCCACTGTGAACCTAGCCTAAAATCCCTTTATTAATTATGCCAGATAGTGGTAATCTGAGTATTGCAGTCTGCTTCCTTTAGATGCAGGTTTCAATGTAGAATGAGTGACATCATGGGTATTTCAATGGGTCATCATGTGATCTTAGGAACACCAAGAAAGGTAAGTAATTCAAGGAAGTTTTCTTATTTTATTACCTTTTATATCTGACCTAGAATTAGCACACAGCTACAGCTAGCTAATACTTTTATGTTGCTCAGGGTCTTGGTTTAAAAGGAGGTCTATTATTTGTTTTTGTTTACATTCCACAGACAGCAACTAAATAATATCTACAACGTAATTCACTTAATATAAACCTTTTTGTGCAACTAACTTAATAAACTGTCTGCAGATTGATTTACATTAGTATGTAAAAAAAAATGAAAGTCGTTAAATATTTTGAGGACAAAATGTCCAGTACCAGATCTTGATTGTACCAATTTACATAATTTAATGTCAAGTTGTATTGGTCACACAGTCTCAGACATTTGCATTAATGAGACTCTTTATAAGCTCTACATTTACGCTAATAAATAACAGCATATGAAGTGACGTTAAACTAGAAAATTATATTGAATTACTTTAGTTTAATTAAAGCAGAATGAACATAAAAAAATAAATTGAGTAACCAGCATATATAGTAGCATTTTTTTAAAGTAAACCTGTAAAGATTTAAAAAAATTAGATGGCATTGGGTGTTACAGATTTATTATGTATTATTACTACATATTATTATTATTACTACAGATGTATAATTACTATTTTTATAGTACTGACATCTGCAACGCTTTACAGAGTATAAAGTCATGTCACTAACTATCTGTAACGATCGGTGTAACACAGAGAGAATCTGATTATTGGTGATCTGCAGTATCACCAAAATACAGATATATACCTGATTATTGATGATCTGCAGTATCACCGATAATCAGATATATTACTAACCTCTGGACACCTGAGAGATATGAGTGTTTGGTGCAACAGTAATACTTTGAGAACAATACCAGGAAGACAGGTACAAGGCAGTAAGGAATACTGCTAGAGTAAGTACCTTCCAGCAGCCTGAGACTCTCCCGCAGGGAGGAGTCAGACTGAGAGAGGGAAGGACCAGAGCGTGAGTGACACCAATGGAGGATGTCACTGACTGATCTGTGAACTATCTCTTAACTGGGGAGATAACTCTCGGTCGGACAAGGTCGGACAAGCTAGGTCGGCAACACACGGACATACACAGTACAAAGACAGGAGGCTGATTTGGTAATCCTAAGGCAAGCAGGGTTTGGCAACAGAGTATCAGATATAGCGAGGTACCAAATCAGTGAACAGAAGAGTGGTCAGGAAAGCAGAAAGTCATAACAGTTAATAAACAATGCCTAGTCTTGGGTGTGAGCTTCGTGATCATCAACACCCTGGAATTAGTCTGACATATAACAGAATGGTAACACAAGTCCCTAATCTTGGGTTTGAGGTCCTTGATCATCAACACCCTGTAACTAGTCTGAGGTATAACAGAATAATAACACAAGTCCCTAATCTTGGGTGTGAGGTCCTTGATCATCAACACCCTGGAACTAGTCTGAGGTATAACAGAATGATAACACAAGTCCCTAATCTTGGGTGTGAGGTCCTTGATCATCAACACCCTGGAACTAGTCTGAAGTATAACAGAATGAGAACACAGATTCCTAATCTTGGGTGTGAAGTCCTTGATCATCAACACCCTGGAACTAATCTGAAGTATAACAGAATGATAACACAGATTCTGACAAAAAGGTCTGAGTGCTTCCACGTAGTGATCGCAACGGCAGACAACCAGCGAATGACCAGCACCCAGTATATATAGCCCAGCGCTCTCCAGCGCCTCCCTTAAGTGCTGGACCAATGGGAACTGGTACAATCATCAGCTGACCGGCTTGGTCAGCTGACTCCCTTCTGGCTGTCATAAAAGTTCTGCCTCTCCCTTCTGAACCTGTGCGGACTATCAGTCCCAGCCACACCAGACATGTCTTGCGTACCACCCGCCGCGCTGGACGCAGAGCCAGCCGCACCGCTATCAAGGCATGCGGCGGTTTCTCCGCGTTCAGCCATACTGGCAGATGTAGGCCTAGGCGTGCAAACCGCCGTGTTGGACGCAAAATCAGCCGCCTTGCTCTGAGTGCACGCGGCGGCTTTTCCACGTTATCTCACAGTACCCCCCCCTGAGGAGTGGACTCCGGACAGCTCCTACCCAGTTTCTCAGGATATAGGGTGTGGAACTCCCTCTTTAATTCATCCGCATGCATGCGGCACTCAGGTACCCATGTTCTTTCCTCAATGCCATAACCCTTCCAGTGAACTAAATACTGTACTGAGTTCTGTACAATACATGAGTCTAAAATCTTTTCCACTTCATACTCAGGTTGGTCATCCACCATCACAGGGGGAGGAGGAGTGGAATCTACCTGCACTGCTGGCTTAAGCAGGGATACATGGAATGATCTCACACCCTGCATACTGGCAGGAAGATCAATGGCATAAGTAACATTGTTGATTTTCCTGGTTACCGGGAAAGGACCCACGAATCTGCTAGCTTGGGTGAAGGCTGTTTTAGGGCCAAATGACGAGTGGACACCCAGAACAAGTCTCCTGGCCGAAACTCCCACTCTATGGAACGTTTCTTGTCAGCTTGTCCTTTCTGACTCTGAAAAGCCTTCTCTAGATTCTTTTTCACCATTCCCCAAATGTTTTTAAATGACTTTTGCCAAGCCTCCAGAGCTGGAAACGGAGTAGAGGCCACTGGCAATGGGGAGAACCTAGGCAACCTTCCTGTTACCACCTGAAATGGAGAGAATCCAGAAGAAGAGCTTTTCAAATTATTGTGTGCAAATTCTGCAAATGGCAAGAACTTGACCCAATCAGTCTGTGCATCCGCCACATAACACCTTAAAAACTGTTCCAGAGATTGATTAATTCTCTCGGTCTGACCATTGGTCTGTGGGTGGTAGCCCGATGAAAACGACAGTTCCATGCCCAACTGATGACAGAATGCCCTCCAAAATTTAGAAACAAATTGGACTCCCCGATCTGACACTATATTTTCCGGAATACCGTGTAGCCGGAAGATATGCAGGATGAAAAGATCGGCCAACTCCTGGGCCGAGGGGAGTCCTTTCAGGGGCACAAAATGGGCCATTTTACTGAATCTGTCGATTACCACCCAAATGACCGACATGCCCTCAGACTTCGGGAGTTCGCCCACAAAATCCATGGACAAATGGGTCCAGGGTTCCCTCGGGGTGGGTAAAGGCTGCAATATTCCCACAGGTGCCTGACGGGAGGGTTTACTTCTTGCACATACTGCACATTCTCTCACATACTCCTTGCAGTCAGTTGCCAATGAAGGCCACCATGCACACCTAGCAACAAGATCCTGTGTTCTGGTGGCACCAGGATGTCCAGCATTCTTGTGGGAGAAGAACATCTGCAAAATCTGGAAGCGGAATGGCAACGGTACAAACATGACCCCTTTAAGGACTTAAAGTTTCAGTCCAGTTCCTCCAGGTCTCTGTGGCTGCCAACACCACTTTCTGTGGGAGAATAGTCTCTGGGTCTGAGGGCTGTGCTGTCTCTGGCTCGAAACACCTGGATAAAGCGTCTGCTTTAATGTTTTTACTACCCGGGGTATACGTGATTATAAATCTGAATCTCGAGAAAAACAGTGACCACCGAGCCTGTCGGGGACTCAATCTCTTAGCCCCCTCGATGTATTCCAAATTTTTGTGATCAGTGTAAACTGTAATCGTATGTTCTGCTCCCTCTAGCCAATGACGCCATTCTTCAAAGGCCAATTTAATGGCTAGGAGCTCCCTGTTGCCTATATCGTAGTTTTTCTCTGCGCGTGAAAATCTACGAGAGAAATAGGCACACGGGTGTAACCTTCCCTGCAACCCAGAACGCTGAGACAGCACAGCCCCTACCCCAACCTCTGAGGAGATGTCAACGTGTCTTAAAATGGGTGCAGTACAAAACAATTCCTTCAGGGTGGAGAAAGCAGTAAGAGCTTCGGAGGTTTAGTATCTGCCCCTTTCTTTGTGAGACTGGTAAGGGGTGCGATGACTGTGGAGTACCCCTTTATGAAACTTCTATAGTAGTTAGCGAACCCCAAGAATCTCTGGAGAGCTTTCAGACCCATGGGCTGAGGCCACTCCAGAACAGCAGAGACCTTGGCAGGGTCCATAGAAAGGCCTGAGGTAGAAATTATGTACCCCAGAAAGGTGACAGATGTTACCTCAAAAATGCATTTCTCCAATTTGGCATATAACATGTTTTGTCTTAGCTTGTGCAACACAAATCTGACATGATCCCTATGCTCTGAGAGGTTGGCTGAGAAGATTAGTATATCATCCAAATATACTAGGACAAATTTGCCTAAAACCTCTCTGAACACCTCATTAATGAGTTCCTGAAAGACGGCCGGGGCGTTACAGAACCCGAAGGGCATCACCAGGTACTCGTAATGCCCATCGGGTGTATTAAAGGCCGTCTTCCATTCATCGCCCTCTCTGATCCGTACCAGGTTGTATGCACCCCGCAAATCCAATTTTGAGAAGATCTTAGCATTGGTGACCTGAGTAAATAAATCGTCTATCAAAGGCAATGGATAGCGATTTTTTACTGTGATTTTATTCAGGCCCCGATAATCAATGCACGGCCGAAGGCCTCCGTCTTTTTTCTTTACAAAAAAGAAACCTGCACCAGCAGGCGACCGGGAAGGGCGAATGAACCCTTTAGCTAATTTTTCACGGATGTATTCCTGCATGGCCAATTTTTCGGGCCCAGATAAATTGTAGAGATGACCTCTAGGGGGCATACAACCAGACCGGAGATCAATAGGACAATCGAAAGGGCGGTGTGGAGGAAGTTTATCGGCCGATTTAGGAGAAAACACGTCTGCAAACTCAAAATACTGATCTGGCAATCCTTCCACATGAATCTTGGTCTCACCCAAGGTTACCTTCGCTAAACAATGATGAAAACACTGGGAAGACCAGCTCGTTAGCTGACCAGTGGCCCAGTTAATCTGAGGTGAGTGAAGTTGTAACCAAGGCATGCCAAGAATGATCGTGGAGGTTGTCATACGTAACACACACAAAAAAAAAAACTTTCCCTATGCAACACCCCGATAGTGACCCCCACTTCTGGAGTCTGTGACAGAGGACTGTTACCCTGCAGAGGGGAATCATCTACTGCAGTAACCTGTATCTGTGGTTCTACCGGGGTGAATACCCAATTTTTTTGCAAATTCAAAATCCATAAAATTAGCCGCTGAACCTGAGTCAATGAAGGCTTCAGTGACTTCAGACCTATCTTCCCACGAAATAGTACAGAGAAGAAGCAAATGTTTATCATCTAGGGGTAAAAATTGCATGCCTAGGGTATTACCCCCGACTACACCTAGGCAGTAGCGTTTCCCGACTTCTTAGGGCAATTCTGTACTCTATGACCCCCCTCTGCACAATAAAGACAGAGACGCTCAGAGATTCTGTGCTTCCGCTCCACTTGAGACAACTTTGACCGACCAATCTGCATTGGCTCCGGTGGAGGTGAAGCGGGTGGAAGTGGAGTCACTAGGGGAGCAGAGTGGGACACCATTCTCACATGGTATTTACCCCGGGTCTGTCTCTGATATCGCAGCCGGCGATCTATCCTGATGGCCTATGAAATGGCTTCATCGATGGACTTAGGTTCCGGCTGACTTAACATAAGATTGGAGACCTCGTCTGACAACCCTGATAAAAAACAATCTAAAAGGGCAAATGTGTCCCACCTGGCCGATACTGACCATCTCCTAAATTCAGCAGCATAATCTTCAACCGGACTCTTGCCTTCATGTAAAAGTTTGAGCTTCCGCTCAGAAGTCGAGGCAATGTCTGGATCGTCGTAAATTATAGCCATAGCTTTAAAAAATTCCTCTACAGAGGTCAGGGCCTGGTGACTGGTGGGAAGGCTATACGCCCAGGTCTGAGAATCGCCAGATAACAAGGTTTTAATAAAGGTAACCCTTTGGACCACAGTTCCTGAAGAATTAGGTCTTAACTCAAAGTATGATAACACTCTACTTCTAAAATTTCGGAAGTCAGATCTGTGACCAGAAAATTTTTCAGGTACAGGCATACGTATGTCTGTGCTAAGAGGAGATCGCACATCCTTCACTGCCGTCTGGAGGGTTTGTAAAGATCCAGACAAAACGTCCATTACCGTCTGGTGACTGCCCAGCACTATATTGATGTTTTCCACAAAAGTGGTAAGTGTGCCCAGACGGCTGGTGAGTTTGTCCATTTGCATTTTTTGGTCTGCCGTTCTGTAACGATCGGTGTAACACAGAGAGGATCTGATTATTGGTGATCTGCAGTATCACCAAAATACAGATATATACCTGATTATCGATGATCTGCAGTATCACAGATAATCAGATATATTACTAACCTCTGGACACCTGAGAGATATGAGTGTTTGGTGCAACAGTAATACTTTGAGAACAAAACCAGGGAGACAGGTACAAGGCAGTAAGGAATACTGCTAGAGTAAGTACCTTTCAGCAGCCTGAGACTCTCCTGTAGGGAGGAGTCAGACTGGGAGAGGGAAGGACCAGAGCGTGAGTGACACCAATGGAGGATGTCACTGACTGATCTGTGAACTATCTCTTAACTGGGGAGATAGCTCTCAAGGTCGGACAAGCCAGGTCGGCAACACACGGACATACACAGTACAAAGACAGGAGGCTGATTTGGTAATCCTAAGGCAAGCAGGGTTTGGCAACAGAGTATCAGATATAGCGAGGTACCAAATCAGTGAACAGAATAGTGGTCAGGAAAGCAGAAAGTCATAACAGATAATAAACAATGCCTAGTCTTGGGTGTGAGCTTCGTGATCATCCCCTAAGTGCTGGACCAATGGGAACTGGTGCAATCGTCAGCTGACCGGCTTGGTCAGCTGACTCCCTTCTGGCTGTCATAAAAGTTCTGCCTCTCAACGCGCGCGTCCTTCTGAACCTGTGTGGACTATCAGTCCCAGCCACACCAGACATGTCTTGCGTACCACCCGCCCGCGCTGGACGCGGAGCCAGCCGCACCGCTATCAAGGCATGCGGCGGTTTCTCCGCGTTCAGCCATACTGGCAGATGTAGGCCTACGCGTGCAAACCACTGCGTTGGACGCGGAATCAGCCTCCTTGCTCTGAGCGCACGCGGCGGCTTTTCCGCGTTTCTCACACTATCCCTCAGAGGGGCTCACCACCTAATTCCTATTCACTACCATAGTCATGTGTCCATTGTACAGTAGTTTAGGGCTAATTTTAGGAGAAGCCAATTAACCTATCTGTATGTGGGAGGAAACCTGAGGAGACACCTTTTCAACTGAGTTTTCTCCTAGGTGATATTTTTAAACTTTTCAATAAAATGCCCTTTCAACCACCAGAAAACAAGAAAATACTCATGGTAATTTTGATATTAATTTCCACCTACTTTTTGGTACTTTTTTAGTTGAAAAGTACTGGAAAGTTATTTTAATTTGAACATGAACTCGGGTGAACTTTAAATAGAAGATAACTCAGGTAAAAAACTGAATTGCATATGGCCCATGGGGTCACTATCAAAATTATTTTGAGCATTTTCTTTCTTTCTGGTGGTTCGAAAAGTATTTTATTGACAATTTGTGAAAATGTTACCTAGGAGAAAACTCCGGAGAAAAAGTGAATTGCATATGATATGAGCCATGGGGCCATATGCAATTCACTTTATCTCCTGAGTTTTCTCCTAGAAGAAAATTTTTCATCTTCTATTTAAAATAACTCTTCAACATTTTAAAACTGAAAAAGTACCAAAAAGTTGGTGAAAAAGTACTATCAAAATTATTTTGAGAGTTTTCTTGCTTGCTGATGGTTTAAAAGGTATTTTATTGATGATTTTAAAAATATCACCTAGAAGAAAAGTAAGGAGAAAAAGTTAATTGCATATGGGTCAATGGGGGCCCATATGCAATTCACTTTTTCCCCTGAGTTTTCTCCTACGTGATATTTTCACAATTTGTAAATAAAATGCCTTTTAAACTACCAAACAAATACACAAAATCACCTACTTTTTGGTACTTTTTCAATTGCAAAGTGCTAAAAAGTTATTTTAAATCGAAGATTACAATGTATCTCCTATGAGAAAACTCAGGAGAAAAGGTGAATTGCATATGGCCCATGGAGAGAACAGACAAACTGCCACTAGTTATATGAATCCAAGACATTCTGGCCCATATGCAATTAACTTTTTCTCCTGAATTTTCTCCTAAGTGATATTTTTAAACTTGTCAATAAAATGCCGTTTAAGCCACCAGAAAGCAACAAAATACTCAAAATAATTTTGATAGTACTTTTTCACTTATTTTTGGTACTTTTTTAGTTGAACAGTGCTGGAAAGTTATTTTAATTTGAAGATGAAAAATGATCTCCTAGGAGAAAACTCAGGTGAAAAAGTGAATTGCACATGGCCCTCTGACTGTTGTCACTTGTTACTTTAGTTCCTGGATGTTTGTGACAAGCCACACCTCCAATGTGACAAGTGGTGATCAATGAGATGGCAGTAATTAGAGCTTGCATAGAAACTGAAACACATCTGAGTAACCACAAACCAGGCCTGGATTTACATCACAGGAGCCTATAGGCACAGATGTCCTGGCACCTTAGACTTTGCCCTCCATGAACCTACAAACACCTGCCGAACCACTCCACAAGTGTGCTGGCTGGCCGAGCTGTCACTTCTCCCTTAATTCCCTGGCCTGTAACAGGTAGCTACAGGTACCCCTTAGTATTAAGTAACAGGAAGTACCTTCAGTATTAAGTAGCTAGAGGTGCCCCTGACTGAAGGGAGATCTCATCAGTTGAATGCCGAGAGCTGGGTTAGTACACTCTCATTTACACTCTGCTCTTTGCATAAGGAAAGAGGCACTAGGGGAGGGGAGGGAGCCGCCTTTCCATCATCAGGCGCCTGTAGGCCCGTGCCTACAGTGCCTTATGGTAAATCCGGCCCTGCCACAAGCACATGTGAACATTATGGTGCCCTATAATGGCAAAAGAAGTACTATGTATAAAAAAGGTAAAATCTAATTGTATGCAGATCTGTTTAAATTAAATACTGGAGTATGCAATTCAATCACCTCAGAATTATTTCATTTAAAGCTGTACACTACAGAGCAGAAGGGTAAATCAAATAAAAACATTATGGAGGGCAGTTTAGCTATGAGCAAGCGAAGTGATGGCTAAATCTATATATCTATGTATCCTTTTATCAGTGAACATACTTTACATAGACCTTATACTTTGAGTGGGCATTCTGCATCACAAAGTTCATTTTCTCAATTACGTGTCAAATTTATTATGCAATGCTACAAGTGGGCTGATGCACAAAAGTGTAGTAATATTGCTGTGCATAGGCAGCGCACAGCAATATTACTGTTACTACTGGCAGCACTATACTGTGAGTTATGCTATTGTAGAGACCTGCGATACTCCAGTAGTGCCAACATTGCTACAGTAATTCACGCTACTAATGGCCAATAACATGTGTTACCGTAGCAATGCTCCTGCTACTTGTACCACAGGTGGTCATGCTAATAGAGTAACTCGCAGTACAATGCTGTTGGTATTAGTCTGTGCACAGCAATATTACCGCACTTTCGTGCATCAACCCCAAAATCATTAACAATCTGTTTTCAGCTTCAAATTTTTCCAGTCTAGTTTACTTTTTACAGTTTTTGTCACCCTTCTTATATTTCTGTAATGAAAATGTGATACCCTGTAGCTTTAGGGCAGTGGTGGGCCATTTGTTATACAGAGGATCTCAGCTATTGCTGCTGTCATCTCAGAAGGTTTGTGCACTGATAAGCAAACTTGCCTCCCAACAGAACTGAAAATCTACAGTGGTACAATAACCTGCTTTTATGGCTGCCGCGTTACAGCTAGAAGCATAGAGAGGAGATTTATTCATCTTTCTACAGCCATATACCTCACCAAGCTGGCTGTGCTGGATGTCACATGGCAGGGCCCCAGCTTTATAACTTTCCTCCACACTGTCCCTTTCACATGCTGTATGGAAATAAGAGATGCCCCGTAAAACTTCTTATTTTTCTTGCTAGTCCTGAGATGTAGCACAAGATGCAAAGCCTGAGATAATCAATTTCAAATCAGCTGCTACATGAGCAGCAAATGATTTCCAGTGAATATGTGCATGTAAAATGATGCAGAATAGGGCAGCAGCATTATATCATTGAGCATCATATCAATTCCACTTGATATTAAAGCCTGACTGACAGAACGTAATTCATCAGAAGACTATTGTTGCTTAGCTTATACGCTTTCTGGATCATTCCTGTAAAGTTACCTGTGGTCATACTATAGAATTATAAATTATATACCAATACTGTTCTGCTCAGTTGTGCATCTGCCAGTCTGGCTTCATTATGGAACATTAAAAATCACTCCTTATCCAATCATGTTTTTGAGAATGGAATAAATGATGTACGTTAAAATCAAAGATCATTTACAGATAGAAGGAAGTTAATTTGAAGTGCAGAAATATAAAGATACTATGATTTGAAACTTTGGAAATCTCCAGGGAAGCACATTTCAAAGTACAATCATTTTAAGCTCTTTACGACCACGTCATGCTGATGGGAGTGAACGCGATGGCTCCCCCAGGACCGCCTAACGCCGATTGCCGTCAAGTCCTGGGGGCGTGTTTTGCAGGAGATCTTGCGCCCATCTCCGCTTGAATGAGCGCCGCTCCGTCATCAATCTCCCAGCAGCGATTGCTGCTAGGAGACTGTTAGATGGCGAAACCGCCATCTACTTACAATGTACAGTGTGATCTAAGGCAGCGCTGTACTGGGGACAGCCCTGCAGGGCCGGCCTGAGGCAGAGGCAAGAGAGGCTCCAGCCTCAGGGTGCAGTGTAGGAGGGGCGCACAACTCACTCAGCTATCATTCCCCTATTGTGTTTGAAGCAGAGAGAAATAAGAAAAGGGGATACATGGCAGTGACTGCAAGCCAGATAACTAGAGATTATGGTGTTGGAAGTGTTGGGGGCCCTGGAGCGCATCTTAGTCTAATAACAATCAGCGTGTTATGGCTGGGGTGGGAGGGATGGAGGGGCGCACTTTGGTGTCTCAGCCTTGGGTGCTGGAGGACCTTGTTCTGGCTCTGCAGCCATGTCAATCGGCTGTCCCCTCTGGAGGCACAGGAGCGATTGGCTGTCATAGGCTGATGCCTATGACAGCCGATCACTGTCATTGGCTAGCAGAGGGGAGGAAGGGTGGGGATAACAAAAAATAAATAAAAAAATTGTAAAATTTATTTGAAAAAAAAATATAAAAAAATTAACAAACATCCCTGCAGCAATCAGAGCCCACACAAAGGAAAGCTCTGTTGGTGGGCAGAAAAGGGAGAGGGATCACTTGCGTGCTGTGATGTACGACAATGCAGCGAGCCCTTAAAGCTGCAGTCGTCTAAATTGTAAAAAATAGCCTGGTCACTAGGGAGGTGTAAGCCTATGGTCCTGAAGAGGTTAATAATGGTCTTGACCCAGGAAATATTAAAAGCACTTCAATTTGTTAAAACTTTCTTCTCCTCGGGATCAGTGGAAAACATAATTCAGAAAAGACAAAGGTCGGGATTCCTTCCCATATCTACCCCGTCTTTCAGCTAAAGAAGCATATCCCAGCCCTGAAATATGTGAGACTAACACATGGTAGGTTGTACACTGCGCAGCATTATCATATGTGACTCACTTGTTGGTTAGCACTGCTTTAGGGCCTAATTACATTTTCTTTTTATCTAATCATATCTAAAGTAGTCTTTTGTATTCTGAGAAGTTTTGTTCTGTAAAAGATATGCATACTACTATACTCATTAAAGAGACTCTGTAACCTCAAAAACATCCCCTGGGGGGTACTCACCTCGCGTGGGGGAAGCCTCCGGATCCTAATGAGGCTTCCCACGCCGTCCTCTGTCCCACGGGGGTCTCGCTGCAGCCCTCCGAACAGCCGGCGACAGACCCGACTGTAAAATCAATATTTACCTTTGCTGGCTCCAGCGGGGGCGCTGTGGCTGCTCTCCACTCCGAACTACACGGAAATACCCGATCTCAGTCGGGTCCGCTCTACTGCGCAGGCGGCGGAAACTTGCGCCTGCGCAGTAGAGCGGACCCGACGGCAATCGGGTATTTCCGTGTAGTTTGGAGCCGACCGCCGTCAGAGCGCCTGCGCAGGAGTCGGGAAGGTAAATATTGACGTCATCTTTCACAGAGGGCTGCAGCAAGACCCCTGAGGGACGGAGAACGGCGTGGGAAGCCTCATTAGGATCCAGAGGCTTCCCCCACCCGAGGTGAGCACCCCCCAGGGGATCTTTTGATGTTACAGATCCTCTTTAAAAATATGTTTAACAGTCAGCCATCCACTTTTGGTGTAAATAATTCATTTTTGAGCAGTTAGCACTTTAATTTTCTAACGTTCATAGTTTTAGTTGTTTCCTTGCTCTAAACTCTAGTACATGCCAGGCCAAATGTTACCATTTTGTGGTTGCTGTTCCCTAGGTGCTCCTAACTGGTTCATTTATAATTAACAAATATACAGAGCAGATCCCTGGCTGGCTCAGCCAGCATTTGTGGAAAGTAACTGTCTTAAGGTGGCCACACACCATACAATTTTTAAAATATCTGTTCAATTTAAGAATTGCAATCAATTTTTCTGACTGATTGTAACATTTCAAAAATATGACCAATGTACCACACACCTATGTTAAATTTTTCCCCAATTATGATAGAAATGATTGGGAACGCTGAGAAAATTACTAGGGTGTGTATATTAATAAATTGACAAACACACACCATACAATCTTTAGAAGAAATTGAAGAGAAATATCTGGCATTCCGGATCGATTTAAATCGAAAAAAACGGTAAATCCGATCGGATTTTTCAGTCGAATGAAAAAAAGCTTTTGATTTTTTCGAGAGATACGATCGTTTTTATCGAATTGCTGTAAAATCGGATCCTTTTATTGTATCGTGTGTGGCCACCTTTAGTCTGTCTATGCTTCTACCACAGGTAGTAGCTTCAACTCCCCAGTTAATGCATGAATAGTTAATATCAGCCATAACCCCATGTACTGTATGCTTGCATCGGAGACCCACTGAAGCATTGAGCAGGTCAATTTTGCAACCATCCCTGTCCCGCTCTGAAAGGGGTGTGTGTGTGTGTGTGTGTGTGTGTGTGTGTGTGTGTGTGTTTTGTCAGAATGACTAGTGGAGAGGGTGCTAGAGGGCCCAAAATAATTTTGCTTTTGTGCCAGAGGGGCTATTGTTATGGTCCTGCTGACATATTTTAGTTTCCTCATCCTTGCCTACCTCTGATTCAGAAATCTATGGTCAGGTAGCGTCGAAAAAAAAAGAAAAGTTTTTTTTATTATTAGTATTATTATTGCATTAATAGTGTCCCCTAAAGAAATTTGCATAGATGTGAAAATGGTGCTGTGGTTATTTGGGCGCTGGTGATAGCTACTAATAGAATATAGGTAAAATTACTATAGGATATTCTCCGATTGAGCAATGGGTAAAATATTTGTAATTTTTAGTGAAATTTTAATACCTCTACCTCTATGTGAGAAAAAAATCATACTGCGCATGTGCAGGACGCTCCCGGCAATGTGAGCAGGAGCGAGGATGCGCGTGGCCGGGGCTGTGCAGGTGAATTGGTCAGCGACTTTAAAGTCAACAAAAACAGAAGTGGGGACCTGAGGATTGTTTTGTCCTAGTGCGAGCACAGGAGGTCTGTGGGGGGCTGGTAGAAGCACCAAGTAAGTTTAACTCTTTTTTTTTTGTAATTGCTTACAGGTGTCCTTTAATCCTAGTCTCACTTGAACCATCCCTCTATTAATGCCTAACCCTAACTGACTTCTCCCACCACAGTTTCAGCTGCTATAGCCACAATTAACATTTTACCAAAGCACCGCAGGCACACAAATTAATTGTTTTGAGAAATGTACTCTTATTCCTTTCATTTTGGGACCGTCATCAGTAAATATGAGGACTCTGTCCAAAAGTAACACAAACAGCTGTGAGACTTTGTAGCATTTCTAAAACTTCCCTGAGGTGTCTAACGGTGTATCCTGTATTTTTACTCTAGTTGGCCTGCTCTGATATAGAACACTATATTTTCTACATTATTTGTCATAGAACACTATATTTTTATATGTAGTAAGTACTTCACATTGCAGGGATTAAATTCCACCTGTCACTGGAGAAATAGGGAAGCTGCTATTACTGACCTTTATAACAATACTACTTGTCTGGCTGTAATACTGATTCTCTGGCTATAATACCTTCTGAATGAATCACCTAGAAAGATTATGATGGTTAGCTCTGTTAGATTTATGTATGGGATAATCTGCATACTTATGTTATGTTAGTAAATGTAGAAAGTATTAGAACCAGAAGATCAGCATTATATTAGCAAGCCAGTCATAAAAGATTCCAGAATTCTCTTATGACAAATGATTTTTCTGTGACCGTACTACACAGATACAGATTCAATCAGATTGGCACAGCTAAAGCAGTGTAAGATGTCTTATGATTTATTTTCTACTATATATATAGCAGTATCAAGGCATACTGTATATCTAAAAAAGGCACTGTAACGATCGGTGGGCGCAGAGAGTATCTGATTACCGGTGATCTGCAGTATCGCCGGAAATACAGATATATACCAGATTATAAGTGATCTGCAGTCTCACCGATAATCCGATATACAAACTAACCTCTGTTCGCCTGAGTAGAGTGTAGTGTTTTGGTGTAACAGTAACACTAGGAGGCCTAGGCCTCAGTGCAGCAAGGAGAACTGCACGGATTCCTTCCGCAGACCTGAGCTCTCCAAGACGGGAGGAGTCAGACTGACAGTAGGAAGGAAAGTCTGAAAGTGACACTCAGGAAGAAGTGTCACTAACAGGACTGGGAACCGCCTCCAATCGTGAGGTCGGTTCTCGAGGTCAGACAAACCAGGTCGTACACACACGGACAGATAAAGTACAAATACAGTAGGCAAAGGCGGAGTCAAAGTACAGGCAGGGTTCGGCAACGGGGTATCAGATATATCGGGGTACAAAATCAGGAGGCAGAAACAGAGTCTAGGAACGAGCCGAGGTTCGGCAACAGAGTATCAGAAATATCGAGGTACAAGGTCAGAGTTCAGGAGGATAGTCGAGGCAGGCAAAAGTCATAACATATAATCACAATCAAACTAGTACTTTAGCTATCAAATATCTATCTAAGTGTAGGATTACAGCTCCAGCTGGTCCCGGCACACTTCAGGATCTGACTACGGATCTGGGTGCTCCCACGTATGTGATCGCACGCCAGACAAAGAGCAAGTGAACAACCAGCAGTATATATACTCTAGGACCTTTCCAGGACCTCCCTAATTGCTGGTCCAATGAGAGCAGTGGAATTTGTCAGCTGACCCAGCTGGTCAGCCGACACCCTTCTAACTGCTATTTAAACTCTGCCTTTCTGCTCGCGCGCGTGTAAGTCTGAATCTTGGTGGACTATCAGTCCCAGCCACACCAGTACTGTCATGCAATGTATCTAGTGCGGGGGCCGCCTCTGATGCGGATGCAGCGTTTTTTCCGCGTTGTGACGCCATGCTGGACGCGGAAACAGCCGCCTCACCTTGAGAGACGGCGGCATTTCCGCGTTTCCTTACAGTACCCCCCCCCCCCCCCCCCCCCGAGGAGTGGACTCCGGACAACTCCTACCAGGTTTCTCGGGATGTAAGGCATGAAACTCCCTCCTTAACTCGTCTGCATGCATGCGTGAACCCGGTACCCACTGTCTCTCCTCAATGCCGTACCCTTTCCAATGTACGAGGTACTGTACCGAATTCTGTACCATGCGTGAATCCAATATCTTTTCTACCTCGTACTCAGGTTGGTCATCCACCACCACAGGAGGAGGAGGAGTGGGACCCACATGGACTGCTGGTTTAAGCAGGGATACGTGGAAGGACTTTACCCCACGCATGCTGGCGGGAAGATCAACGGAATACGTAACGTTGTTGATCTTCTTGGCCACTGAAAATGGACCCACAAACCTGGGGCCCAGTTTATCTGAGGGCTGTCTCAGGGTTAAGTGACGTGTGGACACCCAGACCAAGTCTCCTGGCTGGAACTTCCACTCCAATGAGCGTCTTTTGTCAGCCTGACCCTTTTGACTCTGGAATGCCCTTTCCAGATTACTCTTCACCTTCCCCCAGATGACTTTAAATGCCCTGTGCCAGGCTTCCAGGGTTGGAAACGGAGAGGAGGCAACTGGCAAGGGGGAAAACTTGGGCGATCTCCCCGTTACCACCTGAAAAGGCGAAAATCCGGAGGAGGAATTTCTCAAGTTATTTTGAGCAAATTCTGCGAAGGGCAAAAATCTGACCCAGTCGTCTTGTGCCTCCGCAACATAACATCTCAAAAATTGTTCTAGAGACTGATTTATCCTTTCAGTCTGGCCATTAGTCTGTGGGTGGTAGCCGGACGAGAAAGACAGCTTCATGCCCATTTGGTGGCAAAATGCCCTCCAGAATCTAGAAATGAATTGGACTCCCCTATCCGACACTATGTTTTCCGGAATGCCATGCAGCCGGAAAATGTGGATGATGAACAGGTCGGCCAATTCCTGAGCCGAGGGGAGTCCTTTTAAGGGCACGAAATGGGCCATCTTGCTGAAGCGGTCGACTACCACCCAAATGACCGACATGCCTTCAGACCTGGGGAGCTCACCCACGAAATCCATGGACAAGTGGGTCCATGGCTCACTCGGGGCGGGCAAAGGCTGTAAGGTACCGACAGGTGCCAGCCGGGAGGGTTTACTCTTAGCACATACTGCGCATTCCCTAACAAATTCCCTGCAATCAACAGACAGGGAAGGCCACCAGGCACACCTGGCTACAAGATCCTGTGTTCTGGCAACTCCAGGATGTCCAGCATTTTTATGTGCGTGGAACATTTCAAGGATCTGAAGACGAAAGGGCAAGGGAATAAACATGACCCCTTCAGGCTTCCCTTCCGGGATGTCCTGCTGGAAGGGGCTCAACGTCTCCTTCCAGTCTTCCCAAGTATCAATTGCAGCCAGCACCAATTTTTGCGGAACAATCGTCTCAGGGACGGAGGCCTGTGCTGTTTCTGGCTCAAAGCACCTGGATAGCGCATCTGCCTTAGTATTCTTACTGCCCGGGGTGTACGTAATCACGAATGTGAACCTTGAAAAAAACAGGGACCATCGAGCCTGACGAGGGCTTAACCTCTTAGCCCCCTCGATGTATTCTAGATTCTTGTGGTCGGTAAAAACCGTGATAGTATGCTCCGCTCCTTCTAACCAATGACGCCATTCTTCAAAGGCTAGTTTAATGGCTAAGAGTTCCCTGTTGCCTATATCGTAGTTTCTCTCTGCTGGAGAGAATCTCCGAGAAAAATAGGCACATGGGTGCAATCTACCCTGTAAACCTGAACGTTGAGACAGCACAGCCCCCACCCCGACTTCTGAGGCGTCTACCTCAACAATAAAAGGGAAGGAAGTGTCTACATGTCTTAGTATGGGTGCTGTGCAGAACAGCTCCTTCAAGGTCGAAAATGCCTGTAGGGCCTCAGGCGACCAGTGAGTAGTATCCGCCCCTTTCCTAGTGAGACTGGTGAGAGGTGCAATAACGGTGGAGTACCCCTTTATGAACCTCCTATAATAGTTTGCAAAACCCAGAAAACGTTGCAACGACTTTAACCCCACCGGCTGAGGCCACTCCAGAACAGCGGATACCTTGGCAGGGTCCATAGACAGGCCCGAGGTGGAGATTATGTACCCCAGAAAGGCGACAGATGTAACTTCAAAAATACATTTTTCCAACTTGGCGTACAGCAGATTTTGTCTCAACTTGTTTAGCACAAATCTGACATGGACCCTGTGCTCGGAGAGGTTGTTGGAGTAAATTAGTATATCGTCAAGGTATACAAGCACAAACCTACCCAACACCTCCCTGAATACCTCGTTAATCAATTCCTGGAAGACGGCTGGCGCATTGCACAACCCGAAGGGCATCACTAAGTACTCGTAATGCCCATCGGGTGTGTTGAAGGCCGTCTTCCATTCATCGCCCTCTCTAATGCGGATCAGGTTGTATGCACCCCTCAGATCCAATTTCGAAAAGATCTTAGCGTCTGTGACCTGCGTGAATAAATCGTCTATTAATGGCAACGGATAACGATTCTTCACCGTGATTTTATTTAGGCCCCGATAATCGATGCAAGGTCGAAGACCTCCGTCTTTTTTCTTAACAAAAAAGAAACCGGCCCCTGCAGGCGAGCGGGAGGGGCGAATGAACCCCTTGGCCAGATTGTCACGGATGTACTCCTGCATAGCCACCTTCTCTGGTCCAGACAAATTATACAGGTGACCCTTAGGGGGCATACAACCGGCACGGAGATCGATGGGGCAATCGAAAGGGCGATGAGGAGGTAACCTATCAGCAGCCCTGGGACAGAATACATCCGAGAACTCGGAGTATTGCTCGGGAACACCCTCCACATGTACCTTGGTCTGACCTAATACCACTTTTCCTAGGCACTGTTGGGAACAGAAGTCTGACCAACTGGTTAATTGTCCTGTCGCTCCAATTGATCTGTGGCGAATGAAGCTGCAGCCAAGGCATACCTAGGACAATGGTGGAGGTGGTCATATGTAACACAAAAAAACGTAAACTCTCCCTGTGCAGTACCCCAGTAATGACTTACACCTCTGGTGTCTGGGACAGCGGACGGTCCCTTTGTAACGGGGAGTCGTCCACGGCAGTAACCTGGATAGGTGGTTTTACTGGGGTGAGAGGAATGTCCAACTTCTCTGCAAATTCGGAACTCATGAAGTTAGCCGCGGAGCCTGAATCAATAAAGGCCTCTGTGGCTTCAGATTTGTCCCCCCATGTAATCGTACAGGGGAGGAGCAATCGTCTTTCTTTCAGGGGTGCGAGCTGGGCGCCTAGGGTGTCACCCCTTATCACTCCTAGGCGGTAGCGTTTCCCGGCTTATCCTTATTAGGCTTAATGAGACAGTCTCGTACCCTATGCCCCCCTTCACCACAGTATAAACATAGTTGTTCCGACAATCTCCGTCTTCTCTCCACTTGGGTCAATTTAGACCGACCGATCTGCATCGGCTCAGGTGGAGGCAAGACCGGAGATGATGAGACAGAAGGAGACGGAGTTACTAGGGGTGCAGCGGGAGGCACTGTGTAAGAGGTCGGCCTAAGCCGATGACTGCCCCTAGTCTGTCTCTGATGGCGTAGCCTACGGTCGATTCGAATGGCCGATGAGATGGCCTCGTCGACTGTTTTGGGTTCTGGTGGGCTTAACATTAGGTCTGAGACCTCATCTGACAACCCAGACAGGAAGTAATCTAACAGGGCATAAGTGCCAAACCTGGCCGTAACTGACCACCTACGAAATTCGGCCGCGTAATCCTCGACTGGACCCCTGCCTTGCCGTAAAAGTTTGAGCTTCCGCTCAGAGGATGCAGCAAGGTCAGGGTCGTCGTAGATTACGGCCATGGCCTTAAAAAATTCCTCTACCGAGGTCAGAGCAGTATCGGTAGAAGGCAGGTTGTATGCCCATGACTGGGAGTCAATAGACAGCAAAGTTTTAATAAAGGTGACCCGTTGGGTCTCAGTCCCCGAGGATCGGGGTCTCAACTCGAAATACGATAACACTCTACTCCTGAAATTCCGGAAGTCAGACTTGTGGCCGGAAAATTTATCAGGTACAGGCATACGTATGTCAGTACTAGGAGAGGATCGCACTGAATCGACTGACGTCTGGAGGGTTTGCACAGAGCCTGACAGGACATCAATCATAGTCTTGTGGCTACCCAGCACTTGGTTGATGTTTTCCACCGAAGTGGCAAGTGCGCCCAGACGGTCAGTATGTGCGTCCATTTGCATTTTTTAGGTCTGGCGTTCTGTAACGATCGGTGGGCGCAGAGAGTATCTGATTACCGGTGATCTGCAGTATCGCCGGAAATACAGATATATACCAGATTATAAGTGATCTGCAGTCTCACCGATAATCCGATATACAAACTAACCTCTGTTCGCCTGAGTAGAGTGTAGTGTTTTGGTGTAACAGTAACACTAGGAGGCCTAGGCCTCAGTGCAGCAAGGAGAACTGCACGGATTCCTTCCGCAGACCTGAGCTCTCCAAGACGGGAGGAGTCAGACTGACAGTAGGAAGGAAAGTCCGAAAGTGACACTCAGGAAGAAGTGTCACTAACAGGACTGGGAACCGCCTCCAATCGTGAGGTCGGTTCTCGAGGTCAGACAAGCCAGGTCGTACACACACGGACAGATAAAGTACAAATACAGTAGGCAAAGGCGGAGTCAAAGTACAGGCAGGGTTCGGCAACGGGGTATCAGATATATCGGGGTACAAAATCAGGAGGCAGAAACAGAGTCTAGGAACGAGCCGAGGTTCGGCAACAGAGTATCAGAAATATCGAGGTACAAGGTCAGAGTTCAGGAGGATAGTCGAGGCAGGCAAAAGTCATAACATATAATCACAATCAAACTAGTACTTTAGCTATCAAATATCTAGCTAAGTGTAGGATTACAGCTCCAGCTGGTCCCGGCACACTTCAGGATCTGACTACGGATCTGGGTGCTCCCACGTATGTGATCGCACGCCAGACAAAGAGCAAGTGAACAACCAGCAGTATATATACTCTAGGACCTTTCCAGGACCTCCCTAATTGCTGGTCCAATGAGAGCAGTGGAATTTGTCAGCTGACCCAGCTGGTCAGCCGACACCCTTCTAACTGCTATTTAAACTCTGCCTTTCTGCTCGCGCGCGTGTAAGTCTGAATCTTGGTGGACTATCAGTCCCAGCCACACCAGTACTGTCATGCAATGTATCTAGTGCGGGGGCCGCCTCTGATGCGGATGCAGCGTTTTTTCCGCGTTGTGACGCCATGCTGGACGCGGAAACAGCCGCCTCACCTTGAGAGACAGCGGCATTTCCGCGTTTCCTTACAGGCACCATGAAAATTTAAGCGGTGGCAATTAAAGTGGAATATTGGTAAAATTATCAATATTTTACTATTGGGCAATGACTGATATTTTATCATTGGTAAACCTAATCCTATTCTCACACACCCTCACTCTATCAATGCCTAAGGCCCGGTTCACATTAGAAAAAATGAGCCAAACGCATCCGGTGAGTGGATCCAGTCTCCAATTCACTGTATCTGGATGGCTCTGTGCACATTGACAAATGGATTGTGAAAACTGATCTGATCACTAATGGATCGGATCGGTTTTCACTGCATTTGTCAGCAAATACATACCTAATGTCAGTGGCAGAGGCTTCCTCTTTTTGTGCTGTGATTACACAGAGCAAGACTAGTCACATGATGCGTTATGTAGTCACATGACACGGAAGAAGACAGATGCCTCTACCGCCGTCCTTTAGGTATGTATAAGAGGCCCGGTTCACCCACACTCACCACCTGCCTGGCTGGTGCACCCTCCATCACCCTCCCGCCGCTCAGGTCTGCGTCGCCACATCCCCCCATCCCCCATGGAACAGTCAGTTTCTTCACTAGTGTGAAGAAACGTTCTGTTCCCCATTGCCCCAATGCAACAGCATTTTTTGTCTGGTTCCATTTCGCTGGGCAGAACGGTCCGGAAAATTAGGACCTGCAGCATGTTTTTGGTCCGTGGAATGGAACATAAGGAACGTATCCGTACCAAAGGACGCATGCGAACGGTCCAATAGGTTAACATTGGATCCTTTCTCATACGTTCTGTTTGTACAGTATACATTCCGGTTACGCTCCATAAAAAAACGCAGATGTGAACCGGGCCTTACCCTAACCACCCTGCCCCCTCCCCACATGCTGCTGATATCCACTAAAAATGCCTTCTGCACATGTCTGCCTCACCCAAAAATGAGAATTATCGCCTGCCTCTGGCAACCGAATTACACCCTGGACGTTTCTATAGCTACGATAAACATTGCAGTCAATGCGGCATCCATTTGACCAAAGTGGTACTGGTGCCCAAATTACCTGTTATGGTACTAAGAGCCTTGCAAGAACATCAGTTTGTTTAATGACATGACTCACAAACCTTTAATAGCACTTAAAAGGTACACGTAGTGCCAAGAGTGTACCCCCTGCATACTACTGAAATGTGAGGTTGACCACCTATCAAAACCACCTAAGCCACTGAATGGGTCCTAACAGCCGCACACAAACATGAACATAAACATGAACTTAGATCAAAAGTTCCAAGGTATGATAATGACCCAAGTCAGAATTGTATGGAACTGAATTAACAAACTGCAACTGCACTTAAATATGCTCAATGAAAATGCATAATGATAAATCAATAATGATGATGGAGATATATGACAAATTAAGCCACAATGCATGAATGATTAAATAGTAACATACCCAGGTCAGAGTCAGAACAAGCATTAGGGCGGCCGCAGGTAAGGATGGGGAGAAGAGGACAAAGCGCTTTTAAATGTTTATAATCAAATATTGTGATTAAGGCTGGTTTCACAGTGGGACGTTACAGGCGCACGTTAGAGCAGCCTGTAACGCAGCCCACCGCACGGCAATGAAAAATCAATGAGGCTGTTCACAGTGCGGACGTTGCGTTACATTGTAACGCTGCGTCACAAGACAACGTACTGCATGCAGTACTTTGGACGCGGTTGAGCCGCGTTAGACTGCTTGCACATGCTCAGTAATGTTGGGGAGGAGCGGAGAGCGGCCAGGCACATGGCTAATTATTATGCACTGCACGTTGTGACGTGCAGTGTTTACATCCTGGAGCAGACGCTCTGTGCGGCGATTGGCCGGCGGGACCACGTGATGCCGCATGCGCACAAGAGTGTGCATCACGGCATCACTGACGCCAGAGTGAGCTGCACAACGCGGCTCACTCTGACGTCCAGATCCAGCACCACCAGGCGTTGAGTTAGGGGGACGTTATGCGACCTTAATGCCCCCTCTAACGCAACGTCCTGGTGTGAAATTACCCTAAATAAATATTTATACTTTTGCATAATTTATTGGTGATGCAGCCATTTTGTCAGAGCTTCTTTCTTTACTTTTCCATCTGCATGCAAAGGTTCTGTGGCTTGCCCACCTATCATTGCTATTTCTTGTGTGTGGATACATACTGTATTTGTTTTGTTTAATTATATGAGTGTCATGCAGGGTACTTTTTTTGAGTTTCTTTCTTTTTTTTTTTTCTTTAATTTTGTGGTGTGAAGGAGATCTAGTTAGTTAAGCACAGTTATAGAACAAATACAGGTCCTTCTCAAAAAATTAGCATATTGTGATAAAGTTCATTATTTTCTGTAATGTACTGATAAACATTAGACTTTCATATATTTTAGATTCATTACACACAACTGAAGTAGTTCAAAGCATTTTATTGTTTTAATATTGATGATTTTGGCATACAGCTCATGAAAACCCAAAATTCCTATCTCAAAAAATTAGCATATCATGAAAAGGTTCTCTAAACGAGCTATTAACCTAATCATCTGAATCAACTAATTAACTCTAAACACCTGCAAAAGATTCCTGAGGCTTTTAAAAACTCCCAACCTGGTTCATCAATCATGGATAAGACTGCCGACCTGACTGCTGTCTAGAAGACCATCATTGACACCCTCAAGCAAGAGGGTAAGACACAGAAAGAAATTTCTGAACGAATAGGCTGTTCCCAGAGTGCTGTATCAAGGCACCTCAGTGGGAAGTCTGTGGAAAGAAAAAAGTGTGGCAGAAAACGCTGCACAACGAGAAGAGGTTACCAGACCCTGAGGAAGATTGTGGAGAAGGACCGATTCCAGATCTTGGGGGACCTGCGGAAGCAGTGGACTGAGTCTGGAGTAGAAACATCCAGAGCCACCGTGTACAGGTGTGTGCGGGAAATGGGCTACAGGTGCCGCATTCCCCAGGCCAAGCCACTTTTAAACCTGAAACAGCGGCAGAAGCGCCTGACCTGGGCTACAGAGAAGCAGCACTGGACTGTTGCTCAGTGGTCCAAAGTACTTTTTTCAGATGAAAGCAACTTTTGCATGTCATTCGGAAATCAAGGTGCCAGAGTCTGGAGGAAGACTGGAGAGAGGGAAATGCCAAAATGCCTGAAGTCCAGTGTCAAGTACAGGTCAGGTGCTTCTGCCGCTGTTTCTGGTTCAAAAGTGGCTTGACCTGGGGAATGCGGCAACTGTAGCCCATTTCCTGTACACGCCTGTATCTGGATGTTTCTACTCCAGACTCAGTCCACTGCTTCCACAGGTCCCCCAAGGTCTGGAATCGGTCCTTATCCACAATATTCCTCAGGGTCCAGTCACCTCTTCTCGTTGTGCAGCGTTTTCTGCCACACTTTTTTCCTTCCCACAGACTTTCCACTGAGGTGCCTTGATACAGCACTCTGGGAACAGCCTATTCGTTCAGAAATGTCTTTCTGTGTCTTACCCTCTTGCTTGAGGGTGTCAATGATGGCCTACTGGACAGCAGTCAGGTCGGCAGTCTTACCCATGATTGCCGTTTTGAGTAATGATCCAGGCTGGGAGTTTTTAAAAACCTCAGGAATCTTTTGCAGGTGTTTAGAGTTAATTAGTTGATTCAGATGATTAGGTTAATAGCTTGTTTAGAGAACCTTTTCATGATATGCTAATTTTTTGAGATAGGAATTTTGGGTTTTCATGAGCTGTATGCCAAAATCATCAATATTAAAACAATAAAATGCTTTGAACTACTTCAGTTGTGCGTAATGAATCTAAAATATATGAAAGTCTAATGTTTATCAGTACATTACAGAAAATAATGAACTTTATCACAATATGCTAATTTTTTGAGAAGGACCTGTACATTTAGAATTGAATTTGTGCAGCTTTGTTTTCTGGATAGCTGTCATAGCTGCCTATTTCCACAGCAGAACAGAGAGAAACTTGCATAGAATAAACCAGCTTGCAATCCTTGATTTTTGGGGATGTTCACAAAACTCCATTATACAAATTTACCAAACTTTTTTTTTTTTTTTTTACATCTGATGAGAAATCTGAATTTTGACCACAGGTCCAGGAAGGCAGTATATGGTATAATATGCAAAAGGGGCATGGTGGCGTAGAGGTTACTCGCCTTGCAGTGCTGGGTCACAGTTTGAATCCCTAGCCGTTCTGCACAAAGTTTGTATGTTCTCCCTGTGTCTGTGTGGGTTTCCCCCAGACACCTCACATCCTAAAAACATACAGGTAAGTTAATTGGCTTCCCCCTAAAATTGGACCAAGACTACGATACATACACTGCAAGATACATACATAGACATACTCTGAACAGCGTTGCGGAAGATGTTGATGCTATATAAATACTAAATAATAGTAATAAGAAGATTATGAGAGGCTTGCTTAACCAGTTAAAGGTGGAAAATAGTCAAAAATATCAAAATGGTCAGTTAGAAGCATAAAGCTGCAACAGCAGTCTGTGGCGGTATGAAGAGTGATCAGTGAAGCTAGTCTGATCTAGATGAAAATTGGATATCTTGCTAATCATCTTGCAGTTCATTGGTGTCACTAGAAACAAAAGTCCTGAGATATTGCAATCTGTCTATGCACAGGCAGGAATCCCAGGAGTAGGTCAAAAGAGCAGGTGCACCAACTATATATTGCAAAATCAGTCACAACTATCTCATACACACTATTTATTTATTTATTGCATTTATAAAGTGCCAACATATTATTTAAAGGGGCACTATGGTTAAATTCTTATTATATTATCATTTAATATAAAATATGTGCAATTGTAGTAATGTGTAAGACTTGTATTGTGGCTAAATAAAACTCTGCTTCAATATTGCTTTACCCTAAATCAGTTCTGAAGTCCCGTCGCCAGAGAAAGCTAAGTGACGCTGAACTAGCACATTCCATTCTGCAGGAGGAGGCTGCCTTATCAGTCGTTTCATCTGAAGTTGTAATCTCCCCCTTTGATGTATCAGGAGAGGTTTCACCCAACGTCTAACTGCACATTAGTGCTGTTACAGCTCCTCTGATCTGCCATAGGTCTCAGGACAATGACGTACGACTCTGATAAAAATAATGCTCCCCGCTGAGGCCCCCCTTCAGAGACACAAGCAGGACACTGGCTACACAGCACTTGCGTGTGCTGAATCAAGACGCTGGAATCCTGTGCATAAGAGAAGCTGGTCTCCATGGCAACTGACAACAAGTGGTGACCCTGCCTGTGCCAGCTTCTCTGAAGGGGGGCCTCAGCGGGGAGCATTTTTTTCATCAGAGCCGTAAGTCATTGCCCTGAGACGTACGGCAGATCAGAGGAGCTGTAACAGCACTAATGTGCAGTTAGACGTTGGGTGAAACCTCTCCCGATACATCAAAGGGGGAGATTACAACTTCAGATGAAACGACTGATAAGGCAGCCTCCTCCTGCAGAATGGAATGTGCTGGTTCAGCGTCGCTTAGCTTTCTCTGGCGACGGGACTCCAGCACTGATTTAGGGTAAAGCAATATTGAAGCAGAGTTTTATTTAGCCACAATACAAGTCTTACACATTGCTACAATTGCACATATTTTATATTAAATGAGAATATAAGAAGAATTTAGCCATAGTGCCCCTTTAAAGTATTTTAACAAAATGCAGCTTCATATCTATTTTTAATTATTCTATCCTTTTTCTGTGTTCTGCTTGTTTTAATTTGAATTGCCCAGAGCTTATATGAACTTGCAAGCCACTGAGGTTTCTAATTGATACAGACCAGGGCCGGGCCGAGGCATAGGCTGGAGAGGCTCCAGCCTCAGGGCGCAGTGTAGGAGGGGGCGCATAATTCATTCAGCTGTCATTCCTAATTGTGTATGAAGCAGAAAGAAATAAGAAAAGGGGATACATGGTAGTGACTGCAAGCCATATAACTAGATATTAAGGTGTTGGGGAGGTTGTGGGCCCTGTGGCGCCTTTTAGTCTAATAGCAATCAGTGTGTGACGGCTGGGGGGGGGGGGGGGGGGCGCACTTTGGTGTCTCAGCCTTGGGTGCTGGAGGACCTTGTCCCGCCTCTGATACAGACAAACAGACCAATGTTAAACCTTGGCAGGAACTCCAGTTGTCCTAAAGCCAGGCAGTGGCGGCTCCAGATTCAGAATTTTGGGGGGGCTCGAAAGGGGCACAATGGCTGGCTGGCGGGGCTCAAGAGGGGGGTGACAGCAGTGGGCGTGGTCATGACATGTGGGCGGGGCTAACTGTAATGTAGTTGTACCAGCTAATGTAGTTACATAAAAAAAAATATGAAGTAAATGCACGTAATGACAGACAGCCTTTCAATAATAAATGCACGTAATGACAGACAGCCTTTCACCAGTAAATGCATGTAATGAGAGACAGCCTTTCAATAGTAAATGCATGTAATGAGAGACAGTGTTTCACCAGTAAATGCACATAATGAGAAACAGCGTTTCCCCACTAAATGCACATAAGAGACAGCCTTTCACCAGTAAATGCACATCATGAGAGACAGCGGTTCCCCACTAAATGCACATAAGAGACAGCCTTTCACCAGTAAATGCATGTATTGAGAGACAGCCTTTTACCAGTAAATGCATGTAATGAGAGACAGCTTTTCTCCACTAAATGCACATAAGAGACAGCCTTTCCCTAGTAAATGCATGTAATGAGAGACAGCCTTTCACCAGTAAATGCACATAAGAGACAGCTTTTTACCAGTAAATGCACGTAATGTGAGACAGCGTTTCACCACTAAATGCACATAAGAGACAGCCTTTAACCACTAAATGCACGTAATGAGAGACAGCCTTTCACCACTAAATGCACATAAGAGACAGCTTTTCAACAGTAAATGCACATAATGAGAGACAGTATTTAACCAGTTAATGCACATAATGACAGACAGCGTTTCCCTAGTAAAAGCATGTAATGACATACAGCCTTTCACCAGTAAATGCATGTAATGAGAGCCTTTCACCAGTAAATGCATGTAATGAGAGACAGCGTTTCACCACTAAATGCACATAAGAGACAGCCTTTAACCAGTAAATGCACGTAATGAGAGACAGCCTTTCACCACTAAATGCACGTAAGAGACATCCTTTCACCAGTAAATGCACGTAATGAGAGACAGTGTTTCACCACAAAATGCATGTAATAAGAGACAGTGTTTCACCAGTTAATGCACATAATGACAGACAGCCTTTCACCAGTAAATGCATGTAATGATATAGATGTCTCCAGTATATGTAGCCAGGGGTATGTGTGCCCAGTATATGTAGCCAGGGGTATATGTCCCAGTATATGTAGCCAGGGGTATATGTGCCCAGTATATGTAGACAGGGGTATATGTGCCCAGTATATGTAGCCAGGGGTATGTGTGCCCAGTATATGTAGCCAGGGGTATGTGTGTCCAGTATATGTAGCCAGGGGTATATGTGCCCAGTATATGTAGCCAGGGGTATATGTGCCCAGTATATGTAGCCAGGGGTATATGTGGCAAGTATATGTAGTCAGGGGTATATGTCCCAGTGTATGTAGCCAGGGGTATATGTGCCCAGTATATGTAGCCAGGGGTATGTGTGCCCAGTATATGTAGCCAGGGGTATGTGTGCCCAGTATATGTAGCCAGAGGTATATGTGCCCAGTATATGTAGCCAGGGGTATATGTGCCCAGTATATGTAGCTAGGTGTATAGTTGTCCCCAGTATAGGTAGGTAGGACTTACCATAGGTGTCCCCAGGCCAGGAGGGGTGGAAGCAGAGAGAAGAGGAAGACGTGTGGACACGGCAGAGAAGGGGGCCGTTTCCCCCCTTCCCTCACCTTGGGGCTCCCACTCTCTGCCTTGCTCCCCCCTCAGATATCAGCGGCTGGCTGGTCAGAAGACTTCCTCTCTTCCCAGCGCGGGAGAGAGAGAGATCGATCTGTGCGCCACTACTCTGGTCTAGACTAGACCAGAGGGGCGCACAGATCAGCCGCGCTGGGAAGAAAGTGAGTCTTCTGACGTCAGCCGCTGATATCTGAGGGGGGAGTGAGGCAGAGAGTGGGAGCCCCAAGGTGAGGGAAGGGGGGGAGGCGGCCCCCTTCTCCGCCGCTGTCCACATGGCTTCCTCTTCTCTCCGCTTCCACCCCTCCTGCTGCTCGGCAGCCCTGCAGAGGGGGAGCTTTTGCAGGGGCTGACAGCTTGTAAGCTGGGGCTTAAGCCTGGGTAAGCCCCAGTGTAGCGCCGCCACTGAAGCCAGGTCTATTGGTCAGTTGAAAACAGATCAAACAGCTCTGCTTTCACAAATACCTTTAAATCCTGGGCTAGGAGAGAATGGCAGTGCAGTCACTTGGCAGGCACATCACTGCATTGCATCACCAAAAGCAAGCAATACATAATCAAGGATGCAGTCCACAGGTTCAGATTTGCATTTGATTCAGTGATGACCAATACACAGGCGCCAGTCCACAGCACCCAAAATACTCGCTGGACACCCAAATGATCTTCTTCACACTATAAGCACTCATTATATCACCCCAATTCTTTTTGGACGCCAATGCTGTGAATTAACCTTTTGTTCATCAACAGCTATTTGCTAGAGATCGCTGCATATCCGTTTATAAATTACAGAATTACCATTGTATGTGATGCTCACTGCACCTTTTCTTAAATGTGCAATAAAATAGTTTTCCTTCCATTTCTGTGTCATTGCTGCTTATTGTAGCAACTATATATCAGACTAAACTGTTAGCCCATTATGATTTAAGTTGGTTGTTAACAACACACACTTCTAAAGTGGCTATGCAACTTGTAGAGGGTGTTTTTACACAGTCTTTTATACACAAAGTATACAGGTTCCTTGCATGCCCTAAATACGTAATGTTGCCTGTCTGTGGGAGTTTTTTAAAAGAGAATTTTTTTTTAAAATGCATTAAGCTTAAACTAAAACTAATTTGTATGATCTGGACCATTTTAATCAGTGCCTTCAGATTTTTAGTGTTGGTAATTGAATGATTTAACACTGAGAAAGGTGCCACTGCTAAAATTGTATAGCTTCAATAATTGCATATATTAAAGAGTGGCACTTGATACAAGTAGGAGTAACAGAGTTTCCATTAAAATTAAATTGAATTCAACTATATGCTCATTTTTATTCTAAAATAAAATTCTGGAGAGATGAAGGAATGACATAATGATGGGCAGGCCATGAAAATAAATTGCAGTAATGAAATTTAAAGACAGATAAATAAATCAGCCCAGCATATAGCAAAGTCGAATGAATAAAAATACTTAGTGTTTTACCTTACAAAACGACACATTTTGAACGTTTATTGTACTTCATAGCAATGCTATCCTAATCCTGAGTTGTTGCAGTCAGAAATCTTATAAGCTATTGTCTTTTCATGTAACTGTATTAGCAAATTCTCATTTTCCCAGTGAAATGCTGTAGAATGCGTGCATGTATGACTGACACCGAGCCTTGTGATTCCTTCAGAGTTGTCTTGTCATATGTCGTAGGTCTCTTGGGCCCTGATTCAATTCACTTTTTCTCTAGAGTTTTTTCCTAGATAATATTTTCATACCTTGTCATTAAAATGCCTTATAAGCCACCAGCAAGTAAGAAAATGCTCAAAATAATTATGATAGTACTTTTTGCTACTCAATTGCAAAACTGATGAAAAGTTATTTTTAAAGAGAAGATTAAAAATCTTCGAGGAGAAAAAGCTAATTGAATAAGGGCCATAGTGTCCCCTCTCTGGTGTTCTGGCTTATCATTGTATTGTCCATTCACAGCTGTGGCATATGCCTACCATTGCTTAGTGGTTGATTTCACTGCATTTAAAAAGACATTCATTCACTTTATTATAATTACTAGTGGACTTAAGCCCGTTTAAAAACGGGCTAGGTCTGTCACTGCGCATGCGCCCGCCACGCATGCACATTTCCGCTGTGCCCGCCCACTGTGCGCACGCAGTGCCCGCCCACCAAAAGGTGCACACGCCGCGCCCGCCCGCCACACGCGTGCACGGCGCGCCCGCCCACCAGCGCACACCGGCCCGTCCGCCCCTTTGCCCGTCATCACTCTCTCTCTCCCTCAATGTCTCTGCGTCACACACAGGGACACGGGACGCAGAGACATTAGGGTTTTATTGTTTTTGTGTTGTTGTTTTGTATGTATCCCAATGCCTTCTGCTTTTCAGTAACGGTTTGTGGTGGCTTGAAGTGATTTTTTTTGCATCCATGATGTAGGTTATGCCATGATACAGATTCACCAGTAATTGGACTTTCCAAATATACCTATGTTTATACTCCAATCACTTCTAATTCTTTCCCTATTCACCAGTGCTCTGTATTTAATTGAATATGAAATTGTTTTAGAAATACACTGTAGCTTTACAGACACGCTGTTCAGCTCCAGAATCGTGACCTAGCAATGTGTTCATCTCTATTGAGGGGGACTGGCAGAGGGGGCTCAATTACAAACATATTGTTGGATTTGTTTGAATTTCTCTCAGGGACTAAGGTAATTGGGGTACAGTGATCACACTTTGCAGATTTAGTACAGGTAGTCCAGGGACATCAGGGCAGGGACACGCCTAGGGACCATGCTTTAGATTTCTGTCTTTTCTGATCAGGAGGGATACTTATGTAACTGCAGTAGGTATTTTTCCTTTAAAGTTGCAGTAGGTGTTTTTCCTTTAAAGTTAATTTAAATAATTTTGTGGAGATCTGTTTCCACTTTGACAAAAAATACTTTATTTCCACTGACTGCTGTAGAAGTAAAAAAATAATAATTCAACTATTACTCTACAGAGTGACTTTAAGCCTGTATTTATGAATAAGCTAGCAGTACTGGATGCACAGTTTGGCTATCAAGGATGTAAAGGATTATTTTCCAAAGTCTACAACTGAACTGGAAAACATTAGAAAAGAGGATGCAACCCTTTATTTTGGTGATACACACTGTAAAGGATGAAAATATTCTGTTTCATGGAGGTAAAACTTCCCTTAGATGAATTTGCTATATTCGGAGTATTTGAATACTTCAGTGCAGCCTATCTAAGTGGCAATCAACCCCATACATACATATACAGCCTTTTACTCTCTTAGCCTTCAGAAGCGGGCACCGCGGCAGCATGATCAGGTAGAAAGCAAAGTATCCACAGACTATCGAGCTTCCACTTATGCCACAATGATACAAAAGCAATTACATTGTATTCTGACCTGCATTATCATTAAACAGATACTCAATGGCAATTTCATTTAAGCATGATTATCATTACTATCTGACACCGCTTGTATGGATTTATTCTATTAGTTTTATTAGTATTTAAATTGGAAATGTCCTCTGGTAGTCTGGGTTCTCATTTCTACACCCAATGCAAATGAAGAAGCCCATTTCCATCTTATTATCTCCCATTTAAGTCAGAATTCACAATTTAGGAATAGGGAAAGGTTAAAAAGGCAAAGCCTGCTTGGTTGTGCTGTTGTGAGGTTGTGTATGTTAATATGGAAATAATATTTATACCGTAAGCAGCCACAAGATATATAGGCAAGTATTAAAGGTGACAAAGAGCTGCTATGGCTTGACACTTTATCAGTGAGGCCCTGGAGTGCTGCTATGCTAAACAGTCACCTTATTACTAAGCAGGAACTCATTTAATGCACAGTACATTTGACATTTTCAAATTAATAGAAATCCAAACAGCAGATGCCCAGCCAGTTGGAATTTTCTGTAAATTTGCCTGTGCGAGATTCTGTGGCCAACTGCTACAGGAAGCATGGTCTAATATGAACAAACAGCACTTTAAGTTCTGGTGTATACAAATAACTGTGTGTGTGTGTGTGTGTGTGTGTGTGTGTGTGTGTGTGTGTGTGTGTGTGTATGATAGACAGTTAGATACTATAGATAGTACTGTAATCTAACTTGCATCTGTCAGATTGACATCTTTTCTCCACTGCATCACTAATGATGTGACTAAAGAACACTGGTAACTGTACAACAATACTGTGAACCACCCCATCCCAATCCCTTCCACCCATATGTGATGCTACTACAACTAAGGGATTTCAAATCTTGTACACATACATAACACATGCTTAAAGTGGGATTAAACTCAAAACATCCGCTCTGCTCTAATAGATTAGCCACAGCATAATAACCTCTAAGGAAAAAAATGCCTTCATTACAGTTTTTGTTAATCCTAAAACCCTAACGTTTTGCTTGGATTCACTTCACTAAAAGCACGGAAAGGGTTAAGCCTAAGCCTTTGTTTATGCAGGGCAGAGAGCTGAGGTGGCACAGCTCACACACTGCTGGCAGCTATGATTCACAGCTGCTGATAACAGCTAATTAATTGATGCTCTGATCTAGCTAAACAAGCACAGAGCTCAGTTTAGTGAATGTATTCAGCAACCATGTATGAAAGAAAGACCTTTCATTGTGTGCTGTACTAGAGTTTGGTTTCGCTTTAAATAAAGGCGATGATTGTGTGGAGAAATAGCCAGAAGATATTGTGTGCCAAAAATAAAATAAATCAAATGTTTCCTTAAAGGACATCCGAAGTGAAAAAAAACCCTGATGAGATAAACAATTGTATCTATCCTGTAGGTAATATCAAGCGCTCCACACCAATATAACTCGCTGCTAGAGGTAAACTCCAATCCACAATGGAACCACAAAAATGCAAATCTGTATTCCTCAGCGCTGAGACATCAACCTCTTCTGTTGTTATAGCCTGTAGTCACCCAGTGCTTAAAATACACAGTGTCCACCACCAAGGGACAAACCACAAGCCAGGCTAAGTAGTTTCCAACAACAGGGGGTTACAATCTTTATTCGGCAATTTTCATAAAAACATTACTTACATTGTGGGTCCATGCAAGCTGGACCCGAACTGCATAAAAAGCATATAAGGTATTTGCACTGACAGATGTCAAAGTGCACCTTATCACACCATTCAATGGTCGATTTCACAGAGATAGCCCGTCTCTCCTTCCCTACCAGGTTTCAGCCTTATGCCGTCATCAGGGGATATGGAGAGCAGGCACAAGTAGGGCTATTATATAGTGAATAGTAATTACCTTAAATGGAGTACATCAGTGTTCCCATCCACACCATCCCTGTAATGTCCATAGGATCCATTAGAAAGACCTCATTGGAGGAACGGTGTCATGTGACAGCCTTCCCCAACCTACGTGATAGGCCAGAAACTCACACAGCCATGATTGGACCCCACACGGTCAGGTGACAGTGTGACATCACTCTCATACAAGTATTGGTCGCCGAAAGATCAGCTGACCTACTTATAATGTCTGGCCAGCAAGACATACATATGTATGGCCAGCTCTTTATAGGACTATTAGGGGAATATGACTGTAAATGTGGTGATGCGCGCTAATGATGCGCGCGCATCCGCATATTCAGCACACAACATTATGGGACGCTTCCTCTCTAATGCGGAAGTGCACGCGACCAGTGCGCGCGCATCCGCATACTAGCGTAAAGCATTATGGGGAATGTAGTCTCTGATGCGCTGATGCACGCTGACGATGCGCGCGCATCCGCATCTCACACTTAGATAGCATTTATTAGAGCATTGTGGGGAATGTAGTCATAGGTGCAGTAGTGCGCGGGATCAGTGTGCGCGCAACTATCAATCATATTTATATTCTCCACAGGTTATACACATAGAATAATGAGTATAAAAATACTTAAATAAAATACAATTATAACAGTGCTTAAAACAATCTATATGTCATGTACACTTACGTGACCATAATTATGTTAGTGCTGCCATCTAGTGGAGAATCAAGTTTTTACCTCTGAAACATATATAGGCACACAAATTACATTACATTCTTAAAATTATGTTCACGAATTATCAATAAAACAATTAACACTAAAATCAACATTCAGTCCTCTCGGTTTCAAAGTTTTCAGTTTATAAATCCATTGGTTTTCTAATTGCAATAAATCTCTATCTTTATTTTGTCCTCTCCACTTATTAGTCACTTGATCAATAATACAAAAATTCATTTCACTAGGATCCTTATTGTGATGTTCTTTAAAGTGGTTCGGGACCGAATGATCTACTTCACCTTTCTCAATATTGTGCACATGTTCATAAATCCTCCTTTTCCCTTCACGTTCTGTTTTTCCCACATATTGGAGTCCGCAAGGACACTCCAACAAGTACACCACATACATACTTTTACAATTAAAGAATTTCTTTATATTAAATATTTCTCCAGTGGCATTACTTTTAAAAGATAGTTGTTTACGTGGTACGTTTTTACATGTCCTACAATTATAACACTTCTTACATTTGTAATATCCGTCCAAGGTTAGAAAGGTCCGTGGTACTGGTTGTTGATTAAAAGAATTAGTTAAAATATTTTGCAGATTGGACGCCTTTTTGAATATCACTCGTGGTTGGTTACTCACCACCTCCTTCAAATCCGGATCCAGGTGTAATAGATGCCAATGTCGTGTTAATATTTTTTTGATATCATTATATTGCTGATTAAAATCTGTTATAAATGAGATTTCAGTTTGCCTTGCTACACTATTTCCAGTAATCTCAGTTTCCATACCTTCAACTCCTATTGCACTATTCCCATGTATGATGTCATATCGATTTTTTGTGGCAATTTCTGATCGTACCCGTTGTAGTTCATCGTTATCATATCCCTTTTCGATAAATCTATCTATCAATAGGTCTGTCTGTATATTATAATCACTCAATCTAGTACAGTTTCTAAAAATCCTCAAAAATTGACTTCGTGGGATTGATTTCAACCATGTGGGGTGGTGACAGCTACCTTGAGGAATATAGCTGTTACGATCAGTTTTTTTAAAATAAGTTTTAGTATTAAAATTGCCCTTCTCATTTGTAATCACTAAATCCAAAAAATTGACATTCATAGTGCTATATTCACAATTAAAAACTAGATTATCATTATTAGTATTGATAAAACTTATAAACGTCTCCAATGATTGCACATCTCCCTTCCAGATAAAAAACACGTCATCAATAAAACGTTTCCATAAAATCAAGTCTGAGTGTTCTCTTTCATATATGTATTGCTCTTCCCATCTAGCCATAAATAAATTGGCCAGACTGGGTGCATACCTCGCCCCCATGGCTACGCCAATCTTCTGTAAATAAAACGTTTTTTCAAACCAAAAATAGTTGTGTGATAATGCAAAGTCTAAAATTTCCATTAAAAAAGAAATCTGGGCGTTACTTAAAGTGTCCTGTGCCTTCAAGTAGTACTCCACTGCCCTTAGTCCTGCGTTCTGTTGAATCACTGTGTATAAAGAAGAAACGTCAGCTGTTACCAAAATATGTCGTTCTCCACACTGTACATCCTCAAGAATTTGAATTAGATGTTTGGAGTCCTTTAAGTAGGAAGGTACCTGCGTAACAATAGGTTGCAAGAACGTATCAATAAATTGACCCAGTCTAGCTGTTATTGATTGTATCCCGCTTACAATTGGTCTACCCGGGGGATTTTTACTGTCCTTATGGATTTTTGGGAGGCAATAAATTACTGGGGTTCTGTAAAATGAGGGTACCAAGTATTTTGATTCCTTTTCTGTCAAAATTCCATTGTCTGTACCCTTCTTTACTAATCCCTTCAGTGTTTCATAATATTTGCTACCTGGGTCTGTCTTTAACCTCTCATACGTTTTACAATCTTCAAGTAAATCCAGCACCATTCGCTTATAGTTACTAGTGTCCATGATTACAACACCACCGCCTTTGTCCGCCGGTTTTATGGTGATTTGTTTATCTTTGGATAAAGTGCTTAGTGCTTCCTTAAAATGCCGATCAGTTCTCACTGCTTTCACTGGCAGTTCTTCAATATCATGCAAAACCGCTTTTTTAAAAGTGTCTATTATGCCATTATTGGCGCATAAAGGGTTAAAAGTTGATTTGTTCTTTAGGCCGCTATATAAAAAGGGTCTATTAACACTCAGATCCACTGTGGATGTTGTAGGAGCATTCCTGCTACTAAAAAACTTCTTTATGTTCAATTTTCTGACAAATTTATGGGAGTCAATATACAATTAGAATTTATTCATAGGTTTAGGTGGGGCGAATTTTAGGCCTTTATCTAGGACCATTAATTCATGGTTGGATAGTTCCTTACTACTAAGATTATAAATCCCCTTCCCTAGTACGCTTTCTGTTTTTTGTTTATTCCTCTGTTTTCTATATCCTCCTCTGACTCCTCTCCGTCGCGACTTTGTCTTTTTCTGCGTTCCTTCAAGGGTCCTGACTCTAAAAAATCCCCATCATTAATATCAGTGTTTTGTCCCGGGTGTTTTGGGATTTCTTCAGAATTCTGGCCTATCACGTAGGTTGGGGAAGGCTGTCACATGACACCGTTCCTCCAATGAGGTCTTTCTAATGGATCCTATGGACATTACAGGGATGGTGTGGATGGGAACACTGATGTACTCCATTTAAGGTAATTACTATTCACTATATAATAGCCCTACTTGTGCCTGCTCTCCATATCCCCTGATGACGGCATAAGGCCGAAACCTGGTAGGGAAGGAGAGACGGGCTATCTCTGTGAAATCGACCATTGAATGGTGTGATAAGGTGCACTTTGACATCTGTCAGTGCAAATACCTTATATGCTTTTTATGCAGTTCGGGTCCAGCTTGCATGGACCCACAATGTAAGTAATGTTTTTATGAAAATTGCCGAATAAAGATTGTAACCCCCTGTTGTTGGAAACTACTTAGCCTGGCTTGTGGTTTGTCCCTTGGTGGTGGACACTGTGTATTTTAAGCACTGGGTGACTACAGGCTATAACAACAGAAGAGGTTGATGTCTCAGCGCTGAGGAATACAGATTTGCATTTTTGTGGTTCCATTGTGGATTGGAGTTTACCTCTAGCAGCGAGTTATATTGGTGTGGAGCGCTTGATATTACCTACAACATAGACTATCTTGTTTCCATCTGTATCTGAGCAGCCTACGCGACACCTGTGCGCCTCCAAAAAATGGAGGTGTTTGATTTTCTGGACACTAGAGCCTATGATTTAGACAAAGTGTTTAATCAGGAAGCTGGCAATAATGATTTAGAATCACATATGAAAACATTGGGCTTTATTTCTGAGAAAAAATTAGCATTATGGTGGGAAGTGGTCTCTCTAGAGAGACAAAGGAAAGACGGCTATATCCCACGTAGATTAAGGTGGGACTTCTGCCCGAATGAGCAGGAACTAAAGTATGTACCTCCTGAGGAATGGCAGCAATTTTTTGACAGGTGTGGCAAAGAATTAATTGATATGTTGCTAATAGCAAAGAGGAGGAGAATGATTGATTTAAATAAAAATATTGATGAAATGAGGACTAAATTAGAACCTGTAAGTGAGCTGGAGGATTTTAAAGGAATGTCCAGTGACTTACACTATCACCTCAAAAAAGTAGATGACGAATTAAGAGGTAAAAAACAAAAGAAATATACACGTGATTATACTGACTATAGTAACAAAATTGCATACAAATGGCAACAAACAAAAGAAAAACCAGTTGAAGTGATAGAAACCACTGAGGTGAGTGTGTTGAAAAATATGAATAAACCAATCGAACTACCGTTAAAAACACAAAAAGGAAAAGGCATTCCACCTCCAAATATCCCACGTACTCCAACACCAGGGTATAATCCAAGGAATCCAAAACAGCATTTTTTCCCCAAATCAACCCATACACCCTATCAGAATTTTAGACCCTATTGGCAGAAAAAGCCATTCAACCCAAATCCATATGACCGAAAAAAACATTTCCAACACAATATTCCCCCTCCGCCTATACCACCCAGAAATAAGGTATATAGACCTCCCCGTAAACAATTTGGTTGGCGACCAAAACCTAGGTATGACACAAATAAAGTTTGGCAAAACCCGACCATTCCTATTTATAACCGATTTAGTGCCCTAAATTCTGAAGAAATCCCAAAACACCCGGGACAAAACACTGATATTAATGATGGGGATTTTTTAGAGTCAGGACCCTTGAAGGAACGCAGAAAAAGACAAAGTCGCGACGGAGAGGAGTCAGAGGAGGATATAGAAAACAGAGGAATAAACAAAAAACAGAAAGCGTACTAGGGAAGGGGATTTATAATCTTAGTAGTAAGGAACTATCCAACCATGAATTAATGGTCTTAGATAAAGGCCTAAAATTCGCCCCACCTAAACCTATGAATAAATTCCAATTGTATATTGACTCCCATAAATTTGTCAGAAAATTGAACATAAAGAAGTTTTTTAGTAGCAGGAATGCTCCTACAACATCCACAGTGGATCTGAGTGTTAATAGACCCTTTTTATATAGCGGCCTAAAGAACAAATCAACTTTTAACCCTTTATGCGCCAATAATGGCATAATAGACACTTTTAAAAAAGCGGTTTTGCATGATATTGAAGAACTGCCAGTGAAAGCAGTGAGAACTGATCGGCATTTTAAGGAAGCACTAAGCACTTTATCCAAAGATAAACAAATCACCATAAAACCGGCGGACAAAGGCGGTGGTGTTGTAATCATGGACACTAGTAACTATAAGCGAATGGTGCTGGATTTACTTGAAGATTGTAAAACGTATGAGAGGTTAAAGACAGACCCAGGTAGCAAATATTATGAAACACTGAAGGGATTAGTAAAGAAGGGTACAGACAATGGAATTTTGACAGAAAAGGAATCAAAATACTTGGTACCCTCATTTTACAGAACCCCAGTAATTTATTGCCTCCCAAAAATCCATAAGGACAGTAAAAATCCCCCGGGTAGACCAATTGTAAGCGGGATACAATCAATAACAGCTAGACTGGGTCAATTTATTGATACGTTCTTGCAACCTATTGTTACGCAGGTACCTTCCTACTTAAAGGACTCCAAACATCTAATTCAAATTCTTGAGGATGTACAGTGTGGAGAACGACATATTTTGGTAACAGCTGACGTTTCTTCTTTATACACAGTGATTCAACAGAACGCAGGACTAAGGGCAGTGGAGTACTACTTGAAGGCACAGGACACTTTAAGTAACGCCCAGATTTCTTTTTTAATGGAAATTTTAGACTTTGCATTATCACACAACTATTTTTGGTTTGAAAAAACGTTTTATTTACAGAAGATTGGCGTAGCCATGGGGGCGAGGTATGCACCCAGTCTGGCCAATTTATTTATGGCTAGATGGGAAGAGCAATACATATATGAAAGAGAACACTCAGACTTGATTTTATGGAAACGTTTTATTGATGACGTGTTTTTTATCTGGAAGGGAGATGTGCAATCATTGGAGCCGTTTATAAGTTTTATCAATACTAATAATGATAATCTAGTTTTTAATTGTGAATATAGCACTATGAATGTCAATTTTTTGGATTTAGTGATTACAAATGAGAAGGGCAATTTTAATACTAAAACTTATTTTAAAAAAACTGATCGTAACAGCTATATTCCTCAAGGTAGCTGTCACCACCCCACATGGTTGAAATCAATCCCACGAAGTCAATTTTTGAGGATTTTTAGAAACTGTACTAGATTGAGTGATTATAATATACAGACAGACCTATTGATAGATAGATTTATCGAAAAGGGATATGATAACGATGAACTACAACGGGTACGATCAGAAATTGCCACAAAAAATCGATATGACATCATACATGGGAATAGTGCAATAGGAGTTGAAGGTATGGAAACTGAGATTACTGGAAATAGTGTAGCAAGGCAAACTGAAATCTCATTTATAACAGATTTTAATCAGCAATATAATGATATCAAAAAAATAGTAACACGACATTGGCATCTATTACACCTGGATCCGGATTTGAAGGAGGTGGTGAGTAACCAACCACGAGTGATATTCAAAAAGGCGTCCAATCTGCAAAATATTTTAACTAATTCTTTTAATCAACAACCAGTACCACGGACCTTTCTAACCTTGGACGGATATTACAAATGTAAGAAGTGTTATAATTGTAGGACATGTAAAAACGTACCACGTAAACAACTATCTTTTAAAAGTAATGCCACTGGAGAAATATTTAATATAAAGAAATTCTTTAATTGTAAAAGTATGTATGTGGTGTACTTGTTGGAGTGTCCTTGCGGACTCCAATATGTGGGAAAAACAGAACGTGAAGGGAAAAGGAGGATTTATGAACATGTGCACAATATTGAGAAAGGTGAAGTAGATCATTCGGTCCCGAACCACTTTAAAGAACATCACAATAAGGATCCTAGTGAAATGAATTTTTGTATTATTGATCAAGTGACTAATAAGTGGAGAGGACAAAATAAAGATAGAGATTTATTGCAATTAGAAAACCAATGGATTTATAAACTGAAAACTTTGAAACCGAGAGGACTGAATGTTGATTTTAGTGTTAATTGTTTTATTGATAATTCGTGAACATAATTTTAAGAATGTAATGTAATTTGTGTGCCTATATATGTTTCAGAGGTAAAAACTTGATTCTCCACTAGATGGCAGCACTAACATAATTATGGTCACGTAAGTGTACATGACATATAGATTGTTTTAAGCACTGTTATAATTGTATTTTATTTAAGTATTTTTATACTCATTATTCTATGTGTATAACCTGTGGAGAATATAAATATGATTGATAGTTGCGCGCACACTGATCCCGCGCACTACTGCACCTATGACTACATTCCCCACAATGCTCTAATAAATGCTATCTAAGTGTGAGATGCGGATGCGCGCGCATCGTCAGCGTGCATCAGCGCATCAGAGACTACATTCCCCATAATGCTTTACGCTAGTATGCGGATGCGCGCGCACTGGTCGCGTGCACTTCCGCATTAGAGAGGAAGCGTCCCATAATGTTGTGTGCTGAATATGCGGATGCGCGCGCATCATTAGCGCGCATCACCACATTTACAGTCATATTCCCCTAATAGTCCTATAAAGAGCTGGCCATACATATGTATGTCTTGCTGGCCAGACATTATAAGTAGGTCAGCTGATCTTTCGGCGACCAATACTTGTATGAGAGTGATGTCACACTGTCACCTGACCGTGTGGGGTCCAATCATGGCTGTGTGAGTTTCTGGCCTATCACGTAGGTTGGGGAAGGCTGTCACATGACACCGTTCCTCCAATGAGGTCTTTCTAATGGATCCTATGGACATTACAGGGATGGTGTGGATGGGAACACTGATGTACTCCATTTAAGGTAATTACTATTCACTATATAATAGCCCTACTTGTGCCTGCTCTCCATATCCCCTGATGACGGCATAAGGCCGAAACCTGGTAGGGAAGGAGAGACGGGCTATCTCTGTGAAATCGACCATTGAATGGTGTGATAAGGTGCACTTTGACATCTGTCAGTGCAAATACCTTATATGCTTTTTATGCAGTTCGGGTCCAGCTTGCATGGACCCACAATGTAAGTAATGTTTTTATGAAAATTGCCGAATAAAGATTGTAACCCCCTGTTGTTGGAAACTACTTAGCCTGGCTTGTGGTTTGTCCCTTGGTGGTGGACACTGTGTATTTTAAGCACTGGGTGACTACAGGCTATAACAACAGAAGAGGTTGATGTCTCAGCGCTGAGGAATACAGATTTGAATTGTATCTATCCTCCTACTCCTAAAAATGACCTTTTTTAACTATCCCACAGTTTTATTTTATATTTGAATCTACTTTTTAAGTTTTTCCTGCTTCATTGTCTCTGCACAATGACACATTCATTGAAGTATGTCACAGCTAAAATCTATGAACTAGTCACCATTTCTTTCTCTTTCCTGCTCTCATAAGCTATTTACTGCCAGGAAACTGTTTTACGGCTGTCATTTCTTAAAAGTGAAGGTTACGCTATAGTCCAAGTCGGTCCCGACCCAGTAAAAAACTTGCACATCTGATGTTTAACTTTTTAGGCAGAGAAAGAAAAAAAGTAAACAGCGTAGTCGTTTATGTGTCGGGCACTGTACATACATGTCTATCTCATGATGTCACCTCGAATGTCCTTTAGGGCTAGGGTCACACTTGGGAAAAATCATGGATGACGCGAAAACGTCCACAAAATTTTTTTTTATAATGGTTCCCAATGCACAATTGCAGTGCACTTATTTGCGATTTTCCTCCCTAAGAAAGAAGAAAGCAGACAATGTTACTTTTTATCACAAAACTTGTGCAATTCCCTTTTGCTGCCAGCCAGCCTTTCTCAGCTAGCTGCCAGCTAATACTGGTGATTTGGCCATGGGAAAATGCTGCAATTTTTTCACGGCTGCAAGTTTGACCCTACCCTAACAGATTAATTGAAAGTGGCTCTTACTTTCCTATACATCTTAAAAGACAAGAGGGTTTGTGCTCACCAAGCTGACTGACTCATACTGGCAGCAAACATAGCCTCCTTTCCCCCTCCTGAGTGCATTGCGTGAGAGGCACTCTGAGCAAACACAGGCTTGAAGCACTCCCTGCAGTGCTCCTCCTTCTTAGTGGTGCTCCCAAGTCAGTTTTGCAGATTTGTATAATGACAGAGATGAATACAATTTATACTGAGGTAGGGACTCTATCCTTTGGGGGGCGGGTGGTGGCCACTCTGGGGAGGGGGCGTCTGCACTTCTCAGGTTCCCTCCCCTGATGAAGCTGCAGCACTTCTGAACAGTGAGAGGGCTTGGTGCTCTGCTCATGCTGCTCCCTTTTCATGGGGGCAGGGGGGACCTACTTGTGGCACCCTTGTTAATGTGTAAAATGTTAAGCGTGAACCTTGCAGGATGATACAGTGTGGTATAGTTAGTTTAAGATGCTGCATATTCTGGCAAGCAAAAGAAAATTTGCACAATCTGTGCCCTTAACTGAGCCGAGAAGGCAAAGTTTGCAGCCAGTATGAGTCAGAATCTGCTTGGTGAGCATACATCCTCTTGTCTTTTCCAGTGTTGCATTTCTCTCTCCTCCCCCCCCCCCACCGTGTGCAGCTGCAGTGCTTCAGAACAGGGAAAGGGCCTTCATGGAGGCATGAGGGACCCTCTCCTTGCTCCTCTGTTAATGAGCAAAATGTTTTGCATGGACTGACCCCTGCAGGGTGTTACAGTACTGTTTAGTTAGAAATGATGTGCAATTATTTTATGTGTATCATACTTATGTAGTGTATATGTGGACATTTGTCGAGAAAGTCTGTGCCAGTCAGAGATTTCTAACTTTGACCATTGTTTTATTGTAAATTCATCAAATGAAATAAACACTACTTATGAAGTGGGTGGCATGGTGGGATGCTGGATAAATGTGAGTATGTTCTCTCTGTATTTGTGTGGGTTTCCTCTGATTGCTCTGGCTTGCGAGTTATGCGCACGGTACTTGCGGTAGTGCAGGTTAGTGTGTGCTGCTAACTTACGCACGCTCCCTCTAAGTAATGGCCACTCCATTGAACCCGCCATGAGCGCCGGCACGTCCAGTGGTTTTAATGGACATGATCCCCGCACTTTGATTTGCCCAATAGGCTGCCTGCCACTTGACAGACACAGAGGGAGATATTGCTTGCTTGGCAGTTGGAAAATAGTTACTTCCCACAATGCAACGAGATTCACAGACAGCAAACTGTCAGGACCATGGTCCTGACATCACACTGTGATGATCTATTTGAGAAAAGGTAAAGATTTCTTATGGGAAGGGAGTATCAGCTACTGATTGGAGTCAAATCCTTGGTTTAAGTTCCCCTTTAACCATTTTCGCCTTTTGGTCATGACTGTCACATCCAAAAGGCTGCTGCTGTGCTACTGATACCCTCTCCCATGCCGCCCCCTATTAGCCCGGAGATCAATGAATGGGAACATAGTTCCCATTTATTGATCTAAGTCCCAGGTAGAAAGACCGACAGCTTCTTTGAGAAACCGCAATCTTTCTGAAGAAAAAAAAAGTTTCCCATCCTCCTTATACTAAACAAAAAAAAAATTGACTGTGGCCATCTTGTTGCCAAATAGTAAAACTACATCTACATACATTTTTTATGAAATATACACACATTATTACATTTAAAATTAACTGTTTACCTCCCACACCAAAAATTACCCAAATAAAATTTTTAGTTAAAAATAAAATTACAATAAAAAAAGAAAAAAAAACATAAATAGTTACCTAAGGGTCTGACCTTTTTTCATATGCATGCGAAGAGGGTAACATTTTTTAAATTATAAGCTTGTAAATAGTGATGGATGCAAAACTGAAAAAAATGCACCTTTATTTCCAAATAAAATATTGGCTCCATACATTGTGATAGGGACATCATTTAAATGATGTAATAACTGGGACAAAAGGGCAAATGAAATACATAGGTTTTAATTATGGTAGCATGGATTATTTTAAAGCTATAATGGACGACAACTGAGAAATACTGAATTTTTTTCCATTTTTTCTTAATATTCCCGTTTAAAATGCATTTAGAAAAAAATAATTCTTAGCAAAATGTACCAATTAAAGAAAGCCTAATTGGTGGTGGAAAAAACAAGATATAGATCAATTAATTGTGATTATTAGTGATAAAGTTATTTGCATATTAATTGGGAGGTGAAAATTGCTCAGATGCATTAGATGAAAAACGACTGCAGACTGACGCGATTAAGTAAACGGCAGCTACATAATTGTGTATGTCCAATTCCATTAGGCCACTATAGGAGATGGCAGGAAAGCTTGAAACACACTTGTATTCTTCTACAGCAGGGATAGGGAACCTATGGTTTGGGAGCCAGATGTGGCTCTTTTGATGGCTACATCTGGCTCACATACAAATCAGTAGGGGTTGATTAACTAAGCATTCGCTAAGCTACACTGCTCAAGCAGCGCAGCTTAGTGTGGCAGCACAAGTAACATTTTCAAAGTAGGAACGCTACTGCTGTAGCATGCACTACTAACTTACTTGCACTACCCCAAAACAAACGGATGCTCCAGTTGTTCCAGGTCCAGTGACTTTGTAGGATGAGATCCCCACACTTTGATTGGCTCAATAGGCTGCCTGACAGGCATCTTTGTGGGCATCTTGTCCTACAAAGTGAATCAACCCCCAAGTCAGCTAATTGTACAAGTATTTCTCCTGTCTGGCTCTTGGGGAAATTGCTGATATTACTGAAACCCAAGACACTTCCACTGCCTGGCGGATCAACTGTATACACATCACCATGGCAACAGGAACGTGAGCCCTACTGTCCCAGTTTGAAACATATTGTATGGCTCTCACGAAATTACATTTTAAAATATGTGGCGATATGGCTCTTGCATACAAAAAGGTTCCTGACCCCTGTTCTACAGTATATTATTCCATTCAATCTAAATATGCACATAAATATAATACAGTACAATTGGGAAGCTGACAGCAGACAAGCAACTGTTAATGCTTAAAATGAGTGCATGTAAATTATGTATTATCCCATGAGAACGCAACATATCAACAAGCAATAACGTAAGACATAGGTGAAAGCAAATGCAAGCTCATATCATTCCATCATGCACATGTGTGGGTGGTTTCATCCCAAAATTGTACCAAATGTGATTTTCCAGTACTTTGCCATTTCAGGGCACTGTGAAAATCAATGTAATCACAGTGCCCTATTTCCAGTGGTACGATTCAATGTGAATAGATTTTTACTCAGACGCAAACACATTATTGGCCTCAATTCACGGAGCTTTATCAAACACTTTATCAAACGTTTGATAATTTACCTCATGGGAATAATCTAATTTTGAATTCACTAAAGTGTTATAGATTTATCGAATGTTTTACCGATGAAATGTTCAATAAATATATAACACCTTAGTGAATTCAAAATTAGATTTTACCCATGAGGAAAATTATCAAACGTTTGATAAATTGTTTGATAAAGCTCTGTGAATTGAGGCCAGTGTATTTATCCTGTACTTGCATTGTCAATGAAAACACACACAAAAAAATGCATAGCAAATACAGTACTATGGTCTTCTTGTGATTTCACAAAGTAACATCCCCTCATTTTCCCCCCTCATTGGAGATTGGCAATTTGCAAATGACCCTTGATGAATGCATGAAAAATGATGATGCAACGCATATAAAATGACATTGCAAACCACAATTGCAGTGTGCTTGCAACCATGATAGCGATTTGCAGTGGGAAACAGCCTTTGAAGTGCCTAACTTGCAAAGACACAGGCCTGATTCTCTCTCCATAAAGAGTTGCGCAAAGAATCACTATAAACTATACAGCTGTCAACCTGCAACCTTGTCGAGAACTTAGCTCACTGTTTTCCTAACCTATTTACTCATCAGCCTGCAACCTTGGCCAGGAACTCAGATTAATTATTAATTATTTGTTGACAGATGCGCTTTTTAAAGCATGATACCATCAGACAGCCATATCATCACGGTTTAAACAAAAGTTATGAGCACAGATGTAATTGTAGCAGAGTGCATTATGATGTTGCCCAGGGCCAGCACTTTTTTCTTCAGTTTGGGCAGAAGACGATGAAAGGTCTACAACAAGGTAGTAAACAGGCACATATCTGCCAGTTATTGATGTCCTGCATGAGTCTGCACAGCATGAGAGCAGCATTTTGCTGAATGTACTGTTCTTGTAGTTACTACAACCTTCTGCATTTGACGGCAGCTTGCTGGTGGCTAAATGAACCAGCATCAGATATTGGTCTTTCAGTACAGACTCAGGTGAGACACATACTTCTCCTAAGTCACTTCTCCTAAGTTTTCTTCTTCACACCTTATCGATAAAGTGTCTTTTAACCCACCAGCAAGCAAGAGATTACTGTATATACTCGTATATAAGTCAATGTGGGGTCTGCTCAACCAGCATTGTTAAATGTTTTATTGTAATATATGTAGTATTCAAAAAAGCTATTAGAAGAGCCAAAAGTGCAGGGTAAATGAAAAGGCAATAACAAGATGCATAAAATCCTGAATAAAGCTCTGGCTTCCCATGTGTGCCTAACCTTAACACCCCTGGTAGGGATACATGTAAAAATGGCACCGACAAAGTCAATAAATGGCTTACTGTGGTCCTGAACAAGTCTAGGCAGTGTTAATTACTATTCCCCCTCCAGGCCACCATGGATAGTGGGGAAATACGTAATTCAGCTGCCAGCTATTGCTGGTGGACAAATTATACTGTTTTTAAGCAATTTGGGCTCTGTCTTTCGCCCGCGCCCAAATTAGCTTCTGAGCGCTGCTATAGCCGTAATTATCATATTACGGTCTATAGTGCGCCCAAATTTGCCGGCGTCAAATTGTTCTGTTTCGCTTTGTAGTGCCCAACCTTAATCCCTAAGGACCACTTCCTAATCCTAACACTAAAAAACTCCTGCCACAAAGCTGCATTTAGCAGTAATAGATGGAAATCAGTGGCTGCAATTGGCATAGCAGGTAGCCCCATCGCCCGCTATCCTACATGCTTGTTTGAGGTGCATGGTCCAGACATAGCTGAAGCCAAAGAGGTCAGTGGGGCCGCCAGGCAACTGGGATTGTTGAAAAGGAAATAAATATGGTAGCTTCTAACTTCAGGTGTACTTTAACCACTTGAGGACCACACTGGTAAACCCCCTAAAGACCAGACACATTTTTACTAAAATAGCCACTGCAGCTTTAAGGCCAAGCTGCAGGGCCGCGCAACACAGCACACGAGTAATCCCCCCCTTTCCCCCCCACCAACAGACCTCTCTGTTGGTGGGGTTTGATCGTCCCCCAAGTTATTTATGTTTTTAAATAAATATTTATATCGTTATTTTTATATTATTTTTTAACTTTTTTATTTATTTTTATTTTTTTACAAATCCCTCCCTCCCCTCAGCCGGCCAATCCTGGTGATCGGCTGTCATAGGCTTCTGCCTATGAGAGTTGATCACTCTCAAGTGCCCCAGGAGGACAGCCGTGTCACACGGCTGTCCCCAGTACAGCGCTGCTGCTGATCGCAGCGCTGTACTAACAGAAAAGCTGGCAGTTTTGCCATATAACAGTCTCCCCAGCGGCGATCGCCACTTGGAGACAGAAGGCGGGGTGGAGCTCCGCCCCCCGAGCAGGAGATGCGCGCACAGCCTATGCGCTATGTCCTGCAAACTGCTGCCCCAGGACTTGACGCTAATTGGCGTTAGGCGGTCCTGGGGCTGCTGCCGCGGCCACATCCATTGGCAGTCCTGTAGTGGGGCAGTCCTGTAGTAGTTAAAGTAGCAGATAACTAACTAAAGGGTTTAAATACTGAATCCAAAGCACTATATACAGGCAGCACCCTACTAATAAGCATGTTCTGTTGAGGAATGTCGTTTGTAAGTTGAATTTGTTAGTCATTTCAGTGATGTATTATACATACTGGTACTTGCGGATTAATGATTTACTTTTGAATAACCCAGTTTTTGGACTTACAGTATAAAAATGTTTTTGGCTGTGTCTTGTTGTTGTTATCAATGTGCCTTCAGCAACTTACAAACGTTTATACAATAATGTAACATATATTAGCAAAGATGTGTTATAACAAAAACAGCACAGTACATTTTGTACACAAGGACAACTTTGTACGGAGGAGGTTAGTGGATATATAGCATTGAACATGTCTAAATATTTACAACATACTTTTTTTTAGGTTTTCTAAAAGGGTACTTAAACCCATGGAGAAAAAATAGATGCCAGATCCTAGAAGCCTTAGCGCCCTTTTACACTTAATCAGTTGCTCTCAGTTAAAACTTAAAGGGAACCTTAACTGAGAGGGAAATGGATGTTTCATGTTAAACAATACCAGTTGCCTGGCAGTCCTGCTGATTTCCTAAAATGCTTATTAAAATCAGCTGTTTTCTGCTTTACCGAATATGTTCATCTTACTAACATTATAAATGTGAACGTTTGGATGTTTGTTACTCAATCAAGCAACTATGGCTGAACAGATTTGAATGAAATTTGGCACACACATAGTACATTACCTGGAATCAGGGGAGGACTGGCCAGGGGGGAAGGGGGGAGATTTCCCTCCAGGCTGCCTCTCATTTAATGATTTAGGGCTGGCCAATCCACCAACCCCTTCAATCATTATTATCCAATCGCATTAAAAGCTGTGCCTCCACAAGCATGCCCAATCAACAATTTGACTTATTTCGGGTGGAAAGTAGTTGAATGTATCAATCTGAGATGGTGGGAAATCTCTGGCCGATTTGGTCATGAAGTGCGATAATAAACTATGAACATGATGGAAACCCCGGCCATTGTCCCTTAAAAGGTATTATGTGCCCCACGGTGCCTGTGCATTTATACTTTACCTGTCATGCTGTCCCTCTAGTATCCTTGCTGTTTTTCTGCAGTGGCAACCCAAGTGTGACGTCATTTGGGCTGGGGCTGCCGTGAAACTGGGCCTCTAGTTTGTGTTTTCCCTCCAGGCTAAAAGGTCCCAGTTCTCCCCTGCCTGGAATAACATATAGGATACTTTTTACCCCGAAAACCCAAAAGTGGGTGGAGACAAATACAAATTTCACTGGGAAAATGTAAACTACAGCCATTCTTATATTGTTAATTGCTGCCATTCTTGCACTGGTAATGGCACAAGCCTCAAACCTGGTACAGTTGGTCATTGGGTGACTGGGGTTCAAATTCAGAAAAGGAGGTGGAGCCACAGCCAATCAGATTTGTTTCATTTCAATGGAAACTATTGATGCCAAAGACCGCAAAGCTCACAAACTAGCTCATTGAGTAATTGAGTAAATGTGTGTTAGGTTTAGGGTCACAAAAAGTGGGCAGAGCCAACACCAGCCAAATACATACCCGGGCAATGCCGGACCATCAGCTAGTGCTTACTAAATTGAAGCCTATAAATTGCTAGTTACTGCATAAAATTCTGAAGTTTAGAAAAAGTTATATATTTATATATACAGTACATACAGTGCTGCCCATAATTATTTACACCCCTGGCAAATTTTAAAGTAAAGTTACTTTATTCAACCAGCAAGTCATTTTTGATGGGAAATGACATAGGTGTCTCCCAAAAGATAATAAGACGAAGAGGCATTATTGTGGGGGAAAAAATACTCATCTTTTATTTACATTTGAGCAAAAAGTGTCCAGTCCAAAGTTATTCATACCCTTCTCAATAATCAATAGAAAAGTCTATTACAGAAATCAAACGCTTCCTATAATTGCAGACCAGCTCTTTGCATGTCTCCCCAGGTATTTTTGCCCATTCATCTTTAGCAATGAGCTAGAAATCTTTCAGGTTGGAGGGTCTTCTTGCCATCACCCTGATCTTTAGGTCCCTCCATAGGTTCACAATTGGATTGAAGTCAAAACTCTGGCTGGGCCACTCCAAAACGTTAATGTTGTTGTCTGTTAACCATTTCTTCACCACTTTTGCTGTGTGTTTGGGGTCATTATGCTGAAATATCCACTAATGCCCAAGGCCAAGTTTCTCTGCAGACTGCCTGATGTTATTGTTGAGAATCCTCATGTATAGCTCTTTTTTTATGATGCTGTTTACTGTGATTAGGTTCCCTGGTCCATTGGCTGAAAAACACCCCAGAGAATTAGGTTCCCACCACCATATTTGACAGTGCTGATGGTGTTCTTTGGGTTGAAGGCTTCTCCTTTTTTACGCCAAATGAAGGAAACATCAATGCGACTAAACATTGATGTGACCATAACACAGAAGACCAGAAGTCTTCTTCTTTGTTCTTTGATGAGCATATGCAAAGGCCAAGCGAGATTTTGTGTGCCTTATCTGGAGAAGTAGCGTCTTACTTGGTCTGCATCCGTGGAACCCAGCAGTGTGCAGTGTCCATTGGATTGTTTGCCTTGAGACATTGCCACCAGCAGAGCCCAGATTCACCAGGATGGCCTTGGTGGTGATCTTTTTCACCTCTCTCACAATCCTGCTGGCCAACACAGGTGTCACTTTTGGTTTCCGACCACATCCTCTGAGATTTCCCACAGTGCGGAACATCTTGTATTTTTTAATAATACTTTGCACTATAACCACTGGGACTTAAAAAAATTTAGAAATTGCCTTGTAGCCTTTTCCTGACTTGTGGGCAGCCACAATGTGCAGCCGCAGGTCCTCACTGAGCTCCTTTGTTTTAGCCATGACAGTCCACAAACCAACTGCAGAAAGCTTCTGTTTTTTACCTGTTAGGTTTATTAAAACAGCTGTCTCCAACAGACTGTGACAGTATGAATAATTTTAGACTGGGCACTTTTTGCGCAAATGTAAATAAAAGCTGAGAAATGTTTTTTTCCCACAATAATGCCTCTTGTACATTGTTGTATTATCTTTTGGGAGACACCTATGTCATTACCTGTCAAAAATTACTTGCTGGTTGAATAAAAGTAACTTTAAGTTAAAAGTTGCCAGGGTTTTGAATAATTATGGGCAGCACTGTATATTGAATATATATTACAATGATTTTGGTAAGTCCTGACAATTGGCATCATACCTTAACAAACAACTCCAGTATAGAGGCAGCAGCAGCCAGACATTGTGGGCAGATTGAAACAGCAGCTATAATGCAAACATGATTTACTCCTGCATGAGACATCCTAACTGTAACAGCAATTGCTAACATAAACATGCCTAGTGCCAAGATGCCAGCAAACACAAGGCATCAATACATTTTAGAGAAGAAACTCAAAAGACAGGTAGATAATAACACCTCAGGTGGGCAATATATCCAGCATTTACAGCCAATGTGTATAATTTGTTTGCAGAACTGCTTATAATTAAAGTACACCTTGCACCAGAAAAAAGTTTTAAACAAATCAATGGACAGGATACCCATATTTGCAGATAAAAATCAGTGAAGGACATCTGCTTAAAGGAATACTATCAATACCCAAGTGTTCTAAAATGACAATGTACAAATAATGTCTAAGTAGCTGTGTAAAAATTTTCCTACTTTTCATGTTAAATATCAGAGGCAAAAGCTGTAATTTATTCAGGCGCGGAGCTAGGGGGGGTCGGGGTAGGACAAGTGCCCCGGGGCGCCGGGTCCCCAAGGGCGCCCAGCTGAGCTTCGGGGTTTTTTTTTTTGCGGGGCTGAGGGGAGCAGCGCAGAGAAGAGAGAGAGCTGTGCGGACGGTGGGGAAGGGGGGCCATCTCCCCCCTCCTTTCCTCACCTTAGGTGCTCTCTCTCTCCCTCGCTGTCCCCTCCAATGTCTGTCCGGTGGCTGGCAGCGGCGGGCGGAACTCACCTCCGTCTCGCTCCAGCGCCGGCCGGAAGTTCGGGTGCGCAGCCGCTGCTCTGGTCTGGACCAGACCAGAGTAGCGGCAGATCCATCCGGCGCTGCGACGAGACGGAGGTAAGTTCCGCCCGCCGCTGCCAGCCACCGGACAGACATTGGAGGGGACAGCGAGGGAGAGAGAGCAGCTCTTCCTCTTCTCTGCGCTGCTCCCCTCCTGCTGGGGAGGGGGACACCTGGCTACCTACTCTGGGCACCTATACCTCTAGCTACCTACTCTGGGCACATATACCCCTGGCTACTGGCTACCTACTCTGGGCACATATACCCCTGGCGACCTACTCTGGGCACATATACCCCTGGCTACCTACTCTGGGCACATATACCCCTGCCTACATATATTGGGCACATATACCGCTAACTACATATACTGGGCATATACCCCTGGCTACCTACTCTGGCCACATATAACCCTGGCTACCTACTCTGGGCACATATACCCCTGCCTACATATATTGGGCACATATACCCCTAACTACATACACTGGGCATATACCCCTGGCTACCTACCCTGGGCACCTATACCCCTAGCTACCTACTCTGGGCACATATACCCCTGGCTACCTACTCTGGGCACATATACCCCTGCCTACATATATTGGGCACATATACCCCTAACTACATATACTGGGCATATACCCCTGGCTACCTACCCTGGGCACCTATACCCCTGGCTACCTACTCTGGGCACCTATACCCCTGGCTACCTACTCTGGGCACCTATACCCCTGGCTACCTACTCTGGGCACATATACCCCTGGCTACCTACTCTGGGCACATATACCCCTGCCTACATATACTGGGCATATATACCGCTGGCTACATATACTGGGCATATATACCCCTGGCTACATATACTGGGCATATATACCCCTGGCTACATATACTGGGCACATATACGCCTGACTATATATACTGGGCACATATTATTCTCCTGGCTACATATACTGGGCATATATACCACTGGCTACATATACTGGGCACATATACCTCTGGCTACATATACTGGGCACACATACCCCTGCCTACATATACTGGGCACATATACCCCTGGCTAACTGTTCTGTGGACATCTCTACCCCTGGCTACCTGTTCTGGGGACATCTATACCGCTGGCCACCTATTCTGGGGACATCTATACTGCTGGCCACCTATTCTGGGGACAACTATAGACCTGGGGCTACCTATTTTTGGGGAACCACGTCAGATTGAGTGTATTTTGGAGAACTGCTGCCAGGTGAGAGGTGTCTACCATATTAAGAGGGCATTCTACCTATTTATGTGAAATGCTGTCTATTTATGTGACTCATGACTGCTGAATTTGTCTTTTTGGGGGCCTCATGGTTACTGAATTTGTCTTGTTGGGGGCCTCATGATTTGTTGGGGGCCTCAAGATCGCTGAATTTGTCTTGTTGGGGGCCTCATGATTGCTGAATTTGTCTTGTTGGGGGCCTCATGATTGCTAAATTTGTCTTGTTGGGGGCCTCATGATTGCTGAGTTGGTTATGTTGGGGGCCTCATGATTGCTGAATTTGTCTTGATGGGGGGGGGCTCATGATTGCTGAATTTGTCTTGGAACATGCTGGAAGGTACATACTGAGAGAGGGTGGGTGAGCGTGAGCCTGCTAACCTCCATATACATCTGGCTCCACCCATAACCACGCCCACATTTATTATGTGACCACGCCCCTTTTTGGCGCGGCGCGCCGCAACCTTGACTTTGGGGGGGCGCATTAATAGTCTTTGTCCCTGGGCGCTGAAAATCCTAGCTACGCCTCTGAATTTATTGAGGGTAGGATTTAGCTATATTGGGACAAATCAATTGCAGAAGGGGTGTCTGCTTCAATGCACAGCCAGAGTTGCATATCAGACTACAGAAAGCAAATATCAAACATATCAAACTCTGAAAGCAAAAACAGTATGAAAAGCTGTGACAATTAGTTGCATTTCCTCTGCTCTCTTCAGACACTTCAGTCAGAAACACATAACACTGCAGCTGCAGCTGTTGGGAGCTTTCTCTCTGTCACACACAGAGTTACACATAGAGTTAACTGAGCAAGTGTGAGGGGAATTTCCCCTCTCCTCATGGCTCAGTCAGCCGTCAGTTTTGGCATCAGTAAAGTTTGAAAGTATTTTGATAACAGTAAACAAAGAGGTTGTTACTAAAATGTATACACCAGTACTTAGCAGCACTTCCCAAACAGTTCCTGTGTCAATTGAAAAAAATATGTGAATCGATAGTATTCCTTTAAGTGAAAAGGCTCAGGATGGATGGACACTAGGATGGACTGGACAGGTTTAAGCCTCTTTGATAGTCAACTGTTTCAGCTTACATACGGTGGCAATACACAGCAGAAGGGGGCTACATGGTTATGAAATCTGCCTGTTTTGTGATTAGGGCTGACATCGTTAGAAAGATTTCATATCCCATGCAGGAATTCAAAGGGAAAAATGCAGCTGAAAGCAACTATGGGAATAACATGAGTGAAAACCTAGTGTGGTCACCAAGATGGTAATAAATGTCACAGACGTCTGAAGAAAACATTAAAGAGGACCCGAGGTGTGTTTTAAGAATGTTATCTGCATACAGAGGCTGGATCTGCCTATACAGCCCAGCCTCTGTTGCTATCCCAAACCCCCCTAAGGTCCCCCTGCACTCTGCAATCCCTCATAAATCCCAGCCGTGCTGTGAGGCTGTGTTTACATCTGTAGTGTCAGTCTCAGCTGCTCCCCCGCCTCCTGCATAGCTCCGGTCCCTGCCCCCGTCCCTTCCCTCCAATCAGCAGGGAGGGAAGGGATGCAGGCGGGGACTGGAGTTCTGCAAGAGGCGGGGAGAGCAGCAGACTGACACTATAGAGATAAACACAGCCAGCTCTGACAAGCTGTTTGTCAGCAGCGTGGCTGTGATTTATGAGGGATTGCAGAGTGCAGGGGGACCTTAGGGGGGTTTGGGATAGCAACAGAGGCTGGGCTGTATAGGCAGATCCAGCCTCTGTATGCAGATAATATTCTTCAAACCCACCTCGGGTTCTCTTTAAGAACAGGATTGCTTGAAGCTACAAATGCGTGAATAAACAGACACTGGTGGTCAATCTGTGTATTAGATTCTAGGTTCTCAATGTGTGGTATGCTTATCCATGGGAGTACTTCTGATAGTTCCAGGGGGTACTCGGGCTTGATACACTTAACCAAGAATAACAAATTTAGAGTTTTAGAAAATGATAAGTCTTATTTACACAACACCAAATTACTATGTAGCTAATTGAAAGCAATAGTAAATGCTTGGAAATTGTTTAGAACCAATTACCATGTACTAGTTTAAATATCTATTTGTCAAGGGGTACTTGTGATAATGTTTACTATGCTAGGGGGTACTTTGTGAGTACAGGGTTCTAAAAAGAGTAAATACCAATACAATGTTGAGAAACACTGTATTAAGAGGCCCATACATTTGCAGACCAACCAACCAATCGACCATCCAATTTGATTATTATAATTGAATTGGATGAAAATTGGTGCTGCCAAGTGCATGCCTGACCGACAAAGCGACCAATTTCAGGACAGAAATTGGCTACATAGTCGATCGTGCATGCTGGAAAATTTCGGGCCGAAGTTGGTTGGTTGTTTGCGCGGCGGTACGGTGGCCGAATAGCGAACGAGCAACGAGATGACGAAACCCCCGCTACTGCCGCCGCAATGTATAAATGTATGTAGTGTGTGCATTTATACATTACCTGTCCAGTGTCGGCCTCCACGTGGTTTCCGTCCATCTCGTCGGGTTCCGCATACACGCTATGCGCTGCCGGCGTGTATGCGGCTGTTACCCGGCGAGATGGACGGTCACCGCGCGGAGGCCGACACCGGACTGGTAATGTATAAATGCATACACATTGCATACATTTATACATTGCAGCGGCAGCGGCGGGGCGAACGCGGCGGCTCAGCCGATTCCCTGATGTTTTTATGCTGAAATTGAACGGGAATCGGCCTGTAGTGTATGGGCAGATTCGATTACAGACAAATATATCTCTAATCAGATTCGATTAGAGATAAATTTGTCTCTTGGTCGAATCTGCCCATAATCTTCTAATGTATGGGCACCTTTAGACAGTTTTTCTTCCCTGTTAGTCCTGTCACTGGAATTAAATTAGGTACCTAGTGGATTCTTCAAATCAAATTAAACTCTAAGATTACATTGCTGGTCTGTTTCGAACATGATGTGGCCGCTGTTTGGCTACTGTGTAAATTTAGAGGACATGTATGTTTTATGGTAAGAGAGGTTGATGGAGGAATGCTCTGACTTCCATGTACACAGGGCTAGCTGATTTCAGGTTCCCAGTAAGGCCCAGAAGGGTCTTGTTTTACACTTTGGATGCAAAATTGGACTGGCAAGTCTCTCTAGTATGCAGCCATTGGCCCATATTCAATTCCCCTTTCTCCCGAGTTTTCTCCTAGGTGATACATTTTCATTTTCTCTTTAAAATAACCTTTCAGCATTTCACAATTAGAAAAGTACCAACAGTAGTAGAGAGAGTACTATTAAAATGGTTTTGTGTATTTTGTTGCTTGCTTGCTGGAGGTTTAAAAGGCATTTTATTGAAAAGATGTTGAAATATCAGCTTGGAGAGAACTAAGGAGAAAAGGGGCGTTGCACATGGACCATTGTCTTTTAATAGTGTGTCCACAGGTTTGCGTTACAGGACCGCTATTGTGAAAAGTTTTCAAATACAGATGTATTTGTCCCAGAGTAAAAGGCACTAGCTATTACTTTTTTCCTATGTGCCTGGCACAGCATGTAGTGGAAATGTAAGAGATAAAATGTTGGCCTATTCCATCTCTTTATAAAGGGCTCGATTCACAAAGCAGTGCTAACCCAGTTAGAGACTTTAGGCGTGATAACCATTGCATCACACTGGTGAAAAGCCAGTTTAGGCGTGATAAGTTTAGGTGTGATAAGTTTAGGTGTGATAAGTTTAGGCATGCTAAGTTTAGATAAGTGTAGATAGCGTGCAAAGTCCCGCACGCAAAGCAGCGCCATTAAACTCTATGCAAAGTGCACCAGACTTTGCTAGCGCAAAACTTTTGATCAGCTGTGCACTGCGGTGCTAACGCAGTTGGTGCTTAAACTTATCATGCCTAAACTTATCACACCTAAACTTATCATGCCTAAACTTATCACTCCTAAACTTATCACACCTAAACTTATCATGCCTAAACTGAGTTTAGGCGTGATAAAGGGCTTTTCACCAGCGTGCTAACTGTTAGCACCGCTTTGTGAATCAGGCCCAAAGGATTCTCTGGAACTCCTTTATTTTCAAAAGCACCCCCTGGATAGCAGTAGCACAATACAACCTCCAGAATAGTGTACGTAGGAAGAGGCTGGCATTCCAGCACCATTATAAAGGTCATTTACAGAGAGTGCTTTTGAAATGAATAAAGAAAATACTGGAAATCCCTTGTGAGGAGATGGACTAGTCCAAATTCTGTCAGATTTGTTCTAGCTACTGTAAGTGACTAGAGATGGGCCAAACGGTTCGCCCACGAACGGTTCCAGGCGAACTTTGGGTGGTTCGCATTCGCCAGCGAACGCAAACTATTGCAGAAGTTCGGTTCGCCCCCATAATGCTCCATTAAGGTCAACTTTGACCCTCTACATCACAGTCAGCAGGCACATTGTAGCCAATCAGACTACACTCCCTCCTGGAGCCCCACCCCCCTTATAAAAGGCAAGGTTCTCCGGCCGTTTTACTCACTCATCTGCCTACAGTAATTAGTTAAGGGACAGCTGCTGACAGACTCATCTAGGGAGTGCTTAGTTAGGCTTGTTAGCTTGCTCCTGGCTGATTATTATTCTTTATATAGCACCCCACCACAACTTCCAAGGAATTGTAGGATTTCAAAAGCCAGCTCACATACATTGGCTGGGAATTGAACCCAGGTCTAGTGCTTGGTAGGCAGCTCTCCTCACCGCTATACCACCACAAACACTACATGCTGAAGCCAGCCTAGCATGTACCATTATGATATATCCAAGAGAAAAATTAGCTTGTTTAGGAATTTGTAGGATGTCAAAAGCCAACTCACATACATTGGCCAGTTGGTGGATCATAATGGTACATGCTAGGTTGGCTTCAGTATGTAGTGTTGGTGGTGGTATAGCGGTGAGGAGAGCTGCCAACCAAGCACTAGACCTGGGTTCGATTCCCGGCCAATGTTTGTGAGCTGGCTATTGAAATCCTACAATTCCCTGGAAGACAAGATCCTTCTCCGGAGGAGGAGGAAAGGAGGAGAGGAGGAGGAGAGAAGGAGGATTACACTTCCTGATGTTGTAAAGCAGTGTAGGCCTGCAATTCAACATTCAATGAGATTTCTGACCTTAAAACAGTGGTTTGTATCAAATCTAGGTTTTTTATTTAGACTTTTGACATGTATCCCACTTAACCATGTCCCTGTCCAGGTTTTAGAGCGTTTGAAACATCTTTTCCATCATTTTTCTGGCCACCATAATTTTTTTTAAATTTTCAAGTTTGCCTCTCCATTGAAGTCTATTGCGGTTCATGAAAGTTTGCGCGAACCAAATTTTCGCGGGAGGTTCGCGAACCGGGTTCTCGAACCTAAAATCGGAGGTTCGGCCCATCTCTGCTAGGCATAATTTCATTTTTGGAACATGCTAGGCTGGCTTCAGCATGTAGCATTGTAGTGTGTTGTGTTGGTGGTATAATGGTTAGGATAGCAGCCTACCAAGTGGTAGGCCTGTGTTTGATTCCTGTCCAATATATGTCAGTTGGCTTTTGACATCCTACAAATCCCTAAGCAAGCTAATTTTTCTCTTGGATATATAATAATGGTACATGCTAGGCTGGCTTCAGCATGTAGCATTGTAGTGTGTTGTGTTGCTGGAATAATGGTTAGGATAGCAGCCTACCAAGCGGTAGGCCTGGGTTCGATTCCTGGCCAATGTATGTGAGTTGGCTTTTGACATCCTACAAATCCCTAAGCAAGCTCATTTTTCTCTTGGATATATCATAATGGTACATGCTACGCTGGCTTCAGCATGTAGTGTTGGTGGTGGCATAGCAGTGAGGAGAGCTGCCTACCAAGCACTAGACCTTGGTTCGATTCCCGGCCAATGTATGTGAGCTGGCTTTTGAAATCCTACAATTCCCTGGAAGACAAGACCCTCCTCCTCCAGAGGAGGAGGGAGGAGGGAGGAAGATTACACTTCCTGATTGTAATGATCTGCTCAGCTGTCTGCACAGGCAGACAGCTGTTTGACCATTCCTTAAGTCTGAAGGCTGCAGGTCTCTGGAAAAGAGACCTGTCTTCACTTTGCAAGTTTCAGAGTTGCTCTGCTGAGGAATTTGCATACACTTGTCATGCAAATTGCCTACCTGCCTCCTTTGAAGGCTTGCAGTATAAATACCTTGTTCTCCCAGAATCCTTTGCTGGTCATGATGGTTTGTTCCTGCTAACACCTGGAGTGTCAGCCTTTGCTATCGTTTGCTAAGAGTATCTTAGAGTAATTCCTGGGCACTGCACTAGGCATCCCTTCTAGTGCAGTCAGGTTGTATTATCTGTTTTGTCTGTGCGATTGCACGGTCGCCAGCGGTTAACGATTGTGAATCGTTCTGTCTTGCGATTGTCTTGTCGCCAGCAGCGGTTGACAGGAAATCGTTCTGTCTGTCTGGGAGTGTAGGCCAGAGCTGCGGTTGCTACTGGCTGCTCCATCTGTCTGGATTGCATTTGCCCTAGTGGTAGTGGCAGTGCTTCCTTCTGTATTCTGCCTTAGGGGTGCTAACCAGAGAAGCGGTTGCTACTGGTAGCCCCATCTGTTTGTCTGTCTGGATCACATCCGCTCTAGTGGTAACAGCGGTGGTTCCTTCTATTTCCTGCCTTAGGGGTGCTAGCCAGAGCAGCGGTTGCTACTGGTAGCACCATCTGTCTGTCTTGTCTGGTACGAACGCTTGCTGTAGGCTCGGTGAGGTAACTGTTTAGCAAGCGTTCGCGTTCTCTATTTTGTGTTTGTGTTTCATTGGTTAGTTAGGGTGGCACGCTTATCACTAGGTGCCTAACGCGCGGTGATTGTGCTGAAACGCGTTCGCTGTTGCGAATGAGTGCGGTGTTCGCGTTTAGCTAGCGTTTGTTATTTTCCTTGATGTTCTGATCATTGTTGTTTGCTGTGCCTTTCTTGCTACACTTGTGTTCTGTCTTATTCGATCTTGTGTCACTATTGGCAATCGCCACTCTTGCGATTGCGTTTCCACTTCGCTTCTGCTGTTGTGTGTTCACCGTCGCTGGGTGGCGACTAGATTGGTGGACACACATACATCCTGTCTCTGTGCTCTCTCTCTTTAAGGGTTATCTTGCCCTGCATTGCTTCCCCTCGTACAATTCCTATCTGGCATCTGTGGCAGTACAGACACAGAGGGGTTGTTCCTCTGTTCTCCACAGCTCCATCTGCCGGCAGGAATTCCCCTCTACAGGTGCATAGCACCATTGCTAGGTTCTCTCAGATTATACGCTTGTGGAGGATTTCCGCAGTGTCAACGCGCATCCTGTGCACTGACCACGGAAATAATTACACAATCGTTACACTAATGTTGTAAAGCAGTGTAGGCCTGCAATTCAACATTCAATGAGATTTCTGACCTTAAAACAGTGGTTTGTATCAAATCTAGGTTTTTTTTGAGACTTCCAGTTTTTAGACCGTTTGAAACATCTTTTCCATCATTTTTCTGGCCACCATAATTTTTTTTGAATTTCTAAGTTCGCCTCTCCATTGAAGTCTATTGCGGTTCGCGAAAGTTCGCGCGAACTGAACTTTCGCGGTGGGTTCGCGAACCTAAAATCGGCGGTTTGGACCATCTCTATAAGTGACCACTACATTGGAAAAAAAGACATCTGTAGTGCACTTTACACTGGGAGAAATGTTCAGCTAATACATATGTATTTTACATTTAACACATTTTGTGGTAGTAGTCCTTTAGGTGTCTTTGTGGCTAGGAATGCTTTAACTGTTTTATTGTTGCAAAATATGTACTGGATTGTTGAGTAGCTACAGTATACAAATTAGTATGCGCGCATCCTTATTCACACTCCGAAGTGGTGCTTTCATGACTTTCATGAGCTGTATTCAGGCTTCCGTCTCCTATATCAGTGTTGTTGCTCATGTTTCCTGGAGGTAGTAAAATTTAGCCAGGTGTTATTAGTGCAAATTAAGCAATCAGTTACTGTATATTCTGTCATCACAACCAACAAATGCATAAACCCTAAAGTTACTGCTGATTGCTTGGCAGATCCAATTAAACACCTGCTCAGGCCTAGTTCAGCAAATCATTAAAATAATTATATCCATAAAAAGAATTTCTAAGCCTCACATTTGTTGTATTATTTTCTCATTGCTCATACCTTTGCAGATGTTTTGAATTTCAACAAGCATCCTGTTCTCTACATATATTACTGCCAATGTGGGGAACTGGCATTAATGGTTAGTTATCTTTCTTTGAAAGGTACAGATTCCAATTTTATAACATTTTATTTACAACACAACCCAGTCGGTAAGTATGCTGTCCATATACAAGCTCATTGGCCTTATAACATGTTTGAAGTTAAAATATGCTAATTTTAATAATAAATACAAAATGTGTAAGGGGGGAACTGCTCAGTCTGTGCTGCCCAGTCAGTCAGAAGCTTTATTTGTATTAAAAAGGAACTCCAGTGAAAATAATGTAATAAAATGTACCATAAGTATGTATAAAGGATTTAGTAAGTGTTTGCCCATTGAAAAATCTTTCCTCTCCCTGATTTGCATTCTGATATTTATCACATGGTGACATTTTTATAGCTGGCAGGTGATGTAACTGGAAAGAGATGCTGCTTGCTTTTTTGGCAATTGGAAACAGCTGTTATTTCCCACAATGCAACAAGGCTCCCACAGTTTGATGCCAGTACCTCAGAGCTGTGAGGCCCTGACATTATTTGTGGGAGAGGTTTCACCACAAAATCAGCCATACAGTGCACCCTGGTTATCCGTTTAAGAGAAGGAATAGATTTCTCATGGGGGTAGGGGGTGGGAGTATCAAGGGGGTAGCGGCTACTGATTGGGATGAAGTTCAATCCTTAGTCACGGTTTCTATTTAAGGCAAAATGAAAGGAAGAACTGATTGCCTGCTGTGTGGCAACACATTACAATGGCCTCAATTTACTAAGATCATGCTGGAGATAATAAGGCAAGAGAAAACTTGCCTCCACACAGTGAGAGAGTTATCTTATCTCTCCATTCCTTAAGTTACCTCCTCTGTAGTTAATTTATCTCCTCTGTAGTTAATTTACTTCCTCTGTAGTTATTTTCACACGCAGTTAATTAACAACCTGTCTTAAACTCTGGAGTTATTTTAAGGATTGAAGAGTTAACTTAAAGACAGAAGAGTTAACTTTAGGTTTGCCTGAGGTAAAATGTTTCCTGAATACTACATGCCTTATCACCATGGTGACCACTCTATAAACGTTATTAAAGACAGGAGATAAGCTTAGTGAATTGAGGTCAATGTCTCAGTCAGTTCCCTCATATATTGTGATAGATGATTCCCAAAGTGTCCCGCTCCAGTATGAATTTGTATCTACAATTTACATGCTGCACTTGTAGCAGTTATGGTAACTATCTGTTCCATGTGGCTTTTTAGCTATGACCTATAGTGTATTTATAAGCATGTATGGATTATTTTTTTTCTTATAGGGGGGGAGGGGGAGGTGTAGGAATTATGGAGCAAGCATGCGGACAGAGGAACAATATTATGTGACTTCCATTTGAGTGCAGTATAATCTAATTTAGTAAATGTAATAATGATCGTAAACTTTGGGAAATCACTCATTAGGACACATGGCACATACATTATTTATTTGATATTAACAAATGAAGACACTAAGGGCCTTTTCACTACAAGCGAATTCGCAATGCGAATTTTTGCATCCAAAATGCAACAAATGTTTGTGAATAGAGCTATTGCCATTCAATGGGAATTTGTGGATGCAATGCGGTAAAAATGCTGCATTTTTTTCGCATTCCGTGGCAATCTGGATGCGATCTGGATGTGAACTGAGGCTAATGTAAGTCTGTGGGGCCGCATATATTCACATTACAAACCTGGAAATTCGCGTTCCGAATGCGAATGTATCCAGCATGCACAGCATCATTTCCTCACCTTCTAAAACCCAACATACACAGGAAAGGCGTACACGGAAGTTAATTAATGCTAATGGGCGTACACGGAAGTTAATTAATGCTAATGAGGTGCTGGGCATGTGATGTTGCTAGACAGTTTTAAAGGGGAACTGAAGAGAGAGGTATATGGAGGCTGTCATGTTTATTTCCTTTTACACAATACCAGTTGCCTGGCAGCCCTGCTGATCCTCTGCCTCTAATACTATTAGCCATAGCCCCTGAACAAGCATGCAGCAGATGAGGTGTTTCAGTGGTTCAGACTTATAAGTCTGATCTGACAAGACTAGCTGCATGCTTGTTTCTGGTTTTAATCAGATACTACTGCAGAGAAATAGACCAGCAGCGCTGCCAGGCAACTGGTATTGATTAAAAGGAAATAAACATGACAGCCTCCATGTAGCTCTCTCTTCAGTTCCCCTTTAAAATCACAATTTGATTTTCTTGTGAAAAATGCAAATAAAAATGCATGCGTTTTTAAATTCACAATGCGCAATTTGCAATGCGATTCGCAATGCGTGCTAGTGGAAATAGGCCCTAAGCTTTTCTAATGAAAGGGAAATTGATGTTCCTAAAGGGAAGTTCATGTTCCCAGTTGCTTGGCAACAAGGGTCATCACATCAGGACATAGTCTGTGTATTAGAATAGAGGTTCAGTGCTGGTTGTCTCTGGACTTTAAGTGATTTTCCTGCCATGCTATGTAGAAACTTTACTGTTTAGGTACAAATATGTGTCCTGTACGTTACTGTTCAGTTTAATTCTACTGAAAACAAGTTCTTCTTAGGGCTCGTTCCCACTATCGCGAATCTGCATGCGTCCAACGCATGCAGATCCGCACATGTAATGCAAGTGGATGGGCCTGTTTCCACTGTAGCGTTGTTGAGGTGCGTTTTTTTCAGCGTGAAAAAAACGCACAAAAGAGCCAACGATTTCGCCTGCGTCGGGAATCCGTGCGAATCGCCGCTAATGTATTTAATAGTAAAAACGCATGCGTTTGTTACATGCGTTTTTACCCGCGATTTCGCGTGCGATTTCGCACCTTTTTCAATTTCATTTAGCCCTGGCAGTGTCATGGTTAATTTCGCATGGCACCCTGCCATGCGAAATCGCATGCGAAATCGCGGGTAAAAACGCATGCGGAAACTTATCCGCATGCGTTTTTACAAGCGTCGGAATGCGGCCGAAATCGCGTCGCAACAGTGGAAACAAGCCCTAAGTGAATCTTTATCAAGCATCCATATAGTTTGCAAGGCCTTGATTTGGTAAGGGTAAAGAGTTTAAAGAGGCATTTTACTGAATATACCTTCATGAATAAAATTGCTATTACTTTATAAATAACGTAGTCTGCGTTTGCCCATAGTAAAATCCTTACCCTGATTTACATTCTGAAATGTATCACAGGTGGCAACATTTTTACTGCTTCCAAGGTGCATCATTGCGTAATGTTTGTCTGTGTGTTGTGTTCCAAAGTTAGCAGAAATAACACCTGGTCTTTCCAAATTGTCAAGGCATTCAACTATAGTCATGTTATCACATTCTGGTAAATCATCATATTTCTCCAAGCCCTCCTTAATGAATTCCGTAATGAATTGCTTGTGACTCTATTTCCTTGTTCCTTGTACAACAATCCTACATTTGCCAACCCTTACTGATTTGCATCTTGTGGAGTCTTTTGAGTGCGTTTCTTTTGGGAGTGTCTGCTTTATATAGTGAAAGGTCTATCTATCATTCCGCATTCTATTGCCAATTGATTTTACTTTTTTTACATGTATACTGTAGCTGCCTGGACACTTTATACATTTACTTTTTATGAACTGTAACTAGGGCTTGTTTTTGAGTAGGTTTTATATTTCAAGCATCTTCAAAAATCCAGAAAAATCACGCCATGGCTTATTGTCAGGGTAAGTATTATTTTGGGGAAACAGAGTAGCTTGGAATCACTATGTGAATCCTTCTTGTCTTATTGTGGTTTCAGTACATTTTCTTCTATAATCTATGATTGGGATTTCTTCCTGAGCATGGTTCGTTGCCATCCAGCCATTAGTAAATCATTCTCAGTGTCTTATGTAAAAGGAAAAGATTTTACAGACACCGTCTATAGTATATACCATCCAAGCACTGACACATATATGTAGTCTACTCCAGCTCTCTCATAAATCGCTGAGTTCATTCAATTCATTATTTTTTTCTTTTTGTCCCCAAATCCACTTTACTCACTGAACACATTTGTGATTTGAAATTTCATTGAAACAGAATATGACCTAATTGTGCTTATGTCTTGTCTGACTCCATTTACTTTATGACCTTTAAGAATCATTTTTAGTAACAGTAATGTAACAGTGATTTGCATTTATATGTATGAATTATGACTTAATTATATAAAATGGGAAATGAGTTTGAATTAAAAGAGTATTAATATTTTTTTTTATAATGTATTCCTTAGCAAAATGTATATTAACCAAATAGGAAACTTTAGGGTTTGGTATTTACTAAAAATCTTTTAATTCAGCACTTATTGAGCAGAGGGGAAGCCAGCTTAAAGTGGACCTGAACTCCTGCACGGGACAGAAGGAAAACATAAAGAAAATGCACCCTGTATGTAATTAGAGAGTTTAGCCTGTCTAATCCCTCCCTTTATCCATGACTAATCACCACTGTAATTTGATCTCTTCAGCTGTGTCAGCTCAGGAATCTCCTCTGCCTCAGCAGAGCTACTAATTGATAAACACAGGATGTTAACCCTATGTTTGCTTCCATGAAAGCCGGAAGTAGACACCCTGTAGAATTATCGCAGGCTTTGTATCAGCTGTAACAAAGAAATGTTTTTCTGCAAAAGTTATTATGCTGTTGCTTATCTTTTAGAGCACAAAGGAATTTATGAGTTCAGGTCCGCTTTAACAGATATTCTTAAGTGCAGTGAGAAAATTGGAACTTTGTGAAATAAATGACCTTATACTTCCTGCACTGTTCTCTCTAATCCCTGTGTTAGAACATTTGTTCTTTCAACAATCACATTGATTTTTTTTATAGATAACCACTAGTGACTTCAAACCAGAAAGATTTGTTTGTTAACCGTAGAATTATCAAGAGTTCTATATTTTCACTTGATAAAAAATGTAGAAAGAAATTTAATGAAGAGAAATTCAGAAATAAAGCATTTTTTATGTCATTGTAGTATTGAATAAATGAATTCATGAATAATGAAATATTATGGTAACCTTTTGCCTCTTTCGCTAACTGAAGGAAGAAGATGCCATTCCATCATGTGACTGCTGGCTTGTTGTACAAAGGGAATAACTATTTGAACCGATCACTTTCTACAGGAAGCGACAGTGAGCAGCTTGCCAACATCTCAGTGGAAGAACTAGATGGTAAGGTTAACAGTGCTAGTGGCACTTATTCCCATAAAAAAGATTACATTGCGATTTCATGTTTTCCTTTATTTTCTTGCTATGTTATATACTGTATATGCAGGGAAAGACAACAGAGAAGGGAAGTTCACCTAAGAGGATGAGTTAATAGCATCAGCTGAATGGCCAGAACACAGATATGACTAGGCCCCGTACATCTAAAAAGGGCGGTGTGGTAATTTGGGCACCAGGAAAAGCTGCTGGTAAAATATCGGTAAAATTACAGCTATTCTTCTATTGAGCAATGGATAATATGGTAGTACTGGTAACTTTTACTGATAGTTTACTATTGTTAAACCTAATCCTACTCTCACTTGAGCCCTTCCTCTATCGATGTACAACCCGATGTGTAACCGACCCGACCGCCGCAATCTCTGCCAATAGCACCACCTTCAACTCCAAAATTCACCCTCCACTGATATCTGCTGGGCAGCACTGTAGCCACAAATTAACATTGAGGTTTATGTGGCACCTATTTTAGCAAAGGGCCGCCATCGCCCAAATTGCCTGTGTCAAACTAGGTCTCTGTGTAGGCAATATCAGTTAAAGCAGAGCTTTAACATGCATATTCATATTGCATCATCCACATTTAGGCTTACACAAAGTGCAATGTAAATGTACCAAATATAGCAGCCCCTGTGGTGTGGGATTTGGGAACTCATGTCCTGAAAGGTATGTCTGTGACGTAATAACCATAATAGTAATATCAGAACATGTAGGTCTGGTGAAATGTGTCTCTGATAAGCTGCCACAACTCGAAAAGAAAATCCCTGTTGTAATATCATGTCAGCCAGTTACCCTGATGTGTGTTGGAAGAGAATAAGATTGCAATCTTTCCAGGTTAGTCCTTCCAATGAAGATGTTTTAGATCACTAAACAGGACTCATTAACTAATTCTCTGTAAGCTGATTTGTAAGCAGCTGCTGGCTTTCATTGGCTCACATACTTAGGCTTCTGAGATCAGGAGAAACTGGCATGTTCGGAGGTTATGGCTTGCATGCTGATTCTTAGCTTTCAGCAGTGTCTGAATCATACACCTGTCTAATGGCGTGGGATGTATTTTGGGCCCGTTCAGATCTAAAAAATCAAAATGGGAGCGCCTTGCGCTTCCATCTTGCGCAAGTGATTTTACCACGATTAGCTGGATACTTCCGTGATTCCAGAGCGATCGTGGTCAGCGCTTTGTAAGCACTGTACCACGATCGCTCCAGAATCACCTCCAAAATGCTGCAAGTAATGCGTTTACGATTGGCGCTATACGCAAAACACCCGTAATCAGCGTCAATTGCGGCAGTGAGAACACTGCCATAGGGAAACAAGGGCCCACTAATCGCGTAAGTGCGAATAGGCCCTAAGGCTACGTTTCCACTGTAGCATTGTGTCTTCACATCTGAAAAGATCATATGCAATTTTCCTTGAAATGAAAAAGAAACGCATAGTATTTTATATGTTTTTATGTAAATGTTTATGTGTGATTTTATTTTTTTTATTTTGCAATGCCCCGAATTTACTATGTTCTTTTACCTAGTAACAACAATACAAGTTCCTTTTTCTGGTAAGAAAACCGATGCTAAAATCCATATTATTGTAACAACTAGGTCCCAATTGTTATACTATATACTTTCCAGGTCTAAGACTTTATATTGACATTTTAAACACGAAATCAGAGTTGGGAAGAAAAACTAGATCAATTCAAGTTATAAAATTATCAAAAATATTTATTTATAAATCCATGATAAAAAGTGTGTTATTAAATAAAATTAGACCTCAGCACAAACACCAGGGGAGAAAAAACCATCAAGCTGATATCCACCAAACTAGCCACCCGGTCCCAAGCTGGAAAATATCTATGATTCGTCAGTCAAATAAATGGTATAACCATGGTTATTTCAATAATAAATATACATATGTGTATACACAATAGAATACATCTGCACTCTTTTATAGCCTTAAAGAAATTCCCAGTAATCAATCCAATATTGGTGTCCCACTCTTTGCATATTTTGCCATAGTTGTTGCAAGGTTTAATAGATAAAGAAGTATACAGTTCCACTAGGATTTCTCCTTGCGAGATGAGCACCTGAGGGGATATATTGATTAAGCAGTCAGGGATCCACCAGTATATGATCCCTATATGGAATTGTCCATGTTTGATTTATTATTGCTGGAATTTTCCTCTGCAGTGACCAGTCAGATCTAGTCCACCAGAATAGCTCCTTACATAGGAAAGTAGCAAAGGTCCCAGGATTTCAGACCACATATGTTAGTTGTCACTATATTTGTTCCTCTATGTTGGTCAAATGGAATTAATGTCCGCCAGGAATAATCCTTATGCAGTTGCGACCACAAGAGGACAAAACATTCATCAGAGATATTGCACCTGGATCTTAAATCACCACCTGCGAGTCACCATATGTCAGGCAAAATCACATAATCAGCACATGCTTAATATGACACATTTCCATCTTAGTATAGTATATATTACTTGTACAGTCTGCCAGGATTTAATCCTTGTGCAGCAGCATCCCCCAAAGACAGATCACTAGGGGGGTCTCTATTGGGATTTTCCTCTAAGTGCAAAAGAGTGTATATATCAATATGTAAGGAGCTATTCTGGTGGACTAGATCTGACTGGTCACTGCAGAGGATCAAACATGGACAATTCCATATAGGGATCATATACTGGTGGATCCCTGACTGCTTAATCAATATATCCCCTCAGGTGCTCATCTCGCAAGGAGAAATCCTAGTGGAACTGTATACTTCTTTATCTATTAAACCTTGCAACAACTATGGCAAAATATGCAAAGAGTGGAACACCAATATTGGATCGATTACTGGGAATTTCTTTGAGGCTATAAAAGAGTGCAGATGTATTCTATTGTGTATACACATATGTATATTTATTATTGAAATAACCATGGTTATACCATTTATTTGACTGACGAGTCATAGATATTTAATAGCTTGGGCCCGGGTGGCTAGTTTGGTGGATATCAGCTTGATGGTTTTTTCTCCCCTGGTGTTTGTGCTGAGGTCTAATTTTAATTAATAACACACTTTTTGTCATGGATTTATAAATAATTATTTTTGATAATTTTATAACTTGAATTGATCTAGTTTTTCTTCCAAACTCTGATTTCGTGTTAAAATCCATAGAATGTGAAAAATATAATTGTGTAATATGGATTTTAACACGAAATCAGAGTTGGGAAGAAAAACTAGATCAATTCAAGTTATAAAATTATCAAAAATAATTATTTATAAATCCATGACAAAAAGTGTGTTATTAATTAAAATTAGACCTCAGCACAAACACCAGGGGAGAAAAAACCATCAAGCTGATATCCACCAAACTAGCCACCCGGTCCCAAGCTGGAAAATATCTATGATTCGTCAGTCAAATAAATGGTATAACCATGGTTATTTCAATAATAAATATACATATGTGTATACACAATAGAATACATCTGCACTCTTTTATAGCCTTAAAGAAATTCCCAGTAATCAATCCAATATTGGTGTCCCACTCTTTGCATATTTTGCCATAGTTGTTGCAAGGTTTAATAGATAAAGAAGTATACAGTTCCACTAGGATTTCTCCTTGCGAGATGAGCACCTGAGGGGATATATTGATTAAGCAGTCAGGGATCCACCAGTATATGATCCCTATATGGAATTGTCCATGTTTGATTTATTATTGCTGGAATTTTCCTCTGCAGTGACCAGTCAGATCTAGTCCACCAGAATAGCTCCTTACATAGGAAAGTAGCAAAGGTCCCAGGATTTCAGACCACATATGTTAGTTGTCACTATATTTGTTCCTCTATGTTGGTCAAATGGAATTAATGTCCGCCAGGAATAATCCTTATGCAGTTGCGACCACAAGAGGACAAAACATTCATCAGAGATATTGCACCTGGATCTTAAATCACCACCTGCGAGTCACCATATGTCAGGCAAAATCACATAATCAGCACATGCTTAATATGACACATTTCCATCTTAGTATAGTATATATTACTTGTACAGTCTGCCAGGATTTAATCCTTGTGCAGCAGCATCCCCCAAAGACAGATCACTAGGGGGGTCTCTATTGGGATTTTCCTCTAAGTGCAAAAGAGTGTATATATCAATATGTAAGGAGCTATTCTGGTGGACTAGATCTGACTGGTCACTGCAGAGGATCAAACATGGACAATTCCATATAGGGATCATATACTGGTGGATCCCTGACTGCTTAATCAATATATCCCCTCAGGTGCTCATCTCGCAAGGAGAAATCCTAGTGGAACTGTATACTTCTTTATCTATTAAACCTTGCAACAACTATGGCAAAATATGCAAAGAGTGGAACACCAATATTGGATCGATTACTGGGAATTTCTTTGAGGCTATAAAAGAGTGCAGATGTATTCTATTGTGTATACACATATGTATATTTATTATTGAAATAACCATGGTTATACCATTTATTTGACTGACGAGTCATAGATATTTAATAGCTTGGGCCCGGGTGGCTAGTTTGGTGGATATCAGCTTGATGGTTTTTTCTCCCCTGGTGTTTGTGCTGAGGTCTAATTTTAATTAATAACACACTTTTTGTCATGGATTTATAAATAATTATTTTTGATAATTTTATAACTTGAATTGATCTAGTTTTTCTTCCAAACTCTGATTTCGTGTTAAAATCCATAGAATGTGAAAAATATAATTGTGTAATATGGATTTTAACACGAAATCAGAGTTGGGAAGAAAAACTAGATCAATTCAAGTTATATAATTATCAAAAATATTTATTTATAAATCCATGATAAAAAGTGTGTTATTAATTAAAATTTTAGTCAGTTTTTTCACGCATACAATTTTATGCAAAAATTCACATAGGATGGAATCTAGCCCAACCGCAGTCATTGATTTTCATACAAATATGAATTTTTTGACTGAACAATTGCACAATTGGAAACCTAGCCTTAGTGCACCTAATCATATCAGTGGGGGCAGCCAAGCAAAGCGCATTGTATAAGAGAAAATAATTATGACAGTCTCCAAATCCCTTCTCCTGCAGAATCACTTTAAATGAAAACAGTTTAAACTGGCCAACCAACAAAACTCCTCAGACAAGGTCAGTGCAGTTACAGGAGAGAGTGAAAAATTAGATGAAAGCACAACGCCACTGATAAAACTGTTAAGGCTGGCAGATGTTCTTGGACTGGTAAAAATGAAATATTTGTGCATATAAAAGACTTAAATCAAGAACTCAAGGGTACATGTTCATGAACTGAATTTTTAGATTTGAAGGTTGTACGTGGCTAAGCCTTCTAGGTAGATGTGAACATGCCGTGTCTAACATTGATGGGGTGATCTAATCAGGATATGATGGGTAATTTTGATTCTGTCATAACTTCATGAAAAAGAAAGTGACAGTTTTTGCCTTACATTCATAATTATGTAAATATCAGCGCATTGTCATTCATCTATGTGTAAAAAGAGAAGGGGGAGGGTGGCAAGGAGTTCTTCACTGATATAACTACACACCACAATATAACTGAGCTCTAAGGCTCCCTGCCGTTTTACAGACACATTTAATGTGGTATATAAAAAGACCCATAATCTCTAGAAGTTTCTGTACATGGCCTTTTTTTCCTTTAACAGGCCTTACTTGGAATTCCTGAGATTTTGGTGCTTTCTGTACCGATATTACTTTAGGCCCATTGTTTCCCGCTGTGCTTATGTTTACAAATGCCTAGGGATGTAATTACAGGGGACACTGTCATGGTTCAGGGTGGCCACATTTGTTATATCACGCCTGGCAGATTCGGGTCACCATGGGGGATGGGGATAGAGGCGTGTATCTGGGAGGAGTGCATCAAAGTTTTGCTGGGGGCGGTCCCATGTTTTGTCTGCTGTGCTTTAGCAGAGTTAAAAAAGTGAAAATATCCATTATTTCAATTAACACAACTTTTCAAATGAGTGTCCTCTGTATACGCTTGGCAAGTGTCACATGGCTTATTTTTCTCGGAGCTTGCTAACTTTTAAGTAGTAAAATTGTATTTGAGTTTATGCGACTGCTAAAAAACTTATGCTCAGAAAAAAAAGTGCAAGCCCCTCCCACACAAGGGGCTGACCCCAGGCTTCTTTTACACTGCAAATCACAATTCCGATTTCTGATTCCGGTTTTTGATTCCGAGTTTCACTAGATGCTAGCAACACAAGAAGAAAAACACAGAAAAAATGCAGCATGCAGTACTTTTTTTTTTAAATTGCATCAAAAATCTGAATCACATGTAAGATCACATCAAAATCTGAAATTGCAATCGCATGTAGTGTAATCGCATTGCAGTGTAAAAGAAGTCTGAAGGTCAGCCCCTTTTTTTTGAATAATCATGGCCATTGTCTTCAGCGAGGGGGTGAGTCGAAATGATGTTTCAAATATCATGTGACTGAATTCATCAGTCAAGGACCCGCAGCAAGAAGGTAAGCCATTTTGTAAACTGCAGTGGTGTGTTTTTGTTTATTTGAAAATGAACTATTGCAGGTTACAATTAGGCAAGTATATGCAACGCGCTGCGATGTACAATGATTCAGGATAAAGTGTAAATTGCTCTTTTTTTCATTAAAAATAGGCACTTCTGTCATTTTAAAGGCCGAGGCTGCTCTAGACTGGACTGATTTCTTTATTTGATTCTTGTTCTGCCGTAAGGATTAGTTTACATTGCATTCCTTTCTGCAGTTTAACTCTTTTTTTTTTTTCACACGGATAGCACAAGGACATTTCAGAAAGAATTATTGTCTCTTCTGACTGCTCAAATCACGGTGCTGTATTGAGAGGGAGAAAAAAAAAAACATGGAATTTATTAAAGCGGAATTCAGACACTGAGGAAAAATTCCTTTAGGTAGAAAGCAGTATATTCACTTTGTTAGGAAGGCACCCTCTGCCTTTTGTCTTTTTCCTTAACAGGCTTCTATACCTATGTGACATCCATGTCTTTTGTGTAGCAATCAGCAGTGGTGATTTCCCAGCTGTCCACCATTCCCTACTCTTTGCAGGAAATCTGGTAATCTGCACTGTGGGATGGGAAGGTAAGAGGAGCAGCTTTGGGGCCCGTTCTCACTTAGGCCATTAGTGGGCATTGACTGCTAATCGCGAAGCGTCGGTGATTGCTAACGCTTTTTAAAGCGCTAGCGCAATGTTAACTATGGCTGGCGATTCACAATTAACGCTAGATACAAAACGCGGTACGTGCAGCATTTTTTAGCGTTTTTTGAGGGATGGCGATTGCAATGTATTTCAATTGCGAATCGCGATCGCTCAAAAACCATGAATATTTCCAGTGATTTTTACGCGTTAATTATAAAAAATTGCTGCCGCAAAACGCTAGCGCTATTTGCTAGAGTTTTACGTTTGTGAGTGAGAACGGGCCCTTAATGTCAATTGCTATCTTACCTTTCCCATTTATTTAGTGACCGAAAGCAGAGGGATTGGTGGCCTTAAAGTCAGCAGACACTTGCCACAGTGGTGCGGCGAGAAAAGTCACTTGGAAAGCAAAGAAATAGAGGACAGATTTATAAGCTTTTCTCTCTACAGGTACTCTGTCCCCCAGAGTGACAGTTTAAGCTGTAATTGCATTCCATGGGCTCAAATAAATTAACTCCACTGGAAGAAAAATCTCATGTTAACATGCACCAGTTATTTATGTAAAATCAGGCAATTATAAGAAACGAGAGGCCCACAATGGTTACAGTCAGCTTATTATAAATTTGACAATGCTCCGCCAAACAAATATTAAAGCTGAACCGCAAGAAAGCATAAAAAAAACTTAATTTAATTCAGCCATGTATTTATTCAATCCCTAGTTTCACATTTTTTAAATGTATTTGTGAATGAGGAGAGGTTGCCCCAGTTGTTGAGAATGAGGATTAGGCCTGGTTCACACTGTACAGATGAAAAAGTGATCCATGGAAAAACTGATACGTGGAACATGTCAGTTATTAAAAGGCATGAGTTTTTCATCTGGGACCCTCCATTTTGTTAGCAAGTCCATTGCTCCGAATGGCAGGCTCCCCAACTTGCAGTCCATTTAGCGGAACAAGCCAAATGGATCCGTTCTAATGGAGGAATGTGAATCGATCCTATTGTTCAACATAGGATCCGTTCACCTCCCATTTGGATCTTGTCTGTTTAGTTCTGCTAAACAGACCATTTTTAATGCCAATGTGAACCAGGCCTAAGAACAACTGTGAGTAGTGTTGCTGTCTACCTTCATAAAGCAGTAATCTTTCCTGAACATTGTGTATTTGAGAGTGATCGAACTATACAGCTGTGTTGGGGGAAATTATTTAAGCTATCCCATAATGCCCCGGACTGCTGCAGCAGCAGCCAATCAGCTGCCACTGCCAGGGATGATAGGGACATGGAATCCGATGTGAGAAGAAAGATGTCAGTCCACATAGACCCTAAACACATTCATTGTAGCCATTTGTAGTCATCCTATTACAAAAAGAATGTGAGTGATACTAATTTGAATATGGTTATCCAACATCCATTGTATAATAAAATATTTACTGAGCTCCCATGCATTGTTTTCTACTTTTCCTGCAGCTCCCTTTGGCTTTCCAGCATCCTTGCACAGCCAGCGTGACATGTGATCCGATGTTGGTCAGGTGGACCTGGAGCTGTACACAGAGGACGTTGGAAAGCCGCTAGGAGCTACTGGAAGGGTAGAAGACAGTGCAGGGGGCTCTGTAAATATTTTCAACAGGGGTGCAGTGGAGGGCGTTGTGCTTTTCTCCAACCGGCAAGCACATGTATCTGACATCAGGCATTCCCCGTCTGTACCAGATACAGGGGACTTTTTGGTTTTACTGAGCAATGAAATAAAGCATATAAAGCATTTTGTGGGACAGACTTCTTCAGGCATGAGTACCTGTAATCACTATTACATACTGCAGTATTCTGACTCTCCCACTGTAAGGGAATGATCTTCATTAAGGTATGAAGGCTTATCTACAGTATGGATAATCATAGATGCAAAATACATGGACATGGTAAGAAAGTTGATAAAGTATGGGGGTAATGGCTACCATTAGACCAGATTGACATTTCAGTTACATTGCAGTACTGGAGTGTTTTTGTGTACATGTATGCATAAGGCAGATTATTGTTTTATCTGTTTATCTGAATGGCCTCTAGACATATTGTAAAACTACCTTTATCAGCATATTATCTTTGGATTCCAGAGATAAGATATGACTTTAAAAATAATATGTGTCTCTTTTGTGAAATACAGCACACTCAGTACAACCCTATTCATTTTGATTGTAGGGTTGAGGTTCTGTTCCCACTACAGTGGAGAACGTACATTTTTTGTCCCTTCACTGCTCATTACAAACTGGACAGTAACCTATGTTGTGCATAGGAGCCGTTCACACTTGTCCCTCTCCAACGGATCCATGCAATAAGCGACCTGCACTTCTGTGCAGTCCGCAATAATCCCGGACAGGTGGATGCATCTGCATCTGCTCCGGGCTACGCAAATCCCAGCTGCTCTTTCCGCTTTATGCAGTGAATAAGTATGGGGATCCCCATTGGGCTGCAAAAGACCAATCGGGATCCTCAGCAACAGTGAGAATTCTCATTGGTTCATGATGAACCAATTAAAATTGGCCTAATGCTGCCTATGGTTAGCCCCTTGCTTCTTCTGACCTTCAGGCTATTTTTAGAGTGGGACCAAGTGGCGGCGAAACAAGTGAGCGGCAATTGCTTCGGATGGCAGGCGGACGCAGAGTGGAAGAACAATGCATGGAGTGCATCCGCGTAGTTGATGCACTTACCATGTCCATTTTGCATCCACTCTAGTGGGAACACAGCCTTATTCTTGCACCACACTTTATCCTTCTTCTATGCCATAGTGTTTAATTATGCCTTAGATGTTCTTTAGCCTATTACATACGTTAATCAGCTCCCTTATCAGTGATAGCAACCATTTAGAATGGGCACAAGTTGTTGTTTTTTATAGCCAAACGGAGAAACTCAATAATAATACATAAATCTATCACACTGTAACTACAAAGAAATGCAGGCAGAAAACCCCCAAAGAAAATGCTGCTATTTAAATACCTGGGAGCGCAGCACATTAGAAGAGAGAGAAAAATCACATGTTCCTGTTGTGTTTCGCTTGCAGCAAACAGTAGTTAACAGTTGTCAGCATCACTGAACTGAAGATAGTGGCACCCAGATGCTCATCTATCTGACCGAGTTATGTAAGGACAAATGCAATGTGCTTCATCTGGCTGAGCAAATCAGTCTAACAAACAGCCAGCGTTCTTTTTAACTTAATCATTTGCCTTATGTAAGGTTTTGTTGTGTTGTGCTTTTAACATTTACACGTTTCTGTACAAAGGTTATACAGTACGTGGCATACAGCAGCGAAACATTAACCCTCCAGATTAAAAACAAATTTAATAAGGATTAATTCAGTTTAAGCGGCCACACAATTATGGCTGGTGATTCAGTGCAAGAGGGGTTTTCATGTAATTGTGGCCTAGTGGGAATAAATAATTATCATCAGAAAAATCTGCCTCATTTTTGCAGTTGATTATAAAGAAAAATGCGTTATATAACAACATACCCCGGGTCATACTTGTACCTTACGTCAGGTTAATACAGTGAACATTTTCATATTCAATAATAATTATGCCGTTTTTATAGTCAACATGCACCACAGCTTTATTTTAAAAGCAAACAACATTACGTACTTTCGCATTGATGTGCAGCTAGCCATAGAGGAGTTTAGCAACCCCACTATCATTAGAAAGCAGGATTACTGAAAATGTTACATCTGTCCCTAAACACAGATTGCAGTGCATGAGCCTTAAAGCTGAATTCCACAAATTATCTGTACACAGTAAAGACCCAGTTATCAGTTTTGTATGAGTTTTCTATGGCTTGGTTCACCCATAAAAGGTGTACATTTCTGGGACAGTCCAGTGCTCTCAGTTTTGTACCAGTTTTCTATGGGTGTGTTCTGTCCCTGAACAGAGATTGGAGTGCATGAACCATAAAGCTGAATCCCACAAGTTATGTATATTCAGTAAAGACCCTGCTAACTGGAATTTGACCATCTGGAAATCTCAACTACCCGGAGGTCGGTAGGGGGAGCTATGGGGGAGTTCCTTTTGCATTTTGCAGAGTAGGGTACAGCCGAAGCAACTTACAAAACCTCTGGACATTTGTTTTTCTCCACTCCTGCAGCTGCATGCTGCTCTGCTGTATTTTCTTCTGGCTCCCAACATGTCAGCTGACCCATATCAGGTCGAATGCATACTTTAGGAACTGTGCCAAGAGGATGCAGCAAAACAGCTGGTAGCTGCAGAAAGTATTATTATTATTTATTATTATTTAGTATTTATATAGCGCCGCCGCCGACATCTTCCGCAGCACTATACAGAGTATATTGTCTTGTCACTAACTGTCCCTCAGAGGGGCTCACAATCTAATCCAATTAACAATTAACAAGTGAAGAGGACTGGCGCCCAGAGGTTTTGAGGTTTTATAAGAAGTGCCACCTATGCGCTGCTCTGCACTTCTTGTGGGTGGGAGGTGGTGGTGGTGGGGGGTTAGTTTTAAATTTAAGCCCAGTTGCTTGACTTCTCAAGCAACCGTAAAGAACACGTATCCAGCAACAGGCTAATCCTCCAACAAACGAATGTAATAATGTTCCCACTTTGCCAAAACACCATCCATAGTCACCTAGAAGTGTCCTCAACTTTTTTAGGTCATGCCCCTCCAATTGGTGGAATATAGAGGAGAGCAGTGGCTGTAACAACAAACTCACTTTACAATTAGTGGCACGGGGAGGCGATGGACAGCACAGGCACCTTGATACGCCCAGCAATGACACCTAGAGCTTAAATTATAGCAGCAAACATTGAGACCTCATTGATGGAACTTCAAGAATCTGCATGGCTTCTGCATGGGTCTGCCTTTACACCTCTTACCATGTTTCGCTAACATCTCTATTGCTCGGATATCCCCAATCAGGTATTTGAGTTATCACAAATTTGACTCACCCACTTACAAATTAAACTTGTGATCACCATCACAAATAGAAACAGATACCCGACTCGAGTGTGGTCAAATAACTGCATGTAATCACGAGTCGGGATTCGTGATTATAAACCTGCCGACTTTAACGGTTAATAGCAAAGCCCCCTTACATGATAGAAACACCATTTTCTTGCAGGTTATGTTAATTTGCAGGTTATGTTAAGAAGAGCAGTGGGGACAAGGGGCAAAATGTCTTTTTCAGAGACCTTATAGTTTTTGAGAAAATCGATTTTAACGTTTCAAAGGAAAAAAGTATACATTTAAATGCGGTAAATGACAGAAGATGTAGCAACAATGAAAAAAGTCCTTTATTGTTCTAAATTAACATAAATACTTACCTGTACCTTTAAGAAAATGTTCCCACGCCAATATCCTCAGAAAAGGTCCCACACTAAAAAAGGTCCCACGCCAATATCCTCTATCTTGCAATCTTCTGTTACATCTTTATTGAAGATGTTCGCCGGCCGCCACCACACACCGCGCAACACCACAGACAGCTTTACTATAAGTATAGCAGAGCTGCATCGCTCTCTGCCCCCTGTGGCTCCTGGCTTCAGTTTCCTCTCCGCTCACCGCACAGATATCGTCCTTCTATGATGTCACCCTGGAGCAACCATAGCACATCAGGGTGCTAACAGGCAGCTTCAAGCTAAAAAAAAATGATCTGAGGCTGCTACTGTCACCCAACAGTGTTCCCTGAGTTGAACTGCTGAGGTCTGGTGGCTCATAAGAAACCAACCATTGTGGTGTGTATATATATATATATATATATATATATATATACATTAGCAATAAAAAGTATGTGAATCCTTTGGAATTACATGGATTTCTGCACAAATTTGTTATAAAATGTGATCTGATCTTCACAACAACAGACAATCACAGTGTTCTTAAACTATTACTACACAAATAATTAAATGTTTCCATGTTTTTATTGAACACACCATGTAAACACTCACAGTGCAGATGGAAAAAGTATGTGAACCCTTGTATTTAATAACTAGTTGAACCTCCTTTGGCAGCAGCAACTTCAAACACACGTTTCCTGTAGTTGCAGATCAGACGTGCACAACGATCAGGAAGGAAGCAGGAAAAAAGGACTCCAGGGGTAGTGGGCAAAAATGGCGCTGCAATAGACTCTAATGCAATTATCGTTAATACGACGAAAAAAGCTGAAAAACGGATGCCCGATAAATATCATTAACAACATTAGAACATTAAAGTTTTTTTTAAATATTTTATTGTTTTAGAAGCTTGCAATGTTATAGTTTTAGTCATATTATTTTGTTTGTATGTACAGATTTTGCATTATCAAAGATATTATCATTTTTATGTGTAAAAGGGTGTTTCTGCAGGGGGAGTGGTTAGGGTTAGGCAAGGTAGGTATTCGATACCAAAGATTTAAAATAGCTAGCTAAGACTATTGTTTATTTTAAAGGAAATCTGAAGTTTTAAAAAATGTGCACAGTTTAACTTACCTGGGGCTTGTTCTAGCCCCCTGTAGTTCTTCTGGTTCCTCATCTTCCTTCCGCTCTGATACCCGCAGCAGCTGTGCAGTGTGCACCTCTGAAAGCTGCATGCGTGCCGTGGATCCAGGCCACGTGCTTCCTCGATCATGCTCCTGTGGTTGGGAGCATGCTGTGCTTGCACAGTCCATAAAAATTGCAAGCGATCACGACTCGGGGCATGCGACTAAGTCGACAGTTTTGGAGAAGCCCAGCTGCTACATATATTACAGCGGAATGACAGCAAGGGAACAGAACTACTACAGGGGGCTAGAAGAAGCCCTAGGTAAATTAAACAGTACAATTTTTTTCCACTTAATGTACCCTTTAAGAAGAGTGCTTCTTCACTGCCTCTCTTTTGCTTTGCCATTTTATAAACAAGACACCGGTGGATAATAGCATACTCTGCCGACCATACTGTACTGTATAATAGAGTCTGACAGGGCTACAGTAGTGTCCTTCACGCTTGTCTAAATCCAAGCGTTTGTAGGAAGCTAATAGAAAGACTAGTTTACAATGCTTATACTTGATTTATTTAGTGATATTTGTATTAGATACAATCATAACTGGATTAAAGTGTGTTTTATTTTTCTTTATCTAGGCTTTAGCTTTACTGGTTATCCTATCAGTTGGCTGATGGTGTAATGGTTAAGGGCTCTGCCTCTGACACAGGAGACCAGGGTTCGAATCTCAGCTCTGCCTGTTCAGTAAGCCAGCACTAATTCAGTAGGAGACCTTTGGCAAGTCTCCCTTACACTGCTACTGCCAGTAGAGCGCGCCCTAGTGGCTGCTGCTCTGCTCTGGCGCTTTGAGTCCGCAAGGAGAAAAGCGCAATATAAATGTTATTTGTCTTGTCTATCAGTCACCTTTTGTTATTATTGCTTGCCTGAGGTAATCTGTACCAGTATTAATTACACACTGCTGTTTTACACCTTTCCTGGCTAATTTCCATTGCTGGCAGAGAATAGCACTGAATTTAGCACATGTACATTGGGCTTGTAATGTGAAAGGCAGCAGCAAAAATATTAGTCACTCTATAGCAACAGTTTCAGATGTACTAATAGCCTAATATCTGCCACAACTGTGAATTGAATAGATTTAGTTTCATGAATGGTTTTCTTGAGGGCATGTATAGCTTTTTGTGGTTCTGTCTTAATTATGTGAAACTTTTACGTCATAGTGAATATGCAGAGTTACAGATTGCACAGCAAGATCATGGTGAACCAGAACTCCTAGGAGTGTCTTATGCTAGGTACACACTATGAGATTTTCTGGCAAATTTACTGTCAGATTGATGATTATCTACAACATGTCCGATCTGATTTCCGATCGATTTCCGAGCATTTTCTGATCAATTAGTGATGAGCAGAAATTACGCTCATGCGTAATTCGTATCGTAATGCAACATTTCGGAGGAATAGCGTAATCAATTTCATAGTTAATTCTTCCCATTCGTAATTACTCATTTATTTATGTGTAATTTCAGGCCGACTTTGGCAGTAAATAGAAAAGCCCCCATACATGCCAGTGCTACGAAAATTGTTGTATATAATAAGAAGAATAGTAGGTACAAGTTATAAAAAGATTTGTTCAAAAAGACCTTGCAGTTTTTGAAAAAATCGATTTTAAAAATACAAAAAAAATGTTTTTTAAACTGTCATATCTCTGGGTTTAAAAATCGTTTTTCTTTGCATTGTTTGACTTGTACTCACTATTCTCCTTAACATATGTAGCCATTTTGGTAGTAATAGCAAGTATGGAGGCGTTGCTATTCACCGCCAAAGTCGGCATGAAATTATGCATAAATTATGTGTAAATTCATGCGTAATTATGAATGAATATACAAAGTCAATAGCATTACGAATCCCTAACTACTTGTATGCATAATTGCAAAAATGTACTCAAAATTTCGCACAATCGTAATTAGCAGATTACGATCATCACTACAATCCATTTCTTGTTGAAGTGAGCAAAAAACAATAAAAAATAGATCGGAAAATTCTCGGAAGTTGATTGGAAATCAGATCGGACATGTTGAAAAAAAATCGATCTGACAGTAAATCTGCCAGAAAATCTCATAGTGTGTACCTAGCATAAAGGTGTGTGTGCACACATAGCGCCAGTCAGGGATCAGGAGCCAATCCCCTAGGGCAACATCTCTGGCAGGCCTGCACAGATGCATGGCAGCTATGTAGCTGACAATGCAGTCCGTTGCTAGGGGGTGGAGGGACAACGGAGCTGCGTGTGTGTGATGCCAAGCGGTAAGTGGGGGAGCGTAGCACACAAATTGATTGGCAGTTGTGGGGGTGAGTTGATCCGTCGAGAGGATCACTCATGGGTTGGGGGTCAGCGGCCACTATACACACGCCTGATGGCTGAAGTGGTCATTATTAGTGATGGGCGAACACCTGGATGTTCGGGTTCGGGCCGAACAGGCCGAACATGGGCCAGATGTTCGGCATGTTCGGCCCGAACCCCGAACTCAATGCAAGTCAATGGGGACCGGCCCCCCTATGGGGTCGCAGGCATAAGGGGGGAGCATGCCCCGATCGCGGGGGGGGGGGGGGGGGGTCGGAAATTCCCCCCACCCCCTCCGCTAACGCTCCCCCCTCTGCCCGCTTCCCCATAAAAAAGTTGGCGTAAAGTTAAATATTACCGGTGGTGGCTGCTGCAGTGGCTGGCTGGCAGTGGTGTGAGTGAGGACTAGGAGGAGGAGTCCGAGTATGACGCGTTGAGGCCAGGCAGCAGGCGGTTCAGCGGTAGTACCCTTGTGGTACTTCCGCCCTTTCTCTGACCTCACGTCCTCTACGTGATGACGCATACGACGGTACGCGTGAAGCGTACCCTCGTATGCGTCATCACGTAGAGGACGTGAGGTCAGAGAAAGGGCGGAAGTACCACAAGGGTACTACCGCTGAACCGCCCGCTGCCTGGCCTCAACGCGTCATACTCGGACTCCTCCTCCTCATTCACACCACTGCCAGCCAGCCACTGCAGCAGCCACCACTGGTAATATTTAACTTTACGCCAACTTTTTTATGGGGAAGCGGGCAGAGGGGGGAGCGCTAGCGGAGGGGGTGGGGGGAATTTCCGACCCCCCCGTGATCGTGGGCATGCTCCCCCCTTATGCCTGCGACCCCATAGGGGGGCGGTATTCGGCCGAACAGGGCCCTGTTCGGCCGAACAGGGGCCCTGTTCGGCCGGGCATTTAGTAGTTCGGGCGAACCCGAACGGTTTGGCCGAACACCATCAGGTGTTCGGCCGAACTCGAACATCACCCGAACAGGGTGATGTTCTGCAGAACCCGAACAGTGGCGAACACTGTTCGCCCAACACTAGTCATTATCTGTGCCCTAGTCAGGCGTGTGTATGGGCCTTTAGGGGCTAAAAAGGACCCAAAAACCCTCTTACTAAAAATGCTATCCAAAACAGAAATTTGCCTTTTTAAAACAGAAGGTATTTGCGATTATTCAGGTTGGAGTGAGCAAATAACCCCTTTGTTGTCCCTGTAAGCCTTACACACTCCTAGGAGTTCTGGATCACCATGAGCTTGCTGGGCAATGTGTAATTCTAGGTGTTTAAAGTCCTACCTCATAGAGCTATATTAATCCATACCATGCGCTGATGAGGGCCAACCATTCTGAAACAGTCTGTATGCATGTTGAACTAGTGTGGCTCTGTACAGTTAAAGAAAATCTGTAGTGATACAAATACCTCTGGGGGATACTTACCTGGGGGAGGGTAGCCTCTGGATCCTAACAAGGCTTCCACAGTCCTCCTCTGTCCCTCTGTTCAATTTCCGGGACCCCTGAAGAGCGCAATGTAAATTTTTACCTACCATGATCCTGCGCAGGCGCACTAGCGGCTCTCAGTTCGGATTAAGGCGGAAATAGCTGAACCCGATTGGATCCGCTGTATTGCGCAGGTTCGAGCCCTTTGCCCCTGCACAGTGGAGCGGATACAATCGGGTCCGGGTATTTCTGCCTTACCCAAATGAAGAGCTGCTAGTGCGCCAGCGCAGGATCACGGAGAGGTAAATATATCATCCCTTGTCAAGCTTGTTGGGGGAGGTTTTGTGGGAGCCAGCGCTGGATTCATCTAAGCATCAGAGGTCGGGGAAACCTCATTGGGACCCTGAGGCTTCCCCCTCCCGAGGTAAGTATCTCCCAGAGGGTGTTTTTATGTTACATAGTCTCTTTAAGATGGCACATCATTGCATTCCAGCTGTTCCGGAGGTGTGTTTGGCTTAGATGGACAATATTAGCGTCATGTGTATGGTGGTGTTAAGTTAGGAACTTACAGGGTTAGTTAGGGTTAGGCAGAATGTAGCGGATCTTTTTTTAGGCACTTAATACAATACAGTAACATTATGGGGGTGTTAGGGTTTGGTAGTGGTGGTGGGGTGCGTGTGTATGTGTGTGCATGTGTGTGCATGTGTGTGTGTTTTGGGGGGGTGTTAAGGTTAACCCATTCGCGTTCCGTCATTTTCACGTGAGAAATGTTCACCTCCCATTCATTAGCCTATAACTTTATCACTACTTATCACAATGAACGGATCTATATCTTGTTTTTTCCGCCACCAATTAGGCTTTCTTTGGGGGGCATATTTTGCTAAGAGCCACTTTACTGTAAATGCATTTTAACAGGAAGAATAAGAAAAAAATGGAAAAATTCATTATTTCTAAGTTTTCAGCCATTATAGTTTTAAAATAATACATGCCTCCATAATTAAAACTCCCATATTGTATTTGCCCATATGTCCTGGTTATTACACCATTAAAATTATGTCCCTATCACAATGTATGGCGACAATATTTTATTTGGAAATAAAGGTGCATTTTTTCCATTTTGCATCTATCACTATTAACAAGTTTAAAATAAAAAATATATAGAAATATTTCATCTTTACATTGATATTTAAAAAGTTTAGACCCTTAGGTAAATATTTACATGTTTTTTTTTTTATTGTAATGGTTTTTTTTTTATTTATAGTAAACATTTTATTTGGGTAGTTTTGGGAGGGTAGGAGGTAAACAATAGATTTATAATGTAAATGTGTGTTAATTTTTTTTTTTTTACTTTCAGTTGTAGTATTACTACATGAGTTTGTTTACATGACGTCACTCTAAGCGTAACACACGCTTAGAGTGACGCATCGGGGAGGGAACAGCCAGAAAAAGCACAGCTTCCGAGAGAAGCTGTCGCTTTTTCAGCGGGGGAGAGGAATCAGTGATCGGGCACCATAGCCCGATACATTGATTCCGTGGCTACCGAATCCGCAGCCGGGAGTGCGCGTGCACGCGCGCGATCTGCCGCAGGAGCACGCGGTAGCGCGCATGGTTCCTGGACGTAGCTTCTATGTCCAGGAACCAAAATAGTACCTACAGGAAGGTCATGGTTAGGCACTTATAGGGGAGGATTGAAGTTAAAATATTTGCTGGGTAGTGGATAGCATGGCCGGGCCGAGGCATAGGCTGGAGAGGCTCCAGCCTCAGGGCGCAGTGTAGGAGGGGGCGCACAATTCATTCAGCTGTCATTCCTAATTGTGTTTGAAGCAGAAAGAAATAAGAAAAGGGGATACATAGCAGTGACTGCAAGCCAGATAACTAGATATTAAGGTGTTGGGGAGGTTGTGGGCCCTGTGGCGCCTCTTAGTCTAATAGCAATCAGTGTGTGACGGCTGGGGTGGGAGGGATGGAGGGGCGCACTTTGGTGTCTCAGCCTTGGGTGCTGGAGGACCTTGTCCCGCCTCTGGTGGATAGTAGAATATAGGTAATTTAAATGACGCAATGCTTACTTGGAGAAGAGAAGGGGATTTGTCTTGTCATATTTTCCTACATGTTACTACAGTGAGGACACATTCTGCCTAAAAGCTGTTTTTTCTTGTTTTGAAAAATTAAGAACGGCATGCCTGGCGGTGGATAATGTCACACTTTGCAAAGTAGTGTGCAGCGGGAGTGACTCATAAATGCTCGAGGTGCTGGTCTTCATTCTTGTAGCTTCCAGTGGCTTTGTGACATCCCCATACAGCTCCCCAGCGTGTCACCTGACACACATCAGCTAATTGGAGCCATGCGGGGAGGATGCCGCAAAGCCATCGGAAATTACAGGAGTGAAGAAGACTGGCGCCCGGAGCAGTTTTATTTTTAATGCTGGTTGCTTGACTTCTCCAGCTACCAGCAAGAACACATATGTTGTATCAGGCAATCCCCGACTGTGGCGGATAAATGAGACTCAACAGTACAAAAAGTATAATGAGAGCTATATATACATTTAGCTAATTAAGGACAGTGTAACGAATACTTCCTTATTTTCTCATGTGTTACTGCCAGGGGCGTAGCAATAGTCATAGCAGCCAGAGCAGTTGCTATGGGGCCCTGAAAAATAGGGGGCCCAGTCAGTACTAAATGTATTCAACATAAACTTTCTTGTGTTTCTCTACCCTCTGTCTTTGCCGCTTTGCCCATAAATGATGTGCATTGTTAATTGCACAAGACTGTAAATTGCCCAATTAACTCATATCCTTAGTGTAGGAGCAGGTGGCAAAGAGAATCTGTACTGTCCAATTTGTACAATAAAAAAACATACCAATCAAGTCACTGTGATCTCCTGGATCCCTCTTTGCCATTTGCATTCTTTGCCACCACAGTACCAGTAGAAGAGCCATATGCAAATGATTAAGCTTTCATATGTATCAGTTCACATGACACGCAGTTTTGGTAAAGACTGTATCCTGGAACTGCATAACTGCATAACTTGAATTTGTCGATGGCAATCAATTTCCCCACATGTTGGATAGTGGACACCAGGTGAGTAACATCCAATGATGCAGGGTCGGACTGGGCCACAGTAGTACAGTTTTTTTCCTCAGTGGGCCCCGCCTCTAGGTCTCTGGTGGCCCTCCCTCCTTGTCTGACAGAGCTCCAATTGCTGCCTGCAGCACAAAAATTCTCTGCTCAGTGCTGTAATCACTCATGCTGAGAGCAGTGGTGTAGCTAAGGAGCTGTAGGCCTCGATGCAAATTTTACAATGGGCCCCCCCAAGCACTCTATACATAACAATTGATACGACACACCAAAACCTGCCAATGGCAACTACAGTGCCAGAGGGCAAGAAGGGGATGGGAAATAGCTTGTTAATGATTACCACTGTTCAAAGTATCTATAGAAGTGATTATTATGCGCACAGGACCAATAGAGAGGTAATACTGTAGTTGAGGAAGGGCCCTTTGGGGCCCCTTTGGCCCAAGGGCCCCGATGCGGTCGCAACCTCTGCAACCTCTGGGGTCGCAACCTAGTAGGACACTACTTTATATTGAAGGAGGGAGCAGTGTCTATGAATTACAATGCTGCTAAGATCATGTACATTTGGCCCTGTCCATGATACATCATGACCATTCCCACCTTCCGGTGCATGGCCATGCCCTTTTTTCACCGCAATCATGGGATGTGTGGGCCCCAGGTTGAAATTTCTTTGGTGAGCCCCCAGTGTCCCAGTCCGACCCTGCAACGATGTGTAACATGATAGGTTGCAGCGACATCAGAGAACACGCAGAAGAGGGAGTGGATCAAACAGGTATATGACTGAGCAAGCATATCTGCAGATTTGCCAAATAGCTCATCAAGACCTGTTTGAAACAGAAAGTAGCATCTGAAACAGCTCACAATGACCAATGGTTGCACTTTGGACTTTTACTTGTTTTCAGAACCTGTCAGATTTCCCAAATTCTGGCAACATTTCTGGTGCCATATTGTTTGAAGAGTTCCTACGAGAAAGGCAGCAAATTGGATTAATAATGGGATTATTAACCACCCTGGCGTTCTATTAAGATCGCCAGGGCGGCTGCGGGAGGTTTTTTTTTAAATAAAAAAAAAACTATTTCATGCAGCCAACTGAAAGTTGGCTGCATGAAAGCCCACTAGAGGGCGCTCCGGAGGCGTTCTTCCGATCGCCTCCGGCGCCCAGAATAAACAAGGAAGGCCGCAATGAGCGGCCTTCCTTGTTTTGCTTACATCGTCGCCATAGCGACGAGCGGAGTGACGTCATGGACGTCAGCCGACGTCCTGACGTCAGCCGCCTCCGATCCAGCCCTTAGCGCTGGCCGGAACTTTTTGTTCCGGCTACGCTGGGCTCAGGCGGCTGGGGGGACCCTCTTTCGCCGCTGCTCGCGGCGGATCGCCGCAGAGCGGCGGCGATCAGGCAGCACACGCGGCTGGCAAAGTGCCGGCTGCGTGTGCTGCTCTTTATTTGATGAAAATCGGCCCAGCAGGGCCTGAACGGCAGCCTCCGGCGGTGATGGACGAGCTGAGCTCGTCCATACCGCCCGGCTGGTTAATGGTGCATAGTAAAGATGGAAGTACACTAGTCGATTTGCCATCAGATTCGACCAACAGATAGATCCCTCTCTGATCGAATCTGATCAGAGAGGGATCATATGGCCACCTTTACTGCAAACAGATTGTGAATCGATTTCAGCCTGAAACCGATCACAGTTTGTGGAGCTGCCGCTGCTGCCGCTCCCCCCCCCCCCTGCATACATTACCTGTTCCGGCCGGCGCGAGTCCCCGCTGTCTTCTTCTCTGCTCCGGTTCCGCTCCGGCTACTGAACTTCCTGTCCAGAGGAAGTTTAAACAGTAGAGAGTGCTCTACTGTTTAAACTTCCTGCTGGGACAGGAAGTTCTGTGTAGCTCTGGAGCCCAAAGCGGAGAAGAAACGGTCTGGAGCCCGAAGTGGAGAAGAAGACCAGGGGACTCGCGCCGGCTGGAGCAGGTAATGTATTACCGCTGTATTGCGTCGGTCGCCAGGCATTCGAACGCCGCTAACGACGCACTCCTGACCCACCGGCGACCGAGAAAAATCTTCCGCACGGATGGGTCGACGGGAATTGACGGAAAGCGATCGATTTCGGACGGAAATCGATCGTTCTGTCAGCGGTGTGCGTGGCGATTTCACAGCCATTTCGATCACTGTGACCAAAACGGCTGTATGTCGGCAGGAAAATCGTTAGGTGTATGGGCCCCTTAAGTTAAAACCACTGGTTAGCAAGAGAAGTGCATCTAGCTTTATGAGATCTGCACCCCAAATAATTTGTTTTAGGAGAGAATTTTTTTTAATTAGCGAAGCATTGCCTTTTGGGGCTGATATTTGATTGCATATGAAAAACCTATACCCTGACTCTAAGCTCTTATTTTAGTCTGCCTTATTAATAGAACTATACATCTGGCACCAGATTAGTTCTGCTAATGACTGCAGTGAAATCTTATCATGGTGGAAACAGGACTCAAGAAAATGTTTCCATTCATCATTGCACATACAGTGGAAGCGTTGTTCGGTGCCTAGTTTATTTTTGTAAAGACTTATATTCCCAGTCCTTAGTGAATTTACGCTTAGCATTTTCTTCAGCTCGAGCTGTCAGACTTTGGGCAGCCTTGCTCGACTTCACACCTATTAATGTATAATTCCGGACTATGAGCACTTGACTGCTATCTTTTTTTCTCCAATGTCCACTGACTATATCCTTTAATCCAGTATCACAGGGACATTTACAATTTCCTCTCAGGGTCTTTCAGATATGAATGTTTGATTAGTCATTTTAATCATTATGGAATTAATATTGAAGTTTTCACATATGCTGGTAGGCATAAATTATATATATATATTCTTTTTATTAAAGTTTTATAAGACATAGATCTTTAAGCTCAGCCTCATACAGAATTAAAGCTGTTTAGTCTACTGCACAAGTGGAATTATTCTCTGCTCCTTCACTATCTGAGTGCCTGCAGAAGATAAATGATAATATAAAAGACAGCTCTTTTGATAGTTCACTGGTCTGTTTCTTACTAGAAATGGAATTAGGTTTTCTCTTCACAGATCAGACTTTTTACTTTAAATGTGAAATTTATTTATTGCCTTGACAAATAAAGCCATCAGAAAAGTGATAATTACCACTGTGTAGTTTTAAATTGCGTTATAATGAGATTTCATCATGTTCACCTCTGTCACATGTAGTCTGTGAACATGATCACATATTGAGAATCTAAGCCTAGGGCAGCTTTATAGATTTCATTTTCTGCATAATGGTCTCGGATAAGATTGATATTAAGTTATGTATATGGAAATACAGTTGAAGCCCAAATTATTACCCCACCCGTCAGGAATTATGGAACACTTCCCAATGTTTGCAGCATTGATTAACCTGGATATATTCAAACATTCTCCAGTGCTATTAAGGCGCTTTTGGTATGTTTGATATAAAATACATGTTTAGATGTGCTTTATATAAAATAAAGTAAGAATGGGGTGGTCAAAAATATTATTCCCATGTGAATGTTTGCTTTCAAAACACACCTACAGTATTTAACTATCGGCTTTGAAACCACATATGTGCAGTCACTTGGTTTCCTGACAACACCTGCAGTCAATTGGCTTCTTAACAACCCCAAGGAACAGGACACTTGAAAACATGAGAGGGACTACTGTTGGTCACTATGCTAAAGACAAAGGAAATCAGTCTGGAGCTCAAAAAGAAGACATTATAGGCTCATGATAAGGGGGAAGGCTACACTGCCATTTCCTAGCGATTCACAGTGTCTACAACTGCTGTATGTTGCATCATTGCCAAGTACAAGGAGGAAAATTCTGTAAGAAACAAACCTGGCCGTGGCCGTATGTGCAAGATTTCTAGAACTCTAGAGAGGAAAATAGTCAGAGATTTCAGCAATTATCTGCAGATATCTGCCATGAGGATTGTTGCTGACCTGGCCTCTTCTGGAGTTGATGTTTTAAGGAACACAGTTGTGAGGGCTCTTCATTGTGGTAGGCTTCAGGGCCAATGTCTCAGAAGAACCCCTGTACTCAAAAAGCGGCACATCACAACCTGATTCAGTTTGGCCCGTGAACATTTAAACGATTAAGATGAGTTTTGGAAGTCTCGGTTTTGGTCTGATGAGACTAAACTGGAACTGTTCAGGCACATGGTTCTGAAATTGTGGCAATGAACCTGTATGCAGATGGGTGATGAGTTGGGTATTCTAAGAGTGGCATAGCTACAGGGTCATTGGTCTCAGTGCAAATTTTACATTAGTCCACCAACCAGTAGTGTATGTATAATAATTGCATGATGCAGACCACAGCCTTAAGTTTACCGTAGAACGAGTCGTTTTAAATTGTTGATAGTCCCACCTCCTGTTACTATAAAGGAGAGCTAGTCTGTTGATACATTTATACCAGAAGAAAAGTGATCAGACCACCACTCATAAGACTTATAAGAGTATAAATATTTTTTAAAGATCAAAAAAAAATCATAAATGTATTCCCCTTTAAACACCAAACCCCTTTAGGGTTTGTTCACACTACAAGAGCTTTTATGAGCGCTTTGGGATTTTAAAAGCTCTTGCTAATGTTATCCTATGTGTGTGTTCACACTGGAGCGATGTGATTTTGTAAAAATCCCCCATAGCATTGCATTAGCAAGAGCTTTTCAAATCTCTAGCACTTGTAGTGTGAACCAGCCCTTAAAGGGATACTGTAGGGGGTCGGGGAAAATGAGCTGAACTTACCCGGGGCTTCTAATGGTCCCCCGCAGACATCCTGTGCCCGCACAGCCACTCACCGATGCTCCGGCCCCGCCTCCGGTTCACTTCTAGGATTTCAGACTTTAAAGTCTGAAAACCACTGCGCCTGCGTTGCCATGTCCTCGCTCCCGCTGATGTCACCAGGAGTGTACTGCGCAGGCACAGACCATACTGGGACTACACAGTACACTCCTGGTGACATCAGCGGGAGCGAGGAGACGGCAACGCAGGTGCATTGTTTTTCAGACTTTAAAGTCTGAAATTCCAGAAGTGAACCGGAGGCGGGGCCGGAGCATCAGTGAGTGGCTGCGCGGACACAGGATGTCTGCGGGGGACCATTAGAAGCCCCGGGTAAGTTCAACTCATTTTCCCCCGACCCCCCTACCCCCCTACAGTATCCCTTTAAAAAACAAATACTGAGCATACCATCAGGAACACTCCCAATTATTTCACCACTTGCTCTACCAACACAAACTAAAATGCATACTTTGATCAGCCAATGATATATCGCTAATTGTATGTCTGTGTCCCAGGCAGGATATGAGGATAAAGGCAACTGCCGCTTTTTTAAATTATGCTGTGTCTATGGTGGTTTCAAAGTCCTTTGTAATGTTTTGCTTTTTACCTCACCTCGGACCATCACCTCTCAGTATGCTTTATTCTAGTATGTTTAAGCAGCATATACTTACTGTAAACGGGCCTAACTCATTTCGATTGGTAAGTCCACATCCCCCTTCCAGTGGGTAGAATGCTATTAAACAATACTCAAGTTCTTTCTAACTCACCACTCTGGTTATGTTAAAATTATTTTGAGTATTTGTTTGCTTGCTGGTGGTTAAAAAGGCATTTTATTTTCAAGCTGTGAAAATATCACTTAGGAGATAAAGTGAAAAAGTGAATTGCATATGGCCCCAGGTGAAGAAAGCAAAAGGCTAACAGATTAGGCTGCGAAGCTCAACATCTGATGCAGATATGAATGTATGTCTACAGGGTACCCTATACTAAGTTACATGAATGTCTGTAGAAGTGCATTCGAATGTTTCCATTCTAGGAGCATAGCAGACATTTTCTGGAAGAGAATTCAAATGAAATTTAAAATCTGTGAGAAGCTCTGGGCTCAAAAGTGAGAAGAGGTCACAAATCTGAAGGATAGAAGGGTTTTATGGGAGGATGCAAGATTATATCAGAAAATTAGAGAATACGTTTAAGGAGGGGATTTAACTTGTGAAGAACTTTTAACTTTTACGTTTTAACTAGATCCTTTCAGTAATTAGTGGCCAGTGGTGGGGCTGGCAAGGAGTAGTAGCATCAAATTTGATCAAATAATGCTGCGCCCCCTAGATAAAAAAATAATAACATCAACAGTCAATCCCCTACTGATCACCACAGGCTTAGCTGCCAATAAAGTCTCTAAAAGTTCCAAGTAACAACTGGAGTCGCTGTGTTGAATCCTCTTAAGAAATCTTGAATCACATAAATCCACTGCGCGCTACCATATCAGATTTTTACCACCAATTGACAGGTGGAATTCAGGCTCAATTTGTGGTACTCCAGGCTCATCAGTAATCCACATCCATAGTGTCATAAAATTAGGTGTTTATTCCTCAATAAAACACATTAAAAACATTCATAGCGTAACATGTATGTTCAAATAAAACCACACTGTGCCTCTCGCGCCCGAATGCACTTACAAGCTCCAAGATGGATGTAAAGTATTTCACAGCGGCAGAGCTGTTAGGTCTCAAGTATCAGATGCGAGGTTCGTCCGCGGCGTCCCGCTTGATCGATCCCCACGACCACCAGCCTGCCTGGATTTCTGTGCTGTGTGTCAGGCGTACTGGCTCCGCCCTACGCGTTTCGTCATACGACTCATCAGGGGCCCCACCGCCTAATTTTATGACACTATGGATGTGGATTACTGATGAGCCTGGAGTACCACAAATTGAGCCTGAATTCCACCTGTGAATTGGCGGTAAAAATCTGATATGGTAGCGCGCAGTGGATTTATGTGATTCAAGTAGTAGCATCAAATGAGGTGTAAAAAAGGTGCATGAGTTGAGAAGGAAAAGTTCAGTAGGGATTGCAGAGGTGCCAGTCTGTTTTTTAGTAGGTCACAATGCAGGATGTTAGTAAAGACAAATAATGCTTAGGGATGAATGAAGGAAGAAATTAATTTACGAAACATGTTTGAGATGGTTGTAGTAGGAGGCAGTTAATAATATGATATGTGGCTTAGATGAGAGCTCAGAGTCAAGTATTACTCCAAACAGTAGGCATTAGGAGTTAAGTTTATTGGGGTGTTTGTTTTTTTTACATTTAGAGCAACTAATGTTGGGGAGGAAATGGTGGAAAGATCATAATTACGGTTTACTCAAATTAAGTTTGAGGGGATGGGATTACATGAATGAGGAAACAGCAGATAAGAAAGTTGGGAGCTGGAGACAGTAGTGTACAGCGGTCAGGAGATGAGTGAAAGATTTGGATGTTATTTCAGAGGTGATACTGTAAACGAAAAGAGTATATTAATTGTTCAAGGCCATGAACATAGATGGAGAAGAGGAAAGAATCTTGTGTGGTACACTAACAAATAACAAGAGAGGAGAAGGAGTTAGTATTCGAGTTGAAGAATGTCTTCTGAGGTAGGGTTCCTAGTAATGAGAGAGTCTAGAGAAGCACAGAATGGCTTACAGGCAAACATTACTATGGCTCAGAGTCTGCATGGCTTTGGCCCTCTAGCTATGGAAATACCAGTCACTGTCAGGTTTGTTGTGATATTAGTATTCAATGGATGGTGCATGAAGGGTTAACAAGAAGAAAATCGAGCAGAAAAAAATACTGGTAGTTTTATCACAGTGCATTAAATCACTGGGCAAATTGCAGAAAATTCTCAGTGTTCATGAAGCTTACTTTACATTGGGGGCCACTTGTAGTTGTGTTTCTAATCCAAATATATTTTTAAAGAAACAGCACACACACCTTTAAACACATACATTTCTAAAAAGCTTTGATATGCCTGTCTAGCATTCGTGGAGGAGAAATAAATATATACTTTAACAGAAAAGCATTAGTTAAATCAATGTGGACAGTAATGTCTGCCTGGGTTAAGTGTGCTGTGATGTATACTGCCTTACTGCCAAATGCCAATGTTTGTATTATGGCAAAACGGGAGCTGGATGTGGTTCTGCATCATGCACCACTTTCATTTTGTGGTATGTGACTTTCAGTATAAAGGCAAGTAGAGATTTTGTAAATAAAAAAACAAAAAACTAAATAGGATAGTTTTACATCAGTGGTCAAGCAATATTTATGAATTAACAATGCTAACTGTTTGCTCTAAGTGTGGTTAACAATGCTTGAATATTTGTATTTTTATAGAATCAACTCTTCTTTGGTTCTCAGTAATGTGTGTTAATTCTGATTTACTAAATGTCCTACCCAGAATGACAAGCATATTTGAATTTTGATTGCAATGACCTTTCTTTGTATTCACTTGCAGAGCCGGAATTTATAGCATAAAGCGGCATAAAATGTCTTTAAAATTACTGAGTAAACTCTGTGAGATAAGCTGCTTTCTTTCATTGCCTGTGATTGCTGATAACATCTGTGTACCTAACTGTTCTCTGGAAGAATATTGCACATTGGAATAAAATATGTACTGCATTCAGCACATTCTGAATTTTTTTTTTTTTTTATGGAACTGAAGCTGTCCATATATATTCTGTTTCTGTACTAGTACAGTCAATTATTGCAGCTAGTGATGAAGAAAAATAGCAGTTCACAAATGACTGATAAGTAGTACAGAACAGTGTATTTGTTGATGGTTGGGGGTGGGGGGCACTAGATTGTGCTATACTCTCTATGTACCCTCTGGGCTGAGGGAATAAAGGAGGTGGATAGAAGGAGGCACAGAAAGATGCAGAAGTAGGCACAAAGGGACAGAATGAGGCACAAAGGGGACAGAGGGAGGCAGAGGTGACAAAGAGGGACAGAAGGAGTCTATATGGAGACAGAAGGAGGCACAGGTGGCACAAAGTGAAAGAAAGCAAAACGGAGGGTAGAAGTAGGCACAAAAGAAGACACAGGATGCAGAGGTGGTACAGAGGGACAGAAGGATGTACAAAGGGAGACAAAAGGGGCAGAGGTGGCACAGACGGGACAGAAGGAGGCAAAATGGAAGACAGAAGGAGGTACAGGGGGGCAGAGGGAGACACAGATGGACGTACAAGGGGGAGAGGTGTCCCAGGGGATAGAAGGAGGCACACATGGAGACAGAAGTAACAGAAGGAAGCACAAAGGGGGACAGAATAAGGCACAGTGGGACAGAGGGATGCTCAGGGGGACAGAGGGACTGACACAGGGGCAGAAGTGGCATAGTGGAGGCTATCTGAACCTGGAGGCACAGTGGAGGCTATCTGAACCTTGTGATGTCTGCTCTCCAAGTATCGGCGATGCTGCTGATCTTCAAGACACTGCTTCTTGCTGCTGCTAGAGATGGCTCGAACCTCCAATTTTAGGTTTGCAAACCTCGAACGCGAACCTCCGCAAAAAGTTTGGTTTGCAAGAACTTTTCGAACCGCAATAGACTTCAATGGGGAGGCGAACTTTGAAAACTAGAAACATTTATGCTGGCCACAAAAGTGAAGGAAAAGATGTTTTAATGGGTCTAACATCTGAGTTTTTGCATGGATGAGTGGGATACACGCCAGAAGTCCCTGGGAAAAATCTGGATTTGACGCACAGCAGCGTTTTAAGGGCAGAAATCACATGACATGCTAAATTGGAGGCCTAAAGTGCTTTAAAACATCTTGCGTGTATACATCAGGTAGTGTAATTAGTGTACTGCTTCACACTGACAGACCAAACTCACTGTGTAACGCAGCGCACATAGCTGTTTGTGTAGTGATGGCCGTGCTGGACTGGTGCGCACCATGACGAGAGTGCAGGTGATGCCGGCTTTCCAGCCCATATGGTCACCAGGCTGAGGTAGCTCAATGACAGAACAGTGACTGCCCAGCTGATCAAATTTGGTCTGTCCACAATGAAGCAACGACCTTATTATCCTGGGTGTGCCCCCCCCCCCCCCCGAGACACTCATATAGCTGTCGGTCATTGCTTCATTATGATACGCAAGCCCCTTTACCGCAGCAAGGTAACGATCTACGAAGGTGAATTGACACATGTACATGCCTTTTGATTTGTTGTTGCAGCTGCAGTGCAGTCAGAAAAATTAGGCAGGCATGTACACGCACCAGAAAAATTACAATTCAGGAGTCCGCCTGGAGTCCTGGACCCTGTTGGTGGTGGTGGAGAAGGCAGTCAAACGGCCTGCAGGCAGAGATGCTGTGTGGGGACCGACTTAGTCATGGGGCAGGCAGTCACACGGCGTGCAGGCAGAGATGCTGTGTGTGGGGACTGACTTAGTCTTCAGGCGGGCAGTAGTCCTCCGGGATCCATGCCTCATTCATTTTGATAAAGGTGAGGTACTTAACACTTTTGTGACCTAGGCGACTTCTCTTCTCAGTGACAATGCCTCCAGCTGCACTGAAGGTCCTTTCTGACAGGACGCTTGAGGCAGGGCAGACAGAAGTTGGATGGCAAATTGTGACAGCTCTGGCCACAGGTCAAGCCTGCGCAGCCAGTAGTCCAGGGGTTCATCGCTGCTCACAGTGTCTACATCCACACTTAAGACCAGGTAGTCAGCTACCTGCTGGTCCAGGCATTGGTGGAGGGTGGATCCTGAAGAGCTAAGGCGAGGCATTGGACTAAAGAATGTCCGCATGTCCGACATCACCATGAGATCGCTGGAGCGTCCTGTCCTTGCCTGCATGGACATTGGAGGAGGAGGATTACTGGCAGTGGCACCTCTATTCTGTTGTGCTGTGACATCACCCTGAAATGCACTGTAAAGCATAGTTGCTAGCTTGTTCTGCATGTGCTGCATCCTTTCTGCCTTCTGGTGATTTGGAAACATCTCCACCCCTTTGTGCCTATACCGAGGGTCTAGTAGCGTGGCCACCCAGTACAGCTCATTCCCCTTGAGTTTTTTCATACGGGGGTCCCTCAACAGGCTGGAAAGCATGAAAGCCGCCATCTGCACAAATTTGGATGCAGACGTAGTATCCATCTCCTCTTGCTCTTCCTCAGTGTTGTCAGCTAAGTTCTCCTCCTCTCCCCAGCCACAAACAATACCATGGGAATGTTGAGCAGCACAGCCCCCTGCGACATCTGCTGCGGTTGTGCTTCTGCAGCCTCCTCCTCCTTCAAAGAAACACCTTCCTCATCATCCGAGTCTGCCTCCTCTTCCCCACACGACTCTTCCTCCTCCTCCCCCCTCTGTGCTGCCGCAGGTGTTGAGGAATCATCTGCTTCTGCTGAGAATTGATCCCACAACTCTTCCTCCTGTTCCTGTTCACACTCCTCCCCAGCTTGATCCACCACTCTACGCACGGCACGCTCCAGAAAGAAAGCATATGGGATCAAGTCGCTGATGGCGCCTTCACTGCGACTCACCAGGTTTGTCACCTCCTCAAACAGCCACATGAGCCTGCAGGCATTTCGCATGAGTGTCCAGTACTTCGGCCAGAACATCCCCATCTCCCTAGAGCATGTCCTTTGACTGTAGTTGTAGAGATACTGTTTGACAGCTTTCTCCTGTTGTAACAGGAGGTTGAACATCAGGAGCGTTGAATTCCAGCAAGTCGGGCTATCGCAAATGAAGCGTCTCACCGGCAATTTGTTTCTCAGCTGAATATCGGCAAAGCGTGCCATGGCCGTGTAAGTCCTGTAAGCCTGGGTACTTAGACACAAATCTTTGAATTATGAGATTCAGCACATGTGCCATGCAGGGTACATGTGTCAACTTTCCCAAATTCAAAGCCGAAATGAGATTACTGCTGTTGTCACACACCACGTTGCCGATCTCCAGTTGGTGCGGGGTCAGCCACTGTCCACCTGTTTGTCCAGAGCAGCCAGGAGAGCTGCTCCAGTGTGACTCTCCGCTTTGAGGCAAGAGATGTCTAAGATGGCGTGACACCGTCGTACCTGGCATGCAGCATAGGCCCTGGGGAGCTAGGGCTGTGTAGTTGGAGAGGAGATTGCAGCACCAGTAGAGTTGAACTGCCACTTAGCCATGGAGGAGTAGGACAACAGCGAAGAGGATGTAGCAGGAGGAGAGGAGGTGGCAGCAGGCCTGCCTGCAAGCGGTGGAGGTTTCACAACTAGGTCCACTGCACAGCCTCGTACTCCCTGCTTGCCAGTAGTCACCAGGTTGACCCAATGGACTGTGTAAGTAATGTACCTGCCCTGACCGTGCTTGGCAGACCAGGCATCCGTGGTCAGATGGACCCTTGACCCAACGCTGTGTGCCAGAGATGGCACCACTTGCCTTTCAACTTCACGGTACAGTTTGGGTATCACCTTTTTTGAGAAATAAGTGCGGCCTGGTATCTTCCACTGCGGTGTCCCAATGGCCACACATTTTCGGAAGGCCTCAGAGTTCACCAGCTGGTGCGGTAACAGCTGGCGAGCTAACAGTTCCGCCAAGCCAGCTGTCAGACACCGGGCAAGGGGGTAACTGGCAGATATTGACTTCTTCAGCTCAAAGATTTCACTGACTGACACCTGGCTGATGCTGTGTGCAGAGGAACAAGAACCACTCAAGTTGAGAGGCGGAGTGGAGGAGGGTGGCTGTGATTGTGAAGGTGCAAGGGAGAAAGCGGCTGAATATGATCCACCTGAAGGAGGAAGAGGAGAAGGAGGGTGGCTTTGCTTTTGTGTGCTGCTTTTCCTCAGGTGGTCTTCCCATTGCAGTTTGTGCCTTTTCTCCATGTGCCTTCATAATGCAATTGTCCCTACGCGGGTGTTGGCCTTTCCACAGCTCAATTTTTGGTGGCAGAGAGAACAGATGACATTGCTCTGATCTGAGGCAGACACACAAAAACATTTCCACACCACTGAGCCCAGGGGTGTTGCCACTATGGGGGCATCAGCAGCTGACGTTGAAGGGCATGTTGGCTGGCTGTCCATAGGTGGTGATACATGGCGCCGGACACTGCCACTAGCTGTTTCTGACGACGAGCTCCCCCTGCTTCTTTCAGGAACTCGTCTCCTCCTACTCCTCTCTGACTCCCCCTCTGAACTATCCTCTTGGTCATCTTGTCTATGAGAATCCCACGTGGCATCCATATCATCATAATCATCATAATCATCCTCACCAGCTTCGCTTGCCTCAGACACCTCATAAACTGTACTTCATCATCCTCCTCCTCACACGTTACGTCCATAGTGTCACCTATCTCAGACATATGAGGTGGTGTAACTTGCATAGCGCCTTCATCTTGTTGTAACAATAATGGCTGTGAAACAGTGAATTCCCCACCAAATAACTCCTGTAAAGTGTCAAATGCAGTGGATGTGGTGCTTGTAGTAGCGCTGGTGGCAGCGGAAGATGAGGTGTTCTGTGTTAAAAAGTCAACCACGACCTGACAATCTTGGGAGTTGATGGGACGTGCCTTCTTCAGAACACTATACTTTGGGCCAGGGCCACACGAAATCACGTCAGCACGACCTCAAACAGAAATGCCGGGTGGCCTGCCTCTGGCTCTGCCTCTGCCTGTTGTTTTGTCCATATCGGGGGGTGAAGTGAAAGGTATGCACTGACTTGACTAATACAATGTGCAGTCACACAGGTGCAGTGAAAGGTATGCAGTGACTGGTATTACAATACAATGTGCAGCTGTCACACAGGTGCAATTAACAGGTATGCACAGACTGGTATATTACACAGCGTGCGGTCACACAGGTACTGTGAACAATTATGCAATAACTAGTATTACAAATGTGCAGCTATCACACACACAGGTACTGTGAACAGGTGCAGGGACTGGTGGTATATAACACTGCATGTGCTCACGTAGGTAGGTAGGTAGGTAGGTATGTAGGTGCACTGAACAGGTGGGTATGCAGTGATTTTGTATTACAAATGTGCAGCTGTCACACACACAGGTACCGTGAACAGGTGCAGCAACTGACTGGTATATAACACTGTGTTCACTCACGTGTGTAGGAAGGTGCACTGAACAGGTGGGTATGCAGTGATTGGTATTACAAATGTGCAGCTGTCACACACACAGGTACCATGAACAGGTGCAGCGACTGGTAGTATATAACACTGCGTGTGCTCATGTAGGTAGGTAGGTGCACTGAACAGGTGGGTATGCAGTGATTGGTATTACAAATGTGCAGCTGTCACACACACAGGTACCATGAACAGGTGCAGCGACTGGTGGTATATAACACTGCGTGCGCTCACGTAGTTAGGTAGGTGCACTGAACAGGTGGGTATGCAGTGATTGGTATTACACAAGTGCAGCTGTCACACACAGGCAGTCACTGAATGTGCTGGGCCTGGCAGTGGCAGTGGCACAGTAGGAATTAACAAGGGGCCAAGGTCCAGCAGCTGCGACTGACTGACAGGGCTGTATATGCAATCACAAGAACAACATTAGCTCTCAAAAGAGCTGTTGAGGATGAGGAGTGCTTTTTAGCAATATGTATCAGCAAGAAGGAGCAACCTAACAGGCCTAACACAAGAGCCTAACTAAGCTTTTCCTATGTCAGCAGGTTCTCTCCCTTCTCTAATTACTGCAGCCACACAAGTGAGTGAAAAGGCTGACGCTGCCTGCGTTTTATAAGGGGGGGGGGGGGGGCAGCTCCAGAAAGGAGTTTAGCCTGATTGGCTACCCTGTGTCTGCTGACTGTGATGTAGAGAGTCATAGTTGACCCTAATGATGTAGTATAGGGGCGGGTCGAACTCGCATATAGTTCGAGGTTCACCGCGAACGCGAACCACCAAAGTTCGGTGAATACGTTCGCGGTCGAACCGGTCGGGCCATCTCTAGCTGCTGCACACACGCAGCAGAAGCTGGTGATCGAACCCCTGCGGGATGGAGCTCCTGTGGGGGGGCTTTTTAGGGGCTGAGTTATGTTTGGAGGTGAGACTTTATCTTGGGACATGGTGCCCCCCCCCCCCCCCCGGACCAATGGCACTCCAGTCAAAGGCCTGGAATGCCTTTGTTAAAAACAAACCTGCTGACAGCCTCCTGTGAAAAAGTGGTTGGAAAGCTACTGAAGATGTTAAATTGAATTTGTGTTTGAAGCTGAAGGAGCCGTATTGATGATAGAGCATGGATATTAACAGGGGCTAATAAGATTATTATAGGGGTGTTTTATTAGGTTTCTAAAACTAGATATTAATCCACCAAAGAAGCAATAAATACCGTACTTTTCTGACTATTAGACGCTCCTGACCATAAGACACACCTAGGTTTAGAGGACAAAAACCATGGAAAGAAAAATATATACTAAACCTGGTGCATCCATGGTGAAGGGGCATCTTGTGGATTATGCCCCTTTAATACCTCATGCCCCCTTGTACCTCCCTGTGTTGTCTCCCTTGTGTCCCTATGTGTCTACCACTGTCCTTCTCTGTGCCCCGTTGTGTTCACATTGTGTCCTACTCTATGGCCCTTTGTGTCCCCCTGTGTCTTCAGTTTGTCCCCCGTGTCCTCCTCTGCATGGGCACAGTACAGGGGGTCCCCAACATTGCGGCGGGTTGGAGGGTCATATTGGCAGGCGTTCACAAGTCAGGAACTCCTTGCATTTGGACTCTAAGACTCAGTGACTTTTTCCACCCACTTTTGGGGGAGAAAAAGTGAGTCTTATAGTTCAGAAAATACAGTAAGTACAGTAAAGTGTATATTGGCCGATCCAATGTATCAGCAGCAAAAAAACCAAGCATGCTTCAATATACATACTCTGTGTTCTACCAAAAAGAAGATTGGCACCTCTCCAGTCCCTACTAAACTCGGCTGTCCATCTCCTTCACCTCTCCTGCTGCTCCTCTGAGGCAGCCCCTCTCTGCCAATCTCTCCATTGGTTACCAATTACTCAAAGGATCCAATTTAAACTCCTTTTACTTTCCTACAAAGCTCTTCACAAGTTTTCACCTTCGTACAGTTCCTCATTAATCTCCAGATACCATCCCACCCAGAACCTTTGCTTCTCCCAGGAGGCCCTCTTATCCTCTAGCTTGGTCACCTCCTCTCACTTCCGCATCCTGGACTTCTCATGAATGTCCCCACCACTTTGGAACTCTCTTTCCCAGCATGTTCCGAGCCTGGAAACCATTCAAACGTGCTCTCAAACACACATTTTCAAACAAGCCTATTATTTTCTGTTGGCCTTATCCGCTAACTCCTGTGTCTCCTTCCCTAGTGTTTTCACTCCACTACCCTACAGGTCAGTATTTCTCAGAACTGTTCTCATGACCCCCCCAATGGTGCATGTTTTGCAGGCAACCTCACCTATGCACAGGTTTGGGTAGTTAGTGTATCAGCTACATGGAATCCACCTAGCTGAGACATAGGTGAGGTTGCCTGCAAAACATGCACCATTCTGGGGTCACGAGGACAGGTTTGAGAAATATTGCTCTGGATTGTAAGCTTGTAAAGGCAGTTGGGTCTTCCTATTGTTTCTTATTTTGTTGTAATTTATCATATGAACTTGTACCAATTTTAGTGGTACCTCAAACCACACATTACCTGTGTATGTATTTGCACTTGTACAGTATTTCTGGAAGTCATGATTGTTCACTGTTTTGAACTTCCCATGTATCCATATTCCCCCATATTTGCTTTATACTATATACAGTGCTACAGAAGATGTTGGCGCTATATAAATAAAAATAATAATAATACATGGGTTCTACTACCATGAGCAATCTCACTGAAAGAGACAATTTAGCTTGTCACTCAGCCCCACCCCCCCCCCCAAAAAAAAATGAAAAATTGAAAAACTCTTGTGATCCAATTCTATGATTAGTCCAATGCTTCCAAGTTCTGTGATTGGACTAAAAATACCGAATTGTGGTAAATCGAATTTCCCAACTACTGAAATTTCAATATACATACATACATAATATACATACACACACACCAGGCTTCCGGGGTCCTGTTTATACCAAGTCTCACGTAATTCCTCAGAGGCAGGCTGGAACTTTTACATCAGCAGAGTCTGCAGACAAATGCTGTCTCGCTTAGAAAATGGCCAGATAAGACAGAGGACATTGCTAAAGGAAAAGGTTGGAAATGGTTTTAAAATATTACTGCTTATTTGGTAGTCAGTCAAAAGCAAGCTTAAGGGGAAAAAAGAATGATGGAAGGCTTCATCTGCTGTAATGTGCTGTAATTATGGCATTTCTGGTGACAGGCACACTTTGTGATACAGCGAATATAAAGGAAACATGAAAGATGAAAGCTATGTTTGGATATTGAGACTGGAAGGGTACAGTGTATTAAAAAGGACAAGAAGCGAGCAGATGGACTTTTGTAGAGGGCTGCTTTGTATGATACTTTACATTTTATTGAAAAAAAAGAAGAAAAAGAGAAACACATTTTTAATAAACAGAGTGAAAGGAATTCTTTCCTTTCCCCAACTGTGTCTATTCTGCCCACTGTTTTTACAGCAACAAATCCAGCATATTTCTACCTTCCATCCTAATTTGTACTACTGATGTAATAAAATGTATGCTTAGAAAATGTGCAATAATTATTATTCATTGGTATGGGGATCTGCTAAACTTTTATGTGTTGAGCTTGAGTGGGCAGCATCCTCTTTTCTAATTTGTTGTCTATACAAGTTTGCAGTTTGCATCCCTCTATTTCTTGTAGAGCATGAGATGCAAATTTTTTGAGCTTGTTATTGGGCCAATTGAATTTGTTAGGCAGTACAATTGATTAACCCAATGCCATGCTGCACACAATTTACATTAAATTTGCAAGCTAGTCCAAACAAGTAGGATCTCATTGATTGTCGCTATTGATTGTTATATTGTAGCTTTTATTATTGTTAAATAATAATAATAGCAATTAATAATTTATTCCCCGCAGGTCTTTCCGGATTTTAGGGTCTAAAAGCGGTGCAATTTTTTGCCGGCTTTTAAACCCTAAAACAGGGGTGAAAAAAATCACACCGCACATCTGCAGCAGCCTCAACACTTACTCACCTCCCTGGGATCCAGCGCTGCAGTTTTCTCTCCGTCCTCTGGGTGGAGCTGTAACCCTGTAGATCGTCGTCTTTCGTCATGACAACAAACTGCGGTGAGAACACCCGAGGGATGCAGAGACTCGGAGGACAGGAAGGAGAATGGCTGCCGGCATCTGGATCCTCTGGGAGGTGAGTGTAAATGCCCGCTGCGTGCTATGCTCTGCACAGCCCTGCTGGCGACTACCACGAGTCATGCTCGGTGTTACCGCTCCTGGCTTATTTTTTCCACCCCGAGCCTGACTCCTGATAATCGCCAAGGATGTTAATAATGGTACACCAAAAACAGGTTTAATTTGGACATAGAAACACAGCTGTAATTTGGCAAGGCTAGCTAATATGCATTTTCACTGCATCTTGAGTATGTATGTACCATGAAGCTTCGTACTCACCACCTGACAGTGACATCCCCATGACAACGTTCATTAAGTGACACCTCTTCCTGCTCACAACGTCATGTGACTACATGACAGGCGTTAACAGGAAGTAAGCGATTGCGGTACTTTGCACGGAGTTGTCTGGGACCTTAACCACTTCAGGACCACAGTCTTTTCGCCCCTTAAGGACCAGAGCCTTTTTCTCCATTCAGACCACTGCAGCTTTCACGGTTTATTGCTCGGTCATACAACCTACCACCTAAATGAATTTTACCTCCTTTTCTTGTCACTAATACAGCTTTCTTTTGATGCTATTTGATTGCTGCTGCGAGTTTTACTTTTTATTATATTCATCAAAAAAGACATGAATTTTGTCAAAAAAATGACTTTTTTAACTTTCTGTGCTGACATTTTTCAAATAAAGTAAAATTTCCTATACATTTGAGCGCGAAAGTTATTCTGCTACATGTCTTTGATAAAAAAAAAAACATTCAGTGTATATTTATTGGATTGGGTAAAAGTTATAGCGTTTACAAACTATGGTGCCAAAAGTGAATTTTCCCATTTTCAAGCATCTCTGACTTTTCTGCGCACCTGTCATGTTTCATGAGGGGCTAAAATTCCAGGATAGTACAAATACCCCCCAAATGACCCCATTTTGGAAAGAAGACATCCCAAAGTATTCAGTGAGAGGCATGGTGAGTTCATAGAAGATTTTATTTTTTGTCACAAGTTAGCGGAAAATGACAGTTTGTGACAAAAAAAAAAAAAAAAAAAAAAAGTTTCCATTTCTTCTAACTTGCGACAAAAAAAAATGAAATCTGCCACAGACTCACTATGCTCCTCTCTGAATACCTTGAAGTGTCTACTTTCCAGAATGGGGTCATTTGTGGGGTGTGTTTACTGTCCTGGCATTTGGGGGGTGCCTAATTGTAAGCACCCCTGTAAAGCCTAAAGATGCTCATTGGACTTTGGGCCCCTTAGCGCAGTTAGGCCGCAAAAAAGTGCCACACATGTGGTATTGCCGTACTCAGGAAAAGTAGTATAATGTGTTTTGGGGTGTATTTTTACACATACACATGCTGGGTGGGAGAAATATCTCCGTAAATGACAATTTTTTTATTTTTTTTACACACAATTGTCTATTTATAGAGATATTTCTCCCACTCAGCATGGGTATGTGGAAAAATACACCCCAAAACACATTATACTACTTCTCCTGAGTACGGCGATACCACATGTGTGGCACTTTTTTGCACCCTAACTGCGCTAAGGGGCCCAAAGTCCAATGAGTACCTTTAGGATTTCACAGGTCATTTTGAGAAATTTCGTTTCAAGACTACTCCTCACGGTTTAGGGCCCCTAAAATGCCAGGACAGTATAGGAACCCCACAAATTACCCCATTTTAGAAAGAAGACACCCCAAGGTATTCCGTTAGATGTATGGTGAGTTCATAGAAGATTTTTTTTTTTTGTCACAAGTTAGCGGAAATTGATTTTAATTGTTTTTTTTCACAAAGTGTCATTTTCCGCTAACTTGTGACAAAAAATAAAATCTTCTATGAACTCGCCATTCTCCTAACGGAATACCTTGGGGTGTCTTCTTTCTAAAATGGAGTCATTTGTGGGGTTCCTATACTGCCCTGGTATTTTAGGGGCCCTAAACCGTGAGGAGTAGTCTTGAAACCAAATGTGGCAAAATGACCTGTGAAATCCTAAAGGTACTCATTGGACTTTGGGCCCCTTAGCGCACTTAGGGTGCAAAAAAGTGCCACACATGTGGTACCGCCGTACTCAGGAGAAGTAGTATAATGTGTTTTGGGGTGTATTTTTACACATACCCATGCTGGGTGGGAGAAATATCTCTGTAAATGACAATTATTTGATTTTTTTTACACACAATTGTCCATTTACAGAGAGATTTCTCCCACCCAGCATGGGTATGTATAAAAATACACCCCAAAACACATTATACTACTTCTTCTGAGTACGGCGATACCACATGTGTGACACTTTTTTGCAACCTAGGTGCGCTAAGGGGCCTAACGTCCTATTCACAGGTCATTTTGAGGCATTTGGATTCTAGACTACTCCTCACGGTTTAGGGCCCCTAAAATGCCAGGGCAGTATAGGAACCCCACAAGTGACCCCATTTTAGAAAGAAGACACCCCAAGGTATTCTGTTAGGAGTATGGTGAGTTCATAGAAGATTTTTTTTTTGTCACAAGTTAGCGGAAAATGACACTTTGTGAAAAAAAAAAACAATACATATCAATTTCCGCTAACTTGTGACAAAAAATAAAATCTTCTATGAACTCATCATACACCTAAAAGAATACCTTGGGGTGTCTTCTTTCTAAAATGGGGTCACTTGTGGGGTTCCTATACTGCCCTGGCATTTTAGGGGCCCTAAACCGTGAGGAGTAGTCTTGAACCCAAATGTCTCAAAATGACCTGTGAAATCCTAAAGGTACTCATTGGACTTTGGGCCCCTTAGCACAGTTAGGCTGCAAAAAAGTGTCACACATGTGGTATCGCCGTACTCAGAAGAAGTAGTATAATGTGTTTTGTGGTGTATTTTTACATATAACCATGCTGGGTGGGAGAAATATCTCTGTAAATGACACATTTTTTTATTTGTTTTACACACAATTGTCCATTTACAGAGAGATTTCTCCCACCCAGCATGGGTATGTGTAAAAATACACCACAAAACACATTATACTACTTCTCCTGAGTATGGCGATACCACATGTGTGACACTTTTTTGCAGCCTAGGTGCGCTAAGGGGCCCAACGTCCTATTCACAGGTCATTTTGAGGCATTTGTTTTCTAGACTACTCCTCACGGTTTAGGGCCCCTAAAATGCCAGGGCAGTATAGGAACCCCACAAGTGACCCCATTTTAGAAAGAAGACACCCCAAGGTATTCCGTTAGGGGTATGGTGAGTTCATAGAAGATTTTATTTTTTCTCACAAGTTAGTGAAAAATGACACTTTGTGAAAAAAACAATAACAATCCAATTTCCGCTAACTTTTGACAAAAAATAAAATATTCTATGAACCCATCATACACCTAACAGAATACCTTGGGGTGTCTTCTTTCTAAAATGGGGTCACTTGTGGGGTTCCTATACTGCCCTGGCATTTTACGGGCCCAAAACTGTGAGTAGTCTGGAAACCAAATTTCTCAAAATGACTGTTCAGGGGTATAAGCATCTGCAAATTTTGATGACAGGTGGTCTATGAGGGGGCAAATTTTGTGGAATCGGTCATAAGCAGGGTGGCCTCTTAGATGACAGGATGTATTGGGCCTGATCTGATGGATAGGAGTGCTAGGGGGGTGACAGGAGGTGATTGATGGGTGTCTCAGGGGGCGGTTAGAGGGGAAAATAGATGCAATCAATGCACTGGGGAGGTGATCGGAAGGGGGTCTGAGGGGGATCTGAGGGTTTGGCCGAGTGATCAGGAGCCCACACGGGGCAAATTAGGGCCTGATCTGATGGGTAGGTGTGCTAGGGGGTGACAGGAGGTGATTGATGGGTGTCTCAAGGTGTGATTAGAGGGGGGAAATAGATGCAAGCAATGCACTGGCGAGGTGATCAGGGCTGGGGTCTGAGGGCGTTCTGAGGTGTGGGCGGGTGATTGGGTGCCCGCAAGGGGCAGATTAGGGTCTAATCTGATGGGTAACAGTGACAGGTGGTGATAGGGGGTGATTGATGGGTAATTAGTGGGTGTTTAGAGGAGAGAATAGATGTAAACAATGGATTTGGGAGGTGATCTGATGTCGGATCTGCGGGCGATCTATTGGTGTGGGTGGGTGATCAGATTGCCCGCAAGGGGCAGGTTAGGGGCTGATTGATGGGTGGCAGTGACAGGGGGTGATTGATGGGTGGCAGTGACAGGGGGTGATTGATGGGTGATTGACAGGTGATCAGTGGGTTATTACCCGGAATAACAGATGTAAATATTGCACGGGCGAATTGATAAGGGGGGGGTCTGAGGGCAATCTGAGCGTGTGGGCAGGTGATTGGGTGCCCGCAAGGGGCAGATTAGGGTCTAATCTGATGGGTAACAGTGACAGGTGGTGATAGGGGGTGATTGATGGGTAATTAGTGGGTGTTTAGAGGAGAGAATAGATGTAAACAATGGATTTGGGAGGTGATCTGATGTCGGATCTGCGGGCGATCTATTGGTGTGGGGGGGTGATCAGATTGCCCGCAAGGGGCAGGTTAGGGGCTGATTGATGGGTGGCAGTGACAGGGGGTGATTGATGGGTGGCAGTGACAGGGGGTGATTGATGGGTGATTGACAGGTGATCAGTGGGTTATTACCCGGAATAACAGATGTAAATATTGCACGGGCGAATTGATAAGGGGGGGGTCTGAGGGCAATCTGAGCGTGTGGGCAGGTGATTGGGTGCCCGCAAGGGGCAGATTAGGGTCTAATCTGATGGGTAACAGTGACAGGTGGTGATAGGGGGTGATTGATGGGTAATTAGTGGGTGTTTAGAGGAGAGAATAGATGTAAACAATGGATTTGGGAGGTGATCTGATGTCGGATCTGCGGGCGATCTATTGGTGTGGGGGGGTGATCAGATTGCCCGCAAGGGGCAGGTTAGGGGCTGATTGATGGGTGGCAGTGACAGGGGGTGATTGACGGGTGATTGACAGGTGATTGACAGGTGATTGACAGGTGATCAGGGGGGATAGATGCATACAGTACACGGGGGGGGGGGGGGTCTGGGGGGGGGTCTGGGGAGAATCTGAGGGGTGGGGGGGTGATCAGGAGGGAGTAGGGGGCAGATTAGGGACTTAAAAAAAAAATAGCGTTGACAGATAGTGACAGGGAGTGATTGATGGGTGATTAGGAGGGTGACTGGGTGCAAACAGTGGTCTGGGGGGTGGGCAGGGGGGGGTCTGAGGGGTGCTGTGGGCGATCAGGGGGCAGGGGGGGGGGAAATCAGTGTGTTTGGTGCAGACTAGGGTGGCTGCAGCCTGCCCTGGTGGTCCCTCGGACACTGGGACCACCAGGGCAGGAGGCAGCCAGTATAATAGGCTTTGTATACATTACAAAGCCTATTATACACTGTTGCAGCGGCGATCCGGATGCCAGTAACCCGCCGGCGCTTCCGAACGGCCGGCGGGTTACGGCGAACGGGGGGCGGAGCCAGTCCCCGGCGGCTGATCGCGTCACGAATGACGCGATCGCCGCATAGCCACTCCCGCAGCCGCCCCCGCCGATGGGCGTATTGCGGTCGTTTGGGCCCGGACTTTGCCGCCGCCCATCGGCTGGGGGCGGTCGTTAAGTGGTTAAAGATCTGATCCGCTGTATCCGTTGCTTAATGATGCGTGATTGCTGCAGAGGGCTACATCGTTTCACATGCTTATGTTAAACGATGTTGCCCGACATTGGGTAACATCGCCAGAAGAATTGCCAGGTGAGTATGAGGCTTAAGAGCAGTTGGGAATGGTCAAGGCTGATTCATCAGCTACTGGTCAATTGGTGTTTAGCATTCTTAGTAGCTCTCAGTTTTATGTGAGCCCTTTTCCTGATTTAGATGCAGAACTGATTCTGTGTTAATAAAAAGGGTTCAAGTGCTTACAAAAACATGTTCTTCTGAGCTGTAAATATTTTCAGAAAATGCAGATTTTTTTATTCTTTTGTTTTCACATTTAAGTTTGCAGGTATGTTCATTCCACTACAGACCTGCATATGAGATGGGCTGCAGAAACTCATTGTTAAATCACTCATGTATACAGGGCCCAGGCCCCTATATAATATACAGGGCCCAGGGCCCTATATAATATACAGGGGCCTTTTTCTCCTAGGTGATATTTTCACATTATCATTCCTTACCTTATCATACCATACCTTTAAAGCCACCAGCAAGCAGCTTGTCACGTAGTCTGTATACTGTGAGTACTATTTTGTATTCATACCTTTGCAATACTGAGTGTGTTTATCTCGGCTTAGTTTTTACTATTGTCACACTTTATTGCTTTTCCCAACCCTCTAGCCCACGATTTCTTTAGCATATTTTGTGCTTTTCATATTGCTGTGATTACTTCAGTGAATTACATCAGTGCACATATAACTGTGAACTACAGTATATCTTTTGACCCATTTTTGGTGTATGCTAAAGTGATCACTTACCACTGTATCTTTAAACAGTTGTTTTCTCTATATTATTGAATTGTACCATTACACAGACAGTGTTGTACTAATTTGCAACCTGTGTTGCTTATTTCCCTGTTTTTTGATAATACAAAAGGTCATAACAACTAGCTATAAAAAACATTGTTGAACTGATATTCAGCTAGTTATTGCATCACAGCAAGCACTTTCAGGCACCCACAGCAGTAAGTTTGTGATTTTTTTAAAATTAAAAAAGCGGTACCTAGAGATACACAACAGTCAATTACATTTTACCGCAGTAAGACGTTAAAGTGAATAAAAACTTCAAACGTTAGTTTGTAGATGATATGCTGGCAAGCAACTACAGTGAAGTTTCAGTTAGCAGACTGGTGGCAAGACCTTTCAGAGCAATGGCTGACTGTTGGTCTTGCTCCAGGTGACAAACCCAACTACAGTGAAGTTTCAGTTAGCAGACTGGTGGCAAGACCTTTCAGAGCAATGACTGACTGTTGGTCTTGCTTCAGGTGACAACCCCAACTACAGTGAAGTTTCAGTTAGCAGACTGGTGGCAAGACCTTTCAGAGCAATGGCTGACTGTTGGTCTTGCTTCAGGTGACAACCCAAACTACAGTGAAGTTTCAGTTAGCAGATTGGTGGCAAGACCTTTCAGAGCAATGGCTGACTGTTGGTCTTGCTCCAGGTGACAAACCCAACTACAGTGAAGTTTCAGTTAGCAGACTGGTGGCAAGACCTTTCAGAGCAATGGCTGACTGTTGGTCTTGCTCCAGGTGACAAACCCAACTACAGTGAAGTTTCAGTTAGCAGACTGGTGGCAAGACCTTTCAGAGCAATGGCTGACTGTTGGTCTTGCTCCAGGTGACAACCCCAACTACAGTGAAGTTTCAGTTAGCAGACTGGTGGCAAGACCTTTCAGAGCAATGGCTGACTGTTGGTCTTGCTCCAGGTGACAAACCCAACTACAGTGAAGTTTCAGTTAGCAGACTGGTGGCAAGACCTTTCAGAGCAATGGCTGACTGTTGGTCTTGCTCCAGGTGACAACCCCAACTACAGTGAAGTTTCAGTTAGCAGATTGGTGGCAAGACCTTTCAGAGCAATGGCTGACTGTTGGTCTTGCTCCAGGTGACACACCCAACTACAGTGAAGTTTCAATTAGCAGACTGGTGGCAAGACCTTTCAGAGCAATGGCTGACTGTTGGTCTTGCTCCAGGTGACAACCCCAACTACAGTGAAGTTTCAGTTAGCAGATTGGTGGCAAGGCCTTTCAGAGCAATGGCTGACTGTTGGTCTTGCTCCAGGTGACAAACCCAACTACAGTGAAGTTTCAATTAGCAGACTGGTGGCAAGACCTTTCAGAACAATGGCTGACTGTTGGTCTTGCTCCAGGTGACAAACCTTGGCTGGCTGTATGCCAATTCCGTCATCAATTCAGTTCCTCCATCCACCTCCACAGGAGTTACAATGGTTACGCAACACTCCACTTATGCTGTGCAAAAAAAACAAAACAAAAAAAAAAACATCAAGTGGAGAAGGATATCCTGCTATGATAATGAAGTAGATGTTTGGCTGAAACAGTCAACCAAATGTATTATCATGTATGTGGGTGCCTTTATGCCTAATACACACGGTACGATTTTCTGTGCGATAGATCCGATAGATAAAATCCATCATGTACGATATTGCTCCCGATCGTTTCCGTGTTCGATTTCTCATAGCGGTGAATGGAAAAAGATAAGAAAAACGAATGAAGATAAGCGAATCGAGCGCAAAATCGAGTGCGCAGAATCAAGTGCGGAATCGTGCGGGAAAAACTATCAAGTCGCAAAATTGCATGGAAAATGTTACCGTGTGTACCACAGCATTACTTTCTAGTAGCCATAATAACTACTTGTCATCCTGATTCAGGGAGGAGGTAATATGCTAACGCTACCAGTATACATTTTACTTCATGCTTCAGCTGTTTCCCTTTATACCAAAGTGAAATGTCTAATCTATTTCAATTAAGTGATCAGCGGGGTGGTGTAATTCTCATTGTTTTACAATAGCTATGGAGCTCCTATTTCAATGAAATTTAGCAGGCGTCATATACAGTTCTTTTAAAGTTACCCACACAAAAGCAATGTTTTAACACAATCATGCTCCATAATAATGGAAGAAAATAATGCCCTCTTGATGAATGTTTGATTTATTGCTTGAATATTGATTATAAAGTCTCTCTTTAACTAGTCAGGTGACGTGGGAACACAGGCAAGGGGGGAGTGCACAGTATGTGATCTATGATGGCAAAGCTGGTGGTAATAGCAGTACGTTAAACATTACATTGAATTTCTGTCAAAGTCTAAACTTATATAGAGCTGTGCACCAAGCAAGAGGCTGATATCATAGAGATATCAGTTATTTGTCTGATCTACTGTACATTGCAGAGTGTGTGGCTGCCCTTGTGTATGCATGTATTTCTGGCACTTCTTGTGGTGCCGTGCAGAACACTTAGGCTTTGCACTGGTACATTATATCAGCAAGTTTCCTATTAATCACGTGGTTGGGAAAAATGAAAGTTTTATTTTTTTTGCCACTGTTTTCTCCTAAGCTTTTTCTCTAGTTTTTGTTTTTCCTGTTCAAGTAATATGCAAAGACAGTAAAAAGATTTACAGCACTAATCAAGGAGTGCCAAAGAGCAGATTTCCATGTTCTGCTGCTAGGTGGTGCTGTTGTTGGTAAAATTCAGCATAACATCACTCTTGTCAGATTATAGTGCCCTGCTAAGTTCGGCTCTACCCTCCGCTGCTGTGCCACATAAGGTAAATATTATGTGTGCGCATTTGAGCTTTCTGTAGAGGCACCACTGCTGGATCTGGTCCAGCATGGAGTCAACCTATGCGGATCAAAGTCTGAAACTTTGATCTCCTTCAGTCCCAAGGTGTGTCAGGTAATAATGATATTACGATGGTGCTCGTGCAGGATGGGGGGGAGCGCTGCAGCATGTGAGCTGGTGCTGGCCCTGCCCCCTCCCCCTGATGCTGGGTTGCCTCATGGCTCTTGGATGCCAACAGCAATTTCACAATTACCTGGTCCCCCCAGCAAGTGTTGGGGGGGGGGGGGGGGGGTTCATGGTGATCATGAAAATGAATTATAGAAGGTTAACAGCAATCAATAAATTGCTCCCTTACTTGACATGATGAAGTGGCATTAAGGTCCATGAACTGTCTAGTCAGTATGCAATAAATTATTTTTTAAACCATTTTTTTGCCATGTTTGTTGTTGCTGGTAAGGAAGTTGGGAACCTGAGTTTCTGAGTACCCATTCTACTATTTTCTTACGTCTCCCACTTTGTAATTGCTTATTACACTATACTGGGCTTCTGGTGTTTCTGTGTGTTTTTAAAGGCTCTTAGCAACCCACAACCTCTCAATACAATTATTTATAACAAGACAAATAAACATTTCATTCAATGTAATGTCATTTGGTAGTGGTGGTTTATTCGCAGTGTTATTTTTGGCTATAGATCCACTTTATATTCCTCAATACCATGGTATCATGGGAACTATGGAACCAGGATGTTTATATAAAAATTATGGTTAACACATTATTTTACAAAAAATGTAGTCGCCAGTGTAGACTATAGTGCCTTCTTTCATGTTAGACATGCATTCATAGCTATTATATGTTTTTTAATTTGCTCTTACTTTTCTGTAACTAGCATAATGATCACCCAATTTTTAAACAGGGATTCTTGGAAATGTCTTCAATAAAGCACTGGCTGTGTTTATTGAATTGCATTTCCAAGTATGGGAATTCCACTGCTGAGTGCTGGTAATAACAACAAGGGTGATATACCAGAGTCTGATTAAACATAATTATCACTTGGAATATCAAGATATGTGTCATTTAGCCAAGCTGTTCTGAAAACTGATCCAAATGTGACATTAAAGTAAGGTAAAATGATGGATCTGCATCGTTATGGAAAGTACTTCCGATCTGTGATTTTTTTTTTAATCTGCACATTTTCCACACTCTGCGATTACAGTACCCACTTTTGTAAGTCACACTATAATCATATTGATGTCTACTTTAGATATGTTACAATGTAGATTTATAGATTCAAAACTTTATTAGAAAAATAGAAAAATGGTGACACAGATTAAAACATCAGTTTGTAGATATGTAAACATTTACCATTATTACAAATAACCAGTTCCCCACCACTGTGTCATGTATTTGCACCCCTGTGGACTTCACTTTAACAGGGGTGTAGATACACATATCTGGCTGTTTCCAGCAGAGCACACGCATAGATACCACCACTAAAATTAATCTGTAGATCTCTACATTTTATTAACCAGCAGTACGTTTTCCTATACCTGGAACAACTGCTTTCATATTCTGGTCACAAATCTGGTGAGCGCAATGTCATGTATTGGTTGACATTAATTCAGAATTGCTGTGAGCAGGACAGGTCACAGAAGCATCTCAGTCTTTAGTCTGTACCAACTGTGTAATATTTCATAACATACATACTGTAAACAGATACCAATGCTGATGTATTTGATGTGAACTGGCAACATATTAGATAAAGCATTATGCTGGGTGCAGTATGTTAGTTGTCTTGGGCAAAAAGTAAAAGTTTTTCTTGGCAATCTTTACAGCAAATGCAGGCAACCTTTTTTTTTTTTAATTGACAGGTAGTGTAGAATGTCCTGAAATGGAAACTAAGGCAGTGTATTCACTTTTAAGATATACATTATCTACTCCAGTTAGAAGATAAAGGATATGCTTTAGCTCAATAAAGTATCTACTCAATAGGCAAAGGCAGTTGACAGTACAAATATATTGTTAAGGATAAGCTTTAAGAATTCATCTGACCTGAATGTTGATGGGGAAAAGGCTCGTGGCTGGAATTTTGATTACATTTTCACCAAGGAATGCTGTTGTTCTGAAGCTGCTGTAAGATAAAAAAAATTACCACACCTTCTACTAAGGAAAACTAGAATATAGTACAAATCTGCAAGCTGCCTTGTGTGCTAAGGAGATTATCTATAGATATGGATCCAATAATTACAACAGATATTAGCCAATCACAACTCTAAAGCTGTGTACAGATGCTACATTTTTGTTGTTCATTACTGCCTTTGGCAAAATCTAGCATCAGTACTGTGTTTCCTATCTGCACTAACTCCATTATGACCACTATGAAAGACTTATTGTTTATCATCTTGTACTCATACTCTGCTTATTGTCTAACCTGACTTTCCATAGTACAGAACAGGCTTGTCTGCTGTATCATGTATGTGCAGGGTTCATTCATATGATCAGTAATGAGTGTTTGATTGATAGTACTTGTATATTGGTATGAGCCTTAAGACAAAGTGCCACACTGTTAAATATGGCACACCATAGAAAGTACCACATCATAGAACAATAGGATCAGTTGGCCTCTAATGTGGGATTGGAGTCTTGGACCAGAGTTGGAATCCAAGCTCAAGCTAGTTCCTACAACACTAAAGAGTCTTTGAGCAAAGCTTCCTTATGATCCTGGTTGCCTGTGGAGCATGCCATAAGTACTGCAGCCCTCAAGTGTTTTAAGTCTGTCAGGAGAAAAGCGTGGTATAAATGTTCTGTGTCTTGTCTAGAAAAGACTTTGACTATGAATGTAAATTGTTCCTTCCTGTCCTACCATTTCTTCTTCACAACACAGTTCATGGTGAGAACATAGCTGTAAGAATTAGAAGATCAATAAAATGTATAAAAATTCAATATATTCATTGATAGTTAAATTCATTCTAATGTTCACATTAGTACTGTATATGTCTATGTATTATTGTGCTCCGAGGGATTGGAGTTTTTCTAATATCTAAATGACTGCAAATATTCACCTTAATTACATATTTGCAGGGGGGATATTTTTGTAAGCATCAATTAACATTATGTTTGTACAAGACGTTAAATATGTCAGCTGATGGTTTCACATGAATGACACTGACTTAATTAACTGTAATTCAATGCCTTTATTCATCTATTTGCTCCATTCACTTTATTACACTATTCTGCTAACACCTACTTCAACCCTGCCAGTCGGAGTCCCATTATGATTGCATATGTGGCTGCAATGTGTATGCCTACTAAATGACTTCTAAATGACCCACAGCCATAAAACTAAATTGTACCGCAGGCTGGCTCATTCAATATTTATTTTGATAGTCAATGCATTACCCAACGCTATGCTGTAATTGCTATGCTGACTTTAAGACCTAATTCCTGTAGCTTTAACACAAAGTGCAATCAGTTTTCTTGTTTTCATTGAGTGATTATTTATGTACGTAAAAACTATAACACTAAAATCACGGTGCTAAAGGTACATATTCTTAGAGTGAGTAATGCTAATTATGCTTACTTGTACCAGGGAAAATGCAAATGTTTTACACACACATCTAGTTAAGGCATGAAATAATGCAGCATGAAAAAGGGACTGAGGAGAAAGGAGCTGAGGAGTCTGAGAGAAGAAAAGAAGGCCTCACTGCAGCATGGTTATCACCCACTCCTATCCAGATAAGAACCCAGGGGAACCCTTCTCTCAAGAGACAGACAAACAAAAGTTTGCTTTCCTAAAACAGAAAGAATTTGCGATAATTCAGGTTGGAGTGAGCTTGAGATGTCTCCCAGAACAACACTGCTGAATATATGCAAATTAACCATTGTACCCTTATAAGCTAAACACACCTCCAGAACCGCTGGAATGCAATGGTGTGTCAGCTTGTTAATTTGTACAGATCCATAATAATCCAACATGCATACAGACAGTTTCGGATTGTTTGATCCTCATCAGTGCATGGCATGGATTAATTTGGCTCTATAGAGTAGGGCTTGTAACACCGAGAGGTACAGACTAACCAGCAAGCTCAAGAGACAGCAATGAGAACACAATTACCCTTGCACATGTTTGAGCCTGCAGTTTATCTACACTTGCTAGCCTGGACCTGGCTGGCAGGAGCCATTTTATATGGATTACCCTTCACCCCACCAATTCCATCTTTGAACATAATCTGCCACTTGGAACCTAGTATAGAAAAGAGAGTGGGGAAATGTCTTTACACCACATTCTGTTATTGTAGCTTAAGCTAAACCTGCATGGGACCATGGGACATTATTTCCCCATTTCAACTGCCTTAAAGGGCCCCATCCCCTTCAACAAGGTGGACAGCACCCGCATAAACAAATGATAGCCTTGAGTGAGCCTTGATACAGTTCCTTGGGTACAATTCACAATTTCCTCCAACTCATTTTAAATAAAATCTTCTCTTTGTTGAAATCTACTAAAAATAGCTCTCTTAAATATTCAGGACATGTTTACAAGACAAAATGGCTCCTGCCATAAGGAATCTTAAGCTGCTCAACAGTTAACTATAACACATACAGTAGCATCTTTATATATCAAAACACACCGTTTACTAACCAGTAATTTAGGTTGATTCACATCACAAAGTTTTTTTTTAATTAGCTTTACTTACTTATTAACTCACAATTTATCTCTCCTTAACCGGTTCAGCACCGCAGTCCGAAAATCTCATGCATCCGAGCAACGTTCACCTCCCATTCATTCGCCTATAACTTTATTGCTACTTATCACAATGAATTGATCTATATCTTGTTTTTTCCGCCACTAATTAGGCTTTCTTTGGGTGCTACATTTTGCTAAGAATTATTTTTTTCTAAATCTATTTTAACAGGAAGATTAAGAAAGAAATGAAAAAAAATCATTATTTCTCAGTTTTTGGCCATTATAGTTTGAAATTAATATACGCTAGCGTAATTAAAACTCATGTATTTTATTTGCCCATCTGTCCCGCTTATTACACCATTTAAACGATGTCCCTATCACAATTTATGGTGCCGATATTTCATTTAGAAATAAAGGTGCATTTTTTCAATTTGCGTCCATCACTATTTATAAGCTTATAATTTTAAATAATATAATAACATATTCTCTTGACATGCATATTTAAAAAGTTCAGGCCCTTGGGTAACTATTAATGTTGTTTTTGTTTTTGTTTTTATTGTATTTTTTATTTTTATTTTTAATAAAAAAAGTGTATGTGGGTAATTTTTGGTGTGGGAGGGAAACTGTTAATTTTAAATGTAAAATATATATTTTTTTTTATTAAAAATGAATTGTGGTGCAGTTTACTATTCGGCCACAAGATGGCCACAGTGAAAAAAGTCCTAGATGCGAACGATTTCGCATCTAGGAACTTAAAAGCAGGGGAAATGTTTCCTGGGGGCAGAAATACCGCGCTCTCTGGAGAGAAAGCGTCGGTATTTCTGCGGGGAAGATAGATCGGTGAATGGGAATTATATTCCCATTCACTGATCGGGGGGCTAGCGGCGGGCAGCGGGAGCGCGCGCGGGGGCGCGCCCGATCGCGCGCACGAGGCGGCGGCAGCAGCAGTGCCTATCTGGACGAGGAAGCTCGTCCAGATAGGCCGAACTGGTTAACTGACCAAATTCATGATTTATCTCTCTTTATCTTTTTATCTCCTAATTTATCTCTCCTTATTTGTTTATCTCATGCATATTAGCTTTCCTTATGGTAAAGCTTTGTGACTCAACCTCATTACCACCACGGCTTACTATTAAGGGGCCCATAGACTGGTCGATTTCAGCCATCGATCGATCGATTCTATAGAATCGATTGAATGATCAGAAATCAATTCTTTCAAATCAGGTAAGAACCAAGCTGTGGCATAGGCACAGGTAATAATTCATGTCTCCCCTAAGAGGTATCTTAAGGCAGAGCTAATGTAAGTAGCAAACTGCCTTTTTCCATCAGGTCTAATCAATCTCAAATCGATTGATTGGCTGATTTGAAAGAATTGCTTTCTAATTTCAAATCAGTACATACACTTCTGCATATCTGCATGCTTATCTCAAAAAGATTGTTAGAACTGACAGCTGAAAACATACTGGTACAAATTTTTTTTATTCCCATTCAGTGAAATGAATTCTAAGACTGCATAGCCATTTTCTATGTATTGATAGAAAAGAGAAAGTCCCAAACCATTAGAGATTGACTTACATCAAAATGAGCATGTTCCACTGTGGAAAAGGTGGGATTTAACCACTTAATGAATGTCATACAGTATATTTACACCCCTGCAGACTTCATCTTAGCTCCAGGGCTGTAGATATACGTATCTCCGCTACAACCACAGCTGTGTGCGTACTCATTCGTGCGCATGCTCTTGTGCTTGTTTGCTTTGCCTCCCATTAGTAGGAAGATCAGTGAATAAGAATGCAGGCATTACTTCTTGTTAGCGTACTACTAGTAGTACACTCAGGAAAGTAATGAGTGAGGACATCTTGTGGCCAAATAATAAAATGACACCTACATACATTTATTTTAATAAAAAAACATACACATACTCTTAAAATTAACTCCTTACCTCTCACAATTTTACTATTTGGCCACAAGATGTCCTCACACATTTTCTTCCTGCCACGTACTAATAGCAAGTGAACAGGAAGTAATGTGTGCAAGTGTAACTTAGTTCATTACACCGACCGCAGGTATCTCATTGTTGCTGGCGATCATTGACACCGGCACTTTGATTAGTGAATAGGATCTGTGATCCCATTTACTTACCTCCTGGCTAGCGGGTGGCGGGAGCGAGCGGTGGCCGTCCGTTGTAATAGACGTATATATCTACACCCCTGTGTGGGAACTGAAATACTGTGGGACGTAGATATACTTATCAAAAGAAACTGCGCTCAGTGTCCTGAAAGTTGCTAGTCCAGGCAGCACACTATAAAGAGAAAATGTTCCCACAGTAATCCAGTCGGAATAGCAGCGCCCACACAGTCCGTTATTGCCTTCTCAGGACCTTTGAAAGTAAGCAGAGTACAAGGAGGATGCCCTCATAGCGAGTAAAGCCTTTTAACACAACACCCCTGTGCTCAATAAGGTAGTGCTGAGATGAACAAGGCTACCACCGATAGGATAGGAGGAATGCACACTCCCCCCCCGTTTTTCCCTGCTCACCAGATCACTGCTTGGCATACAGCATGTCAAATCCCATAAGTTGGTTTCTAAAGGCATAGAGAAGACAACCTCTCATAGTGTAATAAGTTTTAATAAGGCACCCAGGCCCCGCTAGAATCCACGTACATAAAAGATTCTTGGTTAAAAGCAAAGCATAATTACACATCCAGTAACGTCTCCGATCGCCTCCTGCGCGTCCCCGGCCGAGATCCTCTGTACAGCGTGCGTGCGTCCCCCAAGCTCCGCCCTACGCGTTTCGTCACAAATTGTGACTCATCAGGGGCTGGAGTGCGCACGGGTCCCACCGCATTAAATATGCGTAGCCAAACCCACCCCTCGCAACCCTGCCAACCAGCCTGAGCACTAACTGGAGCCTGGATGACGCAGGAGGCGGGCGGCTCACATGATCTCGCATCCCCTGCATCCCTCCCAACCAAATACCCACCCCGCAGACATAATATTGTAGTACATACAGTTGCATATTACACATTGCGTGGCTGCCAGCCCTCCCTCCACTCCATAATGCTCCCAAACTAGTATAGAAATATAATCTTTAAAATCATAGAACATAGACAAATCTTGCTAGCGTCATATGCACGTATTTGCTACCTAGTGCATGGCATATCATACAACACACCTCATCTGCCAGCACTTAACATAGGCATAAGCTGTCCACGGCTTTCCATGTAAGCTAAATGCTAGCTCCTCCTATTAGCACTGCACCTCTATCCCTCCCCATACTCCATGTATATGATTGACCAAATATTTACGGCAAAACTCTACTTCAAAGTGAGATAAGCTAGTTATTGGACAGAAAACAGTTAATATCGACTTCTATATTTAAACCTTGTGGAGTCAATGTGTGTAAGTTATAAATCCATTTCGTTTCCATCTTACATAGCTCACGGAGCCTATTACAGCCCCTCCAGTGTGTATTTAATTTCTCTATGCCACAGATTTGCATATCACTCGGATTGCATGCATGTTGTTTTTTAAAATGCGCAGATACACTGTGGTTCTCATGTCCACTTTTGGCCTTGTATATGTGCTCTCCTGTTCTCTCCTTTAGTTCACGTGTGGTGCGGCCCACATATTGGTATCCGCACTTACACCATAGCAGGTACACCACATACTTAGTTGAACAGGTGATGAATGACCTTATCTTATACTGTTGTTTTGTTACAAAAGATTCAAATTCGTATTTCACACGTTTATTGTTTACATTAAGTTTACATCCCTGACACCTCCCACATGGGTAAAACCCTGGTTTCTGCCAGAGGTTATCCCGTTGTATACGTGGAGGGTCCACACAGCTTGGGACCAATTTGTCCCTCAAATTGGGAGCCCTGCGATATATAAATGCGGGTTTATTAGGTATAGTTCTGGATAGCGTTTGATCACACATCAGCACCTGCCAATGTTTTTTAACAATGTTCTCAACTTCCCTGTGCTGTAAGCTGAACTCACTTATAAAGGCGGTATTGGGTGATTTGTTGACTCTTTCCTTATTACCCCTAATAAGTTCATCCCTTTGCATTCCTCGTACCTGTTCCACCGTCCTATCAAGTGCAAGCTCATTATACCCTTTCTGCAGGAACCGTTTTTTTAGGACCTCAGCCTGTACATCATAGTCAGAAATGTTAGTACAATTTCTATGCACCCTTATCATCTGCCCCTTGGGTATGGCTCTAACCCAATTTGGATGGTGGCAGCTGTCAACTGGTATGAAGCCATTTCGATCAGTTTTTTTAAAAAAACATTTGGTTTTCAGCTCATTATTATCCACATAGATATTAAGATCCAAAAAATGTATCTCAGTGTTACTACACTCCAGAGTGAGCTGTATATTTGATTCAAGGCCATTGATTTCACCAATAAAGCTCCTAAAGTCAGATTCCTGACCATTCCATACAATTAGAAGGTCATCAATAAAACGCCACCATGCAATTATATCCTGACCACCCTTTGCTATGGCTTTCTCCTCCCATAGCGCCATGTATAGGTTAGCTAGGGAGGGAGCGAACGATGCCCCCATCGCACAGCCATATTTCTGCGCGTAGAAGTCGCCCTTGTACCAAAAATAATTGTTCACCAGCGCGAACTTCAAAAGTTTCAATAAGAATTCAATTTGTATATTTTGCATTTTACCTTCCAACGACAGATAGTGTTTAACAGCATCAATCCCCCCCTGGTGGGGTATATTCGCATACAAAGAGCTTACATCCGCCGTCCCTAATAGCGTATGATCATTGACATTAATGGTTTGTAATACCTGCAATGTATGGGTGGTATCCTTTAATACATGTGGCAATTTTCCCACCAACGGTTTAAGGTACTTATCCAAATATATACCCACTCTGTGGGTGATTGAACCAATGCCACTTATTATCGGTCTCCCTGGTGGATGTACAGGATCCTTATGCACCTTAGGGGTTTGATAGATAATTGGTGTGCGGGGAGCTGAAGGGATAAGATACTTAAATTCATGATCCGACACCAGCCCTTCGTCAAGTCCTTCACGTAGTATAGAAATAAGTTCCTTTTTATATCTTTTATATCTTTGCATATGTACTCGGGTCAAATACAATCCTATCTAATTCACCAAAATACTGCTCCTTGCTTAACACCACAACCCCCCCCCCCCCCTTATCAGCCGGTCTGATGACCAGATTTTTTTCTTCAAGTAAGGTTTTTGCTTGTTGTTGAAAACCCGGTATATTTTTGTTGGGAATAGCCTCTATGTCCTTCAACACTAGCTTTTTGAACACTTCTATGGCGTTCTGACTCCCATTATTTTGTGGGTTAAATGTGGAATTATTCTGAAGACTTGTGAACTGATATTGTGGGCCACTCACCGCCTTTTGGCTGGGTCCCTCTTTATCCAAAAAATACCGTCTTAAATTAATTTTCCTAACAAATTTATTAACATCAATATACGCGCTGAACTTATTCAAATTTTTTGGGGGGGCGTATTTGAGCCCTTTGTCCAGGGTCCTCAATTCCCCCTTTGTAAGTGCAGTGTCACTCAAGTTAAATATTCCTTCCCCTGCTATCTCCTTCCTCTTTTGTTTTCTGTATCCTCCCCTACACCCCCTTCTGCCCGTCTTTTTCTTGCCTGTCCTGGCGTGTACATATGTTCCTCGTCCCCCCCTCCCCATACCCCATATTGTGGCCCCTCCCCAAAAAATGATCACTGTTGCCTACATAGCTATCGTTTTCTAATCCTTGGAACTAAATGGGCACCCCATATTCCCCATTGAATTGTGGATTCCGAAGGCCCCTTCCCCTCCCGCCCCTACCCCCCGTGGCGGGGTGAAACCCCCATATGCCCCTTGAGGCTGAAATTCCCCATTCCTCAGTCCCCTTGGTTGGTAAACAGGATTGGGATTGAGGTTACTGGGTCTTGGCCCATATGGGTTACCCCTCGGTGTCTGGTGTTGGCCTCTCGGTTGTGGTTGTCCCCGGGGTTGTGGGGTTGGCTGGATTGGAGTGGGTTTGGGTTGCCCCCTTCCCCACCTCCCTGTCCAGTTCCACCTTCACTTTTCTTTTTCTGCTGCCATTTGTATACATTCCCATTGCTATATGACTCCACATCGCGTGTATATTGTTTATGTTTATCTGTCACAATCTCTTTTTCTAATTTGACTAGTGATTCCTGAATATATTTGGACCTACCAATATATTCCTCAGATTCCTTATATGGTTCCAATCTTACTCGTATCTTAATTTACTCGTAGATATACTGCCATGAACGGCATTAGTGGTTAAAACTACAATGGCCGAAAACTGAGAGATAATGATTTTTTTTCCCCATTTTTTTTCTTATTATTCCCATTAAAATGCATTTAGGATAAAATAATTCTTAACATAATATACCACCAAAAGAAAGTCTAATTGGTGGCAAAAAACAAGATATAGATAATTTTGTTGTGATAAGTAGTGATGAAGTTATTGGTGAATGAATGAATGAGTGAAAGGAGCGCTGAAAGGTGAAAATTGCTCTGGTGCTCAAGGGGGAAAACCCCTCAGTGGTGAAGTGCTTAATATAACACAACAGAATCCATGGGAATACCATTATCTAGCTAGTTCTTAGCTTTTTTTTACCTAGATGTCTGCCCAGGATCATACATACATACAATAAACTGCAAAGGAACAGGAATGCAAAATAGGATAAGGATAGAATGATTATTTAACTGTGTAAGGACATGTAGTAGAATGTAGTAAATTATTCAGGATACCTACTTTTACATTGATTACCCTAGTTTCAGCATCAGAAACGATTCAGTTCTAAAACCAGTAGCAAATATACCTGCTCTCCCAGAATGCTCCGGGAGGAGAATTCCACATAGATAAATATCACTGGGAGATCAGGGCAACATATCAATATACAGCTATATATATATATATATATATATATATATATATATATATATATATATATATATATATATATATATATATATATATATATATAATATATATATATATATATATATAATATATATATATATATATATATATATATATATATATATATATATATATATATATATATATATATATATATAGTGTTTTTGATGCTGAAATCTGGAAAATTACCTTAAAGTAAACCAGAGACCTGGTAAAGTAAGGATTTGATAATTACCCAGGGCTTGTTCCTGCCCCATAAACACCTCTGAGTCTGTGTCTACTGCACATGCGCGGGATATCCACACATGCATTGCACAGAAGACCCAGACTGAAGCGACTGAGCCCTTTACCGGGGCTGATTGCGGTTGAACGGCAGACCGCGGGAAGACGGCGAGGGACTCAGACGTGTTTATGGGGCGGGAGGAAGCCCCGGGTAAGTATCAAATCTTTTCTTTACCAGGTCTCTGGTACACTTTAAAAGTTGGTGTCCTGAATAATTTGCTGCATTCTACTATACATCACTACAGGGCCTCTTCAAGCTGTAATCAGTAAAGTTCCTCTTCAAAGCTGCATTATAAATCCCTCTAACAATATTAAAATACAAAGGCAAAAGTGCTTCCTTTGTTCACTCTTACCAGCAATTCACTGCAGAGAGCTATAAGACAAATACATTTGCTGAAACATAATTTTTACAATATCATAGAACTGACAGCTACCTTTGCTCATTATAGAGAAGTTGCACAAGATAACAAGATTCTGTAAATCTTGAAAATTAATCTAAATTTCTGCCAGATATTTTTCTAAACCTGTAATAAGTGCATCACTTGTAACATTGTCATCAATATCATTTAAATGAGGATGAATGTGTTGTTCTCTCTAGTCAGTAAGTACTGTATACTTGTGTTTCATTACTCCCAGTCACTGTAATAATGCTGTCTCAGATATATCTAAAAATTAAGCTGTGTAGGAGTATTAATGGTGTATCAGAGATATATATTACACACTTTTCAAACTCCCTGACAGAAAATCATTTTGTCAGTTAAATGAATGCAACTGGTTACTAAATAAATATAGTCCAAAAATGCCGCCACCTAAGTATGCTTACTTTTAAATACACTTTGCTTTTCTCTCTCCATGTATCAGTTAACTGAATCTAAATAAAATGATTTATCATGTCTGATGAAGATGCGTATTTTAGCCACTCAGGGCCTGTTTTCACTTGTGCCAGTGTGTGACGGCACTTGCTGTGATGTGAGAGAATCATTTCTATCTCCGTAGCCCTGCCATGCAGACCTATACACTGGGGGAGATGCTATTCATTTTATGGCAGTATATTTTCTGCAGTTTATCATAAGTAGTACTGAGTTGTTAGCTGTTTTTTAGTACTGACACCTCAGCACCATATCATTCAAACATTATTCCAATTACCCTAATAGTACCCATACATGGTACAGTAAAAACATTACATTTTCCTGTTTATTTGACCAAAACGATTGAATCGAATTAAAGTCAAAAATATATATTTTTTCGATTAAGAAAAACGACTGATTATCCTGTATTTTCAATAAAAATCTGATCAGACATGTTGGAAAAATCTTTATATTTGATCTTACGAAATAATTGAATAAAATTATCTAATTGAAAAAAATAAAAACATTGTACCATGTATGGGCACCATTAGAGTAACCCGGAGACTGATCTTATTTAGCTGTTGCTAGGAAATTAAGTCTAACCTCTAACTTCACCTATAAGTTAATGCCTAACACTAGGGTCCACTTCACACTATGGGCTTGATTCATTAAGACAAATAGCATGCCTTATTGGAGTTAACACGCCTTATCAGAGATAACACGCCTTATCTGAGTTATCACTCCTTATCAGAGATAACACGCCATATCAAAGTTAACACACTTTATCAGAGTAGCATAGCAAGCGCAATGAATTTATGCCTAATTGGCAATGACGAGAGCTCCACTCGTCCTGCCCTGAGCCCCTGCGGGTTCGTAGTTCTCGCAATGCTTCTCTGATAAGGTGTGTTAACTTTGATAAGACATGTTAACTTTGATAAGGCATGTTATCTCTGATAAGGCATGTTAACTCGGATAAGGAGTGTTATCTCTGATAAGGTGTGTTAACTCGGATAAGGCATGCTATTTGTCTTAGCGATTTAAGCCCTATGTAACACTGGTGGTGTGGTATTATACTGCAATGCAAGGCCAGCTATTTTGTAGTGTTGATTAAAATTAATGCAATCCATGGGTCAGAACTATTTCATACAGATTAACAGAACATAAAATTGTGATGTGTTTGTGCATTGCATTTTACCACAGTGCAGTGCCCATGGCGTTAATGGACCCTAACCATAACCTTTACATTATAAAAATGGTTATAACATAAGATTTCACCCTTACCTTAAGCTGACCCAAAACTGACCTAAGCAATATAAAAAGGTTTAACATTAACAGAATGTACTTAGGGCCCACGCTTCTTCTCCTATGTCTGGTTACCTCTGAATTACCTGCTCAGACAAAAAAAAACCTCCCAGAAATCCCAAATGTTCCACAAACACTTGGTATATGCAATAAAGTAAACTTGAAAGGCTTACCAGACATTAACAACCCACTTTATAAGGTTGTAAGCTCAGCATGTGTTAAATCTGCAACAGATTCCTAGTTCCAAACAGCGAGATCACAGATCTTAAACCATCTCCTCTAGGTCTAAGTGGATAGAAAGACACCAGATAAGAGTAAACTCCCCTCAGATGATATCCCACAATTGTGCGGCAAAGATAATAAATGCAAGGGAGAGAACATCTAAGTGTAGCTTTTTTTCATTCATAAATAAGGTAAAAATATATTAAAAAGTTCACTTACAAGAGGGGACCCGAATCACAGGGTTTTCCTAAAATCAGAAGAGTGTTCAATATAAGATCCCGGGTAAGGGAGTAAGGGTGCAGTGTGACTAAGCTACACTTAGATGTTCCCTCCCTCGCATTTATTATCTTTGCCACACAATTGTGGGAGATCATCTGGGGGGAGTCTACTCCTATCTGGAGCCTTTTTATTCACCTTGACCTAGAGGAATTGGTTCCATTCATACAAATATGAATGTTTAATTAATGGCACACATTGCTCAGCACTGTCAGTGCCTGTAAGTATGTTCAGTGATTTATTATAAATCCAATGGCATATTATGCTTGGAAGAACAAAGAGAAATCGAGAGCCCGATATGGTGTAGTATTGTTAAGTTGGTTGTGGTTAAAAGCAAAATATTTAGATATACTCACAAACATGGGTTACCCATAGGCAACCACTTCAAGTGCAGGTGGGGAGTATTAGAACCTGACCCCACTCAGGTTTTTAAGATGTCGCTCTCTGTAGATAGGAAATGGGGTAGCACCCCTCCACCGAGGGTGGACTCAAGATTTCAGCAAGGCTTGGTGTACAGAGGCGCCAGAGTAGAATAAAAACGTTTAAAAACCGTCTAAAAAGAGGGGGATGTTCAGGTGGACTTACCTCCCTCAAAAATATAAAACTCAATTGAGTCACAATATATCAATACAAAAATATTTTATTGAACTCCACTTAGTGCAACGCGTTTCGCAGGTGTGGTCCTGCTTCATCAGGCAAACAGGAGTATAACTCAATGGGTCTAGATGCAGAAGTGAGCGCCTCTGCATCTAGACCCATTGAGTTATACTCCTGTTTGCCTGATGAAGCAGGACCACACCTGCGAAACGCGTTGCACTAAGTGGAGTTCAATAAAATATTTTTGTATTGATATATTGTGACTCAATTGAGTTTTATATTTTTGAGGGAGGTAAGTCCACCTGAACATCCCCCTCTTTTTAGACGGTTTTTAAACGTTTTTATTCTACTCTGGCGCCTCTGTACACCAAGCCTTGCTCCAATGGCATATTAGTTCATTACTGGTTAATAAAAAAAAAGCTACAGGCTGCATGACTTATATTAACATAAGGCATAAGCTACAGTAAATACATATGAAATTAATTGAGGTTTTAGATTTTTTTCTGCACAAAATATTGCTAACCTATAGGCTCCAATGAGCATGCATAGTCTCAGCTTTAGCTTTAACAGGGTGAGGAATAGTGCTGCTACAATTAAAAAATATAAGCTACCGTAAGTAAATTAAACTGTTCTGTCAAACAATTTTCCTGTCTTGTGTTTTTTTTCCCTCTCAAACATGTTCTTATCTTAATCAACAGAGAAAAAATGAGCATACTGTAAACTGCTTCAATCTCTTTTACAACAGAAATCCGTGAAGCCTTCCAAGTGTTGGACCGAGATGGAAATGGTTTTATTTCAAAACAGGAACTTGGCATGGCAATGCGATCGTTGGGTTACATGCCTAGTGAAGTCGAGTTAGCCATCATTATGCAGCGCCTTGATATGGATGGTGAGTATCAGTGATATCCAAAAGGGATGACAGAATATCACAGTACAATATAAATCTGTCTTTATTAATTCATTGCAAAATATGAAAAGTAGGTTTATTTGTATGTATACTTGTTTTTTAAAGCTGACTGCTAAATGAACACATTTAGATATACCAATGTAGCAAAAAAGAAGAAGGAGGTGCACAAGGTCCCTGTAATGGGTTACTCCGGAGTGCTCAAAGCCCAACAAAACAGTTCCACCAAGCCAGTATTGTATAGATACAAGCGGCTGGGCACATCCAGTAAAAAACAAACTTTATTTGTATCCAGTTAAAATGTGTACATCCACAGCAGCAATGCAGCAGGAGAGAGAGGGGTTATCATGGAAAGAGGTCGACAGCTGTTTCGCACCCTGCAAATGGGCGCTTCGTCAGGACAACAAGAGCCCCCCAACATCCCCCCTTAAGTACAGTACTTACGGAAATTGCAGATCAGATGAGGAGGACGCCATGCAGGGCGCACCTATGGCGGCCGCAATCAGCGCTTCCTGGACGCCCAATGCGTTCCACCAAACGGAAGCGCGGACCGGAAGTAGTCATTCACCTCCCTGGGCCAATGAGGAGTGAGCGCGAGTAAAGCTCCACTCGCGCATATGGCTAGAGCTGGCCAGTAGTAGGGAACCGCCCCCAAGTAATGCCATTGGCTACACCACTACCTACCCCTCGCCCACAAACCAATTGCAAGGGGCACGGACCACAACAGCAATCCGCCCCCCCCCCCCCCCGCAACTAGGAAGTAGCAAACAAGCGTACTTAGCAACAATGTATGGTCTTGCCTATTGACAGCAAAGCTGTCTCTACATGTCAAAAATCTGTTTGTTTCATACAGCCAAGGCATAAAGCAGGTGGAACCACCCCCACAACATAATATATGAGGCTAGATATCCCACTGACAGTAAGGACTGTCAAAAAATGGCAACAACTAGGTGGACACTACCTGACACTTCATGGTTGATCCCCAAGGGGACGGTGCTGCTGCGTCTGGCCTCCTCCTCCTATGGTTCTGCATAAAGGTCAAGATAAAGGGGAAAGGATACACATTTAGATATAATTCAATCTGTCCTAAAGCAGGGCAAAATAAGCAAAATGTATTGTAGGGTAAAACGTTACGTAACCAAAAGTACTCTCTATTTACAGTAAAACTGGAAAAGACAAGAAAAAAAGAAAGCCAAATACCTGGCTGTCCTACATCAATTTTTTCCTTAAAGAAAACCTGAACTGAAAATTAAAAGTCAAAATAAGCATTCACAAGTCATACTTACCTTCCATGTAGTCTACTCCTCAGTGTCTTTCTCCTGTCCCGCGTCCTGTTTGTTCACTGTGATCAAGAGAATTTTCTGTCCTCCATTTTGAAAATGGCCATTACCCATAACAGCTTTCTGGTCAGCACACAGTTAAACTGTAACATCGCCCACTTGAGCCATAGGGAAACATGGACATTACCTGGTGCATCAGTTTTCCTCTCAGCTATAACTGACAGCAACTGATATTTTACTGACAGCATCTGATATATTTCAGATCTGACAAAATGTTGTCAGAACTGGAAGGGATTATTTTCAGAAGAAAATGGTGAGCTTCTGAGAGGAACTGATGGCAAGGTAACTATGTAATGTTCATTTGAAGTTACCTCATGTGTTTATTTTAAAGATTTTTACTCAGTACAGGTTCTCTTTAAACCGTGCGTGAATCATACACCTGAAACGAGTATGCAGCTAGTGTAGTAAGACTACATGGAAGACTACAGGTAGTAAGACTGAATACTTAACACTTAATCTGCATACTGTGTCAATGGCTAAAAGTATTAGGTCAGAAGGACAACCAGGCACTGTATAACCAGTTCGGCCTATCTGGACGAGTTTCCTCGTCCAGATAGGCACTGCTGTTTTCCCTGCGTGGTGCCCGTGCGCGCACCCGCCGCCCGCCGCTAGCCCCGTAAAAAAATACAATAAAACAAAAACAACATAAATAGTTACCCAAGGGTCTGAACTTTTTAATTGTCAAGAGAATATGTTATTATATTATTTAAAATTATAAGCTTATAAATAGGGATGGACGCAAATTGAAAAAAATGCACCTTTATTTCTAAATGAAATATCGGCACCATAAATTGTGATAGGGACATCATTTAAACGGTGTAAGAACTGGGACATATGGGCAAATAAAATACATGTGTTTTAATTACGGTAGAGTATATTAATTTAAAACTATAATGGCCAAAAACTGAGAAATAATGAATTTTTTCCGTTTTTTTCTTATTCTTCCTGTTAAAATGCATTTACAGTAAAGTGGCTCTTAGCAAAATGTACCCCCCAAAGAAAGCCTAATTGGTGGCGGAAAAAACAACATATAGATCAAATCATTGTGATAAGTAGCAATAAAGTTATAGGCGAATGAATGGGAGGTGAACGTTGCTTGGATGCATGAGATTTTCGGCACTGCAGCGCTGAACCGGTTAAAAAGAAATAAAAATGTCAGCCTCCAAATCTCCTCTCATTACTATGTCACCAGCTCTATGCATTTCTTCAAAATGCTATTTCTCTGGAAGTATTGCTCATTTAGACTAGCAGAATTCAATGAAAATAGTCTCAGTTAAACAGGGAGAGATCATAGCATGCAGCAGACAGACATGCACTGTTACCAGGCAGAGGTTGTGACAGGCAGTAGGCAGAGCAGAGGATTGGATATGAGACAAGGTCAGTACAAATTGTGTCAAAAATACAATATCAAGCCAAACGTAAAGTACCGGTACTAGCATGGGTCACACATATGGATCGAATCAGAACAGAATTGCCTACTCTCCGAAGTGGGCAAAATACCTAACTTAGGCCTATGCTCAATAATTAGATGTTGCTGTGGCATATGCCATTATTATTTGAAAATGCTTCCGCACCCCCCCCCCAAGTACATCTCTGTAGGCAAGGTAGCTTTGTCCTGCATACAATCCCCATCAAGGCAACAGTGCCATGACCAGGAAGGTGGATGAGCATGGAGACATGTGCCTGAAAGACACCTAGGCGCTAATCAAGGCATTCTTTACATTTTCTTACTTGCGCTGGTAGCAAGAGAAGGGAGAATATGATTAGTTGCTAGAAGAGGAATGCAAAGTTTCCTACAGTCAGACACTTAATACATGACACCTGTAATATATGTGGGTGCATTGAACATGGCATGGCAAACTATGCAGAAGATTTACTGATCTCATTTGTGACACTGACAATGAGATAACAAGAAGGTGCAACATCAAGCCTGATTGTTACTGTACTGTATCTGTAGTCAAAATCAGTTTAGAGTATTATTCTCATTTCTGTGGAAGAAAGCTCAATACATGCACTTCAATAGCCTGTTTCAATTCAAGGAGGAATTTGCATGTGTGACTGCCATATTGTCTAGCCTATGGTTATCCTTCACAAGCCTACTAATGAATATAGCTGTGTTATTTTCTGATGGTGGGAAAGACAAAAACTGCTAACAACTCATGAAGGCTGGAGATGAGCATCGCTTACTGATCTCGCATGGACAGGTGTATTCAGCCAAAACCAAGATATAAAATTAGCCTGAAAAGTGTAGAAACTATATTTTATTTCAGAAAACTTTCATGTTTTTATCTAATCTCATGCCTTGCCTATATATTTTCTGGATGCTTTTCCAAGGAGAGATGGTCATGGTTTGTAATTTATCTCACAAATGCCACTGCCTGACAACCTTTTGCATTTAGAGACTAGAACTGCATACTAAGCAGTGATATATTGCTTAAAATGCCAGTGTATAATGAATTCTCTAGCCATATTATGTCTTTGCATGCTAAATATACAATTATTCATAAGAAGGTGGACTTTGAAGAAGCTAAAGAAGATTTTGCAAATCTTTCCATCTCTGAAGGGTTATCAAAATACAGATCTTATATACTGTTAATTCTGACATTTCAGGAAACTGTACTATCAATACAAGGCAATGTATACTAAGGCATGAATAGTTGTATGATAATAATGAACATCAAACCTTATTCACTCTAACTGACTGACAGTGGTTGAGTTCCAGGATATTCTCCAGTTGATTTTTCATCAAGGCATATTTGGTTGGCTAGGCTAGATGTTTATTCTGAAATTTGGCACCTTTCACTAGAGATGGCCTGAACGGTTCGCCAGCGAATGGTTCCCAGCGAACTTCTGGAGTTCGTGATCGCGAAGAACCGCGAACTTTTCCGGAAGTTCGGTTCGCCCCCAAAGTGCATCATGAGGGTCAACTTTGACCCTCTACATCATAGTCAGCAGGCACATTGTAGCCAATCAGGCTACACTCCCTCCTGGAGCCACTCCCCCCTTATAAAAGGCAGGCAGCATCAGGCTTTTCACTCACTCGTGTGCCTGCATTAATTAGAGAAGGGAGAGCTGCTGTGCAGAGACCTATAGGGAAAGCTTAGTTAGGCTCTTGTAGGCTTCTTAGCTTGCTCCTTGCTGATTCTTATTGCTAAAAAATAACCCCTCAACAGCTCTTTTGAGAGCTAATCTTGTTCTTGTGATCTATTTTTTGTGTGTGTGTGTGTGTGTGTGTGTGTGTGTGTGTGTGTGTGTGTGTGTGTGTGTGTGTGTGTGTGTGTGTGTGTGTGTGTGTGTGTGTGTGTGGCGCCTACTTGCATTATATACAGCCCTGTCAGTCAGTCGCAGCTGGCCTTTGGCCCCTTGGTGGTATAATTACTGCTGTGCCAGGTGCACATTATAATACCCATCACTGCATGTACCTACTACCTGTTGTTCACTTCAGTGCACCCACCTACCTACGTGAGCGCACGCAGTGCCACTGTGCCTGTCCATTACCTGTCTGTGTGTGACAGGTGCACATTGTAATACCCATCACTGCATATACCTACCTGTTGTTCACAGTGCACCCACCTAGCTACATGAGCGCACGCAGTGTCACTGTGCCTGTCCGGTACCTGTCTGTGTGTGACAGGTGCACATTGTAATACCCATCAATGCATATACCTACCTGTTGTTTACAGTGCACCCACCTAGCTACGTTAGCGCAACCTACCTACCTGTTGTTCACTTCAGTGCACTCACCACGTGAGCGCACGCAGTGTCACTGTACCTGCTTGGTACCTGTGTGTGTGTGACAGGTGCACATTTGTAATACCGATCACTGCATATTATTATTATTATTATTTATTATTATTATTTATTGTATTTATATAGCGCCAACATATTACGCAGCATATATCTACCTGTTGTGTTCAGTGCACCCACCTACCTATGTGAGCACACGCAGTGTCACTGTGCCTGTCCGGTACCTGTCTGTGTGTGACAGGTGCACATTGTAATACCCATCACGGCATTTACCTACCTGTTGTTTACAGTGCACCCACCTAGCTACGTGAGCGCACGCATGGTCACTGTGCCTGTCCAGTACCTGTCTGTGTGTGACAGGTGCACATTGTAATACCCATCACTGCATATACCTACCTGTTGTTCACAGTACACCCACCTACCTACGTGAGCGGACACAGTGTCACTGTTCCTGTCCGGTACCTGTCTGTGTGTGACAGGTGCACATTGTAATACCCATCACTGCATATACCTACCTGTTGTTCACAGTGCACCCACCTACCTATGTGAGCGCACGCAGTGTCACTGTGCCTGTCCGGTACCTGTCTGTGTGTGACAGGTGCACATTGTAATACCCATCACTGCATATACCTACCTGTTGTTCACAGTGCACCCACCTACCTATGTGAGCGCACGCAGTGTCACTGTGCCTGTCCGGTACCTGTCTGTGTGTGACAGGTGCACATTGTAATACCCATCACTGCATATACCTACCTGTTGTTCACAGTGCACCCACCTACCTATGTGAGCGCACGCAGTGTCACTGTGCCTGTCCGGTACCTGTCTGTGTGTGACAGGTGCACATTGTAATACCTATCACTGTATGTACCTACCTGTTGTTCACATCATTGCACCCACCTACCTACGTGAGCACACGCAGTTTCACTGTATACTGTACTAGCCCATTGGGTCAACCTGCCCAACCGATGGCAAGCAGGGAGTATGTGCTTGTGTAGCGGACCAACTTGTGACACTTCCACGGCTTGCAGACAGGCCTCCTGTCTCCTCCTCTCCCCCTGCTACATCCTCTTCACTGTTGTCATCCTCCTCCTCCTTGGCTGAGTGGCAGTTCAATTCTACTGGTGCTGCGATCTCCTCTCCAGCTACACAGCCCAGGCTCCCCAGGGCCTATGCTGCATGTCAGGTACAACGGTGTCACGCCATCTTAGACATGTCTTGCCTCAAAGCGGAGGGTCACACTGGAGCAGCTCTCCTGGCTGCTCTTAACAAACAGGTGGATCAGTGGCTGACCCCGCACCAGCTGGAGATCAGCAATGTGGTGTGTGACGACGGCAGCAATCTCATTTCGGCTTTGAATTTGGGAAAGCTGACACATGTACCCTGCATGGCACATGTGCCGAATCTTGTCATTCAAAGATTTTTGTGAAAGTACCCAGGCTTAGAGGACATCCTGAAGCAGGCTAGGAAGTTGTGTGGGCATTTCAGGCTGTCTTACGTGGCCATGGCACGCTTTGCCGATATTCAGCGGAGAAACTCGATAGCCCGACCCGCTGGAATTCGACCCTCATGTTCTTTCGCCTGCTAGAACAGGAGAAAGCCATCACCCAGTACCTCTACAACTACAGTAGAAGGATACAGTCTGGGAAGATGGGGATGTTCTGGCCCAACAACTGGACATTCATGCAAAATGCATGCAGGCTCATGATGAGGTGACCAACCTGGTAAGTCACAGTGAAGGCACCATCAGTGACTTGATCCCGTACGTTTACTTCCTGGAGTGTGCCATGCGTAGAGTGGTGGATCAAGCTGTGGAGGAGCGTGAACAGGAACAGTTACGGGAGGAAGCGTTGTGGGATCAATTCTCATCAGAACCAGATGTTTCCTCAACACCTGCGGCAGCACAGAGGGGGAGGAGGAAGAGGAGGAAGAGTCATGTGGGGAAGAGGAGTCAGACTCGGATGATGAGAAAGGTGTTTCTTGGAGGCGGAGGAGGCGGTGGGAGAAGAACAACCGCAGCAGGCATCGCAGGGGGCTTCTGCTGCTCAATGTTCCCATGGTATTGTTTGTGGCTGGGAGGAGGAGGAGGACTTACCTGACATCACTGAGGTAGAGCAAGAGGAGTTGGATAGTACGTCTGGATCCAACTTTGTGCAGATGGCGTTTTTCATGCTTTCCAGCCTGCTGAGGGACCCCCGTATAAAAAAACTCAAGGGGAATGAGCTGTACTGGGTGGCCACGCTACTAGACCCTCGGTATAGGCACAAAGAGGCGGACATGTTATCAACTCACCTGAAGGCAGAAAGGGTGCAGCACTTGCAGAACAAGCTGGCAAGTATGCTTTACAATGTGTTTAAGGGTGATGTCACAGCACAATGCAATAAAGGTACCACTGCCAGTAATCCTTCTCCCATGTCCACGCAGGCAAGGACAGGACGCTCCAGCGATCTTATGGTGATGTCGGACATGCGGACATTCTTTAGTCAAACACCTCGCCTTAGCCCTTCCATATCCACCCTCCATCCCTGAGGGCTACTGCCTGCCCGAAAAAGTCAGTCCCCACACACAGCATCTCTGTCTGCACGCCGTGTGACTACCTGCCCCAAGACTAAGTCACTCCCCACACAGCACTTCTGCCCGCAGGCCGCTTGACTTCCTTCTCCGCCCCCACCAACAGGGTCCAAGACTCCAGGTGGATTCCTGAAAAGCTAATAATAATAATAATTTTCCTGGTGCGTGTACATGCCTGCCTAATTTTTCTGGCTGCAGTGCAGCTGCAACTACAAAACAAAAGGCATGTACATGTGCCGATTCCCCTTCGTGATCATTACCTTGCCGCGGTGAAGGGGCTTGCGTATCACAATGAAGCAATGACCGACGGCTATATGAGTGTCTGGGGGGGGGGGGGGGGGGAGTGGCACACCAAAGATAATAAGGTCGTTGCTTCATTGTGGACAGACCAAATTTGATCAGCAGTCACTGTTGTTCTATCATTGAGCTACGACAGCCCGGCGACCATATGGGCTTGAAAACCGCCACGGGCAGCACTCTCGCCGTGGTGCGCGCCAGTCCAGCACGGCCGTCACTACACAAACAGCTGTTTGCGGTGTGTTACACAGTGAGTTTGGTGTGTCAGTGTGAAGCAGTACTCTAATTACACTCCCTGATTGATGTATACACATGCAAGATGTTTTAAAGCACTTTAGGCCTGCAATTTAGCATTCAGTGTGATTTTTCTGCCCTTAAAACACTGCTTTGCGTCAAATCTAGATTTTTCCACGGGACTTTTGGCATCTATCCGACTCCGCCATGCCCCCCTCCAGGTGTTAGACCCCTTGAAACATCTTTTCCATCACTTTTTTGGCCAGCGGAAGTATTTCTAGTTTTCAAAGTTCGCCTCCCAATTGAAGTCTATTGCGATTTGCGAAAATTCGCGCAAACCGAACTTTTGCGGAAGTTCACGAACCTGGTTCGCGAACTGAAATTTGGAGGCTCAGGCCATCTCTACCTTTCACCCAAGATAAGGCCAGTGCTGCAAAATCTTCATGGATTGTCACTGCGATTTGAGTAGTTTTGACCTCAAATTTTGCAAAATCATAATTTTGCATTGAAATTCACAATTATACTGCAACATTGTAATATGAAATGTCCAGAAAATTCATAATTCATTTCACTCGTATTATTCCTAATTTTGCAATTACATCTTGGGAACCTCCTATAAGAGTGTCAAATAAGATTGAGGGACATCTATGACTGTAGGTATATATATCGAGGGCCAACTGTGACCGCTGGCATATATTGGAGGACACCTATGACTGCAGGTTTATATGGATGTTCACCTATGACTCCTGCCATATATCGGTGATCACTTATTAATGTCGGTGGATATTGGGGGACACCCATGGCTGCTGATGTATATTGGGGGACACCAGTTAATGCAGATGCATACTGAGAGAGAACTATGACTGATGGCGTATATTGGGAGACACCTATGACTGCTGGCAGATATTGGTGGTTGGCTGGCTGCCTAATAGGGATGGATGAGTGACGGCCTTGAGCATGCTCTGTGGATGCTTCTGGCTTGTGTTAATGTAAATAAGCTATTTTATTCATTAAGCATATTCATTAAGATTCCTCTTTAATTATGCTTGCTGTACATTATGGTACATTTTTAATTAGACCAATGCATTTCTTATTGCAATGCTGAAAAGTTTTGATTTGCATTCTTCGCTCAAAACAACCAGACCTCAAGGGCTCTTTAACACGGACAATGAAGATGTGACTTAGAAGACATCACAAAATTGCATTTAAAAAATTGTTTAATATTCAGCCTTTGTTAAAGTGAAACTCCTCTTGTATTGAGAATAAAGCATCCTCTTAATTTGAGAAATATACATTACAAGGTGAAATGACAAACCTTATTGTAGCTTCTATACATGTTTTTGTTCATATAAAACACAGCCATTCCATAATGTTGCTTGCAGAAATTGACAGGTGGAAGTGTTAAAGTTTGCTGCCAGAAACTGAAGTGTCAAAAGCAAGTAATACTGGCTCTTTTTCAGCACTGATTACTCAGTAAGCAAGAGGAGAATCTATAGGCAGTGTATTTTGTAACCAAGTTAATTTAATAACATAACATTCAAGAAAAGAAACAAAAACTTGTGGAGCAGTTAAATAAAGGACCGCTATTGCGAAATATTGTAATATTAAAAATGCATGTATACACGTTCTTATAGGAAGTACATTGCTCCCAAATTAAAATGCAATATAAAGTATTTTTCACCTATGTTGTTGTCAATTACCATAGGTGGATTTGGACTAGCCCATCTCCTCATAGGGTATACTAAGTATTTAATGTACTCTTTACAAAAGCATTTCTTGGAAAGTATCTAAACAAAGATGCCAGCTGACCGCATACATGAAAAAAAGGGCGCAGGGGATTGCCGCTAGTAAAATATTGCTAAAGTTAGCGATATTCGACTACTGGATTTTGATTGTAAAATATTGGTAATACTTACCAATATTTTACTATGGCTAAACCTAACCCTGGTGGTGCCTAACCCTAAGACCCCCCCTCTGGTGGGGCCTAGCCCTAAGACACCCCTGCCGGTGGTGCCTAGCCCTAAGACCCCCCCAGTGGTGCCTAAACCTATTCCCCTGGTGGTGCCTAACCCTAAATCCCCCTCCTAAAGCTAACCCCATTCCACAAAGGCACAATATATATACGGAGCACCTGATATTTCGTTATCCGTAAGCCAATTTTGTTTTCTGCAAGCCTGTCTGACGAAATTGCCCCCTCTTGCCACTAATCTATCCGCTAAAATGTACCTTCATAGCTGCATATTGCAGCTATTCTAAAAGCTGTGCGCCCAACTTTCCCTTTCATGCAGCAAAATGCAGCTTTTATTTTATGCACCTATGGAGGCGCCGTTATTTCTGAAGCGGCTCCTGCACCCTTTTTCCTACTTTGCAGCCTCCCTACTCATTTGCACACTGTTTTGATAGTTGGACTCAGATGGAGAAAATGCCATTCAGTAAGTGCTTTTTAAAATAAAGAAAACTCCCAGGAGGATATGGACTAATCAAAAATCTGTCAGTTGTTGGACTTTAAAAACTTACTGTAATTGACAACAACATAGGAAAAAGTAATTTTAGTGCATTTTACTCTTGGAAAAATGTACGTTTTATACAAATGCATACAGATGTAGATGTAGTTTAAATGTTACATCATTTTTACAATAAAAGTCAAATTTCACTTTGAAAGAAACCAAACGCTTTGGTGCAGATCAAAATCAATACATTTCCTTCAACTGCGGTGATAGTAAGAAATAATCACACGGCTCTATTGCCAATGTGTGTGCCATTATCATAGGCATTAATTCTGCAGCTACATTTAAAGACTTTATTTCAACATCCTTGTTGCTAACACTAGTCCTCAGTAGATATCAATTTCGGTGAGATTAAAGGTACTTAGCAATGTGCATTAGCCCATAAAAAGTGCTTGTATTAGATCAGTGATATTTGGGTTTAGTTTGTTGCTATGGGCTACTGCACTTTGCATATTTGATGTGCTAATTACATATGTTTGATTTAACTCTGAACATTTACTGTGACACATTGCATAACGCAAATGAAATGCCCACTTGGTTATTATATCGTATGTTTTATAAAACAGTGGCATTTTTTCTCATTATAATCAATGAAATCATGTATGAGAATTGAGAAGCATTTCACTTGATTCATAAGAATTCTAAGCTAGTACTTTACAAAGCGTTTTCCTGCAATAGTCTAGCTGTGCATGCTAGTGGAATTGACTCATCACTCAATGCGAGCCCCTGGAGTTAAAGATGTCCTTTCTAAACTGGTTGACATATCATTACAGAGTCTCTGCTTGCAGTCTGGGGTCAAAATACATCAATACAGCTGCACAGACACACTGCACTGTTTTCCAAGTGGTAATGTATACATTAGTGTCAATGGGCAACTGTCAACGAAATTACACATTTGCTTTTTGTAGCTCTCTAGTAACAAGGATAGGAACTGATTGTGTATGATATATTCCCCTGCCTGACAGACTCCCTGAATGAGCAGAAGATAGACTGTATCTGCAAAGCATGATGGATATTAATTACTTTAGGATGACATTCTATTACACATTGAGCAGACCCTAGACACTGTAACTGGCAATGAACTAGTGACTTTTTATCACATGGGGCAGTTCATAAATCAGCCCCTGAAAACAGGATTGGATGTGATCGAAGATTTGTGCTGCTCTGTCTCTGAGTATTTACGTCACTGAGTTTGAGGTCTTATGATATAAAGTGGCAATGTAAATTTGGAAGTGATAAAGCAATGCAGACAGAAAAAATAATGCTGGAGGGACTCTGTTAAAGGGAATCTGTGTGAAAATAAACTTATGATATAATGAATTGTATGTGTCGTACAGGTAAGAATTAGAACATTAGTAGCACAGATATGAGTCCCATATTGTTTCCAGGAAGAGTTAAAAAATTCAGATGTTATCTATGCAAAAGAGCTTCTCTGAGCTCTCCAACCCAACTTGGGTCACTGTTTTCTGGAGCACTTATACATCAAAGACAAGTCAGAGACAGATTTAGATAAGATTTTTACTGCACAAAAGTTGAGAGGTTCATTAGCTCGGCTTGTTTTATAGTTTAAAATACAGGGGCCATATGCAATTCACTTTTTTACTTGATTTTTCTTCTAGGAGATTATTTTTCATTTTCGATTTAAAATAACTTTCCAGCACTAAAAAGTACCAAAAAGTAGGTGAAAAAGTACCATCTAAATTATTTTGAGTATTTTCTTGCTTTCTGGTGGCTTAAACGGCATTTTATTGACAAGTTTAAAATTATCACCGAGGAGAAAACTCAGGAGAAAAAGTGAATTGCATATGGGCCAGAGTGTGGCTTGTAATTGAAAATATGACAGAATTATGCAATGTTAAAACAAAAATTATATATCTAAAAATTAAATTAAGAGACTATTTTCTTTGCTACTAATGTTCTATCAATTATCAGTGCTACACATACAAATCATTACATCGTAAATTTTTTTTTTTCACTTCATTGTCACTTTAATAAGTGGTGGTTTACAATCTTGCTGCACTTCTTCTGTTTATATTTTGAACGTTTCACTTTGGAGCCTATTTACCTGGTTCCGGATGCAGGTAATTAAAATCGAAGCCTTGTTTATGGCGTCCCAGGGCGTAGATTACATTTCCCTTCCCTTCAGAAAAAACACTCAGTACTAACTGGGTTGAATTTAAAAGTATCTAATAATTTTCTGAGGTTATCAATAATTACATTTACTGATGAAAGTATCATATAGGGAAGCGTTGTGACAGGAACACAAGTAAAAACAAAAAAAATAAAGATGTTGTAACATCTTTTTTGGGCAGCACGGTGGCGTAGTGGTTAGCGCTCTCGCCTTGCAGCGCTTGGTCCCCGGTTTGAATCCCAGCCAGGTCAACATCTGCAAGGAATTTGTATGTTCTCCCCGTGTATGTGTAGGTTTCCTCCAGGCACCTCAGTTTCCTCACACATCCCAAAAACATACAGTTAAGGTAATTGGCTTCCCCTAAAATTGGCCCTAGACTATGATACATGCACTACACTACACGATACATACATAGACATATGACAGTGGTAGGGACTAGATTATGAGCCACTCTGAGGGACAGTTAGTGACAAGACAATATACTCTGTACAGCGTTGCATAATATGTTGGCGCTATATAAATACTTAAATAAATAAAAATAAATAATAAATAAATCAGCAAAGAAAGAGAGGGTCTGAGTTCAGCCAGAGAAACAGACAGTTTCTCTACTACAATGTATTTAAAGGGGCACTACAGCGAAAAACTGTAAAATTTAAAATATGTGCAAACATATACAAATAAGAAGTACATTTTTTCCAGAGTAAAATGAGCCATAAATTGCCTTTCTCCTATGTTGCTGTCACTTACAGTAGGTAATAGAAATCTGACAGAAGTGACAGGTTTTGGACTAGTCCATCTCTTTACAGGGGATTCTCAGGGATATATTTATTTTCAAAAGCACTTAGTGAATGGCAGTTGCTCTTTCCAACTGCCAAAAAACTGTGTAGGGAGCAGGGAAGCTGACCAGCATCATTGTTTAAATCCTTTTTCGGAAATATAATAAAAGCCTTGCTGAGAATCCCCTATGAAGAGATAGACTAGTCCAAAACCTGTCACTTCTGTCAGATTTCTACTGCCTACTGTAAGTGACAGCATTATAGGAGAAAAGTAATTTATGGCTCATTTTACTCTGGAAAAAAATTGTTTGCACATATTTTAAATTTTACAGTTTTTTTTCGCTGTAGTGGCCCTTGAAATTACGGGTTTAATATCTGCTCCAATCCAGTATGAAAATTGCTCCTGTAGCCTTGATATATACAAACATTGTTATACTACATTAGTTGTATCTACTATTTTGGAACAGAAATCTTGTTAAAAGGCTTTAAAGGTAAAAATCCATTTTTGTTGTTAAACTGTCATAAACCTATTTTCCAGAATGTTTCTGCACTAAATTGGTGCTTTGAGTCCGCAAGGAGAAAAGCGCAATATAAATGTTATTTGTCTTGTCTTGTAAATGTAAAGTACTTAAAGGACCACTCTCATGAAACATTATATTTTCAAACACCCCCACAGTAGTTATAGCAACCATACAGAATATTGACAGTGTCATTTATTTCAATTTCTAGCATGGCCCTTTAAAGATCCATATGACACTGTATACTGCACACGTCAATCCCTGCACTCCCGCTGACGGACTTCTGTATCTATAAATCCATCACAGGGGAAGCCTGGTCAGAAACTAAGTAACTGATGGTATAATCCTTCTCTCGGCCCCAGTCTTTCCCAACTGCCATAAATTCTCCTGCTATCTCTCGGCTGACCAGGTCCCCGCAGCCCCCACTCTCTGCCCAAGAATTCAGTAGATAGCTTTCAGCACAGCGCAGACATCGCTGTGCAATAAGATGCTCTCGCTAGCTCCTCTCCCCTATTCAGTCAATGTAAACACTGCTGCTGTGGCTGCATCTAATGACGCTTTTTTACAGGACTGCGCGTCATTAGAAGCAGACAGAGCAGCAGTGTTTATGTCAACTGAATATGGGAGAGGAGCTGGACGATGTGGGGATGTTTGAAAATATAATGTTTCGTGGGAGTGGTCCTTTAACTCAAATTACATTTTTGTTTTAAACAGTGGCAACAGTACTCTGTATGGAGTACAAATTGACAATGCATACACTCTAGCTATCTGCTTTTAGGCAATTAGGTGCTCAGATTTCATGTTACTTAGGGGCTGATTCACAAAGCGTTTCTGCTGAATTATCTAAATGTACTCTTATTAGCTCACCATTTTTCTTGCCTTAAATTACTTAACTCATGGTTTATCTCTTCTTATTTGACTTAACTCATGATTTATCTTATTAAATCACAATTTATCTCTCCTTAAGTTACTTAACTTGTAGTTTTTCATTCCTTATTTAACTTAACTCATGATTTATCTTATTAACTCTCAATTTATCTCTCTTTAAATTATTTCACTCATGGTTTATCTCTCCTTATTTAACTTAGCTCATGATTTATGTCTCTTTAACTGACGTAACTCATGGTTTATTTCTCCTTATTTGACTTAACCCATTTTTTATCTCTCCTTATCTGTTTTATCTAACAAATTATCTCTCATTATTTAATTATCTCATGCATTAGCTCTCCTTACAATTAAGGTGAAAAATAAGTAAACTTTGTGAATCAACCCCTTAGTTTCAACATGTGCATTGACTAAACTCTTTGATACTCCTTTCTTCCAGGTGAAATGCAGTGGAATTGCTTTACATCCACATAATACAAAATAAGCAATCAAACTTTACATCCACATAAAGCAAAATAAGCAATCGAAAATAAGGTTTGCCCTTAATCCTTGCTTTACATTAAGATGAGCTGATTATTATTTTTTTTAATTTGTGGGTTTCTCTCAAAAAATGTTAAATTTTCTTTAAAATGTCCCCTTCCAAACCCTAGATGTTGCTGTAATTTGAAATTTTGGATTTATATCACAGAAGTCTATAGGCACAGATGTCCTGACAACTTTGACTTCGGCCTCCATGAACCTACAAACACTGAACCACACCGCAAGTGTGCTGGCTGGCCTTCTCCCTTACTTCTCTTGCCCATCATAGAAAGCTACATGTGTCTCTCAGTATTAGGTAGCCAGAGCTAACTTCAGTATTAGGTAGCTAGAGGTGTCCCTGAGGGAGTTCTGGACAGAGGAATGCAGAAACCTGAGTCAGTTACTTTTCATTTACGCTGTGCTTGGGATTATGCATGGGTAAGAAGGCATTTGGAGGGAAGCTGCCTTTCCATCATCAGACGCCTTTAGGCATGTGCCTACAGTGTCTTATGGTAAATCCGGCTCTGCAATCAGTAGAGTCATAGGTAGAGATGTTGTAAAGTCTCTCTGTCCTTCGCAGGTTTGGCTACAGCTAGTTAAACCAGTTTCTACTTTGGTCATCCCAGTACATTTGATTAACAGTGAGTTCAAGAAAACCTGAGGTGGCTTCCTAAGAATGAAATCCACACACAGAGGCTGGGTTTTCCTATACTTCCCAGCCTCTGTTGCTATCTCAACCCCCCCCCCCCCCCCTAAGTTCCCCCTGCGCTCTGCTATGCCCTCATAAATCACAGCCGCGCTGTCGACACGCAATGGGCTGTGTTAACCTCTGTTGTGTCATTCTCGCCGCTCCCCCCGCCTCCTGCATAGCTCCGGTCCCCACCCGCATCCCTTCCCTCCAATCATCACGCTGCATGTCAACAGCGCGGCTGTGATTTATGGGGATAGCAGAGCGCAGGGGGGACTTAGGGGGATTGAGATAGCAACAGAGGCTGGACAGTATAGGCAGACCCAGCCTCTGTGTGCGGATTTCATTCTTAGGAAGCCACCTCGGGTTCTCTTTAAAAAAATGCAATGAATTTTCCATAAGTCATGAATGGAAAGATCCAGTGTAATCCCATAATATGTAACTTAATATGTAACATAATAGAATATGATTTTCAGATAACATTATATCAAATTCTCAGTTGAGGATTGAGAGAAGATTGAATTTACATTGTAGAAGTTTAAAGAGAAACTCCGACCAAGAATTGAACTTTATCCCAATCAGTAGCTGATACCCACTTTTACATGAGAAAAATAATGATTTTCACAAACAGACCATCAGGGGGCGCTGTATGACTGATTTTGTGCTGAAACCCCTCCCACAAGAGGCTCTGGTACCGTACGGTACTCTGGGCAAACTGCCACAATGTAACAATGTTCAGACAGGAAATAGCTGCTTACAGCTGTCTGTTAAAGCCAGACCAGCTACATAATCTGCCCACAGTAACAATGTCACCATGTAAAACATGTCAGAATGTGAATCTGGGAGAGGAAAGATTTTACAATGAGCAAACACTGACTAAATCATGTATACATAATTATTGTAAAAATGAAGCACTTTTTTTATTACATTATTTTCACTGGAGTTCCTCTTTAAAGCAAGGATTAGAACCACTTTATCTGAGATTGATTTCTTTATACTGCTAATATTATATGTATAGATTATACAGTACTCAAACTAATAAAAAGCACATCCACTATAGACAGTCTTCTTAGAAAGGAACAGGTCCAGCCTCCTAGAAGTGTTCCTTTCTGCCATCTGTTCCTTTTTCTGTGTTGTTGGAGTATAATATTGTAAAGTATCTGAGACACATTTCAAGCAGTAAATTAGGACAAAGTTACTTTTTTCACATTTCATGCATGGCAGCAGGTTTCTATATTATGGATATGATATGTAGTGTGATTTTTTAGGCAGATATATACCATTTATGGAATTATCTTGAATGATGTAATATAAGGCAGAACTCTAGGCAACACATTATAGATAGCTCCAAGTGTGGCAATATTAATATGTTTTAAAAATGCAATGATGGTATAACAAAATTAAACAAAATATACATCAATATGATTTTTTAACATAAGAAAACTAGACTAACTTGCTGGTGTGTAGCTCCCATAGTGTCATTTGGTCTGGGATATGACATTTCCCAGCCTGTTGCATTGCCCCGTGGGAAGTCAATATGACAGTGAATGTCCTAATGTTTCTTCCCCTTAGTTTTTTTCAATCTCATATTACTGTGTAGCCCCAGTTTACCTCAGGAGTATTAATAGGTGAGTGACAACTGACTTTACTGCTGAAGACTTCTTCTTTTTTCGTTTTCTGGTGATAATATGTGGGTTAGCTTCCAGCTTTAGGCCTTGTACACACCTGTGAGACATGTCGCCAAGCAGGGATTGTAACTAAAAATCCATCAACCGACATTACAGGCCCAAAGCTGTACAGTCATGTAACTAGCCTGTAGGCTACAAATGTGTTCTGCTGCTTTGCAGGAGGTGGGAGGTGCATGAGCTGCATCACATGGTGGGCAGGGTGAGTATTGAGCATAATGCGCTCACTCAGAACTTTGCCAAGTCAATCCAGCAGGCTGATCAATAGCTGAGGGATCTGGGGCATTGAGAGGCTGCCTACACATGCTAGATTATTGGCAGAAATGTAGTTATTGGCCGCCTTGGCAGAGTTTCATCTGACATGTGTACACAGCTTTAGGCAGGAATTCAACAGCACACGTCATAGAGGGTAGGGAATTGGAGAGAATAAGGCAGATTATTAAATCCCAGTACCAACCACAACATGAGAGCTGCCACTGCTACTGCAGCTTTCAATTGTGAGGAATACAGTAGGAAGGACTGCTCTGCCTCTGTTACCTTGGCAGAGGTGGTGGAAACCAAGTAGCAAAGGCTGACACACAGGTAGAGATGAAATCCGCGCACCCGCAGGTATAAAAGTCCAAGGGTTTTTATTTCAGACTCACAAATACAGCAAAAACGGCTAGGCTAAGAGTCTGAAATAAAAACCCTTGGACTTTTACACCTGCGGGTGTGCGGATTTCATCTCTACCTGTGTGTCAATTGTGTGTCAAAATCACACGGTTCTCAATATTAACTTTTTTTTTTTGCTTTGCAGACTGACTCACACAACCAACAACTTGTAACTGCTCTGTGAAAGATAACATTGCAACAGTTCAGAAACAATATAGGAAAAAATAAATTACTGAGATGCATAAAAGATCAACCCTCTGTGTCAGAAAATTGTGGAACCACCTTTTGCTTTAATTATAGTCCTGAATGTGGACCTATTGTAACTACACACACCCTTTAAAAGACCACCATCGTGAACATTTTTAAAATATAAAATACATGTGTTTGCCTACTTAAAGAAAACCTGAACTGAAAATTAAAAGTCAAAATAAACATACAGAAGTCATACTTACCTCCTGTGTAGTCTACTCCTCAATCTCTTTCTCCTTTCCCGCGTCCTGTTTGTCCACTGTGATCAATGGAATTCTCCGTCCTCCATTTTGAAAATGGCCATTACCCCATAACAGCTTTCTGGTCAGCACACTGTTAAACTGTAACATCGCCCACTTGAGCCATAGGGAAACATATACATTACTTGGCACAGCAGTTCTCCTCTCAGCTGTAACTGACAGCAACTGATAAATAACTGACAACAACTGATATATTTCAATTCTGACAAAATGTTGTCAGAACTGGAAGGGATTATTGTCAGAAGAAAATGGTGAGCTTCTGAGAGGAACTGATGGCAAGGTAACTATGTAATGTTCATTTGAAGTTACCTTGTGTGTTTATTTTAAATAACTTTACTCAGTACAGGTTCTCTTTAAGAAGAAGTACATTTTTCCCAGAGTAATATGCACTATAAAATTACTTTTCTCTTATGTTGCAGTCCCTTACAGTAAAGATCTGACAGGTGTTGGACTAGTTCATCCCCTCTTGGGGATTTTCTCCTTTATTCTATACAAAAGCAATGCCTGAAAATGATCAATAAAAAGATATTGGTCAGCCTTCATAATCATTTGCACTCTATTCTGGCAGTTGGACTCAGAAACTGGCATTCAATAAGTGCTTTTTATAATAAAAAAACGCTGACATTACCCCATGAGCAAGATTGATAAGTTCAAAATCTATCAGACCTGTCAGCTTTTTACTGCTTACTGTAAGCAACAGAAACATAGGGAAAAAGTAATTAACAGTGCATTTTAATCTGGCGGAAATTTACACCTTGTACACATGTTTTAATCTTTTGCAATTGTGGTCCTTTAAGTGCTGCCATTGTACAGTAGATGCTGCTAATTGGGTTTATAAAATGCCTACTAAGGACTGTAAGGTTACCTTGAATATACTTTTGCTACAGCTTAAATTTTCAGTCTTTTACACCACTTAAATACTTTCTGCCTCATTTGCTTAGTGGTCCTCACCTTCTATAATTTTATTGCTCATTTGAACTTTATACAAGTAAGACTTTAATAAAAGGTAACTGTATTTTATTATTGGCAGATACATATTTCTCACTTAACGAGGTAGAAATATGAATCAATAAATTCATCTTTGCATCCTTTTAATGTTTAGACTCTAGCTGTAAGGATTTGGTAATGTAGTTACTCATTTTTTCTTTAAACTTTTTCTAATGATAGGTACTTTTTACCATCTAGGGGTGAGGGGAAAAGCTTGCCTCGTTAACCTAAGCTGGCCGAGTAAATAAAAGCCACTAGTTGTTTATAAGTGTTAATCAATCAACTGCCAGCTAATCCATCAGCAACTAGTGGCTTTAACTACCTGATGACCACTCCAGGTCAAAGGGCGTGGCCGCGATGGCAGCCCCAGGACCGCCTATTGCCAATTGGTGTCAAGTCCTGGGGCCGGCTACTGCAGGAGATCGGCTACTGCAGGAGATCCGCCCCGCCTTCAGTCACTCGGGAGAATTTTAGACGGCAAAACCGATGTCTTTCTACTAAGTACAGCGCTGTGATCTGCAGCAGCGCTGTACTGGGGACAGCCATGTGACACCGTCAGACCCCACCAACAGAGAGCTCTGTTGGTGGGGGGAAAATGGGAAGGGGATCACTACTGTGCTGTGTTGTGCTGGCCTTAAAGTTGCAGTGGCCAATTAAACAAGAAATGGCCTGGTCTTTAGTATGGTTTAGGACTGTGGTCCTGAAGTGGTTAATTTGCTAGCAGAGCTTGCATTTCTTGCATGAGTGGAGAATTACATGACACTTGGAGATTTTTCCACTCACCACTACTTATTGCAGAAAAAAATGTGTTTTCTGATTTAATTACATTTCACAATGTAATTTATTTCTACCTAGATTTTTTTCCCCCTCAAACCTCATTGAAACCATTGCAAGACTATGGTAAATAAATGGGGTCAGTATACAAGGCATCTTTTGAGATGTCCTTTTTTATTTCCTTTGTTATTTGCATTCTGAAATAATTAACAATTGTTTCTTTGACCTTCTGTTTTTTTCACAGAAAATATTTAGGGTAATTATTCAAAGTTGAGAACTACTATTATCTGTGGTACTTTGGCAATTAAGATAGCATAGAACTATGTTCATTTTTTTCTGTTTAGAAAGCTGAACTTTACCCTTTTGAATGATATTGCTTTAAATTAGACTGCTTGAAATTGTAAATGAGCTTCTAAGTGTAAATATAATGGGCTCTATTCACAAAACTTCTCAGAAATGACTTATTTATCACCTAATTGATAAAATAACCTTTCAGCACATTTACAAGTAAAATAATCACTATAAGTAAGTTGCTAAGTTGTTCTTGATTAACTTAATTTCAGTATTACTTTTCTTACTTTAATTATATTATATTTTTGCTTTTTGGGAGCTTAAAAAAGTAATATAGATAAGGAGAAAAAAGACGAAAAGCTTTGTGAATCATGTCCAGTGTGTTTGTTTTCTTAACCCCTCTTGGTATAGCTGGCAGATGTCCATTTTTTGTCTTATTGTCCAGAGATTATGGGTTATCTGGAAAGATGTAGTTAAGGTGTTCATTGCAGAGTTTTTATCATTTATAGTTAATTGTTCTGTGGATTCAGACTAATGGCTAAATATATGCCGTCCAATCCTAGTCCAAGTGCCATTAAGAGTAAGTGTAAAGTGTATACTGTAGTGAAATAAAGTAAATACAGTTACCAGTGTGGCCAGTGAACCACAGTGCTATAGAGCCTTCTGGGGTACCTTAATAAGAAATTGTGTATTGTGTATTGCGCCAAGACCAATGCCTTATTGTGAAACTAGCCTAAGGCAATCTGAAAACTTTCATTCGTTTTTCTGATGATCAGAATTCTTGACCCTTTATATATCGACACCAAAGTTTTTAACTTTGTATATACTGTAGTTCATTATGAGTTTTGCTACAGTTTTGTTCATTTGTATCTGGGATGTATGGTTATTTGGTTCCATTTAATCATTGGAGAAATTACTGCGTTATTATCTGAATCACCTTTATTCATCAAGTATGCTGAATGACGTACACTTTTACAACATAAAAATGCAAAATGTTATTAATGGAGGCATGAGAAGCATGTATTCAGAGCAAGGGTACAAGCAAGAACTCTAACAGCTAGGGTATGGGGCAAGTTCTTCACGAGTGCTTGGAAATAATGCTGACCAAGGAACTAAAGTGCCTCAATCAGGCTGACCTGGGATGGGGGACTGGAGTTCAGTAGGAGAATTGCCTGGGGGAAGAAGATGCTCCTGCACCTGATGGTTCTGTAGGGGATGGCATTCTGGCAGTGTGAAGGAGGTCTAGTGTAGAGATGGCCCGAATGGTTCTCCGGCGAACGGTTCCCGGCAAATTTCAGTGGTTTGGGTTCGCGATCGAATGCAAACTTTTCTGGAAGTTCGGTTCGCCCCCATAGTGCATCATGAGGGTCGACTTTCACCCTCTACATCACAGTCAGCAGGCCCATTGTAGCCAATTAAACTACACTCCTTTCTGGAGCCCCACCCCTCCTTATAAAAGGCAGACAGCATCAGGCCTTTCACTCACTCGTGTGCCTGCAGTAATTAGTGAAGGGATAGCTGCTACAGACTCTTATAGGGAAAGCTTAGTTAGGCACTTGTAGGCTTCTTAGCTTGCTCCTTGCTGATTCTTGTTGCTAAAAAAGCACCCCACAACAGCTCTTTTGAGAGCTAATCTTGTTCTTGTGATCTATTTTTTTTCTGTGTGTCCCACTGACACTTATGTTGCATAGACAGCCTTGCTAATTCCTACTGTGTGTGCCACTGCCAGGCCCAGCACATTCAGTGAGTACTACCTGTGTGTGTGACAGGTGCACATTGTAATACCCACTGCATATACCTACCTGTTGTTCACTGTGCACCCACCCACCTACGTGAGCGCACGCAGTGTCACTGTGCCTGTCCGGTACCTGTCTGTGTGTGACAGGTGCACATTGTAATACCCACTGCATATACCTACCTGTTGTTCACTGTGCATCCACCTACCTACGTGAGTGCACGCAGTGTCACTGTGCTTGTCCGGTACCTGTCTGTGTATGACAGGTGCACATTTGTAATACCAGTCATTGCATAATTGTTCACAGTACCTGTGTGACCGCACGCTGTGTAATATACCACTCCGAGCATACCTGTTAACTGCACCTGTGTGACAGCTGCACATTGTATTGTAATACCAGTCACTGCATAACATTCACTGCATCTGTGACTGCACATTGTATTATACCTGGCAGTCAGTGCATACCTTTCACTTGAATGGATGGCAGACTTGCCCTCTATAATAAATTCTTTGTTACAGGTAGTAAAGTCTATCAGTGTCATATACAGCAGGGCCTCGAAAGTCCTCCTGTATTGTTATTTTTGGTAACTACCTCGGGACGTGCATGCCATGCCTGCTGCCTTCCTTGGATGTGTGGTAGCCGTTCCTGCTCCTTTGCCCACAGTGGGCCTGCTGCCTTCCTTGGATGTGTGGTGGTGGTAGCCGTTTCTTAGGCTCCCACTCCAGACCAGAATCAATCTAGGATTCCCCGGCCATTACCCGTGGTCACTATGCTACTGAGAATGTACCATCTAAAGTTTCACACAGTTGAATGAATGGCAGACTTGCCCTCCATAACACATTCTCGTTAAAGGCAAGTGGTGTCATCTCTGGCACACAGAACTGGGTCAAGGGTCCATCTGACCACAGATTCCTGGTCTGCAAAGCACAATCAGGGCAGGTACATTACTTATACAGCAAATGGGTCCTTACTTGGATGTGCGGTGGTGGTAGCCAGTTCTCTGGCTCCCACTCTGGACCGGAATCGAACCCTGATTCCCCGACCATTACCCGTGATCACTCACAATGGCAGACTTGCCCTCCATAAAAGATTCTCGTTGCAGGTACTGAACAGTAGAGATGGGCCGAACCTCCAATTTTAGGTTCGCGAACCGGGTTCGCGAACTTCCGCGGAAGGTTCGGTTCGCGTTAAAGTTCGCGAACCGCAATAGACTTCAATGGGGATGCGAACTTTGAAAAAAAAAATAATTATGCTGGCCACAAAACTGATGGAAAAGATGTTTCAAGGGGTCTAACACCTGGAGGGGGGCATGGCGGAGTGGGATACATGCCAAAAGTCCCAGGGAAAAGTCTGGATTTGACACAAAGCAGCGTTTTAAGGGCAGAAATCACATTGAATGCTAAATGACAGGCCTAAAGTGCTTTAAAACATCTTGCATGTGTATACATCAATCAGGTAGTGTAATTAAGGTACTGCTTCACACTGACACACCAAACTCACCGTGTAACGCACCGCAAACAGCTGTTTGTGTAGTGATGGCCGTGCTGGACTGGTGCGCACCATGGCGAGAGTGCAGGTTTTGGTGGCTTTACAGCCCATATGGTCGCCTGGCTGATGTAGCTGAATGACAGAACAGTGACTGTCCAGCTGATCAAATTTGGTCTGACCACAATGAAGCAACGACCTTATTATCTTTTGTGTGCCACCCGAGACACTCATCTAGGCGCCGGTCATTGCTTCATTGTGATATGCAAGCCCCTTCACCACGGCAAGGTAATGATCACGAAGGGGAATGGGCGCATCTACATGCCTTTTCTTTTGTTGTTGCAGCTGCCCGCAGTGCAGCCAGAAAAATTAGGCAGTCATTTTTATTTATTTATTTATTTATTTATTTATTTAAGTATTTATATAGCGCCAACATATTACACAGCGCTGCACAGAGTATATTGTCTTGTCACTAACTGTCCCTCAGAGAGGCTCACAATCTAGTCCCTACCATAGTCATATGTATGTATCGTGTAGTGCATGTATGGTCTAGGGCCAATTTTTTGGGGGGAAGCCAATTAACTTATCTGTATGTTTTTTTGGGATGTGGGAGGAAACCGGAGTGCCCGGAGGAAACCCATGCAGACACAGGGAGAACATACAAACTCCTTGCAGATGTTGACCGGGCTGGGATTCGAACCGGGGACCCAGCGCTTGCAAGGCGAGAGCGCTAACCACTATGCCACCGTGCTGCCCATGTACACGCACCAGAAAAATTATTACAGCGGCCGCTGCTAGCAGCGGCCTAAAAAATTCAGCAATCCGCCTGGAGTCCCGGACCCTGTTGGTGGTGGCGGAGAAGGTAGTCAAGCGGCCTGCAGGCAGACATGCTGTGTGGAGGGACTGGGAGCGACTTAGTCTTCTTGGGGCAGGCCAGGCAGCCAGTCACACGGCGTGCAGGCAGAGATGCTGTGTGTGCGGGGACTGACTTAGTCTTGGGGCAGGCAGCAGCCCTCCGGGATCCATGCCTCATTCATTTTGATAAAGGTGAGGTACTTAACACTTTTGTGATTTAGGCGACTTCTCTTCTCTGTGACAATGCCTCCAGCTGCGCTGAAGGTCCTTTCTGACAGGACGCTTGCGGCAGGGCAGGAGAGAAGTTGGATGGCAAATGGGGACAGCTCTGGCCACAGGTCAAGCCTGCGCACCCAGTAGTTCAAGGGTTCCTCATCGCTGTTCACAGCAGTGTCTACATCCACACTTAAGGCCAGGTAGTCGGCTACCTGCCGTTCCAGGCGTTGGTGGAGGGTGGATCCGGAAGGGCTACGGCGAGGCGTTGGACTAAAGAACGTCCGCATGTCCGACATCACCATGAGATCGCTGGAGCGTCCTGTCTTTGACTGCGTGGACACGGGAGGAGGATTAGTGGCAGTGGTACCTTGCTGGCGTTGTGCTGTCACATCACCCTTAAAGGCATTGTAAAGCATAGTTGACAGCTGGTTCTGCATGTGCTGCATCCTTTCCACCTTCCGGTGAGTTGGTAACAGGTCCGCCACTTTGTGCCTGTACCGAGGGTCTAGTAGTGTGGCCACCCAGTACAGCTCATTCCCCTTGAGGTTTTTTTATACGGGGGTCCCTCAACAGGCAGGACAGCATAAAAGACGACATCTGCACAAAGTCGGATCCAGTACCCTCCATCTCCTCTTGCTCTTCCTCAGTGACGTCACGTAAGTCAACCTCCTCCCCCCAGCCGCGAACAATACCACGGGAAGGTTGAGCAGCACAAGCCCCCTGCGACGCCTGCTGCGGGTGTTCTCCTGCCGCCGTCCCCTCCTCCTCCTCCTCCTCCTCCCCCAAAGAAACACCTTGCTCATCATCCTCTGAGTCTGACTCGTCTTCTGCACACGACTTCTCTTCTTCCTCCTCCTCCCCCCTCTGTGCTGCCGCAGGTGTTGAGTAAACAGCTGGGTCTGATGAAAATTGGTCCCATGCATGTTCCTGCCGTAACGGTTCCTGGTCACGCTCATTCACAGCTTCATCCACCACTCTACGCACAGCACGCTCCAAGAAGTAAGCGTAGGGAATTAAGTCGCTGATGGTGCCCTCACTGCGGCTCACCAGGTTGGTCACCTCCTCAAACGGCCGCATGAGCCTGCATGCATTTTTCATCAGTGTCCAGTTGTCGGGCCAGAACATCCCCATCTTCCCAGACTGTTTCATTCTACTGTAGTTGTAGAGGTAGTGGGTGACGGCTTTCTTCTGTTCTAGCAGGCGGGAGAACATGAGCAGGGTCGAATTCCAGCGAGTCGGGCTATCGCAAATGAGGCGTCCCACCGGCATGTTGTTTTTCCGCTGAATTTCTGCAAATCGTGCCATGGCTGTGTAAGACCGCCTCAAATGCCCACAGAACTTCCTGGCCTGCTTCAGGACATCCGCTAAGCGAGGGTACTTTGCCACAAATCTTTGAACAACTAGATTCATGACATGTGCCATGCAGGGTATGTGTGTCAGCTTCCCCATATGCAAAGCGGCAAGCAGATTGCTGCCGTTGTCGCACACCACGTTGCCTATCTCCAGGTGGTGCGGGGTCAGCCACTCATCCACCTATTTCTTAAGAGCAGCCAGGAGAGCTGCTCCAGTGTGACTCTCCGCTTTGAGACAAGACATGTCTAAGATGGCATGACAGCGTCGTACCTGGCATGCAGCATAGGCCCTGCGGAGCTGGGGCTGTGTAGCTGGAGAGGAGAACTGCCACTCAGCCAAGGAGGAGGAGGACAGCGAAGAGCATGTAGCAGGAGGAGAGGAGGTGGCAGGAGGCCTGCCTGCAAGCCGTGGAGGTGTCACAATTTGGTCCGCTGCGCCCTGCTTGCCATCGTTCACCACCAGGTTCACCCAATGGGCTGTGTACGTAATGTAGCGGCCCTGCCTGTGCTTGGCAGACCAGGCATCCGTGGTCAGGTGTACCCTTGACCCAACGCTCTTCGCAAGAGATGACACCACTTGCCTCTCAACTTCACGGTGCAGTTGGGGTATGGCCTTTCTCGAAAAATAAGTGTGGCCTGGCATCTTCCACTGCGGTGTCCACCAGCTGGTATGGTAACAGCTGCCGAGCTAACAGTTCCGCCACGCCAGCTGTCAGACGCCGGGCAAGGGGGTGACTGGCCGAAATTGGCTTCTTCTGCTCAAACATTTCCTTCACGGACACCTGACTGCTGCTGTGGGCAGAGGAGCAGGAACCGCTCAAGGGCAGAGGCGGAGTGGAGGAGGGTGCCTGTGAAGGTGCAAGGGAGAAAGCGGCAGAAGCAGATGATGCACCTGAAGGAGGAAGAGAAGAAGGAGGGTGACTTTTCTTTTGTGTGCTGCTGCTGCTTTTGCTCAGGTGGCCATCCCATTGCTGTTTGTGCCTTTTCTCCAGGTGCCTTCGTAAGGCACTTGTCCCTACGTGAGTGTTGGCCTTTCCACGGCTCAATTTTTGTTGGCAGAGCGAACAGATGGCTTTGGTCCGATCTGAGGCACACACATTAAAAAATGTCCACACCGCTGAGCCACCCTGGGATGTGGGCACTATGGGGACCTCAGCAGCTGATGCTGAAGGGCAAGTTGGCTGGCTGTACATAGGTGGCGATACATGGTGCCGGACACTGCCACCAGCTGTTTCTGACGAAGAGCTGCCCCAGCTTCTTTCAGCAACTTCTCTCCTCCTACTACTCTCTGACTCCCCCTCTGAACTGCCCCCCTCTTCATCTCCTCTATTGGGAACATACAGAGGATCCCTATCATCGTCATCATCGTAATCATCCTGCCCAGCTTCGCTTGCCTCAGACAAATCCAAACATGCACCATCAGTAGGTCCTTCATCCTCCTTACACGTTACATCCATAGTGTTGCCGGGTAACTCAAATATATGAGCTGGTGAAAATTCATCTGGCTGTAACAACAATGGCTGTGCATCAGTGATTTCAACACTAAATAATTCTTGCGAAGTGTCAAATGCAGCGGAAGTGGTGCTAGTAGTAGCGCTGGTGGCTGAGCAAGATGAGGTGTTCTGTGTCGCTAAATACTCAACCACGTCCTGACAATCTTGGGAGGTGATGGGACGTGCCTTCTTCCGAGCACTGTACTGTGGGCCAGGTCCACACGAAATTACATTTACACGACCTCGCGCAGACCTGCTGGGTGGCCTTCATCTGGCTCTGGCACTACCTCTTTCTCTACCTGTTTTGTCCATATCGGGTATGCACGGAGTGGTATATCACACTGCGTGCACTCACGTAGGTAGGTGGGTTCACTTAACTGCACAGGTATGCGCACTGATGCGGTGGGTTCACTGAACACAACAGGTATGCAGTGGCGGGTTCACTGAACACAACAGGTATGCAGTGGCGGGTTCACTGAACACAACAGGTATGCAGTGGCGGGTTCACTGGACAGGTATGCAGTGGCGGGTTCACTGAACAGTACAGGTATACAGTGGCGGGTTCACTGAACACAACAGGTATGCAGTAGCGGGTTCACTGAACAGGTATACAGTGGCGGGTTCACTGAACAGAACAGGTATACAGTGGCGGGTTCACAGAACAGGTATGCAGTGGTGGGTTCACAGCACAGGTATGCAGTGGCAGGTTCACTGAACAGGTATGCAGTGATGGGTTCACAGCACAGGTATGCAGTGGCAGGTTCACTGAACAGGTATGCAGTGATGGGTTCACAGCACAGGTATGCAGTGGCAGGTTCACTGAACAGGTATGCAGTGATGGGTTCACAGAACAGGTATGCAGTGGCAGGTTCACTGAACAGGTATACAGTGATGGGTTCACAGCACAGGTATGCAGTGGCAGGTTCACTGAACAGGTATGCAGTGGTGGGTTCACAGTACAGGTATGCAGTGGTGGGTTCACAGAACAGGTATGCAGCCAGCCAGGAACAAGTTAAGCCTAACTAATCTTTCCCTGAGAGACAGTCTGCAGCAGCTCGCCCTACTCTCACTAACACAGGCAGCACACGAGTGACCGTAATGGCCGCCGCTGCCTGCCTTATATAAGGGGGGGTGGGGCTCCAGGGGCTAGTGTAGCCTAATTGGCTACACTGGGCCTGCTGACTGTGATGTAGAGGGTCAAAGTTGACCCTCAAGGTGCATTATGGGGTGAACCGAACTTCCGCAAAGGTTCGCCAGCGGGACGCGAACGCGAACCACCGAAGTTCGCGTGGAACCGTTCGCCGGCGAACCGTTCGGCCCATTTCTACTGAACAGCCAGCAGAAAATGTAATTTAAAAAAAATAGATGTAAGCTTTATCAATGGTAGAGAAAGAACCATCGAAAGTTGAAAAGGTAGTCAGACATTACCTGATATCACTGAGGAAGAGCAATCTCGCCATGGTGCACACCAGTCCAGTACGGCCGTCACAACATAAACAGCTGTTTGTTGTGCGTTACTCAGTGAGTTTGGTGTGTCAGTGTGAAGCAGTACTCTAATTACACTCCCTGATTGATGTATACACATGCAAGATGTTTGTTTTAAAGCACTTTAGGCCTGCAATTTAGCATTCAATGTGATTTCTGCCCTTAAAATGCTGCTTTGCATCAAATCCAGATTTTTCCCCGGAACTTTTGGCGTCTATCCCACTCCGTCATGCCCCCCTCCAGGTGTTACATAGTTATTTTGGTTGAAAAAAGACATACGTCCATCGAGTTCAACCAGTATAAAGTACAACACCAGCCTGCTCCCTCACATATTCCTGTTGATCCAGAGGAAGGCGAAAAAACCCTTACAAGGCATGGTCCAATTAGCCCCTAAAGGGACAAATTCCTTCCCGACTCCAGATGGCAATCAGATAAAATCCCTGGATCGACATCACTAGGCATTACCTAGTAATTGTAGCCATGGATGTCTTTCAACGCAAGGAAAGCATCTAAGCCCCCTTTAAATGCAGGTATAGAGTTTGCCATAACGACTTCCTGTGGCAATGCATTCCACATCTTAATCACTCTTACTGTAAAGAACCCTTTCCTAAATAAATGGCTAAAACTTTTTTCCTCCATGCGCAGGCCTTTGAGAAGGCCTAGGGACAAAAAGCTCATCCGCCAAGCTATTATATTGCCCTCTGATGTATTTATGCATGTTAATTAGATCCCCTCTAAGGCGTCTTTTCTCTAGACTAAATAAACACAGTTTATTTAACCTTTCTTGGTAAGTGAGACCTTCCATCCCACGTATCAATTTTGTTGCTCTTCTCTGCACCTGCTCTAAAACTGCAATATCTTTTTTGTAATGTGGTGCCCAGAACTGAATTCCATATTCCAGATGTGGCCTTACTAGAGAGTTAAACAGGGGCAATATTATGTTAGCATCTCGAGTTTTTATTTCCCTTTTAATGCATCCCAAAATTTTGTTAGCTTTAGCTGCAGCTGCTTGGCATTGAGTACGATTAGACCCCTTGAAAAATCTTTTCCATCACTTTTCAGGCCAGCATAAGTGTTTCTAGTTTTCAATGTTCGCCTCCCCATTGAAGTCTATTGCGGTTCGCGAAAGTTCGTGCAAACCGAACTTTTGTGGAACTTTGTGAACCCGGTTCACGAACCGAAAATCGGAGATTCGGGCCATCTCTAGTCTAGAGATGGCAGAGATGAACCTAGGAACTTTAGCGCAGCACAGATTACTCTATGGAGTTTTTAGTTGTCACTATTTTTTGTGCCACATTGCACTATCCAAAATAATCATGTTATATTGTAACGATAGGTGTCAGCAACCAGAGAGAGAATCTGATTCTTGGCGATCTGCAGTATCCCCAAGAATACAGATACACCTGACTACTGGAGATCTGCAGAATCGCCAACAATCAAATATGTCTAACCTCTAGACACCTGAGTGTGTAAGTGTTTTGGTGCAACAGTAACCTTTGGACCACCGGGGTAGCAGGTGGTCCAATAAGTAGAGAAGACTCTACTGCAGTCAAGGACACCTGGAGAGGGAGTCCCTGACTGATAAGGAGCAGTGTCCCCTCTGTAGAGCAGGGGACCCCTGCGGAAAGGCTGGACACCCTGCAGGGGGTGACAGCCAGAAGGTCAGACAGGCCGGGTCGGTAACAGAGTATCAGATATGCAAAGTACCAAATCAGAGATCAGAAGAATAGTCAGGAACGCTACAGGTCATAACAGATATCAGAACAAGGCCTGGTCTGAGTCCGTGATCTCAACACCCTGGAACTATGCTAGAGAATAACACAGATGATATACAGTATTCCTAGTCTGGGGTGTGAGGGCCGTTATCTCAACACCCTGGAACTATGCTAGAGAATAACACAGATGATATACAGTATTCCTAGTCTGGGGTGTGAGGGCCGTGATCTCAACACCCTGGAACTATGCTAGAGAATAACACAGATGATATAAAGTATTCCTAGTCTGGGGTGTGAGGGCCGTGATCTCAACACCCTGGAACTATGCTAGAGAATAACACAGCTGATATACAGTATTCCTAGTCTGGGGCGTGAGGGCCGTGATCTCAACACCCTGGAACTATGCTAGAGAATAACACAGATGATATACAGTAACTGGCTAAGTGTGGATTCCCAGGACCTCCTGGTTCCACCACACTGAAGGATCTAACTAAGTTCTGAGTGCTAACACGTAAGCATTCGCAACACCAGACAACCAGCAACTGAACAGCAAGAGATATATATATAGTAAAGCGCTCCACAGCGCCGCCCAGCTCCCATCAACCAATCACTGACTGAGCAGGGATCAGCTGACCGCCCTGATCAGCTGATCTTCCTCCTATTGGTATAAAGAGCTTGTCTTGCAGCGCGCGAATAGCTCTCCATCTGTGTGCACTACTAGGTCCAGACAGCCCAGACACATGTTGCTGCGGAGAAACCACCGCACTGGACGCGGAATCCGCCGCCTTACCGTCAGAACACGCGGCGGCCCCCACGCCATTCCTACCATGTGCACCACCAGTTCCAGACAACCCAGACACATGCTGACACGGACAAACCGCCGCATCAGACGTGGAATCAGCTGCCTTACTGTCAGAACATGTGGCGGCTTTTCCGCTATTCATCACATATATACTACATACTGTGTCTAGTACTTCCTTTTATGTTTCTATATCTTGCTATCTGGTCATACCTGCAAAGATAGTATTCAGGGTTCCAGCACATTTATCTGCCGTCCTTTAATAATAAAGCATCATGCCATGTTGCAGGACATGTAAGTTCTTGCCAAAATTGGAAATAATGTTAATAAAAAAAAAGGTTCAGGTTAAGGTAGACAAGAAAAGGCAAATACCATTTATATTGCGCTTTTCTCCAGGCGGATTCAAAGTGATTGAGCTGCAGCCACAAGTGTGTGCTCTATATGCAGTAGCAATGTTACTTCTTGCTGAAAAGGTGCTGTCTTACCGAACAGGAGAAGCCAAGATTTGAACCCAGGGCTCCTGTGCTAGAGGCAGAGCCCTTAACCAGTACACTGTCCAGCCACTATCCAGAAGACGGGACTGGTCTGCTCTAATTACATAATGTTAAATAGATGTGGGTCCAGGTAAAGCCAGTATAATGTTCTAAAGCAGCAGTTTGCAACCCGTGTGTTGTGACCCATTTATGTGTCTATTTCCTAAAACTGCAGATTTCTTAGACTATAGTATTGTTTTATGCTTCATTCTATCCCTTCACCACTCCTCTCTATAGGCCAGATTGACCTTTTTAAAATGTTTGTTTTAATGTGGGACTTAAATGCAATATTTTTTTACACTGAAACACTTGTAATTGTATGTAAATAATATATACAGCAAAAAGTGGCAATGTGTTTCTCATACTGTTTGGTAGGTCAAACCAACATGCGCCATCAGCTGAATTTGGGACAGTTGTATCTAAATATTATGGTAAATTAGGTAGTGGATACACAATGACACAGACAGTTCTGACTTTGTCCCTGTTAGGGTAAACATCACTGCTAATCTTCCCAGTTTAAGCCACTCTAAGAATTTCATACAGTATTTTATATTCTTTCATTTAGGTGATGGCCAAGTGGATTTTGATGAATTTATGACAATTCTTGGTCCCAAACTTGTATCCACAGAAGGTCGGGATGGGTTTCTTGGAAATACAATAGATAGTATATTTTGGCAGGTAAGTGAGAAGATTTTTATTTGATGTAATCAGTAGGAATGTTTCAAAGTTTACCATTACTGTGTATAATTCATGATGTAGAGAGCTGTGATTTTAGAATGGTTTAATTACACTAGCTTTACCTTAAAGTGCAGGTGGTGGCACTTTAGCTTGCATGCAGATTTAATGCATACAAGATGCAGCTTGGAAATGGGCTCGTCAGATGTTGGTAGGCCCAACATCTCCATACTACATATAATTTGTATTAAATTTGCATGCCTTTCAGAATTATACCAATTTATTTGATCGTCTCTATTACATCATATTGAAATGATTATTACTATTTGCATATCTTTTTAGATTGATTTGTAGTTCAAAAAATGATTTGATAGGAAGCATTGGTCTAACAAAATACTTTTGAAATTATAATAACAGAAAATAGCAAAACATTTTAGCAAAGGTTATCCACTCAAGTCAATAAAGGTGCAGGAATGTACATTTAATAAAGTCACCAGGTATAAATGACACTAGGTAATGCAGATCGTAAAATATTGGTAATATTTGCTGAAATTCTACTATCCCGGAATCCAATTAGTAGAATATTGGTAAATAGAGGCCATTGGTTAAAATGAAATACAAGTATGGGAGCCTCCCTAAAATTTTCAGTACAGGATCACTGGAAAGCATACTTAACATAAACAAACCAAGCTATCAGTAAAGTTACACGTACACAACTGAGATAAATATTACTTGGAGAATCTTCTGACTACTTTGGGTGACACTTTACCGATAGTCATTGTGCAAATATGCTGGGCAGGTGGGAAGAAAACAGAGGGTGAAGAACCTGAATAATCGCCAATACCTTCTGTATTTAAGAAGGGACATTTCTATTTTGCATAGCATCTTAGTAAGGAGGCTTTTTGGTCACTCCAAGGAGTTCTGGTTCACCATGAGCTTGCAGGGAAATCTGTAGCATAACAGTGGTCATCTTAAACAAGAATAATTGGCTGAGTATTATGCAACATAATGGATCACTGAAGAGGAAGAAAATAATGTTTGTAGACTCCGGAACATAAGCTAAAGTGACTAATAAAAGATACCTCTCACTAGTTTCAATGTATAACAATAATGTCCTCCTGGCAGGTTCCATTTGTGCCTGTGCTTTGCAAAGTACAAACATAAACCCACTTCTCTCCCACACCCCCTTACCAAGATACCATGTCCTAGCTTTTGCACCAAAGTAGAGGATAGAATTTGGTCACATACTGTAGGTAAGGAGCTAAGATCCTTACAACTCTGTGCTAATAGGGTCTCACCTGCTTTTAGGACCTGACCCCAGAGTTATGTAAGTGAAAACACCAGAAACACTGCCTTACTATTAGATTGACCTGCCCCTGCCTGACATCATTTGTATATATATATTACAATTGTTTCCAATAAACAAATCGCTTGCTGTTTATTTGCACTTTATATGTAGTTTTGTTGGCTGCAGGCATTGATCTAAAAATGTATAGACAATCTAAAAGGTATATGAGTAATACTTTAATAACAGATAGCTGTATTTTTATTATTGGCAGATATATAAATTCTCACTGAGCAAGATCGGAATAAATACATTTACCTTTGCATGCTTCTCATGTTTAGACTCCAGCTCCAAGGCTTTGGTAATAACCAGAAAGCACTTAGCGAGCTCCACCTCCTACACCTATAACCTAATCTCTACTGTGGGTATGCTGCAATAGTTCCAATGTTGCACTAACATATATTTAGTAGTAGTGCATTGTGGGTAACCACAAATGTTCATTTATAACTGAATTATTGCAAATTTCCTTCTGTTTTAAGAAGGCAATTACACCAAGCTTTGCTTTTTTAGTAGGAGGGCTTTTTGGTTCCTTTTATCCCCCTATACATTCCTAGTAGTTTGGGTCACCCTGAGCTGCTTGGTTGGGCTGAGCCCCTGATGAGTCGGATAACGAAACGCGTAAGGCGTCGCTTCCTGCTAATCGGCAGGAAGCAACAGTGCAAGAGGGATGATTTGATGTGGTTAGACAGGGTGTTGATTAGTGTTGTTCAGCAATAAAAGTATTTAGGGGTATGTTATGTCTTTCAGTAATGGATATGTATACTTGTGTGTGTAACAAAAATTATGAATACTACTGTAATGAAAAGCACTGTCCTTTTGGCTGGATAGCGTACCGGTTAAGGACTCTGCCTCTGACACAGGAAACCAGTGTTCAAATCTCAGCTCTTCTTGTTCAGTAAGCCAGCGCCTATTCTGTGAGGAAACTTTGGGCAAGACTCCCTAACACTGCTACTGCCTATAGAGCACTCCCTAGTGGCTGCAACTTTGGCACTTTGAGTTCGCCAGGAGAAAAGTTAAATATATAAATGTTCTATATCTTGTCTATTGCATCATGTAGAACAATATAACAATGTCGTAGATGATATCTTTTGAGTGGATGTGCTTTAAAGAGGAACTCCAGTGAAAATAATGTAATAAAAAAAGTGCTTCATTTTTACAATAATTATGTATACATGATTTAGTCAGTGTTTGCCCATTGTAAAATCTTTCCTCTCCCAGATTCACATTCTGACATGTATTACATGGTGACATTGTTACTGTGGGCAGATTAAGGAGCTGTTGCTAGCTGGTCTGGCTTTAACAGACAGCTGTAAGCAGCTATTTCCTGTCTGAACATTGTTACATTGTGGCAGTTTGCCAGGAGTACCGTACGGTACCAGAGCCTCTTGTGGGAGGGGTTTCAGCACAAAATCAGTCATACAGCGCCCCCTGATGGTCTGTTTGTGAAAATCATTATTTTTCTCATGTAAAAGTGGGTATCAGCTACTGATTGGGATAAAGTTCAATTCTTGGTCGGAGTTTCTCTTTAAAAGGCAATGAAACAGAGACACGCTTTCTTTTATAATTGTAGTATCTGAACAGTAAACAAATTTTAATCATGTTATTTGCGGATATTCAAATCCGTTTTGTAAAGTGGATAAAATATTGGAAAATGTCCGGAACTGAAATATGCAGTGTGGAAACATCAAGCATATTTGCCACTTGAGCTACCGATCTCTGTTACATCTAACAATATCTGCCTTAGGCCTCGTTCACATCATTTAGCGCAGATGGCTGTGCGATTGGAACGCAACGCGTCCGATCGCACGCCATCTGCGCTCCTATGCGCTGCGCTGCAGATCCCATTAATGAATGGGATCTGCGCTGCGATTCCCAAAAATGCGTGCAGCACGCGATAGCGCAATCGTGCTGCCACGCAGCGCATATGATGGGAACGGTAGAAGGGCTGTCTATGCCCTTCTACCGTTCTTGCGTGTCGCACACTATACGCGCTGCCAAAATGCGGACGGCAACGCGTATAGTCTGAACGAGGCCTTAATTGGCTGCAGGGACTAGCTCTACACAATTTATCAGTGGAATTTGGCTGTAATGTACTGACACTTTATGGCTGCATGCATCTGCTTATAACCTTGCCAGTAAGCTGGGCACAGGGTGAGCCGAATGATGGCTCATCCTGCTGCCGCTTAAATTTCTGGCGGCCTGAAATATTATCCCTCCTCCCAGTCGTAGAAACTCGGAGGGACAAGTAATTTGGGGTCCGGCGATAACCAGAACCCTAAATTACCCTTGCGCCGGGTGCACACTATAGCATTAGTGCTATAGTGGCACCCAGCTCCAGCGCTTGATGCTGAGTGCTGTGCGCTGAAATTAGCTGCTTCCCTGTCATGTGCTTTACACTTGTCATGTGCTGCAATGTCTGCATCAGCTACAAGTGAGTAATCAGAAAAGGGGTTTTTCATTGGCTGACTACATAGTCTAGAGGCATCGGCTCCTGCAAGGCTTCCACTAAACTGTAAGGGCCTGTTTCCACTACATGCAGATTGGATGCAGAAAAACTGACTCCAATGAATGCCTATGGGAAAATCTGCATCAATAAAAAATCGCGTTTAGTGGAAACAGGCCCATAATCTTTCATTGGAGTCAGTTTTTCTACATCCAATTTGCGTGTAGTGGAAATAGGTCCTAAGACTTCCACTAAGAGTGCTGCTGGCATCTGGATTCTTTTAACAGTTTTCAGGATTTATGGATCTTGGGGCACCTAAATGACATACAATGTAACAACTATCGCTTTTAGTATCAGGTGTCTGGATATGGGAGTGTCTGAGTCTATTTCGTTCAGTGTAATTATGGAAAAGATGTATTTAATGCCGAAGTGAACTCTTCCAAGCTAGGGATACTCTAGCATATCTCAATAACCCAATATTGGTCTAGCAAATAAAAGCAACCTGTTAAGTTAGCTGGCAACTGTGTTAATTGATCAATTACCAGTTCATTCATCAGGAACTAGTGGATTTAAATTGCTAGCACAGCTTGCTTTTATTGCATGAGTAGAGAGCTGTAACCCATAAAACTCCTGATTTACTGTACGAATAGGGTCCCACCTATGCTCAGAATTTAGCTTTTAGAACCTGACCCCATAGATATGTACCAGTAAGTGAAAACACCAGAAACCCTATCTTACAATTACCTTAATATTTTGATATCTTTTATTTTCAGTTGTGTATATGTTTTCATCATTTTATCTAGTTTCCAAGGAATTAAAATTGTTTGTATTACTCTATTTTAAGCAAAGTAAATGGAAATAAGCAAATCACTTGCTGTTTGTTTACACTCTATGGGCCAATCCAATTCACTTTTTCTCCTAAATTTACTTTTAGGTGATATTCTCACATCTTATCAATAAAATGCCTTTTAGGCCAGCAAACAAGACAATACTCAGAATAATTGTACAGTTCTTTTTCACCTTTTTTGGAACTTTTTCAATTGCAGAGTTCTGAAAAATTATTTTAAACAGAAGATATTCCCTAGGAGAAAACTCTGGAGAGAAAGTTAATTGCATATGGTCCCAGAAGTGAAAAAATCTTCCGTAGTAGCTAAACTGACTGAGCACCTTAACCCCCTTGGCGGTATGAAAAATACCGCCAGGGGGAAGCGCAACAGTTTTTTTTAATTTTTTTTTTTTTTTTATCATGTAGCGAGCCGAGGGCTCGCTACATGATAGCCGCTGCTCAGCGGCATCCCCCCAGCCCCGCCGATCGCCTCCGGCGATAGGCGATCAGGAAATCCCGTTCAAAGAACGGGATTTCCTGGAGGGCTTCCCCCGTCGCCATGGCGACGGGGCGGGATGACGTCACCGACGTCAGCGACGTCGGGACGTCATTGGGAGACCCGATCCACCCCTCGGCGCTGCCTGGCACTGATTGGCCAGGCAGCGCTCGGGGTCTGGGGGGGGGGGGGGCCGCGCGCCGCACCGGATAGCGGCGATCGGGCGCGCGGCGGCGGCGATCGGGGTGCTGGCGCAGCTAGCAAAGTGCTAGCTGCGTCCAGCAAAAAAAAAATTAAGCAAATCGGCCCAGCAGGGCCTGAGCGGCACCCTCCGGCGGCTTACCCCGTGTCACACACGGGGTTACCGCTAAGGAGGTTAATAGAGAGTAGTAACAGGGGGCCATATGCAATTCACTTTTTCACCTGTGTTTTCTCCTAGGTGGTATTTTTAAACTTGTCAATAAAATGCCTTTTAAGCTCCCAGAAGGCAAGAAAATGATTAAAATAAGTTTGATAGTAGTTTTTCACCAACTTTTTGGTACATTTTTAGTTGAAAAGTATTGGAAAGTTATTTAAAATCAAAGATGAAAAATTATCTCCTAGGTGAAAACTCAAGTGAAAAAGAGAATTGCATTTGGCCCTAGGTGCTTTATGCACAAAACTGCTCAGAGTGTTTGAAAATTGAGTTTTAGGCATCCCATTTATTAGTGCACTGTTATCCTGTTGTCCTGGTAATACATTTTGAATCCTCTGTCATGCGTGGAAAATCAAAACTTGCTGCATACTGAAATATACAGGCTTATTTTTCTAACTTAACATTAAAAAATGGCTATCATTACACCAATATTTATGTCATATAATTTGTTTAGATAAACATTTAGTATGGAGGCTGCCATATTTATTTATTTTTTCTCTTAAATTCTTTATTATTACAAAAATATTTAATTTACATAGTACAAAAAGAGATGTTAACTAATTCATTAATAATACAGTTCAGTACAATTTTATACCCCCACCCCCCTGCAATAACAATAACAGGCCCATTGCCTTGGACTCCTCAGCTTGTTAAATGGAGTTTGAAATTCCTCCCCTCTCTCCATGTCACCCATTTCTCTCTTATAGCTTCCTCCTTCCTTATATTATACTCTATCCTTCTCAGTCCATAAAAAGTACCTATTTTCATCTACCAACTATACCATTCTTCGGGGTCTATCTTGGTAGAGGAAAGAAAAAAGAAAGAACAGGGTGGGTCCAACCCCACGTCCTGCATGGCGACATCAGTGGAATTGGGGGGGGGGAACAAAATCCCACAGAGTTCACAGGGGTCAGATTCGTTGCTCCGAAAAATTTGAGGATGAGGTGGAGGAAAGACAAGGTTAGAAGAGGAACCAAGAAAGTCACGAAGTCCAATGTTCCTATCATAGCTGGCAACAATGGCACATTTTCTTACATACTGTAGCCCATTTAAATCAATCCAATTTACTCCCAACGTCCCATCCCATGTCGCGACATCTCACTAACCCTTCGTCTCCCCCTCTTCATCTCCTGTATTCTTCAGAGTGGACAAATTCTACCCATCTCTATTCTCTGACCTTCCCTTCTTGTATATTAGCTTTGAAATCTCCTCCATTCTCTGGGTATGTATTATTTCATTGGACCTCTCTAAGATGGTCAGGGCCACTTGTGATTTCCAGTGCCTGCAAATCAAAATCCTATCTGCATTCCCCAGATGCATCCCCAGTGCTCCTCTGTATCCCTCTGTGATCCCCTGTATTCTTTCCAACTATCGATGTTTAGGTGCAATAGGTGAACCCCTGGGTCCTCTGAGATGGGAACTTCTGACAGTTTATTCAAATAATATTTTACCCCTTTCCAATATTCCCCCAATCTCTCTCATCCCCACATGATGTGGAGCAAATACCCTCCTTTCTCCCAACATCTCCAGCATTTGGGATCTGACCCCCATATCTTATCTTAATATATAATACCATCCCATAGCAATTTTCTAACTAGATTCCTGCACCCTGGTTAACATAGATGCTCTGTGGGTCATTGTAATCATCCTACTCCACTGTGCTTTGGTTCGGGTTGTACCTAAATCCCTCTCCCATCTGCTTTTTTGACTCTCGGAGGGGTTGCACCCCCCCAACCCCAGGCCAGCATATATCATCGCCAGAACACCCTTTCTTTGCTCCCCACTCCAACAGAGGTTCTTGAACTGTGTCAATTCCCTTGAGAATGCATCTTTTATTTATTTTTTAAACAATATCAGTTACCTGGCTAATAGGAAGTGGTTGTACACTTTGAAAAGGGAAGCACAGAGACAATGGGAGCCCAAATAGCACAATATGTCGCCAACACGAGAATTATGCAGAGAAGTAGAAATAGTAGAACTCACTGGGGCTCTACCTGCTCGGCTATGTTTAGTGTTTGCCACTATTATTTGGCCTTAGGAAATGGCCTGACAAAGAAGGCTCAGACCCACGAAAGGCTTTGCCAGTGGATAATAAATGTCATTTCTATATGAAATTGTCTTTATTGAGGTAATACACCTCCTTTTTCCACTTTTAGTTGTACTTTTGGGTGCCTCTTTATCCCCCTGCAGTTACCTGGCTGTCCTGCTGATCCTTTGCCGGTAAGACTTTTAACCATAGACCCTGAACAAGTATGCAGATTCAATGTTTCTGACAACATCCGCTACATACTTGTTTGAGGTGTGTGATTCGGACAGTCCTGCAGCCAAAGAGATCAGCATGACTGCTAGGCAACTGGTATTGTCTAGAAGGAAGTAAATATGGCAGCCTCCATATAACTCTTGCTTTAGGTTCCCTTTAACTTGTAAGAAAAAATGTTAAAATAATATAAGGAAGGTTCATCAGATATTTTGTTTCACAATAAAATAAAAAAACAAAACCGTATGAATTATCTGATATTTAATTTGGGTTACATATTACAGAGGTTTTTTATTGTCAAAAAGTTTTTGTAACGATCGGTGTCAGCACACAGAGAGAATCTGGTTATTGGTGATCTGCAGTATCACCAAGAACACAGATATATACCTGATTATTGATGATCTGCAGAATCACCAATAATACAAGTATAACTAACCTCTGGACACCTGATGAAGTGTAAGTGTTTGGTGCAACAGTATATGAGCCTGGATCACCTGAGGAGCAGGTGACCCTAGACCGTATAACGAGTATCTCCTAGTTAGGGTTGGAGATAACCAGAGAGCCAGTGATTCCCTGAACTGCTGGGAGTCAGACTCTACTGCAGTCAAAGGACTCCTATGGGATAGAGTCCCTAACTGGATTGCAGAGAGGTCCCTCTGAGGGACAGGGAGTCCCTGCAACTACTGGACACCCCACCGGGGGGGTGTCACAGGTAGAAGGGTCGGCCAGGCCGGGTCGGCAACACACGAGCAGATAAGGTACAGAGACAGAAAGCTGATTCGGTAACCAGGGACAGGCAGGGTTAGCAACAGGTAATCAGATATGCGAAGGTACCGATTCAGAGAGCAGGAGAAGGGTCAAGAGAGCAATAGGTCATAACAGATATCAAGCAGAGGCCTAGTCTAGAGTGTGAGGTCCGTGGTCTCTACACCCTGGAACTGGTCTAAAGAATAACACAGCAATGACACAGTATCCCTAATCTTGGGTGTGAGGTCCGTGGTCTCTACACCCTGGAACTGGTCTAAAGAATAACACAGCAATGACACCGTATGCCTAATCTTGGGTGTGAGGTCCGTGGTCTCTACACCCTGGAACTGGTCTAAAGTATAACACAGTAATAACACAGTAATAACACAGTAATCTGGCTAACTGTGAATTCCCAGGTCCACCTGGTTCTAACACACTGAGGGATCTGACTATGGTCTGAGTGCTAACACATAAGCATTCGCAACGGCAGACAACCAGCAACTGACAAGCAAGAAGTATATATAGCAGAGCGCTCCTCAGCGCCGCCCAGTCCCATTCAGCCAATCACCTACTGCGCTGGGATCAGCTGATCCCTCTCCTATTGGCATAAAGGGCCTGCCTGTTAGCGCGCGCGCGTAGCTCTCCATCTGTGTGCACTACTAGGCTGAGACAAACCAGACACATGCTGCTGCGGAGAAACCGCCAGTCTGAATGTGGAACCAGCCGCCTCGCTGTCAGACCGCACGGCGGTGTCTCCGCAATCCATTACAGTTTTGCTGCTATTGAAAATTTAGCTAAAATGTCAATTTTTAATAAGCAGCAAAGTCCCCGTTATCCAAAATAAAGTCAACCAAAAGTCTTAACTAACCAGCATGCCTGTGGGATAACGAGGACTGCACTTTTGGGGTGTTGCGGGGGGTTTTGGAGGCATTTTAAATACTTACCAGGACTCAACAATGTCTGGCAGTCTCCCCATACCTCCCTGTGGGCTGCTAGTTGCTTTCGGGCGTTGTTCGCAGATGCCGGCTTGTCACATGACCCAATGTGGGTCATGTGACTTGCCGATTAGCATGCACGGAGGACACCAGAAAACCACTCAGAGGTGCCCATGAAGAGGTATGGGGAGACTGACAGACATCGCTGGAGGCTCGATAAGTATTTACAGTTGGGACGTTTGTGTTTTTTTAGCCGGTTGTGTTGTGTTACATGCAATGGAATAATTTTTATCGTATTACATTTATAATGTAAAAAGTAAAGTATAATTTTTTTCTTAATGTTGTGGTGAGCTAGGTGATGCTCAAACCCAAACATATTTATACTTAACCTTTTGAGGTCCAGTGGTTTATACCCCCCCCTCCCAGTGAGCGAGCACACGTTCCTTGCTAATCCCACCCCCCCCGCACTTTGACACAGTTGGGCGGTCCCCAGAGAGTCACTCTCCCACCGCCCATTGATGTTAGGAGGTCGGGAGAGGGTTAAAGAGGAGCTGTCAGCCATACTATCTCAGCAAAAAAACACTTCTGTAAGTAGATAAATACTTGCTCTACTTACGTAATATATAAATTGCACTGTCCATGTTTGGATTTCAGTGATTTTTATATAGTAAATTGACTGTGACTGTGTCCAGCTTTAAGCCAATCCTGATGTAATTTCCTCTTTTACTCCTTTTCTTCTCCTCTGTCTGATTCTGTATGCAATGCTCACCCTCCTCCCAGTCTTCATACACTCCCACATATGTAAATCCCACCCAGGACCCCGCACCCGCATTACAGAGCGCATACCCACCTCCTCCCCACAGCATAACAGAGCAGCCCTGCTCCCCCCACCGCTGCGCACCCCCCATCCTCCCCACAGCACCATGGAGGGCAGCAGGGAGGAATAAGGCAGCGCACACAGACTCACCTCCTCCTGGTTCCATATGAAGGCGTTCCTGCCTGTACTCTCTGCACTACCTCTGGCCTGTACTTCCTGCTTTGGGTGCTAGAGCCCAAACTGATAAGCAGGAATTACAGGGCGGCAGTAGTGCAGAGAAAATAGACCGGAACTCCATCGCCTGGAACAGGGAGGAGGTGAGTCTGTGTGCGCTGCTTTTATTTTTCCTCACTGTGCTCCATAATGCTACCAAGAGAAGGGGGATGCGGAGGAAGGGAGGCGGACAGTGGCATACAAACTGCAGGAGGGGGGCAGAGGACAGGGACAGAGGACAGGTGCTGGCCCTCCTCCCTGCACCACAGTAGCCTGCTGGATCCGACCGGCATGGTGGAGTGGAGGAGAACAGGATCTCCGAGGGCACGGGCTGGGCTGCAGGGAACCAGGGCTGCAGTATAGGCTGATGAGTCTGGCCTATCAGAGAGAAACAGAGGTGTGGGAGGGGAAAATGGGAGGGAAAGAGGATTCAGCCCATCAGGCTGCATTACTTATTACTGATGGGAAAAGGGGAGGAAAGTTAAGAAGAAAAAAACAGCATTCAATGCAACTTCCTTTGTCCATCAGTGTACGAAATAAATGGCAGCCAGGGGACCTGGAGAATGATATTCTATGGAGAGGAAAAGTAAGATTGATTTTAAGCTTTTGGATTGCCTGGTTAGCATCCTTACTACTTGATTAACAGATAAACATAGATAATGGATTTTTGATTTCATACCTGATAGTTACTCTTTAATCCAAATCTCAAAAGACCCTCAGCTTAGGGAAATGGCAATTCATCCCTCTGTTTTAATTGTGTGATGCTGTAAACAGTTGATATGATTTGTATAGGAATAGTTTTATATTCACAGATTGCTGTATATTCAGATACCTGTGTACTTTTGTTTTATATCAAAGTACTTTAACTCCCTATATTTGTTCATCACTATTTATTGCAGCTACATAAAATATGCCCACCTTAGAGCACACAACATAAATGGCCGTAAATTAAACTAGTGTGAAGTGCTTGCAAAATGAATTACTTCACTTTTTATTCTTCATATTTGAAGAATAAATATAATTATAAGATTATATAAAGTTTAGAATTATGGTGGCCTAAAAGGTTATTTACAGTCTGGGCAATGTTATCTATACCTAATGCACAAAGCTTAAATGTATAACAGCAATTATTAAGGTAAGGCACCATTCTATAATTTAGGAAATTGAAGAGAGACATTACGTGACTCCTTTCACATTTTATAAGGTTACCTAGTGGCAGGAGTCCATTTCAGCACCAACTTGTTAAAATGTCAATTAACCATAAAACTTGTTTACTGCTGCTTACTTTGTGAAAGCTATTTTGTCTGGCATGGCTGATTTTTATTGGCTTGGCATATTAGCCCCTGAGAAGGCTTTATATACAGCTGACACACAGGAGCTTAAATCTATCTATCTATCTACCTATTTATCTATCTATCTATCTATCTATCTATCTATCTATCTATCTATCTATCTATCTAGTCATGTTATATATAAACATATAACCATTTTTAAGTATAAAGACATAATGCATCACCGTGAAAGCCTACAAACTGACAGAAAAGAATGAGATGATAAAAAATATGATTAAGGTATATGATACTATCATTATGACCAATTTATTGTCCTGTAAGTCTATCTTTTTCCAAACTGTAAGGTTGGTGTAGTGCTTTGCATTATATTTGGTTCTGAGAAATTGAATAGTGTGAAGAATAGTCTATTGTGTGGAAGTCTTGCTGTTATTTTCAAGGTTAAAATAGAATAATGTAAACGTACATCAGTCAGAGCAACTCCAGTTTCATATGTGATTTTGTATTGCTTGAATGAGATAGGCTGGATTCAAAATAAAAATTTAATGACCTTATTTATAGGAATAACATTTTCTTTAGCATCAAATTGACACTGGTTGGCAAGTCCTAGAATTTAAAGGGACATACTACTTTTGTTGAGAAAAAATGCAATATTTTCAGGTTAGCTCTTAGTTTGGTTGTATAAATTGCAGGTATTAATGGCAAATATATCTCATCCCAATACGTGATAAAAGCTATGAAGATGGGGAAGTTTTTCAAAGCAATATTTCTCTAAGTTTAGTGAGGTGTTGGTACGTGCTATGTGCAGATTCTTTAATTCCCTTAAAGAAGGTAAAGTTTTACCCAAAGAGGTGCAAGAGGCGCATATAACTGTTATTCATAAGAATGGAAAGGATCCTGCTTTGTGTCAAAGTTATAGACCTATATCATTGTTGAATCTGGGCATAAAGGTTTTTGCAAAAATTTTAGTTGAGAGAATCAAGCCATGGTTGTGTTTTGTAATTAAAAGAGATCAGGTGGGATTTCTGCCAGGGAGGGAGAGGAGGGATAATGTGGCAAAAGCGATGGCATTATTTAGGTGGTCGTCAGTGAAGGGAGTTCCTATGATGGTCTTGTCGACGGATGCAGAGAAGGAATTCGACAGGGTGAATTGGGACTTTATTTTGTCTACTTTGAAGTTTGTGGGATTTGGAGAAAATATTCTAAAATTGGTAAATGCACTATATTCTAATCCAACTGCGAGAGTTAGAGTATATGGTGCCCTGTCGGATGCCTTCTCCCTGTCCAATGGGACGAGACAGGGCTGTCCTATGTCACCTATTATATTCATTTTGACGCTAGAAGATTTCTTATGTACGGTTAGTAGGTCGGGGAACATTAATGGGATTAAGGTTGGGGAAGAGGAACATAAGTTATCTGCTTTTGCTGATGATATTATTTTATATTTCGGAACCATTGGTGTCATTGCCTAATTTGATAAAGGAGATTGAGAGATATGGCATTTTTTTTCGAATTTTAAGATTAATATGACTAAATCTGAGGCGCTTAATGTGTCTTTGATGCCAGTGGTTTTGAATGTAGTTAAGATTAATTTTTCATTCCCTTTCAGAAATGATGCCATTAAATATTTGGGGATAATGTTACCTAGTGACTTGACCAAATTGTATTCCCTTAATTACCTTCCGTTATTGGGCTCAATTCAAAAAGATTTGGAAGGGTGAAGTGGGAGGGGTTTTTCATGGTTTGGGTGTATAGATATTATTAAAATGAATGTGTTGCCTAGGATAGTGTTCTGTATGTCCATTATTCCAGTTTGTGTGCCTGCAGTTTTTTTTAGGTCCCTGAGATCAATTTTTATTAGATTTGTGTGACAGAAAAAAGCTGTGAGATTAGCATATGAGATCTTGGTCTGTCCTAAAGAAAAGGGGGGATTGGGGCTTCCTGATATGAGGTTGTATTATAAAGCTTGTGTATTGGTAAGACTTTTTGATTGGATGTATGGGGGAGGTGTGAAAAGTTGGATCAACATTGAAAAAGAACTGGTTGGAATGGATCTGGCAAACGTTTTCTGGCTCCCAGGAAAGTTTAGGGATTTACCAAAATTGACTCCCTCCTGGATCAGAAATGTATTTAAGGTATGGTATTTGACTAATAAAAAGAGTGGTTGGTCTGAAGGAGTTTCTCTTTTGTCCCCTTTGGAGGGATTCTCTTTTTTTCCGCTGGGTAAGGACAGGGGTTTTTTTGGATTATGGGGGGACGGAAGCGGTGTAACCTTGAGAGATATAGGGCTTGATTCACTAACCGGCGCTAAGCCAGTTAGTGAGCCCTATCACTTAGTGGGCGCAAACCACAGCACTAAGTAGTTTGCGCCCACACATCACTCTTAGTCCCGCTCAGCACAGCTGGCTGGTACTAGTGCGTGGTGCGACGATAACGTCACACCCGCTGCCCCTTAAACGTCGCACCTGGTGCACTGAAAACAGCGCATTGGGTGCCCGCTGAAGCAGCGCATGAATGCGCCATTATGGAGGCACCCGATGCGCCGTTTTTGTTGCACTGGGTGCGACGTTTACAGGGCAGCGGGTGCGACCTTATCGGCACACCGCACACTAATACCAGCCGCGCTGTGCGCGCACTGAGCGGAGTTGTGCGTGAAGTAGCTCTGAGTGGCTGTTAGTGTGTGGAGAGCTACTTATGGGGCACTAAGAGGCTTTTTACTCCGGCGTTAACACTTAGCACTGGTTGGGGAATCAAGCCCATAGTGTGTAATGGAAAGATTAAGACTGCGTGAAGAATATGGTCAATTTCCATTTGATTTTTGGAGACATACTCAATTGAGGCACTTTTTTGGCGGAAATGGAGAGGGATTTTTGTATTAGAAATGAGTTATCTGAATTTGAAAAATTATTTGTAAAGGAGGCTCCTCCCATGCATCTGGTATCGTTCCTGTATAAAGAGTTGAATTGGATGGGTGGGGGAGAATTTCCAAACTATTTAACTAGGTGGGAGGAGGATGCTGGCGTCTCTTTAGATAATATCCTAAAGAGGAAAATTTGTATTTTGGCACATGCTACATCTGTTAGTTCTGGAATAAAATAAATTAATTTCAAACTATTAACCAGATGGTATAGAACACCGGATAGGCTGGCTGTGATGTTTCAGGGGGTTAGTGATGGTTACTGGAGAGGTTGTGGGGCTAAGGGAACATTATTTCATCTGGTTTGTGAGTGTCCAGCTATTTCAGGATTTTGGAAGGGGGTATTGGATTGTATTGGGAGATTGTGTGAAGAGTTAGATGATTGGGATCCTGTGAAAGTATTGTTACATGGAACTTCTATGTCTGTTAGTAGATACAGAAGATTACTTTTGCCTCAACTTCTGATTGTAGCTAAGCGTCTAATTCCAGTCAAATGGAGATGCCAGGGTCCTCCTACCCTTAAAGAGTGGGTAGATAGGGTTAACGTGGTAAAAAATATGGAGAATTAGATTGCTTTACAACAAGATAGGCTAGAAGCTTTTAATGTTATATGGGGAAAATGGAGTGAATTTCAAGATACTAGGGAGTATGGGGACATAATGGAGATGTAGGGGAAGGAGCCTCCTGAAGACAAGGTGGAGTGTATCATGTGGAGGAGAGGTATCCTTTAGGTAAATATAATGAGAAGTGGATATCGTATCTTATTTTTTGTCGGGATGCTTGTTTTGTGGATTGGGAGGAGTGGAAGGGCGGGGTTTTTCTTTAGGGATATTTTTTTGTTTTGTATTATATTTTGTGAAACTACGAAAATTGAAGAAGAGAATATTGTAACTTGGCTTGTTGGGAATGTTAATTATAGTTGGGGATGTTTTCATTTTCTTCAATAAATTATATATATATAAAAAAATAAAGGTATATCTAGACAGGCTGCAATACCATCATCATGGGAGATGTTGGTGTACAGGGACTCCACGTCCATTGTGGAAAGAATGGTCCCATCAGCTGGGCTGATGGCCTCCAGTTGGTTCAGAAGGTGATTGGAATGCTGTATGTAGTTGGGTTTTTTACATCCTGCTTTAACTGATGGCTAACATGGAACAATACTCTACTGCTACTAATACATCAAAGAGTGAAGATGCATTTCATTTTCTAAATAGCAGTAATTCTGTAACTTTATAGCTACTTAAAACTCACACACATACACACAAAGATGTATTTTATTTTGGCCAAAAACACTTTCTTTGGGTGATGTATTTTATGTATTTACTTTGAAAAGCAAGAAAAATATTCTTTTTTTTCGGTTTTACTAAATATAATTTATTGGTAAATCAGTGTTACTGCAGATGATTCAGATGAAAAACACAAATTGTGTTTTGCTACTAATACTATTTTTACAATAGTTATATTACGTGTCTGGTACAATGTACAATAATGATACAGTATTTGTAATGAAGATATAGTTTTGTGCATTGTGTACTTTTTTCTCCTTGTACTGTAGCAAGCAATACCATGAATACCTCCCTGCTGCAGTGATGTCTTAGGCTAGGTACACACCATACAATTTTCTGTTAGATTTTCTCTAATTAATGCTAAGTATACACCATACAATTTTCTGTTAGATTTTCTCTTAGATTTACCTGCCAGATAGCTTTTTTCCATGTTGTAGGTAAATCTAACAGAAGAATCTAACAGAAAGTTGTATGGTGTGTACCTAGCATTAGGGTGCTAACCCTAGTCACTTCAGTCCCTATATGTCTATCTCTGGTATGCGCTTCTCAGAGCTAAGTAATATTCTTATTACATATATCTAAACATCACACATTCCTATATAATCATAGTCTCTATTGCACCGTAAAACGTCCTTGGGAAAATTGACAATGTCCCTTTAAATTCTTAGACATCAGTAAACAGCATGACCATCCACCACGACAGCAATGTCATATACACTATACGCTCACCAGACAACTTGGCTGACCAGATTAAAAATCAGGAACAGCGCTTGTTGGGGTTCCACCCCTTACACACTGGCAGACTGCAACCTCCAATCCTTAAGATAAAAAAGACAGAAAACTCCACATAGCGTAATACTGTTAATCTTTCCAGACACCTCTTGTGCTCAAGCATGCAATTTGAGTGAAAATAATCCTCCACCAAAATACTTTGAGCAGCTCACCAGATACAATGGCTGACCCTCTCTGGAACCAGCAAATTGCGTTTTAGTTTTTGAGAAGTTTTTGAGATGCCTTCAAAATCCCTCAGCACCTTAAACTCAATCAAAGATCTCCATAGCATAACACCGTTTATTAAAAGTAGATAAAGTTTAAAATTACACTCACAAACAGCTGTTCAAAATGCGCATATCTTAAAATCCACGTGGTGCTGGAGTCTCACACTGCATCCCAGACTCCGGAGTCTAGGGCGAGAAGTGAGAGTGAGAGTATTTTGTATACTTAACTTGATGTATCTACTGTGAGGTGATTAAAAATGAAATGATTCGCAATAGTGGTCCTTTAATAAACTGTTCTCATCCTCCTGCTTACAACCCTCTGTCACTGCAGCTGTTTTTGGCAGATTTTGGTGCTCCATATAAATTACTTTAGAGGGACCCAATGTAATTCTTGCACTAGGGCCCCCAGCTACTTATCTATGCCACTGACCATATACCGTATATACTCGCAAGCAAGCCGACCCGCATGTAAGCCGACCCCCCCACTTTTACCCCAAAAAACAGGAAAAAATGATTGACCCTCATGTAAGCCGGGGTAGGAAACGCTGGCCGCGTGATCCCCCCAGTATGTCCCAGTATAGCTAGTATAGTGCCCAGTATAGGTAGGTAGTGCTCAGTATAGCAAGTAAAATGCCCCAGTATAGCTAGTATAGTGCTCATTATAGCTAGTATAGTGCTCAGTATAGCTAGTATAGTGCTCATTATAGCTAGTGAAGTGCCCCAGTTTAGCTAGTATAGTGCTCAGTATAGGTAGGTAGTACTCAGTATAGCTAGTAAAATGCCCCAGTATAGCTAGTATAGTGCTCAGTATAGCTAGTATAGTGCTCAGTATAGCTAGTATAGTGCTCAGTATAGCTAGTGAAGTGCCCCAGTTTAGCTAGTATAGTGCTCAGTATAGTTAGTATAGTGCCCCCAGTATAGCTAGTATAGTGCCCCCAGTATAGCTAGTATAGTGCCCCCAGTATAGCTAGTATAGTGCCCCCAGTATAGCTAGTATAGTGCCCCCAGTATAGCTAGTATAGTGCCCCCAGTATAGCTAGTATAGTGCCCCCAGTATAGCTAGTATAGTGCCCCATTATAGCTAGTATAGTGCCCCATTATAGCTAGTATAGTGCCCCCAGTATAGCTAGTATAGTGCCCCCAGTATAGCTAGTATAGTGCCCCCAGTATAGCTAGTATAGTGCCCCCAGTATAGCTAGTATAGTGCCCCCAGTATAGCTAGTATAGTGCCCCCAGTATAGCTAGTATAGTGCCCCCAGTATAGCTAGTATAGTGCCCCCAGTATAGCTAGTATAGTGCCCCATTATAGCTAGTATAGTGCCCCATATAGCTAGCATAATGCCCCAGTATGGGTGGGTAGGTGCTGTCCCTCCCCGCTCCCCCTGCGGCCGCCGCTGCTGCTATTACCTCAGGCGGCGCCGCTTCCTCTATCCCCGTCCTCCTCCGGTAGTAACTCATTCACAGCAGCGCGCCTCTCGCTGCTGTGATGACGAGGAAACCATAGAGAGCGGCTTCCTGTAGCGTGATGCCGTTACTATGGGAACCGCTCTCTATGGTTTCCTGCGTCATCACAGCAGCGGGGGGCGCGCTGCTGTGTGAATGAGTTACCGGAGGAGGACGGGGATAGAGGCAGCGGCGCCGCCTGAGGTAATAGCAGCAGCGGCGGCCGCAGGGGGAGCGGGGAGGGACAGCACCTATCCACCCACCCACACATGACTCGCAAGCAAGCCGACCCCCCAACTTTTGGCCCACTTTTGGGGGGTCAAAAATTCGGCTTGCTTGCGAGTATATACGGTAGCAACATTATTAATGAGAATTTATTACCAACTTTATAGAGGTGACATTGTTGCAGGATATGTAATAATATCAGTGCTGTGTACTTCTCCAGCACAAGTCCATCATTCGAAAACAGACAACCTTTTCTGTTTATTTCAGTTCTTGCATCACTGTATTGCTCTGGGAGGGATATGGTGTCAATATTGCAGGTGACAAGGCAATAGTAGCGTAGGTACACAGCCTTTAGACACATGTAAAGTGCTTCAGTTTGTGGAGCGTGAGGTAGTCTTGGATACAGGAGAGCATGCTATATCCGCTGTCCAGATGCTGTAAACAACTCATTTTGGCAACAACTTTCCATTACAATCTAAAATTTGATCATGGACCATCTGCTGTCTCGCAATTTCAGCTAACAGGTACAATAAAATGTTTTTTTCTCTTTCTCTTCAGTAAAGATCATCATTGATATCTCACTACAGAATAAAGATAGTAAGTGTAAATACAGATAAACTTACAGTGACCCAAATACATAGGCACCAATTAGTAGTTTATGTTCCATGCTAATTAGGCCCTTAGTATCCGTAATTCAGCAAGCACAATAATCAATTGTAAATATGTTGATTGGGGTCATTTACAATCTTGGTAACCCAGAAGGACAAGTGCAAAATGAGCCTTGTTGATTGTTTGATTCTGTTTATTTGAACTATAAAAGGTAAAATGAATGTAGTAAATGTATGACACAGTAATAGTACATGTAAAACAACACCTAGGATCATGTAGTAGTATATACACAGAAAAAATATGTTCCATTAAAGGATTTGATGTACTAACTAAGTGTACTAACAAGTTTGAATGCATGATGCAGAAAAGCATGATCATATGGATCATCTATTATTAATCCATCCATGTGAGTTGCGCATGTCAAAGTTATGTACCACCGGTGCAATTCTGTATAAATTACAGTGGTGTAGCAATAGGGGATGCCAAGGTTACGACCGAACCAGGGCCCCTGGACCAGTGGGACCCGCAAGGGGCCACCCCTTCAACTGTCTTTTTATTGCTTTTTATTGGTGCTATGCTAGTAATGATCACCTCTCTGTGTACATTGGTAATTCTTAGCAAACAGCTTCCTTACTCTAAATACATCTTTGTGACACTGCAACTGTCCTTGATAGATTTTGGGGCTCCATATCGATAGTGTGCTAGGGGCCCCATGTAACATTTGCACTGGGGCCCCAAGCTCCTTAGTTACGCCACTGATAAATTAAAAAGTAAAAGTAGGCATCACTCATGCATTTATTACACTCGCCTGGAATCTGTGTTTGTAGCTTTACACATGCAAAACTTTACAAACCGCAAAGGGAAAAAATAACAAACCTTGATTTAAATACTTACTGTATGAATTGGTATTTAAAACTCTTCAAAAATCTGTGCACAAAGCCAGATGTTACAGCACAATGCTGATGTTTGAACCCTTATATGTTGTTGTGTGCTACTTACTTACTGTGATGTTCAAATGTAACAATTGTTATTATCGTAAGAAAACATAATTTGAACCACTGCTCTAATAAATAGGGACATTCAGATTGAGTACATTTGAAATCGGCGCCGGTAGACTTGGGCACAGGATACAGCGGTGTATAGCTGATCCTGCTTCTGCACAAGTCCGGGCCGATTTAATTACTATTCCCCCTCCAGGCCGACATGGATAGTGGGGGAATGAAATAATTCGGCTTCCAGCGATTGCTGGAGGCCCAATTATTATGTTTATAAGCAACTTCGGCTCCGTCTTCTGACGGAGCCGACGTTACTCACTGAGCGCTGCAATAGGAGTGATTCCTATTGTAGTCTATGGAGGCGCCGGCTGCGCCCAAATCTAGCAGCGCTGAAAAGCACTGCTCCGTTCAGATTATCCTTCCTATCCCTTTCTGAGTTTTATTGCTAAAGCACACTGGTGTCTTTTTAACTTTTAACTGGCAATCTTAAATTTACCACACACTGGCTTGTAAGGGATGTGTCAAGCCAAAGATCATTGCATACCATAACTGACCTTGTGAAACTAGTTAGCATGTATTTAAATACAAATCTTTTGTTGGGCTATGACTGGGTTATATAAGACTATAGTGAGGGCTGCTAAAATGTTAGTGAATTAGTGATCTTGTGACAGCAGTTATGTGCATGCATCTGCAATCATATTTTGCTATGAGTTTATTTAAAGTTTTAATTGTGTGTGTGTATACATGACTACAATCACATGACCACCACTTCTCACTAACCTTTCAGAAGACAAGACCTCTATTGAGGTCAGATATGACCCAGTTTAAAATAATGAGCCATGCCGCCTAATAGCAGAGAGTTTTTAATAAAACCCAGACAGTTCTGGGGGATCAATGATGACCTCCAGCCTGGAAATGGCTTAGTAAAGAAGGCCCAATGATTTCCATGGGCTCTAAACGGCAGAGCTGACATTTTTCCATTTGTAAGCCCTTAAAGGTGACACAAACCCTTAGTGGGTTGTTTACAAAGATGGATAAGCCTTTTAACATAAGTCTTTAGCTCCACCAAATGCAGCCATGCTAAGAACTAGCTTGACCTTAAAGGGACACTTAAGTCAAACAAAAAAAATGAGTTTTACTCACCTGGGGCTTCCAATAGCCCCCTGCAGCTGTCCGGTGCCCTCGCCGTCTCCCTCCGATCCTCTTGGCCCCACCGGCAGCCACTTCCTGTTTCGGTGACAGGAGCTGACAGGATGGGGAGGCGAGTGATTCTTCGCGTTCCTGGCCACAATAGCGCCATCTATGCTGCTATAGCATATATCATATACCATATAGCAGCATAGAGGGTGCTAATGTGTCTGGGAACGTGAAGAATCACTCGCGTCCCCAGCCTGTCAGCTCCTGTCACCTAAACAGGAAGTGGCTGCCGGCGGGGCCAGGAGGATCGGAGGGAGACGGCGAGGGCACCGGACAGCTGCAGGGGGCTATTGGAAGCCCCAGGTGAGTAAAACTCATTTTTTTTGTTTGACTTAAGTGTCCCTTTAAGTCTATTGCAAACTGGTAAAAGGTCAGCTGGGTTCCTGCATCAAAACACAGGAACAGTATAACATTATTGATGCTATTCTAGACACCATATTAATATGAGTAATACATAATCAACTTTACCATCATACAGTTGCTAAAGAGCAAAGTGGCACATGCAACATCCCTTTTCCTAATTGTAGTATTGTATAATGTGTAAAATCACTTAGTTCCTTGATAACACTTTTACTGTAACCTAGGGAGACATGACTTAATTTTCTCACCTGGCAGGTGTTGCTTTTCATTAATGCCAGTAAAAGCCTCATCTACTGCTGTTGTTAATCTGTGGCCAGGAATGAAGATGTAGCTTTGCTAGATGTGAAACTGAAGTAGGTAAATTGTCCTTTCCTCATAGTTCAAAGTACTATTGACATTCCTAAGTTTAACCTCTTCCTTGTACAATTTTTTTCCACAAAACCTTATTATTAAAATGAGAGCTGTACTTATTATGTAGATAAATGCAGTTATCCATTTAACCACCAGAGTGAACCATAAAAGCAACTAGGACCTCTTACATAGAAAGATCGGATAGGTAGATCTAACCTATCTGGCCTGGAACACTTTATATGATCAATTAAACAGTAAGTGAAATCATTTCTCAACTAAAGAAATAGGGAAGATGGAGTTTGATAACCTGACTTTATAGCAATTATTATATTGTATATGCTCCCATTTACTTTTATGCTGTGCTATGGGAGGCAAATGGAGAACTTGGGTTTATTCTTAAGTTCCTTCTTATGGCCTATCCCACTTGTGACACCCTAGGCATTCCACCTCTGTTCATTGTTGTATCACTCAATGGGGTTGATTCACTAAACCATGCTAACGCATAGCACGGCTGTGCTATGTGTTTAGCACGTGTTGTAATGCGCGTATAGTTTTAGCACACGCGCTAACACATTTTTTCGTGATTTAATGCCCGCTCTGCCATAATTACAATGTACAGTATCACGCTGTACGCGCAAAATAAAATAACACGTGCGTGCTAAAATTAACACACACACATTAATTAACGTGTATGTACACGGATGAAATTTCCTAACAAGCATATATATAAAATAGCACGGTTTGGCACATATTTGTATACTGCAAAGGTAATCCTATTGGCTACAGAAAATAGTTTTACCCATCAGAGTCAACTATATTAACAAGTTTTTCATTTTACAGGTGATATACAATATATACAATATAACTAAAACTGAATCGTTATTTTTTGATGAGAATATGTATACATAAAGGCCTGATAAGTATTCGTACATCATTAGAGAGTGCCACTCATATGTATATGTGTGACAGAGGTTATTGAAATATTGTCACTGATGCCATTTGGGAGGAAGGGTACTTAGTGCACACATGGTATACTCTGAATTTTATTAAAGATGTGAATATCCTGCATTAATGATGAGTAACTCTGATTCAAACGTTTATTAAGTCAGTTGCAACATTAGAAAATCTAAATGCATAGATTAAGTTATAATCCACTTAATAAGATCTAATTACAGTAACGTGATTAAACAATAAAAAAAAAAAATATTTCAAACAATTTAATTTAAGATGTGAGATGTTGCGGTAAAAGATGTTTTAGAAAACAGATATAGCACATAAGTCAAAGTGTTAATTAAATGCTCTAGATATGATCTCTGGTTACTAACTGATTAAATTGTGACCAGTCACCACCAAATTAACACATTTAATCAAGTGCGGAGGAAATTTGCTATGCATGTATTGACTTTCTTTAACATCCAACATTCAAACCAAATATATTGTACCAGAGAGACTGAAATCAATGAGCAAGATATGCCTATTTAACACCATTCAACAAAACCCTTGATTACCACTAATAATTCAGTGTCTCAAGGAAAGGCTGTTCCAAAATGTAGAATATTAATAGCGCTAGTAGCACAGCAAGCTTTTGAAGGGTTTCATTTGCAATAGTTTAGACATTTTTATAACAGTAAAAAATTCCGCAATGCAATAAAAAGATATCCTAAATGTAAAACTACAAAGCATAAAGACACTTCTGAGACTGAGGAACATTCTGAAGTAAATTGTGCACGATATTATGGAACACCTAATAAACAAACTAAAACTAATAAAGAAGCAAACATATTCAGATAGATGTTTCTGTTGTTAAATAAGTTAATTTATATTAAAACATGAGAAGCTTTGCTTGGATATGCAGAAGACACAGAGGATGCTGTAAAATATAATAATAATCATTTTAGGAACAGAGATTGTACGATACTATACTAGTTGTATGTATTTTCAATATATAAATGTGCAAAATCCAAAACCAGTTGAATTCCCACAAATCTGAAGACTGAAGCCCCTTTTACACTGTTGTGGTGTGATTGTTAGACGATCACACTCCAATGGTACTGACAAGTCACACCATGCGGTAACGCTGAATGCAAATAAATCATTGAGGCATACTTTACATTGAATGACACAGCACAAAAATGGTACATTATCCCAATATCACCCTGTGAATAGTGGCCGAGACTGATCTACGGAAGTTCATTCATAAGTACTATAACCAGCATTTGAACCCCAGTCACCCAATGACCAACTGTAGCAGGTTTGAGGCATCTGCTATTAACAGTGTAAAAATGGCAGCAATTTCAATATTCCACTTGAAAATCAATAGGTGAATTTTGATTGGCTATTATAGGCTCCACCCACTTCCCTGAATATTAATCTGGGCAAAGTTTGGGAACCCTGCCATAAACAGTGTAAGAATGGCTGCAGTTTACATTTTCCCAGTGAATTTTTTTGGCTCCGCCCACTGTTTGTAACCTTGACACACAGTCACTCAATGACCAAGTTTGTGAGCTTTTGGGTCCTTATCATTAATTATTTTGTATTTTCCCATGAAATGAAACAAATCTGATTCTCTGTTTGTGGCTCTGTCCCCTTTTCTGAATTTGAACTCCAGTGACCCAATTACCAACTGTAGCAGGTTTGAGGCTTGTGCCATTAACAGTGCAAGAATGGCAGCAATTTGAATATTCTCCTTGAAAAGCGACATGTGATTTTTGATTGGCATTTTTAGGCTCCACCCACTTTTCTGAATATTAATCCCAGTCACCTAGTAACCAGCTGTGCAAAGTTTGCGAACCCTGCCATTAACAGTGAAGAAAGGCTGCAGTTTACAATTTCCCAGAATAATCTGTTTTTAACTCCACCCACTTTTTGTAACCTTGACACACAGTCCCTACTCAATGACCAAGTTTGTGAGCTTTTGGGTTCCTGGCATCAAAATTGTGTGACTGGAAGCAGTTTATCCAGCAAAGAAATCTGGCTGTTTGTGGCTCGACCCCTTTACTGAAATTGAACCTCAGACACTTAACGACCGACTGTAGCAGGTTTGAGGTCTCTGCCATTAAAAGTGTAAGAATGGCTGTAGTTTCAATATTCCCCTTGAAAATCAATAGGTGAATTTTTATTGGCTCTTCTAGGCTCCACCTACTTTTCCAAATATCAATCCTAGTCACCCAGTGACCAGCTGTGCAAAGTTTGAGAACCCTGCAAATACCAGTGTAAGAAAAGCTGCAGTTTACATTTTCCCATGAAAAAAGTTAGTTGTTTTTGGCTCCACCCACTATTTTTAATCTTGACATACAGTCACTTAATGACCAATTTTATGAGCTTTGGGGTCCTTGGCATCAATAAGTTGCATTTTACCATTGAAATTAAACAAATGTGATTGGCTTCAGAATTTAAACCCCAGTCTCCTAGTGACTGACTGTAGCAGATTTTAGGCCTCTGCCATTAAGAGTGTAAGAATGGCAGCAATGTAAATATTCCCCTTGAAAATCAAAAGGTGAATTTTGATTGGGTGCTGTAAGCTCCACCCACTTTCCTGAATATTAGTCCCAGTCATCCAGTGACCAACAACTGTGTCACCCACCCACCCAGTTTGAGAACCCTGCCAATAACAGAATGGCTGAAATCAATCTAACAAATCTGATTGGCTGTTTGTGGCTCCACACCTTTAGTGAATTTGGACCCCAGTCACCCAATGACTGACTGTATGAGGTTTGAGGCCTCTGTCATTAACAGTGTAAGAATGGTAGCAATGTGAATATTCCCCTTGAAAATCAATAGGTACATTTTGATTGGCTGTCGTAGGCTCCACCCACATTTCTGAATATTCATCACAGTCACCCAGTGGCCAATTGTGTAAAGTTTGGGAACCCTACCGTGTTAAAAAAATTTAGTTGGCACCGCCCACTTTTTCTAACCTTGACATACAGTCACTCAAATATCAAGTTTATCAGCTTTGGGGTCCTTTGTATCAATACTTTGTAAATTCCCATTGAAAAATAAACAAATCTGGCTGTTTGTGGCTCCGCCCCCTTTCTGAATTTTAACCCCAGTCACCCAGTTACCAATTGTACCAGGTTTGAGGCATCTGCTATTAACAGTATAAGAGAATGGTAGCAGCATAAATATTTCCTTTGAAAATTAAAAGGTGAATTTTTATTGGCTGTTGTAGGCTCCCCCCACTTTCCAAAATCTTAATCTCATTGGCCCAGTGACCAACTGTGCAAAGTTTGAGAACCCTGCCATTAACGGTGTAAGAATGGCCGCAGTTTATTTTTTCCCAGTAAAAGTTGTTTTTGGCTCCGCCCACTTTTTGTAACCTTGACACACAAACACTCAATGACCAAGTTTGTGAGCGTTCAGGTTCCTGGCATCAAAAATGTGTGAATGGAAGCAGTTTATCCACCAAGGAAATCTGATTGTCTGTTTGTGGCCCCACCCCTTTAGTGAATTTGAACCCCAGTCACCCAATGACCGACTGTAGCAAGTTTGAAGCCTCTGCCATTAAAAGTGTAAGTATAACAGCAGTTTAAATATTCCCCTTGAAAATCAATAGGTGAATTTTGATTGGCTGTTGTAGGCTCCACCCACTTTCTTGAATCTTAATTGCATTCACCCAGTGACCAACTGTGGCAAGTTTGAGAACACTGCCATTTTTATACTCGTGAATGCCTCTGCACCAATGTTCAGATGTGGGATGTGCTGCGATCTACCCTGGAGTCACAGGTCAATCATCCAAATTCCATAGGATCCGCACCATCCAATATTCAAAGTTTTATTAACTCTTTAAAACATACTACAAAAATATAAAATGATCAAAAGTGGGTCTGTGCATAGTGATGACGCACAGGAGTTTCGGGCCGTAACAGGTCCTTTCTCAAATCGTGACCAGCCCACAATGTTCTCAAGTTCATAAACAACTCTTATTTAAGGCCTCCAGGAGGACCACAAAGAAAACTGCCTCATTTACATAAATGCATATTCATTCGTTGCAACAGCCAATCAGGTCATGAATAGACTACATTCAACTATTTATCTATACAATGGGTAAGTACAACATCCAGTGTCTTAATCTCATCATTCCCTCAACAGTATCACCCCATTGTACGCCATGTAATACTCACCCTAATTGCCTCTCGTGTAAAAACACGAGAAAAAGCCGAGCAGGTTGCTGGATCATTGTGTCCAATGGCGTGCCTGCCTACTGCGTCCGCCGTAGGACTGCCGCCAATCCGTGTGTAGCCTCCACCCAGCTCCACCTCCACATGGAAAACCAATAGCAGTAATAGTAGGCGTGTCAGCTCAGACCGTGTGAGCCGACCAATGAGGAAACGCATAGCGAGCCGTGCATGTACTCTCTAGGTCATGCGTTATATGCCAGGGCGCCATAAGAGCCAATGGCATTCTCGCCGACAACGTCCGCTCCCTGTAGTCGTAGTGTCACGTGGTAGCCGGGGTCACATGATTACCACGGCCAATCCATATGAGGCCTATAGCGTCCGCATTTACAAGTGGACCGCCGCCGATGCTTTAACAGCATCCAGATCGGCAACGCCCACATCGCCCCAATGTGACTAAACCTGTCACTCAAAACCATTCTCACGTGCCATCATAGGCCAATGATCGCGGAGCTCAATGTCCGCATGTAAACTAAGGCAAAGTAACCCATCCATCATGTATGGGACCTGAGCAGCAACCAATACGTGCCCCATCAGACAGCCCATATCCACCACAGCCACAGCCGACTCAAGCACCGCCCATATGTAAATTAGCCATGCGGAGATGGAGACAGGCAAAGACACCCACGGACCAGATCTAGGCTCCCACAAGATAACAGTAGTACAGCATGATAAACATCCATAGGATCAAATCAAGACCCTGGAATCTTAACCTTAAATCTACAAATTAGCAATTGTCAACTTAATTCCAAATATGCACAAATGGGAATATCTAAGCACCATATCAAATAACAGCAGTTAAATCATAGTCCCTGTTGAGACCCTTGGGTTCCCAAGTCTCCAATTTATTAATCCAAAAACACTCTCTCAGAGCCAATAGTTTCTGTCTATCTCCCCCTCTTCTTGGGTATGGTATCCCTTCAATCACCTGGACCCGTAGTTGTGAAAGAGAGTGATTCTGTTCACAAAAATGGTTAGATACAGTCAAGTCTCTATTTTTATTCCTAATGTTGGATTTATGTGATGATATACGGTCCTTCAGGGGTTGGGTAGTCTTCCCCACATACCCAAAGCCACAGGGACATTTCAATAAATAAATAACATAACGGGAGTCGCAATTATACAGACCCCTAATTTTATATTTAGTCCCTCGGCTGGGGTGGGTAAAGACATCCCCTTTGACCATATAGCTGCATAAATGGCAGTTCAAACATGGATAACTGCCACTCCTTTTGGCAGTAATCCCTTCTGTGGGACCCAGGTGATTGCGCATCAGTTTGTCCCTAAGTGATGGAGCTCTTTTGTAGGAGAACAACGGATAATCGTGAAACTCCTTTACTGTTGGAAGTCCCTGTCTCAGGATAGGCCAGTGCTTATTTATTATACGTGCAATTCTATCTGATAGTACATTGTATGTCATAACACATGGAATCCTTTCTAGTGTCCCCAATCTAATCTCACCCCTCTTCCCGCCCATGTGGCCACTAGATTTAAATTTAAAGCCGTCCCTCAAACAGTAGGGAGGATATTTTCTCGCCAAAAATTTGTATTTCATCTCATCTAGGCGCTTATCTCTCAAATCCGGATTCTTAACTATCCTGGCTATACGTTTAAACTGTCCCTTAGGTATGTTATAAATGGTGTGAGGTGGATGAAATGATTGAAAATGGAGGATCGAATTCCTATCTGTTTCTTTAATAAACAGGTCAGTTGTTAACTTACCCCCCTCCTTCATAACTATAGTGTCTAGAAAGCTAACTCTCCGTTGGTCAGCATGGACAGTGAGTTGTATACAGGGACACTTCTCATGTAGCTCCAGAACAAAAGCATCAAGGCTCGAACGTGGCCCCCCCCAAATCAAAAAAATATCATCAATGTACCGTTTCCAAGTTACGGCAAATTTACAAAATAGATTGCTGGAAAAAACAAAAGCCTCCTCATATAAACCCATGAAGAGGTTAGCATAAGAGGGGGCCACGTTCGAGCCCATCGCAGTGCCTCGACACTGCATGTAAAATGTGGATTCAAATAGAAAATAATTCCTTCTCAGAATCAATTCTAGTAATCGCATGACAAAGTCCCTTTGTGTTTTATCAAAATTGGAATATAGCATCAAATATAATTCAACTGCTTCCAATCCCCCTTCATGGGGTATGGCAGTGTATAAGCTACTCACGTCCATGGTGACCAATAGAGAATTTTCATCCACCTCACCAATGTCTGCAACAACTTCAAGGAACTGTTGTGTATCCCTCAGGTAGGAATCCAGATTAATCACCAACGGTCTCAATAGCCTGTCGAGAAAAATTGCAATATTACAAAATATGGACTCAACACCCGATACTATCGGGCGGCCAGGTGGATTACATAAATTTTTGTGAATTTTGGGAAGGGTGTATAGAATGGGAATCCTCGGGTGTTCTTTAATCAGAAATTTCTGAAGATCTTTATCAATAATATTCTTGTCTACTGCCTCATCCACTATTTTCCTGATTTCAGAATGTATCGCTGGGGTAGGATCATAATTCAACTTTTCATACACCTGAGCATCACTCAGTTGTCTCAGTATCTCCTCCCTGTACTGCATGACATTCATAATGACTACCGCACCACCTTTGTCTGCTGCACTAATTCTAATAGCTTTATTATTGGACAAGGAAAAAATTGCTTTACGTTCCTGTAAGGAAAGATTATTATTCACACATTTGACTTTCTTAGATTCAAAATCGGATCTTAGCAACCTAATATCAAAATTAACCTTCTCCATATACATACTGATAACCCCATGTGAGGCAGGGGTGAAGTTACTCTTATTTCTCAGATCCCAATTTTTTAATTGTATACAGTCACTGGTTTCTTTACACTGAGAGTTCATATTCCAAAAGGGACTGCTACTGAAAAAATGTTTCAATTTTAATGATCTAAAGAATTTTGTCAGTTCCAAATCAATATCAAAAAAGTTGGGAAAGTTCGTAGGGCAGAAAGATAGTCCTCTATTCAAAAGTTGATGTTCTGATTCATCGAGGACATGAGATGAGATATTGACCACCAAGTCTACCGGTGTTATCTTCCCTTGCTCAATCTCATCTTGTACTCCTCTTTCCCTTTCCCTCTGTTTTTGCCTTTTATATCTCTTTCCTCCCCTCCGCTTAGATTGTCGGATTGTCCGGATGGATCGTCCGACCCCAAAAAATCTGAGGATGATGGATCTCCCTCCTTGGGTATGTGAGGTTTAGGGTTTCTCTTAGGATTCCTCGGTTTACCAGGTCTCGGGTGCTTAAACTGTATTTCCCCCGGACCTCTTTGCCACCTATAAACATACCCACCAGAGTAATCTTGAGAGTCTCTATGATACTTTCCTCGTTTTATTTCCTCTAGGGAGGCCTCATGTTTTTTCATCATCAGGGTCAGCTGTTCTCGATATTTCTCGAAATCCTCTCTCTCCATCAACTCACCCAATGTAATTGTCAAAGCGGAGATTTGTTTATCCATAATCGGAAGTTCTTTCATAATCTCTTCTACTGTGCATAGCATTGCATCAAAGGATGCATACACACGGATTGGCGGCAGTTCTACGGCAGACGCAGTAGGCAGGCACGCCATTGGACACAATGATCCAGCAACCTGCTCGGCTTTTTCTCGTGTTTTTACACGAGAGGCAATTAGGGTGAGTGTTACATGGCGTACAGTGGGGTGATACTGTTGAGGGAATGATGAGATTAAGACACTGGATGTTGTACTTACCCATTGTATAGATAAATAGTTGAATGTAGTCTATTCATGACCTGATTGGCTGTTGCAACGGATGAATATGCATTTATGTAAATGAGGCAGTTTTCTTTGTGGTCCTCCTGGAGGCCTTAAATAGGAGTTGTTTATGAACTTGAGAACATTGTGGGCTGGTCACGATTTGAGAAAGGACCTGTTACGGCCCGAAACGCCTGTGCGTCATCACTATGCACAGACCCACTTTTGATCATTTTATATTTTTGTAGTATGTGTAAGGCTTGGTGGTGTATTCTCCACAGTCAGCATGCAACGCATGAGCTGACGTGGAGGAGGTACACACACTAGCACCAGTATAGTGGAGGGGAGGACTGACTCCAATAGGAGATTGTGGCGCACAGAGCCGGTGCAGATCTGACAGCCACAAACAATGCTTTCGTTATAACGATCAGCGCAAGGTAGCGCTGAGCGCATAAACCAGAACTGAGGAGATCAGGACAGGTAGACAGAATGAACGCTTGCTAGCTAGCGGCTACTTAGCGACAGCAAGCGTCCAAAACCAGACAGACTGGAATGAGGCAGCCAATGCGATGCGGCGATGGCGTGCCTCACAAAGACAGGACAGGACAGTCAGAAAATAGCAGGATTAAGATAGATGAACGTAACACAGATAAATATACAATAAGTATGTTTTCCTAGCGTATTACAATTACAGCTATCAATGAAACTATTTGTAACGTCTGACTAACATATGTATATATCGGCAATGAACCGATATATGACATAAGCAGGAACGCTGACTAGGAATAGAGTAACACAGGGAACAGGACTCAGAAGGATTCGCTATCTCTTCGCAGAGATGAACGCAATCCACAAACGGTAACAGAACAGGATTCAGAAGGATTCGTTATCTCTTCGCAGAGATGAACGCAATCCACAAACGGTAACAGGACAGGATTCAGAAGGATTCGTTATCTCCTTGCAGAGATGAACGCAATCCACAAACGGTAACAGAACAGGATTCAGAAGGATTCGTTATCTCTTCGCAGAGATGAACGTAATCCACAAACAGAACCAGGAGCAGGGTAACTACCTCAGCACGGGTGGTCACGGTACGCGCAACCTACCAAAACATGCTGGAAAACTGACTAACTGAACACAGGATATAAACAGTTCGTGTACGTATACATCAGCGACACTGATGTATCACGTAACACAAATACAAGGAAAATAATAAACGTGCTGGTATGCATATATATTGGCAATGAACCAATATATGATGCAAAACCAGCAAAGTATCTTTAGAACAAGAAACACCATCGGGGGCTAAAGCGACAGCAAGGCAGGCTTAAAGAGAATCAAAAGCTTAAAAACGACTTGTCATAAAATAACATCAGTGATAAAAATATATAGATCTATGATAAAAATAAATACTAATTCTTTCTGCAAGGTAATGAATTCTATTCATTAGCCCTGAAGCCACGCCCCCGTCTCAATTTCGCCCCTGGCGATTTCTCCTGGCCAGCGCGCACAGCATTTTGGGATTGCTGATGTCACTGGCAATCCCAGCTATTGAGTCCGGCTTCATTTGCAAAGTCTCGTGAGATGACGCATGGTAAACACCTGCATCACCTCACGAGCGAGAGACACGGAGGAGCGGCAGAGACCAGGAACCCAAGCTGAAGCTGCTGCATAGCGGGGAGAGACAGGCTGAAACAGGGAGAGAGGCTACTGGCTGCACATCGGGGAGAGACAGAGGATTTAGAGACGGCTGCAGGAGGATGACGTCATCAGTCCTTCCTATCTGCACGGGATTTCCCAGGCACATTTACATGAAGGGGAGGGCAGAAGACTGGAGGGGAGGACAAATGCTGGAGGGGAGGCACAAAGCTGAGAGGTGTACTGTCCCTGGCTTCAGCGTGAGAAGCAAGATGGCGGTGCTGCAGCAGACACACATGTGAGTCTATTCTATCCACTATGATATACGAGATGTAAACTTTATATGTTTATTTAACTGTATAAAGTGCCTAGACTGCATATCTGTATTGCCATTCAAACCTTTTTTTGGCTGCAGGTAGTCTTTAAGCTGAAGCTATGAAAACCCAAGGAAACCCTGCAGGAAGCAGATCTTTATACTGAGGTCATCCAATGGGAGCAGACATGCAGATTCCCACACAGGTGAATGATAATCAGTCACAAGCTGACAGCAGGGAAAGACAGACAAACCTATGCAGCTTGCATGGAAAGACATCAGAACTGCCTGAGCTGCAGCACTACTTCCAGCAATAGCTGCTGCAGCAGCGATCATTACAGTACCCCCGCCTTTAAAAGCGGATTCCAGACGCTTTTCAAAACTGAAATTTCCAACAAAACAGTCTGACTGATAATTCATGATGACCGGGACAGCCCGGCAAGACCGAATTCCAGAATCAGTCCCCACAAGACTGGACCCATCAGAACCAGAACCTACAGAACCATGCCCATCAGTACTACAAGCCCCAGTGTGACACCCATCAGAACCATGATTTCCAGAAGAAAGCCCTCCGAAACTCCCTGAGCGATACCCACCGCCTTCCAGGAACAGTTCAGAAACGCCAAAGCCTTTGCAATGCCCACCGGTACTGTCTTTACCAAGACAAAACCCACTGTTGAACCAGTCCAAGGCACCAGGACAAGTTTTCTCAGAGACCTCCCAGAACACCTTGAAGCTCCAAAGAGATCCCCATAGGTCAGAATGCCCCTTAGGCTCACATGGAGAACTATCAAGAACCCCTATGGAACCTAGGGCAATTCCCGAGTCAGGGCCACAAGGACAAACATCAATATCAGGGCTTTAAGGGACCAGAACCATCTCTGGGCATGCAGGCAGACTGGCAACATCAGAACATGTTCCCACTAAGGAAGCATCAGAGCACGCTAACACCTTAAACACACTTGGGCATTCTGGCACACAAAGAACATCTGGGCACACTGGCACAAGAGAAACCTCTGGGCATGTCAAGGAACTGTGAGCCTCAGGGTCAGCCAAGACAGGACCAAAACCAGGACTGGCCAAAAAAAAATCATCATGACTAGACTTCGCAACTACTGGATTTTTACACGAGAATGCAGGATCAGACTTAGATGTCGCTGATTCCAGCAAAGTCAGTAACAAATCAGATTCAGGGGCACTAACAAGACAGGACAAATCTTCTGATGTATGCACTGAACCAGATAGGGACTCCACAACTACCTCTGGACTGGACAGAGACTCATCTAATACACTGGATTGGAGCTCATGAGGCGCTGCAGAACAAGTCAGCATTGCAGCAGCCCCCACTGGACTAGGCAAAACTGAGGAATTCCCTGGACAGGAAGGGGACTCTGGAACCTCTGCCACAGCGGCCAGAGAACCAGAATCTTTCAGGATACAGGGCTGGGTTTCAGGAACACACATCAGACCGGACTGAAATTCTGAGATTTCTATTATTTTGACCAGAGAATCAGAATTATCCATGTTACAGGGCAAGACTTCTGAAACATTCAGAGGACAGGGCTGGAGTTCCTCGGCTGTTACAACACTGGAGAGGGACTCAACATTGGTTAAATCAGACTGTGTACAGGGCAAGGTATCTAACACAATTGCTGACGAGGACAATATTTCAATGGCTTCTGCTTTGCTGGGCAGAAATTCACCAAGTTTTATTAGAGCAGACTGTAATTCCAAAACAGCTGCTAGACAAGTGAATATTACTGCAACACCAACTGAGGTAAGCAGTGCCTCAGACCCTTCTGCTAGAGGGTTTGAAATATCCAAAGTACTGGGTGAAGCATAAGACTCTGCGACCACAGCTTCACTGGACAGGATCACTGAACAGTCCATATTGCAGGGCAAAACCATGGAAGCACCTGCTGGACAGCATAATGATTCTGTGACCTGAGTTTCATTGGAGAGATCTACTGCACAATTCATGGTACAGGGCAAATTTACTGGAAGATTTTCTGAACAAGGTAATAATTCTGCGATTTCAGGTTCACATAGCAGATGCTCTGAGCTATTCATGAAACTAGAGCGAGGTGTAGAAACAGGAAGATCAAGACACAATGTTTGCGCATCTGAATCACCATTCATTTGTAAAATTGGAAAATTCAGATGCCGGGGTTCTGATGTTTCTAGACGGAATTGCTGGGACTCGGAAACTGATGTAGTGCATCTATTGGCATCTGCTGGATCAGACAGGAGTTAAACTTTATTAACACAGGTAATTTCTGCAGAAGTGTTTGCAGAGACAGGCAAGATTTTTCTGGTGTCTGTTTCACTAAACAAAGAGTCATGAGTACTGGCTAGGCTGGACTCGGAAGTCAGCAGGACCTCTGAATTCTCTGCTGAGAAATTTGCGCAGGGCAAGGTTAAGAATGTATCAGTGGCTTCTGTTTTACTGGGAAGTAACACTGAGTTATCCATGGTACAGGGTGGAATTGCAGGAACTTCAATTTCACACAAAAAGAGCTCCGAATCACCTGCTGAATCAGCCAAAGGTGCTGAAGCAGGCGGGTCAGAACGCCAAATTTGCGAATTCGGAGTCACATAAAAATCATCCAAAATCAGTTCCCACACATCAATCAAGGGAGCCACACAATCATACCTACACACACCAGCCTCTATTAGGTTATAGGCTGACTTAATGCATGCGTTCAATACCATTTCACTTTTTGCACTGTAAAATTGACAAAATGAACTTGAATCATTCTTCCATTCACAGACCAGGGCTTCCATCTCTCCCCTCTCGAATGGAGGATCCCATGCATACTTAACAGGCAGATCATGGTTTGCAGATATGATTGTGGCAGGCACATGTATAGGGTTAATTAGCAGGTGATTGGCAGATTCCTTATTCTTAAGAATCTCCAATACCTGTAGCAAGTGTTGAACTGTAGTGTATGCAAACTTCCCTTGGTTCACAAATAAGTTGATTTGTTCAATACTCTGTAATATCTCATCATAATCATACTCAGATAATTCTTTTAAACAAAAATCTTTATTTTCCCTAGCCAGGGAGGAAAGTTCATTAGTAGTTTCATAAGTCCATTTAACTCCCCTGAAAGACAATTGCATTTCATTATCTGTTAATGGCAGAATCTCATTATAGGTCTCAGTCGCTAAGGATAACGATTCTGCAGATTGGACACGTTTCTTAGAACGTTTGCGTTTTGCCTTTGACCTTGCGGTTTTTGGTGATTTATTCAAAGCTGCAGGAAAATTATCAGTAACACTTTCTGCTTGCTGCTCATTCTTGCAAGCAATTGAAGGAGCAGCTGATTGGCCTGCTGCCAGGAGTTCATTAAGAGAAAAAGGCAATGGATCTATGCGCAACCAGTTATGGATCACAAACGCTAGAAATTCCAGCGGTCTATCTTTCAAATCGGAATGATTGAGAACATCAAATGCCCACTGGAATAATTCCCCTTTAAACAAAATATAACTTAGTTGGAGTGCCCAGGTTGAAACAGGAGTCGCTTGGAGATCAGGATTGGTCAGGAACCTGGCACATTCAGAGAAAAACTCATTTTCTGTTTCAGAGCTAAGTTCTTCAAATTTCTTAAAGGAACAGGAACCATAATTAACAGTGTCATACTTTCTGGGAATCCCCCCCACAATGGGGATTGGTAATGGGGTTTTCATAATGTAAGGCTTGGTGGTGTATTCTCCACAGTCAGCATGCAACGCATGAGCTGACGTGGAGGAGGTACACACACTAGCACCAGGAAACAGGCTATCCCTAGTATAGTGGAGGGGAGGACTGACTCCAATAGGAGATTGTGGCGCACAGAGCCGGTGCAGATCTGACAGCCACAAACAATGCTTTCGTTATAACGATCAGCGCAAGGTAGCGCTGAGCGCATAAACCAGAACTGAGGAGATCAGGACAGGTAGACAGAATGAACGCTTGCTAGCTAGCGGCTACTTAGCGACAGCAAGCGTCCAAAACCAGACAGACTGGAATGAGGCAGCCAATGCGATGCGGCGATGGCGTGCCTCACAAAGACAGGACAGGACAGTCAGAAAATAGCAGGATTAAGATAGATGAACGTAACACAGATAAATATACAATAAGTATGTTTTCCTAGCGTATTACAATTACAGCTATCAATGAAACTATTTGTAACGTCTGACTAACATATGTATATATCGGCAATGAACCGATATATGACATAAGCAGGAACGCTGACTAGGAATAGAGTAACACAGGGAACAGGACTCAGAAGGATTCGCTATCTCTTCGCAGAGATGAACGCAATCCACAAACGGTAACAGAACAGGATTCAGAAGGATTCGTTATCTCTTCGCAGAGATGAACGCAATCCACAAACGGTAACAGGACAGGATTCAGAAGGATTCGTTATCTCCTTGCAGAGATGAACGCAATCCACAAACGGTAACAGAACAGGATTCAGAAGGATTCGTTATCTCTTCGCAGAGATGAACGTAATCCACAAACAGAACCAGGAGCAGGGTAACTACCTCAGCACGGGTGGTCACGGTACGCGCAACCTACCAAAACATGCTGGAAAACTGACTAACTGAACACAGGATATAAACAGTTCGTGTACGTATACATCAGCGACACTGATGTATCACGTAACACAAATACAAGGAAAATAATAAACGTGCTGGTATGCATATATATTGGCAATGAACCAATATATGATGCAAAACCAGCAAAGTATCTTTAGAACAAGAAACACGATCGGGGGCTAAAGCGACAGCAAGGCAGGCTTAAGCTGAAGCTATGAAAACCCAAGGAAACCCTGCAGGAAGCAGATCTTTATACTGAGGTCATCCAATGGGAGCAGACATGCAGATTCCCACACAGGCGAATGATAATCAGTCACAAGCTGACAGCAGGGAAAGACAGACAAACCTATGCAGCTTGCATGGAAAGACATCAGAACTGCCTGAGCTGCAGCACTACTTCCAGCAATAGCTGCTGCAGCAGCGATCATTACAGTATGTTTTAAAGAGTTAATAAAACTTTGAATATTGGCGGATCCTATGGAATTTTGAGAACACTGCCATTAACAGTCTAAGAATGGCTGCAGTTTACATTTTCCCATTTAAAATGAATGGCTGAAATTTGATTTGTTTTATGCTCCACCCGCTTTTCCTGGATTTGTAACCTCGGTCATGAAGTGACCACCTGTGCCAAGTGTGGGGACTCTGGCTTGATTACTGTGAGAATGGCAGCCTTTTACATTTTTTCCATTGACTTGAATGGGTGAAATCTGATTGGCTGTTTGTAGCTCCGCCCACGTGTTCAGGGGGGACGCGAGACCCCCAGAACATATCATCCCAGGTAGTAAGGGATCTGTGTACCAAGTTTCGTTCAAATCGGTCAAGCCGTTTTCGAGTGATCGCGGCACATACACACACACACACACACACACACACACACACACACACACACACACACACACACACACACACACACACACACACACACATCCGATTTTATATATATAGATTTATAATATCTTCTATGGTTGTAGAATGTAGACACAACATATGGATACAAATTCAGAGTTCCAATTCGCATAAAAGACTGTCTGACACGACCAAAGAGCCGCTTCCTCACAGGCACACCATATACAAAACGTCAGCAATGGACCCAAGGCAAAAGTTTCCCGCAATCTGTTTCCTGTAGAAAAACTGTATTCAATGGTGATTCCATGCGCAGCATGGACTGCAAGTTCATTCATAAGATTAGGAAAAATCCAATCAAGCAAGTTGAGGGCTGAAGCAGGAATTAAAACTTAATGGGTGTTCCAACTCTCTCATTGTACAAAAATAAATACTGTAAATACATACTTTTTTAATGTTGCTGTTCCTATCCATGTTGAAAAGATTAACTGATTTCCTGTCAGAGCAGGAAGTGGTGGAAGTTCTTTTAAAATCATTGCATTTGGGAATAAAATCCCTAAAGAATTTATTAGTTGTTTTCTCTCTATCCAAATAAAAAAAAAATTTCCTTGTCATAAAATAAATTAAAGTGATGTTCATAAGTAACATTCAAACATAAAGTTATGACAGCTGTAGAGTCCTTTTTAAACAAGGCAGCCATTTCACTAATGATGTAGTACTGTAACTTTGTCCACTTTGAAGTAATCTTCAAACTTATATCTCCGCTATCTGGGAGAGGTGACAGTGTCATTGAACTGTGCTGAGTTTTCGCAATCTCCAAAGTAGTCATGCCACAAGAGTTCACTGCACGTCTCCTTAGAGCTCATCAACATCTGCTCATGCATTTTAATTACATTTCTTCTGTTAAAGTACACCTGTATAAAAAATTAACATTGTAATAAGGTGGACACTTAGGGCTGCACTGATAAGGGCTTACATGTCTTTGTAGCAGAGACTTGTAGCTCTCCACACTATTTATCTTTGCAGCTACAGTACAAGTTGCTGGTAGTGTGCCATTCTTACCATTAAGGGGCCCATACACTCAGCCGATTTTCTGGCCGACCGATCGATCCAGATCGATCGATTGATTGCAAATCGGTTGGCCAATCGACCGATCGATGGCCGATTTTGATCGATTTCGATAGATTTCCATCGAACTGGCAGGGTGGAAAATTTAGATCGATCTGATGAGAATGCTTATCTTTTTGCATTGGCCTTAATGGAAATCTGATGGCAAAAAAATGCCATCAGATCGAATTTCAATAGATTTCAAACTGAAATCTATTGGAATTCTATCCTGGTAAAAAATGTTCTAAAAACACATCAGATAGATCATCAGATGCATTTCTTATCTATCTGCTGCCAATCTGACGAGTGTATGGGCACCTTTAGTGTTGTTCAAATGTTTTGCTGATTAGGCAAACTCCAGTTTGGCAGTAAGGTTATTCAATGACATGCAAATATTTTCTCCTTGCAATCAAATGTAATGTCAATTATATGTAGATTGAAATTGGACCAATCAGAAAAACTTCCTCTCAACTTTATTGGCAAGTATAAGCTGCATATAATTTGCATGACATTTGAATGCAAGGATACATTATTTGCATCTCAGTGATCATCCCTATATGACTGGAATTGGTAATTTTAAGGGTATAACTCAAAATATGCGTGGGTCTAAGTGGATTTGCAGACTGCCAATAAACTGACAGCGGCTGGTTCATTGATGTACGTTTCTAAACTCTGCCTAAACCCTGAAAATGTCTAGTTCCAACTTCCAACCGTACAAATATCTGACCATTTTTGAACTGAATTATACAGATTTGATGCATTTTTTGAGCAATACTGCTTATCAGATGCATTGAAAAACATTTAGCAAAAAGCAGTTGGAGATTTCTGACTGCTACATGTCACTTGCATTGCCTTAGACATAACTTTCTTTTCAGAGAGACATAGCAACCTCAGAAGCCTGGTTACTTCAATATTCAAATCTCAGCTTCTCCCCTTCTCCTATCTTGAGCCTCTGTAATGACCCTTACTTTACTAACTAATGCTGAAGCTTTTAGGCGTTGTGGCAAGGCCATTCTAGTGTTTAGAAAAGATTGACATTTGTACTTTAAGGTACCCCAGCATTTCTTACGGCCTTGATATTAAGAGAAAAAAGTAGAAGCACATGTGGACAGCCCTATACTATAGATTAGTATGGTCAGCATGATGGCATAGTGGTTAGCACTCTAGCCTTGCAGCTCTGGGTCCCCGGTTTGTATCCCAGCCAGGGCACTATCTGCACAGAGTTTGTATGCTCTCCCCTGGTCTGTGTTGGCTTCCTCTGGGCACTCCGGTTTCCTTCTACATCCCAAAAACAACAATACAAACACTGCACAATGCATACATAGACATATGACTATGGTAGGGATTAGTTTGCGAGTTACTCTGAGGGACAGTTAAGTGAGAAGTTGATATACTATACACAGTGCTGTGGAAGATGGCGGTGGTATATAAATAAATTATAAAAATAATAATAACATATAGAAAATTATTATTTTGGACAACTGCCAACTGTGGATAAGGCTATCAGTAAATGTATCCATACCAGATATTTAGCACTAAATAGCTTTTATATAAAGGGATACTGTAGGGGGGTTGGGGGGAAAATGAGTTGAACTTACCCAGGGCTTCTAATGGTCCCCCGCAGACATCCTGTGCCCGCGCAGCCACTCACCGATGCTCCGGCCCCGCCTCCGGTTCACTTCTCGAATTTCAGACTTTAAAATCTGAAAACCACTGCGCCTGCATTGCTGTGTCCTCGATCCGTATTACGTTACTACTAGTGTTGCTATTCAGTCATAGTAAAATTCTCCCTAGTAGATAGATCACACAATTAGGGAATGACTGAATTGAACTATGACGTTGATGAGAAAGTTCTGTAAGCTATGTCACATTGCCCAGGGCCATAGTAGCAGCCAATCAGCATCCAGGGTAGAGGAAAGACACTGGAAACCGTATTTGTTGCAATTAATTTTTTTATGTGGGATTTTTTATTCCAGTTATAACTTTTTTTTAGGTTTTTTTCCGCCATTATAAGCATATACTGTAAAGCTCCTATGTGACAGTATATGGCTGATGACAGATACTCTTTAGAGACACCAAGGGTCTGTTCAGACACCTGGGCCCATATGCAATTAACCTTTTCACCTAAGTTTTCTCCTAGGAGATTATTTTTCATTTTCTATTAAATTAACTTTTCAGCACTCTGCAATTGAAAAAGTACCAAAAATTAGGTAACAGAGTACTATCAAAACTATTTTGAGTATTTTCTTGCTTGTTGGGGGTTTAAAATGCATTTTATTTACAAGTTAAAAAATATCACATAGGAGAAAACTCAGGTGAAAAAAGTGTATTGCATATGCCCCCTGGTGTCTCTTTTATTAGTACTGAACTCCATCACACTTGTTGTAGCACAACACACTGCTGGGAACCATGAATTGCCAAGGAGCACACTTTTTTGATTACATTGCTGCAGATCAAGGAGATTATAGATATGAGGCAGCATCTCATTTAGTTCAGCATCCTGATTATTCTCGCTCAGCATCCTGTATGTAAAATGACAGGGGGGAAGGAGGAGGTAGTCACGTGCATTAGCAGGTGGAGGTGGAATTTACAATTGCTGATGACAGTAACCGGGCAAGTGGAGTGCCCTCGGAGGTGACCGGGCAAGTGGAGTGCCACTCAGGGGTACACAGACAAGTGGAGTGCCACTCAAGGGTAAACAGGCATGTGGAGTGCCAGTCAGGGGTGACTGGGAAAGTGGAGTGCCAGTCAGGGGTGATCGGGCAAGTGAAGTTCCACTCAGGGGTGTCCGGGCAAGTGGAGTGCCACTCAGGGGTGACTTGGAAAGCGGAGTGCCACTCAGGGGTGATCGGGCAAGTGGAGTGCCACTCAGTGCTGACTGAGAAAGTGGAGTGCCACTTAGGGGTGGTCCGGCAAGTGGAGTGCCACTCAGGGGTGATCGGACAAGTGGAGTGCCACTCAGGGGTGACTGGGAAAGTGGAGTGCCACTCAGGGGTGGTCTGGCAAGTTGAGTGCCACTTAGGGGTGACCGGGCAAGTGGAGTGCCACTCAGTGCTGACTGAGAAAGGGGAGTGCCACTTAGGGGTGGTCCGGCAAGTTGAGTGCCACTCAGGGGTGACCGGGCAAGTGGAGTGCCACTCAGTGCTGACTAAGAAAGTGGAGTGCCACTCAGGGGTACACAGACAAGTGGAGTGCCACTCAAGGGTAAACAGGCATGTGGAGTGCCAGTCAGGGGTGACTGGGAAAGTGGAGTGCCAGTCAGGGGTGATCGGGCAAGTGAAGTTCCACTCAGGGGTGTCCGGGCAAGTGGAGTGCCACTTAGGGGTGACTTGGAAAGCGGAGTGCCACTCAGGGGTGATCGGGCAAGTGGAGTGCCACTCAGTGCTGACTGAGAAAGTGGAGTGCCACTCAGGGGTGATCGGACAAGTGGAGTGCCACTCAGGGGTGATCGGACAAGTGGAGTGCCACTCAGGGGTGACTGGGAAAGTGGAGTGCTACTCAGGGGTGGTCTGGCAAGTTGAGTGCCACTCATGGGTGACCGGGCAAGTGGAGTGCCACTCAGTGCTGACTGAGAAAGTGGAGTGCCACTTAGGGGTGGTTCGGCAAGTTGAGTGCCACTCAGGGGTGGCCGGGCAACTGGAGTGCCACTCAGTGCTGACTGAGAAAGTGGAGTGCCACTCAGGGGTGGTCTTGCAAGTTGAGTGCCACTCAGGGGTGACCGGGAAAGTGGAGTGCCACTCAGTGCTGACTGAGAAAGTGGAGTGCCACTCAGGGGTGGTCTGGCAAGTTGAGTACCACTCAGGGGTGACCGGGCAAGTGGAGTGCCACTCAGTGCTGACTGAGAAAGTGGAGTGCCACTTAGGGGTGGTGCGGCAAGTTGAGTGCCACTCAGGGGTGATCGGGCAAGTGGAGTGCCACTCAGGGATGACTGGGAAAGTGGAGTGCCACTTAGTGGTGACTGGGAAAGTGGAGTGCCACTTAGGGGTGGTCCGGCAAGTTGAGTGCCACTCAGGGGTGATCGGGCAAGTGGAGTGCCACTCAGGGGTGACTGGAAAAGTGGAGTGCCACTCAGTGGTGACTGGGAAAGTGGAGTGCCACTCAGGGGTGGTCTGGCAAGTTGAGTGCCACTCAGGGGTGACCAAGCACATGGAGTGCAACTCAGAGGTGACCGGGCAAGTGGAGTGCAACTCAGGGGTGACTGGGAAAGTGGAGTGCCACTCAGGGGTGATCGGGCAAGTGGAGTGCAACTCAGTGTTGACTGGGAAAGTGGAGTGCCACTCAGGGGTGGTCTGGCAAGTTGAGTGCCACTCAGGGGTGACTGGGCAAGTTGAATGCCACTCAGGGGTGACCAGGCAAGTGGACTGTCACTCAGATTATCCCAACAAAGGACAGAGGAAGCACTATAGTTTTAAAGCTTACAAAGGTAAATGTTGCATATGACAAGCATCTGCAGATGCAAAATAGGAGTAGTGCCAGTCTGATTTTTTGTCCTATAAAGTGACTGTCAGCTAATGTGTTAGTGTACAGAGAGAGATGAAATGTCATTATGAGTTTGCCTAAGCTGCTTAACACTGTGCTGACCTACTCCATAAAGTAAAATAGTATAGGTTCACACCCAAAATAGTTTTAGCTAGTGAAAAGCAAAAAATTGATGATTATTTACCTAGGAGTTGACTAATTAACCAACAGCTAGAGATTTTTTTTTGTTTTGACTCATTGGAATCTCTTTTTTTCCCATGTTAGTGGAGGATTGAACAAGACTTTTTTTATCATCACTAATTCGTATTAACAATAGCAGGATGTTTTGAATCAAAATGACACAATTTATCGGCTAACTTAAAAGAAAAAGAGTACGCTTTTAGCTAGTAGGCCTACATGAATGGAATCTGTAGAAGACTTATTAGCTGAAAGCTTATTCTTTTTCTTTTAAGTCAGCCAATAAATAGTGTCCTGATTCAAAACATCCTGCTTTTACTCATGACTAACACAGTACAACACTCTACCACTAATTCATATTAGAGGCTGTGACTATTTCTGAGCAGCTTATTAGTAGAGATGGGCTGAACTATTTTTTTCTGATTAAATAATTTCATTTGATTATTCCGTTAGATTGAAAAAATCACATCGTTCTTTTCGAGGTACCATACAGAAACATTTGATTTGTCAGACAATTGAATATTCGAAGATTATTATGTCCGATCGGATTTATAGAAAAAGGGGATAATCGTTCATTTTTCTTGATCAAAAAAAATTCCTTTTGACTTTCATTCAATTCAATCATTTTGGTTGGATAAATGGGAAAATTGTATAGGCATGCCATTTTCTTTTAAAGTGGACCTGAACTCTTGCACAGGACAGAAGGAAAATATAGAGAAATGCACCCTGTATGTATTTAGAGAGTTTAGACTGTTTAATTATTCCCCTCATCACGAGCTGTAATTTGATCCCTTACCCCAGAGTCAGCAGGCACATAGCAGCCAATCAGCTATCCCTCCCTCGTAGACCACACCCCCCCACTATAAAAATGCTAGCACAGCAGCCATTTTACACTGTTTCTTTAGCTGTTGTGAAGGAGTGTAAGGACAGAGCTGTGCTGCTGCTAGGGAAAGTGGTAGTTAGGCCTGTGTTCTGCATCCCCAGTGCATTTTCTTGCTGCTACAGTACTAATTCACCATCTACATAACCCAAAGAGCCCTTCTAAGGGCTGTGTTCTGCTATTGTGATATTGCTGTTCAGTGTGTCCACACAGTGCACTTCAGCTGTTGCAGACCGGTGCAGTCAGTGCTTAGTGCTACATAAATTTACCCAAAGGGCTGTTTTTCTTTTTCTTGCTATTGTTATATTGCAGTTCTGTGTGCCTAGTGCACACATTAGCTGTTGGAGACAAGTCTGCTAGTCCTAGTAGTGCACCGATCATAACCTAATCACCCTTCTAAACCCTGTTTTCCTTTTTCTTGCTATTGTTATATTGCAGTACTGTGTGTTCAGTGCACGCGTTAGCTGTTGGAGACAGGTCTGCTTGTCCTAGTAGTGCACTGACCATATACCAATAATCCTTCACCACTACTTCTGGCATCTAGTATCCACTACTGCCCTGCATGAGGCCTCACTGGCAGGGCCTATGAGTTGATTATTGCATATAACATAAACCTATCTGTCACCTGACCTGTGCGAAGTGACCGCCAGTTAAAAAAACAAAAAACAAAAAAAAAACAGATCCACTACTGCCCCCTATATAAGTCCTCAGCCTGACCATAGGAGCTGGAAAACCGCAATGCGCTCCTGCGAACGTTCGCACAAGCACGGCAGCCACTACACACCACTACACAAAGATTTCCACCAAGAGGACTAACTTGTACGTCCTGGAGGTGTCAACTAGAAAAAACAATGATTTGCTCACCTGATGTTATCACTAAAGCTCTTTGAGGTTGTTTGCGGTGCATTAAACACAGCATTTCATCTGTCAGTGTGAACCGGGCCTAACCCTTACACTACCTTATTGCCGTGCATGCACGCCGGATGTTTTAAAGCACTTAATTCCACAAATATGGGAATGTACTGTGATTTCTGCTCCTTATAGTTTAAAACACGACATAATTTTTGGTGGGACTTTTGCCATGTATCCCCTCCGGCATGCCACGGTCCGGGTGTTAGGCCCCTTTAAACAACTTTTCCATCACTTTTGTGGGCAGAAACAGACCCTATAGGTTTTAAAATTTGCCTGCCCATTAAAGTCTATTGCCGTTTGCCCAGTTCGCCCGTTTGCAAAGTTTTGCGGAAACTTTGCGTTCGCGTATTGAAAATGTCATGTTCGCGACATCAATAGATAGTAAGTGATGAGATATAAAAATGATAACTTATGCCTAAACAAATCTGAATATGTATTTACAAAATAGAGAAAACCGAGAGCCCAATATGGTGTAGTATGTTGTTAGCAAAGGGTATATAATTGGTGAGAAAAGAAATACTCACAAACATGGGTTACCATTCAGGCAACCACTATAAAGGCAAGTGAGGAGATTAGACCTGTCCTCACTCAGGGTTAAGAAGTAGCTCTCTGTAGACACGAAAAACAAAGGCATCTCCCCTCCACCAGGGGTGGACACAATATCAATATAATAGACAGAGGTGCCAGCAGGCTAAAAAATGGATAAAATTGTTAAAAATTGCTTGGGGGAAGTGGTCGGCTTACCCTCAAAAAGCAAACATGATATACTGTCTGAATAATAACAATCACATTTATTATACGGTACCCCAGAGGTGCAACGCGTTTCGCAGGCCGAGCCCGCTTCATCAGGAAATAAATGGGGACAACAGTAAATCGGCAGTGACAGGTATAGCCCCTCAGATATGGAATTAGCCTAACAGATATTTATGTCTCAAGGGATAGATAAGATATTGTTACCTTCAGTAGCAGGTCATTTGTAAACATCGTCATTCATAAAAAGATAATTGCTATGTAATATTGAGAAACACTGTTTTAAAGGACACTAAAACGAGATAAAATATAGTACATTTTATTTTGCTGAAAATACGTGTGCAGAATTCTGAATGATGCATACTGATTTGAATTCATATCATTAACGTCTGTTAACAGAAAGCTGAGAATAAAGGCTTACTACAATGCCATTTCAATGACTAAGAGTCATTGTACACATAACTTCTAAAGCAGTTGCCTTTTTATGCCATAAGATGACCAGAGAAGTGGATTTGTATGCAGCTATTGATTTTATTCAGTGAGAGCAATTACAACAAGCTTTTGTAGGGCAATATCAGTCATAGCCAGTGCTCTATCGCAAGTATTTGCCATGCTTTGAAACTGCAGAAAGAATCAGTTGCATGTGTTAATGGAGCTCTTTTGTGCTTAGAGGTGCTTTGTCCTTGTGCTAATTCTTGAACTCCAGATATAAGTCATTTAAAGTAAACTTTTCATTTTTGCCATTATGCTTTTACAGAGATAATCGTTTTTACAAAACATGTGTAACTTTATTCTATAAGCAATGAGCATGCACAGATTGACCAAAGAACATCTCATATATTTACACTAATTTAGGGCACCATTGATGGAAGGCTCTTACCATTTAAAAATGGGTCAAGCAAATACAACTGATGTCAATAATGTCAGTAAACAGTGCTGAATATAGGATATACTCTAATGCATTCCAACAACAGCGATTAAAGGGACAAAAATTGAGCAGGAAGGAATGCGGTGTCATACTGAGAGCATTGTCATCAAGGTACCCTGCAATCATTTCTGAAATGCAGTGTGTTCAATTCTACTGTTAAATAGCCTGGCTGACCCAGGCTGTCCCTGCGACATTAGAGCATGATGCAAACAAAGTTCTGTCTTTGCCATGTCAATTCTGGTTCCATTCAGCCCTGACCTGCTGCCAGCTAAGCATACAGCTAAGCAGTGTGCTATCCACAAGACCTGTGGACAGGAGCCCCATACTAATAATGTCCAATTTGCTGATGCAGAACTGTCAGAATGTGTATAAGCCAGGAAACGATGCAAAACAACATCTCCATCTCAAAGGGCTTACTAATAACTTCTGCTTTTTACTGTAGAAGGTTCATTAGCACCAAGCAAATTACAAAAGCAAACAAATGCAACAATATCATAGCATAGTAACATGGATAATGGAAACTGACACATAAAAAAATGTCCAGTCATTAAAAGCGGAATAAAACATAAATAGTATTAATTCTACATGCTAGTAATTCCCATTATCTATAATGGCTACTGCAAAATATTCTTAAAGAGGAACTGTAGTGAAAATAACATAATTAACAAAATTCCTTGCTGTTTTACAAATTTCCTTTATAGATTATTTAGTCTGTGTTTGCAAATTGTAAAATCTTTCCTCTCCCTGATTTACATCCTGAAATGTATCACAGGTGGTGACATCTATAGTTCTACCAGGTGATCTGTACGGAATGTTTGTTACTGAGAGTTCTTTGCACAGAGGGAGATATTGTTTGCTTGGCAGTTGGATAAAGCTGTTATTTCCCACAATGCAATGAGGTTCACAGGCAGCAAACTGTCAGGATCATGGTCATGATGTTACACTGTGGGAGGGGTTTCACCGCAATATCAGCCACTCAGACCCCCCCCCCCCCAATGATGATCTATTTAAGAAAAGCTTAAAGAGAATCCGAGGTGGGGATCGTACAAAGAAATCTATACACAGAGGCTGGGTCTGGCTATAGTGCCCAGCCTCTGTTGCTAGTTGAATCCCCGCTAAGTCCTCCCTGCGCTCCGTTCTCCCCCATAAATTACAGCCGCGCTGGCGACACGCAGCGTGTCGCAGCGGGCTGTATTTACCTCCCTAGTGTCACTCACGGCGCTCCCACGCCTCCTGCAGAGCGCCGGTTCCCGCCCACGTCCCTTCCCTCGTCGCTGATTGGAGGGAAGGGACGTGGGCGGGGATCGGCGCTCTGCAGGAGGCGGGGGGAGCGGCGTGAGTGACATTAGGGAGGTAAACAATGCCCGAGAGCACGGCCGTAATTTATGGGGGAGAGCGGAGCGCAGGGGGCACTTAGGGGGGATTCAACTAGCAACAGAGGCTGGGCACTATAGCCAGACCCAGCCTCTGTGTATAGATTTCTTTGTACGATCCCCACCTCGGGTTCTCTTTAAGATTTATCATAGGAAAGGGAGTATTAACTACTGATTGGAATGAAGTCCAATTCTTGGTTAAACTTCCTCTTTCAATCCTAAAAAGAGTTATTCTAGTATACTAACACACTGGGACTATTGGTTGATTTTACTTGCCTGACTGTAGTGTTATTATTATTATTACTAATTAGGGCTGTACATTGACTGAAATAAATAAATAAAGGATATAGATTAAAATTGTGAAATAAAAAATCCCATAATCATAATACAGGAGGAGCAGAAAAGTCTTCTCTGTTGATCTTAAATGCTTAGAGAATTATGAAAAATAAATATCTGAATCCACTTCAATCCAGCACAGCTCTTTTACGAACAAATCCACTTTCACGCGTCGACTCCTACCGTTAGTGTGTTGTCGCTTGTACTTGGCCAAGGTGTCAGAAGGATACCTTCTAGCACAAAATTTGTTTCTTATCACGCTCAATCACTGTTCCTGAATGCATGGATCATCCACAATCTGTGTGACCCTATTATATTGACTAGTGGGGATATGTTTAGGATGAAAAGAATTATAATGTAAAACAGAATTTCAGTCAGTAGCCTTAACAAAAAAGGTCAGTTCTCAAGGAATTTCTAAACTTGTAAATGTTACTGTGTTTATTTTGTGAACTGGATATTGGTCTTTCCTGATTGGTTGGGTCCAGATTTCAAATAGACCTTTGACCTATGACAGTAAGTGGGAGGGCAATCTGGCCATTTGTGTGAAGTTCCCCATCAGGTCTGCTCATTTGCATGCCTGGTTCTGATTGGCTTATTTATAGTTCATGTTACACTATATAAGGCTGATGTTGTGCATTCTTTGTTGTGCTGCGTGGCGTGAACAAGAGCCTTAGTGGCTCAAAACAGCAAGCTGTAGCCACTTGGGCAGCATTTTAAATGTAACTTTGTACATGTTTATCATACAATAAAGTAGATTTGTTCATAAAAAAGCTATGCTGGATTGAAGTGGATTATGTTTGGAGGCCTGTTTATACACGGGTGAATCCCTGAAAGCTCCAACAACCTGGTCATTTGAGTGCTTCTCCAACCCTGTGTTCTGTTAAAAATATCTGTAACAACCTGCATAAGTGTGCCCCTTGCCCATAATAGTATAGTAACTATACTCCCCAAGACTAGCAATAAATTTGCAATTTGGCAAATAGAGGCTGCTATGCATTCTGTAGCTACGTGGGCCCTGGTGTCCATGGCCAGATGTCAATGGTGGGCCTGGTGAAGCCCTGTGGCAGCCCCCCCAGGGGGCGAGTAGCAGCACTGGAGCATAGGACAAATAAATAACCTCTCTGGGCTCACCAGAGATCTACAGTCTCCAGGATTCCCCATCTCCAAGACCACCTCACTCTCTCTCGTTATGATACATGATGAGAGACGGAGCTCTAATCATAGAGATGGGGGTGTCCAGAGAAGATAGATTGTCAGTGGAGCCTGGAGAGTTAAGTCACTTGTCTTATGCTCCACTGCTCCTACTCCTTCTGTCCTGTGCAAGAATTCAGGTCCACTTCAAAATAAAAGGTAATTGCAATAATTCAGCATTTCTCAACTTAATTCAACCTCCGCATTTCTCAGGTAATTTTTCAATTTGCCCCAAAACTCGGGCTGTGATATAGATTTTGGCCCATTAGGTGATTGAATTTGACACCCCTGTTCATAAGGAGGAGGGGAAATAGAAACATCTACTCAGCAACAATACCATCATCAGGCTTCTACCACTCCCAGGATTACATACATTGCCACAAAGTACCTGCACACAGGGTTTATACAGCGGTAAAATTGCAGTGTGCAGGAAGCACATGGCAATTTTACCAGTATTTTCACCAAGTAGGTTGCATAGTAAGAACTTGCGTATTGCATGTTACCATGAAAATGTATGCTTTATGTGGGTACAGTAACATGGGGCATGATAATTGCACGAATCATGCTACCTACCTGACAGGAGTACTGGTGAAATTGTCATGCTATCCCTGCTTAAAGGGATACTGTAGGGGGTCGGGGGAAAATGAGCTGAACTTACCCGGGGCTTCTAATGGTCCCCCACAGACATCCTGTGTTGGCGCAGCCACTCACCAATGCTCCGGCCCGCCTCCAGTTCACTTCTGGAATTTCTGACTTTAAAGTCAGAAAACCACTGCGCCTGCACGCCCGTGTCCTCGCTCCCGCTGATGTCACCAGGAGTGTACTGCGCAGACACAGACCATACTGGGCCTGCGCTGTGCGCTCTTGATGACATCAGCGGGATCGAGGACACGGCAACGCAGGCGCAGTGGTTTTCAGACTTTAAAGTCTGAAATTCCAGAAGTGAACCAGAGGTGGGGCCAGAGCATCGGTGAGTGGCTGCGCCAACACAGGATGTCTGCGGGGGACCGTTAGAAGCCCCGGGTAAGTTCAACTCATTTTCCCCTGACCCCCCCTACAGTATCCCTTTAAGTCCAATGTCTGCAAAAAAAGCTTTGTTTTCTGTACTTTCCAGAAACTATAAGCTATTCTGCTTCATTTTTTCAGTAACTTACGGTAGCTTCTATCTTTCCCAAAGCAGAGTTACGTAGTCGATAGTCACATTGCTCTAGTCTTGCAGATATGACCTTTGATGCAGGGATAAGCTTTTATTTTGTATTCAGATTTTCTGCCCTGTTATTGGCCATAGAAAAAAAAATAAGCAGAAAAAAAATTAATTCTTTTTGACTAACTGCTCTGCTGATATCACAGCTTTCTCAGGGACTCCATTTTACTGCATCTAATATATCAACATGCAAGGTTGTTTATGTTTACTAATAGCCTGGGATTTTTTATCTAAATTGCTTTTTCAGCTATGACAAGTATAAGAAATGAACATATACAAGTACAGCACTAAATTCATAGTTTGTAATTAATAATACAATGATGGTACTTTTTTCTTTTTACTTTCTTAAACTATATACTCCTTTGTAGATGCTGGAGTTCACTAAGCACCCCCAAAGTGTGGATAGCATTATCTCAAGTACTCCTTGGCACAAATATACTTTTTAGAAGTATCCTTTAAATCAAAAATGTGCCTCAGTTAAGTTCAGTTTGCATACATTTTGGTTTCTATGTGATTAGGATTCTGTTTTGGTCTCTAGAGCATTTGTGCAGCATCTTAATGCAATAAAATACATGGATCACCACATAAGTGAAGAGCATCAGGCTATTAAAAAAATGGTGAGAATGTTGACAGTGATGGGGAGTGGGTCATTTTATACAGCTTCAAGGGCAAAATGTGAGCAACATAAAGCCTTCCATCCAAAGCTGCAAATGTGGTGTAGTTTTAACTCTCAGCGGTCCCAAAGCAGTTAAATGCTCTAGGCATAGATTCATTCACTCCTGAACAGCTCGCAGAAAACAATGTACTGGTGAGCAGTGGGAATACAGCAGTCCAGCCATACTGGAAAAAGTGGAACAGGTACAGAAATGTTCAACAAAGCTTGTGGAAAGAGGCTTTCTTGACCATTTACAGTAGTGTTTGTAACTCTGAATAGTTTGTTGGAAAGTTTTGATCCACAAAGCTCATCACATGGGGTAGGCAAGCCACATGTGCGAATTTTCCAAGACATTGGGATGCTAGCACTTATGACCTTGCCTGATGGGAGGTTCTGCTGGGTTAGCCTATACCTTTGCCAGAGCTATCATACCTGCTCCTTCTTGGTTATTTTTACCATGTTGTCATATTAATATAGTCTACAAGGATCAAAACAGATGGTGCGATCCTGCACTAAAAAGTACAGTATAATGAAGATATAGCTTCTTCTTTTAAAAACACACACACACACACACACACACACACACACACACACACACACACACACACACACACACACACACACACACACACACACACACACACACACACACACACACACACACACACACACACACACACACACACACACACACACACACAGTTTCAGTAAACAACCAAAATATGTTCAGACTATCTGTGAAACTGTCACTGAAAAGACAATGTTATGCACTACAATTTATGATGCAAATTTGGAAAGTGATATCTTGTAGTGATGACAGTTTTAGTCACAATAACAGCTGGTATATAAAAGGATTTGCAGGTTTGCAAACAGCTACAGCTGTATTATATAGAAGTAGGAAATAGACCCTGTCTGCAAACCAATCATTCCTCTCCAATCGAAGTACCCTATTTCGACCGTCCACAGGCAACAATAAAAGTATTATCTTCTCCAGTCCTAGTACTACACTATCTATCACCTTACAACAGCATGCCTGCAGTTACTGCCATTCTATTGATGACTGGATATAGCGCTGAGGATTACAGTGAGATTTTCTTTGGGCCAGAGTGAAAGTTGGTTAGGTAGGGGAGGGGAATCAAGTAAGAATTAGGTTACGATAGGCGATTGTACAATATTGGTAACAATTCCGAAATTTACCACATTTTGTGCACACAACTAAATTTCAGTTTCACCGTTCTCCATCATTTATTTTGCTACATTCTGCAAACAGTGGTTTCACTGTGCTCCATAATTTCTAGACACTGTTTTTATGTGTATGCTAATGGGAGGCCTGGTAGAGCTTACCATGCCGCCCAAATGCAGACAACCAAATTCCAGTAATATCCAGCTTGTGCTTGGACTGAATGACTGATGTTTGGGGTGAACTTAAGGATGACTTGAATTTGAGTCGTGACGGGGTGGCCATCCCATGTGCTTTTTTAATGGTAAACTTTATATGATAGTTTAATCTATTCTAATAAAATTTGATACGCTAATTGAAACATTTATCAGTTTTTTTGTGTGCTGTTTTCAGAAACTGTTGATTGGGCTCTGTATGTTCCACGTTTTTTATTCCACTGCCAAATTTATGATTATGTGACTTGAATTTGGATATCAAAACTGACCAATAAATGCAGCACAATGTTTTGTAAGCATGTTTTTAGTTAACTACATATATTTCTGCAGTTTTGCTCACATTTGATGTATTGTTTCCTAAAACTCAACCTTTTTAAGACAAATTCAGTTTGACAAACAAAGGTTACCCCTGAAACCATTAGAAATACCCCCTTGGATGCAAATATATGGTATGCTGAAAGCATCGCCTACATATTTTTATAGGTAAGGTATATCACATCATCACTGGTTTTTGAATAACCTTCGAGCTTCCCTAGCTATCATCAGTTGCATATATGGAAAATACATTGCTAGTGTATACCACTTTTAGTACATGACCCCATCTCCTGAATCATCTTTTAAGCGATCTAATAGTTTGATTTGCGCACTCTGAAAGATAGTTTGATAAAAATGATCTTTTGATATTCTCAGCAGAAAACTTCTGAGCCCTGTCCGCTGCCCCTGATCTGCCATCTGTCTTTTAGATGATATGGAAATACAGCCCTTTATTATGAGTATTTTAATCATCCAGAGATTTCTTTTGAATCAGTAACCCTTTGAAGATTCTCATGCCTGGCATGTTGTAGTCTATTCACAGTTGTCAAATAATGTATTTTGTTTACGTAGTTATAGTAAAGCAATTTTTTTTAATGCATGCCTTTTAACAATTCAAGTACTCTTATTTGTTTTGTTTTTTTTTACTTTTAGGCAGTGAATATAAAGACGAATTAATATGTGTTAAATTAGTATTTCTTACTTTCAAATACACTTTTGTTGAGGGTCCAAAAGCTGGCAACACTTTGTAGATGGTATCAGACCTAAAAACTCATGCTATCATACATTGCACTTGATGCAAGTGTGAACATGAATAGCAAGCTATGGATTGCATTGCTAGTTCAATAGACACAGACCTCTGTCTGATTTGGGGAAATACTAGCGATGAGATTGCAAGCTGTATTTAGGGCAATGTTTGTTCTAGTCAGAGGCTAAAAGAGACACGTAGACACAACATTATTGTCTAGTTCAGGTAGAAATGTAAGGTTGAGCAGCAGTCATCTAGTCTGTACATATATTTAGAGTTCTAGCTGTGAACTTTAATTTATTGTGTCTTTGTTAATCCAGATCATAGGATAACCACAAAAAAAGTCAGTTTAAACTAGACTTTCTGTTTTTATGCTAGGAGATGATTCAATCACTGTTAATTCACGTACCCTTCTTTGTTCAAATGAGATGGAAGACCCCAATCTATAGATTTTTATGAATAGGTCAGTCACCTACTCCAAGCACCTCAATGTCTGTAGCTAAACTGAGATGGATAGGATAGTTGTATATCTAATTTGAGTTGTGACAAGTAATCTTAATATTGGTAAACACAATGTACTAGTTATTGGCAAAGGGGCTAATTCAAAACATTCATGGGCCATGTGGTGACTATGAGGCAATATTGGTTAAAGGGACTCCGAGCAGTGCAGAAACTATGAAAACTATAAACCAGTGGTGCTCAGCTGAGCTCGAATATTCGAGTAGCTCGAATATTCGAGCTCTTTTTCAGCTATTCGAGCTCGGTATTCGAGCTCCGAATAGCTGCAGCTATTCGAATGGGCTATTCGAGTAAACGCGAATAGCCCATTCACTATTCGAGCTATTCGAGCAAACGGCGCTATTCGAGCTCGGGTACCGAGCTCGAATAGCGTCATAGCCCAGATTGATGTCCTTAGAGCCAATCAGAGGGCTCCCAGGCCCTCTGATGGCAGCCAATCACAGAGGGGGACCCTGGCCAGCCCCTACCCTATAAATAGCGGCCGCCATGTTAGGTTTCTCCGTCCTTGCCTGAGACTTGCATAGAGAGAGAGTTGCTCCTTTGTGCTTTGGCTTAGCAAGAGCTCTATTGTGGTCATTTACCTAGCGTTTTTGCTCACATACACCTCCTATACACACCTATATTGTTGTTAGTTAGATAGACATTGTATTTTAGTTAGTAGCTTTTGTGTTACATAGACAGAGACAGCTGCTGCAGGCAAGCTTACAGCTTTAGGCCTCAGGGCCTGCCTGTGTGGGCAGCTGTTCTCTCCTGTCCTCTGTTAGTATATTTCTCTCATCTATACCAGTATTTCTGCTGTCCTTTACTACTGATTGATTCTGTATTTAGTATTGTAGTTATACTGTACTAGGACACTCACTGTCACTGTTCATAGGCTAAGGCTAAGGCTACTAGCTCCTGCGTGTGTGCACTCACTGTCTTGTACACACACACTCTATTTCCTTCTGATTACTGATTGATTATTGTAATTAGTTGTACTTACTGTTACTACTTACTCTTACTGTACTATAGGAGTCTAGGACACTCAGTCACTGTTCATAGGCTACTAGCTCCTGCGTGTGTGCACTCACTCACTGTCTGTGTACTGTAGTGTACACACACACTCTATTTCCTTCTGATTACTGATTGATTATTGTAATTAGTTGTACTTACTGTTACTACTTACTCTTACTGTACTATAGGAGTCTAGGACACTCAGTCACTGTTCATAGGCTACTAGCTCCTGCGTGTGTGCACTCACTGTCTGTGTACTGTACACACACACTCTATTTCCTTCTGATTACTGATTGATTATTGTAATTAGTTGTACTTACTGTTACTACTTACTCTTACTGTACTATAGGAGTCTAGGGCACTCAGTCACTGTTCATAGGCTAGCTCCTGCGTGTGTGTGTGTGTGCACTCACTGTCTGTGTAGTGTGTACATACTACACACACTCTATTTCCTTCTGATTACTGATTGATTATTGTAATTTCTAGTTGTACTTCCTGACTCTTACTACTTACTTACTGTAGTAGGGACACTCACTCAGTCACTGTTCATAGGCTAGCTCCTGCGCGTGTTTGCGCGTGCGTGCACTCACTGTCTGTAGTGTACACACACTAAATTTACTTGTGATTACTACTGATTATTGTAACTTCTAGTTGTACTTCCTGACTGTTACTACTTACTTACTGTACTAGGGACACTCACTCAGTCACCTCACCCACCAACCCACTCCATTAAAGTACCCCACTTTTAACCCGCCCTTTTAAAAAACTTTTGTCTTTACGCCCAAAACATCGAAGATGTCTGGAAGTGGCAGCCAGCGCGGTTTGGGCAAGGGGAAGGGCAGCAAGGGAATCAGGAGGAGAGGGAGCAGCATTGTGGCAGGCCGCGGCCGCACCACCATGCACAGTTCCGCAGCAGCAGCAGCAGCGTCAGTGGCTAACATTCCTCCCATAGCCACTGGCCGTGGACGCCTTGGGCGCCGCCCAGCAGGAGCATCTGCAACTCACGCTGCAGAGACACAGCAGCAGCAGCGTGTAGCACCTGCTCCGATTTTCCTCCAGCCGGGTCGGAAACGTCCCATTGAGGAAAAGCATGCAGACACTGTGGTGCAACTCATGACGGAGGATGAGCAGCCCGCCATCAGCTCTGCATCCGAGGCCTCCACCCTCACCACCACCACCACCACCACCCCTGTTCGCAGCAGCCGCCCAGCAGGGTCTGGGGAGGAGGCCAGTTCACCGTCACAAGTCGGCGACCTGTCACTCAGCAGTATTTTTACCCCAGGCACCATCAGGGTATTGTCTGCTGTTGTTGGCGATTTGGAGGAGGAGATGCTGATGGGCACTTTGGGGGATGAGGGATTGGACAGCAAGACTGTGGCGACAGTCAAGCAGCCCATCCATGCATCAGGAGAGAAGTTTGGGGGGTCATCATCCCAGCAGGACATGTTTCAGGAGGGGGAGGATGATGATGACCCGGTGACAGACAGAGACTGGGTGCCACCACCTCCAGGGGATGTCGTCCTCAGCAGCTCTGAGGAGGAGGAGGAGGATGCGCTTGTGGGCCTTGCAAGGAGGCGCATCATTGCAAGCATTGGCAGCAGTAGGCAGGTCCCACAGCCTGCTGGTGTCTCAGGCTCAGCAGCAGCAGCAGCAGCATCTGCCAGTACCACCACCAGCCGCACCCAAGCCCCCCCCCAACCACCACAGGGAGACAGGCGGCAGCAGTGCTTCCATGCCGTAGGGGGATGTTTCTGTCACCAATATGGCGATTTTTCACCATGCCCACTGTGTACAGCAAGTACGCCACTTGCAACCACTGTCAGCGGAAGTTGAGCAGAGGTGCAGACCCCTTAAAGTTCAGCACCAGCTCGCTCATCAACCACCTTGCTGCGAAACATTTCCACCAGCATGAGGAGTTCCAGAGGCTGAAGGCATCTGGTGCTGGCAGTGGCACCACACCCATCACTGCACAGCCTTCAGCTGCAGCAGCAGCAGCACAAGCAGCCACCCGCCCTCCTGCTCCTCCAGCAGCACCAGCAGGAGTGCGGAAACGCACTGCTCCTCCCCCCTCTGCAACTCCTGCCGCCGACACTGAGGCCTGTTCTGGCAGCCAGTCCTCAGTGGCCTCCTCCGCTGTGTCTGCTGATTCCCGTGCCAGCAAAAGGCCACGCCAGAGCCTTTTGAGCGAGTCCTTCCAGGGGGTGGTTAGGGCTCTGCCTCCCAGCAGCCGTCGCGTGCGGCAGCTGAACGGCTTGCTGGCACGGGCCATGTGCTCCCAACTCCTGCCGTACACGCTCGTGCAGGAGGGGAGCGACATTCGTGCGCTGCTTGTTTGCGCAGCCCCAGACTGGCAGCTCCCCAGCAGACACTTCTTTGCCCGCAAGGCCATTCCTGCACTGCACCGCTTTGTGATGGCCAATGTGGAGCGAGGGCTGGAGCACGCAGTTGGTGAAAGGGTCCACGTCACCATGGACTCCTGGAGCAGCCGCTTCGGGACAGGCCGCTACCTGTCCTTCACTGTCCACTGGGTCAGCTTGGTGGAAGGGGGTGAGGATGGGAGAGCAGCAGCGGGCACAGCAGCAGCAGCAACACAGTGGGTGGTGCCACCCCGCAGGGTCAGGGGAACTGCAGCAGGTTCCTCCGATCCTCTGCCATCCTCCGGCACACCTGGCCAAACCCCCCGCCTCAGCAACAGCGTGAAGGCCCGCCACTGCCAAGCGCTGCTGCACTTGGTCAGCCTTGGGAAGACCAAGCTGACGGCAACCCATGTGTTGGCCAAACTCCAGGAGCAGGAGAGGATTTGGCTGACCCCCAGAGGCCTCAGAGTCGGAGAGGTGGTGGCCGACAATGGGGCCAATCTGGTTGCCGCAATAGACAGGGGAAACCTGACCCACATCCCCTGTCTTGCCCACGTGCTGAACCTGGTGGTGCAGAAGTTCTTGCGCACCTACCAGGGGATGGGCGAACTGCTGGAAACGGCAAGGAACGTTGTGCGTCACTTCCGGCGCTCGGCTGCAGCCTGTGCGAGCCTGGAAGACGTGCAAAAGGAGCTGGATCTGCCACGCCATCGGCTGATCCTTGACGTTCCGACTCGCTGGAACTCCACCCTGGCGATGTTTGAGCGTCTGGTTGAACAGAAGCGCGCTGTCAAACAGTACCTTGCCCTGGCCACTGTTTCCGCCGCTCAGAGAAGGGACAAGACCAGCATCATCCCGTCCATCGTCCCCGATGATGACTGGAGGCACATGCAGCAGGTGTGCTTAGTGCTGGCTCCCTTTCTGCAGGCCACTAACATGGTGAGCAGGGACCATGCTATGGTCTGCGAGTGGGTGCCCCTGGTTTGTCTGCTGAACAGGGCCCTCGATGCTTTGCTGGAACAGGGAGCGGCAGCCTTGGACCAGCAGGAGCGGCAAGCAGCTGCACAGTCCACCTCTGAGGGGGAGGAGGAGGAGGACTTGGTGGAGGTCCCTGGCCTTGCTGCTGATGAGGGGGAGCAGCACAGTGCAGCTGAGTTGGTGCGGGGGTGGAGAGAGGATGAGGCTGACGAGGCAGAGGAGGAGGATGAGGACAGCAGCACTGCCGTCGATGTGCCAGCAGACGTGGCCCGCCTCTTCCCAATGGCAGCGCACATGCTGACGTGCCTGCGCAGGGACCCCAGGGTGATCCAGATGAAGCAGAGGGAGGACATCTGGATCAGCATGATGTTGGACCCACGCCTCAAGGGGAAGTTGAGCCAGTTCCTGCCGCCTGCAGGAGGAGACCCAGCGCAACAAATAAGGAGCTTGCAGCAGGCCCTTGTTGAGCACTTGGAGGAAGCCTTCCCCCAGCCTTCCACCCCCACTGTCCAGCAGCCAGCACAGAGGCAGCAGCAGGTGCCTGCATCCAGCAGCAAGCGCCCCATAGACCTGCTGTCTCTCAGCCACGAGCTCTACAGGACTGTAGAGGCTCCGGCAGCAGTGACTAGAGAGGAGGTGCATGCAGCAGCATCCTCCACCGGTCACAGCCAGCGCCTGACCCGCATGGTGGCTGACTACATGGGGTCCTACAGCGGGCTTGACAGCGATGCCCCTGTTGATCCCATGGAGTATTGGGTCAAGCGCCTGGAGATCTGGAGCGAGCTGGCGCAGTACGCCCTGGAAGTGCTGTCCTGCCCCCCTTCCAGCGTGCTGTCCGAGCGCTGCTTCAGTGCAGCTGGTGGTGTGGTCACCGAGAAACGCTCACGTCTGTCTCACAAGTCTGTGGACAGACTGACGTTTCTCAAGATGAACCAGGCGTGGGTGGAAGGCGAGTTCCTGGCCCCTGTTGTCGGCGAGAGGGGGACATGAACTGGCTAAGAACCATCGTTAATGTGCCTTACCACCCTTTACCACCTCCTGGCTCCTGCTCACTAAGCCAGCCTGGTTCACTTTGACTATTACGTCGCCTGCAGCCACACATTTTACACCTACAGTGGGCTGCTGTGTACTGCCCTTCTGCTGTCTGTCTGTGTTTCCCACTGCCAGGGTACACAGATTTACCTTCTGCTGCCACTCTGCCACCAGCTATTACGTCAAACAATAGCTATATATCTGTGTAATTTGTTTTACAAACAAAACCAAAAAACCATAAAAAAAAGGTTTAATTTTTCTGAGGTGCCCGGGTTGAAAACTGTGTTGTCCCAGTTGTGTATTGGACACGATGTGGGCTGCACGACCGCTGTCTGGGACCTCCTGTTGTGTTCATTTACGGCCTGGTATCAACGCTAGGTACCAGGGCTATTATGTCACGCTGCCTGCCTGCTGCCACACTCACACTACTCCTCCATTCCTCCTGCTGCTGCTGTCTGTCTGTGTTTCCCACTGCCAGGGTACACAGAATTACCTTCTGCTGCCAGTCTGCCACCAGCTATTACGTCAAACAATAGCTGCACACATAATTACTCCTCCATTCCTCCTGCTGCTGCTGCTGCTGTCTGTCTGTGTTTCCCAATGCCAGGGTACACAGATTTACCTTCTGCTGCCACTCTGCCACCAGCTATTACGTCAAAAAATAGCTATATCTGTGTAATTGGTTGTAAAACCAAAACTACAAAACCATTACAAAAAAAAAGGTTTAATTTTTCTGAGGTGCCCGGGTTGAAAACTGTGTTGTCCCAGTTGTGTATTGGACACGATGTGGGCTGCACGACCGCTGTCTGGGACCTCCTGTTGTGTTCATTTACGGCCTGGTATCACCGCTAGGTACCAGGGCTATTATGTCACGCTGCCTGCCTGCTGCCACACTCACACTACTCCTCCATTCCTCCTGCTGCTGCTGTCTGTCTGTGTTTCCCACTGCCAGGGTACACAGAATTACCTTCTGCTGCCAGTCTGCCACCAGCTATTACGTCAAACAATAGCTGCACACATAATTACTCCTCCATTCCTCCTGCTGCTGCTGCTGTCTGTCTGTGTTTCCCAACGCCAGGGTACACAGATTTACCTTCTGCTGCCACTCTGCCACCAGCTATTACGTCAAAAAATAGCTATATCTGTGTAATTGGTTGTAAAACCAAAACTACAAAACCATTACAAAAAAAAAGGTTTAATTTTTCTGAGGTGCCCGGGTTGAAAACTGTGTTGTCCCAGTTGTGTATTGGACACGATGTGGGCTGCACGACCGCTGTCTGGGACCTCCTGTTGTGTTTATTTACGGCCTGGTATCACCGCTAGGTACCAGGGCTATTATGTCACGCTGCCTACCTGCTGCCACACTCACACTACTCCTCCATTCCTCCTGCTGATGCTGCTGTCTGTCTGTGTTTCCCACTGCCAGGGTACACAGAATTAGCTTCTGCTGCCACTCTGCCACCAGCTATTACGTCAAACAATAGCTGCTCACATAATTACTCCTCCATTCCTCCTGCTGCTGCTGTCTGTCTGTGTTTCCCAACGCCAGGGTACACAGATTTACCTTCTGCTGCCACTCTGCCACCAGCTATTACGTCAAAAAATAGCTATATCTGTGTAATTGGTTGTAAAACCAAAACTACAAAACCATTACAAAAAAAAAGTTTAATTTTTCTGAGGTGCCCGGGTTGAAAACTGTGTTGTCCCAGTTGTGTATTGGACACAATGTGGGCTGCACGACCGCTGTCTGGGACCTCCTGCCTGCTGTGTTTATTTACAGCCCTGGTATCACCGCTAGGTACCAGGGCTATTATGTCACGCTGCCTGCCTCATTGACTGCCTGCTGCCACACACTCATCCTCCTCCTCCTGCTGCTGAATTTACCTCCTGCTGTCTGTGTGTTTCCACTGCCAGGGAGCACATACAATGGCGCTTCCAACATGCGTGCGCCACCAGCTATTTGTTACGCTCAAAAATAGCTGCATTTCTTTTAAAAAAAAAATTGAAAAGAGAAATAAGTGAAGAAGAAGACGATATAGAAGAAGATGAAGAAGATGAAGAAGAAGAAGATGAAGAAGAAGAAGAAGAAGAAGAAGGAGAAGAAGATGAAGAAGAAGAAGATGAAGAAGATGAAGAAGATGAAGAAGAAGATGAAGAAGATGAAGAAGAAGATGAAGAAGATGAAGAAGAAGATGAAGAAGATGAAGAAGAAGAAGATGAAGAAGAAGAAGATGAAGAAGGAGAAGAAGAAGAAGATGAAGAAGAAGAAGAAGATGAAGAAGATGAAGAAGAAGATGAAGAAGATGAAGAAGAAGAAGATGAAGAAGAAGAAGATGAAGAAGATGAAGAAAAAGAAGATGAAGAAGAAGAAGATGATGATGAAGAAGATGAAGAAGATGAAGAAGAAGAAGAAGAAGACAATATAAAAGAAGAAGAAGAAGATATAGAAGAAGAAGATATAGAAGAAGAAGATATAGAAGAAGAAGAAGAAGATATAGAAGATAAAGAAGAAGAAGAAGAAGAAGAAGAAGAAGTATATACAGTACTGAACAAAATTCTGGACACAACTTCTCTTTTCACCTTTTTTTTTTAAAGGAACATCCCCACATAATCACTTGCTGTTGTTACTTGGAAAAAAAGATGTTTCTTGCATCATTCACCCTCAAAACAAGTGTAGGAAGCTATTTAAGGCCAATTCGAATAGTCAGCTCGAATAATGAGCTCGAATACCGACTCGAATAGTGAGCTCGAAGTCCGAGGTCGAATCGAATAGTAAAATTTATTCGACTCGAATATTCGACTGACCTCGAATAATTTACTATTCGAATTCGACCAAACTCGAATTTTGAAAAGGGGTATTTGAGCACCACTACTATAAACACATAAACCGCTGCCCAACACCTTTTAGTTTTCAATATTTTCGTGATCGAAATCGCAGCAGCCGCGATTTCAATCGCGAAAATAGCGAAAACTAAAAGGCGTAGGGCAGCGGCTTATATATCATTGGAAAGAGGAGAAAGAGAGCTTCAAAATGGTATGCATCTTTACATAGTTTCTGCACTGCTCGTAGTCCCTTAAAGGCTGGCTTAAATCTCCATGGGCTTGATTTACAAAACGGTGCTAACTTTAGCACTGGCCCTTAGCACGTCTAAACTCAGTTGAAATGTGAGAAGTAGTGATCGTGCGCAAAGTACCGCACAAAGTTTTGCGCGCGCACTGCACAGAGCGCAGGGCGCTCCGCGCGAAGTGCCCACTAAAGCCTATGGGACTTAGCGCGCGCATAGGACTTTGCGCGCGGTACTTAGCGCACGATCTGATTGAGAAAACTGGTGCTAACCTTCTTAGCACCCTGGTTAGCGCACCTTAAGACTTTAGACGTGCTAAGTAGGTTAGCACCTCTTAGTAAATCAAGCCCCATGTGTACTACTAGAATTTCAGAGGTCCAGGGTAAAAAAAAGTATTTTGAAATTTCAGAGTAGTTAGTTTTGAAATGCCACTTATAAAGAGAGCTGCCATTTATAAATATAGCTTTCCTGAGTTTGTAACTTCACTAGAACTTTACTATTTGAATCCATCCTTCACATAAGTAATGCTATTTTTTTAAATGTATTGTTCTGAGCAGATGTTTGATAGCAACATTTTCTTTCTTGATGTGAGATTTTACCAGTGAAAAATGCTGCCACAGCTAGTGCTTTATGTTTACAAAAGAATTTTTATGAATGATGGTTTGAGAGGAAGGGGACATATCGTACTTCAAATGTGGCATAATTATGTTTTCAGCATAAATACACAAATCAAGTGCATTTTTATTACTATGCAAACAAATTGTCAGCAAATGATTTGTTTTTGTTTGATTCTTTGTTCTTTAGCAAGATTAAAACCGTAGATCTGAAGTGTAAACACTTAAACTGCTTTATTATGCAGAAAACGGGGTAGAGCATTTTACTGCTGATTAGTTATTGCCATTTTGGGAGTCAACATTAGTTTTGACAGCATACTGACTTAAATGGCTAAACTTTTGTATACTGCAAGCGGTTTAAATATGTCTTTTGAATTAATTGCATGTCACCAATGGCCTACTAACACGTTTGGATGGGCCATAGCTATTAGCTCAACAATGATCTGCAAATCTGTCCTTTTCTTGAAATAATTGTGAATGATAATGAAAGGAAGTTGCTAGAGATGCCATGGCAATTACTTTCAAGAGGAAGAAATATGGATTTCAATTGGATTAGGTGAGATAATCATATAAACTGTAGAACTTAATTTTAGAAATATGACTTGTCAAGAATGGATAGAAAGGACTACCAGTATTTCTTAAACCTAAGCAGGCAATTCCCCAAACCCATTTAATGGTTGAATTGAAAATGATCATATATTTTTCAGTCAGCCTAATGGACCCTTACATGCCTTTATGTAGCTTTAGCCTGGACTTAAAAGGTCAGCAATCTCACTGAGAACTGTGGACATTGTCAAGTCCCCCATCTATAAACATGTAATTCTTGCTCTTCTTGAACTGTAAGTCTTTGTATCATTTAACCAGATCATAATAGGGTTGATACTACTTTTTTCTCTTTGTATCCATAAAAACATGAATGCCACCCAATAATAAAGCAACATTTTAAAACAACTTCTCCGTGATGAGCATTTCCAGTGCTCAGAATTTGGTCTGATCCACAAAATATGAATGCAAAAAATGTTTGAATGCAGAGCACTGCATCTAGGAAAGTGGTGTTAGCCTTTGCAGCAAGGTAACCTCAAAATGCAAGGATATAGACACATATCAAAGAGAACTAATAATAATAATAAAAAAAAATGCATAAAGTCTCTGTAATATATCTAAATTTCTTTTCTTTGTCAAGCTTTGTCGACCTAGGGAGGAATGGGCTGCCTCTGTTGTAATAGGGACAAGTTATGCATGCCCCCTCCAGGCTCCGTGTGCTTTGTTCATTCCACACAGACAGCATCCCTGCTCTCAGTTACAGCTTGTCTGTGATGGAGTTTGTGAGGCTGAGGGGGGAGGTAGCTGCCTGTCACATGCTGAGAAACTGAGAGTCCCAGACTGAAGTGCAGATAATTCACTATGTAATAAAAACTTGTAGTTTACTGTAACATGAGATATATATATATTATACAGTATATACATAGATAAATATATATATCTATATATATATATATATATACACATACACACATATTAGTGTGTGCGTGTGTATATATATATATATATATATATATATATATATATATATATATATATATATATATATACATATATATATGCAAATATACATCACTTCCTGCTTAGCACCCATGTTTTTTGTTTTGTAAACACTGCCTAAAACTGTCGATTAAGGGGGAGCAGAGCAGGCGCTCGATGTAGTAGAACGCACACGACTTGAGCTCCCGAGCAGCATTATTATCCGAGGCTAATCTACAGTACCAAAACTTCCTGGACGTCCACCATCTGCCTGCTATTAATCCCAGGTATTGCTGGACTTTGCTCCGATGGCTACTACCCGCAAGAACAAGCCGTACAAAGCGGACAAACTCGCTCAGTTCCAGTACGCTGAGGGAGGAAGACAAGATGGCGCCGGACCTAGCAAGGGCGTGGAGGATGCAACAAACGGCTCTGACAGCGATACAGAACCTCCTACGCTGGTCCCACTAAGAGAAGACGGAGAAGAACTCACCTTAAGTAAAGTATATGAAAATCTTCTGGCAGCCATAACGGAGACCAAAACCTCCCTAACCTCTAAAATCGAGGAGATGAAGGTAGAGGTAGGCCTCATCCGGGAAGACATGACGAAGTTACGGCAGCGAACTACTGAAGCCGAACAAAGGATTTCTGACTTGGAAGACACAATGAAACCAATACCCAAGCAAATCTCAGATACTGCAACTATTGAGAAGCTTGACGATCTTGAAAATCGTCTGCGACGAAATAATATTCGTCTGATAGGCCTACCAGAGAAAGCGGAAGGAATGAATCCGGAGGCATTCTTGGAGAAATGGGTGAGAGAAAACTTGGGATCTGAAGATCTATCCAGCGCGTTTGTCGTGGAAAGAGCCCAGAGGATTCCGGGAAAAGCACCGCAACCGGGCGCTCCTGCCCAACCATTGATTGCCCGATTTCTTAATTTTAGAGACCGGGACACAGTACTGCGACTGGCAAGAGAGAAAGGGGACATAACATTCGAAAATGTCAAGATACAGATCTTTCCGAATTTTTCATTAGCTCTGCAGAAACGCAGGGCAACCTTTATAGAAGTCAAGAAGAAACTACGAGATAAGGGTGTGAACTATTCTATGGCATATCCAGCTAAACTCTGAGAGATCCATAATGGTAAGACCCATTTCTTTGAAACGCCTAAAGGGGCTTTGGACTTTGCAGTCAAATATCATCTTGTTTAAATGGGATTGCCCCTACTTTGTTCCTAACTGTCGGAGACTAACTTTGAACCTTTTCATGCCTGTATAGGACACAAACACCCACAGTGTCCTGCTTTTCTATGCCTATGCTGGTAGTCTATCTAATATGGCCTAGAAATTCACAAAGAAGGATGATCTGGTACTTTATATGAAGTCGCATACACCTTAAACAAGACTGCTGTCTCTCTGTACATACAACCGGGTTTTAATTACAGCCTTGGCTGCATGAAAATCACAGGACACAATTAAAAACTGTTAGCTTAAAAACAATCATACCTGGCCAGGATATGCGCGCTTTTATCTATAAAGGGACCAGATCTGGTTATCAGCAAAGTGTATTCGCCCAGCCGCAGCCTATGCAGAAAACACAATGCCACCAAGGTCTGTTTGTCCTCACCCACCACCTGTACACCACACACACTGTGTCAATGTGACTATGCCGGCTTCACTATGGCCACCATGCTAAATGACTACAGTTCTTGATGGCCTTTAACTTCCACAGATAAGGAGGGCCGCTATGGCAGACAACTTGCGGACTGACGGATCAAACAAGGCATTAGGCGTGCAGGGACTTGCAACTTGGAGCAAACATTCAATCACTGCTTCAAGACTTCTTACAGCTCAACAGCCTGTTATACTTGCGCAGATAGACGGTAGGCTCCTGCCTACAAGGCTTTCCCATTACCGCAGTGCACTGGGTGTTAGAAACTTCCTCTGCCGCTTGAGTTGGCTATTTCCTCCATCCGTGTAGGCCTCAGCGCTGTCAGCATTATGTTTTGCATAGGAGCTCGGTCAGTGTATGCAGCGTTTCATGTGGGGACACCGCGCGCGCATTCCGGCGGTAGCCACGCCCACCGACGCGTTTCGCCCCGCCCACGGGGCTTTCTCAAGGTGTTTGAGTGGCAGCGGCTTCAGTTCTTCCCCTTTTGTATTACGACATCCCAGCTCACGCCCACACAGCTTACAGGCTGCATTTACTTCATGTATACTCCACACATATGAAAGCGGGGGGGCCAGATGTATTTCAGAAGACACATCACTGTATTCAGATATCATCTTGTCAGATATATAAGTAGAACTTTAAAATCATTTTCTGTTATCATATTGCAAATCTCTTTATGTAGATATAGATCAATCAACGCATATATGTGTACATCACAAGGATACTGTAGAACATGATCTCTTTACCCATAAACTGCAGATCATAGAAAGTATGACAGGTTAAGGTCAGTGTTGAGGCCTTTTGGAGCAAGTGTCCCCAGACGATAGATCCAGGTTTGCTCGATTTTATACAATTCTCTTTCTATATCTCCACCCCGAAAAGGGATATGTTGTTTTATAATTCCCTTAAACACCAGACCATCAGGTTTGCCTTCATGGTAGTCCAAGAAATGCTTCCCCAGGGGGCTATCGAGGTCCCCATTCCGAATATTACCAATGTGATCACCAATTCGTCTGCTTAATCGATTTTTTGTCTTCCCTATATACAGTAAGTTGCAGGGACATTTTATCGCATACACGACACGTGTCGAGTTGCAGTTTATATCGGCTCTGATGTCAAAGACCTTGGACCCGTCAAAGTTTGTAAACGTTTTACTTCTGTCCACATACTTACAATTGACACAAGATCCACAGGGAAACATACCCTCCCTTCTAGGATATCTGTCCAACCATGTAGCAGGTTGTGTGGACTTGAACTCCGACCTAACCAGATGGTCCTTTAAATTCTTCGCCCTGCGAGCCGTCATATACGGTCTTTCACCAATGCCTCGTTTGATCTTTTCATCTAGCATCAACACGTGCCAATGTTTCTGGAGAATTCTTTGCAAATCATTCCAATGCGGACCGTATTCAGTCACAAATCTTATAACTTCCTTTTTCTTATTATTATGCTTTGGTGTTCCCCTCTTATCTTTTAACATCAACAGAGACCCTCTGTCCTTCTCGTTTAGTTTCACCACTGCCTCCTCAACAATTCGTGAGGGATACCCTCGTATATTAAATCTCTGTCTTAAGTCGTCCACTTCTCTGTGAAAGTCATTATCACTCGAACAATTTCGCCTTATTCGTGTAAATTGGCCATTTGGAATGGCCTTCTTCTGTGTCGGAAGGTGAAAACTTGTATAATGCAATAGTGTGTTGCCAGCCGTGGGCTTACGATAAGTACTTGTGACTAGTTTCCCGTCTTCTTTTTTAATCAATAAATCCAAAAAAGACAACACCTCTCTATCACACTGATATGTTAACCTTATATTCCTTGAGTTGCCCTGTAGCTCCTCAACAAATGAGGACAGCTGTTCTTCAGTTCCCCGCCAGACCAGGAGCACGTCGTCTATAAATCTTAACCAGAGCACAACGTTATTCTGGAAGACATCCAATGGGTATACATCATGCCGCTCCCACAAGCCAAGATGGAGGCAGGCGTAGGCCGGAGCGCAGGATGCCCCCATTGACGTGCCCCTGATCTGGCGGTAAAACCGACCATCGAAGGCAAAACAGTTATACGTCAAGACCAGCTCAAGGGCTTCACAGATGAACTGATTATGTTCTGGGGCCTGTGGAAAATGCTCACTCAGGAAAAAGGACACCGCAGCCATTCCTACGTCATTGGGGATTGAAGTATAAAGTGATTCCACGTCTATACTTGCAATTATATCCTCCTCAGATATTCTAACCGTATCTAATACCTGCAGAGCATCACCTGTGTCCCTCACATATGATGGCAACTTTTCAACCATGCCTTTCAGCTTGAGGTCCAGGTACCTGCCCAGTCTCTCTAAAGGGCCCTCGTTGCCCGAGACAATTGGGCGGCCTGGGGGGAGGGTTGCATGTTTATGTATCTTCGGTATCGTGTAGAACACCGGTATTCGGTATGTTTCCACACGACAAAATTCAAACTCATGTTTTGAAACTACCCCCATTTCACGTCCACTATCTAACAATTGATTGACCCTATTTTTTATTGCTGGAAATGGATCGGATCTCAACCTGCAGTAGGTCTCCTCATCACTCAACAGTCTCAGGCATTCCTGCCTGTAATACTCGGTAGACAGTATCACTACATTGCCACCTTTGTCACTCGGTTTAATTGTGATGTCAGGTAGATTTTTTAATTGCTCCAGAGCCTGCTCTTCACCTGACGTTAAATTTTTTCTCATGATTGGACGGACTCCAATGTACCTTATTGAAATCTCTACATACCAATTCCTTAAACGTTGACAAACGATGTATTAGGGGAGGCATATATGTGGATCTAGTTCTCACGTCAACTGGTAATGGATTGGACGGGCCTCTATTTGTGGACTCATTCTCATCAGTGCCAGCCCATGTCCCCCAACCTCCTTCATCAGTCAAGCTCTCCAGGGCTCTCAACGTCTCCCGATCATTTAAACTGTCTAATCTAGGAATGTCATCTACTTCGCTTTGAGTCATGGGTTTGTCGCCACCATATGTGAGGGAGAGCTGCACCCTTCTCAAGAAAAAACATAAATCTCTGTAAACTTGAAATGGATCACCATTACTAGCTGGTGCAAAAGTTAGACCACGGGATAGAAGCGAGTAAACCTCCGGCTCAAATTCGTGAGATGAGAGGTTTATGACATTGTTTGTCTCTACCGATTCTGTTTCCTTGCTGGTTGCACCCTCTTCTCCACCTGTTCCTTCCTCTCTTTCCCTTTCCCTTTCTGTTCCTCCTGTCTTAAAATCCCCTTTGTCTTTTCTTTTATTTCCACCTCTTCCTCGTCTCCCTCGTTTTCGATTTCTGAATCTTGTTCTAAAAAAACAATCGATTTACCAGACGGGTTACTACCTTGAGGTCCCCCTGCATTTGGACTACGATTTCTAGATCTATGCCTACTCATTGACCGATTTCTCGGTCTTCCTCTATCACACTGAAAAAATTCCCCTTGATTCCAGCTAGCTACATCCTCCTGAAACTTAGCTTGTTTGTCCTTTTTAATTTTCTTTTGAGTTTTTTCAACCTCCACCTTAAGCTGCTGATTCAATTTCTCAAAATTCTTTTGATTACTAAATGGTTCCAACTTGCTTCTGCTAGTTTCGATCTGGGATTTAAGCTCATCATTCTGAATCGTTTCTTCATCTACTATCATTGCCATAATCTGTATACCCCTTCTAATGCAACTCTCTTTCCACAAGGCCATAAACCTCTCAGTTTTTAAATGCTCAGCCGGAACGATTCGCTCCCGAATGCCCCATGGTATAACCTGTGCCTTAATGTAGGATTTAAGGATGGAGATATTCCATCTCCTTCTAAGGGATTTGAGCACTAACCGCTTATGCTCTCTGAACAATGGAAGTAATGCACACCAAAGCATAATAATAAGAAAAAGGAAGTTATAAGATTTGTGACTGAATACGGTCCGCATTGGAATGATTTGCAAAGAATTCTCCAGAAACATTGGCACGTGTTGATGCTAGATGAAAAGATCAAACGAGGCATTGGTGAAAGACCGTATATGACGGCTCGCAGGGCGAAGAATTTAAAGGACCATCTGGTTAGGTCGGAGTTCAAGTCCACACAACCTGCTACATGGTTGGACAGATATCCTAGAAGGGAGGGTATGTTTCCCTGTGGATCTTGTGTCAATTGTAAGTATGTGGACAGAAGTAAAACGTTTACAAACTTTGACGGGTCCAAGGTCTTTGACATCAGAGCCGATATAAACTGCAACTCGACACGTGTCGTGTATGCGATAAAATGTCCCTGCAACTTACTGTATATAGGGAAGACAAAAAATCGATTAAGCAGACGAATTGGTGATCACATTGGTAATATTCGGAATGGGGACCTCGATAGCCCCCTGGGGAAGCATTTCTTGGACTACCATGAAGGCAAACCTGATGGTCTGGTGTTTAAGGGAATTATAAAACAACATATCCCTTTTCGGGGTGGAGATATAGAAAGAGAATTGTATAAAATCGAGCAAACCTGGATCTATCGTCTGGGGACACTTGCTCCAAAAGGCCTCAACACTGACCTTAACCTGTCATACTTTCTATGATCTGCAGTTTATGGGTAAAGAGATCATGTTCTACAGTATCCTTGTGATGTACACATATATGCGTTGATTGATCTATATCTACATAAAGAGATTTGCAATATGATAACAGAAAATGATTTTAAAGTTCTACTTATATATCTGACAAGATGATATCTGAATACAGTGATGTGTCTTCTGAAATACATCTGGCCCCCCCGCTTTCATATGTGTGGAGTATACATGAAGTAAATGCAGCCTGTAAGCTGTGTGGGCGTGAGCTGGGATGTCGTAATACAAAAGGGGAAGAACTGAAGCCGCTGCCACTCAAACACCTTGAGAAAGCCCCGTGGGCGGGGCGAAACGCGTCGGTGGGCGTGGCTACCGCCGGAATGCGCGCGCGGTGTCCCCACATGAAACGCTGCATACACTGACCGAGCTCCTATGCAAAACATAATGCTGACAGCGCTGAGGCCTACACGGATGGAGGAAATAGCCAACTCAAGCGGCAGAGGAAGTTTCTAACACCCAGTGCACTGCGGTAATGGGAAAGCCTTGTAGGCAGGAGCCTACCGTCTATCTGCGCAAGTATAACAGGCTGTTGAGCTGTAAGAAGTCTTGAAGCAGTGATTGAATGTTTGCTCCAAGTTGCAAGTCCCTGCACGCCTAATGCCTTGTTTGATCCGTCAGTCCGCAAGTTGTCTGCCATAGCGGCCCTCCTTATCTGTGGAAGTTAAAGGCCATCAAGAACTGTAGTCATTTAGCATGGTGGCCATAGTGAAGCCGGCATAGTCACATTGACACAGTGTGTGTGGTGTACAGGTGGTGGGTGAGGACAAACAGACCTTGGTGGCATTGTGTTTTCTGCATAGGCTGCGGCTGGGCGAATACACTTTGCTGATAACCAGATCTGGTCCCTTTATAGATAAAAGCGCGCATATCCTGGCCAGGTATGATTGTTTTTAAGCTAACAGTTTTTAATTGTGTCCTGTGATTTTCATGCAGCCAAGGCTGTAATTAAAACCCGGTTGTATGTACAGAGAGACAGCAGTCTTGTTTAAGGTGTATGCGACTATATAGAGATTAAGCTGCTGGCTCCTTGCTTGTCAAGTGGTACAAATGGTATATAGGGGGAGGCTCTCCTTTATTAATTGTGTTAATCCAGTGGTGTAGTAGGATGAGACACCCAATTTAAGCCGAAATTCGGCAAAGCGACTGGCATGCATGAATATCATATGAACACACCTTTTTAACATGTATTAGTTTCAGAGTCATGGCCTGTAGGTTGTCATTTGATTAGAATTGTAGAGTGGAGATCATCACACATATAGAAAGAGATGGCGTATGTTATAAGCGATGATATTGAGGACAATATCGACAGTGCATTTCTAGTAGAAACGAGTGACATTGAATCTATAACAACCAGTGAGGATATCAAGAAGGATGCATTACTTCCATTGTTCAGAGAGCATAAGCGGTTAGTGCTCAAATCCCTTAGAAGGAGATGGAATATCTCCATCCTTAAATCCTACATTAAGGCACAGGTTATACCATGGGGCATTCGGGAGCGAATCGTTCCGGCTGAGCATTTAAAAACTGAGAGGTTTATGGCCTTGTGGAAAGAGAGTTGCATTAGAAGGGGTATACAGATTATGGCAATGATAGTAGATGAAGAAACGATTCAGAATGATGAGCTTAAATCCCAGATCGAAACTAGCAGAAGCAAGTTGGAACCATTTAGTAATCAAAAGAATTTTGAGAAATTGAATCAGCAGCTTAAGGTGGAGGTTGAAAAAACTCAAAAGAAAATTAAAAAGGACAAACAAGCTAAGTTTCAGGAGGATGTAGCTAGCTGGAATCAAGGGGAATTTTTTCAGTGTGATAGAGGAAGACCGAGAAATCGGTCAATGAGTAGGCATAGATCTAGAAATCGTAGTCCAAATGCAGGGGGACCTCAAGGTAGTAACCCGTCTGGTAAATCGATTGTTTTTTTAGAACAAGATTCAGAAATCGAAAACGAGGGAGACGAGGAAGAGGTGGAAATAAAAGAAAAGACAAAGGGGATTTTAAGACAGGAGGAACAGAAAGGGAAAGGGAAAGAGAGGAAGGAACAGGTGGAGAAGAGGGTGCAACCAGCAAGGAAACAGAATCGGTAGAGACAAACAATGTCATAAACCTCTCATCTCACGAATTTGAGCCGGAGGTTTACTCGCTTCTATCCCGTGGTCTAACTTTTGCACCAGCTAGTAATGGTGATCCATTTCAAGTTTACAGAGATTTATGTTTTTTCTTGAGAAGGGTGCAGCTCTCCCTCACATATGGTGGCGACAAACCCATGACTCAAAGCGAAGTAGATGACATTCCTAGATTAGACAGTTTAAATGATCGGGAGACGTTGAGAGCCCTGGAGAGCTTGACTGATGAAGGAGGTTGGGGGACATGGGCTGGCACTGATGAGAATGAGTCCACAAATAGAGGCCCGTCCAATCCATTACCAGTTGACGTGAGAACTAGATCCACATATATGCCTCCCCTAATACATCGTTTGTCAACGTTTAAGGAATTGGTATGTAGAGATTTCAATAAGGTACATTGGAGTCCGTCCAATCATGAGAAAAATTTAACGTCAGGTGAAGAGCAGGCTCTGGAGCAATTAAAAAATCTACCTGACATCACAATTAAACCGAGTGACAAAGGTGGCAATGTAGTGATACTGTCTACCGAGTATTACAGGCAGGAATGCCTGAGACTGTTGAGTGATGAGGAGACCTACTGCAGGTTGAGATCCGATCCATTTCCAGCAATAAAAAATAGGGTCAATCAATTGTTAGATAGTGGACGTGAAATGGGGGTAGTTTCAAAACATGAGTTTGAATTTTGTCGTGTGGAAACATACCGAATACCGGTGTTCTACACGATACCGAAGATACATAAACATGCAACCCTCCCCCCAGGCCGCCCAATTGTCTCGGGCAACGAGGGCCCTTTAGAGAGACTGGGCAGGTACCTGGACCTCAAGCTGAAAGGCATGGTTGAAAAGTTGCCATCATATGTGAGGGACACAGGTGATGCTCTGCAGGTATTAGATACGGTTAGAATATCTGAGGAGGATATAATTGCAAGTATAGACGTGGAATCACTTTATACTTCAATCCCCAATGACGTAGGAATGGCTGCGGTGTCCTTTTTCCTGAGTGAGCATTTTCCACAGGCCCCAGAACATAATCAGTTCATCTGTGAAGCCCTTGAGCTGGTCTTGACGTATAACTGTTTTGCCTTCGATGGTCGGTTTTACCGCCAGATCAGGGGCACGTCAATGGGGGCATCCTGCGCTCCGGCCTACGCCTGCCTCCATCTTGGCTTGTGGGAGCGGCATGATGTATACCCATTGGATGTCTTCCAGAATAACGTTGTGCTCTGGTTAAGATTTATAGACGACGTGCTCCTGGTCTGGCGGGGAACTGAAGAACAGCTGTCCTCATTTGTTGAGGAGCTACAGGGCAACTCAAGGAATATAAGGTTAACATATCAGTGTGATAGAGAGGTGTTGTCTTTTTTGGATTTATTGATTAAAAAAGAAGACGGGAAACTAGTCACAAGTACTTATCGTAAGCCCACGGCTGGCAACACACTATTGCATTATACAAGTTTTCACCTTCCGACACAGAAGAAGGCCATTCCAAATGGCCAATTTACACGAATAAGGCGAAATTGTTCGAGTGATAATGACTTTCACAGAGAAGTGGACGACTTAAGACAGAGATTTAATATACGAGGGTATCCCTCACAAATTGTTGAGGAGGCAGTGGTGAAACTAAACGAGAAGGACAGAGGGTCTCTGTTGATGTTAAAAGATAAGAGGGGAACACCAAAGCATAATAATAAGAAAAAGGAAGTTATAAGATTTGTGACTGAATACGGTCCGCATTGGAATGATTTGCAAAGAATTCTCCAGAAACATTGGCACGTGTTGATGCTAGATGAAAAGATCAAACGAGGCATTGGTGAAAGACCGTATATGACGGCTCGCAGGGCGAAGAATTTAAAGGACCATCTGGTTAGGTCGGAGTTCAAGTCCACACAACCTGCTACATGGTTGGACAGATATCCTAGAAGGGAGGGTATGTTTCCCTGTGGATCTTGTGTCAATTGTAAGTATGTGGACAGAAGTAAAACGTTTACAAACTTTGACGGGTCCAAGGTCTTTGACATCAGAGCCGATATAAACTGCAACTCGACACGTGTCGTGTATGCGATAAAATGTCCCTGCAACTTACTGTATATAGGGAAGACAAAAAATCGATTAAGCAGACGAATTGGTGATCACATTGGTAATATTCGGAATGGGGACCTCGATAGCCCCCTGGGGAAGCATTTCTTGGACTACCATGAAGGCAAACCTGATGGTCTGGTGTTTAAGGGAATTATAAAACAACATATCCCTTTTCGGGGTGGAGATATAGAAAGAGAATTGTATAAAATCGAGCAAACCTGGATCTATCGTCTGGGGACACTTGCTCCAAAAGGCCTCAACACTGACCTTAACCTGTCATACTTTCTATGATCTGCAGTTTATGGGTAAAGAGATCATGTTCTACAGTATCCTTGTGATGTACACATATATGCGTTGATTGATCTATATCTACATAAAGAGATTTGCAATATGATAACAGAAAATGATTTTAAAGTTCTACTTATATATCTGACAAGATGATATCTGAATACAGTGATGTGTCTTCTGAAATACATCTGGCCCCCCCGCTTTCATATGTGTGGAGTATACATGAAGTAAATGCAGCCTGTAAGCTGTGTGGGCGTGAGCTGGGATGTCGTAATACAAAAGGGGAAGAACTGAAGCCGCTGCCACTCAAACACCTTGAGAAAGCCCCGTGGGCGGGGCGAAACGCGTCGGTGGGCGTGGCTACCGCCGGAATGCGCGCGCGGTGTCCCCACATGAAACGCTGCATACACTGACGGAGCTCCTATGCAAAACATAATGCTGACAGCGCTGAGGCCTACACGGATGGAGGAAATAGCCAACTCAAGCGGCAGAGGAAGTTTCTAACACCCAGTGCACTGCGGTAATGGGAAAGCCTTGTAGGCAGGAGCCTACCGTCTATCTGCGCAAGTATAACAGGCTGTTGAGCTGTAAGAAGTCTTGAAGCAGTGATTGAATGTTTGCTCCAAGTTGCAAGTCCCTGCACGCCTAATGCCTTGTTTGATCCGTCAGTCCGCAAGTTGTCTGCCATAGCGGCCCTCCTTATCTGTGGAAGTTAAAGGCCATCAAGAACTGTAGTCATTTAGCATGGTGGCCATAGTGAAGCCGGCATAGTCACATTGACACAGTGTGTGTGGTGTACAGGTGGTGGGTGAGGACAAACAGACCTTGGTGGCATTGTGTTTTCTGCATAGGCTGCGGCTGGGCGAATACACTTTGCTGATAACCAGATCTGGTCCCTTTATAGATAAAAGCGCGCATATCCTGGCCAGGTATGATTGTTTTTAAGCTAACAGTTTTTAATTGTGTCCTGTGATTTTCATGCAGCCAAGGCTGTAATTAAAACCCGGTTGTATGTACAGAGAGACAGCAGTCTTGTTTAAGGTGTATGCGACTATATAGAGATTAAGCTGCTGGCTCCTTGCTTGTCAAGTGGTACAAATGGTATATAGGGGGAGGCTCTCCTTTATTAATTGTGTTACTTTATATGAAGATGACTTCCAATTTACATACACATGGGAGACTGAACAGAATTAACCCTCGCTTTATCCTTAACCACTTTCCGACCGCCTAACGCACAGGGGCGGCCGGGAAGTGGAGCCCTTAAGGACCGGCTCACCCACAGAGGCGGCGGTCCTTGTAAGGGCATGGGCAGAGCGATCGCGTCATCCGTGACGCGATTCTCCGCCGGCGCCTGTCACCGCTCGCCCGCCGCAACATCCCGCCGGCTATACGGAAGCGCCGGCGGGATGTTAACCCCGCGATCGCCGCATACAAAGTGTATAATACACTTTGTAATGTTTACAAAGTGTATTATACAGGCTGCCTCCTGCCTTGGTGGTCCCAGTGTCCGAGGGACCACCAGGGCAGGCTGCAGCCACCCTAGTCTGCACCCAAGCACACTGATTTCTCCCCCCCCTGCCCCAGATCGCCCCCCTAGTACTCCTATCCATCAGATCAGGCCCAATACAACCTGTCATCTAAAAGGCCACCCTGCATATGATCGGTTCCACAAAATTCGCCCCCTCATAGACCACCTATCATCAAAATTTGCAGATGCTTATACCCCTGAACAGTCATTTTGAGACATTTGGTTTCCAGACTACTCACGGTTTTGGGCCCGTAAAATGCCAGGGCGGTATAGGAACCCCAGAAACTGACCCTATTTTAGAAAAAAGACACCCCAATGTATTCTGTTAGGTGTATGACGAGTTCATAGAAGATTTTATTTTTTGTCAAAAGTTAGCGGAAATTGATTTTTGTTTTTCTTTCACAAAGTGTCATTTTTTACTAACTTGTGACAAAAAATAAAATCTTCTATGAACTCGCCATACACCTAACGGAATACCTTGGGGTGTCTTCTTTCTAAAATGGGGTCACTTGTGGGGTTCCTATACTGCCCTGGCATTTTAGGGGCCCTAAACCGTGAGGAGTAGTCTAGAAAACAAATGCCTCAAAATGACCTGTGATTAGGACGTTGGGCCCCTTAGCGCACCTAGGCTGCAAAAAAGTGTCACACATGTGGTATCGCCGTACTCAGGAGAAGTAGTATAATGTGTTTTGGGGTGTATTTTTACACATACCCATGCTGGGTGGGAGAAATCTCTCTGTAAATGGACAATTGTGTGTAAAAAAAATCAAACAATTGTCATTTACAGAGGTATTTCTCCCACCCAGCATGGTTATGTGTAAAAATACACCCCAAAACACATTATACTACATCTCCCGAGTACGGCGATACCACATGATTGGCACTTTTTTGCAGCCTAACTGCGCTAAGGGGCCCAAAGTCCAATGAGTACCTTTAGGATTTCACAGGTCATTTTTGTTTCAAGACTACTCCTCACGGTTTAGGGCCCCTAAAATGCCTGGGCAGTATAGGAACCCCACAAATGACCCCATTCTAGAAAGAAGACACCCAAACGTATTCCGTTAGGAGTATGGTGAGTTCATAGAAGATTTTATTTTTTGTCACAAGTTAGCGGAAATTGACACTTTGTGAAAAAAAACAATTCAAATCAATTTCCGCTAACTTGTGACAAAAAATAAAATCTTCTATGAACTCGCCATACTCCTAACGGAATACCTTGGGGTGTCTTCTTTCTAAAATGGGGTCACTTGTGGGGTTCCTATACTGCCCTGGCATTTCAGGGGCCCTAAACCGTAAGGAGTAGTCTAGAAAACAAATGCCTCAAAATGACCTGTGATTAGGACGTTGGGCCCCTTAGCGCACCTAGGCTGCAAAAAAGTGCCACACATGTGGTATCGCCGTACTCGGGAGAAGTAGTACAATGTGTTTTGGGGTGTATTTTTACACATACCCATGCTGGGTGGGAGAAATCTCTCTGTAAATGGACAATTGTGTGTAAAAAAAATCAAACAATTGTCATTTACAGAGGTATTTCTCCCACCCAGCATGGGTATGTGTAAAAATACACCCCAAAACACATTATACTACATCTCCCGAGTACGGCGAAACCACATGATTGGCACTTTTTTGCAGCCTAACTGCGCTAAGGGGCCCAAAGTCCAATGAGTACCTTTAGGATTTCACAGGTCATTTTTGTTTCAAGACTACTCCTCACGGTTTAGGGCCCCTAAAATGCCTGGGCAGTATAGGAACCCCACAAATGACCCCATTCTAGAAAGAAGACACCCAAACGTATTCCGTTAGGAGTATGGTGAGTTCATAGAAGATTTTATTTTTTGTCACAAGTTAGCGGAAAATGACACTTTGTGAAAAAAAACAATTCAAATCAATTTCCGCTAACTTGTGACAAAAAAATAAAAACTTCTATAAACTCACCATACTCCTAACGGAATACCTTGGGGTGTCTTCTTTCTAAAATGGGGTCATTGGTGGGGTTCCTATACTGCCCTGGCATTTTAGGGGCCCTAAACCGTGAGGAGTAGTCTTGAAACAAAAATGACCTGTGAAATCCTAAAGGTACTCATTGGACTTTGGGCCCCTTAGCGCAGTTAGGCTGCAAAAAAGTGCCAATCATGTGGTATCGCCGTACTCGGGAGAAGTAGTATAATGTGTTTTGGGGTGTATTTTTACACATACCCATGCTGGGTGGGAGAAATACCTCTGTAAATGACAATCTTTTGATTTTTTTACACACAATTGTCCATTTACAGAGTTATTTCTCCCACCCAGCATGGGTATGTGTAAAAATACACCCCAAAACACATTGTACTACTTCTCCCGAGTACGGCGATACCACATGTGTGGCACTTTTTTGCACCCTAACTGCGCTAAGGGGCCCAAAGTCCAATGAGTACCTTTAGGATTTCACAGGTCATTTTGAGAAATTTTGTTTCAAGACTACTCCTCACGGTTTAGGGCCCCTAAAATGCCAGGACAGTATAGGAACCCCACAAATGACTCCATTTTAGAAAGAAGACACCCCAAGGTATTCTGTTAGTAGTACGGTGAGTTCATAGAAGATTTTATTTGTTGTCACAAGTTAGCGGAAATTGATTTTTATTGGTTTTTTTCACAAAGTGTCATTTTCCGCTAACTTGTGACAAAAAATAAAATCTTCTATGAACTCACCGTACTACTAACGGAATACCTTGGGGTGTCTTCTTTCTAAAATGGGGTCATTTGTGGGGTTCCTATACTGTCCTGGCATTTTAGGGGCCCTAAACCGTGAGGAGTAGTCTTGAAACGAAATTTCTCAAAATGACCTGTGAAATCCTAAAAGTACTCATTGGACTTTGGGCCCCTTAGCGCAGTTAGGGTGCAAAAAAGTGCCACACATGTGGTATCGCCATACTCAGGAGAAGTATTATAATGTGTTTTGGGGTGTATTTTTACACATACCCATGCTGAGTGGGAGAAAGATCTCTGTAAATGGACAATTGTGTGTAAAAAAAATTAAAAAATTGTCATTTACAGAGATATTTCTCCCACCCAGCATGGGTATGTGTAAAAATACACCCCAAAACACATTATACTACTTCTCCTGAGTACGGCAATACCACATGTGTGGCACTTTTTTGCAGCCTAACTGCGCTAAGGGGCCCAAAGTCCAATGAGCACCTTTAGGCTTTACATGGGTGCTTACAAATTAGCACCCCCCAAAATGCGAGGACAGTAAACACACCCCACAAATGACCCCATTTTGGAAAGTAGACACTTCAAGGTATTCATAGAGGGGCATGGTGAGTCCGTGGCAGATTTCATTTTTTTTTGCCGCAAGTTAGAAGAAATGGAAACTTTTTTTTTTTTGTCACAAAGTGTCATTTTCCGCTTACTTGTGACAAAAAATAATATCTTCTATGAACTCACTATGCCTCTCAGTGAATACTTTGGGATGTCTTCTTTCCAAAATGGGGTCATTTGGGGGGTATTTATACTATCCTGGAATTCTAGCCCCTCATGAAACATGACAGGGGGTCAGAAAAGTCATAGATGCTTGAAAATGGGAAAATTCACTTTTTGCACCATAGTTTGTAAACGCTATAACTTTTACCCAAACCAATAAATATACACTGAATGGGTTTTTTTTTATCCAAAACATGTTTGTCCACATTTTCGCGCTGCATGTATACAGAAATTTTACTTTATTTGAAAAATGTCAGCACAGAAAGTTAAAAAAATCATTTTTTTGCCAAAATTCATGTCTTTTTTGATGAATATAATAAAAAGTAAAAATCGCAGGAGCAATCAAATAACACCAAAAGAAAGCTTTATTAGTGACAAGAAAAGGAGCCAAAATTCATTTAGGTGGTAGGTTGTATGAGCGAGCAATAAACTGTGAAAGCTGCAGTGGTCTGAATGGAAAAAAGTGGCCGGTCCTTAAGGGGTAGAAAGCCCTAGGTCCTCAAGTGGTTAATGGTTATATGAAAGCTTTTAATATATGTCACCAGTAATATAAATAACTGAGGTGTATGTCCGGAAGATGTTGGTTTAAAGTTAAGCTGCAGGGGACTCTCCTACTGCATACCCCCCAAGTGGAGTAATCCACAATTACAGATGTTAAGCTATATACCTATGTGCTTCGTCTATAAGTTTCTGCTACATGCTACTACTAGGCATGCTTTGTATAAAGTTAGATATCACCCCTGCATGTTGCAGGTGGCTGATACACAATGTTCCCTACTGGCGTCTGGGGTGGAGGGGTGGGGGGAGATTACTGGGACAGTCAATATGGTCAATGAGTATGTTAAAATGAGTTAATGTATGGGAGCAGAGTCTCTGGGAGTGTTAACCCTATATATAAATCTAAATGGGTAAAGCGATTAAAATAATGTCATGGAATACGCGAGGGCTGGGCACTTCTATGAAGCGGAACTTAGTGTTTACGTTTGTAAGACAGTATGATCCAGATATTTTGATCTTACAAGAGACACATCTACTAAAAGAGACCTCTGTAAGAGTGCAGAGACCTTGGGATGGTCTTATCATTCTTACCATACCTCTAATTTAAGAGGTGTCTCAATTTTAGTGCATAGGCGTCTGCAATGGGAATTACTATCCATCAAATCTGAAGCAAAATGGCAGATATGTATATATCCAGGCAAACGTGGATACTGTGCCGTTTAAAATCCTAGTGGTATACTTACCGCCTCTGGCTTCATTGGAAGTGCTCAGCCCAATTATTTCATCTATGTTAGATGATGGGCACACATCAGTACTATGTATTGGAGATTTTAATATGGTAATGCATAACCAAATGGATAGAATATCCTCAGAGACAGGGGGGAGAGGGCACACAAGAAGTAATCTTGCAACATGGGCGGTGTCACTGGGTTGGTCCGATGGATGGAGGTCTTTGAACCCAAATAAATTGGCATATTCCTGTTACACCCCGGCTCAAAAGTCATTCTCACGTATAGACTTGGCGTTGGTGAATTCGCTTGCTCTTCGGAATTGCTCGTCTGAAATCCGCTGTATTTTTAAATAGAGGAATATCTGACCACTCACCTCTTCTCCTGACAGTTGAAATTAGTACGGAACACACCAGACCTGTATGGAGATTGAATCCTTTTTGACTATCCTAATTTCCAATACCAGATAGAACCACTGATCAAATTACAACTTTTTTATGGATAATATTTCTTCATCTTCTATACATACTGTAGGGTGTGGGATTCCTCAAAATGTTATATGAGAGGATGTCTACATGCTAGTATTTCATATTTCAAGCGAACTACTAATGAAAAAGAAGAAATGCTTTTAACTACATGTACAGAATTGGAGCACGGGTATGCTAATAGTCCATCGGACCAGTCCAGAAGGGCATGGCTAATAGCCCAAAGAGAATTTTTCTCAAAACAAAAGTTTTTTGAGTCAGGTAATTTCACTGGAAAGCTGCTAGCACAGATGGCACATGGACATAGGGGATCGTCAGTGATTACTGGCATAAGTGGGGGAACGGGTCGGTTGGTTAGTTCTACTGCAGACATACTAGGAGAATTTGTCTCCTTTTCTTCTCAACATTTTTTATTAAGAGCGATAAATGTGTACAATCATACGGATGATATGGGGTACAGTCATCTGCATACATGAACTGGTACACACATTTAGAACATTCACAGTGTGTTATATGAAATGAACAGTAAAACATAAATGCAAACATTAACTAACTAGAGTACAGGACAGCAGAACCTTCGCGTCAGCATTCACTGACGCTTGTCAGATGGTTACAACCTAGTTATGCTTACTGCCTCACTAAATGGCAGTCTCTACAGAATGCTTTTACTATAAATGGGTGTCAGTAGCACTACGGCCTCTATTACCGGCACCCTCAATGGTGTCCTTAGGCTAAACTTTAGTTGGATAGATTAAATGAAAGTCCATCAAGCAGTGGCGGGCTGTTATAAAAATGATATGGCCGTGAACACCAGAGTGGCTAGGTCACATTCATTCCAGGAAATGGGGCAATCCAAGGGGTTGCCTCCCATCCCTGGGAGTCATCGAGGATAGCCTTCATCCAGTCAAAGCATAGAGCATTGCTTAAGTTTGCTCTAAATTGCGCTATTGGCAGGGATGGGGATCTCCACGAGCTTGCTATAACCCGTTTTCCCGCAAGACATATGTGCATAAGTAATTTATATTGGTGGGAAGATATTTCTGGTGGGCGCATACCTAAAAGGGCTATTTCAGGAGCTTGGATATCTTAACTTTGATAGTAGAGTAGATAACTTGAAATATTCTGATCCAGAACCTCCGGGCCTTCGGGCAAGTCCACCATATATGCAAGAGGGTGCCCTTCTGGCCACAGCCACGGAAACATAGCCCGTTGCATTTCTTGTCAAACTTGGAAATTCGGTCTGGAGTGAGATAATTTGTCTCCTTTTATACAGAATAAGGCACCAGGCCCAGACGGTCTTCCTGCAGATTATTATAAAAAATACAGAGATAAATTAGCCCCAGAATTATTAAAAGTTTTTTTAAATATCAATGATGCCCAACAACTCCCTCCTAGCTGGAACGAAGCCACCATTATAGTATTACTCAAGCCAGGTAAAGACCCGCTACAATGCGGGTCATACAGACCTATATCTCTGCTCAACGCAGATTATAAAATCTTATGTAACTATGTAACTATGTAACTAATAGACTGGCCAAATATATTCTAGATATTATTCATCCAGATCAAACCGGATGTATGCCCGGCAAGAGTACATCAATAAATATTAGACGTACATTAATACACTCTCGTATTAATGTACTCTCGTGCGCTGACCACGAAAACGATTCCGCAAACGTTACAACCCACTAATTGGAATTCTTAAGACACAGGGTGCCCAGGGACTTGTCTCCTATTTATATACTCATCTGCTGAATACAAAAGTCACTAAACAACCTTTGCCAATCTTTGCCAAATGAAACCAATGTAGAATTACAATTACAGACGATGAACAAGAAAAAATTTTTATGTCAGTAAAACAATCGTCTCTGGCTGCCCACAACCGACTTATACAACTCTATATTATACATCAGGCTTACTAGACTCCTAAATCAATGTTTTTGAAACATCTCAGAAATAATGCAAATGGCCCAAAATGTAATGTACAAGATGCTGATTTTATGCATTTAATATGGTCATGCCCAATGGTACAGACTTTTTGGTCCCAGGTGATTAGAATTTTATCTACTGTTTCTGGATTTTCGATAGACCTGGAACCGAAACTCTGTCTGTTCGTTATTATGAAATTCGAAGATGGCCAACACTACCATAGAATATTTTTATACGAAAATTTGTTTCTAGCCAGGAAAGCAATCATACTCAAATGGTTTGCCCCTGATCCTCCTCCAGTAAGCCAGTGGAAAAAAATTAGTGACTGAGACTATACAGTTTGAAAAGATCTTATACTTTCATTGAAAGTGTCCACAAAAATACAGTATGATTTGGCAAAATTGGTTGGATTCAACAAACACAGCCGAAAAACCCAATGGCATATATTGTTGATTGTACCTGGGGCCGCCTGCCCCACCTCTAGACGCCAAAACACCTGTTAATAGATAAGTGCAACACGTTGTTGTACCCTCTGATAGTTGTAGGATAATAATTTTATGTGAGAATTGGAAGAATAAGAAGTGTAAGGGTAAAAGTTGAAGAGAAATATTGGTTAGTATCCTATCTATAGAAATGTATAATATCTCAGCAACGGAATATGGAAATTGACATTACTATAATCTCGATTGTTGTTCTGTATTGCATACTATCTAGACTATTAGCTCCTGTCTGATACAACAGTAGATGTTTTATTTGTATTCCACTTATCCATAATTTAAAAGCTGTATTGTTTTATACCTTTTTATTCAATAAAATGAATTTTTAAAAAAACCCTGGCGATTAAAAGCCAGGATCGCGCTGGAAACAACAAAGATGGATCCAGGAGAACACAGTGACTCGATTAGTATGTTTTTTATTGTACAAATCGGACAATACAGATCCTCTTTAACTAACAACCTAAGATGGGGGCAGAACACCACCAAAATTCAGAAGTAGGCACAGCTGAAGTTATTCTTCCTGCTGCTACTGAAAAAATGTGCTATGTCTCTGGCGTGAAGCTCCCCCGACAATCCTTCTGCAGCAAATCTCGCTGACAGGCAGAGAGCGGGGCTGCAGAAAGATGGTGCCTAAAGCCCTGTACTGGAGACACAAATAGTCTCTAGTGCAGGGCTTTGGACGCCATCTTTCCGTAGCCTTGCTCTGCCTCTCGGGAGACTGCAGGCTGCGTGGAATTAACTGGTGCGGCGTCTATTAGAAGCCACGGCTAGTTCAACACCTGGCTGGGGGGGGTCCCACAATTGGGCAGGCAGCAGCGCTCCCACTGCACACGGCAGGCAGGCCCCAAAGGGGCCCCGAGCCCCCCTGCAGCTGATGGGGTTGCATCCCCTATAGTTACGCCGGTGCTGTTACAACACAGAGATGTGAACAGGCCCATAGAATTATATGAGTAGTGAGCAACTGAGTACTCTGAACTAGCCCTTAAAGTTACCCAATAAATGGTATCATCCAGATTCAAAACTTCCTGCTCTTGAATGTTATGTTACGCAATAAAAACATGATATTTGCCATATAGATTCCATTAGTAGTTTAGTGTAGAAATTAAAATAATTATTGAACCAGCTGTGAGAATCCAAAATTGGTATTTTTAGGGAATATAACAGAAAAAAGATGAGTTGTTGCCAATGAGTCCAATTAATATATTTTAAAATAGTGTGCATGCATGGCAAGAACAGGTTGTACAAATTGACTGAGCTGCTTTGGCACAAATTAAACATAATTTAGCCAAAAGCAGCAGCACAGAAGACAGCAGTTTTACAAAGAAAAAAACATTCATGGTGTCAGTTGATTTTTGTCTTATGATTATTGGCAATAACTTAGTATGCTTTTAAGATTATTAAAATATTAAACTCTGCCTCATGCTTTAATAAATAATAGAAGCAGTTAAGATTGCTCTCCATGTTGGGTTCAAACTTGCTAGCTATGTGTAATCTCAACTTCTTTTCATCTCTTTAGACACAAAAACTGTTTGTGCACTAATTACTAAGGGCTTGATTCACAAAGCTGCGAAAAGCCCATTAGTGCATCTTAAGTAGCTTTGAGCATAGTAATAGCAGCGCAAAGCTACATCGCGCACAGGACCACCCACATCACGCGCAACTGGACAGTAATAGTGCGCGGTGCGACGATAATGTCGTACCCGCTGCCTTGTGAAAACAGCGCATCGGGTGCTTCCAAGATGGTGCATTGATGCACCATTTTGGGAGCACCCGATGCACCATTTTCATTTACAAGGCAGCAGGTGCGACGTTATTGTCACACCGCGCACTATTACTGTCCAGCCGCGCTGTGCGCGATGTGGGTGGTCTTATGAGCGCAAACCACCAACGCTGTGGTTTTCACCCACAAAGGAACCCCTCCCTTCCTTTCATATTGCCGGGACAGAATCCGGCAAACTGGTGGAGTAGATGGTGCCTGGAAAAGGAGGAATTGCTAATGGCTGAAGGGTGAAAAGCATGCACTGAAATGCTCATAGGCTTGAAGTAGTGTTTATTATCTTTGTATGTGTCAGTAGTGAGTAGTGCAACTAAATATTTTGAATTCAAAAAAATGTTTGGTTTTGGTCCGCTTTAACCTCCTTAGCGGTATGCCTGACACTGTGTCAGGCATACCGCTCCGTGGCCCCAGGAGTCCCCCATAATTAAATAATTGTCCCAAATGACTGTAAACCCTTTAGCTAGCACTAGGCTAGCTAGTAAAGGTGTCGGGGCACCCCCGGATCCCCCGCGATCCCCCACGATCCCCCCATTTATACATTACCCCCTCCTGGATCTAGCGATCGTGCAGCCTCCCTGCACAGCTCCGGTCTCTCTATGGGGAGAATTGGGTTTGGGCATGATGTCATGACATCGGCGACGTCATGACGTCATGTGCGATCCTCCCCATAGTGAAGACTGGAGCTGTCCGGGGAGGCTGCGCCGATCACTGGATCGAGGTTGGGTAATGTATAAACACAAGATCAGCGGGGATTGGGGGGTGCCAGACACCTTTACTAGCTAGCCTAGTTCTAGCTAAAGGGTTTACAGTCATTTGGGACAATTATTTTATTATCAGGCAAAAAGTAACAAAAAGTTACTTATTATTTTATTATCAATTATTATTATTATTATTATTACTTATCATTATTATTATCTTACAATTATTTTATTATCAGGCAAAAAGTAAGTTAAAAGATGGCCAGGAATATTAAAGAGCACCTGAAGTGAGAGGGATATCGAGGCTGACTTATTTATTTAATTTTAAAGAATACACATCACCTGGCTGTCCTGATGCTCTTTTGCCTCTAATACTTTTAGCCATGGACCCTGAACAAGCATGCTGGTCAGATGTTTCTGACAAAGATTTAATGAGAATAGCTGCATGCTTGTTTTAGGTGTGGGATTTAGACATTACCTGAAAGATCAACAGGACTTCCAAGCAACTGATATTGTTTAAAAGGAAATAACTATGGCAGGCTCCATACCTCTTGCTTTAGGTTCTCTTTAAAAACTCCTTTAACTAATAGAAATAAAAAAAAATGTAAAGATACAAAATTCACGCTGCTCTTTTTTTTTTTTTTTTTTTTTTTATGCTGCTCATTTTTAGTGACTAATCTAGTGAAAACTATGCCCTTATTGGCAATAGGTTTGATAAGTTTGATTGTGTGGTACTCTTTTTTCTTCTTATATTGTGGCTTTCCAGGGTTTGTGAGGTAAAACTCAGAGTCTACTGAAAGAAGGTATCCAACAAAGTAGATACTATCCAGGTAAATCTAGAGTGGGAGCTTTATAAGATGTACTCAGAACATACCGTAGGATCTATAGACAGAAATTTTCTGACAAGTATTGCAGGATCTTATGAAAACACCCACATACAATAAAAAAGGCTATTGGATTTCAACATGGCCAAAGATACACTTTAAAATTATGACTGGTGTCCTTTTTTCCACCAAATCAGAAATGTTAGGATTTGAATTAAAAGACGATGCTTTGTAATACCAGTGAATTTATGTTCAGCTGGATAGTGGAATTAAGTTGGCTAGCAGTTATTTATAAGTTGAATGTAGGCAGTTTAGAATATGGAGGTATTTCAATGCTGTCACTGAATTCTAAGTAATACTTGGGTAAAACGTTTTTTGTAATTTCAATCACTTTGCATGTTTTGTGAATTGGCAGAACTCATCTTTTATCAGCTTAGCCTGTCAAAAGTCAGGCACACATTTGTCAAACCATGTGATCCTTACACTATAAGACACATAGGGCCATATGCAATTCACTTTTTCTCCTAGAGGAGATACTTTTTCATCTTCTACTTAAATTAACTTTTTAGCACTCTGCAACTGAAAAAAGTACTAAAAAGTAGGTGAGAAAGTATTGTCAAAATTAATCTGAGTATTTTTTTGCTTGCTGGAGACTTAAAAGTCATTTTATTGACAAGGGCCCATATGCAATTCACTTTTTCACCTGCGTTTTCTTCTAGGAGATAATTTTTCATTTTCAATTTAAAATAACTTTTCAGCACTTTTCAACTAAAAATGTACCCAAAAGAAGTTGAAAAAGTACTATCAAAATTATTTTGAGCATTTTCTTGCTTTATGGTGGCTTAAAAGGCATTTTATTGACAGGTTTAAAAATGTCAACTTGGAGAAAACTAAGGGCTGGTTCACACGGGCGTCTGCTAAGCTTTTGCTTGGCATTGCGTTCAAACGCCAGCGTTTAAACGCCAGCGTTTAAAAGCTAGCTTTTGAAGGCTTTTGAAAAGCGTTCAAGGCTAGCAGTTCTGGTCTCTGCTATTGTTTCCTCACGTTTACTGCCTCTGAAAGCAGCATGTTGCTTTTGAGACTAGACGCAACGCTGGGATCTACTGCCAGGCTTTCATGAAAGCCTGCAAAAGCCAGCTCTAAACGCTCCCATTCACTTGCATGGGATGGCAGTAGATCCCAAAAAACGCTGCGTCTGAAACGCTGCGTTAAACGCCACAAAAACGCCCGTCTGAACCAGCCCTAAGGAGGAAAAGTGAATTGCATACGGGCCAAGGTGTGAAAATGTTACCTAGGAGAAAACGTATGTGAAAAAGGTAATTGCATATGGCCCATGGACTTCAGGTTATCATTATTTTGTATTCAAGTAGCGTCAACATTTTCCAAAACATGGTACGCAGTACAAAAAAGTAGTTCAATGTTCAGTGCAATCAGAACATTTAACAACAAAGTACAAAACATACATCATTAATGTCTGGTTTAAAACATCTGCAATACTGATACTTGTTCATTAGGTTGCTAACTGCTATAAATGTGTCCATGCACATAGCAATTTCAAAGCAATCTTTTTTTTCTTTTTCTTTAAATTATCATTTTTCAGCAGTCAAGCTTAGAACCATTTTTAAACCTATTCATAACCTTTCAAGCATGAGTAACTGGAAACAACTGTATGCCAGCTGTGGACATTTGACATCTTACTAACTTTTATTCACCAAAGGAGGCAGCAGACATATCAAGGGTATTTAAAAAAATATATGTAAACTTGTACCACATTTACTGGCCATTTCAGAATAATTAAAAATCATACAATCCCTTTATGATCTCACAGGTGTCCATGGCTTATAGGCAGTTTTTCAGATTCCCAGAAACCTGTATAACTGTCACATTATGTTAAATCTTGCTCCCAGTTATGTTGTAATGTTACCATTTCTCTACACTACCTTCCTTTAATGTACCTGTGAACTGAGAGCGGGGTTTACATGACACATATAATGTTTTATATGTGGTGCTGTTTATAAACAATCAGCTCCCACAGCGCATACACGTTGCAACTCTTTTGCACACTGTGAGCGGTGACAAAGTTAAATTGGGAGCAAGCATAAGGTGGGTAACTATGCTGCAAGGGGGGGGGGGGGGGGGGGCGCAAACCAGTAGTGATGGGGCATTCTTAAAGAGACACAAAGAAGCAAAAAAAATGTATGATATAATGAATTGGTTGGGTGATACGGATAATTACTAGAATTTTAGTAGCAAAGAAAATATTCTAATATATTTATTTTCAGTTATATAGTGTTTTTTATACATTTCAACATTCTCTAATATTTGCAGATTAGACACTACTCAGCAGTCTAAATAGGTTCAAAAGTTCACTAGCTTGCTCTGTAAAATCTTCTCTGCAGAGGAAAAAAAAGATACATAGAGCTTGATTCACAAAGCCGTGCCAACTGTTTAGCCAACTGTTTAGCACGGGTGTGCTAAACAGTTAGCACGTGAAGTGGCGCGCGCGCAAAAGTCAGCGAACGACACTTCACATGCTAACTGTTTAGCACACCAGTGCTAAACAGTTTGCACGGCTTTGTGAATCAAGCCCCTTGTCTTTTAAAGCTTATTATCTCAAGTGACTGGCAGAGTTCTCTGCGACTTTGAAAGTTGTGGAGCTCAATGGCTAATTTGTATAGATAACAACTGCAGTTTCTTAGCTCTTCCTTTACTGGAAACAATATTAGACTTGTGTCCCTGTTGCTAATGTCTTTTTTCTTAGCTGTACTACACATGTAAATCATTATATCATAATTTTTTTTTCGCTTCAGTGTATCTTGGACATCTAGCCTTAGATAGATACAGATCTATCTATCTAAGGCTCGTACCCATGTCACGACCGTTTGCACAATTTTTTCCTATGACCAGTGATTTTTTTGCATGATCAGCAATTGTTTCTGTGATCACATGATGTAGGTACATACGCATGATTAAACAAATTACTTTTGTGGCACGTGGTGATTAAGACTGTCACATCAGATCTTTAACCACTTTAGCTTTTTGAACGTAGCTGCTACATCCAAAAATGCATGCTGCACATAGGAGCTACGTCCATTTAAAAAATGAAGTTGGACCACGAGTGCCGGGGTGCACAGGGCCGCCCGTTAGCCCGTTCCCATTCATTGATCTAAGTCCCAGTTAGAACGATTGCTGGCTTCTGTGTAGAAGCCCGATCGTTCTGCTACACATCCCCTCTTCACTTCCTGTAAGCATACATTGTACGCTTACAGGATAGGAAGCCAAAACAAAAAATGACTGAGGCCATCTTGTGGCTAAATAGTAAAACTACATCTGCATCCATTTTTTTAATGACTACACACACACACAATTACATTTAAAATTAACTATTTACTGCACACACACCCAAAAATACCAAATAAAATGTTTAATTAAAAAAAAATTACAATAAAAAAACAAAACAAAAAACAAAACATAGTTACTTAAGGGCCTGAACCTCAGTTTTCAGCCATTATAGTTTTAAAATAATACATGCCTCCATAATTAAAACTCACGTATTGTATTTGCCCATATGTCCCGGTTGTTACACCGTTAAAATTATGTCCCTATCACAATGTATGGCGACAATATTTTATTTGGAAATAAAGGTGCATTTTTTCCATTTTGCATCTATCACTATTTACAAGTTTAAAATAAAAAAAAAATATAGAAATATTTCATCTTTACATTGATATTTAAAAAGTTTAGACCCTTAGGTAAATATTTACATGTTTTTTTTATTGTAATGTTTTTTTTTATAGTAAACATTTTATTTGGGTAGTTTTGGGAGGGTGGGAGGTAAACAATAGATTTATAATGTAAATGTGTGTTAATTTTTTTTATTTTTATTTTTTCAGGTGTAGTATTACTTTTTGGCCACAAGATGGCGGCCATGAGTTTTTACACGCATCGGGAAGGAGACAGCCAGAAAAAGCACAGCTTCCGAGAGAAGCTGTCGCTTTTTCAGCGGGGGAGAGGAATCAGTGATCGGGCACCATAGCCCGATACATTGATTCCTTGGCTACCGAATCGCACGCGCACGATCGGCCGCGGGAGCGCGCCGTAGCGCGCATGGTTCCTGGACGTAGAAACTACGTCCAGGAACCAAAATAGGTTAATATGCATGTCAAGAGGGTATATTACTATTATTTTGTTATAAGCTTGTAAATAGCGATGGACGCAAAACTGAAAAACATGCACATTTATTTCCAAATAAAATATTGGCACTATACATTGTGATAGGGACATAATTTAAATGGTGTAATAACTGGGACAAATAGAAAAATAAAATATGTGGGTTTTAATTATATTAGCATGTATTATTTTAAATCTATAATTGCTGAAAACTCAGAAATAATGATTTTTTTCCATTGTTTTTCTTAATATTCCCGTTAAAATGCATTTAGAAAAAAAAATTCTTAGTAAAATGTACCACCCAAAGAAAGCCTAATTGGTAGTGGAAAAACATGATATAGATCATTTAGTTGTGATAAGTAGTGATAAAGTTACTGGCAGATGAATGGGAGGTGGAAATTGCTTAGATGCATAAGGCGAAAAAACACTGAAGGCTGAATTGGTTAAGATACTCAATGACTTCCGGGCAAAGTGCTGCAATTGTTTGATCTCACATTCTCACCCATCGTGTACCGTCACGTGTCCCGATTGTAGGAAGATGGATCAGGAACGCTCGTTCTTCGGGGGGCGTTGCTGTGAAGTTCCCTGATCCATCTTCTGTCGTCTTCAGGCAAGTATTCAGCTTTATGGATGGACTGGGCGCATTCAGAGGAGTAGAACTGCCACTTCCTCCCTGCCCACAATCAACATGCCTCCCAGTTGAATGTTTTGGCGTGCAGTACTGGGACCTCTGGGGGTAATGGACTTTGAGAACGGTTCTGCGACATACAGTATGTCACAGCACCACACACAAAACAATATTCATAGCATGGTTCTCCATTCCATGCCACCATGCAATGTCCTGTCAGTCAAGATAGGCACTAAGTAGATGTTTTAAGTTGCTGTCTGTGTGTTAGTATTTGTAATTTTGGTACCCGCTGTCTCTAATGTGAAGGAGTTTGTGCCCGTGTGTGTCAGCAAATATTCTTATTTTTCTAAAATAAAAATTGTTTATTATTAGTTTACATAGGCACAAACAGACCCAGGAGCACCAATCCACATCAATGTACCTTGGTTACTAAGTGTTATAAACATTTGCCATGCTAAATATAATTGTGTCTAAACAAAACAAAAAATATTTTCAATTATTCAGCTTTAAGTGATGAAGAAACATCTCTCATGATCCATCACTGCTGAAAGTGAAAATAATTTCATTCGCCCCCTAAAAGCTGGTGTGCAGTGTGCCTATAGCCTATTCATTTTACAGAGCAATACTAATCCAACATGCATACCTCTCTGTTTAACTCGTTGGTCCTCATCAGTGCATTAGTGCAAGGCATGAATTCATATGACTTTATTAGATAGGGCCTGGAAAATAGAGTGTTACAGACTATCTAATTAGTTCTGGGTGGGCCAGAACCACTAGGATATTGTAAGGCACCAAAAACTACCATAAAACATTGAAAGCTTTATTTTTGGTCCCTTACAGAATATTAATGTGTATGAGTGGTATAAAGATTCACAAAGTAAGATTGTGTAGGTAAGTTGCATTATCATTATACCATTTATGACAAAGCAACAGGTACACTAAGCAATCAGAGTTTCAGTAGGATAGGCAAATTGAATGACAACCTCCGTTTTCTCACTTCAGCCTTTCTTTAACATTGTATTGCTGGGTCAATGAACTTTTATTCCCAACAGCAGTTAGGTCTTTAATAGCAGCTTTAATTCTGAGAGTTGGATCATTACTTTACTCTCAGAGCAATTTTTCAACTGCCACTGACATGCAATGTTGTGAAACCATATTGACCTATCATTAAACTGTCAGAGCCATAACCGCACAGGGAGAAGGTTGCATTGCATTTTTGTCTCTCTGGGAATAAAAGAGAAAATCTAAAAAAAACCATTAAGCTGTGTTTAACTACCTTTGATATGTGTGTGTGTGTTTTTTCAGTGAAATGAATATGGTGTTTATGTATGCCAATGAAAAAATATGACTTCAATACCTTAGGTTTAGCCATAGGCCACGTACATTAGTGTCATTTTTAAAAGGATAGTTATTCTATCAGCCATTAACCACTTCACCCCAGGGGTTTTTACCCTAACGGACAAGAGCGATTTTCACCTATCAGTGCTCATGTCTTTCATTTGCCAATAGCTTAATCACTACTAATCACAATGAAATGATTTATATTTTGGTTTTTTTTTTCACCACCAATTAGGCTTTTGGGGTTGATATTTGTTTTCCGTAATTACTTTATTTTCTATGCATTTTAAAGGGAAAAACAAGGAAAAAAATACAAAAATACACTATTTCTCCAATTTCATCCACTATAGTTTTAATATAAACACTGCTACTGTACATAAAACCCACACATTTTTCTGCCTATTTTTCCTGGTTATTACAAGATATGAATTATGTCCCTAGTACAAGGTATGGTGACAAAATATTATTTGGAAATAAAGGTGTATTTTGTGTATGTTGTGTTTTTTGTTTTACTGTTCTCACATGCAGGCGTGCACAGTGGCAGAAGTACTGCTCAACTTATAAAAGCATCCTGGAGTTGTTAAGAGGCTCCAGCAGGACATTTTAACCACTTGAGGACCTAGGGCTTTCTACCCCTTAAGGACCGGCCACTTTTTTTCCATTCAGACCACTGCAGCTTTCACGGTTTATTGCTCGCTCATACAACCTACCACCTAAATGAATTTTGGCTCCTTTTCTTGTCACTAATAAAGCTTTCTTTTGGTGCTATTTGATTGCTCCTGCGATTTTTACTTTTTATTATATTCATCAAAAAAGACATGAATTTTGGCAAAAAAATGATTTTTTTAACTTTCTGTGCTGACATTTTTCAAATAAAGTAAAATTTCTGTATACATGCAGCGCAAAAAATGTGGACAAACATGTTTTTGATTAAAAAAAAACCCATTCAGTGTATATTTATTGGTTTGGGTAAAAGTTATAGCGTTTACAAACTATGGTGCAAAAAGTGAATTTTCTCATTTTCAAGCATCTATGACTTTTCTGACCCCCTGTCATGTTTCATGAGGGGCTAGAATTCCAGGATAGTATAAATACCCCCCAAATGACCCCATTTTGGAAAGAAGACATCCCAAAGTATTCACTGAGAGGCATAGTGAGTTCATAGAAGATATTATTTTTTGTCACAAGTAAGCGAAAATGACACTTTGTGAGAAAAAAAAAAAAGTTTCCATTTCTTCTAACTTGCGACAAAAAAAAATGAAATCTGCCACGGACTCACCATGCCCCTCTCTGAATACCTTGAAGGGTCTACTTTCCAAAATGGGGTCATTTGTGGGGTGTGTTTACTGTCCTGACGTTTTGGGGGGTGATAAATTGTAAGCACCCCTGTAAAGCCTAAAGGTGCTCATTGGACTTTGGACCCCTTAGCGCAGTTAGGCTGCAAAAAAAGTGCCACACATGTGGTATTGCCGTACTCAGGAGAAGTAGTATAATGTGTTTTGGGGTGTATTTTTACACATACCCATGCTGGGTGGGAGAAATATCTCTGTAAATGACAATTTGTTAATTTTTTTTACACACAATTGTCCATTTACAGAGATCTTTCTCCCACTCAGCATGGGTATGTGTAAAAATACACCCCAAAACACATTATACTACTTCTCCTGAGTACAGCGATACCACATGTGTGGCACTTTTTTGCACCCTAACTGCGCTAAAGGGCCCAAAGTCCAATGAGTACCTTTAGGATTTCACAGGTCATTTTGAGAAGTTTCGTTTCAAGACTACTCCTCACGGTTTAGGGCCCCTAAAATGCCAGGGCAGTATAGGAACCCCACAAATGACCCCATTTTAGAAAGAAGACACCCCAAGGTATTCCGTTAGGAGTATGGTGAGTTCATAGAAGATTTTATTTTTTGTCAAAAGTTAGCGGAAAATGACACTTTGTGAAAAAACACAATTAAAATCAATTTCCGCTAACTTGTGACAAAAAATAAAATCTTCTATGAACTCGCCATACTCCTAAGGGAATACCTTGGGGTGTCTTCTTTCTAAAATGGGGTCATTTGTGGGGTTCCTATACTGCCCTGGCATTTTAGGGGCCCTAAACCGTGAGGAGTAGTCTTGAAACGAAATTTCTCAAAATGACCTGTGAAATCCTAAAGGTACTCATTGGACTTTGGGCCCTTTAGCGCAGTTAGGGTGCAAAAAAGTGCCACACATGTGGTATCGCCATACTCGGGAGAAGTAGTACAAAGTGTTTTGGGGTGTATTTTTACACATACCCATGCTGGGTGGGAGAAATACCTCTGTAAATGACAATCTTTTGATTTTTTTACACACAATTGTCCATTTACAGCGGTATTTCTCCCACCCAGCATGGGTATGTGTAAAAATACACCCCAAAACACATTGTACTACTTCTCCCGAGTACGGCGATACCACATGTGTGGCACTTTTTTGCACCCTAACTGCGCTAAGGGGCCCAAAGTCCAATGAGTACCTTTAGGATTTCACAGGTCATTTTTGTTTCAAGACTACTCCTCACGGTTTAGGGCCCCTAAAATGCCAGGGCAGTATAGGAACCCCACTAATGACCCCATTTTAGAAAGAAGACACCCCAAGGTATTCAGTTAGGAGTATGGTGAGTTCATAGAAGTTTTTATTTTTTTGTCACAAGTTAGCGGAAATTGATATTAATTGTCTTTTTTCACAAAGTGTCATTTTCCGCTAACTTGGGACAAAAAATAAATTCTTCTATGAACTCACCATACTCCTAACGGAATACCTTTGGGTGTCTTCTTTCTAGAATGGGGTCATTTGTGGGGTTCCTATACTTCCCTGGCATTTTAGGCTCCCTAAACCGTGAGGAGTAGTCTTGAAACCAAATGTTGCAAAATGACCTGTGAAATCCTAAAGGTACTCATTGGACTTTGGGCCCCTTAGCGTACTTAGGGTGTAAAAAAGTGCCACACATGTGGTACCGCCGTACTCAGGAGAAGTAGTATAATGTGTTTTGGGGTGTATTTTTACACATACCCATGCTAAGTGGGAGAAATATCTCTGTAAATGACAATTGTTTGATGTTTTTTACACACAATTGTCATTTACATAGAAATTTCTCCCACCCAGCATGGGTATGTGTAAAAATAAACCCCAAAACACATTATACTACTTTTCCTGAGTACGGCGGTACCACATGTGTGACACTTTTTTGCAGCCTAGGCGCGCTTTGTTTTCTAGACTACTCCTCGCGGTTTAGGGCCCCTAAAATGCCAGGGCAGTATAGGAACCCCAAAAGTGACCCCATTTTAGAAAGAAGACACCCCAAGGTATTCCGTTAGGTGTATGGCGAGTTCATAGAAGATTTTATTTTTTGTCACAAGTTAGTGAAAAATGACACTTTGTGAAAAAAAAACAATAAAAATCAATTTCCGCTAACTTTTGACAAAAAATAAAATCTTCTATGAACTCGTCATACACCTAACAGAATACCTTGGGGTGTCTTTTTTTCTAAAATGGGGTCACTTGTGGGGTTCCTATACCGCCCTGGCATTTTACGGGCCCAAAACCGTGAGTAGTCTGGAGACCAAATGTCTCAAAATGACTGTTCAGGGGTATAAGCATCTGCAAATTTTGATGACAGGTGGTCTATGAGGGGGCGAATTTTGTGGAAACCGGTCATAAGCAGGGTGGCCTTTTAGATGACAGGTTGTATTGGGCCTGATCTGATGGCTAGGAGTGCTAGGGGGGTGACAGGAGGTGATTGATGGGTGTCTCAGGGGGTGGTTAGAGGGGAAAATAGATGCAATCAATGCACTGGGAGGTGATCGGAAGGGGGTCTGAGGGGGATCTGAGGGTTTAGCCGAGTGATAAGGAGCCCACACGGGGCAAATTAGGGCCTGATCTGATGGGTAGGTGTGTTAGGGGGTGACAGGAGGTGATTGATGGGTGTCTCAAGGTGTGATTAGAGGGGGGAATAGATGCAAGCAATGCACTGGCGAGGTGATCAGGGCTGGGGTCTGAGAGCATTCTGATGGTGTGGGCGGGTGATTGAGTGCCCTAGGGGCAGATAGGGGTCTAATCTGATAGGTAGCAGTGACAGGGGGTGATTGATGGGTAATTAGTGGGTGTTTAGGGTAGAGAACAGATGTAAACACTGCACTTGGGAGGTGATCGGACGTCGGATCTGCGGGCGATCTATTGGTGTGGGTGGGTGATCAGATTGCCCGCAAGGGGCAGGTTAGGGGCTGATTGATGGGTGGCAGTGACAGCGGGTGATTGATGGGTGGCAGTGACAGGAGGTGATTGATGGGTGGCAGTGACAGGGGGTGATTGATGGGTGGCAGTGACAGGGGGTGATTGATGGGTGATTGATGGGTGATTGATAGGTGATTGACAGGTGATTGACAGGTAATCAGTGGGTTATTACAGGGGAGAACAGATGTAAATATTGCACTGGCGAATTGATAAGGGGGTGTCTGAGGGCAATCTGAGCGTGTAGGCGGGTGATTGGGTGCCCGCAAGGGGCAGATTAGGGTCTGATCTGATGGGTAACAGTGACAGGTGGTGATAGGGGGTGATTGATGGGTGATTGATGGGTAATTAGTGGGTGTTTAGAGGAGAGAAGAGATGTAAACACTGCACTTGGGAGGTGATCTGATGTCGGATCTGCGGGCGATCTATTGGTGTGGGTGGGTGATCAGATTACCCGCAAGGGGCAGGTTAGGGGCTGATTGATGGGTGGCAGTGACAGGGGGTGATTGATGGGTGGCAGTGACAGGGGGTGATTGATGGGTGATTGACAGGTGATCAGTGGGTTATTACAGGGAAGGACAGATGTAAATAATGCCCTGGCGAATTGATAAGGGGGGGTCTGAGGGCAATCTGAGCGTGTAGGCGGGTGATTGGGTGCCCGCAAGGGGCAGATTAGGGTCTGATCTGATGGGTAACAGTGACAGGTGGTGATAGGGGGTGATTGATGGGTAATTAGTGGGTGTTTAGAGGAGAGAATAGATGTAAACGCTGCGCTTGGGTGGTGATCTGATGTCGGATCTGCGGGCGATCTATTGGTGTGGGTGGGTGATCAGATTGCCCGCAAGGGGCAGGTTAGGGGCTGATTGATGGGTGGCAGTGACAGGGGGTGATTGATGGGTGGCAGTGACAGGGGGTGATTGATGGGTGATTGACAGGTGATCAGTGGGTTATTACAGGGAAGGACAGATGTAAATAATGCCCTGGCGAATTGATAAGGGGGGGGTCTGAGGGCAATCTGAGCGTGTAGGCGGGTGATTGGGTGCCCGCAAGGGGCAGATTAGGGTCTGATCTGATGGGTAACAGTGACAGGTGGTGATAGGGGGTGATTGATGGGTGATTGATGGGTAATTAGTGGGTGTTTAGAGGAGAGAATAGATGTAAACGCTGCGCTTGGGTGGTGATCTGATGTCGGATCTGCGGGCGATCTATTGGTGTGGGTGGGTGATCAGATTGCCCGCAAGGGGCAGGTTAGGGGCTGATTGATGTGTGGCAGTGACAGGGGGTGATTGATGGGTGATTGACAGGTGATTGACAGGTGATTGACAGGTGATCAGGGGGGATAGATGCATACAGTACATGGGGTGGGGGGGTCTGGGGAGAATCTGAGGGGTGGGGGGTGATCAGGAGGGAGCGGGGGGCAGGGGGGGGGGATACAAAAAAAATAGCGTTGACAGATAGTGACAGGGAGTGATTGATGGGTGATTAGGGGGGTGATTGGGTGCAAACAGGGGTCTGGGGGGTGGGCAGGGGGGGTCTGATGGGTGCTGTGGGCGATCTGGGGCAGGGGGGGGGGGAAATCAGTGTGCTTGGTGCAGACTAGGGTGGCTGCAGCCTGCCCTGGTGGTCCCTCGGACACTGGGACCACCAGGGCAGGAGGCAGCCTGTATAATACACTTTGTAAACATTACAAAGTGTATTATACACTTTGTATGCGGCGATCGTCGGGTTAACATCCCGCCGGCGCTTCCGTATGGCCGGCGGGATGTTGCGGCGGGTGAGCGGCGCCAGGCGGAGGCGGAGGATCGCGTCACTGATGACGCGATCGCTCCACCCATGCCCCTACAAGGACCGCCGCCATTTGTCAATACGGCGGTCCTTGCGGGGTCCACTTCCCGGCCGCCAATTGTATATACGGCGGTCGGGAAGTGGTTAATACGCCTGCTTGTCTTTAAACGACCACTACCGCGAAACACTTAGTTTTTAATCACCCCCATAGTAGTTACATCAATGATAGAGAAGCTTCAGTGTGTACCGTATTTTCCGCCGTATAAGACGCACTTTTTCTCCCCAAAAAATGGGGAGAAAAAGTCCCTGCGTCTTATACGGCAAAGGCAGGGAATCCCCGACTTATGGATGCCCGCCGATACGAACCGCCGACCCGCCGTCATCGGGGATTCCCTGCCTTGCCTGTGTCTGCGTTCCCCCTTGCCCCCGCTTGTCTATTCCCCCCTCCTGTGTCGCCGGGTCCCCCCCATGTAAGAAGCGGCAGAAGCTTACCTCCTCCATCTTGCCCACGGCGATTGAAGACATCCGGCTCCTGTGTTCGGTTTCCTCTAGTGCCGGCTTGTAATGACGCGTCATTGATGACGCGTCATTACAAGCCGGCACTAGAGGAAGCCGCACACAGGAACCGGATGTCTTCAATCGCCGCGGGCAAGATGGAGGAGGTAAGCTTCTGCCACTTCTTACATGGGGGGGACCCGGCGACACAGGAGGGGAGGATAGACGGGGGGGCGTGGGGACACCTCACAGCGGGACACCTCACAGCGGGACACCTCACAGCGGGACACAGAATGGAGGAGGACACATAGGGCTGACAGGCTGCTGACACTTAGGGGGCTGACAGGCTGCTGACACTTAGGGGGCTGACAGGCTGCTGACACTTAGGGGGCTGACAGGCTGCTGACACTTAGGGGGCTGACAGGCTGCTGACACTTGGGGGGCTGACAGGCTGCTGACACTTAGGGGGCTGACAGGCTGCTGACACTTAGGGGGCTGACAGGCTGCTGACACTTAGGGGGCTGACAGGCTGCTGACACTTAGGGGGCTGACAGGCTGCTGACACTTGGGGGGCTGACAGGCTGCTGACACTTAGGGGGCTGACAGGCTGCTGACACTTAGGGGGCTGACAGGCTGCTGACACTTAGGGGGCTGACAGGCTGCTGACACTTGGGGGGCTGACAGGCTGCTGACACTTAGGGGGCTGACAGGCTGCTGACACTTAGGGGGCTGACAGGCTGCTGACACTTAGGGGGCTGACAGGCTGCTGACACTTAGGGGGCTGACAGGCTGCTGACACTTGGGGGGCTGACAGGCTGCTGACACTTGGGGGGCTGACAGGCTGCTGACACTTGGGGGGCTGAAAGGCTGCTGACACTTGGGGGTGACAGAGGGACACCTGGGGGTGACAGAGGGACACCTGGGGGTGACAGAGGGACACCTGGGGGTGACATGGGGACACAGGAGGGCACCATTTGAGGGAGGTCATGTACAAGACGCTCCTGGAACATGGATGCACCAGGTTTAGTTTATATTTTTTTTTCCCTGGTTTTTGCCCTCTAAACCTGGGTGCGTCTTATATTCCGGAGCCTCTTATACGGCGCGAAATACGGTAATTATTTTCATGTTCTTGCATGTACCTTTAAATATTCACATATCACTATGTCCTGTAGTGTCAGCCCAGGCACTAAACGCTGAGGGATTTCTGCAAGTAGAAATACAGCATAGGGGAAGCCTCTTCAGGTAAACTAACTGTCATTGTAATCTCGCCCCTCCTCCCCCTCCCTCGCCCTGCTCTCCATAAGCCCAGCCTGTGAAAACTCACGCTGTCACCTCTGATCATCCAGCGTGGTTACTTCAACTTTAACCACGCTGGATGATCAGAGGTGACAACGTGAGTTTTCACAGGCTGGGCTTATGGAGAGCAGGGGGAGGAGGGGCGGGATTACACCGACAGTTAGTTTACCTGAAGAGGCTTCCCCATGCTCTATTTCTACTTGCAGAAATCTGTCAGCGTTTAGTGCCTGGGCTGACACTACAGGACATAGTGATATGTGAATATTTAAAGGTACATGCAAGAACACGAAAATAATTACACACTGAAGCTTCTCTATCATTGATGTAACTACTATGGGGGTGATTAAAAACGAAGTGTTTCGTGGTAGTGGTCCTTTAAGTGGTTAAGTGAACAGCTCAGAATGTTATATGTTTAGATTAAACTCTGACAAAGGAATATCATTTATTCCATGCTCACTGTTTCTTGTCTTTTGTACATTAAACTTTCTAACACAACCTTAACATATAAAATGTAGTGTTTTAAGTATAAATGTTCACACGCTTTCATAACATTCCAAAACACAGTAGATTAACCCAGTCTAGCTATGACTGCTCGTATTTCTTTTGAAACAGTTTGTCCCAGAAAGAAAAAGATATTAAAACCAAAAATCACAATGTCATAGAGTCCCTGTTGTCCAACAAGATCTACATAAAAAAGTCTACAAAGTAAATAATTGTTATGTGCTTCAAACTTTAGCCCTTCCCCCAGCTGCTCTAGGGAGTTCTGCTCCAATACCCCATATTGCTGATAATAGGTGCAATAAACACTTGGCTTACTTCTCCTCAAGTGTGTAAACAATATCAATAGGCAGACTTCAGAGTAGACTGAACACAATGTCACTTTCAAAACATCTCTGCAGTTAAGTTCTGCAGTGTCTGGTTGCTTCGGTGTGCCTGGAAGTCCTCCTCTGTGCTTAGTGTTTCTCTTCTGCTGGCATGAGCTCTTATATACAGAAGCACCTTTTGATAGAATAAACAAGCACAGTCACTTGCTGGTGTAATACAAAACACTTAACCACCTTGGCGATAATGACAAGCTCATTTCGTCCATTACCGCCGCGGTTGATTTCTCAGCCCCTGGAAGGTCTCTTTACACCAAATTTTTGGAGGGGGGTGTAGCTAGCACTTGGCTAGTTACATCACCCTTCCGAATGGCGCCGGCATGCTCTGATCCCCCCGATTGCGCTGTTTTATACGCGCTGACGCAGCCTCTCCATAGCCTCCAGGGGTCGCTATGGCGGCGATCAGACCTGTGCATGATGTCATGACGTCGATGATGTCAGACGTCATGCCTGATCGTCGCCATAGCAATGCCTGAAGCTATGGCTGAAGTCTCGGCCATTGCGGGATCGCATCCAGGTAAATATTGCCAGCGGCAAGCGGAGGGAGGGGGACAGTGGCGGGGGACTTGGGGGCAAAGTGTAGCTTCTTCTTCTTCATCTTCTTCATCTTCTTCATCATCTTCTTCTTCATCGTCTTCTTCTTCTTCATCATCTTCTTCATCATCTTCATCTTCTTCTTCTTCATCTTCTTTTTCATCTTCTTCATCTTCTTCATCTTCTTCTTCTTCATCTTCTTCTTCTATATCTTCTTTTTCTATATCTTCTTTTTCTATATCCTCTTCTTATTATTATTTTTCTATTTTGTCTTCTTCTTTTTCTATATCTTCTTCTTCTTCTATATCGTCTTCTTCTTCTTCACTTATTTCTCTTTTATATATATTTTTTTAAAGAAATGCAGCTATTTGTGAGCGTAACAAATAGCTGGTGGCGCACGCATGTTGGAAGCGCCATTGTATGTGCTCCCTGGCAGTGGAAACACACAGACAGCATGAGGTAAATTCAGCAGCAGCAGCAGGAGGAGGAGGATGATTGTGTGGCAGCAGGCAGTCAATGAGGCAGGCAGCGAGACATAATACGCTGTGTGGTACCTAGCGGTGGTACCAGGCCGTAAATACACAGCATGAGGTTCCAGACAGCGGTCGTGAAGCCCACATCATGTCCAATACACAACTGGGACAACACAGTTTTCAACCCGGACACCTCTAAAAATAATATCACAAAGTATTAATAAAAAAATATATATTTTTTTGTTTTTTTAAAGAAATGCAGCTATTTTTGAGCGTAATAAATAGCTGGTGGCGCACGCATGTTGGAAGCGCCATTGTATGTGCTCCCTGGCAGTGGAAACACACAGACAGCAGGAGGTAAATTCAGCAGCAGGAGGAGGAGGATGAGTGTGTGGCAGCAGGCAGTCAGGTAGGTAGGCATCGTGTCCAATACACAACTGGGACAACACAGTTTTCAACCCGGGCACCTCAGAAAAATTAAACCTTTTTTTTTTTTTTAATGGTTTACTTTTTTTTTACAGCAAATTACACAGATATAGCTATTGTTGGACGTAATAGCTGGTGGCAGAGTGGCAGCAGAAGGTAATTCTGTGTACCCTGGCAGTGGGAAACACAGACAGACAGCAGCAGCAGCAGCAGGAGGAATGGAGGAGTAATGAGAGTAGCTATTGTTGGACGTAATAGCTGGTGGCAGAGTGGCAGCAGAAGGTAAATCTGTGTACCCTTGGCAGTGGGAAACACAGACAGGCAGCAGCAGCAGCAGGAGGAATGGAGGAGTAGTGTGAGTGTGGCAGCAGGTAGGTAGGCAGCGTGACATAATAGCCCTGGTACCTAGCGTTGATACCAGGGCTGTAAATAAACACAACAGGAGGTCCCAGACAGCGGTCGTGCAGCCCACATCGTGTCCAATACACAACTGGGACAACACAGTTTTCAACCCGGGCACCTCAGAAAAATTAAACCTTTTTTTTTTAAATGGTTTACTGTTTTTTTTTTCTTTTTACAGCAAATTACACAGATATAGCTATTGTTGGACGTAATAGCTGGTGGCAGAGTGGCAGCAGAAGGTAATTCTGTGTACCCTGGCAGTGGGAAAGACAGACAGACAGCAGCAGCAGCAGGAGGAATGGAGGAGTAATGAGAGTAGCTATTGTTGGACGTAATAGCTGGTGGCAGAGTGGCAGCAGAAGGTAATTCTGTGTACCCTGGCAGTGGGAAACACAGACAGACAGCAGCAGCAGAATGAATGGAGGAGTAATGAGAGTAGCTATTATTGGACGTAATAGATGGTGGCAGAGTGGCAGCAGAAGGTAAATCTGTGTACCCTTGGCAGTGGGAAACACAGACAGGCAGCAGCAGCAGCAGGAGGAATGGAGGAGAGTAGTGTGAGTGTGGCAGCAGGTAGGTAGGCAGCGTGACATAATAGCCCTGGTACCTAGCGTTGATACCAGGGCTGTAAATAAACACAACAGGAGGTCCCAGACAGCGGTCGTGCAGCCCACATCATGTCCAATACACAACTGGGACAACACAGTTTTCAACCCGGGCACCTCAGAAAAATTAAACCTTTTTTTTTTTAAATGGTTTACTGTTTTTTGTTTTTTTTTTACAGCAAATTACACAGATATAGCTATTGTTGGACGTAATAGCTGGTGGCAGAGTGGCAGCAGAAGGTAATTCTGTGTACCCTGGCAGTGGGAAACACAGACAGACAGCAGCAGCAGCAGGAGGAATGGAGGAGTAATGAGAGTAGCTATTGTTGGACGTAATAGCTGGTGGCAGAGTGGCAGCAGAAGGTAATTCTGTGTACCCTGGCAGTGGGAAACACATACAGACAGCAGCAGCAGCAGGAGGAATGGAGGAGTAATGAGAGTAGCTATTGTTGGACGTAATAGCTGGTGGCAGAGTGGCAGCAGAAGGTAAATCTGTGTACCCTTGGCAGTGGGAAACACAGACAGGCAGCAGCAGCAGCAGGAGGAATGGAGGAGAGTAGTGTGAGTGTGGCAGCAGGTAGGTAGGCAGTGTGACATAATAGCCCTGGTACCTAGCGTTGATACCAGGGCTGTAAATAAACACAACAGGAGGTCCCAGACAGCGGTCGTGCAGCCCACATCGTGTCCAATACACAACTGGGACAACACAGTTTTCAACCCGGGCACCTCAGAAAGATTAACCCTTTTTTTTTTTTTTAAAGTAAATACAGGCAGCAGGGGCAGCTATTGTTTGACGTAATAGCTGGTGGCAGAGCGGCAGCAGAAGGTAAATCTGTGTACCCTGGCAGTGGGAAACACAGACAGACAGACAGCAGAAGGGCAGTACACAGCAGCCCACTGTAGATGTAAAATGTGTGGCTGCAGGCGATGTAATAGTCAAAGTGAACCAGGCTGGCTTAGTGAGCAGGAGCCAGGAGGTGGTAAAGGGTGGTAAGGCACATTAACGATGGTTCTTCCGGCAGCCAGTTCATGTCCCCCTCTCGCCGACAACAGGGGCCAGGAACTCGCCTTCCACCCACGCCTGGTTCATCTTGAGAAACGTCAGTCTGTCCACAGACTTGTGAGACAGACGTGAGCGTTTCTCGGTGACCACGCCACCAGCTGCACTGAAGCAGCGCTCGGACAGCACGCTGGAAGGGGGGCAGGACAGCACTTCCAGGGCGTACTGCGCCAGCTCGCTCCAGATCTCTAGGCGCTTGACCCAATACTCCATAGGATCAACAGGGGCATCGCTGTCAAGCCCGCTGTAGGACCCCATGTAGTCAGCCACCATTCGGGTCAGGTGCTGGCTGTGACCGGAGGAGGATGCTGCTGCATGCACCTCCTCTCTAGTCACTGCTGCCGGAGCCTCTACAGTCCTGTAGAGCTCGTTGCTGAGAGACAGCAGGTCTGTGGGGCGCTTGCTGCTGGATGCAGGCACCTGCTGCTGCCTCTGTGCTGGCTGGACAGTGGGGGTGGAAGGCTGGGGGAAGGCTTCCTCCAAGCGCTCAACAAGGGCCTGCTGCAAGCTCCTTATTTGTTGCGCTGGGTCTCCTCCTGCAGGTGGCAGGAACTGGCTCAACTTCCCCTTGAGGCGTGGGTCCAACATCATGCTGATCCAGATGTCCTCCCTCTGCTTCATCTGGATCACCCTGGGGTCCTTGCGCAGGCACGTCAGCATGTGCGCTGCCATTGGGAAGAGGCGGGCCACGTGTGCTGGCACATCGACGGCAGTGCTGTCCTCATCCTCCTCTGCCGCCTCATCCTCTCTCCACCCCTGCACCAACTCAGCTGTGCTGTGCTGATCCCCCTCATCAGCAGCAAGGTCAGGGACCTCCACCAAGTCCTCCTCCTCCTCCCCCTCAGAGGCGGACTGTGCAGCTGCTTGCCGCTCCTGCTGGTCCAAGACTGCCGCTCCCTGTTCCAGCAAAGCATCAAGGGCCCTGTTCAGCAGACAAACCAGGGGCACCCACTCGCAGACCATAGCATGGTCCCTGCTCACCATGTTAGTGGCCTGCAGAAAGGGAGCCAGCACTAAGCACACTTGCTGCATGTGCCTCCAGTCATCATCGGGGACGATGGACGGGATGTTGCTGGTCTTGTCCCTTCTCTGAGTGGCGGAAACAGTGGCCTGGGCAAGGTACTGGTTGACAGCGTGCTTCTGTTCAACCAGACGCTCCAACATCGCCAGGGTGGAGTTCCAGCGAGTTGGAACATCAAGGATCAGCCGATGGCGTGGCAGCTCCAGCTCCTTTTGCACGTCTTCCAGGCTCGCACAGGCTGCAGCCGAGCGCCGGAAGTGACGCACAACGTTCCTTGCCGTTTCCAGCAGTTCGCCCATCCCCTGGAACTTCTGCACCACCAGGTTCAGCACGTGGGCAAGACAGGGGATGTGGGTCAGGTTTCCCCTGTCAATTGCGGCAACCAGAATGGCCCCATTGTCGGCCACCACCTGTCTGACTCTGAGGCCTCTGGGGGTCAGCCAAATCCTCTCCGTCTCCTGGAGTTTGGCCAACACATGGGTTGCCGTCAGTTTGGTCTTCCCAAGGCTGACCAACTGCAGCAGCGCTTGGCAGTGGCGGGCCTTCACGCTGCTGCTGAGGTGGGGGGTTTGGCCAGGTGTGCCGGAGGATGGCAGAGGATCGGAGGAACCTGCTGCAGTTCCCCTGACCCTGCGGGGTGGCACCACCCACTGTGTTGCTGCTGCTGCTGTGCCCGCTGCTGCTCTCCCATCCTCACCCCCTTCCACCAAGCTGACCCAGTGGACAGTGAAGGACAGGTAGCGGCCTGTCCCGAAGTGGCTGCTCCAGGAGTCCATGGTGACGTGGACCCTTTCACCAACCACATGCTCCAGTCCTCGCTCCACATTGGCCATCACAAAGCGGTGCAGTGCAGGAATGGCCTTGCGGGCGAAAAAGTGTCTGCTGGGGAGCTGCCAGTCTGGGGCTGCACAAGCAAGCAGCGCACGCATGTCGCTCCCCTCCTGCACGAGCGTGTACGGCAGGAGTTGGGAGCACATGGCCCGTGCCAGCAAGCCGTTCAGCTGACGCACGCGACGGCTGCTGGGAGGCAGAGCCCTAACCACCCCCTGGAAGGACTCGCTCAAAAGGCTCTGGCGTGGCCTTTTGCTGGCATGGGAATCAGCGGACACAGCAGAGGAGGCCACTGAGGACTGGCTGCCAGAACAGGCCTCAGTGTCGGCGGCAGGAGTTGCAGAGGGGGGAGGAGCAGTGCGTTTCCGCACTCCTGCTGGTGCTGCTGGAGGAGCAGGAGGGCGGGTGGCTGCTGTTGCTGCTGCTGCTGCTGAAGGCTGTGCAGTAATGGGTGTGGTGCCACTGCCAGCACCAGATGCCTTCAGCCTCTGGAACTCCTCATGCTGGTGGAAATGTTTCGCAGCAAGGTGGTTGATGAGCGAGCTGGTGCTGAACTTTAAGGGGTCTGCACCTCTGCTCAACTTCCGCTGACAGTGGTTGCAAGTGGCGTACTTGCTGTACACTGTGGGCATGGTGAAAAATCGCCAGATTGGTGACAAAAACAACCCCCTACGGCCTGGAGCCGCTGCTGCCTGTCTCCCTGTGGTGGTTGGGGCGGGGGCTTGGGTGCGGCTGGTGGTGGTACTGGCAGATGCTGCTGCTGCTGCTGCTGAGCCTGAGACACCAGCAGGCTGTGGGGCCTGCCTACTGCTGCCAATGCTTGCAATGATGCGCCTCCTTGCAAGGCCCACAAGCGCATCCTCCTCCTCAGAGCTGCTGATGACGACATCCCCTGGTGCTGGTAGTGGCGGCACCCAGTCTTTGTCTGTCACCACATCATCATCATCATCATCATCCTCCCCCTCCTGAAACATGTCCTACTGGGATGATGACCCCCTAAACTCCTCTCCTGATGCATGGATGGGCTGCTTGACTGTCGCCACAGTCTTGCTGTCCAATCCCTCATCCCCCAAAGTGCCCATCAGCATCTCCTCCTTCAAATCGCCAACAACAGCAGACAATACCCTGATGGTGCCTGGGGTAAAAATACTGCTGAGTGACAGGTCTCCAACTTGTGACGGTGAACTGGCCTCCTCCCCAGGCCCTGCTGGGCGGCTGCTGCGAACAGGGCTGGTGGTGGTGGTGAGGGTGGAGGCCTCGGATGCAGAGCTGATGGCGGGCTGCTCATCCTCCGTCATCAGTTGCACCACAGTGTCTGCATCCTTTTCCTCAATGGGACATTTCCGACCCGGCTGGAGGAAAATAGGAGCAGGTACTACACGCTGCTGCTGCTGCTGTGTCTCTGCAGCGTGAGTTGCTCCTGCTGGGCGGCGCCCAATGCGTCCACGGCCAGTGGTTATAGGAGGAATGTTAGCCACTGACGCAGCTGCTGCTGCTGCGGAACTGTGCATGGTGGCGCGGCCGCGGCTTGCCACAATGCTGCTCCCTCTCCTCTTGATTCCCTTGCTGCCCTTCCCCTTGCCCAAAACCGCACTGGCTGCCACTTCCAGACATCTTTGATGTTTTGGGCGTAAACAAAAAAGTTTTTTAAAAGCTGTTGCACTTGATCACTTACCAACAAACAAAAATCCCACAATGAGGTACCTTTCCAGCAGTAAAAATGCTGCCATCTGTGCTAAATTTAAGAATGCAAGTCAGGCTGAGGGAAGATCTTACAATGGACAAAAATGGACTCATTCATTTATTAAGTAACATTTTTTAAAGCCATTTAATTCATTAAATTCTATTTAGTAAGATCCTTTTTGAAGCCATTCTTAAGATTATGGACTGAGAATGGGATATCATTAAAGCTCAGGCATCTCAATACAGTATGAAGATAGTTACCAGATACCAGTACTCCATTTCTTGTCTGAATGAGGCTTAATTCGCATGATATTGGAAGTATAGCATATCAAACTTTTTGTGCTCCTCACCCTTGTTAGCACTTTATCCATAGGTGGACATTGGCTTATGGGGTACCCCAATTTTAATGTGTGGCGAGTGCCAGTGTGGTCTGTATGACAGCAGGGTTTATAATTGACAACAGCACTGTTGCTTTTTAGCTTCATTGTTCCTTTTGATCAGATGATCTTGTATTCATATATTAGCCAGTAAAGTTTTTTCACTTTGCACACACCGCTTTGTCCTTAGAAATCTTTTTTTTTTGTTTGCTTGTACAAACATGGTTCAGGACAGATACCCAATTTGGGATGGTGATGCTTATTAATTTATTCATGTTCCATGCAATCCCCCTTTTCCCTTCCCCTGTTTATTTAATAATTTACAAATATTCCACTACTTCATTCATATATTAAAATATCAGTAGTATTTTACTATGACCTAACCTCTCCCTACGCTCACACAGAATCCTCCCCTGGTGATGCATAACCTTAAAAGCCCCCCGGTGGTGCCTTACGTAAACCCCCTTGTGGGCAACTAACCTTAAGCCCCCTGGAAAGAACTAACCTTAACCCCTCTCTGGAGGCAAGTAACCCCCTGGTGGTGCCTAGCCTTACCCCCCCCCCCATGGGCAACTAACCTTAACCACCCTGGTGGGCAATGAAACTTAACCCCCCCTTCTGGACAACTAACCTTTACCCCTTATTCTAACACCATTTGAACATGATGAAAACAAAGGTTGTGTGAGATAATGTCTGCATACCTGTTTGTATACTGTAGATGAGCATATAATAGTTTGTGCGTTAACTTAGTTCAGAATTGAAAAAGTTGACCATACTTGAGTAAGAACTTAAAAATATATGACTTTTTGAGTGAAAGTATAGGTCAATATTTTAGAAATTATAATTTGCAACACAAGGGTCAAAATGCACATTAATTGTTAATAACTAGTTATTTAAATCCGTATAGCTTGAAAATGAATGTTTTTTATAAAAAATTATATTGTTTGTTTATATTAACACAGTGTCCATTTAAAAGCAATATAGTTGTTTTATATTTACACTGCACCTTTTTATACAGTTAGCGCCAACAGAGAAAAGGTTTGTATTGATGTAAATGGGGCACCCTTTTTAATAGGCGCCATTATTGCATGTCTTGATCCATACACCTCATGGAATTAAAACTGTTAAAATGACAAACCACACAAGCCTTTATCCATCAACTATAAAAGAATTAAGTCTAAAATCAGTATTTATGCCATTTGGAATCATATATATCAGGTAGTAAATCCACTCTCCTCTTTGTGTGTGTTTACAGTATGGGTACCCCTCCACGATGGTGTAATCAGAAGCGTATCAATAGGGATTTCAGAGGTTGCAACCGCATCAGGGCCCCGAGGGGCCCTCCCTCAACTGCATTATTGGCTCTCTATTGGTATTGTGCTCATAATAATCACTTCTATAGATGCTTTGAATAGTAGTAATCATTAACAAACTGTTCCCCATCCCCTTCTTGCACCTCTGTCACTGTGGTTGAGCTTGGCAGGTTTCGGTGCGCCGTATCAATTGTTACGTATAGAGTGCTTGGGGGGCCTCAATGTAAAACTTGCATCGGGGGCCCACAGCTCCTTAGCTACGCCACTGGGTGTAGTAGACACAAAGTCTAACAATTCATCATCACAGTTAAATAATCTAAAAGGCTCAGATTTTGTATTAACATTTCTCTCTACACCTGTCTCAGACATTGTACTATTTCCTGACTGCTTATACTGATAAATGCAATAAACTAATCATAATAAATAGCACTCAACACAATAGAACAGAAACAAATATATAAAATATATTAAAGAATAATTACTGTATGTATTTTACTGTATAAAATGTGACAGATAAAAAACTGTATAAATGTGACAAACCAAATTGGCACTCATTATAAAATATATGACAAAATATATACATAATTTATACACATAAGTAATGCAAAACAATATTTCAAGCAACAGCTGTTAGAGCACAATAATTTGTAATGACTTTTTATGCAAGAAATTCTAATTATTATTTATGTAGAAAGTCTAATAATTAGTAACATCTGCTGGTAGGATTGTGTAATACTTATGAGCCAGCTGTTAACCCGGAGTTCTTCTCTGATCCATAAAGGTCTTTAATTGCTTTACCGGCTATATTCCTGCATGCATTATAATTTTGCTGTTCCATACCTGTAATTCTTATCAAACGTACAGAATAGCAGTTTTACTGTATGACTTGCACACTATCAAAAGGGACCATCTTAGTATCAATAGTAGCAAAGTATGCATAACAGATTGATTCTAAGAAAAGTTTACATAGCTGGGTTGAAAAAAAGACACCCATCAATTGAATTTAATCAGATATTATGGTACAATAATAAACGGCACCCTCACATATCTCTACTGATCCAGAGGAAGCGAAAACCCCTTACAAGACTTGGACAAATTAGCCTTAAAAAGGAAAAAAATACTTACTGACTCCAGATGACAAAAGGTGTTCATACAATTTAGGAACATAAGTAGTAACAACATACAAAAGTTTCAGCTGCCACTATGAATTTAGACCTTTTTAGACCTTTATAATACTTTATACTGTATTATGTCCCTGGAGCTGAACCTGGAGGAGAGTTTAAAGTGAAAGGAATATGAAGGCTGACATATTTTAATTCCTTTTATTTAAACTTTACACATTTTTTTCTGTACAACATTTGCATATATATGTGGAAAATGTGTAAATGATACACAGTAGCACAATGTGATTAACAAAAAAATAAAAAGCACATGGTATTTGTAAAAAAGCAGCAAGCCAACGGTTTTTAAATAGCCATTAGAGGAATAGGCATAATGTGAACTGCATAGGAAATGGCTCAGATAGGGAAACAAGAGGAGGAGTCGGCACTACAGCTCTTTCTGCGTGGCATGAGGAGCAATGGCAGGATGGCAAGCCTTCTGATCCTTAGGTACAAACAGCGTGCTCAGACTGGGAATGTACAAGGGAAGCAGGTTGAGATAGGAAATGGAATAGTCGGCACTTGCTGTGAACTGTAATTTATTCAAAAGGAGGTAGCATATCACATCACATTCATGGGTGCAATAGAGGTAAACATACCATATGGAAGGCTGCGCGGTGATGGTGGGTGCTGGGCACAGATGAGCCTAGGCTCATCTGTGCCCAGCACCCACCATCACCGCGCAGCCTTCCATATGGTATGTTTACCTCTATTGCACCCATGAATGTGATGTGATATGCTACCTCCTTTTGGCTCATCTGCCTAGGCTCATCTGTGCCCAGCACCCACCATCACTGCGCAGCCTTCCATATGGTATGTTTACCTCTATTGCACCCATGAATGTGATGTGATATGCTACCTCCTTTTGAATAAATTACAGTTCACAGCAAGTGTCGACTGATCCATTTGCTATCTCATAATGTGAACTGCATAACAGCAAGAGGCACCCCAAAAACTCGTGCTTTGGCAGCCACCCTTTTGCCGATTGTTTCCCAATATGTAGGTTGGTATTGCTCAGGGTGGAACAATAACCTCCTCCATTATTTAAAGGAAATCTGAAGCAAGAGGGATCTGAAGTGATAGGGATATGAAAACTGATATACTGTATTTATTTCCTATTGAACAATGCAGATTGCCTGGCTATCCTCTAATACTGTTAGCCATAGACCCTAAACATGCATGTAGATAACATTTTCTGACCCAAGCCTGACTGGATTAGCTGCATGCTTGTTTCAGGTGTGTGATTCAAACATTTCTGTAGCCAAACATCATCAGTACAGCAGTACAGCCAGGTATTGTTTGAAAGGAATTAAATACGAACACGTCAAATACAGCGCAGGAGATTTGCGTGCAGCCAGCTCCACCATAGACCGTAATAGGAATTACGGCTATAGTGGCACACAGTGAACAACTTCGTCGTCATCAGAAGATGGAGCTGAAGTTACTGTAAAACACTGTAATTCAGCCACAAGCAACAGCTGGCAGCCGAATTACATCATTCCCAACCATACACATAGACCTGGAGGGGGAATAGTGATTAGCGCCGCCGGGACTTGTGCAAGAGCAGGGTTAGCCCTATATCGGCTGTATCCTTCGCACAAGTCTTTCGGCGGAGATTTCATAGGTACGCATTAAATATAGCAGCCTCTTAACCCCCTCACCTCAGGTTCCCTTTAAGTGTAACAGATGCAAGATAAATTACACTAAGCAAATACTTTGCATGGCAGATAAAAGCAAATGTATGCTACTTTCTTGATCACACATATATGTATATATAAAATGAAGTATCCCTTTTGACATAATGCACACTGCTAATAGCAATACCTACCGGTCAAGATGGGGCATTCTCAAAAGTTAACCCTCATGGCACTGCAGCAAAATGATGTAATGTTGCGACACACCATTTTTAATTGTTGGTTAGGCTGCACAACAATTTTACACTGACTGCAACTTACAGTATGTGGATAGTGTATATCTTTTATTGTTCTATTATTGGTATGTTAACTATTTTTAAAACCTAAAAAGGATGATAATATAAATATCCTTATATCCAGTTTGGGATGGCTCAGTATCTTGTGTGATACAGCAATCTGGAATATTAGTCCAAGAAGTAAATGCAATGCTCAAACTAAATTTTAAACTCATCTTTCAATTCCCTTCTGATCTCTGTGTGATTGTAAATGTGGCCACTAATTTAATTCACATGTCAGGCGTGCCCAAAATAAATGATGGCTTTCTTTTTAATACAAAATCTAATTTATGGAGAAAGTAAATGCTTCATCTGTTTTTTGAAAGGCATAATGTATAACTTTCAGGTGACTTAGAGTAACTTAATTTAGAATGGACAGATGGTTGAAGTTACTCAATCTATGTCAAGCTTATCAAATACTGTGGTAAATTTCTAACAAATATGACAGCATTTCAGAACAGTGATAGCCTCCATTATTTGATTAGTAGTTAATACAGCAGATATGGAATAGTAATGCACAATATATCTTCCTGGACTAGAATAATTCTGATAAAAGCAGCAAAAAAGAAAGAGAAGTAAGCCACAGCTTTATGCAGCATGTTGACCCCTCCCCCTTCCCCTAGTACCTCCATGGTCATCCCAACCTCTAAGAGAAGCTTCTCTTTGCCACTTCTCTTCTTGTTGACATACTCTCTGAAACTTTTTTATTGCTTGTATCCAGAATAGTTTATCTAATGCATCAACAGTTTTTGAAATGTAGAATACTAGTCCTGAAGCCTGTTTCATAACAGGTGCTAGGGAACTCTGTACACATGCACACCAATGACTCCGGTGCACCGTGCACAACCATGCAGATGGGTCTACGACTGCGTACTCATGGCCTCAAGACCCTTCTGGTTGGGAATGAACGTGAATAGTGACTCCACGTCCAGACCAACCAGAAGCCAGTTCTCCTCAACATGCACGCCCTCAAGCTCTGCAAGAGCCGCCTATATATCCATAACAAACGACAGTAATTTTTGTACAATATCTTTAATCTTTAAGTCAATGAATTGGGCGACCCTCTCAAGTGGACCTCCATTTCCCGACAACCTTGTGGATTAAATAGTGACATGAATCTAAAAGTATTTCTGTGAATGAAAGTGATGCTGTATTCTCAAAAAGGGCCACAAGATGGCGCTCATCAATAACTCACAGCTATTGGTATACAATAATGAATATGCAGATTGGTCAGGTGGCGATATAAAAGCTACGAACTGCCCAACCAGCATCATACACGTGTGAAGAAGCCGATAGGTGAAACGCATCACATGTTCCTGACGTCATCAAGCTGATCCTCCCGTGCCTCCACTCTCTTCCTGTAGGCTGTGCAACCGGGGGTCACCATCATGCTAGCTTTGAAAGTGTATGATGCCTGGAAAAATGGATGGACTTAAGCAGCAGCAGGCCCTTTGAAGTCCTAATAGGGCACGTGAGTACCGGCGTATGCCGGCAGATTTACAACAGCGCTAATTGCTGGAGCTGATCCATTCGCACTCACAAGTGGTGAGTTGTGCTTTTTCCTGCTGGCTGTGTCCTTATCTATTAAAACTGTTCACATCTAAATGTCTGAGGGTTTGACATATTTATGCCTGTAATGAGAGCGTATTCTTTTTGAGTAAGAGGCGTGCATTGTGCACACGGGCTGGATTGAAGATAAGCAAATTTGATGGCTGTATGTAGTTGACGCTGCAGGAGTATCTTTAAAAGGGCCTGAAGAGGATTAATACTGGTATCCGTGTATTTATAGGTGCACCTATATGAGCTCTTGGGATAGTCCTGTATCTTATGTCACTATATCTATGAGAGTTTTAATTGATTTTAGAAATTGTATGTTATAGCTGGTTTTTGATATGCTTAAAATGAAAGGTTTATACTAATTGGTACCTAGGCTCCCTATATTTAATTCCCTTTGTAATACAATTTATATACTATAGCTGAGACAGTGTGATATATAAGTAGTTGATATCCTGAATACATTTTGTGTAATATTACAGCCCATCTTCCTTTTAGGCTAGGTTCACAGTGGGATATTGTGTTGTGCTCCTGTTTTAATAGGAACGCAACAGAACAAAAAAGTTGTACCACACGTTATGGCCACATTACGTTGCATACAGTGAGGTAAAGTGAAGCATACAATGAAAAGTATGCTTCCCTGTATCTGTTAACATGTGCGTTTAGTAATTAAAGAGGAACTGTAAGCTCAAAATAATTTATTGCCAGCAGGTAGCCTATACCTAATTTATAGATGAAAACCCAGTATTTTCTGCTAGAAATCCAGCATTTTGCTGGAATTACACCTTTAAGTAGGAAGCCACGCCCCCTCATAAGGCTGCTCCACGGCTGTATATTCATTAAGCTTGTGCGCACTGCCTTCTGGGTAGTGACATCATGGGTTGCTAAGGGGGAAAAAAACAGCAGTCCTCACTGTCATCAAGGTGGGACATGTGCACGAGGCAGAAGAAGTTTATCTTGCAGCCTCCGATGGGATGATTGATCATCCCTCTCTGCCCTGTGAAGCTGCCGCTGCCACTATCAGGTCAGCGATATGTGTTTAACTCTCCTCATCCCAGCTGGAATCCCTCTTGTCAGCTCTTCCTACAGCCTCCGATGATCTAACTCTGCCTGCATGTCGGGTGAATGCACATGACATGCAGGCAGAGCTATAAGATCATCGGAGGCTGTAGGAAGAGCTGACAAGAGGGATTCCAGCTGGGATGAGGAGAGTTAAACACATGTCGCTGACCTGATAGTGGCAGCGGCAGCTTCACAGGGCAGAGAGGGATGATCAATCATCCCATCGGAGGCTGCAAGATAAACTTCTTCTGCCTCGTGCACATGTCCCACCTTGATGACAGTGAGGACTGCTGTTTTTTTTTCCCCCTTAGCAACCCATGATGTCACTACCCAGAAGGCAGTGCGCACAAGCTTAATGAATATACAGCCGCGGAGCAGCCTCATGAGGGGGCGTGGCTTCCTACTTAAAGGTGTAATTCCAGCAAAATGCTGGATTTCTAGCAGAAAATACTGAGTTTTCATCTATAAATTGGGTATAGGCTACCTGCTGGCAATAAATTATTTTGAGCTTACAGTTCCTCTTTAAGTCACTGCAGCAATACATTACCATAATGCAACATGTCACACCAAAATGATAACGTTGCACTGTGAACATCACATAGACTTATCATTGCAGTGTGTCATTCCGCATTGCAATGCATCCCTAACATTGCTTCTTAACATCCCACTGTGAATGTAGGCTTGTTAGCCTTAGTAGAGCAATTTAGAAGAAGGTGGATGCTATACTTTGCAAGGTGGAAGAGTAAGTGCAGTCACTGTAATAATTTTTAAATTCATTTTTAATACATTTTTAAATGAAAATGCTACACATAACCAATATGCCCCGTGGGTAAATGTGACTTTAGGTATGATAGTAATGCTACAAGGTATGGTCCAACCGATCAGCCAGCAGAAGATGTGCATAGTAGAGTTTGGTCAAGGACAAACAGGAAGCTCAGAAATGGAATTGTGGCGGTGGTGTATCTAACTATCTAACAGCTGTAAAAGACCAGGACACTGAAACTGTGGGAACAGCACCAGTGTCCTCTTTGTTGAACATGCCATACCCATGCTTGCTTCTATCCAGGCCATTGTATTGCATGAGGTAACTTTTTCATTTAGGTCATACCATTTAAAATGACTTAGTTTTAAAGACTCTGACCTCAGTGATTTTGAACATTTTCAAGTTACTCAGTCTCCAAAAGCACATTATATGAACCCAGATATGCTCTGAAATAACAAGCAACCCCCCCCCCGAAAAAAAAAGAAAAAAAAACACGATAACTGTGCACATCAGATAGAGATAACACTGGTATCCAACACACTAGAAAACGTTTTCAGTGTACGATAGATTGAAAACTTGAAAACTGTGTGATTTGAAAAAGAAGGGTTTCCAGTGCGTCCTCACATTACAACACGTGCTGGCATTCCATCTCTCATAATCCTCACTGATAAGGAATTACAGCCTTAAAGTCTTTCCTGGCAGAGCATAGCTTCTGAGTTAGAGAGGTAGAAAAAAAAAGGTCAGGAGTTGACATATTTAATCTTCTGGGACACCAAAAGACTGTGTCAGCCATATGAGATAATACAAAATTAACATACTTTTTTTTAGCTGATACATAGAAAATAACACTGTGGTATTCTAAAAAAAAAAGTCATTTTAAAAGTGTGATGATAGATACAATTGTTTATCTCACCAGTTTAGTTTGTCTCTAGTTTGAACCTCACTGGGAATATGTGCCTTTACCTGCCAATTGGGAAGATCTGGACCACTTCTCACTTGACTTCACTTTAACCTTTGATACATTTCAGCAGATTAATTCTTTCAGAGCTACTGAATGTTATGACATACAGACAAAAGTTAACTTTTGACTGTGTATTTTTATATCACAAGCAATTTTCCACTGTCCAGCTCACTCCAGCCACACCATTGATACCACTAGTTTGTGAAATGTTTGTTTTATGTTTTCTTAATTTATTTTCATGACCATATTTTTTTCTTGTCTCTGTAAATCTATAATGAGTATTTATTTTTCTTTATTACTTACTGCTAACTACTCCTTATATAGTCACTCCAAAACATGAAGAAACAAAAAAAATGTCCTTGAAGCACAGAGAAGGAATGGAATAAGCAGAAAATGACAAAGCTCTCATTATACATCAGTGTAGGTTATTACTGCTCTACATATACCTGCAGTTCTGCCCAATTTATTTTTGCTATTTTAAGGAATTTTAAAAACCTGAAAGCCTTCTGGCTTTTACTCAGTATTTCCAACTTTTGTGTATGTCACTTTCAATGCCTTCCGCAGTTCATCCACCTCATTTAGTGTGTGGAATTCAGGCTAGAGCAGACAAGGCGGACGATTCCTATTTTAGATAAGTCTTCACAGGGCATCTTGAGCTTGCCTGTTAGCTGCTTCTATGGAGACCTTTTTGGAGAGCAAATGGGAATTCAGAATGTATTTCCAATTAAAACTTGCAAGCTCATTCCTTGGAGAATATTCTGCAAGATGGAGCTTAAATTAAAGATGTAAAGATCGAGTTAGACGTTAATTCATTTTCATTTGGAACAAATCCAGTTTTCTAGTCCAGTTGGGATGGAGTCTTCTTGGAAATCTCTGCAGTATGCCATGATCCTGCAAATTCTAATTCACATTTCCATAAAGTCATCATTACAAATAAGCAGCGTGATAGCACACATTATTTTTCGGTCGGATAAAATATGAACATGACAGCCATGGCTAACATCATATAAAGTGTAATCTCTAAGCCTTTTGTTGAAAATGCATCGGGAAAAAATGTGAATTACATATGTATTCATACATGCTGTATATGAAGTACATTTGCCCCAGTGCTGTAAGGGAGTGCTGATGAAAAAAAAAAAGAAATACTGAGAACCCCTCATGAGGAGATGGAGGAGACCAACACCTGTTAGTCGGAGGGACAGAGCTGTCAGATACTGATACCACTTACTGTAGCTTAACTAAGTGATAGCTACAAAGGAAAACATATGATTTATAAGTAATTTATAATGCATTTTACTCACAGACAAACTCTTCTATGAATGTGAACATGTATTTGAAATTTTAAAATTTTTCATGACAAAAGTCATTTAAATCAGGCTTGTTAAAACTGAGCTCCACTGATTTTACGATGAAAAACATGATACATATGGTAGTTAGAATCTTTTTTGTTTTCCCTTAAAGGGAACCTGAGCAGTGATTAAAAATGAAATTGGAACTTACCTGGGGCTTCCTCCATCCCACCAAAGCCTGCAAGGTCCCTCAGTATCCTCTGGGTCTCCTCTGTGGTCCCGCTGGTGAGTGCGCAACTCTGGCAAAAGTCACGCATGCGCAGTACAGGGACCTGGCTGTCCATCACCTGTGGCGTCATCACATGTGTCGCTGTGAGGGTCCTGTGCATGTGAGTTGCAAGACTGTACCACGCATGTGCAAGACACTTACGGTGGCATCTACCGGAGCCGCCAGCAGGACCACAGAGGGGACCCAGAGGACACCGAGGGACCTCACGGGCTTTGGTGGGCTGGAGGAAACCTTAGGTAAGTCCTGATTTCATTTTTAATCACTGCTTGGGGTCCCTTTAATGGCATTGGGATATAATAACCCCTGCCCCTCCATTAAAAAGTTATTTAAGGCCACAAAAAGGCATCATACAAATAGCTGCGCTGTTTTTTACTCGGACAATTTTAAAATGGTTTGTGAGAGGGAGAGTGCCACTGATTCCAGTTACAGCCCTGCTAGGATTGCATACTGGTCTGGATAGTAAATATATGCCCACTCATTTACCTTCGGTAATGTGATAAGGCTAACACTCCGTTTTCTGCAATATCCAATCATGTGAAGTTCTTATTTTTTCCTAATTTTTTCTATATGTTACAGAGGGAGGGGTTATACTTGACAGTGCTGAAAGCAAACTTTTTTTGTTCGGTAAGTTTTGGACACAATGCACATTCAACACTGGAGGAAGAGATGATTCCCATTGGTCCACCCAGTGAGCCAATAGGGATCCCTGGTGGAAGGTATGAAGATGCTTCTGCAGAAAGCAAACTTTTTTGCTGCAAAGTTTTGGACACTATGTACATTCATCTGCATTTAACATGCACTTTTCACAGCAATACCTAATGATTATTAATGAGAAAATGCACACAATGCGCAAAATGACGCAGCACTGCTATTCATGGTCAAGGCGCACTTCCCCAACTCTGGTGCCCAGGAGGAGGTGGGGGTGCATATGTCCTATGGAGCTTATATTGGAATCAGGGAGAACCCTTTCATAAGAAAACCCCCAGAATTCCAGCCCCTACCAGGTAAATAGGTGTAGAGGGTCACTTTTGACCCTAAACCTATTTAGTATTACATAGAATAATAAACTTTATTAGGGAAATAAATACTTCTGTAATCTTCCGTTTTTCATCTGACACTTCTTTTTTCTTTTACTTTTTGCTTCTTTTTTCTTGAAATCTGGCTTTTGAGTGGAGAGCAAGAAGAAGTAATGGGAAGTGATTGTGGCAAGAGAGCCTGGTATGCATGCAACGTCTGGTGTGTGGCAGGGAATCTTTGAGGGTCTAGTAGTGAGGAGTGTACACATATCTCACAGGGGAGCAAGGCAGCAGTGCCCTGATCCTGGAGGACAGCACCACAGCACAAAAATTGCTCCCAATTGCCCAGCACACAGGAGCATTAGCTAGTATTTGATAGTAATGCTCTGAACGGTCTGCCATCGCACACAATTGCTGGTAATCCTCACGCAATGGTCAGGCGATGAGTAGCTTGCACACTACAAGGTACTTACAGTATCACTCTGAATTGGATATGGCCCTACCACTGCAAATCAAAACTGCAAGCCACTTATCCATCCTACTGCCTATAAGTCTACAATATTTTTCAGCGGAAGCTTATGCAGTTTATTTGAAAGCGGAATTACACTTTTGTTGAGAAAAAGACAATGTTTGTAGGTTGACTCTCAGGTTTGTTCTACAGTATATATTGCAATTACAAGTGGAAAACATATTATTTAGCTTGATTCATTTGCTTTTATATGCATTAGGATAATAAAAAAATACATGATTTAACCTTTTCCCAAATTTCTATATTCATCCAGAGTTCAGGTTTACAATCAAAATTACTTTTGTGTGTAGTGGACAAAAGCTGAGATGCAGCAGAGTTTCTCATAAAGCTGTACCTGTGTATTTGGCATTGGACATTCTCCCTTTGTAATGAAAAAGGCTGACACATAATTTTAACAACCAGCAATAACAAAGCAACAAAGAAGAAATCAATTGAACATTTACTTTGCTGTCTCTTCTTAGTAGCCTACACAGTCAGCTATATGCTAAAGGTTGCTGACTGCAAAATGTTGGTTTATAGTTTCTTACATAATCAATTAAGACTTATTTTAGTGAGTAAAAATGAGAAGTTTGTATCAATTATTAATTATCCTGATCCTAGACTATTCTAGTTCATCTTACATTTTCAGTGATAGTTTCAAAGCCTTTCAGATGTGAAATAGTAGCAGAGTACTATAACGTGTTAGCCAGCATTTAAGGCAGAAAGTTTAAAATCAAGTAATACCTTATATTGGCTAATTTAAAATATTTAAAGAGTAAGCTTTCAGTTCAAAAACCTACAGACTCCCAAGCTGTGTGCTATATAAAGTAAGCTTGAAAAAGTAATCTTTATACAACTGAACATGAAAAAACATAAAACACTTTCAACTTATTTATGGCAAGTAGATAAAGCCTCTTGAGAACTTCTAATATACTTTGGAAAGTCTGACTTGACATAACACGATTGTGAATCCAGTATTCCTTCATAGAAGTCAGTTAAAACAAAGTAGATACAATATTATTTATGGGGTAGAGAGATGTGTTACTTAAATTCAACCAAATTCATGCACACTCAAGAAACATTACCTTCTATTCAATTCTGGAACTACAGTTGAACCTCTATATCAAGTTTATCTCCCACATCAATCTATGCATCTTTGACTTGGAATCAAAAGGGAAGCTGTGTCCCCAGTCACAGAAATGTGTCACTCAAGCTGTGTCCCCATTGACTGTGAATCTGTGCATTATATATTCCTATCCAGTCTGTGGGATATTTGTCAACAAGGTAGCTAAATTAGAGACTTTATTATCTTCTGAAGAGCCACCCCGAGGTGTAGAGAGCTATAAAAGAGCCATATAATTACTAGTAGTAGGAGGGCTTTTAGAAAGAAGGACTACTGACAATCCTCAGGTCATAGCAGAACCAGTTAAACCCTACAAGTCTTCTGCACTGCCACCCAAATGTTATCACCATTGATAGTAATAATAGCAAGGCGGCGGGAAGGGGGTCGGACCCCCCTCCTTCATCTATTTCCCCTTATCCGTGCTCTCAGTTACTTTTGTTAAAATAATTGCCTGCGGTGAGCAGGGAACACACTCACCTCCTTGTTCCACTGATCGCTGCGTCACTTCCTTTCTGAAGTGAACAGAGAACAGAGGGCGACATTGCAGGAAGTGAAGCAGTGAGCAGTGAAACTCAAGGAAGTCAGTCAGTTCCCCACTCACAGCAGGCAATTATTTTAACAAAAGTAACTGGAGGGAGAGCACGGAAGAGGGCACCCAGGTGAGGGAGGGGGGCTCCGACCCCCTCCCCGCCGCTTTGCCCGCTGGCCCTCTTCTGGCTTGCTACCCCTTCCAGAATGGTGGCATGGCCAATGAATCTTTTAAACAGACTGGAAACGTGCTGCAAAAATGCAGCATGGATCAGTTTTTTTGCCTTGCATGTTCTGTTTTTTGAAAAATGGAATTTGGACCATGGATTGTGTTCTGCAACCACATGTAGTGTGAACTGAGACTTATACAAATATGCTAGGCAGCCTTCCTGCTCGCTGCACACTTTTTGGCAGTTGGATGAGGCAACAGCCATTCACTAAGTGCTTTTGAAAATAAATAAAACACTGAGAACCCCCCCCCCCCCCCCCAATGAGGAGCTGGTCCAAAGCCTGTCAGATCTGTCAGATTTCTACAACCTACTATAAGTCACAACAACATATGAGAAAAATAATTTATAGCTCATTTTACTCTGGGAAAAATCTACTTCTGTAATTTGTATATGTTTACAGGTACTTTAAATTTTACAATTTTTGCAATAGTGGTCCTTTAAAGAGAACCTGTACTGAGTAAAATTATTTAAAATAAACACATGAGGTAACTTCAAATAAATATTACATAGTTACCTTGCCATCAGTTTCTCTCAGAAGCTCACCATTTTCTTCTGACAATGATCCCTTCCAGTTCTGACAACATTTTGTCAGAACTGAAATATACCAGTTGCTGTCAGTTATATATCAGTTGCTGTCAGTTACAGCTGAGAGGAGAAATGATGTGTCCATGTTTCCCTATGGCTCAAGTGGGCGATGTTACAGTTTAACTGTGTGCTGACCAGGAAGCTGTTATGGGGTAATGGCCATTTTCAAAATGGAGGACGGAGAATTCCATTGATCACAGTGGACAAACCGGACACAGGAGAGGAAAAATACATTGAACAGTAGACTATACAGGAGGTAAGTATGACTTGTGTATGTTTATTTTGACTTTTCATTTTCAGTACAGGTTTTCTTTAAGCAAAACCAGTTGCCTGGCTATCCTGCTGATCCTCTGCCTGTAATATTTTTAGCCATAGACCCCTAACAAGCATGCAGCAGATGAGGTGTTTCTGACATTATTGTCAAATCTGACAAGATTAGCTGCATGCTTGTTTCTGAGGTTATTCAGACACTGCTGCAGCCAAATAGATCAGCAAGGCTGCCAGGCAAATGTTTAAAGGACAACTATCATACATTTTTTTTTTAAATAACCCAAAACACATAAATATAAAGTACATTTCTCTCAGAGTAAAATGTGCTATAAATTATTGTCCGATGTCACTTACAGTAGATAGTAAAAATCTGACAGGACTGACAGGCTTTGGACTAGCCCATCTCCTCATGGGCAATTTTTAGGGTTTTCTTTATTTTCAAAAGCACTTAGTGAATGGCAGTTGCTTAGTCCAACTGCCAGAAGAGTGTTCAAACACGCCCACTGGCATCTTTGTATAAATATTTTCCATGGAGTGCTTTTGTAAAGAATACATTTAATACCGAGAATCCCCATGAAGAGATAGACTAGTAAAAAACCTGTCAGTTCTGTCAGATTTCTATGAACTACTGTAAGTGACAGCAACATAGGAGAAAAGTAATGTATAGCTCCTTTTATTCTGGAAGAAACATACTTGTTATTTGTATATGTTTACATGTATTTTAAATGTTACTATTTTTTGTGATAGTAGTCCTTTAAAGATAAATACATATATTCTTCCATATATAATACCATATTCTTATATATACATTAGGGTCTGCTTACCCAATTGACCATAAACAAGCATAACATGACATTAAGAGACTTGGGTACAGTGTAAATGGAATACCATGTCATATACAAAATGACACGCACACCAGCATAAATGTGTATGCAAAAATATTTTTGTATTAACTTAAGGCTGACTAGCCAAGGAAAAGTACTTCAATATGTGTACAGAAACACTGACAAGGGATCCATATGGGTTAACAATGGTACATAGACATTACATCACATTTGCACAATAAGTAGTCACAGCAGCACATATGAAAAACACAGACATGGTAAATCCCTGATAAACAGAGGAGGAGGAATAGATAGGCCACAATTTAACATATAACAATGTTGTTTTGAGGCAACAGAGACTCTTGATCATGGGCACAAAAATCAAAATAGCAGTACAGCAGAGATGCATCTGAAGCATGTATGCAGAGCGGAGTAGCCTCAATATTCTTTGCACTTCAGTTATCCTTTAATGCAACAGCAATAATATTTCTAAAGGATTGGTGACCCAATAGGAAATTGTTTGCTAACTGAACACATTTGATTTTGAAATTTGATTCAGAATGACAAAATTGTAGTTTATGTCTCATACATAGGTAATTACACATATGCACGGTTAGTCTTGCTTTGATATAAGATCTTTTAATATAAGTTAACCTTTAAAAAAAATAACATCTGCACAATAAAATCTAGCTCTTGTGCTATGCAATTTATCTAGTCTATGTTGAATATAAGTACGTATAGTGAATGTTTAATTGTTGTATGTAATGTTGTTGCATCCATTCTCCAGATATCTCTTTTATCAGTCCTTGATTTCCAAGAAGCCATTTAGATGAAAATAATTGTTTGTTCCACTCTTCTCTGTCCTTATATAACCCAGAAATTATTCCATAATCTGTTCATGAGTGTATCATGTTCTGGGACAACAAGTCCTATGTTTTTTGTTTTTTTTTATGTCTAAGTGTTCTCTTATAAAAAAGAAGAAAAGAGAATTGCCTAGCCATTTTACAAAAAAGTACATTATATAACAATTTATTTCTGTTATATTTTACTATTCTAATTTTAAGTGTCCCCACTACTTTGGTAGTGGTTAATTAGAATGAGGAAGAAAATGTACTAAATATGTTTTGTTTTGGTCTTCTAATAGAACCATGGCCATTTGTTACGTGCCACCTTGACAAATGGATTACAGAGTCTACTCTTAGCCTCGTTAGTAGTTTATCAGCTTTATAGTGAGAACAAGTTTATTTTAATCTATCTTATGTAATACTGTTATCCAAGATAAGAAAGAAAAGTGAAACGTCAATAATGCAGCAACAAAGTCTAAAAATAATAATAATAAAAAACATAAATGTGTAACGAAATTAGTTACTGTAGGGAACTGCACATCATTGCTCATGCTAAATGTTTAAATTAAATAGTAAAGTATTTAGCTCAGCTCTACAAGTGTCTATTAATGGCTTATGTATTATCACTATTGCCGGTATTAATAAATATGCTGAATTTCTCTTTAAAGCTGAAATCCAGATATGCCTGTTGTTACAGTTATTTAAAAAATCTCAGAAATGAATTGAGTTGTTACATTGCATTTCAGTATTATTATTTTTTGGGTTTTTATTTTTTGGCATAGAGGTACTAGCTGTAATACTAGTAAAGTAACCCTGTATTAAGAGAGATATGAAGGATGCCAGACTTATTTCTTTTTCAACAATGCAAATTGCCTGCCTGTCCTGCTCATATTCTGATGCTAAAAATTGAATCCACTGATCCAAAATGAGTATGCAGATCATGTGCTCTGGCTAAGACCTAATCACAGTGGCTGCATGCTTCAGGTGTGTGATTTCTACACTGCTAAGCTAAAAAGATCAGAATGACAGTCAGGCAACTGGCGCTGTTTAAATTAGCTCTCTCTACAGGGTCTCTTTAAACCCAGACTAGCATACCCTAACCCAAACTTTTACATGTAGCCTAGCAGCAGTTAGCTAGCTAAGCTATAGTTAAACCATACAGACAATTGTTAAAGTTTAATTATCTGCTCCTCCAACACATGCATGAGTTAAGTTGTCAAGATTTGCAGAAACACATAGGCCTCAATTCATCAAGACTTATCGAATTGGTTAATGACAGTTCGGTAAAATACCAAATTCGTTAAGTTTATTTCAGGATTCATCAAATTTATCTACAGCTGTTAGCAGTGATGCTCGGATACCCCTTTTTATTATTCGAGTTTGGTCAAATTCGAATAGTAAATTATTCGAATTCAGTCGAATATTCGAGTCGAATATTTTTTACTATTCGATTCCACCTCGGACTTCGAGCTCACTATTCGAGTCGGTGTTCGAGCTCATTATTCGAGCTGACTATTCGAATTGGCCTTAAATAGCTTCCAACACTTGTTTTGCGGGTGAATGATGCAAAAAACATCTTTTTTTCCAAGTAACAACAGCAAGTGATTATGTGGGGATGTTCCTTTAAAAAAAAAAAGGTGGAAAGAGAAGAGAAGTTGTGTCCAAAATTCTGTTCAGTAGTGTATATACTTCTTCTTCTTCTTCTTCTTCTTTATCTTCTATATCTTCTTCTTATTCTTCTATATCTTCTTCTTCTTCTTCTTCATCTTCTTCTTCTTCTTCTTCTATATCTTCTTCTTCTATATCTTCTTCTTCTTCTATATCTTCTTCTTCTATATCTTCTTCTTCTATATCGTCGTCTTCTTCTTCTTCTTCTTCATCTTCTTCTTCATCTTCTTCTTCATCTTCTTCATCATCTTCTTCTTCATCATCTTCTTCTCCTTCATCATCTTCTTCATCTTCTTCATCTTCTTCATCTTCTTTTTCATCTTCTTTTTCTTCATCTTCTTCTTCTTCTCCTTCTTCTTCTTCTTTTTCTATATCTTCTTCTTCTTCTATATCGTCTTCTTCTTCTTCACTTATTTCTCTTTTATATATTTTTTTTTAAAGAAATGCAGCTTTTTTTGAGCGTAATAAATAGCTGGTGGCGCACGCATGTTGGAAGCGCCATTGTATGTGCTCCCTGGCAGTGGAAACACACAGACAGCAGGAGGTAAATTCAGCAGCAGCAGCAGGAGGAGGAGGATGATTGTGTGGCAGCAGGCAGTCAATGAGGCAGGCAGCGAGACATAATAGGCTGTGTGGTACCTAGCGGTGGTACCAGGCCATAAACACACAGCATGAGGTTCCAGACAGCGGTCGTGAAGCCCACATCATGTCCAATACACAACTGGGACAACACAGTTTTCAACCCGGACACCTCTAAAAATAATATCACAAAGTATTAATAAAAAGTATATATATTTTTTTGTTTTTTTAAAGAAATGCAGCTATTTTTGAGCGTAACAAATAGCTGGTGGCGCATGGTGGAAGCGCCATTGTATGTGCTCCCTGGCAGTGGAAACACACAGACAGCAGGAGGTAAATTCAGCAGCAGGAGGAGGAGGATGAGTGTGTGGCAGCAGGCAGTCAATGAGGCAGGCAGCGTGACATATAGCCCTGGTACCTAGCGGTGATACCAGGGCTGTAAATAAACACAACAGCAGGTCCCAGACAGCGGTCGTGCAGCCCATTGTGTCCAATACACAACTGGGACAACACAGTTTTCAACCCGGGCACCTCAGAAAAATTAAACCTTTTTTTTAATGGTTTTTTTGTTTTGTTTTCACAGCAAATTACACAGATATAGCTATTGTTTGACGTAATAGCTGGTGGCAGAGTGGCAGCAGAAGGTAATTCTGTGTACCCTGGCAATGGGAAACACAGACAGACAGCAGCAGCAGCAGGAGGAATGGAGGAGTAATGAGAGTAGCTATTGTTGGACGTAATAGCTGGTGGCAGAGTGGCAGCAGAAGGTAAATCTGTGTACCCTGGCAGTGGGAAACACAGACAGACAGCAGCAGCAGCAGGAGGAATGGAGGAGTAGTGTGAGTGTGGCAGCAGGCAGGCAGCGTGACATAATAGCCCTGGTACCTAGCGGTGATACCACGGCTGTAAATAAACACAACAGGAGGTCCCAGACAGCGGTCATGCAGCCCACATCGTGTCCAATACACAACTGGGACAACACAGTTTTCAACCCGGGCACCTCAGAAAAATTAAACCTTTTTTTTTTTTTTTTTATGGTTTTTTTGTTTTGTTTTCACAGCAAATTACACAGATATAGCTATTGTTTGACGTAATAGCTGGTGGCAGAGTGGCAGCAGAAGGTAATTCTGTGTACCCTGGCAGTGGGAAACACAGACAGACAGCAGCAGCAGCAGGAGGAATGGAGGAGTAATGAGAGTAGCTATTGTTGGACGTAATAGCTTTTGGCAGAGTGGCAGCAGAAGGTAAATCTGTGTACCCTGGCAGTGGGAAACACAGACAGACAGCAGCAGCAGCAGCAGGAGGAATGGAGAAGTAGTGTGAGTGTGGCAGCAGGTAGGTAGGCAGCGTGACATAATAGCCCTGGTACCTAGCGTTGATACCAGGGCTGTAAATAAACACAACAGGAGGTCCCAGACAGCGGTCGTGCAGCCCACATCGTGTCCAATACACAACTGGGACAACACAGTTTTCAACCCGGGCCCCTCAGAAAAATTAAACCTTTTTTTTTTTAATGGTTTACTTTTTTTTTTTTTTTACAGCAAATTACACAGATATAGCTATTGTTTGACGTAATAGCTGGTGGCAGAGTGGCAGCAGAAGGTAAAATCTGTGTACCCTTGGCAGTGGGAAACACAGACAGACAGCAGCAGCAGCAGCAGGAGGAATGGAGGAGTAGTGTGAGTGTGGCAGCAGGTAGGTAGGCAGCGTGACATAATAGCCCTGGTACCTAGCGTTGATACCAGGGCTGTAAATAAACACAACAGGAGGTCCTAGACAGCGGTCATGCAGCCCACATCGTGTCCAATACACAACTGGGACAACACAGTTTTCAACCCGGGCACCTCAGAAAAATTAAACCTTTTTTTTTTTTTAAAGGTAAATACAGGCAGCAGGGGCAGCTGTTGTTTGACGTAATAGCTGGTGGCAGAGCGGCAGCAGAAGGTAAATCTGTGTACCCTGGCAGTGGGAAACACAGACAGACAGACAGCAGAAGGGCAGTACACAGCAGCCCACTGTAGATGTAAAATGTGTGGCTGCAGGCGACATAATAGTCAAAGTGAACCAGGCTGGCTTAGTGAGCAGGAACCAGGAGGTGGTAAAGGGTGGTAAGGCACATTAACGATGGTTCTTCCGGCAGCCAGTTCATGTCCCCCTCTCGCCAACAACAGGGGTCAGGAACTCGGCTTCCACCCACGCCTGGTTCATCTTGAGAAACGTCAGTCTGTCCACAGACTTGTGAGACAGACGTGAGCGTTTCTCGGTGACCACTCCACCAGCTGCACTGAAGCAGCGCTCGAACAGCACGCTGGAAGGGGGGCAGGACAGCACTTCCAGGGCGTACTGCGCCAGCTCGCTCCAGATCTCCAGGCGCTTGACCCAATACTCCATGGGATCAACAGGGGCATCGCTGTCAAGCCCGCTGTAGGACCCCATGTAGTCAGCCACCATGCGGGTCAGGCGCTGGCTGTGACCGGAGGAGGATGCTGCTGCATGCACCTCCTCTCTAGTCACTGCTGCCGGAGCCTCTACAGTCCTGTAGAGCTCGTTGCTGAGAGACAGCAGGTCTGTGGGGCGCTTGCTGCTGGATGCAGGCACCTGCTGCTGCCTCTGTGCTGGCTGTGGCTGGACAGTGGGGGTGGAAGGCTGGGGGAAGGCTTCCTCCAAGCGCTCAACAAGGGCCTGCTGCAAGCTCCTTATTTGTTGCGCTGGCTCTCCTCCTGCAGGCGGCAGGAACTGGCTCAACTTCCCCTTGAGGCGTGGGTCCAACATCATGCTGATCCAGATGTCCTCCCTCTGCTTCATCTGGATCACCCTGGGGTCCTTGCGCAGGCACGTCAGCATGTGCGCTGCCATTGGGAAGAGGCGGGCCACGTGTGCTGGCACATCGACGGCAGTGCTGTCCTCATCCTCCTCCTCTGCCTCCTCAGCCTCATCCTCTCTCCACCCCCGCACCAACTCAGCTGCGTTGTGCTGATCCCCCTCATCAGCAGCAAGGTCAGGGACCTCCACCAAGTCCTCCTCCTCCTCCCCCTCAGAGGTGGACTGTGCAGCTGCTTGCCGCTCCTGCTGGTCCAAGGCTGCCGCTCCCTGTTCCAGCAAAGCATCGAGGGCCCTGTTCAGCAGACAAACCAGGGGCACCCACTCGCAGACCATAGCATGGTCCCTGCTCACCATGTTAGTGGCCTGCAGAAAGGGAGCCAGCACTAAGCACACCTGCTGCATGTGCCTCCAGTCGTCATCGGGGACGATGGATGGGATGTTGCTGGCCTTGTCCCTTTTCTGAGCGGCGGAAACAGTGGCCAGGGCAAGGTACTGTTTGACAGCGTGCTTCTGTTCAACCAGACGCTCCAACATCGCCAGGGTGGAGTTCCAGCGAGGTGGAACGTCAAGGATCAGCCGATGGCGTGGCAGCTCCAGCTCCTTTTGCACATCTTCCAGGCTCGCACAGGCTGCAGCCGAGCGCCGGAAGTGACGCACAACGTTCCTTGCCGTTTCCAGCAGTTCGCCCATCCCCTGGTAGGTGCACAAGAACTTCAGGTTCAGCACGTGGGCAAGACAGGGGATGTGGGTCAGGTTTCCCCTGTCAATTGCGGCAACCAGATTGGCCCCATTGTCGACCACCACCTCTCCGACTCTGAGGCCTCTGGGGGTCAGCCAAATCCTCTCCTGCTCCTAGAGTTTGGCCAACACATGGGTTGCCGTCAGTTTGGTCTTCCCAAGGCTGACCAACTGCAGCAGCGCTTGGCAGTGGTGGGCCTTTACGCTGCTGCTGAGGCGGGGGGTTTGGCCAGGTGTGCCGGAGGATGGCAGAGGATCGGAGGAACCTGCTGCAGTTCCCCTGACCCTGCGGGGTGGCACCACCCACTGTGTTGCTGCTGCTGCTGTGCCCGCTGCTGCTCTCCCATCCTCACCCCCTTCCACCAAGCTGACCCAGTGGACAGTGAAGGACAGGTAGAGGCCTGTCCCGAAGCGGCTGCTCCAGGAGTCCATGGTGACGTGGACCCTTTTACCAACCGCGTGCTCCAGCCCTCGCTCCACATTGGCCATCACAAAGCGGTGCAGTGCAGGAATGGCCTTGCGGGCAAAGAAGTGTCTGCTGGGGAGCTGCCAGTCTGGGGCTGCACAAGCAAGAAGCGCACGCATGTCGCTACCCTCCTGCACGAGCGTGTACGGCAGGAGTTGGGAGCACATGGCCCGTGCCAGCAAGCCGTTCAGCTGCCACACGCGACGGCTGCTGGGAGGAAGAGCCCTAACCACCCCCTGGAAGGACTCGCTCAAAAGGCTCTGGCGTGGCCTTTTGCTAGCATGGGAATCAGCGGACACAGCAGAAGAGGCCACTGAGGACTGGCTGCCAGAACAGGCCTCAGTGTCGGCGGCAGGAGTTGCAGAGGGGGGGAGGAGCAGTGCGTTTCCGCACTCCTGCTGGTGCTGCTGGAGGAGCAGGAGGGCGGGTGGCTGCTGTTGCTGCTGCTGCTGCTGAAGGCTGTGCAGTGATGGGTGTGGTGCCACTGCCAGCACCAGATGCCTTCAGCCTCTGGAACTCCTCATGCTGGTGGAAATGTTTAGCAGCAAGGTGGTTGATGAGCGAGCTGGTGCTGAACTTTAAGGGGTCTGCACCTCGGTTCAACTTCCGCTGACAGTGGTTGCAAGTGGCGTACTTGGTGTACACTGTGGGCATTGTGAAAAATCGCCAGATTGGTGACAAGAACAACCCCCTACGGCCTGGAGCCGCTGCTGCCTGTCTCCCTGTGGTGGTTGGGCGGGGGGGGGGGCTTGGGTGCGGCTGGTGGTGGTACTGGCAGATGCTGCTGCTGCTGCTGCTGAGCCTGAGACACCAGCAGGCTGTGGGACCTGCCTACTGCTGCCAATGATTGCAATGATGCGCCTCCTTGCAAGGCCCACAAGCGCATCCTCCTCCTCCTCAGAGCTGCTGACGACGACATCCCCAGGAGCTGGTGGCACCCAGTCTTTGTCTGTCACCGTGTCATCATCATCCTCCCCCTCCTGAAACATGTCCTGCTGGGATGATGACCCCCCAAACTCCTCTCCTGATGCATGGATGGGCTGCTTGACTGTCGCCACAGTCTTGCTGTCCAATCCCTCATCCCCCAAAGTGCCCATCAGCATCTCCTCCTCCAAATCGCCAACAACAGCAGACAATACCCTGATGGTGCCTGGGGTAAAAATACTGCTGAGTGACAGGTCGCCAACTTGTGACGGTGAACTGGCCTCCTCCCCAGGCCCTGCTGGGCGGCTGCTGCGCACATGGGTGGTGGTGGTGGTGAGGGTGGAGGCCTCGGATGCAGAGCTGATGGCGGGCTGCTCATCCTCCGTCATCAGTTGCACCACAGTGGCTGCATCCTTTTCCTCAATGGGACGTTTCCGACCCGGCTGGAGGAAAATAGGAGCAGGCACTACACGCTGCTGCTGCTGCTGTGTCTCTGCAGCGTGAGTTGCAGATGCTCCTGCTGGGCGGCACCCAAGGTGTCCACGGCCAGTGGCTAGAGGCGGAATGTTAGCCACTGACGCAGCTACTGCTGCTGCGGAACTGTGCATGGTGGCGCGGCCGCGGCTTGCCACAATGCTGCTCCCTCTCCTCCTGATTCCCTTGCTGCCCTTCCCCTTGCCCAAACCGCGCTGGCTGCCACTTCCAGACATCTTTGATGTTTTGGGCGTAAGCAATAAAGGGCGGGTGAAAAAGTGGGGTACTTTAATGGAGTGGGTTGGTGGGTGAGGTGACACTAATCACTAAGTGATTACTAGTACAGTACTAATACAAAATACAATAATTCAGTAATCAGTAAGTGTGAACAGTGAACAGTGAGTGTGTCCCCTAGTACACTAACTAGAAAATACAATAATCAGTAGTAATCAGATTCAGTAGAAGGAAATAGAGTGTGTGTAGTACACTACAGACAGTGCACGCACACACACACGCAGGAGCTAGCCTATGAACAGTGACTGAGTGTCCCTAGTACAGTAAGTAGTAACAGTAAGTACAACTAGAAATTACAATAATCAGTAGTAATCAGAAGGAAATTGAGTGTGTGTACTGTACAGACAGTGCATGCACGCACACACGCAGGAGCTAGCCTATGAACAGTGACTGAGTGTCCCTAGTACAGTAAGTACAACTAGAAATTACAATAATCAGTAGTAATCAGAAGGAAATAGAGTGTGTGTACTGTACAGACAGTGCACGCACACACGCAGGAGCTATGAACGAACAAACAGTGACAGTGAGTGTCCTAGTACAGTTACAGTATACTACAAAATACAATCACTCAGTAGTAAAGGACAGCAGAAACACTGGTATAGATGAGAAATAAACTAACAGAGGACAGGAGGACAGCTGTGCCCACACAGGCAAGGCCTTGTGGCCTAAAGCTGTGTAAGCTTGCCTGCAGCAGCTGGCTGTCTCTATGTAACACACAAGCTACTAACTAAAATACAATGTCTATCTAACTAACGACAATATAGGTGTATATAGGAGGTGTATGTGAGCAAAAACGCTAGGTGATTGACCACAATAAAGCTCTTGCTAAGCCAAAGCACAAAGGAGCAGATCTCTCTCTGTACAAAGTCAGGCAAGGACGGAAAAACCTAAAATGGCGGCCGCTATTTATAGGGTAGGGGCTGGCCAGGGTCCCCCTCTGTGATTGGCTGCTGTCAGAGGGCCTGGGAGCCCTCTGATTGGCTCTAAGGACATCAATCTGGGCTATGACGCTATTTGAGCTCGGTATTCGAGCTCGAATAGCGCTGTTTGCTCGAATAGCGCGAATAGTGAATGGGCTATTCGAATAGCTGCAGCTTTTCGAGCTCGGTATTCGAGCTCGAATAGCTGAAAAAGAGTTCGAATATTCGAGCTACTCGAATATTCGAGCTCTGCTGAGCACCACTGGCTGTTAGCGAGCATTCGGTAATAATTTGTTAATCATTCGTTAGTGATGCGTTAAAACGGAAGAAAGTGCAATTCATGAAAATTAAAGTGGGCGTGGTTTAGAGTTACATTTAGGATTAGTTATCTCCGTCTCTGCTCTGTCGTTATTCCTGTCAGATCATTGCTGACAGAGAAGATGGAGCCATTTGAAGTGGTTATTTATCAGCTGAGAGTGATTCAAAGGTGCAGAAGGGCAAGAATAAGGTCTAGAACCATATCAATTTGCAAGAGAATAGATTTATAGACATCTGCATTTCTCTTAAATCATCTTGTAAGAGAACACAGGCAGTGCCAGGGTTAACTAATTTGCTAGCTGCACTATATTATATATAAGGCTCCTATCAAGCTGTAGCTGGTGAAATTGTGGGACCTTGCTGTGAGGACCTGTTCAAATCGATGGAAATTGTGGGATTGTCCCAAGCCACTTCCAGAATCCTGGTCCAGGTGTTAAGCCCTATTCAGAATGTTGCTACGTAGTGTTCAAAGGACTGTCTTTTTACCCACAATTCCATGGGAATTTTATGGCCTTGTGTTAAATTACAGCTGGAAAATGGAAATATCGACACGTTACCGAATGTTTACCGAATTGTTATCGATATTTAACCGCATTCACACCGAATGTGAAAAAACCTTGATGAATACAACTAGAAATCGATAAACTTCGAATTCGGTAATTTAACAAACTGGAAAAAGTTATCTCAAAGACAATGATGAATCGAGGCCATAATCCCTACATATTTTTTTATTTGCAGATTCTGTCTTGTGACCTTTGTGTATGTTTGCAAAAGGCAGATCATTTCACTGGAAGTATTTTGATTACATTCCACAGGCTTGTGTGCTGCTTTTCTATTCAATCTATCCAGGGGCTACAAAATCTACAAAAGCTGTAGATTTATTGCAAAGAAAATACTATAGGACCAGTAAGCAGCACCATTCAGTTAATAATTGCAGAATTAAAATAAACCAGTAACATGTTATTAGATTTCCCCCTGGCCATATAGAAAGTTGCATAGCCTTATTTCTGTGACTGGAGATTTGAACTGCCCCATACCTCCATTTTTCAGTAGGCCAGACCGGGCCAGCTTGACTAAGCTGTTCTGGCTGCCTTCTCACTTTTCTTTTTTTCCTGGCAGCTGCTTCTAGCCCCTTCTTTTCTCCTCCATGTCCCCTGATGTATATGCATTCAGACCATGCTGTTGCTTTATGGGTTTGTATGATAATTTAATCACAAGTGACACATAAAGGAACAGTCTGATCTACCAGACTGTCCAATCACTTCTTCCCTGACCTCTGCTCCAGTTCAAGGTCAGGTGAGCAAGGTGCATGGGAGGAGAGGGCAAACCATGCACACTGTGGCATACCTACCATAGGGCTGCAGGTGCTCACAACACCGGATGTAGCCATGGCTAGGGGTGTACTTCCACTGTGTACTTCCACCTGGGACATTTTCTCATAGTTTGAGCAACATTCTAGAAAATAGCAGCAGGCAGTGCAGGGGACTGTACTACTTCCTGTACTAGATGTAGCAGTCCTCCCCCTTCCTGTCCCATGGGCAATGTGTCTCCTCTCCCTCTACACACATCCTGCAGTGAATGAATGGGCAGAGCAGCAGGGTGAGTAGAGAGAAAAATTGCTGTACTGCAGCTGGGACATTAGCAGGGAGAGGTGGCTGGATGTGTTTAGTGCTTCAGAAGTTGCCTTTCATTAGTAGTCATGTGCACTGGCTGCTGTATTACCAGAGTGCCAGAGTACCAGAGTGCCCTGGACTATCTGTCTGTAAATAATCAGCACCGGGTGTCAAAATCCCTAGGTATGTCACTGCATGCACATCATCTCTGATCAGTAGGTTGCCAGTGTTCAGAGGTCAAGGATGGATAGCAGCTTCCAAAGCAGCTGCAGCCCAGTTAAAGGGTGCAGAGCATTGAAGAAAATAATTTTGCTGCTAGGTATGCATTGTAAACATGTTCACTTTGAAACTTCCACTTTGAGAATTTCACTTTAACCCTCACTTTGATAAACTTCACTGCTAACAATGACAATTGACCCCAACACTAACTTTCACTGTTAAAGTGATACATAATGTTAATGTCATTTGAATTATTGCTAGCTCTAACCTGAGATGACCCTAAACCTAGCTTTAACATTGTTCAAGCTCTCATTCTATCCTCCTGCCTACCCTAGCCACTCTTCAGGGTGTCCCTCCAATCTAGTGTCTGATGTCCACTTCAACCAACCAATTTCATAATATAATTTTTGCCAAGGGCATTGTGAAGGCTAATTCTATGTGACCATTACTCGGAGCTGTAGATCAGCAGACCTTGATGTCCTACACTTTGTACACCATTTTTATACAGTTAATTTATTTTGCATCTTACTGCTTCATGCATGGATTGTACTGTGTTGTTTTTAAGAAACTTGATTAAATCAAGTGAATTTCATGCACTATTACCAGTGCATCTGTGCACTCTTTTCTGATCCACATTTTGTGAAATCACTGATGAAAATCTTCTCTATGTAAACAATTGTTAAGTCAGTCATTTCTACACAGGCTCCCTTAGGACCTTTTATAACTTGAAGGTCACATCATCTGGTAAGTTTGACCCCTAGTGTGGGGTGCGGTGACAGTTTTACTATAGGATAGTACCCTTTCTATAGATAGATTTTTAGGTAGAGGCCTAAAGAACAGTGTTCTCCTTTGGCATTTGGGAATCGCAATGTTTGACCATTTCTATCTATAAATAACATTTTTGTGTTGTACATGTGCACTGCTCCTCCCTCTTTCCTTCTCCATTGTCAAAAACTTAAATGACAACTGTAACAAGAGGGTTATGGAGGCTGCCATATTGATTTCCTTTTAAGCAATACCAGTTGCCTGGCTATCCTGCTGATCCTCTGACTATAGTACCTTTACCCACAGCCCCTGAACAAGCATGCAGCAGATCAGGTGTTTCTGACATTATTGCCAGATCTGACAAGATTAGCTGTATGCTTGTTTCTGGTGTGATTCGGACTCTGCTGCAGACAAATAGATCAGCAGGGCTGCCAGGCAACTGTTATAGTTTAAAAGGAAATAAATAGGGCAGCATCGATATTCTTCACACTTCAGTTGTCCTTTAAATTATTTTCTGACTGAAAATGTGTGTATTCCTTATGATTTCAGTAGACAAAACAGCTTGAAGGACGTTGGATCATTCCTATACATCCAACTACTAGCTAATATGTATGACAAGCTTACACTACAGAAGTCCATTTTTGTGTTTTACTTACCTGTAGTCAGTTATGCCTTATTTAGATATGGGTGATTACTTGCACATTGTCACTACTTTGCATTGCTTTATTGAGTACGTAAATTTAGCTCAGTGTTATATTGGACAGCTGTCTGTATTTCTTGCAATATGTGCAAAGCATAGCTTTCATCTTTACTTTGAAACAGATACTAAAATAGTTGGATGCACTTTGAGTTTAACATATTTAAAATGAGTCACCATCTAACTCTGACGTTAGCAAGGTTTTGTTTCACTGCTGATTCCTTTTTTCTCACAAACTGTTGGCAGTTTTCCATTTTTTCAACAAAAGATTCCAAGAGAGAGCACAAATGACTAAGGATATTCGAATAGCGCATATCACAGAGACGCTGTCACCATTTTATTTAGTGCATTTTTTAAGCCATGATATGTAAAACATTATTGGGAAATAAAAATAAAGTCATGAAGTAAAGGAAATATATAAGAAAAAAAATGCTGAGACACATTTCTTTGCTGCTTTTCAATGAATATGAAGGCAGCATGGTGGCTAAATGCAGTGCTATGGCCCCAGGTTCAATACTTGTTTAGATATGATCACTTGATTTCACAAGGCTATTACCGAAGTACAGAGGAAGTTCAAGGAGAATTTATCATAACTGTTAACTTAAATTTGGCCCGCATAGGCCAGTAACAGGGCAAGTTTAGGGAATATTTGGGGAGTACAGTACATATGCATTTGCTGCCCAGTGAGTTATGTGCAGGGTGAGCTGAATGACTCACCCTGCTGCTGCTGAAATTCTGGACGACGCTAAATACTATTACCCCTACAAGTCATAGCAACTTTAAGGGAGAAGTAATTCAGGGTTTGGCTGTTACCGGCAACCTAATTACACTGTATATCTTGCTGTGCCCCTATAGATGTAATAACATTACATCTATGGCAGCCGCCGGTAAGGCGCAGCACGGTAGTGAGTGTGCACCCAAATTACCTGCTTCATTATTTTGTTGCCTGCAGCAATCACAAAGATCCCAGTATTTCCCTGCCCTCTGGATGCTATTGTGATGCTATTAGCAGTTTGTACAGTACGTGGGTGAGCCTTTAGAGAAAAGCAAAGGTACTGTTTTGCTGCCTCATTGCCAGCTAAGCCACTTATTGGCCACATATTCCCCGTCAAAAATTCCTGCCATTAGGAATGAGTAGAAAAATGTATGTGTAGTGCCTTACTTACCTGTGATGTGGAATCCATGTTAGCAAAGGAAAGTCATTAGCTGCTGATCAGGTAACTGGCAGCTAAAATGTTAACACAATTTACCAACTACTGTAATTGGCTAGCAGCTAATTGCTTTCATTTGATTGCAGATGCATGTACCATTCATAACAAGAGATTTTTCCTAAATAAAATACCAGGTGCTCATGTGTATATTTAAAAACAGGGGCGTTGCTGGCCCCAAAGATCAGTGGCACATGCCATCGGTCTTTTCAGCGGTGCCCCGAATGTCCCCTAAACAGTGGCAGGCAGTGGGCGGCAGTACTCACCTCTGTCTGCTTGGTTTCCACATTCCACAGTATGTTCCGTATTTCCCACACAAGGCCTGTTATATTCTACCACATAACAGCAGGCTGTTTTATAGTCCACAGTTGCTGGAACATTTAGACCCTTTCACACTTTTAACATGCCGTTGTGATACGAATGCTCTTCAATTGCACCTCAATGGCCACCATACAGTGAGGCATAGTTTATAATTAAAGTATTCCTAATTTCTGGGCTAAATGCGCATGATACACTGCAACTCTTGCATCATCCTGACAGGACACACAGCACCACAATCAGTGTGACAGCCCCTTTGGACTATCACTATTTCTGTGATGGGATGCCATGCTTTTGTGCAATGCAAGGCGAGGCAATACATTAAGTGTGAAAGGGGCCTTGTTGTATCCCTACTTTTAGATCTCTGAAGATGTCATAGTAAATCAATACTCATGCACTATAGCCCTTAAAATCTACAGGAAATTCCGGGAAATATTTTCAATTGTAAAAAAGAATTACAATTTCACAGATATTCTAATTGTTTCCTACATTGGGGAAAAAAATTCATTGCTACTTGTGTCCTCAACTAGAAATATGTCACTTTCTTTTTGCTCTTAGTGACTGTGCAATCAGGTTGGTAATGCTAAACTATAACTCCAAATAAAACCTCAGCCTATTCACTATATCCAAAACGAAGGTAAAAAAAAAAAAAAAACTAAAGTTGAGTCACACTTTAATTTCATACTGGAATGTGTTCAAGGCTTTTTCCAGCACATAACTAGCTGCAAGACACACAGCCAGCAGTTCAAGGGCATTGATATTGGGTGTAACAAGACAAAATGTAAATTTGTGTGAGATGCACCTGGGTTGTTGCAGCATCTGTGACATAGGTAAAGATCATTTGGAGAACTTGTGGCTGGTGCTATTTTTACTCAATCAGCGTGAAAAGCTATTAGCCTCAAAAATGGAGGTCACTAAAACAGATGGATGGACTTGCAGTAATTTGACTGTAACACTGCTCAAAGTGTATTATAATATGCACGTACCCTCCCATGATGTCATTTCTTTCCTGTTCAGTGTTTTGGTTGACATAAAGTACACTGGGTCAAGAAAGTGGAGTGTCCTAATTAATCACTTTCAGGATTTGATTGTTTTGGCAGCTCAAAAATTATCCCTTTGAAATTAATATAGAAGAAAAAGGAAAGTAATTCATCCTCACTTTCATTATGTAAAAGAAAGGAAAAACACAATCGAGAGCCCCCAATAGTGTATTATAGATGATAAAGGAATGACAAGGTAGCAGCAAATAGAAATATGCTCACAAGTATGGGTTGCCGGTTTCAGGCAAACACTTAAAGCACTTATGGGGATATTAGGCCTGTCCCCACTCAGGCTTAAAAGTCGCTCTCTGTAGAAGGAAAGAAGGGGTATTCACCCAGGTGGATAACAATAATTGCAATGGAAACAGAGGCGCCAGCAGAGTAAAAATTGATTATAGGTAAAAACTAGGGGTGGGACGACGAATCCGGCGAATCCACGAATCCCTCGAATATTAGGAAATATTCGAGATTCGTGGATTCGAATCCCGATGCCATTTTCCACTATACGAATCCGCCGAATCCCGACGCCGCATCGCCGCGCATCCGCCGCTCGCACTCGTCCTCCTCCGACCTCCTCCGACCCCCCAGCGCCTCCTCCGCTCGCCCCCCCCCCCTGCCCGCATCCACTCACCTATCCATAGCGGAGCGCAGAGCGGCAGACCTCTCGCCGACTTCCTGGTTCCCCCTAGTGACCGGCTCTTACAATGACGTCATTAGTAAGAGCCGGTCCGGCCACTAGAGGGAACAGGGAAGTAATGAAGAGGTCTACCGCTCTGCGCTCCACGGGAAAGGTGAGTAGATTATGCAGGGGTGAGCGGAGGAGGCACGGGGGACGGAGGGGGCAGTGGGGGGGTTGGCGGGGGAGGGGGGTTCTATCTACCTACCTACCTACCTACCTACCGACCTAACACTATCCCTACCTACCTACAGGCCGCTATACCTACCTACCTACAGGCCCCTATACCTACCTAAAGGCCCCCTATACGCACCTACCTGCCTACCTAAAGGCCCCTATACCTACCTAAAGGCCCCTATAACTACCTAAAGGCCCCTATACCTACCTACCTAAAGGCCCCTATACCTACCTACCTACCTACCTAATGGCCCCTATACCTACCTACCTACAGGCCACTATACCTACCTACAGGCCTCAATACCTACCTACCTACCCACCTACCTACAGGCCCCCTATACATACCTACCTACCTAAAGGCACCTATACCTACCTACCTACCGGACACTATACCTACCTACAGGCAACTATACCTACCTACAGGCCACTATACCTACCTACCTACCTACCGGCCACTATCCTTACCTACCTACAGGCTGCTATACCTACCTACCTACCTACCTACAGGCTGCTATACCTACCTACCTACCTACCTACAGGCCGCTATATCCACCTACCTAAAGGCCCCTTATACCTACCTAAAGGCCCCCTATACGTACCTACCTACCTACCTAAAGGCCCCTATACCTACCTACCTAAAGGCCCCTATACCTACCTACAGGCCACTATACCTACCTACAGGCCTCAATACTTACCTACCTACCTACCTACAGGCCCCCTATACGTACCTACCTACCTAAAGGCACCTATACCTGCCTACCTACATACTTACCTATACTTAAGGCCCTATACCCTGCTACCTATACTGAAGGTCCCTTTACCTACCTACCTACCTAAAGGCCCCTATACCTACCTACCTACATACCTACCTATACTTAAGGCCCTATACCCTGCTACCTATACTGAAGGTCCCTTTACCTACCTACCTACACTGAAGGCACATGTACCTTACTACCTATACTGAAGGCCCCTATACCTACCTACCTACCTATACTGAAGGCACATATACCCTGCTACCTATACTGAAGGCACATATACCCTGCTACCTATACTGAAGGCCCCTATACCTAGTTACCTACCAATACTGAAGGCCCCTATACCTTGCTACCGATACTGAAGGCACATGTACCCTGCTACCGATACTGAAGGCCCATATACCCTGCTACCTATACTGAAGGCCCATATACCCTGCTACCTATACTGAAGGCCCATATACCCTGCTACCTATACTGAAGGCCCATATACCCTGCTACCTATACTGAAGGCCCATATACCCTGCTACCTATACTGAAGGCCCATATACCCTGCTACCTATACTGAAGGCCCATATACCCTGCTACCTATACTGAAGGCCCCTATACCTTGCTACCTATACTGAAAGCTACCAATATTGAAGGCACCCATACCTAGCTAGCTATACTGAAGGCACCTTTACCTCGCTACCTATGCCTGGGTACCTATACTGCGGGCAACTATACCACGGATCGCACAATTTTTATGTGCAGGATTCGTTAGATTCGGGATTCGAAAGGTTCGAGATATTCGAGAACCTTTTTAGATTCCGATCCGGATTCGGATTCGAGGAAATTGTGGATTCGTCCCATCCCTAGTAAAAACAGATAAATGTTGGGGGGCAAGGATGGACTTACATCCCCAAAACCAAACAAAGACAAAAGACAAAGACAAACACTTAAATAGCGCTTTTCTCCTGGCGGACTCAAAGCGCCAGAGCTGCAGCCACTAGGACGCGCATTTTAGGCAGTAGCAGTGTTAGGGAGACTTGCCTAAGGTCTCCTGCTTAATAGGTGCAGGCTTACTGAACAGGAAGAGCCGAGATTTGAACCCTGGTCTCCCATGTCAGAGGCAGAGCCCTGAAACAACCACTATGTATGCTTTAAACAGGATTTAATTTGTACTCCAGAACAAATGCAATGCGTTTCATGGGTCTCTAGTCCGCTTCCTTAGGCAATAATAAAGACAGGAGTAACTCAGAAGTTGTGTAGCCAAGTACAGCGCCACAGAGGTGAGAGAGGCTCCAGCCTCAGGGCGCAGTATAGGAGGGGGTGCACAACTTACTCAGAGAGAAATAAGAGAAATAAGAAAAGGGGATAACTAGATAACTAGAGATTAAGGTGTTGGGGGGGTTGGGGGCCCTGGGGTGCCTCTTACTCTAATAGTAATCAGTGTGTGATGGCTGGGGTGGGAGGGAAGGAGGGGCACACTTTGGCATCTAAGCCCTGCCTTTTTGTTTTTAGGGTCTAAAAGCTTATGAAAAAAATTACATGGCTTTTAGACCCTAAATCTGGAAATAATCATAACACCAGGGAGGTTAATCCCAAAAGGCCAAAATGTGCAAATTTATCCATATATTGCAATCTTTAGGAAATACATTCCATATCAAAATGTGACATATGTAGAACAATGGTTAACATCGAGGCGACAACAACTTGTTTCGGGAAAGACCCTTCATCAGGCCTCCATATGTATTGATTCAAATCTGTATCTCAATTGCACAACCACATAGACATAGACACACATAGACAATAAGCCAGGAAAAAGCCACTCAATCCATCTTTGACTAGAGAACCGCATACAGCAGAATACCTCTAGTCCAGGGCTTTTCAACCTGTGGTACGCATACCACCAGTGTACTTTGCTGTTGGCCAGGTGGTATGCACCAGGTTTGCCTGCCTGCAGCTTTTCCTGGCCCCATCCTGCCTCTTTAAAGTTCAGCTCCCTCCTTGCTGTGCTGCCCCTGTCATACTTCAGACCTCAGATCAGCGGAGAAGAGACCAGACATCACTGCCCACTTCCTGTATTTGATGTATACGCGCTGTCACTCTGCACCATTTGCCTGGCTGTCTCTTCACCGTGGCCGGGTTACCACTGATCTGAGGTCTGAACTATTCAACAAGGCAGCAAAGCAAGGAGCGAGCGAGGGGGAGCTGCATTTTTGTGGTGAGTCACCGCCCAGCTCTGAGGTGGCGGGGGGGGGGAGGGGGGGCTACCTATATTGAATCTCTGGATCCTAATGAGGCTTCCCCCTTCCTCCTCAGTAGAAGGGATCCAGCACTGGGACCCCCTGAAGAGCTCTTTGTAGTAATGCTCGCATGTGCAGTAGCGACTCTCCGCTCTGGTAGAAAAAGCCAAGCCCTATCGGATCCATCTACTGCGCAGGCATGCTGGTGAAACTTGAAAAACTTTAGCCAATTAAAGTGGTACAATTAGTGAGAAGGTTGAAAAGCCCTGCTCTAGTCAAAGATGGATTGAATGGCTTTTTCCTGGCCTAATGTTGTCCTGATGGTCTATGTGGTTGTGCAATTGAGATTCAGATTTGTATAAATACATATGGAGGCCTTATAAAGGGTCTTTCGCAAAAAAACAAGTCGACATTGTTGCCTCAATGTTAACCATTGTTCTACATATGTCACTTTTTGATATGGAATGTATTTCCTGAAGATTGCAATATATGGATTAATTTGCGCATTTTTGCCTTTTGGGATTAATGAAATGTTTTGTACTTTTTTGCATATAAACTTTCTAGAGTTTCGTTTTTTATACTATATCCTTATACTGGTATACATATAGACTTATACTTGAGTCAATAAAGAAATTCCAGCTTAAGAGAGTTGAATATTGGAGTCGACTTATACACGAGGTCAAATTGTATTTGAGTATATACGGGAGTCAGTGTTTGCCCATTGTAAAATATTTGCTCACCCTTAAAGGGGTTCTGGGCTAGTTAAAAAGTAAAAGAAGCTGACACTTACCTGGGGCTTCTATCAGCCCCCTGCAGCGGTGATGTCCCACGCCATCCTCTTCCGATCTGCCGTTCCCCGCCGCCGGCACCGGGCATTAGTCGTCTGACAACAGACGAATAATGCACGCTCCCATTCACGCCATCGGGAGCTTAATGTGCAGGTGCAGTATGAAGTTTTCTTGTACTGCGCCTGCGCAGTAAGCTATGATGACGCGTGCGGAAGCGAGAGCTTGGCCACGCAGCCGCATTGTAATCACTAGCGTGATTACACGGGAACCAACGGCGGGGAATGGTGCATCAGGAGAGGATGGCGCGGGTCATTACTGCTGCAGGGGGCTGATAGAAGCCCCAGGTAAGTGTCAGCTCATTTTACTTTTTTAATTACACAGAACTCCTTTAATTATCACAAATAATGACTTCTTTACTGCTGGTAAGCTTCATCTCTGCAGAATATTTGTTTGTTGTTTTGCTCCGAAGTAAGCAGAAATAGCACCTGTTTTCCCAGGGTGTTCTTGGGGAGAAGGCTGTGTGACGTCATAACCTTGGCTAATGTTGTTTTGGTGCTCTGTATGTCATTTTGGTGCTGTTTTTAGTTTGTTTTGTTATGTTATCCCGTTTCAATTAAATATGTATTCTTGAGTCATAGTTACTTGCACACTTGACACAATGCCCCCTGTCCAGTTAACTTTTCTCTGGAGTTTTTTCTCAAGAGATCATTTTTCACTTATAACCGAAATTACTTGTCAGCCTATAGCAATTGAGAAAGTACTAAAAAATAGATTTAAGACTAATATCAAACTTATTTTGAACATTTATTTTCTTGCCGAGGCTTAAAAGTAATTTATGGAGAATATAAAATCAAGAACCTCAAAAAGTGCGCTCCTCAACTCCTAATATCTGCTCTAAACGACTTGGATCGCTCCTGTGCTGAGTGTGTGTAGCACTCTCTCAATATAGTATATAGGGTAATTGACAGGGCGCTCTACAGTATACTTCAATTCCAATATAGACATGAAAAGCGCTTTACAATGTAGTAATGTCCATCAACATTGTATATGCTGTTTAAACATAGAAACATAAAAACATAAAAATTAAATAAAAAAAGGTAAAAAGAAAAAAGACAGTCCCACATATCTTCCTCCAGCTCTCTCAAGGATGAAGCTTTGCACTTTTCCTGACACATGTAATTACATATGCGCTCACCAGAGATGCCAGCTGCCCCTCTTAGGATCAGCCCAAGACACTTTTGGCCCAGCCAGCAACTCCTCGATATTCAGATATCCTTTCCTCTCACCTAATTGCTCCAATCATAAGAAAAAACTCCAATAGTGTAATACTGTATGGTAAGGGTCAGTAAATTCCACCAGTGCTCCCAGTTCACACAGCGGCACCCAGTGCTCCACCGCCAGAGATCAATAAAGCCTCTCACCGTATTGCCTGGCTGACCCAGCACAGACCAGCAGTAATCACTTTATAGATGACATCAACCTTGCTTCTTACAATGACATTTGTCCTAGGGCTCAAAGAGGGCCAAACATAGTGTAAAACCTTCTTTATTAAAAAAAACTTAAAAGTAGTGCACTCACAATATAGTACATTCAAATGCGCATATCAAATGTATCCATCGAGCTCGTTCAGCGTCCCTCGCTCCTTAGGCCACGCCCAACTAGTTTATGGAGAAAAAAATAAGTAAACGAGGACCAATGTGTAAGACCATTTTGCCCAGATATAGCTTTCTTCTCCTTGTAGCTGGGAAAGGAAAGTGAACAGCAATTTGGTTTAAAAAGAGCTGGTAAATTTAGTTTCAAAAACTGAATTTACCCTATTATTGGCACGATGCTTTAAAAGTCAGTAAGGCTGCTGTACCTGGAGCATAAATTACTGCCAGTTACCACAATTTAGTGCACCCTGCGTTGAGGTTTGATTCATTATGTAATTTACCAGAAGAGAAAGTAATGATAGCTACTAATAGTTATAAATTTATCAAAATTCTTTATTGAAAAAGTCTGAGGTACACAAGGTGTAAACACACTGGTGCTTTCACCCACGACTAATTAAAGAATACAACTTTGTCTTAATAGAAACACAATTTCTTCAGCCACACATGCTGGCTGATCACACAACCTGAGAATACATTTCCATGCAGGCTGACAGCCCCACAACAGCTCATTATAAGGAAAAGAATTTACAGAGCATTTGATCACCTGGACCTTAAATATATTTGATGGGTGCCTCTTTTTGCATATCATCTACTTTATAAGCTGTGAATAGCCAATTCAGTAATATTCCTTGCAAAAAGTCTCTAAGCTCTTTTAAAATACCACTCCCTTCTGACCAATTAAGGCTACGTTCAGAGCTGTGCTGCATAAAGGTCGCATTCTAATGTGGCTTGCTGCACTGCAATGCACTACCTATGTGACGTTCACAGTGTGGCAGGTATAACGGCACACGGCATCATAACACATACCATGTATTACTGAAAAATGCACGCATTAACAGTAACAGTAAAGCATACTTTTCATTGACTGTGTACATCACTGTATATGACACAACCCATGGAAGACGTGCGGCACCACCTCTCGGTACCACTTTCCTGATCAATTGCATTCCGGCTGTCATAGGGAGCACAATGCAACACCCGCTGTGAACATCACTATGAACATAGCTTAATCCTGTTAACTAGAGTTCTATATGATGAATAGAGATGGCCCGAATGGTTCGCCTGGCGTGTAGTCCGCGTTGATTTCAGCTATCCGTGTCCGGTGCGGGTAACGAACACATGGCACATTCGACCCGCTCCCTATACCTCGTCATTGGGCTAAACTTTGACCCTCTGCATCACAGTCAGCGCAGCAGACACATGGCAGACACATGGCAGCCAATCAGGCTGAACTCCCTCCTGGACCCCCGCCCCTCCTTGCATCGGCCATTTGCCGTCTGCTGCTGCTGTTTTAGTGAGAGCAGGGAGAGACATAGGGAGATAGGGAAAACGTTAGTTAAGCTGTTAGCTTGCTCCTCGCTGAAATTTGTTGCTTAAAGCCAATAGGTACCACTGTAAAAATAAAAAAGTCAGATACTCACCTAAAGAGAGGGAAGGCTCGGTCCTAATGAGCCTTCCCTCTCCTCTCCCGGTGCCCTTGGTGCTGCGCTGGCTCCCCCGTTCGTGTCCGCCGCCGCAGGGACTTTGGAGGTCTTCGGGAGCACTCGGGCGTCTGAAGACGGGCCGTTCCATACTACGCACGCGCGAATGCGTCATAGAGGGTGCGCGCGCATGCGTAGTATGGAGCGGCCCGTCTTCGGGAGCCCGAGTGCCCCCAAAGGCTTCCGAAACATCCCTTCGGCAGCGGAAGTGGCAGGATTTGACCGAACTGGTCGAATACTGCTACGGGGGATCCTGCGCGAGTACGGGCACCGGGAGAGGAGAGGGAAGGCTCATTAGGACGTAGGATGTATGTGTGTATCACTGACACGCATAAATACTGCCCTGTCGCAGCTGGGCCCTGCTGTACTCTGTGCCAGGCCCAGCACACTATATTATATCAGTGCATTTCTTACCACTCTATTTGTGTGATTTAACTTACTAAAGCATAGCTCTCCTTGTGGGTGACACTGCATAGATACAGCCCACAGACAGTTGCTGCCTGCTTGTATTTGTAGTCCTACTCCTACCACTGTGTCTACAATATAGAAAGTCACAGCAACAGGCACTACAATCGCTAGTGCGTTGCGGGTTAATGTTTTGCTGGAGGGACTGGGTACTAGATTGGGTATAAAAGTCACAAAAGGTGCGCGCTCAAACCCATAGAGGAGTACAAGACAATATGTGATCAAAAGGAGAAAGCAGCTTGGCACATGCAACTTCTTTGTGTATAAAAAGCAGCTTTATTCTCTCAGGCTGTAGCAATATAAACAATGCTTTATGCTTCCATAAAAGATTCCTACCCGATCTAGAGGCTGTGGGGTGAGGTGGGAGCGATGGACCGCCTAACGAACGTTTCGCTCACCTGACCGTCTTCAGAGGCACTGCGCACCCTGTTCCCCACAGGCCTTTTGTTAAAGAAAACCTGAAGTGAGAAGTATATGGAGGCTGCAATATTTATTTCCTTTTAAACAATACCAGTTGCCTGGCTGTCCTGCTGATCTCTTTGCCTGCAGTAGTATCTGAATCATGCACCTGCAACAAGCTGCAGCTAATCCCAACAGATATCAGCCAGAAACATCTGATTTACATGCTAGTTCAGGGTCTATGGCTAAAAGTATTAAATGCAGAGGAGCAGTAGGACTCCCAGACAACTGGTATTGTTTAAAAGGAAATAAATATGGCAGCCTCCATATCTCTCTCACTTCAGGTTCCCTTTAACTATAAGAAATAAAACAAAGCATAGCAGTGGTACACATTACATACTGTAATTATGAAAATAAGCATTGTATACAACTGAAAATAAGTTTTGCGATAACGCAGTACCCAAAGTAAACAGTAAAAGTCTTTTTACACAAAACAATTATTTCTTTATTAGCAACAAGTAATCAATATTATATAACCATATCAGCATCCCATCTATTAAAAGTAGTTTGGCTAGCATAATATTATAATTTTTTTCACAAGAAAATTTAAAACGAGCAAGAAAAGAACATCAAACTGAGCAACTGTATACAGTAAATGACTTAGATTTGACTGTGTTAAACTATTTGGACAGTTACACAGGTAACATTGCGGTATCCTTGCCACAAATAAAAATAGTATACAACCATCTGCAATAGTATGACATAGTATACCTTATGAGGAGGCAAAAAAGTCTTACCGTTATCTGACTTGTCATACATTGTGTATATATATATATATATATATATATATATATATATATATATATATATATATATATATATATATACTGTATATATATAATATATAAATATATATAATGCACAGAGGATCAATAGCTGGAAAACCCTCAATGGGTAGATGTGTACAAGGCAAACAGATGATTCCCCGGGTCCTCGGTACCATACAACAACAGTCCACAAAGTTTGCAGCACTCAATTGCTCTTTATTTGAGCCAACCAGTTACAATGTAGCAACGGTTTTGGGTGTGTCCCCCCTTTGTCAAGCTAACACAATTAGGAAGTAAGAAGTATATATACACCCATACAGGAAGTGACCTCATGGTTGCCTGGATACAGGCCAAACATAAACAATACAAATGAAAAATTGCATAAACCAATGCATCAATCCACACTTATCTGTGTGTATAAAATAAACAGTCAATTCTAATGGTTTCCAGGCGATCCAAATCAGTGTAATCCAGTGGTGACCTGCAAATCACAGAAACAAATGCAAATCATAGTCCCTGTTTAGACCAAGAGGGAAGAGAGTCCCTAATCTGTCTATCCAAAATACTTCACGTTGTTTCAATGTAGTGATCCGGTCACCACCTCTCCTGAGTTTGGGAATATGATCAATGATCAGGAATTTTAAATCAGTCTCCCTATGTCTCTTTTCCAAACAGTGTCTACCCACAGGCAGTTCACTTTGCACACCTCACACCGAGCTCCTATGATGTGCAATACAATCTCAAACTTTCTGTGTCATCTCACCAATGTAATATAACCCGCACGGGCATTGCAGCAAATATACAACATAAGAGCTCTGGCACGTGAGGAAATGGTTGATCTTGTATCTCCTGCCCATGTGACCATACTCAAAAAACTGACCCTTGATAATGTGTTGACATTCACTGCAAGTCAGGCAAGGGAAACACCCGACGCGTGGTGCACCTAAGAAAATGGCATGCCCCCTCCTCTATGGAAAGAAGTTGGATCTCACCAGTTTCTGTCCAATCGTTGAATTCTTTCTATATGCCAAGATCGGGGGAGAGGCAAAATCAGCAATCTCAGGGTATGTATTACTCAAGATATGCCAGTGTCTCTTAATAATAAATTGTACTCTCTTGGACTGGCCATGATATTGACACACAAACAGGATCCTCTTGCCAGAATCCTGTGTCAAGTGTGAAGCAGGTGGCGAGTCGACCCAGACTCAGTCATCCACTCTGCCTCACACAAGAGTTCAACAGGATACCCCGTCTCCAGGAACTTACCAACCATCCGCTTCCTCTAGACAGTGGCCAACTCAGTATCAGTTACAATCCTGTTGACCCTTAACATTTGGCTTTTGGCCACTGAGTGGAAAACAGCAGATGGGTGTAAGCTCTCAAATTATAACAATTGGTTCCGATCAGTTGGTTTGTGATGTATGTCTGTTGTCAAAGAAGGACCAACCCACACCACCAGAGTGTCCAGAAAGGACCAGCTCTCCTTCTCATATGCAATGTCAAACCCAATATTTGGATGGAACTGATTCAGTTCCTCATGGAAGGACAGGAGGGATCCAACATCGCACTCCCAAACCGAAAATATATCGTCAATAAAACGCCACCATACCTTGCAATGTTGTCTGAATGACAAATTGGGATACACATATCGACTCGAAATTGTGCATGAATGCACCCGCAAAGAAAGGGGCTTCTGTTGCTGTAGGAAGACGGCAACCTTAAATAAAATATAACTGTTCTGTAAAACAAACAGTTTTTCAAAAAATATAATAATTGCGCATCATCATATATATCACTATCCCTTATCAGTTTCAGTGCCGCTCGAATTCCCTCAGACTGAGGAATCGAGGTATAAGGGGATTCTACATCCCAGCTGACCAACCAATATTCTTTAGAGGAGTCAAGTGTGAGATTTGAAATCCTACCTAAAAGTCACTGGTATCCCTTAGGTAAGCAGAAGTCAATTTAACCAGTGGGGCCAAGACTTTATCCAACATAGTTGCACTAGAGGAAAAAATGGATCTGATCCCAGCCACTATATATATATATATATATATATATATATATATATATATATATATATATATATATATATATACAGTTACAAATTAAATGCATTTTATTTTGAATTTAACTACAGATGAACAGTCCTACTTTTGAAGAATAAAATATACATGAAGTTTGGTTTGCATTTTTATGTCGCATACTCAGGGTTCTTGGTTTTTTATTTACTATCTAAGAAAAGTATGCAACTTTCTAGTGATTGATGAAGCATGGCAGATTGGCTAAATAAGAAAAATACATTCTGGCAACAGCATTCAATGCCAAGCAACTGCTACAAAAGAAAATAAAGTCATTTGATATATGAAGGGAGATAAAAACAAAAGATTCAAGGATACCATTGAAAGTGAATAAACCTAGGAAGATTTTAACACTAATAGAATTTCGTTCTGAGCAACAAACTGTAAGATTTGGAGGGAGTTTAAAAACATATCCCTTAAATAGCTAAAGAGATGTCAGCTATACCTGACTTATAATGAGTGACATTTTAGGAAAATTGATTTTATTTGCCTTGAAAAAATACTTGAAATGTATTAAGAAGAATAATACATGATTTAAAAATGGATATAAAGAGATGTCAAATTAACTTATTTACCCAATAAAAAGTGATACAGGAAAGATCTGACCATAAAAATAGTCCTTCAGCAAGGACTTGACGTGACCAAGCATTCCAAGAAGACCTGAAACGGCCGTCGTGCACCCCCCTTTGTGCTCACGCACCCATCTACTCTCTCACAGCATGTACCACAGCTGATACTGCATGGATTCTTCACAGTGTTTGCTACTGCAGTAGTGTCACCACAATAAATGCTGCTACTTACTCACTTCCTTGTACTCAAGAAGCTTGATAATTAGGCCAGTAGTTGGTGCTTTAAATTAAAATAAATTATGATATGTAATGTTTTCATGATTAAAAAGTAGAAAGCACCTCTTTAGAAATCTAATTTTTAGTGCTAAGTGAAATATATTACCCCCCCCCCCCCCAAAAAAAAAAAAAAAAAGATCACAGTAAATTCAGTTTAAAGTAGCATATTAAAACACATTCTAAAGAACATATCTAACACATGAAAAATCTTTACAGTTTACAATAAATTTAAATCTCTAACATCTTCAAAGATTTTATTTCTTCATACAAAGAGCATATGAGCTTATGCCATGCTATTTTAATTGTGTTGTTTATTTTATTTTCCACAGTTTGATATGCAACGAATAACACTGGAGGAACTAAAGCACATTCTTTATCATGCGTTTCGGGATCACTTGACAATGAAGGACATTGAAAACATAATCATTAATGAGGAGGAGAGCTTGAATGAAAACAATGGAAACTGTCAGACGGAGTTTGAAGGAGGTATGGTTATTGCATATTTTTATTCTTTAAATGTGTCTTTTTGATTTGCTGGTTTGTGCTCTCAGAAATATATGGATACAAATATAAAAAGTACTCAGACATATCTTAAAGTATGAATAACAGAATAAAAATACATTATTAATTTGTGGGAGGGAAAGGTGTGTGTGTGTGTGTGTGTGTGGGGAGGGGGGGGGGGGGGGAGGGTAAGAGAGCTGTGCGACAGTGTGAGCATTTTCCAGTCTTTGGTTACGATACTGTTCAGTAAGCCAGCTAACATTCAGATAATGTTTTTTTTTCCTCTTGAAAATTCAGATATTGTTGTCTATTTAAATACATCATTATTCATCATAATACATTTGCATTGGTAAAATGTGACCTAGAGTGTTCATGTGTGATGAGTGATTAGTACCAAGGGAATGGGAATGAAAAATGAATACTAAATTATTAACAGTGACTGGCTGGCTAGTGGTTTGGAATGTCAAGCAAAGAGTGCAATACAGATGTTATGAGAGACTTCTGATGTAATTAATGGTGATACATTATGGTTCTTGCATTTTGAACACATGACAGCAATAACCTCATATTGTATATGTCTTTGTATTTGGCATTTTAAAGGACAACTGCTTCTCCCTCTTTTCTTCTCCTTGCTATCCTGCTGAACCGCTGCCTCTAATGTGGTATGGTAGAAGTGTCATGACACCCTGGAGAAAAGACACAGGAAACACAAAAAGGATGGGAGCGTAATACATTTTAGTATAAAGTCTATACGTGGTATAATTAAAACTAGTCACAAAGGCGGGTTGCAGAGGGGCAACCGACTGCAAGAAGCAGGTGGAGACCATAAACCCGAATCCACTCGGAGTGGTCCAGCTGGACCTGGTGGCGGTCGCTCTCTTAGGAAAGTCTGAACCCCTCCAACAGGATATGTTGGGGATATGTCTACTAGAGGCTCCCTATGCTAATTAAGTTTTTCCATTTGGCACTGTTATTGGCCTGAGGAAGTGGGTTTAGACCCGTGAAAACGTGTTGCCTGTGCTTAATAATAAACATCTTTTGTTGTTACAAAGATGTTATTTGAGGTAAGCTACCTCCCTTTCTTTTGTTTTTATTTGTTTTTCAAGAATTTTATACACACCAGGGTGCTCCTTTCACCCATATTGTGCTCTGCCTTTAATACTTTAACCATAGACCCCGAATGAGCATGCAGCAGATGTTTCTGACATTATTGTCAGAACTGACAAAATTAGCTGCATGCTTGTTTCTGGTGTCATTCAGATACTGCTGCAGCCAAATAGATTAGCAGGACAGCCAGGCAACTGGTATTGTTTAATAGGAAATACATATGGCAGCTTCCCTATCCCTCTCACTTCAGTTGTCCTTTAAGAGAGCAATAAAGTTGCCTTGCTCCCTGTGTGCACGGCAACTTTTTTTTTTCAGTTTACTGTATCTGGCCCATGGTCTTATTTCACTTATTTTCACTTAACAGTAGCAGTAGAGTATTGTACCACGTTAGCCATGAGAAAGTAATACGTTTTATATCAGGATGATACCATTTATTGGCTAACTTAAAAGAAAAAGTAAGCTTTCAGCTGATAAGCCTTCCTCAGACTCAGCATACAGGAACAGAGTCTGAAGAAGGCTTATCAGCTAAAAGCTTACTCTTTTTCCTTCACATTAGCCAATAAATGGTATTATCCTGATTCAAAACTTCTTGTTTTTACTTAGTGTCATGATCTCCTAAGGAACATTGTTATTAATATTAATAATACTATCCAGCAGTGGCTGGATAGTATTATGATTAAGGCTAGGTTTCCACTGCTGCAAATCCAAGCCGATTCCCCACCCACAAATTTGGATGGGATTTGGCAGCCTATTGAAGTCAATAGGAAGCATCCGAATTCGTGGACGGGGAAAATTTGACAGGCTGCAGCATATTCTCGCGTCACCCGGCCAAATTCCATAGCCGTGAATAGCACGGTTATCGGAATTCGGCTGTGAGACGCTGGACAGCTGTGCCGGCATCGTATCTCTGAAGACACATGTCGAGCACAGTGGAAACGTAGCCTAGGGCTCTACCTCTGACATCGAAAACCTGGGTTCAAATCTTGACTCTTTCTATTCAGTAAGCCAGCACCTATTCCGTAAGGCCCCTTTTACACTTAATCAGTTGGTGTGCGTTAGTACGCGTTGGTACGCGTTAGTATGCGTTTTTTTCTATAGCAGTGCATTGGGAAGAAGATTTCAGTTAAAATGCATTAAATGTAAAAGGTGCCATAGGAAAACATGGGCATTACTTTGAAAATCAGTTTTCCTTCCGTTTTAACTGAGAGCAACTGATTAAGTGTAAAAGGGCCCTAAGGAGTTCTTGAGCGAGACTCTCTAAGATTGCTACTGAGTGCGCTCTAGTTGCTGCCTCGCAAGTGCTTTGAGTTTGACAGGAGAAGAGTGCTATATAAATACTGGAATTATTAGTATCTGTTGTTATTTTGCTGTTGTCTTGAAGGAAACACTAACAATTCGTCCCTATAAAACAATGCTGTAGAAGAAATCCAGCAAAAAATTATTGGGCAGATGAAAAGGCACACTTAAGCTGTATTGAGAAAGAAACGAATAATCTGTGAAATTTGGACTTTTTATATGAAGAAACAGAATGTACCTAAAGGTTAGGAATAGCGCAGATGTAACTTTCCTGCTTCTGCATTGTTGATTGTATTCCCTTATGTTATCAGTAATGTTAATCGCTGAGTTTACTACTCTAAACTAAATAGTGTCCTTCTGGAATCCAGATTGTGATTCAGCCATAGTAATTCATTTTCCATCTTCAGTTAAATCCGTTCTAGAATTTTGGCATATTGTTCATGTAGCACAACCTCACAGTGGGACTCACAGGCATAAATTCTGAAAATCATTAGCATATAAATACACTTTGGCAAATAAAAATCATCACAGAGTTAAAGGAAGAAAATAGAATGTTTACGTTTTATCATTCTTCCTGAAATCGTGGTGTGAACCTGTGAGGACAGAGATCTGCAATTAGTGCCTTTCACACTTGGTATTGACAAAGTAATTCCCAGACATTTATAAAGTGCTTAATGCGCCAGGTATTGTCTGGAATGATTGCCAACTGTGAGGTGGCAAACTTTTTATATAATTAGAAACTTGAAGAATGCTTTAAAACATTTCCTAGAGTTTTTTTAAATCATTCATTTCAGCTCAAATAAGTACCAGTATTTTATTAATGTATTTCTTTATTAATTAAAAAACAAAACAAAACTGTGTAGCAGCCTTTTTCCAGACTGCTTTAGCCTCTTTAGCCACTATGTAGTTTGGCTGTCCAGGAAAGTGGAGCCTAGGAGCATGGGTGCTTTACCTATTTGCCTCTTGCTTGAACCCACTCACATGGCTTTTAACCCAGAAGAGAAACTTGTAGGGGATGAGAGGGGAAAAGGTAAGGAGGAGGGGGGCATAAATCTCTCTTGCACATCACATTAGTTTCAATGCTATCTGGTTGCATCATTAGAAAGGAAGTGACCTAACAGCCACCCCAAACAACCAATACGGCGCTCGCGCATCACACGGACACTTTTAAGGTTGACTGTTCTTTAATGACCTGAGGAAGCGGGCCTGGTCCCATGAAACGTGTTGTCAACAGTATAAATATTTTTTTAATAAAGGCTCCCTGATATATCATTCTTGCGAGTCTTCTGTAAAGGTAAGAAACCTCTCTTTCTTTTTTTATTAATATATAGACATCAGTTTTTAAAAATCCATACTTTTTGTGCACCTGCTCACAACCCTGTTCCTGAGACAATATATTAGCTAAAGTCAGACTTGCATTTCTTGCTTAAACCAGATTTGTATAGTTAAAGCAAATGGGATTTTTTGGATTTTCTAGTTAAAGTATAATGAAAGCACAATAGAGTGCTTACATCACGTGTGTCCTTCTTTTACCTGCTTGATTTTTCTGAAGATCAGAAATATTGGTTGGCAGAATGAGATGAATAAAAGCTTTCCATGTCGCATTTGTGAAATAATGGTTTTTATTGTTTACACATCCATCCTAAAAGCTTCTCGATTTTAATAGAAATTGTTATCCATTGTTCTGAGGCATTTATTATTTTTAAGAAAAAAATTGATTTAATTAAAAAGCAGGATTCCATTATAACATCTGTAAACATAACCAGTTAACAGCGTTGTCTTCTGTTGCAAGGGGAGAAAAGTTAATGTACAGCCCAGATACTTATGTCCTCTTATTTTCCTTGTAAGAGCACAATCCTAAACAGAATCCACGCCTAGATACCTACAATGAGTCCATTTAGAAGTGCCACAAGTTAAAACGGGTGCAAGATGTACATGATAGTAGTCCCTTGTCACCCATTCAGACTTGTATGGACAGAATTTGGACTCCAGCCACATGGAACTTTAAAACCTGGTTGACACATTGATTTTTGATTGGCCAGTTTACCACCTCCATATAGTATGAGGGCCAATACATTTTGAATACTATGAACACTTTGTGTAGGCAAGCTCTCATACTACATGGGAGTACAGCAAGGTTTCTTAACATTGGTACTCACCCCAGGCAGAAGCTGTAGAAAAGTGGAGGGCAGAGGATGACCAGGAGGCATGGCAGATGTCAGAGGCTTGAGGATTACTGCTGGCCAAGGCTGAGGGTGATCATCAGCCATGCCAGAGGTCAGAAGTAAGAGGGTGGTTGTAATCCATGGCAGAGGTCAGAGGGTGGTTGCCATCATGCCAGAGATCAGAAGCCAGGGGTTTTTCATAATCCACGCTAGAGGTCAGAAGCCAGGGGGTGGTCAAAATCCATGCCAGAGGTCAGAAGCCGGAAGGTCAAGAGAGCAAAGCAAGAAAAAAAATGTGTACAGCAAAATAGTGAAAAAAAAATTGTTGTAGTCTTTAACGACCATTGGTTTAACCACCCCTCTCTTTCAGACCTCACGGTTGTCATAGCTTCTGAATGGATGGTACTCAAAATCAGTACATGCCTTTTGTCCTTGTACTTAACAGCAAGTAGCTCTGCGCTGCAGTTAATGTAGGACCCCCCCCCCCCCCCATCCCCATTTAGTCTTTTGCTCAGTACCTGTGGTCGCAGGCCCTTTCTGTTTGGCCTTACAGTACTGCAAGCTGCTGTCTTGGCAGAGTAAAAATACTTGAACAGTGGGATGCTGGAATAATAATTTTCCAAGTACAAGAGATACTTTAGGTATATTGTAAATATTAGCGGTCAATTTATGTTATGTTTTTGTATTTTTGGTCATCTCTGCTACTTTTGCTGTATGTGATTTTATGATGTTCCTTCTGCTGTATGTTGACTGTTCTCTCTGCTGTATATTGAGTGTCCTATCCTATACTTTAACCCTTGCTGTGCCAAGTCCAATTCTGGGCATGATCCAGTCATGCCTGGCAAAATATTTTTTTTTCTCATTCTGAGGTGGATTAAATGGTTGATAAAGCCCACCATAATTTTTTTTAACCTGCCCCCCATGTAGGGAGGGCATCAAGCAGGCTGTATCAGGCTTCATTTGTGAATTTTGAAGGCATAGATATACTTTGTCCTGCTTTGGTAAAAGTTATCCAACTTTACACCATATCAGGATCTTTTATTGGATATGTATTGTTTGATCCCTATCCTACCATGTAAAGGGATTAGGGATTCATAGATGGCAGTTTGTCTGGCATGTAATTGTCTGAAAAGGACTTATTCTGATGATCAACTAGGGGCCTTAGTTTAAAATGTCTGTCATGGGCTGGGTCTTCACGGGGAACATTGTTAGCATTATCATTGAAATGTAAGCTGCTGAGCAGGATTTCATAACTGTGTCTGGTCATTGCTGCTGAATACATTGGGGAAAAAACTACTGGATCCTTTGACCAGTACTAGGATTGACTTTCAACATCCCCATGTTGAAAGTCAATCCTAGGAAAACTTTTAGTGTAGGGGCACTTGTGGTGCTCCACTTTTCTGCGAACAGTGAGGTTGTATTGGTCGCTATGCATTGCTGGGCATAAATGTTAGTCTGTTCACAGATGTATAGTCAATAAATGCCTCTGTAATAAAAAGATGGAAAAAGTGAAGTGCATATTGGTGGCATCTACTAAGATGCCACTTCTGGCTGAAAATGGAGGGACATTTGGGGCCTCCATATTTAAAGGTAACCACTCTGGGTGACTGAGTTCTCATGATAGCCCTTGCCTGTGCCTTGATGGCCTGTACTGCCTTGGCCTAACTGCCCTTTGACTTCTCTGATTGCCATGATTGCTGGTAGTAGCAACACTGCCCACTTTTCTATAATATGGTAGGCGTTGGTCCTTTGCTTTTGAGGTTAGTGTCACTGTTGGCATGATCAGTGCCCCTTTCCTGCACCTCTCTTCTGGAGGAAAAACGTTTTAGCCATTTATTCAGGAAATAGTTCTTTACAGTAAGATTAAAATGTGGAATGCATTGCCACAGGAAGTAGTTATGGCAAATTCTATATTTGCTTTTAAGGGGGGATTAGATGCTTTCCTTGCATTGAAAGACATCCATGGCTATAATATATATAGCCTAGGAATTACTAGGTAATTCCCAGTGGTGTTGATCCAGGGATTTTATCTGATTGCCATCTGGAGTCAGGAAGGATTTTTTTTCCCTTTTGGGCTAATTGGACCATGCCTTGTAAGGGCCTGTTTCCACTACACACAGATTAGATGCAGAATGGATGCAGAAAAACTGACTCCAATGAATGCCTATAGGAAACTCTGCATCAGAAAAATCATGTTTAGTGGAAACAGGCCCATAGACATTCATTGGAGTCAGTTTTTCTGCATCCATTCTGCTTCCAATGTGCGTGTAGTGGAAACAGGCCTTAAGGGTTTTTCGCCTTCCTCTGGATCAACAGGGATATGTGAGGGAGCAGGCTGGTGTTGTACTTTATTTTCTGGATGAACTTGATGGACGTATGTCTTTTTTCAACCCAAATAACTATGTAACTATGTAACTATCTTCACTGATTTTAAACACACCAACTAGTTTACATAGTAAAGCAACAAATCTATCTAGTGTTTTAAGGTACAGGAAGTAAGGAGAATCATTTTTAAAGGACATATAGACTACAAAAGTTTTTAACCATTTACTAATGACATCACCACCCATAAAGCCCAAAACATTTAACACAGTGGCCAGCAATATGCCAGGCATGCATGATACATGGCCTTCATAGAAATTTAAACTTGCATGTCACCATGCAGAGTTTGGTGAAAAATAATTTCCATCCTCTGTTTCTTTCCACTGGTGCCCCATTTCGGTGCCAGAATAGATCCAGGACAGTGTCCACATATTTTCACATTCCTCCACAACTTCAATGCATTTTTATAAAAACTCACACTTTTGTGAATATTCAGTATATCTGTAAAAAGATTTTAGTGCATGTAAAACACTTTTTTACTAGACAAGTAGTAGAAGACAGCACCCAACCATCCAGATGCAACATGCTTTTGGTCGTTGTCCCTCTGCTTTCATGAACAGCAAGCAGAATTTACAAGAGAAGAGACCCAGCACCGTCTTCAAATGTATTTCAAGCTCTTTATTTTTTAAGCATCAAAGGTATTAAAAAAAAGTCCATGCGACATTTCGAGAGGAGCCTCCTCTCTTTTTATCTAGCCAACAAGCCCTCTCTTTATCCATCCGACAAGCCCCCCCCCCCCCCCACACACACACACACACGCAACACACACACGCAACACACACAAAAAATTTCAACATTTGACTACTTTTTTAGATGAGTTACAATTTTCTGCATTTAACATAACTGATGTAAGAAGCTGCATTTAGGTTTACAAAGTCTGCGATGGATAAGGATAACTGTACTTGTACTTTTATTTGTAAATACACTTACCCTGTCAAGCTCTACCGATTAAAATATGAAGCTGCATTGCAGAATAGACAGTAATCAAAAATTCAGGCATTTGCTATGTGAAATTATTTGCTAATGTTTTTTCTCTGTTTTGTTGTAATGTACATTTGCACTCAATTTATGTGTTATGCGGTCTCTCATGATCTCTTATATTTATCCGTTTATACATGACTCCTACTCAACAAACGTGTCTTTCTGAAGTCCTGCTGGTGTGATGGATTATTTCCTTGGCCCAAAGGTCTTAGGTTAAAATGATTTTGAATCTCCTTTTTAAGCTATAATAAAGGCTTTAAATAACATGTCAGATGGTGTAGTGATGGAAGACCCTGTATAAGAAGAATGACAAGGTTTGATATGGATGGATGGCATATGTCTAGCAACTTTAAAGCACATGGGGTAGTGCTTGGTTGGTATTAAATATTTTTTCTATAGTCAGATGGTGGTAAGGAAACTGCTTTCCAGATGATCAGTAAACCTAGAAGGAAAGGTAACACTGTAATTATTCAAGCACAATGAGGCTTATGTGACATTGGTTATTTAGTAATCTTCAACAGTACACATGTGTTAACCACCCTGGCGTTCTGATTAAATCGCCAGGGTGGCTGCGGGAGGGTTTTTTTTTAATAAAAAAAAAACTATTTCATGGAGGGCGCTCCGGAGGCGATCTTCTGATCGCCTCCGGCGGCAAGAAATAACACGGAAGGCCGCAATGAGCGGCCCTCCGTGTTTCGCTTCCCTCGTCGCCATGGCGACGAGCGGAGTGACGTCATGGACGTCAGCCGACGTCCTGACGTCTGCCGCCTCCGATCCAGCCCTTAGCGCTGGCCGGAACTGTTTGTTCCGGCTACGCTGGGCTCGGGCGGCTGGGGGGACCCTCTTTCGCCGCTGCACGCGGCGCATCGCCGCGCTGCAGCGGCGATCAGGCAGCACACGCGGCTGGCAAAGTGCCGGCTGCGTGTGCTGCACTTTATTTGGTGAAAATCGGCCCAGCAGGGCCTGAGCGGCAGCCTCTGGCGGTGTTGGACGAGCTGAGCTCGTCCAGACCGCTCAGCAGGTTAATGCAGACACACAAGATGGAGATGCAGAAAGGTCTTACATAAATACCTATGCCATTACAGGCAAGGTATAAGAAATAAAAAAGAAAATAAGTCACCAAAAGTAAAATTTAGATAACATCTCAAGCATGCACATTACACCTACTACTGGTAAATGGTCAAATTCTATATAATAATCGCTCAGTCCTGCGTCCTCCCGTGTCCCTGTGTGGTGATCCTGTGTATCTAATACTTTTAGCCACAGCCCCTGAACAAGCGTGCAGATCAGATTATCTGACCAAAGTCAAACTGAATTAGCTGCATGCTTGTTTCAGGTGTGCTATTCAGCCACTATTGCAGCCAAAGAGTTCAGTAGGACTGCCAAGCAACTGGTATTGTTTAAAAGGAAACATCCATATTCCTCTCAGTTTAGGTACCCTTTAATGTCAGATTTCCATCAATTTGGTAGGCTCTCCAACCTAAAAATAAATTATGCTAAATTTGGGGTACTCAGCATCAATTTGCCCAGTAAAGTTTTTGAGAAATGTCAACAATCATTTCCCTTACAGTGGGACCCTGAGTGAATTGTCTATCTGGAAATTATGTTGCATCTTCTCCAGCTCAATTACACACATCTAGATAAAAACTGCTAAAAGCTACTGGAAGATTGGGGTAATATTAGGTGCCTCTCGTGGTTTGGGCTGGTGGCTGTCATAAAAATGTCAATGCTCCCTAAATGTCTTTATATCAGTCAGGGCATACCGATTCAACTCTCAAGTTTTTGGTTTAAAGAATGGAAGTCAGCAAATGTAGATATCCACACCACCTCTCTGGATAAATCTTGATTTATTAATAAGAAAAAGACATATGTATTAGTCTTGCCCTGTAGTTCTTTTAAATATGTATGTATTTTTCTAATTAATAAACAAAGATTTATCCAGAGAGGTGGTGCGGATCTCTACATTTGCTGACTTACATTGAAGTCCCTGTGGTATCCAGGGAAAGTATTCTGCACACTTCACCCCCTTATTGGGAGGTTGGCAAGTGAGTGTGACTTTGCCTACTGGAAGCTTGTTTTAAAGAATTGCACAAACAGATAAACACTTTCATTTCGGGGAAGGAGAAGCCAAGAGTTAGTGTTTCTACTCTTAGAAGAGTTGAAGCTGATGGTGGTGTGGGTCTTACCAATTTTAATAACTGCCACCTGTCAGCACAATTAGCTAGGATAATTGACTATGCAGCATATGATAGCAAAAAGGTCTGGGTCTCCCTGGAACAACAGTTCACTGAAATTGGTCTTGGTGATTTCCCCTGGAATAAAACTAAGCCCGAACTAGGTAGGAACTGGGGGAACTTATGGCAACCCTTAACGGGTTCTGTGTGTGCACTAAGAAACTACCCCTTTCTCACCAAACAGGGCCTATGATACCTTTATTGCACAATACCAATTTTATACCAGGTGTGAGTGAAGGCTAGGTGATTGTGCTTTCCCTCACTCCCATAGAGTGGGAGATTTTCTAAGCAAGGTCAACCTAAGCTCATATGACAGCCTCACAATTTCCCACTTTATAAGCTCTTAGGGCACCGTAGAGAACTTGCGGAGTCCTTACATGGTCTTTGACACAAAAGGTCTGCCCTAACCTACTACATTTTCAGACAGAGTGGCACTCTGCCTTGTGGAAACAGTTTACCGAAGCACACTGGGAAAGATGTATCTATCAAATTACAAGATGTCCCTAAATGTTTCAACACATTATAAATGTATCACTTCCTGGTACAGGACTCCCGTAAAGCTACAGAAGTTTTTTTCCATCTGTACCAGATACCTGTTGGCGGTGTCAGAAAGCTACTGGTGACCTATTGCAACTTATCTACTCCATGGCACCTCCAAATTATCAAAAAGCTACAAGACGTCCTTACTACCACATTTGATAAACACTCTTTGTGTGCTATTATTCCAGCTCTCTGGAAGTCCACATCTTCAACCTTGAGGCAGTGGTTCCAGAGAATTGAGAAACTGAGGGAGGTCAAAGAGTTAATCATAATATCCAATTATAGAGTGGGTAAAATCACCCAGATGTGGGCAGTGTGGTATAAGTTTAAGGACTCACTGGAATACAAACAGGCTATGAGTATCACCATTTAGAATATGGGTTACATTGACATGGGTTGGGCTACATCAACTTCCCTGAAAAAGTGGGTGAATTCCAGTCTGAAATGGCATATTTCTCTGGATTTAAACCTCCAGAGAAAATTCATAGTGTCACTACTGTATATTTATGATTCTCACTATGTTTGTAGTTAATATTTTCTTAAATAACCACATGTATTGTTATGTTGTGATGATGTCAAATTACGTATACCATTGTACTAGTGTTTGTACCAACTTTATGATCTATTTTACTATGGAAATGTTATGTTTTATATTGTATTTTGTTTTTAAAAAATGTTCAAACAGAAATATCCCCAGGCCCAACCACCTTTGCTACCAGGTAGATTTTACTAGAGCTGCAAAACCTTTGTTTTGCAAATTAGTAAGATTCTGTTTTTACACTGAAAATAAAAGTTTGCTTTCTTAAAGCAGAAAGTATTTGCAATAATTCAGGTTGGAGGGAGTTCTGAGATGTCTCCCAGTGCATCACTGCTGAAATATGCAAATTATCCATTGTTGTCCCTGTGAGCTAACACACCTCCAAATCCACTGGAATGCAATGATGTGTCAGCATTTTAATATTACAGAGCCACACTAATCCAACATGCATACAGACTGCTTCGGATTTGTTGATCCTCATTAGAGTTGGGCCGAACCTCCGATTTTAGGTTCGCGAACCGGGTTCGCGAACTTTCGCGGAACGTTCGGTTCGCGTTAAAGTTCGCGAACCGCAATAGACTTCAATGGGGATGCGAACTTTGAAAAAAAAAAATAATTATGCTGGCCACAAAAGTGATGGAAAAGATGTTTCAAGGGGTCTAACACCTGGAGGGGGGCATGGCGGAGTGGGATAGATGCCAAAAGTCCCCGGGAAAAATCTGGATTTGACGCAAAGCAGCGTTTTAAGGGCAGAAATCACATTGAATGCTAAATGACAGGCCTAAAGTGCTTTAAAACATCTTGCATGTGTATACATCAATCAGGTAGTGTAATTAAGGTACTGCTTCACACTGACACACCAAACTCACCGTGTAACGCACCGCAAACAGCTGTTTGTGTAGTGACGGCCGTGCTGGACTGGTGCGCACCATGGCGAGAGTGCAGGTTTTGGTGGCTTTACAGCCCATATGGTCGGCCTGGCTGATGTAGCTGAATGACAGAACAGTGACTGTCCAGCTGATCAAATTTGGTCTGACCACAATGAAGCAACGACCTTATTATCTTTTGTGTGCCCCCCGAGACACTCATCTAGGCGCCGGTCATTGCTTCATTGTGATACGCAAGCCCCTTCACCACGGCAAGGTAATGATCACGAAGGGGAATGGGCGCATGTACATGCCTTTTCTTTTGTTGTTGCAGCTGCCCGCAGTGCAGCCAGAAAAATTAGGCAGTCATGTACACGCACCCGAAAAATTATTACAGCGGCCGCTGCTAGCAGCGGCCTAAAAAATTCAGCAATCCGCCTGGAGTCCCGGACCCTGTTGGTGGTGGCGGAGAAGGTAGTGAAGCGGCCTGCAGGCAGACATGCTGTGTGGAGGGACTGGGAGCGACTTAGTCTTCTTGGGGCAGGCCAGGCAGCCAGTCACACGGCATGCAGGCAGAGATGCTGTGTGTGCGGGGACTGACTTAGTCTTGGGGCGGGCAGCAGCCCTCCGGGATCCATGCCTCATTCATTTTGATAAAGGTGAGGTACTTAACACTTTTGTGACTTAGGCGACTTCTCTTCTCTGTGACAATGCCTCCAGCTGCGCTGAAGGTCCTTTCTGAGAGGACGCTTGCCGCAGGGCAGGAGAGAAGTTGGATGGCAAATTGGGACAGCTCTGGCCACAGGTCAAGCCTGCGCACCCAGTAGTTCAAGGGTTCCTCATCGCTGTTCACAGCAGTGTCTACATCCACACTTAAGGCCAGGTAGTTGGCTACCTGCCGTTCCAGGCGTTGGTGGAGGGTGGATCCGGAAGGGCTACGGCGAGGCGTTGGACTAAAGAACGTCCGCATGTCCGACATCACCATGAGATCGCTGGAGCGTCCTGTCTTTGACTGCGTGGACACGGGAGGAGGATTAGTGGCAGTGGTACCTTGCTGGCGTTGTGCTGTCACATCACCCTTAAAGGCATTGTAAAGCATAGTTGACAGCTGGTTCTGCATGTGCTGCATCCTTTCCACCTTCCGGTGAGTTGGTAACAGGTCCGCCACTTTGTGCCTGTACCGAGGGTCTAGTAGTGTGGCCACCCAGTACAGCTCATTCCCCTTGAGGTTTTTTATACGGGGGTCCCTCAACAGGCAGGACAGCATAAAAGACGACATCTGCACAAAGTCGGATCCAGTACCCTCCATCTCCTCTTGCTCTTCCTCAGTGACGTCACGTAAGTCAACCTCCTCCCCCCAGCCGCGAACAATACCACGGGAAGGTTGAGCAGCACAAGCCCCCTGCGACGCCTGCTGCGGTTGTTATCCTGCCGCCGTCCCCTCCTCCTCCTCCTCCCCCAAAGAAACACCTTGCTCATCATCCTCTGAGTCTGACTCGTCTTCTGCACACGACCTCTCTTCTTCCTCCTCCTCCCCCCTCTGTGCTGCCGCAGGTGTTGAGGAAACAGCTGGGTCTGATGAAAATTGGTCCCATGCCTGTTCCTGCCGTAACGGTTCCTGGTCACGCTCATTCACAGCTTCATCCGCCACTCTACGCACAGCACGCTCCAAGAAGTAAGCGTAGGGAATTAAGTCGCTGATGGTGCCCTCACTGCGGCTCACCAGGTTGGTCACCTCCTCAAACGGCCGCATGAGCCTGCATGCATTTTTCATCAGTGTCCAGTTGTCGGGCCAGAACATCCCCATCTTCCCAGACTGTTTCGTACTACTCCAGTTGTAGAGGTACTGGGTGACGGCTTTCTTCTGTTCTAGCAGGCGGGAGAACATGAGCAGGGTCGAATTCCAGCGAGTGGGGCTATCGCAAATGAGGCGTCTCACCGGCATGTTGTTTTTCCGCTGAATTTCTGCAAATCGTGCCATGGCTGTGTAAGACCGCCTCAAATGCCCACAGAACTTCCTGGCCTGCTTCAGGACATCCGCTAAGCCAGGGTACTTTGCCACAAATCTTTGAACCACTAGATTCATGACATGTGCCATGCAGGGTATGTGTGTCAGCTTCCCCATATGCAAAGTGGCAAGCAGATTGCTGCCGTTGTCGCACACCACGTTGCCTATCTCCAGGTGGTGCGGGGTCAGCCACTCATCCACCTGTTTCTTAAGAGCAGCCAGGAGAGCTGCTCCAGTGTGACTCTCCGCTTTGAGACAAGCCATGTCTAAGATGGCGTGACACCGTCGTACCTGGCATGCAGCATAGGCCCTGCAGAGCTGGGGCTGTGTAGCTGGAGAGGAGAACTGCCACTCAGCCAAGGAGGAGGAGGACAGCGAAGAGCATGTAGCAGGAGGAGAGGAGGTGGCAGGAGGCCTGCCTGCAAGCCGTGGAGGTGTCACAATTTGGTCCGCTGCGCCCTGCTTGCCATCGTTCACCACCAGGTTCACCCAATGGGCTGTGTAGGTAATGTAGCGGCCCTGCCCGTGCTTGGCAGACCAGGCATCCGTGGTCAGGTGTACCCTTGACCCAACGCTCTTCGCAAGAGATGACACCACTTGCCTCTCAACTTCACGGTGCAGTTGGGGTATGGCCTTTCTCGGAAAATAAGTGCGGCCTGGCATCTTCCACTGCGGTGTTCCGATGGCCACAAATTTACGGAAGGCCTCAGAGTCCACCAGCCGGTATGGTAACAGCTGGCGAGCTAACAGTTCCGCCACGCCAGCTGTCAGACGCCGGGCAAGGGGGTGACTGGCCAAAAGTGGCTTCTTACGCTCAAACATTTCCTTCACGGACACCTGACTGCTGCTGTGGGCAGAGGAGCAGGAACCGCTCAAGGGCAGAGGCGGAGTGGAGGAGGGTGCCTGTGAAGGTGCAAGGGAGAAAGCGGCATAAGCAGATGATGCACCTGAAGGAGGAAGAGGAGAAGGAGGGTGACTTTTATTTTGTGTGCTGCTGCTGCTTTTGCTCAGGTGGCCATCCCATTGCTGTTTGTGCCTTTTCTGCAGGTGCCTTCGTAAGGCACTTGTCCCTACGTGAGTGTTGGCCTTTCCACGGCTCAATTTTTGTTGGCAGAGCGAACAGATGGCTTTGGTCCGATCTGAGGCACACACATAAAAAAATTTCCACACCGCTGAGCCACCCTGGGATGTGGGCACTATGGGGACCTCAGCAGCTGATGCTGAAGGGCAAGTTGGCTGGCTGTACATAGGTGGCGATACATGGTGCCGGACACTGCCACCAGCTGTTTCTGATGAAGAGCTGCCCCAGCTTCTTTCAGCAACTTCTCTCCTCCTACTACTCTCTGACTCCCCCTCTGAACTGTCCCCCTCTTCATCTCCTCTATTGGGAACATACAGAGGATCCCTATCATCGTCATCATCATAATCATCCTGCCCAGCTTTGCTTGCCTCAGAAAAATCCAAACGTGTAGGTCCTTCATCCTCCTTACACGTTACATCCATAGTGTTGCCGCGTAACGCAGACATATGAGCTGGCGAAAATTCATCTGGCTGTAACAACAATGGCTGTGCATCAGTGATTTCACCACCACTAAATAATTCTTGCGAAGTGTCAAATGCAGCGGAAGTGGTGCTAGTAGTAGCGCTGGTGGCTGAGCAAGATGAGGTGTTCTGTGTCGCTAAATACTCAACCACATCCTGACAATCTTGGGAGGTGATGGGACGTGCCTTCTTCCGAGCACTGTACTGTGGGCCAGGTCCACACGAAATTACATTTACACGACCTCGCGCAGACCTGCCGGGTGGCCTTCCTCTGCCTCTGGCACTACCTCTTCCTCTACCTGTTTTGTCCATATCGGGTATGCACGGAGTGGTATATCCCACTGCGTGCACTCACGTAGGTAGGTGGGTTCACTTAACTGCACAGGTATGCGCACTGATGCGGTGGGTTCACTGAACAGTACAGGTATACAGTGGCGGGTTCACTGAACAGAACAGGTATACAGTGGCGGGTTAACAGAACAGGTATGCAGTGGCGGGTTCACTAAACAGGTATACAGTGGCGGGTCCACTGAACAGAACAGGTATACAGTGGCGGGTTCACAGAACAGGTATGCAGTGGCAGGTTCACTGAACACAACAGGTATGCAGTGGCGTGTTCACTAAACAGGTATACAGTGGCGGGTCCACTGAACAGAACAGGTATACAGTGGCGGGTTCACAGAACAGGTATGCAGTGGCGGGTTCACTGAACAGGTATACAGTGGCGGGTCCACTGAACAGAACAGGTATACAGTGGCGGGTTCACAGAACAGGTATGCAGTGGCGTGTTCACTAAACAGGTATACAGTGGCGGGTCCACTGAACAGAACAGGTATACAGTGGCGGGTTCACAGAACAGGTATACAGTGGCGGGTCCACTGAACAGAACAGGTATACAGTGGCGGGTTGACAGAACAGGTATGCAGTGGCAGGTTCACTGAACACAACAGGTATGCAGTGGCGTGTTCACTAAACAGGTATACCGTGGCGGGTCCATTGAACAGAACAGGTATACAGTGGCGGGTTCACAGAACAGGTATACAGTGGCAGGATCACTGAACAGGTATACAGTGGCGGGTCCACTGAACAGAACAGGTATACAGTGGCGGGTTCACAGAACAGGTATACAGTGGCGGGTCCACTGAACAGAACAGGTATACAGTGGTGGGTTCACAGAACAGGTATACAGTGGCGGGTCCACTGAACAGAACAGGTATACAGTGGCGGGTTGACAGAACAGGTATGCAGTGGCAGGTTCACTGAACACAACAGGTATGCAGTGGCGTGTTCACTAAACAGGTATACAGTGGCGGGTCCACTGAACAGAACAGGTATACAGTGGCGGGTTCACAGAACAGGTATGCAGTGGCAGGTTCACTGAACACAACAGGTATGCAGTGGCGTGTTCACTAAACAGGTATACAGTGGCGGGTCCACTGAACAGAACAGGTATACAGTGTCGGGTTCACAGAACAGGTATGCAGTGGCGGGTTCACTGAACAGGTATACAGTGGCGGGTCCACTGAACAGAACAGGTATACAGTGGCGGGTTCACAGAACAGGTATGCAGTGGCGGGTTCACTGAACAGGTATACAGTGGCGGGTCCACTGAACAGAACAGGTATACAGTGGCGGGTTCACAGAACAGGTATACAGTGGCGGGTCCACTGAACAGAACAGGTATACAGTGGCGGGTTCACAGAACAGGTATGCAGTGGCAGGTTCACTGAACAGGTATACAGTGGCGGGTCCACTGAACAGAACAGGTATACAGTGGCGGGTTCACAGAACAGGTATACAGTGGCGGGTCCACTGAACAGAACAGGTATACAGTGGCGGGTTCACAGAACAGGTATGCAGTGGCGGGTTCACTGAACAGGTATACAGTGGCGGGTCCACTGAACACAACAGGTATACAGTGGCGGGTTCACAGAACAGGTATGCAGTGGCGTGTTCACTAAACAGGTATACAGTGGCGGGTCCACTGAACAGAACAGGTATACAGTGGCGGGTCCACTGAACAGAACAGGTATACAGTGGCGGGTTCACAGAACAGGTATGCAGTGGCGTGTTCACTAAACAGGTATACAGTGGCGGGTCCACTGAACAGAACAGGTATACAGTGGCGGGTTCACAGAACAGGTATACAGTGGCGGGTCCACTGAACAGAACAGGTATACAGTGGCGGGTTGACAGAACAGGTATGCAGTGGCAGGTTCACTGAACACAACAGGTATGCAGTGGCGTGTTCACTAAACAGGTATACAGTGGCGGGTCCACTGAACAGAACAGGTATACAGTGGCAGGTTCACAGAACAGGTATACAGTGGCAGGATCACTGAACAGGTATACAGTGGCGGGTCCACTGAACAGAACAGGTATACAGTGGCGGGTTCACAGAACAGGTATACAGTGGCGGGTCCACTGAACAGAACAGGTATACAGTGGCGGGTTCACAGAACAGGTATACAGTGGCGGGTCCACTGAACAGAACAGGTATACAGTGGCGGGTTCACAGAACAGGTATGCAGTGGCAGGTTCACTGAACACAACAGGTATGCAGTGGCGTGTTCACTAAACAGGTATACAGTGGCGGGTCCACTGAACACAACAGGTATACAGTGGCGGGTTCACAGAACAGGTATACAGTGGCAGGATCACTGAACAGGTATGCAGTGGCAGGATCACTGAACAGGTATACAGTGGCGGGTCCACTGAACAGAACAGGTATACAGTGGCGGGTTCACAGAACAGGTATACAGTGGTGGGTCCACTGAACAGAACAGGTATACAGTGGTGGGTTCACAGAACAGGTATACAGTGGCAGGATCACTGAACAGGTATGCAGTGGCAGGATCACTGAACAGGTATGCAGTGGCAGGATCACTGAACAGGTATGCAGTGGCAGGATCACTGAACAGGTATGCACTGGCAGGATCACTGAACAGGTATGCAGTGGCAGGATCACTGAACAGGTATGCACTGGCAGGATCACTGAACAGGTATGCAGTGGGCTGAGGGCTCACTGAACAGAACAGGTATGCAGCCAGGAAAAGCTAAGCCTAACTAATCTTTCCCTAGAGACAGTAGAGACAGACAGCAGCTCGCCCTACTCTCTCTAATGCAGGCACACGAGTGGCCGTAATGGCCGCCGCTGCCTGCCTTATATAAGGGCGGGTGGGGCTCCAGGGGCTAGTGTAGCCTAATTGGCTACACTGGGCCTGCTGACTGTGATGTAGAGGGTCAAAGTTGACCCTCAGGTGCATTATGGGGCGAACCGAACTTCCGCAAAACGTTCGCGTGCGGCACCCGCACGCGAACCACCTAAGTTCGCGCGAACCACGTTCACCGGCGAACCGTTCGGCCCAACTCTAATCCTCATCAGTGCATGGCAGGGATTCATGTGGCTCTATGGAGTAGGACTTGAAACACCCAGAGGTGCAGACTACCCAGCAAGCTCATGGTGAACCAGAACTCATTGGAATGTGTAAGGGGCTATAACTGTACACTGTTACAATATGTGAAATTCTGAGTTTGCAAAAAGATTGTCAGATTATATTATTTCATTATATCAGGGGCGTTTCTAGGGTCCTTGGAGATCAGTGGCACCTGTGGGCACCAGGCGGGGAGGTACATGCGGCGCAAAAAATGGGCGTGGCCATGTGGTGAGTGGGCGTGGCCATGGGTGGGGCCAAATGTACATGAACTTAGCAGCGGTGTAAGCTACGGATAACGGGCCTGCCCATCGAAATATTGGACGGAGCCCCCTGTCCTTTATTTCGATCATTTACAATCAGTATAGGCATAGATCAAAGATGTATACGCACATACAATTTTGATTGGTCAATCACTGACCCCCAATTTCCCACCCCCGTGCAGTAAGTGGGCCAACAGACAATGAATTTTATGAACAGAGCTAAAATTGGCTAATCAAAATTGTATGTGTGTACCAGGCTTTACAGCTAATACTGTACATACTGAAAGTAGCAGGGATCAGCATACAATACAGCTGGTTTACAATCAATAAAGGCACAGAGTAACACCTTACACTGTACACACTGGAGGTAAATCAGCACACAGTGCAAGCACTAGAGAACAGCGTATACTGTACATACTGTAGGCAGCAGAATTCAGCACACTGCAGCTAGCGTGCCAAAAATATGATGATCACGTTGTGCGGCGTGCTTATCGCGCCGCACCAAAAAATGGGTGGGCCAAAGACCAGAATATAGGTGTGGTAACGGGTGGAGACAAATTTACATGAACCTAGCAATGGTGGGACATCAGATTAGGACAGTGGTGGCGAACCTTTTGGAGGCCGAGTGCCCAAACTGCAACCCAAAAGTCAGTGGCAACAGCAATTTAAACTAAATACTGTAAAAACGTTTTAACTCATACATGCACATTATGGAAAATCCAAGTTGAAAATAAACTGTGAAGATAAACAATTTCATCCATCCTACTCCTGAAAAATGTATTCAATTTTTTAGAACCTCCCAGTTTTATTTTCTGTTTTAAAACGCTAAAAAGGTAGGTTTAATGCTATTGTCTCATATGATAAGGATTCAGCTTTTCCCATAGTCTCGCAGTTAGCAATCATGTGACCCCCAACAAGACATATTCAGCAATCATGAGGCCCCCAACAAATCAGGAGGCCCCCAACAAGACAAATTCAGCAATCATGAGGCCTCCAACAAATCATGAGGCCCCCAACAAGACAAATTCAGCAATCATGAGGCCCCCAACAAGACAAATTCAGCAATCATGAGGCCCCCAACAAATCATGAGGCCCCCAACAAGACAAATTCAGCAATCATGAGGCCCCCAACAAATCATAAGGCTCCCAACAAGACACATTCAGCAGTCATGAGGCACATAAATAGACAGCATTTCACATAAATAGGCAGAATGCCCCCTTAATATGGTAGCCCCCCCAAGTTAGGTAGTGAGTGACAGGGACCCCCAGGTTAGCTAGTGAGTGACAGGCGCCTCCAGTTAGGTAGTGAGTGACAGGGACCCCGATAGTGAGTGACAGGGAGCACCTTTAGGCAGTGAGTGAGTGACAGGAAGCCCCTTTAGGCAGTGAGTGAGTGACAGGGAGCCCCTTTAGGGAGTGAGTGAGTGACAGGGAGCCCCTTTAGGGAGTGAGTGAGTGACAGGGAGGCCCTTTAGGGAGTGAGTGAGTGAGTGACAGGGAGGCCCTTTAGGGAGTGAGTGAGTGCCAGGGAGCCCCTTTAGGAAGTGAGTGAGTGCCAGGGAGCCCCTTTAGGAAGTGAGTGAGTGCCAGGGAGCCCCTTTAGTGAGTGAGTGCGTGCCAGGGAGCCCCTTTAGGGAGTGAGTGCGTGCCAGGGAGCCCCTTTAGGGAGTGAGTGCGTGCCAGGGAGCCCCTTTAGGGAGTGAGTGACAGGGAGCCCCTTTAGGGAGTGAGTGAGTGACAGGGAGCCCCTTTAGGGAGTGAGTGACAGGGAGCCCCTTTAGGGAGTGAGTGAGTGACAGGGAGCCCCTTTAGGGAGTGAGTGCATGCCAGGGAGCCCCTTTAGGGAGTGGGTGCGTGCCAGGGAGCCCCTTTAGGGAGTGGGTGCGTGCCAGGGAGCCCCTTTAGGGAGTGAGTGAGTGACAGGGAGCCCCTTTAGGGAGTGAGTGCGTGCCAGGGAGCCCCTTTAGGGAGTGAGTGCGTGCCAGGGAGCCCCTTTAGGGAGTGAGTGAGTGCCAGGGAGCCCCTTTAGGGAGTGAGTGAGTGACAGGGAGCCCCTTTAGGGAGTGAGTGAGTGACAGGGAGCCCCTTTAGGGAGTGAGTGCGTGCCAGGGAGCCCCTTTAGGGAGTGGGTGCGTGCCAGGGAGCCCCTTTAGGGAGTGAGTGAGTGAGTGACAGGGAGCCCCTTTAGGGAGTGAGTGAGTGCCAGGGAGCCCCTTTAGGGAGTGAGTGTGTGCCAGGGAGCCCCTTTAGGGAGTGAGTGAGTGCCAGGGAGCCCCTTTAGGGAGTGAGTGAGTGCCAGGGGAGCCCCTTTAGGGAGTGAGTGACAGGGAGCCCCTTTAGGGAGTGAGTGAGTGACAGGTAGCCCCTTTAGGGAGTGAGTGAGTGACAGGGAGCCCCTTTAGGCAGTGAGTGAGTGACAGGGAGCCCCTTTAGGGAGTGAGTGCGTGCCAGGGAGCCCCTTTAGTGAGTGAGTGAGTGAGTGAGTGACAGGGAGGCCCCCCCTCTAGCCGCCGCCGCTCCCCCCCTACCTCTCAGCAGACCTCAGGATCAGCGGCGACCCGACCAGATGTACGAGCGGGCGCTGGACGCACCAGCTCGATATGCGGAAGTGATGTCACTTCCGCATATCAGTGCGGGCGCTGGGTCCTAGCGCCCGCACGATTGGTCGCCGGCTCGCCGCCTGATCCTGAGGTCTGAGACTGTCAGTGACGCGGCGGCTGGAGGGAGCCGCTGAGTCTTGACAGAGGGGGCGGCCGGGCGGAGATCCGTGGCACCCCAGGAAAGATTGGGGGCACGTGCCCCCCTAAAACAGGGCTAGCGACGCCCCTGCATTATATAAAACAACTGGACCTTGATTCACTAAACCTTGATAACTCATATCATGGCCGTTTTTGCACGCATTTTCGTGTTTGCGTGTGATCGCGAATTTGCAAGTGCAAACGCAAATTTTCGTGTGCGCAAAACAATATTGTTTGCATGCGAAAATGCACAATTGCGCGCGCAAATTCTCGATCACGCACAAATGTGAAAATGCATCTGAAAACGGCCCTGATATGAGTTATCACGGTTTAGTGAAACAAGCCCATTGTGATATGTAATTTTAATGAGCCTTTATAGTATTTACTAGAAATGAAATACTTATTATCCTACTCTTAATTCTTTCTAATAGTTTATCTAATTTTGCATTTCTTTTTTTTTTTGTATTTTCCAGTACATTCCCAGAAGCAGAACAGGCAGACTTGTGTACGGAAGAGCCTTATATGTGCATTTGCTATGGCCTTTATTATAAGTGTCATGCTCATTGCAGCCAATCAGATCCTTCGGAATGGCATGGAGTAGTTCCTTTACCATAGCACTGTGAACATGAATAACCATGCATGCGCATGCTTAGGTGAACATTTTTCTTAATGAATATTTAATGGGAACTGCTGCGAGAAGATTTGTTCTGCAACAATACAAGGCGAGCAGTGGTGAAAAGGCTCGCGGAACAATTCAACCTTCTCGACAGGGACACAAAAGGGCTGTCTTAATGCTTTAACAGTTTTGTTTCCAAATGCAATAAACCCACAGGAGTTCTGAATTATTACTTTAAAGTTATTTGTATGTGTTCATAGACTCCTATGAACAGTGCCAGGTCACAAAATCCTTGTACAGTGTGAAAACGTTGCCGTCTTTTAGACTTAAAAGCCTCACAGAAACCTGCCAGCAAAATAAGCTTGTCTTGTGTATTGAAGTAGCCCAGTTTTCTAAAGAATGACAGTGCAGAGTGATGCTGGAAGGTGGGTGAGATTAGCTGGACATATCACTGGTCTGGTCTAGGGATACTTGTTTACTGCTCAACTCTGGTAGTCTGAATCCCATTTACTATGCAACCTAATGATGCTGAATGGAACTTTGATAACCAGAGGCTGAATCAGAAATTGCTCTCTCTTTTGAATGGTCATGACATATGTCCAGAAAGCCCCAGCCCCAGATATGGCCAGAAATGCATCATGAAAAAGCTTTCAGTTGAGATGCGTATAATGTGAATTGAGTTAAAAGGAAACATGGACCTTACCTTTTACATCTGTTGTGCTTTTAGTTATACAGCCATGGCCAAAATTGTTGACACCCTTGACATTTTTCCAGAAAATCAAGTACCGTATTTCTCACAGAAAAGTATTGCAGGAACACATGTTTTGCTATACACATCTGCATGTGTGTATTGGAAAAGGCAGCCTTTCAATAGGAGAGACCTGGAGAAGTTTGCAAAGGAAGAGTGGTCCAAAATTCTGGGTAAGAGGTGTAAGAAGCTTATTGATGGTTATAGAAAGTGACTGATTTCAGGGATTTTTTTTCCAAAGGGTGTGCAATCAAATATTAAGTTAAGGGCACCAATAATTTTGTCAAAACCATTTGTGGAGTTTTATGTGACATTATGTCCAAATTGCTTTTTTTACTTTTTTTTGTTTTTGGTTTCATTTTGTTCTAATACACACTAAGGGAATAATAGCAAAACGTGTCACTGCAATACTTTTCTGTGAGAAATTCTTGATTTTCTGGAAAATTTTCTGGGACGCCAACAATTTTTGTCATGACTGTAACTGAAAGCAATGGACAATGGAGTGTAAATGGAGCCTCAAGACCTGCTTGTCTTTATCCACATGCCGGACTTAAACCTTGGTAGTGAAGTTGCTATGAGAGTATGGGAGATATGATTAGAACCTTGCCTAAGATTTACTGTTTTCTGTTTCCCTATCTGGGAAAAAATTTCCTCACCCCTGACTTGACAAAAAGTGGATAATTTGCTCAAACAGGAATAAAGAAAACAGCACAGGAGAGTATGCTTTACATCTGTGGAGGTGATGGCAATTTTCCCAAATGGAAACAAAGATAAACAATTGAAACTGAGGAAAATTTCTAATGCATAACCATGCTCCAAACCTAAAAAAACTTTTTTGCGTCCAGCCCAGGAACAGTGTTCAGAAAAAGTATGAAAGTGAATGTGTACGTTCAAAAAAATAATACGTTAGATACTTAACCACAAAGAGGGAAGCCTCTGGATGGTCCAGAGGCTTCATGTGTCCTCCTCGACCCCACCACCACTGGCTGGGACCCTCTTCTTGTTCATAGCTGTGCTCCCCTTTGTGCACGTGTGAGTGCAGCTGCACCTGCACAGTAGCATGAAGCCACTGATGACCGCAACCACAGGAACATATCTGTCAAGCTCTTATCGGATATATTCAGAGGGACCCTGCACATTGGCGGTGGGCTTGTGGATGAAACAAGAAGCCTCTGAACCATTCAGAAGCTTCCCTCTACGTGGGTAAGTATCTTAAATTTGTTTTTTTAACTTACAGTTTTCCTTTAAGGTATGCTTTACACTACTATTTTTTAAAATGACCATTGGCATACATTGTGTGCCCATTTATCGAGTAATCTACCACACAATTTATTGATTTTACAGTCTATGAACTCTCATGAAATGTAGTGTTATGTTACGTGTGTTAACAAGTTTTGGGAGTAAATATCTGGTATCTGTTATCCAGAAGGCTGAGAATAACCAGACCTTTTGATAAGTGACTTCTCATAGTCAGTCTAAATGTGCAAAGCACAACTGCCAATTTTCAGCTAATTATAATTTACAAATTACTGTTGATAGCTTAGACCACTGTGATCTCATGATAAAATATATCAAATGTCCTTCTATGGGTTTTTACAATTTCTTTCCTATTTTTCTTTCTCTTTAACACTGTCCTGCTAAATAAACAGATGATGTAACATCCATTTATGTAAACATGATGTAAAGTTTCCATTTATCAGTGGTCCATTGAAGCATGGCAGTTGTAAGCATGGCTCAGCTGTACCTGCAGGTAGTACTCATTGGGCTTGATTTACTAAAACAATGTCAGAAATTTCAAAAGATGAACCAGTGAGGATATGTAAATCTAGACTGTAATTTTTTATTTGTTTACTATTAGGTGATAAATGCTTGTAGCCCTTGTTTGGCCATAGTGGAAGCTGAAGGTAAGTTAGTGAATAATCAACTGCGTAACTTAAAGGGACTCCGAGCAGTGCAGAAACTATGGAAAGATGCATATCATTTTAAAGCTCTCCTTCTCCTCTTTCCAATGATATATAAACCACCGCCCTACGCCTTTTAGTTTTCGCTATTTTCGCGATTGAAATTGCCGCGGCCGCGATTTCAATCGCGAAAATAAAGAAAACTAAAAGGCGTAGAGCGACGATTTGTGTGTCGCCAGAAAGAGGAGAAAGAGAGCTTTAAAATGATATCCATCTTTCCATAGTTACTTGTATTACACAGGACGACACTTTCCCCAGTGTCAGCAGCTCCATGTTGGATTATTATGGCTCTGTACATATTAACAAGCTGACACATCATTGCATTCCAGCGGTTCTGGAGGTGTGTTTAGCTTCTAAGGGTACAATGGTTAATTTGCATATATTCAGCAGTGGTGCCTGGGAGACATCTCGAGCTCACTCCAACCTGAATTATCGCAAATTCTTTCTGTTTTAGGAAAGCAAACTTTTGTTTTTCTCAGCAGCTCCATTCAGCAGAAAAAGTCGGCCTGTGTAATACATTGTAACTATGGAAAGATGGATATCATTTTAAAGCTCTCTTTCTCCTCTTTCTGGCGACACCTAAATTGTTTCCCTACGCCTTTTAGTTTTCTTTATTTTCGCGATTGAAATCACGGCCGTGGCATTTTCAATTGCGAAAATAGCGAAAACTAAAAGGCGTAGGGCAGAGGTTTATATCTCAATGGAAAGAGGAAAAAGAGAGCTTTAAAATGATATGCATCTTTCCATAGTTTCTGCACTGCTCGGAGTCCCTTTAAGTCTAAAGCATGTGGCCCTAGTAAGTACTTTTTCCCCCTGAATTGAGTCTGTCCTATCTTTATTCAGAAAAAAAAAAACCTCTTCTATTGCAAGCAACTAAAATACATACTGTTAGCGATGACATCATATGACATCTTTATGATGTCATATGATACAAATGAGGGTGTTCCTAAGTACTTAACAGGCTTCTTATTCTTTTTTTAATTAATCTCATCTGGGTTTCCTGGATCTTCAAGTGGAAATGCTTGGGGATGGCTGAATATACCTTAGTAAATCAGGTCCCTTGAGTTTTCCTAGCTCAAGCTCATAGAACTGATTAGACAGAATGTGTTTGAATTTGACTGATGATGTCAGTTGACAGACCTATCCCCTGTAGGATTCACCAAGGTTTGCACACATTATACGCATAAAAATGCCTGGAAAAAAATGCACGCTCAATGGTAAAGGCATTGTGCATTTTTGTATGGATTTTTGCATACACACAGCCCATTCCCTACCGTAAATGGTACTGCAGAAAAAGGTACAAAATCATCCTTGCAGTGTGTGTGTTTTTTTTAACTCACTATTTAAATCCCATATGATGAGTACAGTGCAATGATATACACTGGACATACATTCATTAGAGGAAACAGATGCAAAATTGCAAAAAGAAAGAAATCCAAAAACGCATTTGGTACTGACCGTAAAGGTTATGTGCAGTTGTAGTATATCATTGTTTAACTGGCTAGGCAATTAAAAAAATAATAGGGGGCCTTGCTGAAGAAGAAGAGTGCATGGTAAAAAGAGTGTAGCTATCTACACAATAGAGATTTTTCAGTTAAACACATTTTTATCCGCGACCTGTATAAAAAGGCCCACAGACCAACCATTGATATTTAAAGGGACCCTGAGCAGAGGCATAAAATTAAAATGTGGACTTACCTGGGGGCTCCCTCCAGCCCCCTGTAGCTTTCTAGGTGTCCAGTATGTTTCCTGGTATCCTCTGGGTCCCTTCTGTGGTCCTGTTGGCAGCTCTGCTAATCATGCCAGTTGCAGTAAGGATCCTGTGCATCTGTTGTTCAATCTTTAGAGAACTGCACAAGCACAGGACGTTTATGACGACCGGTGTGATGACGCCCTGGGTGTGTGCAGGGGCTGAGCATGCGGGACCACCTCAGCCAGAGTTGTCAGATTACCTGAGCTGCCATCAGGACCGAGGAAGAAATCCAGAGGATACCGGGAGACCTCGTGGGCTATGGGGGACTGGAGGGAGCCCCAGGTTAGTCCAAATTTTAATTTTATGCCTCTGCTCAGGATCTCTTTAATGTGTAACTTTAGTGGAATACTTCTAACTGAATATAGGGAAACTACAATACTGAAATCTTCACAAATATTCAAATTCTGTTTTCAGTTCACTCCTTTTGATCATGTTTTTTTTTTTTAACATACACCTTGCTGGGACCTATTCTTATTATCTTAAAAAATAGCTATATCTCTTTGGTTGCCAGGAGTTTAGCTTGTTTATTTAATTTTCAGGCAGTAGGCAATACTGAAAAGCCCTCCAGCCACCCAGAACAACTGAGGAGATTACAAGGTTCCCTCAGGTGAGCATGGACCATTTTGTGGTATGACAGAAGCCAGTTAAACATTGATCCATACTATAAGTGCACAAAAATATTTTAATAATTAAGCAAGACAGCTTCTGTCTTCTCTGAATCTGACACAAGGGACACAATACATAATCTATGTCATAAGGAAAGACATGTTTTGTTAATTTCTGAATAATATTAGTCTGGATAACAGATCCCACCCCTGGTTCTGCATAATATACATAAGGGTAAGATGCTGATACTGTAAATCCTGGGGAAAATGTTTTGTTCTTGTATATTTTTTGTTCTTAATGACTAAAAGCAATAATAACAAAGGCACAAAATGTATTGAGGTAAATCCAATTTAGCATTGTTATTTGGGTAGGTTGTTGATCATTTTATACAGTCAATATTTTGATTGCTAAGTCTGCAATTATTATTATTAGACATATTCATCCTGCATCCCTAGTATGTGGATGGTGTGACCCTGTACTGCTCATGAAAATCCTTGAACTTTCCACCTTTTATCCATTTAATGGATTTTGAAGAGCCAAAGCCATATTAATATTTTTGCACTTCCATGCCAAATGCATCCATTGCTGGAATTGCACTTTGCATTTATGCCTATTAAATCATGTCATTTCATCCAGCCATTTATCAATGTGAAGGCTGATTTGCATTAACCTATATCTAGTCTTTCTGCTCCTCTCATGAATTTAATATTGTTGTTCAAGTTTAAGAAGACCATTAGATAGATATACTAAATTACATCAGCTTTGCTTTGGATCAGTGAACTAAGCGAGGCAATGTTGAAAAGTTACTATAGATAATAATTTGTTAGCAGGATCAGGAAACCAATGTGAAATGTAATAAAAAAAATTAGGAAACAGATGTATCTATTACTCAAAAAATAATAACCCACCATTAAATCATACAAAAAATAATTGTAGTATACATAAGCATAAACAATACAACATTTTATTTATTTAATTTTATTTAAAAATCCAGTTTAATTTGTGGAGATGAAAAATGAAAAATGAGACACATGCACATTCCTAAATGAACAGCTAAGAGAGGGACCTCTTTCCAGCAATAGAATGGTATATATTTATTTATTTATATATACAAGACAGTGAAAATGGATTTTTTTAGGATACATAAAGTAAAAAAAAAAAAAAAAAAGAGAGAAAAAAAGCTAGGACTGTAAATTCTAAAGAATACACTTAAAACATTAAATTAAATTCTTGACACATTTTATGGTCATAGACAAACTTCATGAGACGACTTGAAATGTGCTGTGTCAAAATCAAGCAGAATGCAGCAATTGGGAGTTAAGTGCATTATCGAGACTATCAGCCCCGAATAGGCTGACACTTAGAGAAATAGTAAACTTTGATAAGTAGAATTAAGTATTTTAACTAATCTGTGCTTAGAGTATGGAGGATGCTACATTTGTTACGGCTATGAATATAAGAACCGTGCTTGCTCATCCATTTCTAAAAGGCCATTATACATGAAAGGCTGGCTGTAGCTACTTGATATATCATGCTGGAAGTTAGACCACATTCACACTGACAATTGTGTTCTGTTCCCTGTAACAGCAGGAATGCAACACAATGGATCAGGAACCTGGCGCTACACATTACCCGCACATTGCATCGCATAAAGTTTACAGTTCAATGGAACGTATGCTTCACTGTGACCCTTAATGTGAGCATTTTTTTTTACCATGGAACATCCGGTGATAGTTTTGCCGCACTGTAAATGTTTCATAAGTGGGGCATTGCAGTGCAGTAAACCACGTTATGTATCGACCGTTGCACTGCAACACAGCACTGTGAATAGGTCCTAAGGGAAGTATTTTATTGCCATAAGTTAGAATAACCCTTAAAGTAAAACAATTATAGTTTCTAGTGTACCAGTACTGCTTACTGGGATGACTTAATGTAAAGCACTGATAAAACAAAACATAAAACGTTAAATACTGTATATATTACCTCAAAGACCTAATAAAGTGCAGGGTCACCTGTTTCAGTACTTTTTTCAAAAACTTTCAGCCAAGATTTGCAAATGTTATCAGAAACTACATCATTATTTCAGGGGAAAAGCAAAAAGAGATACCCTTTAATTTCTGGTGGAAAAATAATTCCACTGGTTAAAGCACCATATCTAAAGAAGGTTGCATCTTATGAAATGCATTTGAGTTTATTCTGGTGCAATCTAATCATCTATTAAAAATGACTAATGGTGTATGTGGGGGCATTATCATTAAGGACTATGGATACCAATGATACTCTTGGGTTTTTCTGATCCTGTAAAATGACTTCATGTTTCTCTGCTCTTATATGACCATGTGGAGCACTCATTAAGCCTTATGTTTCCCACAAGCTCTTTTGCTTTGCCATAAAAACGGATATTTGAATACCAAGCATTGTATGCATTTTAATAGAACTCAATCACACATAACAATTTTTTTTGATATTTAATAAGTGAAGTAACATTTTTACATTAAATCAGTAATTGCCTGAATTATTTTTTTGTAGGTACAGTTGTATTGAACAGTTACCTGTGTTTCACCACCATAGAGTGCTTTATATGAAGTTGTCTGCAGAGGTGGCTGAGACATTAATTAAAATCAGATGGACTGATTTTCTACAGCTGTCTGCTTGTCAATACCAGCATGATTATAAAAAGTAAAATTGATTTCTCCATTGTCTCAGATTGATCCAAAATGTTGTTTTTCCTAATCGTTAAAAGTGTCACCTTGAAATACACTTTTCATTGCGCAGCCATGAGCGCTGTCACGTAGACCTACTGTTTGTAAAATTGCTCATCTGATCATGTGACTAAAAGCAGTCTAAGCCACTTTCTGGTACAAAGTATGCTGATCAGAAAAAAACAGAGACATCAGAAGACCTGGGGCCTTATGCAATTCACTTTTTCTCCTGAGTATTCTCTTAGGAGATAATTTATCATCTTCGATTTAGAATAACTTTTTAGCACTTAGCAATGGAAAAACTACCAAAAGGTAGTAGAAAAAGCACTATAAAATTATTTTAAGTACTTTTTGGTTTGCTGGTGCTTTGAAAGACAATGTATTAACAAGTTTGAAATGATCATCCAGGAGAAATCTGAGGAGAAAAAAGTAATTGCATATGGGCCATGGTCTCCATAGTTGGTAGATGGACGTATCATAGGTATACAGTAGGAAAAAGGGAGCATTTTTAGAAAGAGGTCAAGGTGGTAACCTCCGTAATGGTCTAAAGACTAGTGCACTTTAAACATTATGCCCACACATTTAACCACCAAATGCCTCTGTGCCATATCAACCACATCTGAATAAGCATAGAGAATATGTATTTATGTGAAATTATTATATGTTTTCATTGCGGAAGCCCCCGCATTGTTATTCTCTATTCTTAGTCTGCAAACATCTGAATTGTTCCTGTGAATGAACAAAGCTCAAGCTTCTCTAGAAGTACATAAAGAAATACACTGAGTGGCTACAACTGTGCTTACATAGTACAAATTTAATGGCAGATCCCGCTGCTAACTGCTGATTTCAACACTGACATTACATTTGGCATTCAATCTTTTTTCATTTTGACTTCTCTGTATAGTATGTCTATAGTTAACATATAATAAAGGACATATTTACATGCCTTACCAACAATAGCTTTGTAGTCCATATAGATTTATTTCTCTTTTGTTTGTTTGTTCCCCCCTCTTTTTTCATTGTAGACAATCAACTAATTGCATGTGATTGTGCTGAAAATAAGCAGGGTGCTAAATGTTAATGGATGTTTGCTCAGAAAGTAACCATAGGAGGTGAAAGGCTGCCAATGCACTGCAATTTACGAAACAAGAATAGACTTTCAAGTCATTGACTATTTATTTTTCAAGGAAAATACGTATTTTTAGAATTAAAGTTTGAAATAGATTTTACATTTAAAGGGAACATGGTAAGGGTCATTGTAGGATTGTAAATCAAAACGTGAAGCTGGAAAGCCAGCTGTTCGGACAGAGTGCCTGTTAGCTCTGCACATGATAGGGTAACAATCAAAACATGCTAACTGTAAATGTGTGCTCATCTCACCATAGGAAGGGAAAGGTGAAGCAGGAGGTTTTGGCACTTAGCGCCAAGCGCTGAAGCTGGGCACTGCTATAGCACTAAAGCTATAGTGTGCTCCCCAAGGAAGAGTAATTAAAACTTGTATGCAAAGTGAATACACCCAATATGTATGTGTGGCTCCTGACACTTCCATATATTCTAATCGTGTTGTCTGCTTCAGTTCATTACACTTTGCATTCAACCATTGCCCATTGTTTCTGCAGTGCTTCATAGTATAATCTACAGGTTTTCTATAACATGGAAAGTGGTCTAGTGGTATAGTTTACAGGTTGCTAAGGACAACCCCATGCATTAGGTATAAATGATAATGTAAGGTTAGCCATCAATATTTAAAGATGATCATATTTGGGACATTTATCATCAGGTTTCTTCCAGGATGGAATAATCACGCTTTAACTATTTGCTAGTCATATGAATAAACACATTAAGTAAATAATGGTTTGTTTGTACAATAGCTTTGGCAAGTGTGCAAAACATCTGTCTGTTATTCCTAGCTAAATCTATTAAAGATGAATTGTGGTGTACAAAGCCAAACTTTAATTCAAGGCACCATGAGCAAGATGTAAAGAGAACCCAAGGCATCAAACATGTAAAAAAGTAAACATTTACCTGGAGGATACCGAAGCTTCTCAAACTGTCCTCTGCCACTGCCTGGGGCCCTCTTTAACATCAAGGCTGCACCTGCGCAAGCATGGCTACACCTGCACAGTAGCATAGAGCCACTCATGCGACTCCGGTTTCATGTGCAGGCATGGCCGTACTTATACAGGCACAGTACAGCCACACTCATGCCTGAATATGCGCATGGTTCTGAGGTTCCTACGGGGCAGACATTTTCAGGGGGGAGGTCCACGCTCAGTGACGGGGACCAGAGAACTGCACTGAAAGCCTCTATGGGATCCAGAGGCTTCCCTCTTCTTCTACTCAAAATGATCATACAGAACCATGGAAAGGGGGTAATCCGACATGGTAGACATGTGGTTTGACCAGAAAGAGGTGTTACATATGCTGAATGGGGCATTAACTGGGCAAGAGGGGGCATGATTTGGCTCTTATCCAGAAAGTCCGACAACATTCAGAAACTGGTGGAACTCAAAAATGTTACAGCAGCCATGTAGTGACAAAAGGCAGGGCTACTGGTTTTTTTTACAGTAATTGTTGGTAGTTTCATCAACATTTTTTTTTTTACTTCTGGAACCTAGTGAGCACTTTTGTTATGAATGACACTTTGAGAATACACATCTCCGGAATACTGATAATGTAAGTGGTTTCAGAACTGCTTTTATTGTTTGTTCTTTATTCAACAAGGTTATCTCTTTGCATCCAAAATGCCATGCCTAGCTAACATTAGTGAATCTAGAACTTGTGCTAGAATACCCAAGACCTGAAACAGAAGTAAATTACAAGAACATAGTGTAGAATGTAATTTGAGACAATGATAATGAGTAATTTGCATTATATTTATATGTACGGTACTTGTAAATGTATCGGTAAAGTGGAAAGGGTAAATCTAATTTCTTTAGCATGACTTTCCAACAAATAGAATACACAAGGAACATTGCTAGACTGCAAATCGCCTTGTAGCTTTCCAGCAACATCACAATCCATTTCTCCCTGTTGTGCCTGATGCACGCTGAACAAGGTCAGGAATGGCTGAAAAGTTTAGCATTGTTTGTGAAGCTCTTTTTAGGTCAGCTGCCACAAATGCTGGGGAAGATAATAAAATATGGATACAAGACAAGCAAAGTAGCCTATATATTGCACAATATGCCTCTCACTACCAGTGATATTCTAGATTTTCAGCACAATATCTTGCTAGCTAAATGTTAAAAATAAACGGAGTAAATATAGTATAGTATAGTAATACATTTTTAACTGTATATAATCCAAGACACATATGCCAGTGCTGATTGGATACTAAAACGTGACCAAGAATTGAACTTCATCCCAATCAGTAGCTGGTACCCCTTTTCCCATGAGAAATCTATTCCTTTTCACAAAGGGTTCATCAAGGGGCGCTGTATGACTGATATTGTGGTGAAACCCCTCCCACAGGAAACTGTGAGGGACATGGTCCTGGCAGTTCCCTGTCTGTGAACCTCATTGCTTTGTGGGAAAAAGCTGTTTACAGCTGTTTCCAACTGCCAAAAAAAGCAAGCAACAGCTACTTCCAGTGACATCACCTGCCAGCAGTAAAAATATCACCATATGATAAATGTCAGAATGTAAACTAGGGAGAGGAAAGCTTTTGAAATGGGTAAAAACTGACTGAATCATTTATACATAATTATTGTAAAAATGAAGCCCTTTTTGTATTTTATTTTTTTACTGGAGTTCCTCTTTAAGTTACTTTAACTACTCTTACAGAAAAAGTCACCATATGTAAGGGCATATTCAGCAAATGCCAGTAAAACTACCATGCACAGGCAGCACACTCAACCTTTACTGGTACTTATGCCAGTTATGTAGCATGTGTTGTGCAATTAGGGCCACCTGTGTTGCCTGTGTATGGTAATTTTACTGGCAGTTGCTGAATATGCCCCATACAGTGTCTAAAATCAATATCCTGAGCTCCCTGTAACAGAAATATTTATAGAGCACTTCTAAGGTTTTCTATTTTTTGTTTTGAATCGAAAAAGCTTTACTTTATTTTCCTCAAGCTGTGGTCACATGTTATAGAAAGCTGCTTACTCAGTTGCATGCTGGCAGAGAACTTTTCCATCTGTTAATACCTGAATTTCTCTCCTAGCATGTATTTAATTGGCAGTTTCAGGTAGGCTTAAGTATGTTGCCACAGCTCAGGGAAAGAAATGATAGTAATGCATCTTGGCTTCAATACCTAAACAATTTTACATTGCTACAGAACTTGTATTTTTGACTCAAGGGCAATTCACCTTTTCACTTGAAGAGGAACTCCAGTGAAAATAATATAGTAAAAAAAGTGCTTCATTTTTTACCATAATTATGTATAAATGATTTAGTCAGTGTTTGCTCATTGTAAAATCTTTCCTCTCCCCGATTTACATTCTGACATTTATTACATGGTGGCATTTTCAGGCTCCCTGCACACTGCAAATCCGTTTTCCAATTCCGATTCCGATTCCGTTTCCGATTCCGATTCCGATTTTCCCTGAATACATTCAACAGAAAAACGGATCAAAAAACGCAGCATGCAGTTAAGATTAAAAATCTGAATCGGAATCGGATGTAAAAACAGATTAAAAAGCGGAATCGGAATCTGAAATGCATGCAGTGTGCAAGAGGCCTTACTGTGGGCAGGTTATGTAGCTGCTCCTAGCTGTTGGCTGTTAGAGACAGCTGTAAACAGCTAATTCCTGTCTGTGAACATTGTTACATTGTGGCAGTTTGCCCAGAGTACCGCGGTCCCAGAGCTTCTTGTGGGGGGGGGGGGGGGGTTCAGCACAAAATCAGTCATACAGCGCCCCCTGATGGTCTGTTTGTGAAAATCATTATATTTCTCATGTAAAGGGGGGTATCAGCTACTGATTGGGATAAAGTTCAATTCTAGGTTGGAGTTTTCTTTAAGATTTCTCCTAGAAGATAATTTTTCATCTTCTGTTTAAAATAACTTTTCAGCATTCTACAGTTGAAAAAAAAATCTTAAAATTAGGTGAAAAGTACTGTCAAAATTATTCTGAGTATTTTCTTGGTTGCTGGTGGCTTAAAAATACAAACACCTTTTTGCCTACTTTTTGGTACTTTTTCAATTGCAGAGTGTTGGAAAGTTTTGTTTTTTTTAAAAAAGTTGAAAAATGATCTCCTAGAAGAAAACTCAGAAGAAAAAGTTAATAGCGTATGGGCCAATATGAGGTATATGCAATCCTCAGCAGTAAACATTATATCAGTAGGAAAAGCACATAATGTTTGCTGGGCTTTACTAAAATGAGGACGTTTTGAATTGGGATGATACCATTTATTGGCTAATTTAAAAGAAAGAGAGTTTAGTATTTTCTTTTAACTTGGCCAATAAATGGTATCATCCTGATTCAAAACTTCCTGCTTTTATTGATGACTAACGGTACAATACTATATTGCAACTACTTTACAAAAATTAGGTGACGTTCAATAATTTGCATTAACCACATTCCATTTGCATAACACGCTATGTAGGTTGTGTAAAGCCCATTTTGTGTGCATTACCTGCACATTTAAAGTGTACCACAGGTTAGTAAATATATGGTCACTGACACCAAGGTCTGCTTACAGTACAATATAGTATCTGTACTATTTTTGCGTTTTGCCTTCTTAAAACAGATGATACTTGTGATAATTCAGCTTTAAGTGAACATCTGTGGTTACCCACAATGTACCACAACTGAATATGCAAATTATCTCTTTATGCTCCTGAAACCAGGCTTATATCCAGAACTGCTAGTGTATAGCAAGCCTATTGCTTTACATTTTACAGAGCCACATCAGCAGATAGCCTGTTTCAAACTTTAGGTCCTCCTCAGTGCATGGCAGGGATTGATATGACTCTATGGAATAGGGCTTGGACCAGTACAACAGAGTAACCAAGCAGCTTGGGGTGACCAAAAACCACTAGGAAAGTATAGGGGACTTAAAGAGACCAAAAAGCCCTCCTACTAAAAAGCAATGCTTAATTGATTTGCCTTCCTAAAACAGAAGGTACTTGCGATAATCCAGCTTTAAGTGAACATCTGTGGTTACCCACAATGCACCACTATATGCAAAGCTATAGGCTTGCTACACATTAGCGGTTCTGGATGTAAGCCTGACTTCAGGGGCATAAAGAAATAATTTGTCTATTCATTAGCGGTGCATTGTGTGCCCATTTTTCCATGAGAAAGGCAAAATGAGTATATGATGAAAAAATATTTTGTAAGATGTCACCTGTATTAAAAACAGCAGATCCAAACAATTAAATAGCACATATATAGCTTGCTTTATTAACATGCTATCTTAAACTTTTCCTGTAAAAGTTGACCATGACTATACCCTTTCCATCACCCAAGACACCCTATTGTTCCTTAGTTCAATGTGCTGCCCGGAGCAAGTGGAGGCCGTGGACAGGTAATATGTAGAGTGCACTGGGCATCGGGGAGGGGGCACATTAAACATTGGGAGGGGCAGCGAGGGCTTTATCGCGTTTGTCGCTCTTCCCGATAACGCTTGCTGTTCCTGCCATGCACCTGATCGAGGAAGTCGGCCCTACTTCTTGCACCATTTCTGACCGATTAATGCAACCAAATTCGTCCCGAAATGGTTTGCATTGTTGATCGGGCATGCACTTGGTAGCACCAATTTTCAACCGATTTCGATTATAATAATTAAATTGGATGGTCGAGGGGCTGCCAAGTCGCTTGATGTATGGCCACCTTAACCTCCAACTCCTTCATCTTGTGCTGCCTATGTTTTAGAGATTTAGTTCATTCTGCGTATTAAGAGTACAGAATGTAAGCCAAATTGGAAAACCAATGATAGATTGCTGAAAACACAATTGGGGTGTTAACTTACCTTACTAAAAAAAATGTTCAGTTTTATTCATGTCATTGCTGTGGTAATGCATTGTAGAATACATTACGTGACATTAACAAGCATTACATAGCGTATGCACATATGCATGCTGAAGCAGTACATTTTTAAATTGACCAACACCTGCTAGTAAACAGAGCTGATATACATTCCATTCATATCCATTTGCTTGTCAGACATAATGGAGTCCAGAGCAAATTAGGTCATTTCTAATTACAAACCTGTCTGGCTATCCTGTGCCACCTGCTGGAAACATAGTAATGATTTACAATGTCTGTATATTACTAGCAGAGCTCACTTAATGTTTTCTCCAGCATTACAGATTATATTCTGTTTTCCTTTTGTATGCAACATGCAGCATATTCACTGAATTTGACAAAATAATGATAACGTGAGCTGTTAATGGATTTCCAAAATATTTCTTAACACTTTGAACTACAGATGTGTTTCTTGCAGATTTCAGAATACATTGCTTACAGAGATGGGTCATCCTATGCAATGTTCTATAATCTGCATCAAATTCAGCCAGGTAATAAGACTTATTCAATTAATATTTTCTCATAGGAGATATTTTTTCATCTTCTCATAAAAAAACAAACAAAAATAAATTTTTAGCACTTTGCAATCGAAAAAGTAGCAAAAAGTAAGTGAAAAAGTACTGTCAAAATAATTTCTGGCAGCTTAAAAGGCATTTTATTAATAAGGTGTGAAGATACCTAGGAGAAAACTCAGGAGAAAATGTTAATTGAATAGGGAGAATTTTAGTAGTTGATACAGTGATTTTAGGTAGCAATGGTATGCAGCCTCACCTTCGTCAGAGTAGAACACAGATATATACTTGGTCTTTATTAGAAATGGTTTCCTTGTAAGTAGTAAATGTATGTAACTTTTACAGGGGCCATAGTAGAACACGCGGAGGTGTGCTGAGATGTTAGTGCAATATTGTACAATTAGAGTGAGGTACATACACCTACAGTGGTAATTTATTTGTAGTAAATCCAAGTTGTACCATATTTCTCTGAAAAAAAATGTTGGCACTGGAGACTTTTATTATGGACCTATATATGGCAGTATTCCTTGTGATTTTTCGCCACAGGAATTTTCTTTTTCGATTTTTCGATATTTTTTTTGTGTGAAAATACATTGTTTTTGCAATATGGCGTAGATTAGCCGCAAAGCAAAAAATCCTTATTTTCCTGCAATAACTTTATTTTAGCACAAAAACACAAACAATCTTTTATTATATTGCAAAAATTCAAGACAAATGTAAACATAATTAAACTAATTAAATATAACTTATTACAAAATTATTTTCATTGGCATGTTCTCTCAAAAGTCAAATTTAACATTATTTTCATGAAAATGAATGCGAAAAGAATATCAGCATTTTTGCTCGTCACTGCTACACTGTATGAGATAATATTTAAAATCATATATTTTTAAAATGAACTGCAATAAACCTAATTGTCCAAAAAAGTAGCCTCTTGAGAAGGTTTCTCCTGCGGAGAGTATTTGCAATGGGCAAAAAGAAAGCAAGTAGACAATGTTAGAAACTACAAACAAGCATGCAATGGTGTCAGGCCACTTCAAGTCAATTCCCAGTGAATGCCACATGAAAGCAAAATGACTAATGAGTGAATACCTGTCCATATGAATTGACCTGAAGCAGGAGCCAGACTGTTGTTAAGTGGCTATTACAAAGTAATCAAGAAATAGCAACACAAAACAAATGAAGTTACACGCTTTAATGTTCTTCACAAAGCAAAATTTAGCATGCAACAAAGTATACTTGAGAGATAAAGACTAGGTTTAAAATGCAATGTGTAGTGGTAAGCAATGCATGTGTGAGTGTGACATATTAAACTTGCTATCCAGCCTATATTACACACTGAACATTTCCTCTTCTCCTATAAAGTTATAATTACCTGACAGGTCTTCTTGTTGTGAATCAGTCCCAGACCTCTGTGGCCACTGGCTTCTGGTCCATAGCCCCGCCCCACTGAAAATGGCATCAGATTTTCTGTATCTAGACTAAGGAGAACATGAGGGCAGTTTTCAACAGGAGCTACATGTCTTGGAAGCTTTAATAAACCACCAGCAGCACTATAAGCAAAGGGGAACGGGTGACTTGGGAAGGATCGTTTCAATGCTCTTTCTGCAGTGACATGTATGCAAACCAAGGTCTTAAGTAAGAGGCCATTTTTGCCGCCCCTCCCCCCCCCCCCCAAAAAAAAACAAAAACATCTAAAACAGATTTTTTTCATTGTGCAAAAAATAACACATTTCAGTTTATCACTATAACATGCAATATATCATGTGTTTTATTCTGAAACAGAAGATTTATATTTAGTATCTGTACACTTATTTACAGAAAAGTCCTAGCTTTCACAAATACACTGGTTGAAAATGATCTTGGGGCTCAAGTATATTTTTGTCAGCCTTAATGAGAAATGTAATATTGATTTAGTGTGTCTTTTTTGTTTAGACATTTCTTTTAGTCATTAATTCAATGAAATGGCAACTAAGCACAGACTTGAAGGGGAGCATGTAAATACTTACCAATTTCATATCCTAGTTTGATTTGCTTAAAAAGATTAATTAATTATGGCGATTATGCAACAACATCTTAAAGGTTGCATAACAACAAGGGGTATCAAATAAAAAGACAAACAAACAACTCCATAGCTATTTGAATTATGCTCAGCTATGTTGCTTTATGGTAAACTTCTTTTAAAACTCTATAATCTAGGCTGAGCATAGGATAAAATAATACCTAGACTGTCTGCAGTGAAAACTGCACGTCTAAATGATGGTCAGTGGCTTTAGAGAGATGGCATACTGAAGAAATATGCAAATTATGTCCTTTTTTTTGAAAAGTCAAGCCTCTCTTTTAGTACTCAGTATGAAGGGAGTATATATATATGTGTGTATATATATATATATATATATATATATATATATATATATATATATACATATATATATATATATATATATATATATATATATATATATATATATATATATATATATATATATATTTCTCCATCAATAACACGCTTTATTAATTATTACATTATTAATAGTATTTTATTTTTTATTTCTTGCTGCCATCTCTTAGTAGGTACATCTATAAGATCAGACTGGTTTTGGACTACTCCACCTCCTCATGGGGGATTCTCAGTTGTTTTTTTATTATACAAAAGAACTTGCTGAACTGCAGATGCTTAGTCCAACTGTCAAAACAGTGTGCAAATTAGTAGAAATCTTTGTATAGAAACTTTCCAGGGAAAGCTTTTGGGAACAGTGAGAATCTCCTATGAGGAGATGGACTAGTCCAACATCTGTCAGATCTGTCAGCGTTTTACTACCTACTGTACATGACAGTGACATAGGAAAAAAAAGTAATAGTATGTATAAAAATAATAATAGTTATAGTGCATTTTACTCTGTGACAAATATCCATTTTATATGTTTGCATTTTTAATTTTACACTTTTATTGTGATTGTGGTTCTTTTAGGGATTCTCATTTTCCACAGATGTCAGCAATACATCTCTAGAACTACTGACAGTTTTGACTAGAGTTGCTTGATAAACCAAGACTCATGGAGAATGATGTGAGCAGTTTGATCAGGTGATAGATTTCGAAGGCTCTGTTTTACGGGTCATGATGATATGCTAAAGCAGGGAGTGACCACTGCAAATCAGAACCTTACAAGTCTGCCATCTGATGAAATGTAACCCTTACTTCTCTATTAATTCTAAAACTAGTTTTGACGTACATTTTAACATCTTGATAATAACCTCTTGCTAATTATTTTTTTATCACATGATCATCAATTATTACCCAGGTTTGCATTAATGCTTTTATGTCCTTTTTCTGTTTCTGTTACAAAAGAAAGTACTGTACTTTGATTGAATAATTAAGAACTCCTGCTTCAAAATATGTAAAAATGAAAAAAAGAAAAGTAATATATAGCACATGTCATACATAATAATACATGTTGTTATCTACCATTTCATATATGTAAATCAGCGTTTTCCACTTGTTGTTGCCTCCAAGGGAAGGGGAAAAAACCCTTTGAACTGATTGCCAGCAACACAGCAATGTGTGTTTCTTTTCTTACTAACTTCTACAGAGCCTTATTACCCATAGTACCCTGTGTGGCAGTCTGTGAACTTAGAAGCAGGATAAGCAACAATACTTGACCTACTTTCCCCCATTGTACTTAGCCAAACGGTCAGTGCCTGTTCTTGTTTCAGAGCTTTCAGAAGTCATATAGTGGCTGCTATGGGTTTAATAACTCTTTATGTAAATTGTGATTATATATGGTGTAAATATGAGTTATAATAAAATTTAGCATGCAACATGTAACTGAACATAAATATATATATATATAGATGTATTATATATATTTAAAGTATTTCAGCATATAAAGAAAAAAAGACTGCCATATGTACTGGAAAATTTACTATAACCAAACTTTGTGTAAATATAGAATATGTAAAAAAAATAATTTTGTCATTATTTCTGAAATAGAATAAAGTTTCTTTTCTTTTTTTTCTTTTGAGTATTGTCTTTCTTTGCTCTTAAGGCTTTTGATCTTAAAGTGTATCTGAAAGGAAAAAGATTGCCCCTAGGGGATACTAAGGCCCTATTTACTTACTTAATCAGTTGCTCTCAGTTGTAACTGAAAGGAAAACTGATTTTAAAAGTAAGTCCCATGTTTTCCTATGGTACCTTTCACACTTAACGCATTTTAACTGAATTTTTTTTCACAATGCATTGCTATGGAAAAAAATGCGTACCAATGTGTACTGAGGCGTCCTAACGCACACTAACTGAGTGTAAATGGGCCCTTACTGTACCCCGAGAGGGGAAAGCCTCTGGATCCTGAAGAAGCTTTTCCTGTCAGTAGAGGGGGAAACCCAGCTTGTTGGCGCTTGTTGCCACTCCTGCACAGGCTCACTAGCAGCTTTCCTTTGGGCTCCTGCGGAAAAAGCTTAGCCCAATCGGGTCTAATTTACTGCACAGGCGCAAGCCGCCTGCATCTGCACAATAGAGTGGACCCGATCAGGCTTGGCTATTTCTAATGGAGCCGCTAGTGTGCCTATGGGGGCAGGCCACTACCATTGTTATTGTTTTCTTTTGGGGGGGGGGGGGGGGCTGCCAATGCTGGAATGGAGGGACGGAGAAGGACAAGGGAAGCCTCATTAGAATCCAGAGGCTTCCCTCTGCTGAGGTAAATATCTGTTTTTTTATTTAATCACAGGTTTTCTTTTAAGTCGTTTCACAACCATGGGCATGCCTGAGTACAAGCACAAGTGTGAACTGCATGTAACCACAGGTGGATTTATAGTGGATTTAAACTTTCAAAATCAAAGTGCTCCCCAGGTAGTCAGTTCTACATTTGTGATAGATAAACATAAGAAACGAACGTTTGCAGACTCTTTGCAAATGTTTTTATGAAAGTTTGTGAACCGAACGTTCACAGCGGACCCTACTGACTTAAATGACAGGCGAACTTTAAAAACTTTCAAGGCATATTTGTAGCCACAATTTCTTTTAGAAATGTGACAAAACTGTCCAAAAACACAGGCAGTGGCATGGTGGAGGGGGATCAATGACAACATTTTCCCCCAAAATACTAACTCTGCACTTCAAAAACAGTGATGCTATGTAAATGCTTTATGAGACAATGTCAGGTGACAGTTCATTTTCAAGCACAGCACGGTCACTCAATCACTTTATTGTGGCCAAGTGTGGTAAAAATGCTTAATTGGGTGTCCTGTACTACCTGACTTATGGATAAAGGGTTTAAAAATGGCTTAATGTTAAAGTATAGCGTGAACGCGAAATTGTAAAGTTCATGTTTAATGTGAACAATTGTTGTTCGCCATGAACTGTCCGCTGGAGAACATGTTAGTCCATCACTATTCTCAGTAGATAGTAATCAATAAAAATGTATAAATCTGGAAATCTACCTCTGAGCACTTCTTTATATAGCCCAAAAAGGCTGGGTGTAAGGAGGAGGATGGCTAGTGCAGTGCAAAGAAGAAATACTAATGGAAAACAAATACAATGAAAACAATACTTCTCGTCCTGCTGCTCCAGTTTTCTGTGTGTTTGTTTTTGCTTTCCTTGTCTGTCTCTCACACACCAGTGGTCAAAAAGGTAATAAGAGAAGATTCTTTAGTTTTGACGACATTTCACAGAATACATTGCTGGTTAATAAGTTCTGTCATCATCTCCACGAGTACACTCAGGGGCGTATCTACAGGGGTGCACATAGGGCAGTTGCTATGGGCGCCCTTTGTCACTCACCTGGGGGGGGGGCGCATCCCCAGTAAGCAATTAATCGCCCCTTATTAGGTCGGGTCAGGAGAGCAGCACGGTCTGCGTGTGTGTGCGGCTGCCACAGCTTGCCCATTCACCTCTCGGTTCCTCCCTGCTGCCGCCAGCGTTTGTGGTCGCGGCAGGTCGCCATAGCAACGTCGGCTCCGCTCTTCCTCCACTCCACGTGCTGTCTCTCGTCATCATCGGCGACTCCTCCTCCTGAGCGGCTTGCTTCTGAGTGCACTAGCGCAGCAGTGACAGTCCTCCCCACTGCTCTCCTCTGCCCCAGCGTCTGTCCACATGGTATTGGTATCCGGGCGGCTGAGACAGAAGTATCAATTCAGGCCTCCTCCGACCTCCGTTCTTCCCTTAGCAAAACCATTCCTTGTATCAGTGCGTCTCTCTCGCCAATGACTAGGAGAGAGGCAGCTGGATGAGTCCGCCCCCACACATCTCCGTACACATTACAACAGTAGCCTGCGGGTGAGTGTGTCCAGCATGGTATGTCTTATTATCCTCCTTGTTCTTGTTCTCCCACGGCCAGCTGGGGGGAGAAACAGCAGGAGAGGTGATTTGCCCGGAGAGGAGAGTTGGCACTTTGCTCTGCTTGTGAAGTGTCACTTGTCACTGAGCGACAGATAGTATTTTATTACAGTTGAGCAATATAGGCTCACTCCGAACAACTGGTGCAGTGTCCTAATCTCCCCTCCTCACTATAATCTTCACCCAGCTGATGTGTAGGCTGTTTATCTAGCAGATAGTACCAGACAGTGATAACAGCATGAGTGACTTAAGTTTATTAACTTTCTTTCTGCAGTGAAAGGGAGTGGGGGCTCCTGGCTGCCCAGGGAAGGGAACCTTCTGATATGCAGATCTCTGACCAGCTGTGACCTAGGGTCAGCTCTCCTACTGCCACTTCCTTTTCTGGGCTTGATTCTTAAAGGGATACTTAATTAAGCCTGTGTTAAAAAAAAAATCAGTTTTACTTACCTAAGGCTTTTACCAGCCCCCTGCAGCTGTCCTGTGCCCTCGCAGTCACTCACAGATTCTCCTGTCCCCCACCGCCAGGTAATTTTGTTTCGCCGACAGACCTGGCCATGCGTAACCTTCTTCGTGTTCCCATGCCTGTCGGCAAAAACAAAACTAGCTCGGGCGGGTGACAGGAGGATCTGTGAGTGACTGCGAGGGCACAGGACGGCTGCATGGGGCTGGTAGAAGCCCCAGGTGTGTAAAACTGTTTTTTTTTTTTTGCGCGGGCTTAAGTATCCCTTTAAATATAAAGCTTTACTTACCTGGGGCTTCTTTCAGCACCTAGAAGTCTGTGTGTCACAACAGCACAACACACAGAAAATGGAGACTATATTACACCACGCAGTGAGTTTTTTTTCAAATTAAAATGTGTGAATGAAAAGGAACCTAAATTGAAACAAACATAAAAAAGTTTCACTTATCTGGGGCTTTCACCAGCCCCCTGCAGCCGCCCTGTGCCTGCGTCATCACAGATTGATCCTCCAGTCCCCTGCCACCACTTAGTTTCGTTCTTGCCAACTGGCCAGTCGATGGCCATTGCGCCTGTGCACCCCTGGCCGCATGTGTCCTCAATCACGCTCCCACCCCTGGGAGCGTCCTGCGCATGCGCAGTAAGTGATTTTGACAGTGGTCATCCACATGGCTGAGTCGGCAAGAAAGAAACTTAGTGGCAGCGGGGGTCCGGAGACTCGATCTATGATGGCGCGGGCACAAGGCAGCTGCAGGGGGCTTGGTGGAAGCCCCAGGAAAGTGAAACTTTTTTTTTGTTGCAATTTCAGTTCCCTTTAATTCACACTTTTTTATTTGGGAAAAATAAATCATTGGGGGGGGGGGGGGAGTTGGTGGGAGATGTTGGGGGGCGCAATTTCAGTATTCGCCATAGGCGCCATCTTCTCTAGATACGCCTCTGAGTACACTGATTTTCTTTCCCATCTTGTACCCATTTTCCTGAGAATGCTTAACGTATATACTCGTGTATAAGCCGACCCGTGTATAAGCCGACCCCCCAACTTTTTATCATAATAGAGGGGAAAATGATTGATCTGAGTATAAGCCAAGGGTAGGAAAGTGGTAGCCCAGGATTGCTTGGGTGGTTGAAATTATAAGATAAAATGTTTACTGACTCCTATCAAACTCAAGTATCCAGCTGCAATATAAACTCTTTTCCAGCTCACCTTCACTCAGTTCTCCTAGCCCTGCTGTAGTTCATGCGCATCTGCATAACTGAGCCCAAAGAATGGTAAGCTCTTTTCCACATTCACTTTTACTAGGCTCAGGAAAAGAAGAATGCTATAATCTATTGTACCTGCCAGATTCAGTAACCACCTAGACTGTGAGTAGTGTATGGAGAGGACATTGTTGCTATACTACTATTTAGATCCAAGACAAGAACTGTATATGCTATGCCCTGCCTATATATATTTCATATTGCTCTATATTTGCTGATTACTTTGCCTGGTTCCCTTGAGTACATTTTTTCTTATTCCAGGTAGCCACAATTTTGTACACATGTAGTCCATTGACAGGGCTGATTTCCACTGGGAAAGAAAGACAGGTCCATTACACTTCAGCAACAGTGTATAGGAGTGCATTATGGGTTTCACTTTATTGTAATGCACCTCTCACTACATCACTTTATGCGCCTCTAATCACATGCGCCAGTGCTGAGCGTCATAGGAAATAGACTGTGACAGCGAAACTAAGGAGAAATTTCAGCGGCGTGGACCGGTAAGCTAACAATCTGCTGTGCACACTCTGCTATACCGGGAGGAGGAGTGGGGCACCGCTGACACTCACATGCCGCTCCAGCCTGGCAGGGAAGGGTAGCGGACACTTATGCCGCGGGCACTCGGAGGGGAGCTACAGCATGTATTCTATTGTACATACATGCTGCTTTGGCCTGGTGGGGGTAAGGGAAGCTGACACCTATGCCGGGGGGAATTGGGAGGGAGCTGCAGCATATACTGACTTGTGTATAAGCCAAGACCCCCACTTTGGGACCACTATTTTGGACCCAAAAACTCAGCTTATACACGGGTATATACGGTATCTTGGTTCCTTGGCAATGTTGGCATCAACATGTTTCTGTAATATCCTTGTATGTTGCCTTCTCTCAACCTCTGGATTGTTAATGAATGTTGCCTCTAATTTTACCTTAATTATTTACCATGCCTGGACCCGGCCATTACTATAAACTTGCAGCTACCCTTAGAAACCTATTTCAATGATCACCAGCTAAGACTGGGATATGCACATTCTAGGGTTACCCTAATTCCTAGTTACAGCTAGCACAGTTTTGATGCCTGTGACAGCTGACCTCCAGGGAAGGGAAATAAATAATTCAGAAATACTGAACACTTCATGCTATTCTTGTTAATCCAGTGATGTAGTGCACTGTGTGTGGTACTCTGATCAAAACAAAAGAAACTGCTCATCTGGAGTACCTTTGATGCCATGACATCTGATTAAGTCTCATTCAACCCAACCGATGTCTAATGAAATGATGGCAAATTATCCATGTCAACAAAATTGTGGCCCTTAATATTTCCTTACGTAATAACTACCTTAAGACTGGGCATTGATTGGATATTTATTTGGTTGTTGTTGTTCCCGGCCACTTTTCCTAAGCTTGATGCAAAATCACTTAATGATGATGTTTGTGAGCTTTGGGGTCCTTGGTATCAATAATGTGAGATTTGAAGCAGTTTAAATTTTCCAACTGAAATCAAGCAAACAAATCTACCAGCTCTGTAGAGCAAAGTTTTTATCATTTCTAAAAAAATAAATAAATAAATCTATATCATACATCTATATAATTTCTACCAAGTAGCTGAAATAATGTACATGAACATTTACACATATGGGAGATTCCACATCAGGTCAAGGAGATTAACTGACAAAATAGGATTTAAAAATCCACATGGACAGATGATTACTGGGCTGGGCAATCTACTGTATATTACAGTAGTAGGCAAATATCAGAAAGCAGCAGCAGTGGCAACAACATTCAGAAGGAAAAGTCTGAAAGACAGAAGTACCAGTAAAAGTAGAAATGATTCCTGCAGTTTTAGACAAGCTCAGGGCAGTGACTCGTAACCTGGTAGAGTGCCTCCAACACATCCCAGGAAGAAGTGTAGTGCTAAGAACAGCTAAGATACTCTCTCTTACTACAATGCACTAGGGAACAAGAAATGAAAAAAGGAATTTACATGCAATGAGGCTAATCAGTGTATGTTGGCACAAAATGGCTATCAGTTGATTGCAACTTGACAAGGCTGATTAAATGTAATTTAGCTCATTTGCATCCGTAGCATGAAATGATTAGCAAAGACCTCAATATTCAGATTTCTAAAACCACTGAAAGTGTTAGGCAGAGTACATCTAGTTATTTGGCATACCACTTATGCTCATGCTGTGCCAATACAGTTGTCTGCAGGAATTACCAAGGTGACAAGGTGAGGTAGATCATCTATGAGGATAAAACTAATTCATATATAAGTATCGTACTAATAATATAGATTAAAAAAAACCAGAAAAGTTTACCTATGCCTTATCCCATTTACTAAATATTTGGTACACTGATATTTGAAAGAACTTATTCTGAGGGTGTGATTTAATCATAATGGTTGCCAGCTTTATGGGCTGGCAATTGTTTAACTTATGCAAATAAAAATTAACATAATGCAAATGAAAAAAAACCTTATGTCCAAAAATCTGCTTACCTGGCCTTGCAAAAAAGAAGTTGCTTTAGCTTCTTGTTATCACACCTCTATTCCTTGTTTTCTTCTAATTCATCTATTGATTTTGGAGGCAGGAGCCATTTATTCTCTTAATAAACACAGTATAGTGCACTGACTGGTGTTTTTTTTTAACAATTTTCAAAACATTAGTTTAATAAATTATAAAAGATCAGGATAGGCTTCCCCTGCCTCTTTTATCTCATTTTGCCACATGCAGGCTGGAACTGCAAGAATGGCTCAACCAGTCAGTGTCTGCCCGAACAATATAAGCCTGCATGGTCTGTGACATGGTAAAGACTCTGTCAGAGGGGAAGAGACCCCCACTCCACAAAGCCCCCTTTTCCATGTCGATAACAAGGGGCAGATTCCTAGCTGATACAGAGGGGGGTGTAATTACTCCTGTGCATGTCAAGTTAGGGCCTGGGGCCTTGTGGTTGATCCTGGATGTCCATTTTAATGATGAATGGCCCTCAATCTGCCCACTCCTGAAAACTAAAGTGAAAATAAAATGGTTATTGAAAAATATATTTCCTTTCTCATCTGCAGCTTTCCTTTTCCTTCTATCATCTTTCTTTACAGCTGTCTACATATTCAGCTGTCTACATATTTATGTATACTTCATTCTTCTGTGTACCTGCATCCTGTTATGTCATCTTTCTCGGCATACTTTTGTATACATTTGTCTTTCTCCGGTATTTTCATCTGTACATCTCCATTAAACATATTTTCTTTTGTTATTTTTTCCTGTTGTTCCATATGCAGAACCTCCTACTGCATTTCTGTCCCTGCCAAACTACTGCCATAATTCTAAAATGGAGCTCTGTTTTTGAATCTTCCACCAGTGCTTCCCATTGGTCCATGATGTAGATAAACGAAAATACTTCCTGAGGAGGATTCCCATTTGCTAGATCAAAGGACCAATGGGAAGTTCCAGCAGGAGTCTCAAATGTGCTTTTTGGCAGGGTAGCCTTCTCTCTAATATTGCATAAACTATGGCAAAAACATTTTTGAATCTGCTGCTGGGGTTTCCCGATGATCTCTGACCAATAGAATTCCTTGTTGCAGAGGATTCCCATTAAATATAAAGGAATATTTTGATTGTCTTTTACTTCAATTATAAATTATATTCAAAATTATTTGGAGTATTTTCTTGCCTGCTGGTGATTTAAATACATTTGTGACAATATCACCTAGGAGAAAACTCAGGTGAAAAAGTGAATTGCACATGGGCCTAGGTTTGAAGTGAGAATGAACCATATGGATAAGGCAATTTCTCATGATTACCCCCTGTTTGCGGGGTATTCACTATTTATTAAGACCTGTGAGCCATAATGTAGAATTCATACCTCCTTGTCCCTCTGATTTATCCACTAGCTTCAAGGGAATAGAATTAACATCAATGCCATATCACTTAAACCCGGATTTATATGGCCTAAATTGGCCATCATAAATCAATGCACTTTTTCTAATGGATGTATTACTTAGTAAGGGTTTTAACAGAAAATCAATATAGAGGCAGCAATAATTGGAAACTGCATGGTCCTTTTCAGAGTACTATTTGTTATAGATACCTACAGCCCCATAATACATTAACCAGACAAATAACATTAAAACTGTAATGATTGTGGAACTTTCTCCGTGATCAGCGCACAACGCGTGCGCTGATACAGCGGAAATCCTCCACAAGCGTATAATTGTAGGCACCCAGCAAAAGGTGCTACGCACCCGTAGAGGAAAATTCCTGTCGGCAGATGGTGCTGGAGAGTGCAGAGGAACCAATCCTCTGTACCTCCACAAATGCCAGACAGGAATTGTACGAAGCGCAGAATGCAATCGCAAGAGAAGCGATTGTAAATGAGAACGAGCAAAGGGACAGGTTGTGTGTGTGTGCACCAATCTAGTCGCCACCCCGCGACCGCGCACACACAACAGCAGATACGAAACAGAAACGCGATCGCAAGAGGTGCGATCGCCAGAAGTGACACAAGGCTACAGCAAGGCGGAGCACGAGAGTAGCAAAGGCACAGCAAATCATACAATGAGGAGATACGGAAAATATCAAACGCTAGCTTACCGCAAACACCGCACTCATTCGCAACAGTGCACGCGGTTATGCGCGGTCTCCACGTGATAAGCACAATAGAGACAAGCACGCCTAACTAACCATCGACAGACAAACATGAAACAGAGGACGCGAACGCTTGCTTAACGGTTACCTCACCGAGCCTCCAGCAAGCGTCCGTAGCAGACAAGACAGACACACGAGAACAGGAACAAGCGAGAGACAGTATCCACAGCACTAGCGAAAAGAGACTAGTGCGATCCAGAGAGGCAGAACAGAAGGATCCACAGCACTAGCGCGAAGCGAGTGCGATCCAGGGACAGAGTAACAGAACAGAAGGATCCACAGCACTAGCGCAGGATGCTAGTGCGATCCCAGGAGACAGAACAGAAGGATCCACAGCGCTAGCGAAAAGTGGCTAGCGCGATCCCAGGAGACAGAACAGAAGGATCCACAGCGCTAGCGAAAAGTGGCTAGCGCGATCCCAGGAGACAGAACAGAAGAGATAGCTGGTAGCAACCACTGCACCAGCTATACTCCAAGAACAGAGATCAGAACCATTTCCTGTCGACCACCGCTGGGACAGGACAATAGCAACAGAACAAACAAACAGATAAGCAATCCTAACTGCACTAAGGAAACCTGCCTAGTGCAGTTTTCCAGGAATTACTCTAAGCTGATCTTCAAACAAAGAGCATGGCTGACACTCTCCAGAGTGTTTCACAGGAAGGAATCCATATGAACAGCCAAGCATTGTGGGAAACACATAGTACTTATAGTACACGCCTCCAATGAATGTGGCCAGGCAATTTGCATGACAACGTATGCAAATTCCTCAGCAAGCACAGGCTGCAAAACTAACAGAAGCTCTTCTTTCCAGAGTCCTGCAGCATGCAAACCTACACAATGGTCAAAAAGCTGCCTGCCTGCACAAGCAGCTGAGCAAATCATCACAAAAACATACATAAAAATAATGTAGAGGCTCAGTATATATCAATACATGGTCCGTCACCGTCACATGTATTGTAGAACTGATTCACAGTGTCACAATATCAGAGTTCATTGTCTTCTACATGATGAATGATATCACTGTCTGCAAAGCAGAGGATGATCTACAATAACCCTTAGAAGATGATTGCTCATCAAGGAGCTAGTTAAATGTGTCATCACCAGATTCTAAAATCAACTTGTTACAGTAAGTAGATGTTGAAGACTATGACCATATTTAGTGAAAGATTTGATGAATATCAGTAATTCAAATAAAATTGTATCATTTCTGTTATTTTTGTTTTTCCCTACTCACATATCTGTAGTAATGTTAGAATATCCAGTGTGACATTCTGTGCCTGTTTTGCTCAGGTTCTCCAAGAATGGAAAATGCTAGAGAAAACGTAGTCATCCTACAAACCTGGCCAGGTTTTTTTTAATTAAATGTCTGCTGAAAGATTGCAAATGTTTGCACCTCACTTGAGTTGTATCAGATTACAAATGGTTTGTTAAACATTTAGTAAAATGGTAGCCATGAAGTAGTATTGCTAATCAATGGTGCTCAAATTAAAACTAGAATAAAAACGAATTACAGCAGCACAGGGAAAGGTGGCTTTGTGTCATCACTTGCCAATACCCACAGTAGTAATCACTATGGGAAGAAAACCAAGCAGGGAAGCCAAAACATATGGAGTCAGCTTTAGCTGTGTATTGCCAATTGCCAACATCCAAACTAAGCACTGGGGGTGGTGGTGGTGGGGTGTATCGGAGGTAAGGATGGTTGGACAGATCATAGCTAAAAATTGTACAGATGAAAGTGGTCTTGACATTGTCTGTAGGGCTGCATTAGAGGGGTGTAGGAGAGGACTGACCACTGTGGCATTGGCTACGGTGTTGTGCAGAGCAGTATCAGATACACAGTATACATATAACCCAGTGCCCTATTGTATTGCCCCACTTATAATATCATTTGCAATGTTGTAAGCAGCATAATTGCTGTGTGCTAAAATTAATAAGGCTAAAAAATGTTATATGCTGCTTCCTGTTATTTATCCCAACCTCCCTACCCATAGCCTTTGCCCCATTTGAAAAAAAAAACGAATGGGTGATGCTTGTCAGCAATTTAATAATATTCCCCCTGAACCCCGCTGTTAGTTTAACCACACCATTTTATAGACACAGACATTACAAAATAAAATAGACTGACTATGAAAAAGTTGGCAATGATCAAGAAACGGTCAGTCCAGTAGACAATCATGAATACCGTATTTCAAACACTGAATCCACCATAAAAAATACTTTTAAACTGTAACGATTGTGGAATCGTCTCCGTGGTCAGCGCACCAGACGTGCGCTGACGCGGTGGATTTCCTCCACAAGCGTATTATTGCGGACACCCAGGCTAGGTGCTATGCACCCGCAGAGGGCAATTTCCACCGGCAGATGGCGATGTGGAGTGCAGGCGAACACAGCCGCTGCACAGCCACAGATGCCAAATGGGAATTGTACAGATCCGGGACAAGGTACAATCAGGCAGGGCTGGATAGCCCACAGGGAACAGAGCAAAGGGACAGAACCTATGTGTGCCCACCAAATTAGTCGCCACCCAGCGACGGCCAACACACAACGGCGGAAACGAAGTAGGAAACGCAATCGCAAGAATGGCGATTGCCAATAGCGACACAAGACTGAGCAGGACAGAGCACAAGGGTAGCAAAGGCACAGCAAATCATACAAAGAGAAAAATAAAGAAAATAACAAACGCTAGCTGAACACGAACACCGCACTCATTCGCAACAGTGCACGCGTTCGTGCGTGGTCTCCGCGTGTTAAGCACAACAGAGACAAGCGCGCCTAACTAACCAAAGACAGACAAACACGAAACAGAGAACGCGAGCGCTTGCTTAACGGTTACCTCACCGAGCCTACAGCGAGCGTTTCGAATCAGACAAGACAGACAAACGTGAAACAGGAACTAGGCAGAAAGGATCCACCGCTCTTCCGTCAGAGCAAGTGTGATCCAAGCAGAAACACAGATCAGAACGATCCACAGCCGCTACCACTAGCGGTTAGTGCGATTCAGGAAGACAGATCAGAAGGATCCACAGCACTAGCGAAAAGTGGCTAGCGCGATCCAGGTACAGAGTAGCAGAACAGAAGGATCCTGAGCGCTAGCGAAAAGTGGCTAGCGTGATCCCAGAAGACAGAACAGAAGGATCCCCAGCGCTAGCGAAAAGTAGCTAGCGTGATCCCAGGAGACAGAACAGAAGGATCCCCAGCGCTAGCGAAAAGTGGCTAGCGCGATCCCAGAAGACAGAACAGAAGGATCCACAGCACTAGCGCAAAGAGACTAGTGCGATCCAGAGAAGATAATAACAGAACAGAAGGGCCTACCAGTAGCAACCGCTGCTCTGGTTAGCACCCCGCAGACAGACAGAACAGGCAATACAAATAATACAATCCTAACTAGACTAGGGAATCTGCCTAGCGCAGTCCCACGAATAACTCTAAACTAATCTTCAACGAGAAGTAGCATGGCTGACACTCACTAGGAGTGTATACTACATAGCAACGGCTGACACTCCAGCAGTGTCCATCAGGAACAGACCATGGAAGGGAAATGTCCAGCAAAGCATTCTGGGAGCAGAATGCTTTTATACTGCCAGTCATCAAAAGAAGGCAGGTAACGGATTTGCATGACTAATGTATGCAAATCCCTCAGCAACACAAGCAGCACAACTGACAGAAGGTCTCCTTTCCAGAGTCCTGCAGCAAGCAAACCTAAACAATGGTCAAAAGGCTGCCTGCCTACACAGGCAGCTGAGCGGATTCTCACATAAACACAGTAAATACCCCAAACCATTCTGAATGGAGAATTCCAGAGACATTTCCTTGCAATAACTTATTTTTCACATTTATTCTCTCCCTAAGAAATGTAATATATTGGACAAAAGTTTCAGTGGACAAACAGAAAGCCTAGCATTAAAAATACTAGTACTGTCTTTTAACCCCTTAAGGACCACGGTCTTAAACTCCCCTAATTACCATGCTATTTTTTTTACAATTAAGGCCACTGCAGTTTTAAGGGCTCACTGCAGGGCCGCACAACTCAGCGCACAAGTGACCCCCCCCCCCTTTTATGCCCACCAACAGAGATTTCTGTTGGTGGGCTATGATCACTCCTAGGATTTTTTTTTTAACAAATATTTAGTTGTTTTTTTTTTTAACAAATTCACCTATTTTTTTTAATGTATCCCTCCCCCCGCCAGGCAATCAGTGCAATCTCCGCCCCCAGGACTTCATGCCAATCGGCATGGAGTGGTCGGCAAGAGGGTAAAATGTCTTAATAAATATAGCATCATGCAACCTCTAGTTAAATTCCATGTTGAAATCCCCACAAGGTAATGTTTATCTGCCCATTGTTTTCTTTGTTTTTTTCTGAAAGTTGAAAAATAATGGCAGGTGTGTTTCTACTGTTTGAAATACGCTGTCATAATCAAAGAATAAATTCTAGGCAAAAACAATGAAATAAACCGAAGTCTGATTTATTTGTTCTTAACAAAACTCAACCAACATATAGAACCATGAGGACAGAAATAATATTTCTTTGAACCACACTGACCTTGGCTACCAAAAGCAAATATGACATTTTCAAATAGTTTTGAAGGTGGAAAAGGAAAGTCTATAAATCATTTCAGCTTATAGCTTTCAATGAAACATTATGGATAACTGCTAGTGCTTACATGTCTTCTGTCCTGTTCCTGGGTTAATATTATCTTAACATTCTGCCTGATTGTTTCATTACAGAAGCCCAGAAAAAGCTAAAGTCAAATGTTGCCTGCAAAAGCTTTTAGAATGAAACAGGTCAATATGACAGGTACAATTCAGAAAGACTATTCCAATGTATGCTAAAAGGTTTCTTTTTTTTGGCTTTCATGAACAAACCATTTTGTTTGAGAATTTCTAAGGATAACTAGAAATGGGACCGTAAAATCTGCAAAAAATATATTTGCTGCAAATATGCACAATATATCAATAAAGAAAGTATTAAGCTGGGCACCAGTGCTAGTCTTTCTTCAATGCTTTTAATCCATTAGGTACATACAGTATAAGCATAAGAAATGCAGGAAGTGATAAAGCGGCCTAACAGCCCTTTCACAGGACTACAGGCTTCATCAGAGGCTAAAGGTCATGCTACAGAGAGGTACCCCCACTACATAGAGAGATTATAGTGTAGATTAACTCACCAAATCACCATACAGTTCCCAGTCAAGCGACGGGATGAGACTGGACATGCTCCTACTGGGTACGCCTCTTGGCTGCAGAAGCCAATCACAGTCCAGGGCTTTTGCTTGATCAGCACGTGGTTAGCCCAGGGCTGGTCAAGTGTGCGGACATAGCATGTGGGGGAAAAAAGTGTGGTAGATTTTGCCAACACAGCACACCAGTATTCATTCAAACAAAGTGTATTTAGTGGTTGCAGCCGCTTACCACTCCCTGTCCCTGCCTTAGATATGAATCATTGAGAGACAAAAGGGGAAGAGAGACCTGGCCAAAAGGCCTTGTAGTCTAAAGGTTTAAGGGATAGGACAGTAGGTAAGGGGAAGCTGTGTATGAGATGGTAGAAATGGTGATCAGTGGCTGGTAGGAGAGTATGCCTGCCTGAAGAGTTGAGTTTTCAGATTGCGCCTAAAAAGAGTAAGCGTGGGTGAGAGGTGGATGTTTTGAGAGAGAGTGTTCCAGGGGAGGGAAGAGGATGAAGAGAAGTCTTGCACGTGGGAGTGTGAAAAGAGGAAGATAAGAGAACATTGTTAGTAGAGTGGAGATTGCGTGTGGGATGATATCTGGAAATACGTTTATTCAGATAGAAAGGAGCTAGGTTGTGGAAAGCTTTGTAGGCGAGGGTAAGGATTTTAAATTGGTGGATGAGTCGTGCAGCCACTAGCGTCACTAGCTAAGTGCGGGGGGTGCGATCCGCACCTCCAGCTCCAGCCAGCAGGGGGTGCAACAAGCTCCTAGCTGAAAAAATAAGAATACTTAAGATTGGCATCATCCTGAACTACATTTCCTTCCTGCTCCTAGCTCCAGCTCCTGCCATGCCGACTGCAGAGGTGAATCAGAGCTCTGATAACAGAGTTATCAGTGTAGCAAGGAACTTCAGCAAGCACCCTCCTGCAAGAGGAGAGTGAGCATTTCCAGCAGCCCCTCCCTCAGGAATGTGAGGATGAGAAGAGACACAGACATGCAGCAGGGGTGACAGTGCTGTGTGAGTTGCTGCTTGTGCGTATGTATTGTGTGTGTTGTATGTCTGCACATGTATGGAGTATCAGTGTATAAAAGTATGGTATGTGTGTTTATAGGAAAAGGGTATGTGTGCCCACTGCCTGTGTTGTATGGTGGAGTATGTGTGCCTGGCTATGTGATGTGTATATTAGCAGGAACACACACTTATTTCCATAAACACAAACCATACTTTTATACACTGTATATGTACTGTAGTTGTGTAGAGAGAGAAATAATGTTTCCCCAGCATAAACTTTATGAGGCCCTTCCCTCCTTCTTTGTGTCCAGTGCAGCAGCCCTCCACACCATAGCAAGAATTGCCAGTAAACCTATGGTGACCAGACCTCTTTACCTGTGACAGGTTCTGGATCCAGGTTCCCCTGTTCCAGGCTAAAATTTGTCCCAGCCGGGGGACTCTGTGTGGCCGCATGCTCTGCTTCCTGTCCACCTCCTATCCCCCCACTCAGTGTACAGTGTGACCAGTAGAAAAAAAAATGCACAGCAAGCTTTAAAACGCATTAAGTGTAAAAGGGCCCTTACAGTTGCTGCCCCTGTGTTTTGGGAGGAAACTCGGGGCACTGCTTTAGAGTTACGTTATCACATTACAGTTAGTGCCGCCTAAGTCATGTAATTACCACACCCATATGGCCACATCCATTTTGACCATGGTGTGCATTGCATGCTGCACTCACTGTTTTTTTTTTGGGGGGGGGGGGGTGTATGTAAATTATCCGCACCGGGTGTCAAATAACCTAGCTACGCCACTGCGTGCAGCAGAGTTCATGATGGACTGTACCGGGGCTACATGGTTGGTAGGGATGCTGCAGAGCATGGAGTATCAATATTCTAGTCGTGAATCTGGGCATGCACCAGAAGTTTGGTAGTGTCCTGTGTGAGAAAAAGTCGAATGCGGGGGATGTTTTTTAGGTGGAGGCAACAAGAGGAGGATAGTTTGTCAATGTGTGATTTGAATGAGAGAATGAGAGTCCAGTGTTATACCTAGGCAGCCAGCCTGTGGGACAGGGGTTTTTGAAGTGCCATCAACTGAAATAGTGATGCAAGACAGGGGCATTACATTGTGAGGTGGGAAGATAACCATTTCAGTTTGGTCCATATTGAGTTTTAGAAAATGGGAGCACATTAAGTGTATGATTGCACTAAGACAGTCAGGGACACGAGCTGTTAAAGTATCCAAGTCAGGTGCTGAAATGTAGATTTAGGTATCGTCAGTGTAAAGGTGATATTGGAAGACAAAGGAACTGATGAGCTTACCGAGACCATGAGTGTAGATAAAGAAAAGGAGAGGGCAGAGGACTGAGCCTTGGGAAACTCCAACAGTGAGGGGTCGTGGAGAAAAAGTGGTGCCAGAGTGGGACCCTCTGAAAGTCCTATCTGTGAGGTAAGAGGAAAGCCAGGAGAGACCAAGACCCTAAATGCTCATACATGAGAGGATTTGGAGAAGGAGAGGGTAAACAAATCAACAATATATTAAAAACAATCCCACTCAATAATGCCACTCCCACTTAATAATGTGAATAGGAGCTTAGCAATAGGTAAAGGGCATATAAATGACAAAATCTCATCAGGCACATTAATTACTAAGCATGGGCAGATCTAATCCAATCCCAATTACACATTCTAATATTTTTCTAAAAAGCAGTGTAATTCATTATGTGCATTAAGGCCCAAGCATCTGCAAGTTTTTGTCCTCCTGTCTGAGCAATTTCTCATGATTACCCCCTATTCGCTATTTTTAGACATGTGAACTATAATGTAAAACTCATACTTCCTTGTTTCATATGATTGATAAAGCATCCTGTTCCTTTTTTTTTTTTTTTAAGGAATTTACATGCTCCTGATTTTGTGCATTATTGGCATGTACTCATACCACTAAAAAACTGATTACAGGAGCAGAGGACCACGTAAAAACATCAACCGACAGTGAACAAAATCTTTTATTAAGAAATTCTCCCCCGCCCAGTGTGATACATTACCCTGGTATAACCTGGTTTCAACTGACACATTTAAAATTACCTGGCGATTGTGAGCGAGTTAGCCAGCCCCTCTGCCTCTGTTCCTGCATTTGTTCATAGGAGATAGGTCAAATATAAAGGGAACCTTAGGAGTTTGGTCATTATCGGCCTCTTTTTTTCTTTTTTGCTCCCACTTCTCAATACTTAGTTTCTCTCTCGACCAAACATTGGCTTTTTTGAAGGCACCGCCGCAAGTGAGAGTGGGTACCCCCGAGCCAGAAATCTCAGGCCAAAATTGTGACTGTGCTGGAGAAAAGCAGCATTTTTGCTGTTGTTTCTTTTTACGTGGACAATTGGGCTATAGGAAATGGAATTAATAACATGATCTGAGTGGAAGCTAGAAAATAGAAAATAGAAAATTGCTGTTTGTAGCTGTTGGTTTTCAATACCCCGTGGTAAGTAGTTTCCCTCCCTCTGAAAATATCAATAGATCCAAGAAATTCAATACTTTCAGCTCCCCGAACCCCCGTAAACCTCATATTGAAATCATTGGAATTCATCCAAACAACAAAGTTATCAAACGGTTATTTACCACCACATCAAATCAGGAGGACTTCATTCATATAGAGCAGCCAAGCTGCCAAAAAATATTAGCAAAGGTTGGGACTATAAACATCCCCATCGCCACGCCAGAGGCCTGCCTGTACCAATGATCGTGAAGCAGAAAAGCATTATGTGACAGGATGAACTGCAAACATTCCCCAATGTATGCTGCCCATTCCTCATCCTTACCACGGTTAATCAAAAATTTATTGACATTCTGCACTCCCAATCCTTGGATATACAAGTATATAGGCTTTCCCCATAATTAGAGGCCAGTCTGTATTCCTCCCGGAACTCCATCAGAGGCAGCTTTTTCAGGATGTCCAAAGTGTCAGCCAAGTAGGAAGGAATTTTTTCCAAAAAGGGTCTCATGACATAACATAGTTCAGGAGCTTTGACAATGGTTCAGTAATTGCTCCTCTGGCAACCACGAGGCCTCTCTAAATTTTTATGGACTTTTGTTGGAGCTGCAGAATGTGTGCATTTCTCCAATTCAACTTCCCCGATGGGTAGCAGCTCCCTTCTTTCATGGACAGTTAACAATTTATTTCATATCCAGAAGCATTGTTGCAATACCATCTACCACATGCTGTACAGCCCCCATATGCAGGAGAAGCCTCCATATCATCTAAAACAGCCATATGCAGCAGTGCCTTTTCAATGTGCAGCCCTTTGGTCTAAGAAGAATTTACTTTTTGTAAAAAAAAAATTCACATTTTCCTGCAAAATCTTATAGAGGCAAGTAGCTTACACTTTTCTCATCTCTGATGACAAATTACTATCACTTGTAAAAGGGTGTATGTGTAGAACGGACCTGAGAGGGATATGGTAGCTTCCATATTTATTTCCTTTTAAATAATTCAAATAGTAAAATATTGGCAAATATTACTGATATTTTACTATAGCTAAACCTAATCTTACTACCACACAGAACTTGACACCCTTCAACTCCCCTTTGATGCCTAACCTTAAAACTCCCTTCCTGACACTTAAGTTTAAACCCTCATCTGATCACAACCCAACCTCACAACGCACACCTAACCTTAAAGAGAAACTCCAACCTAGAATTGAACTCCAACCTAGAATTGAACTTTATCCCAATCAGTAGCTGATACCCCCTTTTACATGAGAAATACAATGCTTTTCACAAACAGACCATCAGGGGGCGCTGTATGACTGATTTTGTGCTGAAACCCCTCCCACAAGAAGCTCTGGGACCGCGGTACTTTTGGCAGTTTGTTACAATGTAACAAGGTTCACAGACAGGAAATAGCTGTTTACAGCTGTCTCTAACAGCCAAAACAGCTAGAAACAGCTACATAACCTGCCCACAGTAAAAAGGAAAGATTTTACAATGAGCAAACACTGACTAAATCATTTATACATAATTATGGTTAAAATTAAGCACTTTTTTTTACTACATTATTTTCACTGGAGTTCCTCTTTAACTACACCCCCCCCCCCCCCCAGCTGCAAACAAGCCTGAAAAAAACTAAAAAAAAAAACCTATATATCATTCACCACCAATATGGTAAATATCAAGTGCCCATAAAAACAGGTAGATATCTGGTGCAGCCATAGGCCCCATGCAAATAAAATTTATAGCAGCGGTACATATTTTCTGCTATACACAATATGTGTATGGACGCCTATGGTGGTCCACAAACTTTTGGGGCTCACTGGTGCCCACATTTCCTGCTTCCGCTACTAACATAACCATAATAGTTATGAAAACTGTACTCAATTTGATGAGCAGTTATCAAGCACAGCAGCATACAGAATAACAATCACACACAAGTCCAGATGACAGCATAATCTACCCAATATGGACAGATATACATTGTAATGTGAGTTTGCCTTGGCTGAATGCAAACTGAGGAAAAAGAGATAACCAGGCTCGGAGCTTAAATATTCTTTATCCAAGAAAACTAAACAAATTGCTCCCAATGGGGAGCCTCAGCATTGTGTTGCCCTACAATATTACCATATCATTTCACTGGTGTTTACACATCCTTTGAATGAATACTGCCATGCCACGTTGCCAAAATTTGATCACGCTTTCTTCCCCCACATGCTATGTCCACACATTTGACCATCCCTGGACTAATCACATGCCCTGGACTAATCCCGACTGGCTTACAAAGCAGCTGGGAGATAGCCTGCAAAATGCTGTACCAATGAAATCTGTGCAAAGTAAAATGCAGTTAGAGCCTAACACCCCAGTTTGTTATTCAGTAAAGCTCATGGATATTTGTTGTGAGCAGTGGCATATCAATAGTGAATACAGAGGTTGCAACTGTTAAGATTTAAGTAGGCCTCAGTTATTTGGACTGAGTTTTAGGTAAAAGGCTTGTTCGCAGAGTATACCTTTAAATAGAGTTTCTCGTGATGCAGGCAGAAGCATCTCAGTGTCTGCTTGAAGCAGATGATACAAGCAGATACTGAGAAGATGTTCCTAGTCCAAGGTCTTAGGCCTACCCTGCCCCAGACAAATGGACTACGGGAAAAATCATCATAGGCCATATTTATAAAACATAACATTCCTGCAACTGGGACAAGGGGGCTCATAGAATATTAATTGAGTAGGTGTGTATCATGACATCACAAGGGATCTGAACCAATCATAGATGGTTCAGATGATGACACAGTTAACTCTTTCCTGGTCAGTATTAAGGTTCATGATTTGCCAACAGAGGGCACTCTTACTTTCATGCTCTCTATCTACTGAATGGAACCCTAATTACTTTCCTTTATTTATGTAATCTGATATAATATATGCTGTACATAGGTAGTCTAGATGTAACGTAGTATAGACATAAGATGACCTGATTACCTTCAGCAGGAAGGTAATCACGAAGCTGTAACGCAACGCAAGAATCTGCTTGACTAAGATGTAACGAACTGTTTCTGTATATCTGTTGACTGAATAAACAACTTGGAACTTGGAAGCCTAAAAAAGTTCTATCTCCTATAATGCTTGCTGTGAGGAGAATCGAGTCAGGTCACATTCTGTGAGGCGCACCTCTAAGGGGGTGCTGGTGCCGGAGCAAAAGGTGATTTCTAACAGCAACCACACCAGGGCCCTTGGACCAGAGTGGCCCACTAGGGGCCCTCCCTCAACTGCAGTATTAGTTCTTCAATGGTGCTATACTGGTAATGAACATGTCTGTATATGCTTTGGATATTGGTAATCAATAACAAACAGTTCCCCTCCTCTGCTTACACCTCTCATACTAGGGTTGTCCTTGGAAGGTTATGTTGCACCATATGCATTTTTGTGCATAGAATGCTTGTGGGGCTAGTGTAAAACTAGTGTAAAACTTATACTGGGGCCCAAAGCTCCTTAGCTACACCACTGGTTGTGGTATAGGGATGACTGTTGTTCACTGGGATAAATACTTCCATCTTACTGACTAGTAGAGATGGGCCAAACTGTTCTGCCAGCGAATAGTTTGCAGCAAACAAGAGGTGTTTGCTGTTCGTGTTGAATGCAAATTTTCTTTAAAAAATCACATTCACATTTTCCCCATAGACTTTAATGCAGCCGCCAACTTCAGCGGTTAATAGCAAAGCCCCCTTACGTGCTAGAAACACATATTTTGAAAATTGATTTTACATTTTTATTGGAAAAAATAATACATTTAAATGCAGTGAATGACACATAATGTAGCAAGCCTAACAGTAGTGAAAATTTGCATATATCAAAAGCAATGAATTTCATGCATTTCCGAGGATTTTGGCGTGGGAACATTTACAGGTAAGTATTTCTGTTTAATCAAGAATAATAAAGGACTTTTTTCATTGTTGTGTTTTTATTTAATTTAAACTTTTGTGTAAATGGGTAAGGGGTACCCCAGGGGCGTTTCTAGGGTCCTTGGAGATCGGGGGCCCCTGTGGGCACCAGGCGGGGATGGGCGTGGCCATGAGGTGAGTGGGCGTGGCCATGAGCGGGGCCAAATGTACATGAACTTAGCAGCGGTGTAAGCTACAGATAACGGGCCTGCCCATCGAAATATTGGATGGAGCCCCCTGTCCTTTATTTAGATAATTTACAATCAGTATAGGCATAGATCAAAGATGTATACGCACATACAATTTTGATTGGTCAATCACTGGCCCCCAATTTTACCACCCCCGTGCAGTAAGTGGGCCAACAGACAATGAATTTTATGAACAGAGCTACAATTGGCTAATCAAAATTGTATGTGTGTACCAGGCTTTACAGCTAATACTGTACATACTGAAAGTAGCAGGGATCAGCATACAATATAGCTGGTTTACAATCAGTAAAGGCACAGAGTAACACCTTACACTGTACACACTGGAGGTAAATCAGCACACAGTGCAGGCACTAGAGAACAGCGTATACTGTACATACTGTAGGCAGCAGAATTCAGCACACTGCAGCTAGCGTGCCAAAAATATGAGGATCACATTGTGCGGCGTGCTTATCGCACCGCACCGAAAAATGGGTGGGCCATGGACCAGAATATAGGTGTGGTAACGGGTGGAGACAAATTTACATGAACCTAGCAATGGTGTGACATTAGATTATGACAGTGGTGGCGAACCTTTTGGAGGCCGAGTGCCCAAACTGCAACCCAAAAGTCACTTATCTATCGCAAAGTGGCAACAGCAATTTAAACTAAATACTGTACAAACGTTTTAACTCATACATGAACATTATGGAAAATCCAAGTTGAAAATAAACTGTGAAGATAAACAATTTCATCCATCCTACTCCTGAAAAATGTATTACATTTTTTAGAACCTCCCAGTTTTATTTTCTGTTTTAAAAAGCTAAAAAAGTAGGTTTAATGCTATTGTCTCATATGATAAGGATTCAGCTTTTCCCATAGTCTCGCAGTTAGCAATCATGTGACCCCCAACATGACAAATTCAGCAATCATGAGGCCCCCAACAAATCATGAGGCCCCCAACAAGACAAATTCAGCAATCATGAGGCCCCCAACAAATCATGAGGCCCCCAACAAGACAAATTCAGCAATCATGAGACCCCCAACAAATCATAAGGCTCCCAACAAGACAAATTCAGCAGTCATGAGGCACATAAATAGACAGCATTTCACATAAATAGGCAGAATGCCCCCTTAATATGGTAGCTCTCAAAGTTAGGTAGTGAGTGACAGGGACCCCCAGGTTAGCTAGTGAGTGACAGGCACCTCCAGTTAGGTAGTGAGTGACAGGGACCCCGATAGTGAGTGACAGGGAGCCCCTTCAGGCAGTGAGTGAGTGCCAGGGAGCCCCTTCAGGCAGTGAGTGAGTGCCAGGGAGCCCCTTTAGGCAGTGAGTGAGTGCCAGGGAGGCCCCTTTAAGCAGTGAGTGAGTGCCAGGGAGGCCCCTTTAGGCAGTGAGTGAGTGCCAGGGAGGCCCCTTTAGGCAGTGAGTGAGTGCCAGGCAGGCCCTTTTAGGCAGTGAGTGAGTGCCAGGGAGGCCCCTTTAGGCAGTGAGTAAGTGCCAGGGAGGCCCCATTAGGCAGTGAGTGAGTGCCAGGGAGCCCCTTTAGGCAGTGAGTGAGTGCCAGGGAGCCCCTTTAGGCAGTGAGTGAGTGCCAGGGAGCCCCTTTAGGCAGTAAGTGAGTGCCAGGGAGCCCCTTTAGGCAGTGAGTGAGTGCCGGGGAGCCCCTTTAGGCAGTGAGTGAGTGCCAGGGAGCCCCTTTAGGCAGTGAGTGAGTGCCAGGGAGCCCCTTTAGGCAGTGAGTGAGTGCCAGGGAGCCCCTTTAGGCAGTGAGTGAGTGACAGGGAGGCCCTTTAGGCAGTGAGTGAGTGCCAGGGAGCCCCTTTAGGCAGTGAGTGAGTGCCAGGGAGCCCCTTTAGGCAGTGAGTGAGTGCCAGGGAGCCCCTTTAGGGAGTGAGTGAGTGCCAGGGAGCCCCTTTAGGGAGTGAGTGCCAGGGAGCCCCTTTAGGGAGTGAGTGAGTGCCAGGGAGCCCCTTTAGGGAGTGAGTGCCAGGGAGCCCCTTTAGGTAGTGAGTGAGTGACAGGGAGCCCCTTTAGGGAGTGAGTGACAGGGGGCCCCTTTAGGGAGTGAGTGACAGGGAGGCCCCTTTAGGTTGTGAGTGAGTGACAGGGAGCCCCTTTAGGCAGTGAGTGAGTGACAGGGAGGCCCTTTAGGCAGTGAGTGAGTGCCAGGGAGGCCCTTTAGGCAGTGAGTGAGTGCCAGGGAGCCCCTTTAGGCAGTGAGTGAGTGCCAGGGAGCCCCTTTAGGCAGTGAGTGAGTGACAGGGAGGCCCTTTAGGTAGTGAGTGAGTGACAGGGAGGCCCTTTAGGCAGTGAGTGAGTGACAAGGAGGCCCTTTAGGTAGTGAGTGAGTGACAGGGAGGCCCCCCTCTAGCCGCCGCCGCTCCCCCCCAGGTAGTGAGTGACAGGGAGGCCCCCCCTCTAGCCGCCGCCGCTCCCCCCCAGGTAGTGAGTGAGTGACAGGGATGCCCCCCCTCTAGCCGCTGCCGCTCCCCCCCCCCAGGTAGTGAGTGAGTGACAGGGAGGCCCCCCCTCTAGCCGCCGCCGCTCCCCCCCCAGGTAGTGAGTAACAGGGAGGCCCTCCAGGTAGTGAGTGAGTGACAGGGAGGCCCCCCCTGTAGCCGCCGCCGCTCCCCCCCAGGTAGTGAGTGAGTGACAGGGAGGCCCTTTAGGTAGTGAGTGAGTGACAGGGAGGCCCTTTAGGCAGTGAGTGAGTGACAGGGAGGCCCTTTAGGCAGTGAGTGAGTGACAGGGAGGCCCTTTAGGTAGTGAGTGAGTGACAGGGATGCCCCCCTCTAGCCGCCACCACTCCCCCCCAGGTAGTGAGTGAGTGACAGGGAGGTCCCCCCTCTAGCCGCCGCCGCTCCCCCCCCAGGTAGTGAGTGAGTGACAGGGAGGCCCCCCTCTAGCCGCCGCCGCTCCCCTTTACCTGGCAGTATAGTCAGACCTCAGGATTAGCGGCGACCCGACCAGTACCAGCAGGCGCCAGACGCACCCGCTCGATATGCGGAAGTGATGTCACTTCCGCATATCAGTGCGGGCGCTGGGTCCTAGCGCCCGCATGATTGGTCGCCGGCTCGCCGCCTGATCCTGAGGTCTGAGTGACGCGGCGGTGGCTGGGATCCGTGGCACCCCAGAACAGATTGGGGGCACGTGCCCCCCCAAAATAGGGCTAGCGACGCCCCTGGGGTACCCTATATTTATTTCTGCTGGAAGGGGGGTGGGCATCTGGGGGTCCCCTTAAAGGGGACTCCCAGATGCCACCATGAAACCCTCCTGGGTGGTGTTGACCCCCACCTCCTCCTGGGGCACCAGAGGTGGGGGAGAGCCCCTCATCCATGGATTGGACAAGGGCTCTGGGGGGAGGGGGAGACTTGTCCGCCCCCGTGACCCAGAGCCGCTCATACCATGGACCACGCAGGCTGGTATAGTTCAGGGTGTGAAGCCCCACACGGGGTTCTGCATTCTGACTAGCCAAGCCTGCATGGGGCACAATGGGTTAAAAACACTCGGGAGGGGGGATCCCACGTCATTTTTTTTAAATTTCCCACACTTTGAACATTAAAAAAACATGTTTCAAAAAATAGGTAAAGTTGCCACTTGCCAGAGATCTTTATACAGCCACAATGCAGCTGTATAGCGATCCCTGGCCAAAGCGTTGCCACTTCCGCAGGGTTTCCAGGGGGGTCAGTACACACTGCATACGGACCCCCTAGAAACCCCATTATGAAATTCATTGCGCTTTCTTTTGATGTATGTAAATTTACACTACTGTTTGATACATTATCTGTCATTTACCGCGTTTAAATGTATTCTTTTTTTTTGTGAAACTTTAAAATTGATTTGCTTAAAAACTATAAGGTCTGTTTGAAAATTTTTTTTCCTCTTGTACCCACTGCCCCCCTCCACCTACCCTGCAAATTTGATGTTTCCCGTAAGGGGGCTTTGCTAGTACAGTAACCGTTAAAGTCGGCATTTGAAATTCGCGAACCTAAAATTTTATATTACACCCATCTCTACTGACTAGACGGGAGACTAGCTTAGTTTCAATGCAGGAAAATGTTATTGAAATTGCATACAAAAAAAATCACAATTCAAGCTTATTTCTATTTGTGGAAAGTATCTTTCAGCTAGCTATGCTTAAAGGACAACTGGAGTGAGAATAATATGGAGGCTGCCATATTCATTTCCTTTTAAACAATACCGGTTGCCTGGCAGCCCTGCTGATCCATTTGGCTGCTGTAATTTCTGAATCACACCACTGAAACAAGCATACAGCTAATCTTGTCAGATCTGGCAATAATGTCAGATAATGTACAGATGCTGCATGCTTGTTCAAGGTGTATTGCTAAAAGTTTTAGAGGCAGAGTATCAGCAGGATAGCCAAATAACTGGTATTGTTTAAAATGAAATAAATATGTCAACCTCCATCTACCTCTCGCTACAGTTGTCCTTCAAAATTATTGTGATGGGATATGAATTAAAGAAGCTACTGTTCTGTGTGTAATTCGTTCGCTCACTAGATTCTGGGGCGGGTAGGCGCGGAATGTGGGCATGCGAGAATGCTGCAGATTTTCTGATCGCTCCGTACCACCCCAGAAAACAAGCACGCAATCCAAACTGTTCCATTGCCATGCTTTGGTTTCAGTTCAGCTGCGGTGCAATGCGGCTTTGTTGCTGCATTGCACTGTGTGTAGTGGAAACGGGCCCTAAATTAGCTTTAAAGTGAAGCTACATTATTGCTGAGAAAAGGTCACTTCCTAAAGTTCACTTCTATACATTACAGGGGTTAATGGTAATTCTTACTTTAGCTTGCTAATATTCAAGCATATTAACCACTTCACCCCCTGAGCACCACAGCAATTTTCACCTTTCAGCGCTCCTTCCATTCATTCGTCTATAACTTTATCATTACTTATCACAATGAAATTAACTATATCTTGTTTTTTCCACCACCAATTAGGCTTTCTTTAGGTGGGACATTATGCCAAGAATTATTTTATTCTAAATGTGTTTTAATGGAAAAATAGGAAAAATGTGGGAAATAAATTAATTATTTTTCAGTTTTCGGCCATTATAGTTTTTAAATAATGCATGCTACTGTAATTAAAACCCATGAAATTTTTTTGCCTTTTTGTCCCGGTTATAAAACCGTTTAAATTATGTCCCTATCACAATGTTTGGTGCCAATATTTTATTTGAAAATAAAGGTGCATTTTTTTCAGTTTTGCATCCATCCCTAATTACAAGCCCATAGTTTATAAATTAACAGTGTTGTACCCTCCTGACATAAATATTTAAAAAGTTCAGTCCCTAAGTTAACTATTATGTATTTTTTTAATTGTAAATTTTTATTTTATTTTTAATTACAAAAAAAAAAAAATGGGGAGTGTGGGAGGTAATGAGTTAATTTTTTTGTGTATAAGTAATTCATTTGTATGTGAAAAATGTTTAGGGTGTAGTTTTACTATTTGGCCACAAGATGGCAACAGTAACTTTTTGTTTAATGCGACCTGCAAGCGTCCTTCCAGACGCTTGCAGGAAGTACTAGGAGGCTTGGAGTTTGTTTTTTTCTCACAATGATCGCGCTGCTCAGCGGAGCAGCAGCGGATCATTGCGGGGCTTAGATCAACGAACGGGAATGGATTTTCCCGTTCATTGATCTCCGGGCGAGCGGCGGGCGGTGTGTTTACCGGCGGGAGTGCGCGCTAGAGCGAGTGGGAGTGCTGGCAGCGGCGGGAGCGCGGAAAGTACGGATTTCTCCGTCCCTGGCAGTTAAAGGATGGAAAAAGGGACAGAGAAATTCATACGGGCGGGGGTAAAGTGGTTAATAGTGTATGTAAAACACAGTGTCCATGTTTGCTGCCAGTCACTGGACTAGCGCAGGTACTGAAAAATAATACCAAGCTCCTGCTTTGTGCAGCTAATTACCCTATTTTTGGACTATAAGATGCACGCCCCCCCAAAAAATGGGTGGGGGAGTCAGTGTGTCTTATAGTACAAAGGTGTCCCTCCACAATCATCTACCTTTTCAGCGCCGAGCCCTGAGTCATCCGATGATTCCACTGCTTTACACACTCATACTCTGTCCATTCTGCTTTGCTAGTGCCCTTTTGTCATGCATGGTACAGTGTTCTGCCAAGCTTTTTCCTTTGCTCCATGTACACCCTTGTGTGCATCGTGCTGGAGCAGGCAATCCTAACATGCTGATCGTTATGTGGGCGGGCAAGAAAGTGCTGTGAAGCTCATGTTAATACAAGTTCCAGTAGCCAGAGATGCTGCGCTATGGAAACTTCCGGTGCATGGACCCGGCGAGATTTGTGTGAAGCAGAACAGCTCTGACACCCCACCTGGACCTACCTCCAAACCCACTGCCAAGCTCATCATCTTCCACCCGCACTCCTCCCGGGACATTAGCTGTCCACTTCTGACCATAAGATGCACCCACTTTTTCACCCACATTTTGGGGAAGAAAAAGTGTGTCTTATGGTTCAAAAAATACAATATACAGAAAATTTGTTGGTTACATTTAAGTAAAAATAAGAATGTATCTTTGACTCAAATGACTAAAAAAAAGTGGCAAATGTTATATTTCCTGTCTGAGCATCCAGCTCCTGTCTGAGCAAACACCTTTATGGTACCACTCCCATAACATAGGAATAAATTGCATGGATTTCATCTTTGTCATTGCTTCATCATAATTTTGCCTGCCAGTTCACATACAAAAATGCTCTCAGTTAAAGTGAACTAAAAATCTGAAAAAACTGAAATCACAAACTTTTGCTTGTTCTTTTAAAACAGGTTGGGTAAGATATTATATTACCTATCTTTTTTAATTAACATAACTAATGTAATTTAATGACAGTATGTTTGTTTAGGCTGAAGTCTCCATTAAATTTTTTGCAAGAACAGTGGTCCTCAAACTAAGACCCGCGGGCTGAATGCGCCCCCCCGAGGCTTTTTCACTGGCCCCCAAATACAAAATGTATAACTTGTAGATGTGGCCCACTGCACCTTTAAATATCGGCGGCCCGCAAATAGAAAAGCTGTGCTGGCACGACCCATCCACATACTGTAGAAGCCAGTAAGCAATCATTCGCTAGTTTCCAATCCAATACTGCATCAGGTGACACTGCTGTCGAACTGGACGGCAGGTTGTCACCTGGGTATGTTTCCCTGCCTGGTGCACAAAGATGTTCTTCGGGCACCGTATAAATGAATGGCTGTTGCTGGGAGTTATCCTCCGGGCATGATTGAGGGAATCGATACCTAGATTCAAATTAATGTTTTTCAACATCATTTTATCTATTTTCCGGCCCCTCAGCAGTCTGAATTTATGTTGACCTGGCCCTTGACTGAAATAGTTTGGGGACCCCTGTGCAAGAGGAATGATAAAAATACCCATGAATTTCTGCAATAGATTGTTGTCTTAGGATTTAAAATACTTCACATTTATTTTATCACTTTTTTTAAAGTTATCGTTTTTGTTGTATATCCAAATAAATAGAAAGATATAAGCTTCAATGATATAAGAGTTCAATGTAGTTGTAGAAAAATGCATGGTTCATGACAATATATTTGCAATTCTTTTGTAATATAGCACCACCATGTGGCCAAATTTCTCATGGATTTTTTTTAGCAAGAGATAAGCATTTAAAAGCATTGTCTTATGTCATTCTTGGTGAATTTCATAACAGAAATAGACATCCTTTAAAGACAAACATGTTTGACTTTCTAAACTCTCCAAAATCCATTTGTGTTGCTTAATATCCTTTTTCTTAAACAATGTGCATGATTATGGGTTTTTTTGGCGGGGGGGGAGGAAGCAAATAGATTTTAGTTTTTTTTTAACAAGAGGGGGGAGTAGTGGCAGAAAGAGACACCCAAAATTGGGGTTAGAACCCTAACTTCAACAAAACTTCTTGGGCTGAAAGCTTGCCACACACATCCAGTCCAGACCAGTCACTGAAAAGCCCATGCAACATGGCCATTGGACCCAAGATTCGATGGGTAAAGTCATAATCTAGCTCTTCCTCCCCATTAATACTACAAAACCTGCCAGTAACCCAACCATACATTCAAATGTATTATTCCAAACAACCTCCATGACCCCCTATATAAATATATATACATGCTCCACAATAGAAGTCCAACAGCATCATGGGATTACAAGCACCACATCCGTTGCATTTAACACTTCGCAGGAGTTAATTGGGGGGGGATTAATTGCTTCACAGCCATTATTGTTACAACCAGATGAAGGCGCTAAGCAAGTTACACCACCTCATATGTCTGAGTTAGGCGGCAACACTATGGACATAATGTGTGAAGATGATGAAGTACCTGCTGTTGGTGCAGTTTTGGAGGTTTCTGAGGCAATCGAAGCTGGGCAGGATGATTATGATGATGACGATGACACGGATCCCACGTGTGTTCCCAATAGAGGAGTTGAACAGGGGGACAGTTCAGAGGTGGAGTCAGAGAGGAGTAGGAAGAGACGAGTTGCTGAAAGAAGCAGGGGAACTCACAGTCAGAAACAGCTGGTGGCAGTGTCCGGCGGCATGTATCGCCACCTGTGTACAGCCAGCCAACATGCCCTTCAACGTCAGCTGCTGATGTCACCATAGTGCCATCACCCAAGGGGGGCTCAGCGGTTTGGAAATTTTTTAATGTGTCTGTCTCAAATCGTAACAATGCTGTAACGATTGGTGTCAGTACACAGAGAGAATCTGATTATTGGTGATCTGCAGTATCGCCAACAATACAGATATATACCAAAAAATTCCACGAAGCTGGCACCACCAAATGTAGTAAAATAGCTCTTTATTCAAACGTCATTAAAATGACATTCAGTCAATGATCAAAAATGTAGCAATGGCGACAGCCCGCTGTTTCGAACTTGACGTCCTTTGTCAAGCCATACTGCTATCACTAAACATAAAACACACCTCCTTTAAATAGTGGTCAGTTACACAATCAACCAATGAGTTTGAAATCGCAACATCCAATGAGAATGCCTGACAGGGGGTGAGGACCTGATGGGGAACTGCTCTAAATCATGTGATCCATGGTAGACCAATAGGAACGCTGGTCGCGTAACCGAAATACGCATGCGGACAAAAATACGCATGAAAATACGCATAAAAGCTTCCGGAACGCAAAAATGACGTCAACGCGTGTCGTACGCATAAAAATTTACGCATGCGTCACCGGATGCGTACATTTACCAAAAAAGTATCCTAGGCCTCTCCCCAGTGTGGCCAGCTTAAAAAGTCCTAAAGCCTCACAAAGGAAGCATGTGATTAATCATAAAGACAAGCCCAGTTAAGGCCACATCAAAGAGGAAACAGTCGGCCCACACTGTGGAGAGCACCAAATTTTGGCAAAAGAGGGGGAAGGAAAGAAAGGGATGGAAGGCAAGGAAAAAGGGAGAGGGAGGGGGAAGGAGGGGGGGAAGAGGGAGGGGGGGGGAGGAGAGGAAGGGGAAGGAGAAGGAAGGGAGATGGAAAGGAAGGGAGGGGAAGGAACTGGTCTCACCATAGATCATAAAAAAACCAAAATACATAAAAACATCAGGTAAAAATAACAACCCCTGACGGCATCGCCAATGGTTTACAAAGACAGAAGCATAGGCCAACAAGATCACGGCCAACACCCTTGAAGCATCAAAATTAAACACAAAAACTCAAATCATAATCTCGATTCAAACCCCCTCGACCCATGACCCCCAGGCGTTTAATCCACCAAGCTTCTCTACGTGCTAGTTCTTGTTTGCGGCTCAATTTACCTCGCCAATCAAGGGGAACACTATCGATTACTTGGACTCTCATTTGTGAAATGTTATGCCGTGCCTCTGTGAAATGACTGGACACTGTCTGGGTAGAATCCTTGTTACGGATGGCAGTCTTGTGACCCGACATCCTAACTTTAAGAGGTTTGGTCGTCATCCCAACATACCCAAGACCACATGGGCATACAATCAAGTAAACTACATAACTCGAGTCACAAGAGTACCGTCCCCTAACAACAAATCTTGTACCTCTAGAAGGGTGAGTGAAAGTACCACCTCTAGTGATATGACTGCATAAATGACAACTAAGGCAGGGATAGGTACCTTTCTTAGCATTATCAGGAAGCCTGTCCCTTGACACCCGGTGATGAAAAACCTTATCCCTGACAGTGGGGGCTCTCTCACATCTCTTATCCCAGCAGGATGTTTATAGGCGAATTGATGAGGATCCATTGAGTCAGATACAGTCTCGTATTAAATGCATATTAGAAAAAGCTAAAACTAATGGTCTTATTGATGATGCTTTATATGCTTTTCTCCAACAGGACAGGCCAAAGACTCCCTCATTTTATACCCTTCCTAAGATACATAAGAACCCACGCCGGCCACCGGGGCGACCCATTGTGGCCGGCGTGGGTTCTGTGTTTGTGCCGTTAGCACAATATGTTGATCGTATCCTGCAGCCTATTGTGGTTTCTGTTGATTCATACATCAGGGACACCAGCATGTTCCTCGACAGGCTTCACTCTATTGGTGAGCTTGGTGAGGGAGCATTGCTTGTCACCCTTGATGTGGAGAGCCTCTACACCTCCATCCCCCATGATGGAGGTGTAGAGGCGGTCGATTGGTACTTGATGCAACAGTCAGATTTATCCAGTGCACAACGTAATTTCATTATTGAATTATTGAATGTTATTTTGAGATTTAACTATTTTTCCTTTCAGGGTTCCTTCTACATACAACAACGGGGGACAGCCATGGGGTCGAATGTGGCCCCTTCCTATGCTGGTTTATTTATGGGTTTATACGAAGTAAGTTTTGTTTATACCCACCCACTCTTCCACCAGCACGCTAAGTGCTGGTGGCGTTATATAGATGATATTTTTTGTTTGTGGGAGGGGCCACATTCGACCCTAATTGAATTTATTGGTTCTCTTCATTCTAAATGTCCAACCATTAAATTTACTGAGCATAGCAGTAAGGAGGAGGCTGTGTTCCTTGATACCCGGATTACCTGTACATCGGGTAAGGTAGAGTCAACACTTTACGTAAAACCTACTGATAGAAACTCTCTTTTACACTTTAATAGCTTTCATCCAATTGGCATCAAGAATGCTATTCCTTCTGGCCAGATGACCCGTGTTTCGAGGATTGTATCCGACCCTATCAAACGAGAGGAACAACAAGAGGCCCTTAGATCTAAATTTAGAGCAAGAGGATACCCCTCTGATACTCTTTCTGATCAGCGTAGACGTGGTAAGAGACAACCAAAACAACATCGTATGCCATTTGTGTCTACCGTTAATACTTGTAGTGAAGCTATAGGTAAGGCCATTCGTAAACATTGGCACCTCTTACAAGGGGCCTTCCCACGTATTCCCGAGTTCCGTTACCCTCCTCTCTTGTCTTTTAAGAGAGCCCCCACTGTCAGGGATAAGGTTTTTCATCACCGGGTGTCAAGGGACAGGCTTCCTGATAATGCTAAGAAAGGTACCTATCCCTGCCTTAGTTGTCATTTATGCAGTCATATCACTAGAGGTGGTACTTTCACTCACCCTTCTAGAGGTACAAGATTTGTTGTTAGGGGACGGTACTCTTGTGACTCGAGTTATGTAGTTTACTTGATTGTATGCCCATGTGGTCTTGGGTATGTTGGGATGACGACCAAACCTCTTAAAGTTAGGATGTCGGGTCACAAGACTGCCATCCGTAACAAGGATTCTACCCAGACAGTGTCCAGTCATTTCACAGAGGCACGGCATAACATTTCACAAATGAGAGTCCAAGTAATCGATAGTGTTCCCCTTGATTGGCGAGGTAAATTGAGCCGCAAACAAGAACTAGCACGTAGAGAAGCTTGGTGGATTAAACGCCTGGGGGTCATGGGTCGAGGGGGTTTGAATCGAGATTATGATTTGAGTTTTTGTGTTTAATTTTGATGCTTCAAGGGTGTTGGCCGTGATCTTGTTGGCCTATGCTTCTGTCTTTGTAAACCATTGGCGATGCCGTCAGGGGTTGTTATTTTTACCTGATGTTTTTATGTATTTTGGTTTTTTTATGATCTATGGTGAGACCAGTTCCTTCCCCTCCCTTCCTTTCCATCTCCCTTCCTTCTCCTTCCCCTTCCTCTCCTTCCCCCCCCCCCCTCCCTCTTCCCCCCCTCCTTCCCCCTCCCTCTCCCTTTTTCCTTGCCTTCCATCCCTTTCTTTCCTTCCCCCTCTTTTGCCAAAATTTGGTGCTCTCCACAGTGTGGGCCGACTGTTTCCTCTTTGATGTGGCCTTAACTGGGCTTGTCTTTATGATTAATCACATGCTTCCTTTGTGAGGCTTTAGGACTTTTTAAGCTGGCCACACTGGGGAGAGGCCTAGGATACTTTTTTGGTAAATGTACGCATCCGGTGACGCATGCGTAAATTTTTACGCGTACGACACGCGTTGACGTCATTTTTGCGTTCCGGAAGCTTTTATGCGTATTTTCATGCGTATTTTTGTCCGCATGCGTATTTCGGTTACGCGACCAGCGTTCCTATTGGTCTACCATGGATCACATGATTTAGAGCAGTTCCCCATCAGGTCCTCACCCCCTGTCAGGCATTCTCATTGGATGTTGCGATTTCAAACTCATTGGTTGATTGTGTAACTGACCACTATTTAAAGGAGGTGTGTTTTATGTTTAGTGATAGCAGTATGGCTTGACAAAGGACGTCAAGTTCGAAACAGCGGGCTGTCGCCATTGCTACATTTTTGATCATTGACTGAATGTCATTTTAATGACGTTTGAATAAAGAGCTATTTTACTACATTTGGTGGTGCCAGCTTCGTGGAATTTTTTGTTACTGGGTCACCTGGTACTGTGACCATGAGCTAAGGCACACAGAGGTCTTCTTGCATGGGTGCTTCTCCATTTTTGTGAATCGTACAGATATATACCCGATTATTGATGATCTGCAGAATCACCAATAATACAAGTGTGACTAACCTCTGGACACCTGATAAAGTGTAAGTGTTTTGGTGCAACAGTAGGCTGTCTCCTGTGTGGCGGGAGACGCAGATAACAATGAGCATGGACCACCTGAGGAGCAGGTGGCCCTTGGCTGGGTGTGAACTATCTCCTAGGAAAGGGGATAGAGATAACCTGCAAGCCAGTGATTCCCTGCAATACTGGGAATCAGACTATACTGCAGCCAAAGGACTCCTAAGGGAGAGAGCCTCTGACTGGGCTGCCGAGAGGCCTCTCTGAGGAACAGGAGGTCTCTGCAGCTACCTGACACTTGGCTGGGTAGTGTCACAGGTAGTACAGACAGACTGAACACTCAAGGTATGAGTAACAGCCAGAAGGGTTGGCCAGGCCAGGTCGGCAACACATGAGCAGATAAGGTACAGAGACAGAAGGCTGATTCGGTAACCAGGTACAGGCAGGGTTTGGCAACAGGTAGGCAGATATGCATAGGTACCAAATCAGAAAGTAGGAGAGAGGTCTAGAGAGCAATTGGTCATAACAGATAAAGCAGAGGCCTAGTCTAGAGTGTGAGGTCCGTGGTCTCAACACCCAGGAACTGGTCTAAGGAATAACACAGCAATGACACAGTATTCCTAAGCTTGGGTGTGAGGTCCTTGGTCACAACACCCTGAAACTGGTCTAGAGTATAACACAGCAATTACACAGTATTCCTAAGCTTGGGTGTGAGGTCCTTGGTCACAACACCCTGGAACTGGTCTAAAGTATAACACAGTAATGACACAGTATTCCTAAGCTTGGGTGTGAGGTCCTTGGTCACAATACCCTGGAACTGGTCTAAAGTATAACACAGTAATGACACAAGCGTAATCTGGCTAAGTGTGAATTCCCAGGTCCACCTGGTTCTAACACACTGTGGGATATGACTATGGTCTGAGTGCTCACACGTATGTATTCGCAACGGCAGACAACCTGAGACTGACCAGCGAGATCTATATATAGTGCAGCGCTCCTCAGCGCCACCCAGCGCTACTCAGCCAATGACAGTCTGCGCTGGGATCATCTGACCAACCTGATCCAGCTGATCCCTCTCCTCCTGGCATAAAGGTCCTGCCTCCCAGCGCGCGCGCGCAGCTCTCCATCTGTGTGCACTAGAAGGCTCAGACAAACCAGACGCATGCTGCTGTGCGGAAACCGCTGGTCTGAACGCGGAGACAGCCGCCCCGCCGCCAGACCGCTACTCCGCAATCCTTTACAATACCCCCCCCCCCCCTGAGGAGTGGACTCCGGACACTTCCCACCAGGCTTCCCAGGATGTGAGTCATGAAATGCTTTCTTTAATTCTTCCGCATGCATGCGACAATCTGGCACCCAAGTCCTTTCCTCCACATCATATCCCTTCCAGTGAACCAGATACTGCATGGAATTCTGCACTAACCGAGAGTCCAGAATCTTTTCAATCTCATATTCAGGTTGGTCATCAACCAACACGTGGGGGGGGGGGGTTTGGGAGAGGAATCCACGTGCACTGCCGGCTTTAACAGAGACACATGGAATGATCTCACGTCTCGCATGCTGGCTGGGAGATCAATAGCATAAGTGACGCTATTAATTTTTCTGGTCACTGGAAAAGGTCCTATGAATCTAGGACCCAGTTTGGGTGACAGCTGCTTCAAGGCCAAATGCCGAGTGGACACCCACACCAAGTCCCCTGGAGAGAATTTCCACTCTACGGACCGCCTTTTGTCTGCCTGCTTTTTCTGGGTCTGGAAGGCTTTCCCCAAGTTTCTCTTAACCATTCCCCAAATCTCCTTCAAAGCCCTCTGCCAGTCCTCCAGGGCCGGGAATGGTGTAGATGCCACTGGCAATGGGGCAAACTTGGGTGATCTTCCCGACACTATCTGAAATGGGGAAAACCCTGAAGAGGAACTCTTCAGGTTGTTGTGCGCAAATTCTGCAAACGGCAAAAAATTTACCCAATCAGATTGCGCATCTGCAACATAACATCTAAGAAATTGTTCCAGGGATTGGTTAACTCTCTCGGTCTGGCCATATTTCTGTGGGTGGTAGCCTGATGAGAATGCAAGATCCATGTCCAGCTGATGGCAAAAAGCTCTCCAAAACTTCGATACAAATTGGACTCCCCGATCTGACACTACATTTTCCGGAATGCCAAGCAGCCTGAAAATGTGCTGGATGAAGAGATTGGCCAATTCCTGGGCCGAGGGGAGTCCTTTCAAGGGAACAAAGTGAGCCATCTTACTGAATCTGTCTACTACCACTCAAATGACCGTCTTACCCTCAGACCTGGGGAGTTCTCCCACAAAATCCATGGACAAGTGAGTCCAAGGTTCACTCGGGACTGGTAAAGGTTGTAAAGTACCAACAGGAGCCTGACGAGAAGGTTTACTCCTAGCACACACTGCACACTCTCTTACAAACTCCTTACAGTCTGTTGCTAATGTAGGCCACCAAGCACATCTGGCCAGCAAATCCTGAGTTCTGGTGGCCCCAGGGTGACCAGCATTTTTGTGAGAATGGAACAGCTGTAACAGTTGTAGACGTAAAGGTAGTGGCACAAACATAACCCCGTCAGGCTTCCCCTCTGGAACATCCTGTTGGTAAGGGCTCAGAGTGACTGTCCAATCTTTCCAGGTCTCAGTGGCTGCCAAAACCACCTTCTGAGGTAGAATGGACTCAGGGGCTGAGGGCTGTACCGTCTCGGGCTCGAAACACCTGGACAAGGCGTCGGCCTTGGCGTTTTTACTACCAGGGGTATACGTAATTACAAATCTGAATCTCGAGAAGAACAAATACCATCAGGCCTGACGGGGGCTAAGTCTCTTGGCACCCTCTATGTACTCCAAATTTTTATGATCTGTATAAACTGTGATAGTATGTTCTGCACCTTCTAGCCAATGTCACCATTCTTCAAAGGCTAACTTGATGGCTAAAAGCTCCTGGTTGCCTATATAGTAGTTTTTCGCTGAGACAATACAGCCCCCACCCCCACTTCTGAAGCATCCACCTCCACGATGAAGGGGAAGGTGACATCCACATGTCTCAATATGGGTGCAGAACACAACAGTTTTTTTAGTGTGGAAAAAGCAGTATGTGCCTCTGGTAAGTATCAGCCCCCTTTTTTGTGAGACTGGTGAGGGGCGAGACTACTGTAGAGTACCCCTTTATAAACCTCCTGTAGTAGTTGGCAAAGCCCAAAAACCTTTGGCGCGCCTTCAGTCCCACAGGCTGAGGCCACTCCAAGACAGCAGAAACCTTACCAGGATCCATAGAGAGGCCAGACGTAGAGATAATGCACCCCAGGAAGGCAACAGAGGTCACTTTGAAAAGACATTTCTCAAGTTTAGCGTAAAGCAGATTCTGTCTTAACTTCCCTAGGACAAACTTGACATGCTTTCGGTGTTCCGATAGATTAGATGAAAAGATCAGAATATTGTCCAGATATACTAGGACAAACTTCCCCAACACCTCCCTGAACACCTCATTAATCAACTCCTGGAAGACGGCCGGGGCGTTACACAACCCGAAGGGCATCACCAGGTACTTGTAGTGCCCGTCGGGTGTGTTGAAGGCCGTCTTCCATTCGTCACCATCCCTGATACGAACTAGGTTGTATGCACCTCTTAAATCTAATTTTGAGAAAATCTTGGCGTTAGTAACCTGAGTGAACAAATCGTCAATCAAGGGCAGAGGATAACGATTTTTCACTGTAATCTTGTTTAAACCTTGGTAATCAATGCAAGGACGAAGGCCTCCATCTTTTTTCTTTACAAAAAAGAATCCTGCCCCTGCTGGTGAACGAGAGGGCCGGATGAACCCTTTAGCCAATTTTATTTTTTATATACTCCTGCATTACCAGTTTCTCAGGCCCAGATAGATTATAGAGGTGACCTCTGGGAGGCATACAACCAGATCTTAAATCGATGGGACAGTCGAAGGTACGGTGGGGGGGAAGTTTATCAGCTGATTTGGGACAAAACACGTCTGCAAATTCTGCGTATTGGCTTGGCACACCTTTAACCTGCATCTTGGTGTTACTTTCGCTAAACAGTGATGATAACAATGGGTAGACCAGCTCGTTAGCTGACCTGAAACCCAGTCTATCTGAGGTGAGTGAAGCTGTAACCATTGCATGCCAAGAACAACGGTGAAGGTTGCCATACGCAAGACCAGAAACTGTAGACTCTCTTTATGTAGTACCCCAACACTGAACCCCAACTCCGGGGTCCGAGACAGGGGATGTCTACTTTGCAGAGGAGAGTCATCTACTGCAATGACCAAAATCTGCTGGTCCAATGGAAGTATGGGAATCCCCAACTTTTTGGCAAACTCATAATCCATAAAGTTGGCGCTGAGCCAGAGTCTAAGAAAGCTTCAGTGGAAACAGTCTGACCTTCCCATGTGACAGAACAGGGAAGGAGCAAGCGATTATCGTTTAGAGGTAAAGACTGCGCGCCTAGGGTATTACCTCTGACTACTCCTAGACGGCAGCGTTTCCCGACTTCTTGGGACAATTCTGCACCTTATGACCCTCCTCTGCACAGTATAAACAGAGCTGTTCTGTTTTCCTGCAATTCTTTTCCACCCGTGTCAATTTTGACTGCCCAATTTGCATTGGCTCTGGCGGAGGTGACACGGGTGGAGGAGAGGCGTAGGAGACATATCTCACAGTGTTCTTACCCCGGGTCTGTTTCTGATAGCGTAAACGCTGATCAACCCGTACTGCTAAGGCGATTGCCTCATCGATAGACTTAGGTTCAGGGTGTCCCAACATCAAATCTGAGACTGCGTCTGACAACCCTGATAAAAAACAGTCTAACAATGCAAATGTCCCCCACCTAGCTGACACAGACCACTTCCTAAACTCAGCTGTGTAGACTTCTACCGGATCCTTGCCTTGACGCAAAGTTTTGAGCTTCCGCTCAGCAGTGGAGGCAATGTCCGGATCATCATAAATTATGGCCATGGCCTTAAAAAATTCCTCGACTGACGTCAAAGCCTCATGCCCTGCCTGAAGGCTATATGCCCATGTTTGAGAATCCCCTGACAGCACGGTCTTAATAAATGTAATTCTATGTGCCTCAGTTCCTGACAAGTTGGGTCTCAACTCAAAATACGACATTACTCGATTTTTAAAATTCTGAAAGTCAGATCTATGACCAGAAAACCTTTCGGGTACAGACATACGCAAGTCTGTAACTGGAGGGGATCGCGCTGAATTCACAGCCGTCTGAAGGACCTGTATGGACCCAGACAAGGCAGTGATCTGGGTCTGATGACCGTCCAGCACTCTGATGAAATTCTCCACCGAGGTGGTGAGTGCATCAAGATGGCTGTGGGGTGTGTCCTTTTTTCAGGTCTGCCGTTCTGTAACGATTGGTGTCAGTACACAGAGAGAATCTGATTATTGGTGATCTGCAGTATGACCAACAATACAGATATATACCCGATTATTGATGATCTGCAGAATCACCAATAATACAAGTATGACTAACCTCTGGACACCTGATTGTAGTGCTATAGCTTTTATGCAGCCATCTTGTATCCATCTTGTATATGACTCTTTTCATTCAGATCTGTATATTGGTTAATTTGAGTCGGGTGGACTTCTTTAATACTTGTTTATCAGGAAACTAACACAGATGGGTCTATGAGTCATATGTTACTTAAAAGGCACCATTATAGGGAGTGCTTGCATATACATAAAGTACTAATCTGACCCAAGATTTAAGACTCTTTACTAATGAACTAACGGCCCCTTAGTGTATGAAGTTAGGGGACATTAGGATATTTTTTAGGCTATAATGCATGACTATACTAAAGAAAAAAAGAGAGAGACCGCTACACTCACATGTATGACCAAAAGGGAGCAGGGAAATCAAATGCCAAAGTCCACGAGCAACCAGAAAAATCCCGCTGCACCAGTTGGTTGGGTGAAATAGAAAATCCTTTATTAAATCTGTTAATCCATCATCAGTATGGCAATAAAAAAGCTCACGCGTATCGGAGCATAAGGTGGCTCCTTAATCATAGCTTGCATACAAGAAAGTGTTCACAGGTTATATAGTACATCAGGTCACACCCCTAGGGGTGTGAGCTCTAGTCTTAAAGATACAGACAACACAATGTATGTTAAAAGGTGATGCATGTCACCGTAATGCGTATATAAAAGATCCTTACTTAAAAACAAGTACACACAGCAAGACATCATGACAACCTACAAAAAATCTGCCCAGTATAGATAGTTATTGACATATTGTATCTATTAGATAATACCCATCGTTATTTGTCATAAAATGTATTTAGATCTAGTCTGGAATTTAATCCTAAGGGGGAACGTGTCCCCAATTTCCAGATCCAGAAAGCTTCTCGCCTTAGAAGTCTCCCATAGATGTCACCTCCCCTCAAAGAACGTGACACCCTTTCTATCCCATGGAACCTAAAGCTCGACATATTTCCCAAATGGGCATGAAAAAAATGTTTTGAAACGCTCGAGGCACGGGTAATATATGCAGCGTTCTTGAGACATCTCCCGGCCCCATGGTAATGTTCAGAATTTTTTTTAATGTAAAACTAGATCCGATCTACTGGCCTCTGGATCTGGCTGTGGGAACAGACAATTACACAAGGGTGTTAACTTTGTTACTTCATATAGTCTGGAATACACCCAGATTGTTAAACATTTTTTTCATGCCCATTTGGGAAATATGTCGAGCTTTAGGTTCCATGGGATAGAAAGGGTGTCACGTTCTTTGAGGGGAGGTGACATCTATGGGAGACTTCTAAGGCGAGAAGCTTTCTGGATCTGGAAATTGGGGACACGTTCCCCCTTAGGATTAAATTCCAGACTAGATCTAAATACATTTTATGACAAATAACGATGGGTATTATCTAATAGATACAATATGTCAATAACTATCTATACTGGGCAGATTTTTTGTAGGTTGTCATGATGTCTTGCTGTGTGTACTTGTTTTTAAGTAAGGATCTTTTATATACGCATTACGGTGACATGCATCACCTTTTAACATACATTGTGTTGTCTGTATCTTTAAGACTAGAGCTCACACCCCTAGGGGTGTGACCTGATGTACTATATAACCTGTGAACACTTTCTTGTATGCAAGCTATGATTAAGGAGCCACCTTATGCTCCGATACGCGTGAGCTTTTTTATTGCCATACTGATGATGGATTAACAGATTTAATAAAGGATTTTCTATTTCACCCAACCAACTGGTGCAGCGGGATTTTTCTGGTTGCTAATGCATGACTATGACCTTATTAATGGGTCGTAAATCTAGTACTTGTATTCTGGAGTGAATGTCTAATTGTGTAGATGGGCGGCTGGGCATATAAAAGGGGGCCATAAATCTATCAGAAGTATGCTGACCGAAATATGGCCTAATTGGTGGGATTCCAGCTATTATCACTTGATTCAGAAGTTGCTGATCGCCAAAAAGGGTTTTTTTCTATCATACTCCATAGGCTAACATGGAGTTCCATGTTGGTCTATGGGATGAAGAGCTATAAAACCCAGCTGCTATTTCAAGACAAGCGGAATTCCCTCAACTCATAGCTGGGCTGGCCACCTAGCTAAGTCTGACTGCGCTTCCCGTCTAAGGAACTTCTAAACTATCGTGAGGGAAGAGTTGCTCTCTAGGACAGATAGAAGTTACTGCAACCTTGAGCGGGACACCTAGGAAACACAAGGTGATGTGATGTGTTTATAATTCTGATACTTGTTATGTTATGTTATGTTGTTATTCTCTGTCTTCTTTCCAATAACTTGGTATTGTATATCAAATTTTGTATCAATAAACTTGTTAACCTTGTTACTTGTCTCTGATTTTGGAAGAATCTAAAATAACCTGCAATTGCTACCTGTGTAAGTGGTGTCACTTTTTCTGTAGCAATACACTGATAAAGTGTAAGTGTTTTGGTGCAACAGTAGGCTGTCTCCCATGGGGTGGGAGGCGCAGATAACAATGAGCATGGACCACCGGAGGAGCAGGTGGCCCTAGGCTGGGTGTGAACTATCTCCTAGGAAAGGGGATAGAGATAACCTGCGAGCCAGTGATTCCCTGCAATACTGGGAATCAGACTATACTGCAGCCAAAGGACTCCTAAGGGAGAGAGCCCCTGACTGGGCTGCCGAGAGGCCTCTCTGAGGAACAGGAGGTTTCTGCAGCTACCTGACACTTGGCTGGGTAGTGTCACAGGTAGTACAGACAAACTGAACACTCAAGGTATGAGTAACAGCCAGAACGGTCGGCCAGGCCGGCAACACACGAGCAGATAAGGTACAGAGACAGAAGGCTGATTCGGTAACCAGGTACAGGCAGGGTTTGGCAACAGGTAGGCAGATATGCATAGGTACCAAATCAGAAAGCAGGAGAGATGTCTAGAGAGCAATTGGTCATAACAGATAAAGCAGAGGCCTAGTCTAGAGTGTGAGGTCCGTGGTCTCAACACCCAGGAACTGGTCTAAGGAATAACACAGCAATGACACAGTATTCCTAAGCTTGGGTGTGAGGTCCTTGGTCACAACACCCTGGAACTGGTCTAGAGTATAACACAGCAATTACACAGTATTCCTAAGCTTGGGTGTGAGGTCCTTGGTCACAACACCCTGGAACTGGTCTAAAGTATAACACAGTAATGACACAGTATTCCTAAGCTTGGGTGTGAGGTCCTTGGTCACAACACCCTGGAACTGGTCTAAAGTATAACACAGCAATGACACAGTATTCCTAAGCTTTGGTGTGAGGTCCTTGCTCACAACACCCTGTAACTGGTCTAAAGTATAACACAGTAATGACACAGTATTCCTAAGCTTGGGTGTAAGGTCCTTGGTCACAACACCCTGGAACTGGTCTAAAGTATAACAAAGTAATGACACAAATGTAATCTGGCTAAGTGTGAATTCCCAGGTCCACCTGGTTCTAACACACTGTGGGATATGACTATGGTCTGAGTGCTCACACGTATGTATTCGCAACGGCAGACAACCTGAGACTGACCAGCGAGATCTATATATAGTGCAGCGCTACTCAGCCAATGACAGTCTGCGCTGGGATCAGCTGATCAACCTGATCAGCTGATCCCTCTCCTCCTGGCATAAAGGTCCTGCCTCCCAGCGCACGCGCGCGTAGCTCTCCATCTGTGTGCACTAGAAGGCTCAGACAAACCAGACGCATGCTGCTGTGCGGAAACCGCCGGTCTGAACGTGGAGACAGCCGCCCCGCCGCCAGACCGCGCGGCGGCATCTCCGCAATCCTTTACAAATGCCATCTGTTCTCTCTGCCTCCAAAAATTGAGCCGTGGAAAGGCCAACACTCACGTAGGGACAAGTGCCTTATGAAAGCACATGCAGAAAAGGCACAAACTGCAATGGGAAGAGCAGCTGAGCAAAAGCAGCACACAAAAGAAAAGCCACCCTCCTTCTCCTCTTCCTCCTTCAGGTGCAGCATCTTCAGCCACTTCCTCCCTTGCACCTTCCCAGCCACCCTCCTCCACTCCGCCTCTGACCTTGAGTGGTTCCTGCTCCTCTGCCCACAGCAGCCAGATGTCCGTGAAGGAAATCTTTGAGTGGAAGAAGACAATTTTTGCCAGTCACCCCCTTGCCCGGCGTCTGACAGCTGGCGTAATGGAACTGTTAGTTCGCCAGCTGTTACCATACAAGCTGGTGGACTCTGAGGCTCTCCGTAAATTTGTGACCATTGGGACACCGCAGTGGAAGATACCAGGCCGCAATTATTTCTCTAAAAAGGTGATACCCAAACTGTACGGTGAAGTTGAGAGGTAAGTGGTGTCATCTCTGGCACACAGCGTTGGGTTAACCTCCCTGGCGTTCTATTAAAATCGCCAGGGAGGCTGCAGGAGGTTTTTTTTTTTTTATAAAAAAAAAAACTATTTTATGCAGCCAACTGAAAGTTGGCTGCATGAAAGCCCACTAGAGGGCGCTCTGGAAGCGTCATTCTGATCGCCTCCGGCGCCCAGAATAAACAAGGAAGGCCGCAATGAGCAGCCTTCCTTGTTTTGCTTCCCTCGTCGCCATAGCGACGAGCGGAGTGACGTCATGGACGTCAACCGACGTCCTGACATCAGCCGCCTCCGATCCAGCCCTTAGCGCTGGCCGGAACTATTTGTTCCGGCTGCGCAGGGCTCGGGCGGCTGGGGGGACCCTCTTTCGCCGCTGCTCGCGGCGGATCGCAGCAGAGCGGCGGCGATCAGGCAGCACACGCGGCTGGCAAAGTGCCGGCTGCGTGTGCTGCTTTTCATTTGGTAAAAATCGGCCCAGCAGGGCCTGAGCGGCGACCTCCGGCGGTAATGGACGTGTATACTCGTCCATACCGCCAAGGAGGTTAAGGGTCCACCTGACCACGGATGCCTGGTCTGCCAAGCACAGTCAGGGCCGTTACATTACTTACACTGCCCATTAGGTCTGCCTGGTGACCGATGGCAAGAAGGGAGTATGTGGCTGTGCAGCTGACCAGGCCTGCTGCCACCTCCTCTCCTCCTGCTACATCCTCTTCGCTGTCGTCCTCTTCCTCCTCCTTGGCTGAGTGGCAGTTCAACTCTACTGGTGCTGTGATCTGCTCTCCAGCTACACAGACCCAGCTCCCCAGGGCCTATGCTGCATGCCAGGTATGATGGTGTCACGCCATCTTAGACATGTCTTGCCTCAAAGCGGAAAGTAACACTGGACCAGCTCTCCTGGCTGCTCTTAACAAACAGGTGCATCAGTGGCTGACCCCGCACCAGCTGGAGATCAGCAAAGTGGTGTGTGACAAACGGCAGCAATCTCCTTTCCGCTTTGAATTTGGGAAAGCTGACACATGTACCCTGCATCGACCCTGGTCATGTTCTCTAGCCTGCTAGAACAGGAGGAAGCCGTCACCCAGTACCTGTACAATTACAGTAGAAGGACACAATCTGGGGAGATGGGGATGTTGTGGCCCAACAACTGGACACTGATGCAAAATGCATGCAGGCTCATGCGGGCGTTTGAGGAGGTGACCAACCTGGTGAGTCGCAGTGAAGGCACCATCAGTGACTTGATCCTGTACGCTTACTTCCTGGAGCGTGCCGTGCGTACGGGTGGTGGATCAAGCTGTGGAGGAGCATGAAGAGGAACAGTTAGAGCAGGAACAGTTGTGGGAGCAATTTTCATTGGAATCAGATGTTTCCTCAACACCTGCGGCAGCACAGGGGGGGGGGGGAGAGTTGTGTGAGGAAGAGGAGTCAAACTCGGATGATGAGGAAGGTGTTTCTTTGGAGGAGGCGGCTGCAGAAGAACAACCACAGCAGGCGTCACAGGGGGCTTGTGCTGCTCGACGTTTTCATGGTATTGTTCAAGGCTGGAGGGAGGAGGAGGACTTACCTGACGTCACTGAGGAAGAGCAAGAAGAGATGGATTTTATGTCTGGATCCAACTTTGTGCAGATGGCGTCTTTCATGCTGTCCAGCCTGTTGAGGGACCCCCGTATAAAAAAACTCAAGGGGAATGAGTTGTACTGGGTTGCCACACTACTAGACCCTCGGTATAGGCACAAGTGGCGGACATGTTACCAACTCACTAGAAGGCAGAAAGGATGCAGCACATGCAGAACAAGCTGGCAACTATGCTTTACAATGCGTTTAAAGAGACTCTGAAGCGAGAATAAATCTCGCTTCAGAGCTCATAGTTAGCAGGGGCACGTGTGCCCCTGCTAAACCGCCGCTATAGCGCCGCTAAACGGGGGTCCCTTCACCCCCGAACCCCCCACTGCGACACTTGGTTGCAGACTTGGTCGCTCCTGGAGGCAAGGCTAACGGCTGCAGCCCTGCCTCCAGTCGCGTCTATCAGCGGCGCATCGCCGCCTCTCCCCCGCCCCTCTCAGTGAAGGAAGACTGAGAGGGGCGGGGGAGAGGCGGAGATATGCGCTGACAGACGCGCGTGGGGCAGGGCTGCGGCGGTTAGCCCTGCCCCAACCAGGAAGCGCTCCCCCGCTGAAACGAGGGGATTTGGGGGATCAGGGACCCCCGTTAAGCCACGGGATAGCGGCGGTTTAGCAGGGGAACACGTGCCCCGGCTATCTATGAGGTCTGAAGCGAGATTTATTCTCGCTTCAGACTCTCTTTAAGGGTGATGTCACAGCACAACGGAGTAAAGGTACCACTGCCAGTAATCCTCCTCCAATGTCCATGCAAGCAAGGACAGGACGCTCCAGCGATCTCATGGTGATGTCGGACATGCTGCGGACATTCTTTAGTCCAACGCCTCGCCTTAGCGCTTCCGGATCCACCCTCCACCAACGCCTGGACCGGCAGGTAGCTGACTACCTGGCCTTAAAGAGACTCCGTAACAAAAATTGCATCCTGTTTTTTATCATCCTACAAGTTCCAAAAGCTATTCTAATGTGTTCTGGCTTACTGCAGCACGTTCTACTATCACCATCTCTGTAATAAATCAACTTATCTCTCTCTTGTCAGACTTGTCAGGCCTGTGTCTGGAAGGCTGCCAAGTACTTCAGTGTTGTGGTTCTGCTATGAACTCCCCCATCCAGGCCCCTCTCTGCACACTGCCTGTGTGATATTTAGATTAGTGCAGCTTCTCTCTGTTCTATTATCTTTTACAAGATGGATAAATCCTCCTCTGAGCTGGCTGGGCTTTCACATAATGAGGAATTACATACAGGCACAGCTGTCTGCACGCTGCAGGAAGAAATAGCTTGACACTTCAGTGGAAGATAGCTGCAGGGGGAAAGAAACACACAAATGATCTCTTGAGATTCAAAAGGATGGCTGTATACAGCCTGCTTGTGTATGGATGTATTTTCTATGTGTGGACATACTGTACATCAATCTACTTCCTGTTTTGGTGGCCATTTTGTTTGTTTATAAACAAACTTTTTAAAACTGTTTTTAACGACTTTTAATGCGGCGAGGAGCGGCGAAATTGTGACAAAGGGTAATAGGAGATGTCCCCTAACGCACTGGTATGTTTACTTTTGTGCGATTTTAACAATACAGATTCTCTTTAAGTGTGGATGTGGACACTGTGAGCAGCGATGAACCCTTGGACTACTGGGTGCGCAGGCTTGACCTGTGGCCAGAGCTATCCCAATTTGCCATCCAACTTCGGTCTTGCCCTGCTTCAAGCATCCAGTCAGAAAGGACCTTCAGTGCTGCTGGAGGTATTGTCACTGAGAAGAGAAGTCCCCTAAGTGTTTTTTCAGTACCTCACCTTTATCAAAAAGAATGAGGCATGGATCCCGAAGGGCTACTGCCCTCCCGAAGACTAAGTCAGTCCCCGCACACAGCATCTCTGCCTGCATGCCATGTGACTGCCTGCCTGCCCCAAGACTAAGTCGCTCCCCACACAGCACCTCTGCCCGCAGGCCGCTTGACTGCCTTCTCTGCCACCATCAACAGGGTCCAGGACTCCAGGCGGATTCCTGAATCCGCCTGGCCGCTATATTATTTTTTTCTGGTGCGTGTACATGCCTGCCTAATTTTTCTGGCTGCACTGTGGCTGCAACAACAAAACAAAAGGCATGTACATGGGCCCATTCCCCTTCGTGATCATTACCTTGCCGCGGTGAAGGGGCTTGCGTATCACAATGAAGCAATGACCGCCAGCTATATGAGTGTTTCGGGGGGTGACAGACCAAAGATAATAAGGTTGTTGCTTCATTGTGGACAGACCAAATTTGATCAGCTGGACAGTCACTGTTCTGTTATTCAGCTACCTCAGCCCGGCGACCATATGGGCTTGAAAGCCGCCATCACCTGCACTCTCGTCATGGTGCGCACCAGTCCAGCACGGCCGTCCCTACACAAACAGCTGTTTGCAGTCACTGCATACCTTTCACTGCATATTTGACTGCACATTGTATTATGCCTGTCAGTCAGTGCATACCTTTCACTTGAATGGATGGCAGACTTGCCCTCCATAACACATTCTCGTTAAAGGATTTAAAGTTGATTCATCTCACATATACATCAGGGCCTCAAAAGTCCTCCTGTATTGTTATTTTTGGTCACTACCTCGGGATGTGCATGCCATGCCTGCTGCCTTCCTTAGGTGTGTGGTGGTAGCCGTTCCTGCTCCTTTGCCCACAGCATGCCTGCTGCCGTCATTGGATGTGTGGTGGTGGTAGCCGTTTCTTAGGCTCCCACTCCTGACCAGAATCAAACCAGGATTCCCCGACCATTACCCTTGGTCACTCGCAATGGCAGACTTGCCCTCCATAAAGGATTCTCGATGCAGGTACTGAACAGCAAGCAGAACAAGTACTTAAAAAAATAGATGTAAGCTTTAACAATGGTAGAGAAAGAACCATCGAAAGTTGATAAGGTAGTCAGAAATTACCTGACATCACTGAGTGAGGAAGAGCAATCTCGAACCAGTGCGCACTAGTCCAGCACGGCCGTCACTACGCAAACAGCTGTTTGTGGTGCGTTACACAGTGAGTTTGGTGTGTCCGTGTGAAGCAGTACTCTAATTACATTCCCTGATCCATGTATACACACGCAAGATGTTTTAAAGCACTTTAGGCCTGCAATTTAGCATTCAATGTGATTTCTGCCTTTAAAACGCTGCTTTACGTCCAATCCAGATTTTTGCCCGGGACTTTTGGCATGTATCCCACTCCGCCATGCCCTCCTCCAGGTGTTAGATCCATTGAAACATCTTTTCCATCACTTTTGTGTCCAGCATAAATTTTTCTAGTTTTCAAAGTTCGCCTCCCCATTGAAGTCTATTGCGGTTTGCGAAAGTTCGCGCGAACCGAACTTTCGCAGGAGGTTCGCAAACCCGGTACGCGAACCTAAAATCGGAGGTTCGGGCCATCTCTAGGTGTGACATATCCTTAGGCAGTGGGACTTGTTATCAGGAAAATTGTATTGAAGGGTTCTCTTTGGTGCTTTGAGTCCGCCAGGAGAAAAGCGCGATATAAATGTTCTGTGTTTGTCTTTTATCCTTCCCTAGGTTGAAAACAGGATACTTTGGTTCCTGAAAAGGTGTCAAGCCGATGACACTGGGTCACTTTCTTAGTGATACTATCATTAAGCCAATAACTGTCCTTACGGCTGACTATGGCTTCTTCCTGTTTGACTCATGGCAGCTGCAACAAACCAAGAATTGGCCTCAACTTTGGGACAGCTGTGGGCTATTATTAATATGAAGATTGGGAAAAAAATATTTACACAAAAAAATGTTCAATATGATCTCTGCACTGTATAATATGTTAACAGATAGTAGTCCTATCAACAAACCAGTTTTTATAAGGGAGTGGGAAAGAGACTTGAATTTTACTATTTTTGAACCTTAAAATTAATTTTGAACCTTAACCCCAGTTAAGGTTCTGGGGTTAAATTGTTAGTGCATTGGTACACGTTTCCTTCCCAACTAGCAAGATTCTATCCCACTCAAGTGCTGGAGAAATTGTGGGACTCATGGTACGCTTTCTCACTTATTCTGGGAGTGCTCGGTGATCCAGACGTTCTGGGGTGCAGTGCTAGCTATTGTTAAGAAGGTCATGGATATTGAGTTGCCAAGTGATCAACGGGATGTTTTTTCCACCTTTTTCAACAAAAAAATATAGAAATACAATGATCCCATTTATGCTTAATGTAGCCAAAAGACATTGCATACTAATGGCAAATGGCTCCTAAAAAATGGCTCCTACGAACAGAAAAAAATACATCAAGCGGAGGAATCTATCCTGTTAGCCAGCCAGAGATAAATATGAGAAATACAAAGTAGTCTGGTACCCCTAGCTATAATCCCAGTCTACAGAGAAGTATAAAAACTGAATGTTTGAAAGTACCCCTGATGTCTGAAAAGACATTTTCATTAGTAGATACTTCAGGAAATTTTCTCAAGCCAAGCAATATCCGCCATATAGTTTTTACCTGTTTATTTGTGGGGGTTTTAGGTTTCATTTTTATAGATTATTTACCTTGCCTATTTCTCTAAACCTTGGCTAATTTGATGCTTTATATAGACAGATATTAGAGCTAGCCTTAGAGATGTATGTTATTTGTAAAAACAAGATACTGCACAATTTAAAAATGCTGCATACATACTCAGTGAATCAGATGTGTTCTAACTGTTGTGTGACAAGGGAATAGTGTTGAAGCGGTGTGAATTGAGAGTATATGTCTTACAAGTTCAGGCAAAGAATTATATAAAATAACACTGTAACTAACAAATAGATCATGTACCATTTTAACCTCAGTTTCTTTTATATACCAATACAAGGCATTATGCAAGCTATTGGTTACTCTCTTAATGACTTCATTGTAAAGCTATTTATTCACAGACCGTTACCTATGATGTTCCTATTAATTAAAGAGAGCCCATTAAAATGACCCTGTAAAAATTTGTAAATAATTAATGGCATTATTAGATTGTAAGTTTTGCTATACATGTTTAATATGAAACTCTGATAGCATTTTTTTTAATTATCGTATGCCTTATGGCACAAATCTGAGCATAACAGTTTCTAGTTGCTATTACAGTGGCGATAATAATATTTTTGCCACTTATGTTACATTGCTAGCAACTAATCTGCTTGACATACAGTATATAGCAAATAGTGACAAAATTGCTTTTAAATACTATATCATCTGTAGAGTGCAAAGTTTGATGTACAGAGTACAAAGTCTCATATCTTACTTCAAGACATGATATATTCCTTTGTCTGGCCCTTTCTTTTGATCTCTGTGTAGTAGATTTCTGATAACACTCAATAGGTGTGTCCAGTGGATGATGGGAGTAGAAAAGAAGGTACTGCACTCTTTGGGTATAATAATATTAGACAGAGGCACCGAGGCATGAAAATAGTACACTGTCAGCCAGTGCACATGTGTTCAGCAGATAAACCAAGCCTGCTTAGTTACCACCCACAACATCAAATGGGAACAGCACTCAAAGGGCTTCAACAAAAAATGGTTGTACTAGGAGCAAACAGTTGTGACACCTGAGGAAGGACTCCGAATGAAACATGTCATGGTTCTAACTCAGTTTGCTCCTAATACAAAACATTATTTGCTGAAGGCAGCCCTTTGAATACTGTGTTCTGATTTGATGTTGTGGTATATTAATACTACAATTCGATGTCTAAGCATCTTCTCTTTTTGACATGCAGTATGTCTTCTTGTGTGAAAATGATGTTTATATTTAAAGAGACACTGAAGCAAAAAAAACTTATGATATAATGATTTTTATGTACATATATATATCTGCGCTAAGGACTTATGACACTCCAAAAAGCTGCCAGAAGTAAAAGTCCTCAGATAGACTTCCTTGACATACACTTCTCAAAATACTTCAGCGCTGGTTGGCATCAATAATTCAAATCCACCACCACACCCTTCAAAGTGCAGGCTTACCAAGCGGATGAGAGACCCAAGTTATAAGGTCTAAGCGTTTGCAGTAACCAATCAACAATAAAAACTTCTCCACCGTACATAAAGAAGTCCTCTCTTCATAATCCTTCACAGTTATCCTCAGTATAAAACCATAAAATAGATCTAAGTGCACTCCGTTTTGTTTAAAAACATCAGCTTTTAATTTGCTCAGCAAAATATCATAAAAGTACTCACATCCGGGCCCTTTTGAAATATTGTTGCCAACCAGCGCTGAAGTATTTTGAGAAATGATTTTTATGTGTAGTACAGCTAAGAAATAAAACACTAGGAGCAGAGACATAAGTCTAATATTGTTTCCAGTACAGTAAGAGTTAAGGAACTCCAGTTGTTATCTATGCAAAAGAGCCACTGAGCTCCATGACTTTCAAAGCCGCAGAGAGCTCTGCCTTCTGAAGCTTATAATCTCAAGTGTCTGTGAATGTATTTTTTTTTCCTGCAGAGGACAGTTCAAAAGTTCACTGGGCTGCTCTGTAAAATCATTTGGAATGCTGAGTAGTGTGTAAAATGCAAATATAAGAGAATGATGCAATGTTATAAAAAAAAAAACCCTATATAACTGAAAATAAAAATATGAGAATATTTTCTTTGCTATGAATGTTCTAGTAATTATCTGTACTATATATCTGTAAGGCTTGGTGGTGTATTCTCCACAGTCAGCATGCAACGCATGAGCTGACGTGAAGGAGGTACACACACAGCACAAGGAAACAGGCTATCCCTAGTATAGTGGAGGGGAGGACTGACTCAAATAGGAGATTGTGGCGCACAGAGCCGGTGCAGATCCGACAGCCACAAACAATACTTTCGCTATAACGTCTCAGCGCAAAGTAGCGCTGAGCGCATAAACCAGAACTGAGGAGATCAGGACAGGTAGACAGAATGAACGCTTGCTAGCTAGCCGCTACTTAGTGACAGCAAGCGTCCAAAACAAGACAGACTGGAATGAGGCAGCCAATGCGTTTGCAGCGATGGCGTGCCTCACAAAGACAGAACAGGATAGTCAGGAAATAGCAGGATCAAGATAGATGAACGTAACACAGACAAATATACAATAAGTATGTTTTCCTAGCGTATTACAATTACAGCTATCAATGAAACTATTTGTAACGTCTGACTAACATATGTATATATCGGCAATGAACTGATATATGACATAAGCAGGAACACTGACTAGGACTGGAGTAATACAGGGAACAGGACTCAGAAGGATTTGCTATCTCTTCGCAGAGATGAACGCAATCCACAAACGGTAACAGAACAGGATTCAGAAGGATTGGTTATCTCTTCGCAGAGATGAACGCAATCCACAAACAGAACCAGGAGCAGGGTAACTAACTCAGCACGGGTGATCACGATACGCGCAACCTACCAAAACGTGCTGGAAAGCTGACTAACTGCACACAGGATATAAACAGTTCGTGTACGTATACATCAGCGACACTGATGTATCAACGTAACACGAATACAAGGAAAATAATAAACGTGCTGGTATGCATATATATTGGCAATGAACCAATATATGATGCAAAGACCAGCAAAGTATCTTTAGAACAAGAAACACGATCGGGGGCTGAAGCAACAGCAAGACAGGCTTAAACTGAAGCTATGAAAACCCGAGGAGTCCTGCAGGAAGCAGATCTTTATACTGAGGTCATCCAATGGGAGCAGACATGCAGATTCCCACACAGGTGAATGATAATCAGTCACAAGCTGACAGCAGGGAAAGGCAGACAAAGCTATGCAGCTTGCATGGAAAGAGATCAGAACTGCCTGAACTGCAGCACTACTACTTCCAGCAATACCTGCTGCAGCAGCGATCATGACAGTACCCCTGCCCTTAAAGGCGGATACCAGACGCCTCTCAAAACTGACCTTCCCAAGGAGACAACCTAACTGATAATTCATGATGACCGGGACAGCCCGGCAAAACCAAATTCCAGAATCAGTCATCACAAGACTGGACCCATCAGAACCAGAACCTACAGAACCATGCCCATCAGTACTACAAGTCTCAGTGTGACACCCATCAGAACCATGATTTCCAGAAGAAAGCCCCCCGAAGCTCTCTGAGCGATACCCACTGCCTTCCAGGGACCGTCCAAAAATGCCAACGCCTTTGCAATGCCCACCGGAACTGTCTTTACCAACACAAAACCCACTGTTGAACCAGTCCAAGGTACCAGGACAAGCTTCCTCAGAGATCTCCCAGAACACTTTAAAGCTCCAAAGAGATCCCAAAAGGTCAGAACGCCCTTTAGGCTCACATGGAGAACTATCAAGAATCCCCATGGAACCTTTGGCAATTCCCGAGTCAGGGTTACAAGGACAAACATCAAGATCAGGGCTTTCAGGGACCAGAACCATCTCTGGGCATGCAGGCAGACTGGCAACATCAGAACATGTCTCCCCTAAGGAAGCATCTGAGTACGCTAACACCTTAGACACACTTGGGCATTCTGGCACACAAAGCACATCTGGGCACACTGGTACAAGAGAAACTTCTGGGCATGTCAAGGAACTGTGAACCTCAGGGTCAGCCAAGATAGGACCGAAACCAGGACTGGACAAAAATTCATCATGACTAGACTTCACAAGCACTGGACTCTCACTAAAGAATGCAGGAACAGACTTGGATGTCGCTGATTCTAGCAAGGTTGTTAACAAATCAGGTTCAGGGGCATAAACAAGACAGGACAAGTCTTCTGATGTATGACCTGAGCTAGATAGGAATTCCACAACTTCCTCTGGACTGGACAGAGACTCATCTAGTACCTGGGACTGTGATCACGATACGCGCAACCTACCAAAACGTGCTGGAAAGCTGACTAACTGCACACAGGATATAAACAGTTCGTGTACGTATACATCAGCGACACTGATGTATCAACGTAACACGAATACAAGGAAAATAATAAACGTGCTGGTATGCATATATATTGGCAATGAACCAATATATGATGCAAAGACCAGCAAAGTATCTTTAGAACAAGAAACACGATCGGGGGCTGAAGCAACAGCAAGACAGGCTTAAACTGAAGCTATGAAAACCCGAGGAGTCCTGCAGGAAGCAGATCTTTATACTGAGGTCATCCAATGGGAGCAGACATGCAGATTCCCACACAGGTGAATGATAATCAGTCACAAGCTGACAGCAGGGAAAGGCAGACAAAGCTATGCAGCTTGCATGGAAAGAGATCAGAACTGCCTGAACTGCAGCACTACTACTTCCAGCAATACCTGCTGCAGCAGCGATCATGACAGTACCCCTGCCCTTAAAGGCGGATACCAGACGCCTCTCAAAACTGACCTTCCCAAGGAGACAACCTAACTGATAATTCATGATGACCGGGACAGCCCGGCAAAACCAAATTCCAGAATCAGTCATCACAAGACTGGACCCATCAGAACCAGAACCTACAGAACCATGCCCATCAGTACTACAAGTCTCAGTGTGACACCCATCAGAACCATGATTTCCAGAAGAAAGCCCCCCGAAGCTCTCTGAGCGATACCCACTGCCTTCCAGGGACCGTCCAAAAATGCCAACGCCTTTGCAATGCCCACCGGAACTGTCTTTACCAACACAAAACCCACTGTTGAACCAGTCCAAGGTACCAGGACAAGCTTCCTCAGAGATCTCCCAGAACACTTTAAAGCTCCAAAGAGATCCCAAAAGGTCAGAACGCCCTTTAGGCTCACATGGAGAACTATCAAGAATCCCCATGGAACCTTTGGCAATTCCCGAGTCAGGGTTACAAGGACAAACATCAAGATCAGGGCTTTCAGGGACCAGAACCATCTCTGGGCATGCAGGCAGACTGGCAACATCAGAACATGTCTCCCCTAAGGAAGCATCTGAGTACGCTAACACCTTAGACACACTTGGGCATTCTGGCACACAAAGCACATCTGGGCACACTGGTACAAGAGAAACTTCTGGGCATGTCAAGGAACTGTGAACCTCAGGGTCAGCCAAGATAGGACCGAAACCAGGACTGGACAAAAATTCATCATGACTAGACTTCACAAGCACTGGACTCTCACTAAAGAATGCAGGAACAGACTTGGATGTCGCTGATTCTAGCAAGGTTGTTAACAAATCAGGTTCAGGGGCATAAACAAGACAGGACAAGTCTTCTGATGTATGACCTGAGCTAGATAGGAATTCCACAACTTCCTCTGGACTGGACAGAGACTCATCTAGTACCTGGGACTGTGATCACGATACGCGCAACCTACCAAAACGTGCTGGAAAGCTGACTAACTGCACACAGGATATAAACAGTTCGTGTACGTATACATCAGCGACACTGATGTATCAACGTAACACGAATACAAGGAAAATAATAAACGTGCTGGTATGCATATATATTGGCAATGAACCAATATATGATGCAAAGACCAGCAAAGTATCTTTAGAACAAGAAACACGATCGGGGGCTGAAGCAACAGCAAGACAGGCTTAAACTGAAGCTATGAAAACCCGAGGAGTCCTGCAGGAAGCAGATCTTTATACTGAGGTCATCCAATGGGAGCAGACATGCAGATTCCCACACAGGTGAATGATAATCAGTCACAAGCTGACAGCAGGGAAAGGCAGACAAAGCTATGCAGCTTGCATGGAAAGAGATCAGAACTGCCTGAGCTGCAGCACTACTACTTCCAGCAATACCTGCTGCAGCAGCGATCATGACAATATCCAATTCATTATATCATAATTATTTTTTTTTGAAAGTAGGACATGTTCTTTGGTACAAGGTTGTATTTTACATGTTCTTTTCATTTTCCAGCAAACCTGTGAGAAAAATAAAAAATAAAAGTTAAATACTTACCTCAGTAGAGGAAAGCTTCTGGATGATCCAAAGACTTCTTCCATCCTATGCTAAAAAGAATATTTGCACACAGGGATATTAGTACAATTGAACTTTCAATTGAATTACATACTTAATCAAAGTGAACCTAAAGTCAGACAGAAAAAATGAGTTTAACTCACCTGGGGCTTCCCTCAGCCCCCTGAAGCTGATCGGTGCCCACACTGACTGCATCAGATGTCCCTGGACCGGCCGGCGGCGACTTCCGGTTTCGCCATCACCGCCGACAGGCTGGGAACGCGAGTGATTCTTCGCGTTCCCAGCCAGAATAGCGCCCCCCATGCTGCTGCCATTGCAGCCTCCCTATGCTGCAGTAGCTGAACAGTGAAAAAAAACTGGACTTACCTGGGGCTTCCTCCAGTCCCCCCAAAGCCTGCAAGTTCCCTCGACATCCTCTGGGTGTCCTCTGTGGTTCCGCTGGTGGCCCAATTAGCCTGGTGACTTCGGGGGAAGTCGTGGGCAACTTCAAGCCTCCTGCTCATGTGCAGTTCAGTCTTTCAAGAACAGGGTATGCAAGGGAGGCATATGGCAACAAGTGCTAGGTGCGTGGATGGGTTATGTGTGTGCAGTTATGCATGATGCTCCCTGAAATCCCCAGGCTAACGGGGCCACCAGCAGGACCACGGAGGGGACCCAGTGGATGCTGAGGGACCTTGCAGGCTATGGGGGCTGGGGGAAGTGCCTGGTAAGTCCAGATTTGTTTTATTTTCACTGTTCAGGGTCCCTTTAGGGTTACTGACAATTTTGGCATGTCAGCTGTGTTACTATTGATGCAGCAATAACTTTTTATTACCTATGCCATCAAATACATAAATTGTTTTAGACTAGACCAGAGTAGCGTCACACACATCAGCCTCGCTGGGAAGAGAGGAAGTCTTCTGCAGCCGGCTCGCCGCTCATTTCTAGAGGGAATAAATCAATTAACCCTTCGCACACTCACATGCAAATGTTCAAACAAATGCATTCACAGATTTACTCATCCAGGCACAACTGTTATCCCTACAGCTAAATTAAAAGCCAGGGTTTTAGTTCACAGAAGAATGCATCCTTATGCTTAGTCACCTATACTGCGCAGAAGTACCCAGGTAAACATAGGTGTCCTAACTCTGGCCCTGTAACATGCATAGTGCAGACATGCAAACACAATCATTGCATCAAACCTATCAATGGATTAGGAGCACACATCCTAACTTCCTCTCCTGGGAAAGACAGTGCATCTTACCGTGCACTCCCCCTTCCCCTGTATGTTTGTCAGCATGCAGACAGCTTATGCTGGTGTATGCGCATGGTGCACATGGACAAATAATGTTACCTCCCTTGTGCGATTGGTAAGATGCACTGTCTTTCCCAGGAGAGGAAGTTAGGATGTGTGCTCCTAATCCATTGATAGGTTTGATGCAATGATTGTGTTTGCATGTCTGCACTATGCATGTTACAGGGCCAGAGTTAGGACACCTATGTTTACCTGGGTACTTCTGCGCAGTATAGGTGACTAAGCATAAGAATGCATTCTTCTGTGAACTAAAACCCTGGCTTTTAATTTAGCTGTAGGGATAACAGTTGTGCCTGGATGAGTAAATCTGTGAATGCATTTGTTTGAACATTTGCATGTGAGTGTGCGAAGGGTTAATTGATTTTTTCTGTTTCTAGCCACACCCCCTTCAGCACCTCCCTTTCCCTAATAATTTATTTAATGTCCTAACTAGAGGCGATGTGCCTGGATATATGTATGTCATTTCTAGAGGGGGGAGCAAGGGAGAGAGGGGGAGCCCTAAGGTGAGGGAAGGGGGGATATGTCCCCCCCTTCCCCACTGTGCCCACAGCTCTCTCTTCTCTCTTTGCTGCCACCCCACCTGCTTCTTGGCAACCCTGCGGGGGGGCTTTTGGGGGGCTGACAGCTTGTCAGAGGGGGCTCAAGCCTGGGTAAGCCCCAGTGTAGCGCCACCACTGTCTCTTGTGCTTGAGGGCTTCTTGAGCTGCAATGGAAAATTGGGGAACAGGGGAAGCCTCATTAGTATCCAGAGGCTTCCCTTCCTGAGGTAAATATACCACAGGTGCGTTTTTTTCATTACAAATTTTCTTTATACTCTGAAGCCTAAATAAACCGCTGCATCCCCGCGGCTAAATCCCCCCAAACTCCCCTCGCAAAATCCACGACTTTCTTGGTCGTGGATTTTGCTGCCCTGTGCGTTGCCTTCCATGAGAGGCAGAGCTTTTAGCTGCAGCTCTGTCTCTACATGCGTCTATCAGCGCGTATCTCCACCTCTCCACACCTCTCTCAGTGAAGGAAGACTGAGAGGGGCGGGTGGAGACGGAGAAACGCGCTGATAGACGCATGGAGAGGCAGAGCTGCAGCTGAAAGCTCTGCCTCTCATGGAAGCGCTCCCCGCAGTGTGCCCCGGGGAGTTTGGGGGGCTTTAGTTAGATTTCAGCCATGGGGATGCAGCATTTTAGTTAGGGAAAACATGCTTAAGAGCTTTTTAAAATAAAAACATTATTTTAGGGAGGCTTCAGAGTCTCTTTAATGATAAGACTCAGCCTCTGATGATTCAAAAAGGCGTATGATTTGTGTTGTGTGGTTAAAAAAAAAGAGCACCCTAAAACTAAAACTAAACTAAACAATTTTAACTTATTGTGAAATTAACAAAAAACAACATCTTTTCATCCAGAAAACATGCTGTCTACAAGACACAAATTCTTCTGTCGTAGTGTGAATAGGTCCATCATGATCACAATGAGACATGTAAATAGCATCTATTTCAAAAGAAAGCAGAGGGAGCATTTTGCTGCTTTGAAATGATGTTCTTGTAGAAAATGGCTTCCACTGTGGAGAACAAATACAAGGCAAGACTCAAAACTGTTAGAATTTGGTGCTGTAGAAATGATAAACTGCAGTGCTGAAAATTATAAAGAGACAAAGTTATTACAGACTTCCCATACTGTGTTGATTGCATGTATGTCTGGTATATTGAACAATGTTGACAAAAAAGATCCACGTTGAACTGCCCACTTTAAACCAGTAGGTAGTAAGAGCATAAGTACATACATTTACAGTGCTTAGAGTGGTGATGATATGGTGCTCAGGTTTAAAGTATGTCTCCACTCTCCAGTGAAACTTTGTAGTTTTTTTGTCTTGGAAAGAGACTGAAAGGATTTTAGCAGGATCCAACAGAGATTTCTTGTTCTCTGAACTTGCATGTGTGCAGGAGACTATATGGCAGAATTTCTTATCCTGCTAAATAAAAGAATCAATTTACTTTCTTTCCAGGGCCCATTCTATTGTACAAAATAAAACAAATGTATCTTCATATTGAGGAGCCCGTATGAATATTTCTGCCATTTGTATCCCAATCCATCAGCCAGGACACACATTCCCCCACACAGCATGAGTATTTCATGTAAATACATTTTACATAGCATGTATTGAAAATAATGTCATTATTGTTAAAGAAAACATTTGGTGATATGAATTCATAATAAATGTACTCTAGAAGGTGTTCAATATATGCAACATAATTATAGTCCTTTTATTTTGTGGACTAACAAGACAGTTTCCACCAGAATAATTAAACACCTTGAACCATGTGTTTTTTGTCTGTTCCAGGGATAGATCATAAGTCAACCACTTTATGAGATAAGCAATCTGAATTCACACTGTAGATGTTATGTTAGCTGGGAATCTCTGCAAATTACCCCAGCAGGGTTATCTTAAGAAAAAAAAATTAGACAGACTGCTCTCATGGTCCAGAAAATTAGAAGATCATAGCAGGCTGAAAACTGAATCGGAAAGGACATTTTTAATGGTAATCATACTTCTGGCTTAGGATATATATATATATATATATATATATATATATATATATATATATATATATATATATATATATATATATATATATATATATATATATGTCACGGACGGTTGCGGGGCCGCAGACGCGTCCTGGAACCGCCCGTGAAGAAAAAGCGATCGCACTCGATTCTCTGCATCGATTGCGCTTCAGATCACTAGAATCGGGATTGATTGTGTAGGAGCCTCTGCTTAACTGCAGGATGGCTCTTTTGATATGCTAATGAGCAGGAACAAACCCTTGTGCTCAGGAAGCTAATCCCAGCAGGGGGCTATTCAAAACCTGCTTCTTTCCCAGACTGCCCGGAGCCACTTAGCCAGCCATAAGAAAAGCATGGGTGGTATGATTTCCTGTCGGTATACGAAAACCGTATGTCGCACAGCTATAAAATTCATATCAGCTTCTTCGGTAAAATCTGTCCATCGTGCTGATATGACATTCATTGTGATAGCCCGTCCAGTTATTGAGATATGAATCTTCTCAGGAGCCTGACCCGCTGGCTTAGCCATGTCTGATGTCATATTAATCTGTATTTTCCAACAAATATGAATCTGTTACCCCCCTAAATATAACGTGTATGATTCAGGAGTTACAGCATTTCATAAGTTTAGCCCTAAAATCTCTCAGAGGAAATGAACTGTCATTTGTTGGTAACTCAGAGGGGGCCGGCATTGCCACACCCCCAAACCAGCTTCCTCAAAAGTATCTGCGAGGGGCCCTGCCCTCATTCCTCCATTTTTCCACCTTCATGAACACACGGCCACCGTGAGGAACAAGTGGTGGCCATTTTGATTGAACTTAGCTGAAACAAAGAACTCTGCGGAACTTGAAATCAAGGACTTGATGATTTTCCCACAAAAGGACATTTTCCATGAAACTAAGTATTTTTCTCCCTTTCTTTTATTTTTTCATACTGGCTATTAATGTTTCAATAATTGTTGATTTTAATAATTGTCTGTATATATTAATTATTTATATTGCTTTCAATAAACCGACGCTATCGTCAGTTGTTGTTCTAGCTACCCTATTATTCAGCATACACAGAAACTGAACTCAGATCTCTGAAGAGACGCTACTATTGTATTGTGGTTAACTAGACAGAATAGAGTGTGTTTAACCATTTTATTTGTAGATCTAGGCTCAGACAGGCAGCGGGCTCCTCTGTCCCATGGTAACAGAGGTGGTGGCAGATACCCTGGAATAGTGTGTAAAGTTGTAATTACTGTACCTCACAGGCTCCCTTCTGGTCGGGCTGCTGCCCAAATTTCTGTCGGTTTCTGCGCAAAGACCGCGACCAAAGCTTGCATGGTCTGTGTGCTGAAACCGATTGGAAGGCAATTTGCGGTCTGACCACTAGGGCTCCAGTGACAATATATATATATATATATATATATATATATATATATATATATATATATATATATATATATATATATATATATATACTAGTGACCTAAGCCCCTTTAAAAATGGGCTTTAGGTCTCGCACGGCCGGCCTGCCCCCTGATCCGTCCTGCGTCCTGTCCCAACGGCTGTCAGTGCAGGACATACGCAGTGGTGCAAAAGCACTGACACAGGGACAGGACACGAGAACATTTGCCCTTTATTAGGTAGGATATATATCTGTATATATATATATATAATGTTCAGCACAAGGAGAGATTGTTTTTAGTAACAGGGCACCTTGCATGGCCCCCAAATAATTCTTCGCAGTACGGTCAGTAATGGAACAATAGTTGCAAATTGCTTAAAGGGAAACCGTAACCAAGCATTGAACTTCATCCCAATCAGAAGCTTTTTTTTCTCAAACGGATCATCATGGGGCTCTGTATTGCTGATATTGTGGTGAAATCCCTCCCACAGTGTGATTTCAGCACCAGAGTGCTGACATCACACTGTGGGAGCCTTGTTGCATTGTGGGAAATAACAGCTGTTTCCAACTGCCAAAAGTGCATCATCTCCTTCCAGTGACATCACCTGCAAAAATGTTGCCATGTGATAAATGTCAGAATGTAAATCAGTGAGAGGAAAGATTTTACAATGGGCAAACATTGACTGAAACATTTATAAGTAATTATTTTAAAAATTAAGCACTTTTTTTTTTTTACATTTTTTTTTTTACATTATTTTCACTGGAGTTCCTCTGTAAGAGTGTGGTGTGCAGACTTCTCTTGCTTTGGCTGATCTTTCAGTAACACAAATGTCTGTGACACTGTATATTTTTTAGGGACACACTGCCTGTCTGATATCACTGACAGGAACTCACAGTAAGGCTAGGCGACAGGTGTGTTGGTGTAACACTACATCGCTAATCACTCAGTGACACAAATATCCATTACACTGTATATTTTTTTTTTAAGGACACAATGACTGTCTGATATCACTGACACAGTAACTCCCAGTAAGGTGACAGGGGTGATGCAGTGTGCGGGGTAGAGATGGCCCGAACCTCCAATTTTTGGTTCGCGAACTTCCGCAAGATTTTGGTTTCCACAAACTTTTGCGAACCGCAATAGACTTCAATGGGGAGGCGAACTTTGAAAACTAGAAACACTTACGCTGGCCAGAAAAGTGATGGAAAAGATGTTTCAAGGGGTCTAACACCTTGAGGAGGGCATGGCGGAGTGGGATAGATGCCAAAAGTCCCGGGGAAAAATCTGGATTTGACACAAAGCAGCGTTTTAAGGGCAGAAATCACATTGAATGCTAAATTGCAGGCCTAACGTGCTTTAAAACATATTGCATGTGTATACATCAATCAGGGAGTGTAATTAGAGTACTGCTTCACACTGACACACCAAACTCACTGTGTAACGCAACGCAAACAGCTGTTTGTGTAGTGATGGTCGTGCTGGACTGGTGCACACCATGGCCAAAGTGCAGGCCGTGGTGGTTTTCAAGCCCATATGGTCGCCGGGCTGTGGTAGCTCAATGATAGAACAACAGTGACTGTCCAGCTGATCAAATTTGGTCTGTCCACAATGAAGCAGTGACCTTATTATCTTTGATATGCCCCCCCCCCCCCGAGACACTCACATAGTCGGCGGCCACTGCTTCATTGTGATACGCAAGCCCCTTCACCGCGGAAAAGTAATGATCACGAAGGGGAATTGGCAAATGTACATGCCTTTTCTTTTGTTGTTGCAGCAGAAAAATTAGGCAGGCATGTACACGCACCAGAAAAACTATTATAGTGCAGTTCTGGACCCGGTTGGTGGTGGTGGAGAAGGCAGTCAAGCAGCCTGTGGGCAGAGATGCTATGTGGGAAGTGACTTAGTCTTGTCCGGGGCAGCCAGTCACACGGCGTCCAGGCAGAGATGCTGTGTGTGGGGACTGACTTAGTCTTGGGGCAGGCAGTAGCCCTCCGGGATCCATGCCTCATTCATTTTGATAAAGGTCAGGTACTGAACACTTTTGTGACTTAGGCGACTTCTCTTCTCAGTGACAATGCCTCCAGCTGCGCTGAAGGTCTTTCTGACAGGACGCTTGAGGCAGGGCAAGACAGAAGTTTGATGGCAAATTGTGACAGCTCTGGCCACAGGCCAGTAGTCCATCGCTGCTCATACTATCGATGGTTCTTTCTCTACCATTGTTAAATAAAGCGTACAACTGGGGAGTCAGGGTTCGATTCCGGTCCGGAGTTGGAGCCTGAGAAACGGCTACCACCACACATCCAAGGAAGGCAGCAGGCATGGTATGCAAGTCCTGAGGTAGTGACAAAAAATAACAATACAGGAGGACTTTCGAGGCCCTGCTGTATATGACACTGATTGACTTTACTACCTTTAATGAGAATCTGTTATGGAGGGCAAGTCTGCCATCCATTCAAGTGAAAGGTATGCACTGACTGCCAGGTATAATACAATGTGCAGTCACAGATGCAGTGAAAGGTATGCAGTGATTGGTATTATAATACAATGTGCAGCTGTCACACAGGTGCAGTTAACAGGTATGCCCGGAGTGGTATATTACACAGCATGCGATCACACAGGTACTGTGAACAATTATGCAATGACTGGTATCATAAATGTGCACCTGTCACACACACACAGGTACCAAGCAGGTACAGTGACACTGCGTGCGTTCATGTAGGTAGGTAGGTGCACTGAAGTGAACAACAGGTAGTAGGTATATGCAGTGATGGGTATTACAATGTGCACCTGTCATACACAGACAGGTACCGGATAGGCACAGTGACACTGTGTGCACTCATGTAAGTAGGTGGGTGCACTGACTGACGTGAACAACAGGTAGGTATATGCAGTGATGGGTATTACAATGTGCACCTATCACACACAGACAGGTACCGGACAGCCACAGTGACACTGCATGCGCTCCTGTAGGTAGGTGGGTGCACTGACTGAAGTGAACAACAGGTAGGTATATGCAGTGATGGGTATTACAATGTGCACCTATCACACACAGACAGGTACCGGACAAGCACAGTGACACTGCGTGTGCTCACGTAGGTAGGTCGGTGCACAGTGAACAACAGGTAGGTATATGCAGTAATGGGTATTACAATGTGCACCTGTCACACACACAGGTAGTCACTGAATGTACTGGGCCTGGCAGTGGCACACTCAGTAGTAATTACCAAGGCTGTCTATGCAACACAAGTGTCAGTGGGACACACACACACAAAAAAAATGTATCACAAGAACAAGATTAGCTCTCAAAAGAGCTTTTGAGGGGTGCTTTTTTAGCAATAAGAATCAGCCAGGAGCAAGCTAACAAGCCTACAAGAGCCTAACTAAGCTTTCCCTATGAGAGTCTGCGGCAGCTTTCCCTTCTCTAATGAATGCAGGCACGCGAGTGAGTCCAATGCCTGATGCTGCCTGCCTTTTATAAGGGGGGGGGGGGGCTCCAGGAGGGAATGTGACCTGATTGGCTACAATGTGCCTGCTGACTGTGATGTAGAGGGTCAAAATTGACCCTCATGATGCACTATGGGGGTGAACCGAACTTCCGGAAAAGTTTGTGGTTCTCCGCAATCGTGAACCACGGAAGTTTGCCGGGAACCGTTCGCCGGCGAACCGTTCGGGCCATCTCTAGTGGGGGGTTAGTGACAATCAATCACTTATGCACTTATGCACAATGATTACGGGCTGGAACAGTGATGCAGCCAGCCACACACTATACTGTGTACGGGTGTTGTGTTGCTGCAAAACACACTACACCAAAATGCAACAACAAAATGTCAGTACTGTTGGCAGTGGGGTCCCACAGGGGTCTGTACTGGGTCCAGTGCTCTTCAATTTATTTATTAATGACCTAGTGGATACAGTAGTGAGCAATGTTGCTATTTTTGCAGATGATACAAAATTGTGCAGAATCATCAACTCTAAGGAAGATAGTGTTATATTGCAACAGGATCTGGATAGGATGGCTATATGGGCACATACATGGCAGATGAAATTCAATGTTGACAAATGTAAAGTCATGCATTTTGGTCGTACCAATGGTCTAACACCATACAAAATAAATGGGATACAGTTGGGGACATCAAACTTGGAGAAGGACTTAGGAGTACTCATCGACAACAAGTTAAATAATCGTACTCAATGCCAAGCCGCTGCAGCTAAAGCTAACAAAATTTTGGGATGCATTAAAAGGGAAATAAAAACTCGAGATGCTAGCATAATATTGCCCCTGTTTAACTCTCTAGTAAGGCCACATCTGGAATATGGAATTCAGTTCTGGGCACCACATTACAAAAAAGATATTGCAGTTTTAGAGCAGGTGCAGAGACGAGCAACAAAATTGATACGTGGGATGGAAGGTCTCACTTACCAAGAAAGGTTAGATAAACTGGGTTTATTTAGTCTAGAGAAAAGACGCCTTAGAGGCGATCTAATTAACATGTATAAATACATCAGAGGGCAATATAATAGCTTGGCGGATGAGCTTTTTGTCCCTAGGCCTTCTCAAAGGACTAGAGGACATGATCTGCGCATGGAGGAAAAACGTTTTAGCCATTTATTTAGGAAAGGGTTCTTTACAGTAAGAGTGATTAAGATGTGGAATGCATTGCCACAGGAAGTCGTTATGGCAAACTCTATACCTGCATTTAAAGGGGGCTTAGATGCTTTCCTTGCGTTGAATGACATCCATGGCTACAATTACTAGGTAATGCCAATGATGTTGATCCAGGGATTTTATCTGATTGCCATCTGGAGTCGGGAAGGAATTTTTACCTTGTAAGGGTTTTTTCGCCTTCCTCTGGATCAACAGGGATATGTGAGGGAGCAGGCTGGAGTTGTACTTTGTACTGGTTGAACTCGATGGACGTATGTCTTTTTTCAACCAAAGTAACTATGTAACTATGTAACTATGTACAGCAGGGTCAATATCAATTCACAAAATGACTTTTGTGGTCAGGTTGAGTCTTTAAAAGTATGGTTAGGTAGAATAAAGCTGTAAGGTGTGGCACATCCCTTCTAGTGAGTAAACAACACAGGCACCACTCTCACTGTCCAGTAAGCTGCACCTCCAAAGGGGACCAACTGTCACTGGACGTGTGCTCCGCCGAAAGCAGGAAGGAACAGTTCATAAATTGGTTTAAAAGGAAACAGGAGCGTGCACCTTCCGTCCAGAGTTTTATTACTGTGTGATGACAACAGACAGTGACAACATTGCAGTCCATAAGCACAAAGCAGCGCATCAGATTGTGAAAAATCAATACCATATGTGAACAAACATGTCCGGCTTACGTGTCCATCATGTGTTACTGGTACAGTGGAAAGGAGGTGGGTGGTAGGCACAGAGGTGGCGAGCGACGGCCGTTTCGCGTCTCCTGACGCTTGGTCACGCTACGTGCCACTGAAAGAGGATGGCGTTAGGTTCCGGGGTAAAGACGGGGAGCTAGTCCCGCCCCTTCCGGTCATCTCACTTCCTCCTCGTGAGAGCCCGTTGTCTTGGCAACAGGGACGCCCTAGCAGGGGATCCAGTAGGGCGGAGTTGTAAACTCCGTCTATCTAAGGAGATCTCCTCTGAAATCAGCAGCCGCTCTCGCAGTGCTGTATTGAATCTGATCTATGCGTTCTCCTAGCTGCCAGTGTTTAAAAAAGGCACACCTGCCGCCATCGAAAACGCCTATATAATGCCCAGAAAAATCAAAAATATATATCAAAATTATGTAAACCAGGAGAATCTGCTAGATCTCCTGCGGGTGCCACCACCACCAGGACACATCGGGACAGGGTGACTCAAACTGTGAAAAGAGTGGTGGTGTCATTAAAATCACGTAGACGGTGAATTTGGTCTATGGCCTATAAACAAATATTGCTACAAACATAAGGACAATAGCGGGGTTCCTAATTCAAAAGGGATATGGAAGGGAGCCTTTCTAAGTCGCCGCAAAGGTACTTCATCTGCATTAATACGGAAGTCTATTAAGGGATAAATACAAAAGTGTATATGCTATGGGACCGTACATTTTAATCCCAGCCATCGACTAATCATATAATCAATGTTGCAAATCACAATCATTTTAATCTTAATTGCTAATAATTTTTATCAAAACATTCCCCCCTAAAAGTTTCACCCTTGCGGTGAAAAACTACTCGACTCTCCGACACTCATCTATCATGAATATTAAACAGGGATATAGTATATTTATACCCATTGGCTTATCGGTAAGTTATTACTAATTTTACTATACATCAGGTCTGCCTAGTTCGTAAAAAGGCATATATCTATTATCTACAACCAACAAGGTTCATTTAAGGGTCTAGCATACAGGACAACTCCGTTTTGTCATTGAGCCCTAATGGCCCCATTGCTTCCAATCGCAAGATCAGTCTTGTTTCTCTCCTCAACAGTAGTCTCTCTCTGTCTCCCCCTCTTTGGGGTATATCTTGTTTCTCCAAAGCTGCAAACTTTAGATTAAATCATTTCTCATATGTTCAATCAGGCGTGTGCAACCTTTTCCTGATTTAATTGACCCAATATGTTCTCCAAATCTTGTCTTCATCGACCTAGTTGTCTGTCCGATGTAGAACCGGTTGCAGGGACAGGTCAGAACATAGACTACAAATTTCGTTTGGCAAGTAAAAAATTCCTTCACTGGCAACCATTCTCTCCCCACTCGGATACTTCTATGGGTAATCAACCTTTCACACCATTTGCACCGGCCACATCTATGATTACCACAGGGCAGAGAAGCATTCAGCCAGTCTTTATTTTTATTTTTAGGCGAAATGAACTCACTGCTGGTTAAAATATTGCCGAGTGTAGGAGCCCGCCTAAAAGCCACTCTAGGGGCCTCTTTTGCAATTTTGATAAGATCGGGATCTCTCTTGACCATAGACCAATTTGAATATATGGTCTTTCTGATACGATCTGCCATCGGTGAAAAATCAAAGGTAAACGTGGTTCTGTCTGAACCTTCCTCAGTCTTTTCTTTAGGGGCCAATAAGGCCCTTCTTATTTGTTTTTTTGCTTTATCTCTTGATTTATTCAAGAAGTCCCGATCGTAGCCTCGTTTTAGAAACCTAGCAGTGAGCGCATCCGCCTGTACTTTAAAGTCGCACTCTCTGGCATTATTACGCCTTAGTCTAAGGTACTGCCTGTAGGGAATAGCCTCAATGACAGATCCTGGATGGAAGCTCTGCGCATGTAGTATCGAATTGGTGGCCGTATCCTTTCTATATCCTTTGGTGAGTAAACGGTCACCTTCCACCATAAGCTTCACATCCAGAAAGGCCATCTCCTGCTCACTGATCTCATGGGTGAATTGCATGTTCACCTGATTTATGTTGAGATATCGCATAAATTCTGCAAATTCCCCTTCTGTCCCCGACCACACCACCAGGATGTCGTCCACGTACCTGGACCAATGTCTAATGCGCTCTCGGAACGGATTTGTGTCCAGAAGCACATAAGACTCCTCCCACGCCCCCAGAAATAAATTTGCATAGGAGCATGCCACGGGGGTCCCCATGGCCGTCCCTGACACCTGTTGGTACCAGTCGCGGTCAAACATGAACGCATTATGCGCATTATGCGTCAATACAAAGGAAAGACATTCAAGGATGTAGTCTACATACCTCGCATCCTTGTTAGTACGAAGTAAATACCGTCTGATACCCAAATCGTGTGGGATCCGGCTATACAGGCTGACCACGTCAATCGTGGCCAGCCTGTCGCCAGGAACCCACGTGGCATGCTCCACCAGGTGTAACACCTCAAGGGTGTCTTTTAAATAGGACGGTACTCCCTTCAGAAGGGGACGCAGGAGGTGGTCCAGGAACCTGGGCAACCTCTCAGTGAGAGACCCACAGCCTGAGACTATGGGTCGTCCCGGCGGTGCGGTCATGGACTTGTGTATTTTTGGTATGTGATACCAGACTGGCCGCCGTGGATAGAGGGGGAGCAAATCGGTGGCTAATTTGTTGGAAAGAAAACCTTCCTCTACCCCCCTGCGCAACAAAGTACGCATTGAATTCAAATATCGTGTGGTGGGGTCAGAAGTAGTGTTGGGCGAACATCTAGATGTTCGGGTTCGGGCCGAACAGGCCGAACATGGCCGCGATGTTCGGGTGTTCGACCCGAACTCCGAACATAATGGAAGTCAATGGGGACCCGAACTTTTGTGGTTTGTAAAGCCTCCTTACATGCTACATACCCCAAATTTACAGGGTATGTGCACCTTGGGAGTGGGTACAAGAGGAAAAAAAAATTTAGCAAAAAGAGCTTATAGTTTTTGAGAAAATCGATTTTAAAGTTTCAAAGGGAAAACTGTCTTTTAAATGCGGGAAATGTCTGTTTTCTTTGCACAGGTAACATGCTTTTTGTCGGCATGCAGTCATAAATGTAATACATATAAGAGGTTCCAGGAAAAGGGACCGGTAATGCTAACCCAGCAGCAGCACACGTGATGGAACAGGAGGAGGGTGGCGCAGGAGGAGAAGGCCACGCTTTGAGACACAACAACCCAGGCCTTGCATGAGGACAAGAAGCGTGCGGATAGCATGCTTTGTACCACCATGCAGTCATAAATGTAATAAAGATAAGTGGTTCAATAAACAGGGACCACGCGGCAACGCTAACCCAGCAGCAGCACACGTGATGGAACAGGAGGAGGCGCAGGAGGAGAAGGCCACGCTTTGTGAGACACAACAACCCAGGCCTTGCATGAGGACAAAAAGCGTGCGGATAGCATGCTTTGTACCGCCATGTAGTCATAAATGTAATAAAGATAAGAGGTTCAATAAACAGGGACCACGCGGCAACGCTAACCCAGCAGCAGCAGCAGCAGCAGCAGCACACGTGATGGAACAGGAGGAGGCGCAGGAGGAGAAGGCCACGCTTTGTGAGACACAACAACCCAGGCCTTGCATGAGGACAAAAAGCGTGCGGATAGCATGCTTTGTACCGCCATGTAGTCATAAATGTAATAAAGATAAGAGGTTCCATAAACAGGGACCGGCAACGGTAACCCAGCAGCAGCAGCAGCAGCAGCAGCACACGTGATGGAACAGGAGGAGGCGCAGGAGGAGAAGGCCACGCTTTGTGAGACACAACAACCCAGGCCTTGCATGAGGACAAAAAGCGTGCGGATAGCATGCTTTGTACCGCCATGTAGTCATAAATGTAATAAAGATAAGAGGTTCCATAAACAGGGACCGGCAACGGTAACCCAGCAGCAGCAGCAGCAGCAGCAGCAGCAGCACACGTGATGGAACAGGAGGAGGCGCAGGAGGAGAAGGCCACGCTTTGTGAGACACAACAACCCAGGCCTTGCATGAGGACAAAAAGCGTGCGGATATAGCAGCAATGCTTTTTGCCGCCATGCAGTCATAAATGTAATACAGATGAGAGGTTCAATAAACAGGGACCGGAAACGCTAAACCATCCCAGATGTTCATCGGTCATGTTACTTGGTTGGGGTCCAGGAGTGTTGCGTAGTCGTTTCCAATCCAGGATTGATTCATTTTAATTTGAGTCAGACGGTCTGCATTTTCTGTGGAGAGGCGGATACGCCGATCTGTGATGATGCCTCCGGCAGCACTGAAACAGCGTTCCGACATAACGCTGGCTGCCGGGCAAGCCAGCACCTCTATTGCGTACATTGCCAGTTCGTGCCAGGTGTCTAGCTTCATGCCCGGTTTCAGGTCCAGCGGTGCCAGCCACAAATCCGTCTGTTCCTTTATTCCCCTCCAAATTTCCTCCCCTGTGTGCTGCTTATCCCCAAGGCAGATCAGCTTCAGCAACGCTTGCTGACGCATGCCAACAGCTGTGCTGCACTGCTTCCACGATCCTACTGCTGCTGGTGCTGGGTTAGCATTTCCGGATGAGGTACAGCTTTGAGATGCGTTGGAGGAGAAGGAGTCAGAGAGGTAGGTGCTGCTGTTGTTATCCAGCTGTTTGCGGCGTGGGCAACACCCGCGCCGTAGCAGGTGAGGAATCGCTGCCAGGCTCCACAAGGTTCACCCAGTGCGCGGTAAGGGAGATGTATCGACCCTGGCCGAACGCACTCGTCCAGGTGTCAGTGGTGAGGTGAACCTTGCAGGCAACGGCATTCTTCAAGCTTCGGGTTATTTAGCTGACCACGTGCTCATGCAACTCAGGCACTGCAGAGCGCGCAAAGTGGTAGCGGCTGGGAACAACGTAACGTGGGATGGCCACTGACATCATGCCCTTGAAGCTGTTTGTCTCCACCACTCGATATGGCAGCATTTCGCAGGCCAGAAGCTTGGCTATGCTGGCTGGCTGTTACTGCCACGGCCCGGGGGTCATTTGCTGGCAATTTCCTCTTGTGCTCAAACATCTCAGAGACAGACAACTCAACCGTAGCGCTGCACACCGAAGGGCTGTTGGTTGTTGTGTTTGATGAACACTGGGAGACCTCAAGAGCACTAGTCCGGAAAGTGACAGTGTCAGCATCGTCTGATGTTTGTGAATGTTGTGAACCACGCAATGGCTGGGCTACTGCTGCTGCTGAGGCGGGTCTGGTGGTGAGTCTGGTGAACCCAAGGGAGGCAGTGTTGCTGGTGGTACCCTGTCCTGCCGCGTTTGCCCACAGAGTGAGATGTTTGGATAGAATGTGGCGGCTCATGCTGGTGGTGGAGAGGTTGTTAATACTTTTCCCCCTGCTCAGGCGGGTCTTGCACACCTTGCAAATCGCCATGGTAACATCCTCAGTGCAGTCTTCAAAGAAAGCCCAGACTTTAACTGGCTGAGGACTCGGACCTCGTGCGTGATGTGCTGGTGCTGCTTAACCCACTGCTGGACGCTTGAGAGGTCATCCAAGTAATTATCTGGTCCTGTTCTTTTGGATCTGTGAGGGTTGTTGTCCTGGACAACATGGGCAGTATTGAGTGGGTTTTCTTGGGTGCTCCCCTGTGGCCTGTACGTGAACCGTCAGGGGAAACACCTCTTCCCTTGCCCCTCCCTCTTTCACCGGATTTCTTCCTCATTTCACTTATCCTTAAAGTACACGCTGACTGGCAGCAGTACAGTGGCAGTACAGAAATGCTATACAGTGGTGGGTGAGCGGTGTACCACTATTGTCAGCAGTGACACAGAGCACAATGCTATACAGTGGCGGGTGAGCGGTGTACTACTGTTCCCAGCAGACACAGAGTGGAAGTAAACACAATGCTATATAGTGTGGCTGAGCCGTGTACACAGAGTGGCATTAAACACAATGCTATATAGTCTGCTATATAGTCACCCCGAACAGGGTGATGTTCTGCAGAACCCGAACAGTGGCAAACACTGTTCGCCCAACACTACTGGGAGGGAACGCAGATTTTAGTACCTAAACACACGATACAACATGTTTTCCGGGGTCGGACTCTGAGGCACATACAGATGGTCCCGATCATCATCCTCATCATACAACTCTTCTCCTGAGTCTGACCCACCCACCACCTCTGCCACCCCAACATCCCCAGACACAGACCCCTCATCGTCCTCAACATTAACTTGGGATGCTGGCCTGAGCCAGACCTCCTCCTCCACATCAGGCCCCATCATCTCCTCAATGGCAGCCCTCATTAATCGCTCTGGCGACGGACTGATGGACACAACGTTCTCCTCCGGGGAGGGCTGCTGCTGACCACTGGCTGCTGGGGTGGATGTTATAGCTTGCGTGGGGCGTTGGCTGTTGCTGTTGTTGGGAGTGCTGCTCACAGCGGAGGTCTCTGGGGAACTCATGTTGAGCTCATATAGTGGTTGACGGTGAGTGGAGTATTACTGATCCCAGCAATATACACACTGACTGGCAGAGTACGCAATGCTATATAGTGTGGCTGAGCGGTGTACACAGAGTGGCAGTAAACACAATGCTATATAGTCTGGCTGAGCGAGCGGTGTACTACTGTTCCCAGCAGAATCAGAGTGGCAGTAAACAATGGTATATAGTCTGGCTGAGCGGTGTACACAGAGTGTCAGTAAACAATGGTATATAGTCTGGCTGAGCGAGCGGTGTACTACTGTTCCCAGCAGAATCAGAGTGGCAGTAAACAATGGTATATAGTCTGGCTGAGCGGTGTACACAGAGTGTCAGTAAACAATGGTATATAGTCTGGCTGAGCGGTGTACACACAATGCTATATAGTCTGCTATATAGTGTCAGTAAACAATGGTATATAGTCTGGCTGAGCGAGCGGTGTACTACTGTTCCCAGCAGAATCAGAGTGGCAGTAAACAATGGTATATAGTCTGGCTGAGCGGTGTACACAGAGTGTCAGTAAACAATGGTATATAGTCTGGCTGAGCGAGCGGTGTACTACTGTTCCCAGCAGAATCAGAGTGGCAGTAAACAATGGTATATAGTCTGGCTGAGCGGTGTACACAGAGTGTCAGTAAACAATGGTATATAGTCTGGCTGAGCGGTGTACACACAATGCTATATAGCCTGCTATATAGTGTCAGTAAACAATGGTATATAGTCTGGCTGAGCGAGCGGTGTACTACTGTTCCCAGCAGAATCAGAGTGGCAGTAAACAATGGTATATAGTCTGGCTGAGCGGTGTACACAGAGTTTCAGTAAACAATGGTATATAGTCTGGCTGAGCGGTGTACACAGAGTGTCAGTAAACAATGGTATATAGTCTGGCTGAGCGGTGTACACAGAGTGGCAGTAAACACAATGCTATATAGTCTGGCTGAGCGAGCGGTGTACTACTGTTCCCAGCAGAATCAGAGTGGCAGTAAACAATGGTATATAGTCTGGCTGAGCGGTGTACACAGAGTGTCAGTAAACAATGGTATATAGTCTGGCTGAGCGGTGTACACAGAGTGTCAGTAAACAATGGTATATAGTCTGGCTGAGCGGTGTACACAGAGTGGCAGTAAACACAATGCTATATACTCTGGCTGAGCGAGCGGTGTACTACTGTTCCCAGCAGACACAGAACAGTGAACAGAATGCTATATAGTGTGGCTGAGCGAGCGGTGTACCACTATTCCCAGCAGACACAGAACAGTGAACAGAATGCTATATAGTGTGGCTGAGCGGGCGGTGTACCACTATTCCCAGCAGACACAGAACAGTGAACAGAATGCTATATAGTGTGGATGAGCGAGCGGTGTACCACTATTCCCAGCAGACACAGAACAGTAAACAGAATGCTATATAGTGTGGCTGAGCGAGCGGTGTACCACTATTCCCAGCAGACACAGAACAGTGAACAGAATGCTATATAGTGTGGCTGAGCGAGCGGTGTACCACTATTCCCAGCAGACACAGAACAGTGCACAGAATGCTATATAGTGTGGCTGAGCGAGCGGTGTACCACTATTCCCAGCAGACACAGAACAGTAAACAGAATGCTATATAGTGTGGCTGAGCGAGCGGTGTACCACTATTCCCAGCAGACACAGAACAGTAAACAGAATGCTATATAGTGTGGCTGAGCGAGCGGTGTACCACTATTCCAAGCAGACACAGAACAGTGAACAGAATGCTATATAGTGTGGCTGAGCGAGCGGTGTACCACTATTCCCAGCAGACACAGAGTGGCAGTAAACAGAATGCTATATAGTGTGGCTGAGCGAGGTACACAGAGTGGCAGTAAACAGAATGCTATATAGTGTGGCTGAGCAAGCGGTGTACTACTATTCCCAGCAGACACAGAGTGGCAGTAAACAGAATGCTATATAGTGTGGCTGAGCGAGGTACACAGAGTGGCAGTAAACAGAATGCTATATAGTGTGGCTGAGCAAGCGGTGTACTACTGTTCCCAGCAGTGACACAATGACAGGGGGGACCCTGGCTAGCGTGGCTGGAGCGCGAACTACCCTGCCTGCCTACCCAAAGCTAAACCCACAGACAAATGGCGGAGATATGACGTGGTTCGGGTATTTATTTACCCGAACCACGTGACCGTTCGGCCAATCAGAGCGCGTTCGGGTCCGAACCACGTGACCCGTTCGGCCAATCACAGCGCTAGCCGAACGTTCGGGGAACGTTCGGCCATGCGCTCTTAGTTCGGCCATATGGCCGAACGGTTTGGCCGAGCACCGTCAGGTGTTCGGCCGAACTCGAACATCACCCGAACAGGGTGATGTTCTGCAGAACCCGAACAGTGGCGAACACTGTTCGCCCAACACTAGTCAGAAGGCAGGGGGCGGTAAGTTTCTATGTCGTTCAGTTGTCTCAATGCCTCAACTCTATATTGAATGTTAGACATAACGACGAGGTTCCCCCCTTTATCTGCCTTTCTGAGCCCCACCTCTCGATTATTCCGAAGCCACCTCAGAGCTCCCTTCTCTTCCGCTGTTAAGTTGGACTCTACCTTTCTATAAATTTCTGCTTTGATATCTTTAAGAGTATTCTCGAAAAAATGCTCTACTGTGGATCCTGGAGTTGTGGGAAAAGGTTGCAACGACCTGCATGCCCTGAAAGTACTAATGTCCCCCAAACATAAATTGCTAGGGTCTTCAGACTCCTTTGTTTGTTCAGTCTCCATCAATAAGTCCTCCAATGACACAAATGTCTGTGACACTGTATATTTTTTAGGGACACACTGCCTGTCTGATATCACTGACAGGAACTCACAGTAAGGCTAGGCGACAGGTGTGTTGGTGTAACACTACATCGCTAATCACTCAGTGACACAAATATCCATTACACTGTATATTTTTTTTTAAGGACACAATGACTGTCTGATATCACTGACACAGTAACTCCCAGTAAGGTGACAGGGGTGATGCAGTGTGCGGGGTAGAGATGGCCCGAACCTCCAATTTTTGGTTCGCGAACTTCCGCAAGATTTTGGTTTGCACAAACTTTTGCGAACCGCAATAGACTTCAATGGGGAGGCGAACTTTGAAAACTAGAAACACTTACGCTGGCCAGAAAAGTGATGGAAAAGATGTTTCAAGGGGTCTAACACCTTGAGGAGGGCATGGCGGAGTGGGATAGATGCCAAAAGTCCCGGGGAAAAATCTGGATTTGACACAAAGCAGCGTTTTAAGGGCAGAAATCACATTGAATGCTAAATTGCAGGCCTAACGTGCTTTAAAACATCTTGCATGTGTATACATCAATCAGGGAGTGTAATTAGAGTACTGCTTCACACTGACACACCAAACTCACTGTGTAACGCAACGCAAACAGCTGTTTGTGTAGTGATGGTCGTGCTGGACTGGTGCACACCATGGCCAAAGTGCAGGCCGTGGTGGTTTTCAAGCCCATATGGTCGCCGGGCTGTGGTAGCTCAATGATAGAACAACAGTGACTGTCCAGCTGATCAAATTTGGTCTGTCCACAATGAAGCAGTGACCTTATTATCTTTGATATGCCCCCCCCCCCGAGACACTCACATAGTCGGCGGCCACTGCTTCATTGTGATACGCAAGCCCCTTCACCGCGGAAAAGTAATGATCACGAAGGGGAATTGGCAAATGTACATGCCTTTTCTTTTGTTGTTGCAGCAGAAAAATTAGGCAGGCATGTACACGCACCAGAAAAACTATTATAGTGCAGTTCTGGACCCGGTTGGTGGTGGTGGAGAAGGCAGTGAAGCAGCCTGTGGGCAGAGATGCTATGTGGGAAGTGACTTAGTCTTGTCCGGGGCAGCCAGTCACACGGCGTCCAGGCAGAGATGCTGTGTGTGGGGACTGACTTAGTCTTGGGGCAGGCAGTAGCCCTCCGGGATCCATGCCTCATTCATTTTGATAAAGGTCAGGTACTGAACACTTTTGTGACTTAGGCGACTTCTCTTCTCAGTGACAATGCCTCCAGCTGCGCTGAAGGTCTTTCTGACAGGACGCTTGAGGCAGGGCAAGACAGAAGTTTGATGGCAAATTGTGACAGCTCTGGCCACAGGCCAGTAGTCCATCGCTGCTCATACTATCGATGGTTCTTTCTCTACCATTGTTAAATAAAGCGTACAACTGGGGAGTCAGGGTTCGATTCCGGTCCGGAGTTGGAGCCTGAGAAACGGCTACCACCACACATCCAAGGAAGGCAGCAGGCATGGTATGCAAGTCCTGAGGTAGTGACAAAAAATAACAATACAGGAGGACTTTCGAGGCCCTGCTGTATATGACACTGATTGACTTTACTACCTTTAATGAGAATCTGTTATGGAGGGCAAGTCTGCCATCCATTCAAGTGAAAGGTATGCACTGACTGCCAGGTATAATACAATGTGCAGTCACAGATGCAGTGAAAGGTATGCAGTGATTGGTATTATAATACAATGTGCAGCTGTCACACAGGTGCAGTTAACAGGTATGCCCGGAATGGTATATTACACAGCATGCGATCACACAGGTACTGTGAACAATTATGCAATGACTGGTATCATAAATGTGCACCTGTCACACACACACAGGTACCAAGCAGGTACAGTGACACTGCGTGCGTTCATGTAGGTAGGTAGGTGCACTGAAGTGAACAACAGGTAGTAGGTATATGCAGTGATGGGTATTACAATGTGCACCTGTCATACACAGACAGGTACCGGATAGGCACAGTGACACTGTGTGCACTCATGTAAGTAGGTGGGTGCACTGACTGACGTGAACAACAGGTAGGTATATGCAGTGATGGGTATTACAATGTGCACCTATCACACACAGACAGGTACCGGACAAGCACAGTGACACTGCGTGTGCTCACGTAGGTAGGTCGGTGCACAGTGAACAACAGGTAGGTATATGCAGTAATGGGTATTACAATGTGCACCTGTCACACACACAGGTAGTCACTGAATGTACTGGGCCTGGCAGTGGCACACTCAGTAGTAATTACCAAGGCTGTCTATGCAACACAAGTGTCAGTGGGACACACACACACACAAAAAATGTATCACAAGAACAAGATTAGCTCTCAAAAGAGCTTTTGAGGGGTGCTTTTTTAGCAATAAGAATCAGCCAGGAGCAAGCTAACAAGCCTACAAGAGCCTAACTAAGCTTTCCCTATGAGAGTCTGCGGCAGCTTTCCCTTCTCTAATGAATGCAGGCACGCGAGTGAGTCCAATGCCTGACGCTGCCTGCCTTTTATAAGGGGGGGGGGGCTCCAGGAGGGAATGTGACCTGATTGGCTACAATGTGCCTGCTGACTGTGATGTAGAGGGTCAAAATTGACCCTCATGATGCTCTATGGGGGTGAACCGAACTTCCGGAAAAGTTTGTGGTTCTCCGCAATCGTGAACCACGGAAGTTTGCCGGGAACCGTTCGCCGGCGAACCGTTCGGGCCATCTCTAGTGGGGGGTTAGTGACAATCAATCACTTATGCACTTATGCACAATGATTACGGGCTGGAACAGTGATGCAGCCAGCCACACACTATACTGTGTACGGGTGTTGTGTTGCTGCAAAACACACTACACCAAAATGCAACAACAAAATGTCAGTACAGCAGGGTCAATATCAATTCACAAAATGACTTTTGTGGTCAGGTTGAGTCTTTAAAAGTATGGTTAGGTAGAATAAAGCTGTAAGGTGTGGCACATCCCTTCTAGTGAGTAAACAACACAGGCACCACTCTCACTGTCCAGTAAGCTGCACCTCCAAAGGGGACCAACTGTCACTGGACGTGTGCTCCGCCGAAAGCAGGAAGGAACAGTTCATAAATTGGTTTAAAAGGAAACAGGAGCGTGCACCTTCCGTCCAGAGTTTTATTACTGTGTGATGACAACAGACAGTGACAACATTGCAGTCCATAAGCACAAAGCAGCGCATCAGATTGTGAAAAATCAATACCATATGTGAACAAACATGTCCGGCTTACGTTTCCATCATGTGTTACTGGTACAGTGGAAAGGAGGTGGGTGGTAGGCACAGAGGTGGCGAGCGACGGCCGTTTCGCGTCTCCTGACGCTTGGTCACGCTACGTGCCACTGAAAGAGGATGGCGTGAGGTTCCGGGGTAAAGACGGGGAGCTAGTCCCGCCCCTTCCGGTCATCTCACTTCCTCCTCGTGAGAGCCCGTTGTCTTGGCAACAGGGACGCCCTAGCAGGGGATCCAGTAGGGCGGAGTTGTAAACTCCGTCTATCTAAGGAGATCTCCTCTGAAATCAGCAGCCGCTCTCGCAGTGCTGTATTGAATCTGATCTATGCGTTCTCCTAGCTGCCAGTGCTCAAAAAAGGCACACCTGCCGCCATCGAAAACGCCTATATAATGCCCAGAAAAATCAAAAATATATATCAAAATTATGTAAACCAGGAGAATCTGCTAGATCTCCTGCGGGTGCCACCGCCACCAGGACACATCGGGACAGGGTGACTCAAACTGTGAAAAGAGTGGTGGTGTCATTAAAATCACGTAGACGGTGAATTTGGTCTATGGCCTATAAACAAATATTGCTACAAACATAAGGACAATAGCGGGGTTCCTAATTCAAAAGGGATATGGAAGGGAGCCTTTCTAAGTCGCCGCAAAGGTACTTCATCCGCATTAATACGGAAGTCTATTAAGGGATAAATACAAAAGTGTATATGCTATGGGACCGTACATTTTAATCCCAGCCATCGACTAATCATATAATCAATGTTGCAAATCACAATCATTTTAATCTTAATTGCTAATAATTTTTATCAAAACATTCCCCCCTAAAAGTTTCACCCTTGCGGTGAAAAACTACTCGACTCTCCGACACTCATCTATCATGAATATTAAACAGGGATATAGTATATTTATACCCATTGGCTTATCGGTAAGTTATTACTAATTTTACTATACATCAGGTCTGCCTAGTTCGTAAAAAGGCATATATCTATTATCTACAACCAACAAGGTTCATTTAAGGGTCTAGCATACAGGACAACTCCGTTTTGTCATTGAGCCCTAATGGCCCCATTGCTTCCAATCGCAAGATCAGTCTTGTTTCTCTCCTCAACAGTAGTCTCTCTCTGTCTCCCCCTCTTTGGGGTATATCTTGTTTCTCCAAAGCTGCAAACTTTAGATTAAATCATTTCTCATATGTTCAATCAGGCGTGTGCAACCTTTTCCCGATTTAATTGACCCAATATGTTCTCCAAATCTTGTCTTCATCGACCTAGTTGTCTGTCCGATGTAGAACCGGTTGCAGGGACAGGTCAGAACATAGACTACAAATTTCGTTTGGCAAGTAAAAAATTCCTTCACTGGCAACCATTCTCTCCCCACTCGGATACTTCTATGGGTAATCAACCTTTCACACCATTTGCACCGGCCACATCTATGATTACCACAGGGCAGAGAAGCATTCAGCCAGTCTTTATTTTTATTTTTAGGCGAAATGAACTCACTGCTGGTTAAAATATTGCCGAGTGTAGGAGCCCGCCTAAAAGCCACTCTAGGGGCCTCTTTTGCAATTTTGATAAGATCGGGATCTCTCTTGACCATAGACCAATTTGAATATATGGTCTTTCTGATACGATCTGCCATCGGTGAAAAATCAAAGGTAAACGTGGTTCTGTCTGAACCTTCCTCAGTCTTTTCTTTAGGGGCCAATAAGGCCCTTCTTATTTGTTTTTTTGCTTTATCTCTTGATTTATTCAAGAAGTCCCGATCGTAGCCTCGTTTTAGAAACCTAGCAGTGAGCTCATCCGCCTGTACTTTAAAGTCGCACTCTCTGGCATTATTACGCCTTAGTCTAAGGTACTGCCTGTAGGGAATAGCCTCAATGACAGATCCTGGATGGAAGCTCTGCGCATGTAGTATCGAATTGGTGGCCGTATCCTTTCTATATCCTTTGGTGAGTAAACGGTCACCTTCCACCATAAGCTTCACATCCAGAAAGGCCATCTCCTGCTCACTGATCTCATGGGTGAATTGCATGTTCACCTGATTTATGTTGAGATATCGCATAAATTCTGCAAATTCCCCTTCTGTCCCCGACCACACCACCAGGATGTCGTCCACGTACCTGGACCAATGTCTAATGCGCTCTCGGAACGGATTTGTGTCCAGAAGCACATAAGACTCCTCCCACGCCCCCAGAAATAAATTTGCATAGGAGCATGCCACGGGGGTCCCCATGGCCGTCCCTGACACCTGTTGGTACCAGTCGCGGTCAAACATGAACGCATTATGCGCATTATGCGTCAATACAAAGGAAAGACATTCAAGGATGTAGTCTACATACCTCGCATCCTTGTTAGTACGAAGTAAATACCGTCTGATACCCAAATCGTGTGGGATCCGGCTATACAGGCTGACCACGTCAATCGTGGCCAGCCTGTCGCCAGGAACCCACGTGGCATGCTCCACCAGGTGTAACACCTCAAGGGTGTTTTTTAAATAGGACGGTACTCCCTTCAGAAGGGGACGCAGGAGGTGGTCCAGGAACCTGGGCAACCTCTCAGTGAGAGACCCACAGCCTGAGACTATGGGTCGTCCCGGCGGTGCGGTCATGGACTTGTGTATTTTTGGTATGTGATACCAGACTGGCCGCCGTGGATAGAGGGGGAGCAAATCGGTGGCTAATTTGTTGGAAAGAAAACCTTCCTCTACCCCCCTGCGCAACAAAGTACGCATTGAATTCAAATATCGTGTGGTGGGGTCAGAAGGCAGGGGGCGGTAAGTTTCTATGTCGTTCAGTTGTCTCAATGCCTCAACTCTATATTGAATGTTAGACATAACGACGAGGTTCCCCCCTTTATCTGCCTTTCTGAGCCCCACCTCTCGATTATTCCGAAGCCACCTCAGAGCTCCCTTCTCTTCCGCTGTTAAGTTGGACTCTACCTTTCTATAAATTTCTGCTTTGATATCTTTAAGAGTATTCTCGAAAAAATGCTCTACTGTGGATCCTGGGGTTGTGGGAAAAGGTTGCAACGACCTGCATGCCCTGAAAGTACTAATGTCCCCCAAACATAAATTGCTAGGGTCTTCAGACTCCTTTGTTTGTTCAGTCTCCATCAATAAGTCCTCCAATACCTGTAAAATGTCCTCATCAGTGGGGTTCGACTGCACATGTGGGAAAAAACCCAAAGTGCTGGTGTCATTATCCCCTATCATTTTGAGTACTGAAGGGAAAAAAATTCTGGTTAGTAGGTAACCCCTCAATACGTGCCTGTAGGGGGTTTGGGTATAACCCTACCGTTCCTACATCTGCACTGTTTGTCACTGGGGTTTTCAACATTGACTGAAGCCTGTGCCCTGCACACAGTCCCCTCGAACTCGTCGATGGAGGAGAGTCATTTTGGGGCTGGAAACTTTGTGCGATCACTAGTTTCCGCACGGACTTAAAAAGGTCTACTGTGAAGGAACAGAAATCAAAGTCTTGAGTCGGGCAAAAATTGAGACCCTTTCTCAGGAGTGTGTAGCATTCTTGTGGGATATCAAATCCTGAAATATTAATAATTTGTAGATCTTCGCTTTTTAATTCTCCGCTTTCCGTTTCTTTTTTACTGGCTTCAAGATACTGGATCCCTCCCAACTGACTGCTTTCAGCTTTCTTGCTAGCTCTTCTCCTTCCTCCTCTTCTGATTCTTCTTCTAAAGGGGCTGCTGCACCTGCACATTCTCCCTTATTATGTTGATCTCTTTGGACCTTCTTATTATGTTGATCTCTTTGGACCTTCTTTTTATCTTTATCTTTGGGGTTATTCCTCTTTTTGAGGTATTTCTTCTTCGCATATGCTTTATTCCCTTTCTCTTTATCTTCACTATTTGACCCTGAGTCCGTGGTCCAACAGCCCTTGCCTTTAGGGAACCTTCTGTTGGGGGGTGGTGGTGGACCCCAACTGAAGATTTTATTCCTGTCGAAATCTTCTTTGTCTCTATAAAATTTTCTTAATTTACGAGTTTTAATTTCGTCCTGAATTTTCAAAATTCTGGTCTCAATTATTGTAGTAATGGAAGTATATTTTTCCTCACTCACTGATGCCTTATAACTAATCTTCGTGTCCTGCAACTCATCTGACACTTTGTTGTACTCCTTCACTGATCGTGCCAGAACAATATTTTGCAAGGTTTTAGCTAGATTCAAATAAGCTGTTGTCCACTCAACCACGAAATCGGAATCTTCCCTGTATTCAGATGGTTCCCTGTATAATCTGAAACCTCTCGCCACTATACCGTCCCTTTTATAACGTTTAAGTGTGGCCACCGTCCAGAAGAGCTTCATCTCCTGTTCACTGAGTCTCCCCAATCTCAGCTCTAAAACCTTAGCACCCACCTCCTTATTGGCTTGTGTGGATTCCGCTGTGTTAGAGAAGAAATTCCTTAAATCCTCTCTACCTTCAGCAACTTTCTCACTCACTAACATTAACGAACCAAAATCGATACTAAATTCGTCGTCAATTGATTCTTCATCTGTATTATCCTCTCTCAGGTTATTACCAGCCGAGGTCATCATGGGGTGCTCAACACCACTATATGCAGAATACAATTACGATACAGGTATGGTTAGGTAGAATAAAGCTGTAAGGTGTGGCACATCCCTTCTAGTGAGTAAACAACACAGGCACCACTCTCACTGTCCAGTAAGTTGCACCTCCAAAGGGGACCAACTGTCACTGGACGTGTGCTCCGCCGAAAGCAGGAAGGAACAATTCATAAATTGGTTTAAAAGGAAACAGGAGTGTGCACCTTCCGTCCAGAGTTTTATTACTGTGTGATGACAACAGACAGTGACAACATTGCAGTCCATAAGCACAAAGCAGCGCATCAGATTGTGAAAAATCAATACCATATGTAAACAAACATGTCCGGCTTACGTGTCCATCATGTGTTACTGGTACAGTGGAAAGGAGGTGGGTGGTAGGCACAGAGGTGGCGAGCGACGGCCGTTTCGCGTCTCCTGACGCTTGGTCACGCTATGTGCCACTGAAAGAGGATGGCGTGAGGTTCCGGGGTAAAGACGGGTAGCTAGTCCCGCCCCTTCCGGTCATCTCACTTCCTCCTCGTGAGAGCCGGTTGTCTTGGCAACAGGGACGCCCTAGCAGGGGATCCAGTAGGGCGGAGTTGTAAACTCCGTCTATCTAAGGAGATCTCCTCTGAAATCAGCAACCGCTCTCGCGGTGCTGTATTGAATCTGAGCTATGCGTTCTCCTAGCTGCCAGTGCTCAAAAAAGGCACACCTGCCGCCATTGAAAACGCCTATATAATGCCCAGAAAAATCAAAAATATATATCAAAATTATGTAAACCAGGAGAATCTGCTAGATCTCCTGCGGGCGCCACCGCCACCAGGACACATCGGGACAGGGTGACTCAAACTGTGAAAATAGTGGTGGTGTCATTAAAATCACGTAGACAGTGAATTTGGTCTATGGCCTATAAACAAATATTGCTACAAACATAAGGACAATAGCGGGGTTCCTAATTCAAAGGGGATATGGAAGGGAGCCTGTCTAAGTCGCCGCAAGGGTACTCCATCCGCATGAATACGGAAGTCTTTTAAGGGATAAATACAAAAGTGTATATGCTATGGGACCGTACATGTGGTCAGGTTGAGTCTTTAAAAGGTCTATGGGGGGGGGGGGGGGGGGTTGCTAGCTGGTGCACTACAAGTAGAAGATCACATAGGAAGCAGCTCCAGCACAATATTACTAATACATCTAACACTGTTCTTGTATCTGCAACAGCAGATCCTCTCCCTTACACTGACTACAGGCAGAGGGAAAATGGCTGCAGGTACAGTGTCTTTTATGGGGGGGAGAGGGGAAGTGGCCTGGGTGGTGATAATGTATGATTGGCCATCCTGTTCCATGTGAGTTCAGGGTAAAGGATCAAAAGATAATTCTAACGTCCGGTATAGTTCCTGTTAAGACGCAAACAGGTGAATCCCTAGATGAGATGCATTTCTTGTGTGGGAGTTTGCAAGTACTACTTAAAGTGGATCCGAGATGAACTTTTACTCATTGCATAATTGTGTTCCTTTCCTATTGTTTATAGGGCATTCCTCAAGCCAAATACTTTGTTTTTGTTTTAATACTCTAATTCCCTATAAACTAAACAAGCTTCGCCCACAGTTTTTCAGAGAGCCTTGGCATTTTCAGACAGTAGCAAGGGCTCATGGGAGCTCAGTCTGGGCAGGAGGAGGGGGATGTATTACTAGCCAGAGATTTCAGAGGCAGAGGGGAGGAGGGAGGCGGAGGGGAGATTAGGTTTTTTTCACAGGCTGAGTGCTGAAGATGCAGATACACTTGCCTGTTTGTAATGTTTACAAACAACATGGCTGCTGCCATTCTATCACAGGAAGAAATAATCATATTCTATTGAAGCTGTTTGCAGCTAGATTTGCTGTGTAAACTATCTAAACTTTAGATAAGATATATAGACAAGTTACTTGTTATAGTTGTCTATATATCTTATCTAAAGTTACTTGTTATAGTTAGTTTTTCATCTCGGATCCACTTTAAAGGAAGTCTGAAGCCATACCTAAAAAAAACCCAGATACTCACCTAAGCAAAGGGAAGGCTCTGAGTCCTATAGAGACTTGCATTCCTCCTGCGGTCCCCATGTTCCACCACTGGCTTCCCCGTTACCAGCCTCCTCTTTCTCTCTGGGAGGCTTCGGCAGTCTTCAGGAGCCCTAGTGCTCCCAAAGATGGGCCGCTCCATACTGTGCATGCGTGAGTGCAGGAGAGACCATGCACAGTATGGAGAGGCCCGCCTTCAGGACACTCAAGCTCCTGAAGACTCTCGAATTCTCCTGCAGCAGCAGAGAGAGAGCAGTCTCAGGACCATCAGTTGGAGACTACTAACAGGGGAGCTAGCGGTGGAACGCAGGCACCAGGAAAGGAATGAAAGGCTCTATAGGACCCAGAGCCTTCCTGCTCCTTAGATGAGTATCTGTTTTTTTTTTTTTTTTTTTTTTTTTTTTTGTAGGTATGGCTTCAGACTCCATACCACAGTATTGACTGCCATGTTGACATTTTAAGTAATTAAATCACTGTCTACAAATGACCGTAGCGATCTAAATACAGCCTTAGGGCCCGTTCAGACTACAAAATGCGGACCGCAACGCATGCGGACCGCAACGCGTACGAACGCACGCATGTCCGCGTTCGTATGCGTTGCGTGGCTGATCCCATCACTGAAAAGTGAATGGGACAGCCGCGCGTTTTTGTAAAATCTGCGTGCAGCATGCGTTCCCGGACCGCACAGGTCCGGAACGCATGCTGTGTGAACATCAGACATTGCACTCTATGCAATGTCTGATGTCGTGCGTTTTGGCCACCTGCACGCGTTTCCAAAACGCGGCTGGAAACGCGTGCAGTGTGAACAGGCCCTTAATGTAGTCTCCTGCTTATTGCAGCTATGTTCACAAATCTGGTGGCAAACGGAACTCTATCCTCTAAAAAATGAATGACTGCGTCAAAGGACATCTTCAATGTGATAATACAATGAATTGCTTCCAGGGCCAGAGCTACCATAGGAAAAAATGGGCAATTGCCCCAGGGCCCCAGAGCCTTTAGGGGCCCCCAAGGTGTCCCTCCCCATCTTAACTGTTGCTCCCCAGGGACTCTGCAGAGTCTGTTAAGTTGGGAGTTGATTGGGGGAGGGTCAGCAGCCAGCTCAGGGGCCCAGGAGGGAAATTTGGCTGCAACAAAGGACCTCTAATGACGCTTTTTGGTTAGGGGGGTGTCTGTTGGGGGGCCCCCAGGCTAATTTTGCCCTAGGGCCCAATTGTTACTTGAATCGGCCCTGAATGCTTGTACTATACAGTCATTCATATTTTTTTAACATGTTTCAGAAGTTCTTACTAATCACACACTGAGCTGATTATTAAGATTTACCTTGTACAAACCTCAGTCTAACATCTTATACTCAGCACATAAAGCTTAGCAGGTTTGAATGTGAATATATTATTATGGCTTATTATAGGAATGTTATCGCAAAGCTCATAATTAAATCCTTGATTGAAGAGTTGTGGGCCCTGATAAGTTAGCTGGCAAAGGAAAAGAGGGCAAACTAATTAATACTATTTGATTAAATGTTAATATTCCTCTAGTATAAAAGCTGCCTAGTGTGTGACTGGTATTGCTTCTTGCTGCAATATATGTAAATTTTTAACTATTGTCCTCTCCTCACTATTTTATTTTGACAATGTGTACTTCCCTATAGACATTTTTTCAGCTTCTCATCACACAAAATGTTAAAATTACTAAAAAGCTACCATAATAAATGTAAAGGGCAAGTAAATGTTAGCATGCCTAAAATTTGCATTAAACCAAACTAATCAATCAATCAATCAATCAATCAGTTGTTCAAATATATATTTTATTTAGGTGTTCCAATCTCTTCTAGGGACACAGATTTTTAAAATGAAGGACCTAGACATGCAGACTACGTCTACACATATTTGTGAAATAATGGGTCACTCTAAGGAGCTCAGTGTTTAAATGCCAGTGGTGGCAAAGTTCAAGAACTTTGCATAGCCAGAACAGGTGAAGTGAGGAGCACCCTAGCATAGGAAGGTGTGCCTCGACCCCGTCCCAGTGTCTCTTGGGACCACTGAGTCCAAAAGTACAAATGGGTCGGCACCACCAAAAAGTAAATATAGCTCTTTATTAGTAACAGCAGTAACAGATGCTGTTTCGGGCTGAAAAGCCCTTTATCAATAAAGGGCTTTTCAGCCCAAAACAGCATCTGTTACTGCTGTTACTAATAAAGAGCTATATTTACTTTTTGGTGGTGCCGACCCATTTGTACTCAAGAACTTTGCATAGAGAGCTACATGGAATAGGTTTCCAAGACCGAGCAGCTGCATCCAAGCCTTATATCACCAAATGGAATTCATGGGGTCTGATGCAGTGGTACAAATTAGACCACAACTGGACTTCAGAGCTGTGGAAACATGTTCTCTGGAGTGGCATTCTAAAGAGTGACTCTGGGTTTGGTGGATGCCAGGAGCACAGTATTTGTCTGACTGCACTGGGCCAAGTGTAAAATTTGGTGGAGGAGGGATTATAGTGTGGGAGTCATCTTTCAGGGTTTGGGCTTGGCCTCTAATTTCCAATGAAAGAAAGACTTTAGGATACCAATACATTTTGTACAATTTCATGCTCCCAACATTGTGGGAACAGTTTAGTAATTGCACAAAGCAAGGTCCATAAAAACTTGAAAAAATCAAATATGATGTGGAGAATCTTGAGCAGCCTGCACAAAAGTCCTGACCTCCAACCTGTGGGTGGGACACCTGCTAATGTGTAGACTACCAAGGCCAAGGCCTCTCCTGCGTTTTCTCCTAGGAGACACATTTTCATCTTATCTACAAAATAATTGTCTAGCACATAGCAATTGAAAAAGTACTAAATAGCGGGTAAAGAAGTTGTATTTTACTTATTTTGAGTATGTTCGTGCTTGCTGGTGGCTTAAAAGATTTTTTATTTATAATCCACACATTTGTATAGCGCTTTTCTTCTGTCGGACTCAAATCGCTCAAGAGCTTCAGCCACTGGGACACGCTCAAGAGTCCACCCTGCAGTGTTAGGGAGTCTCACCTTAAACTAGTTACTGAATAGGTACTGACCCTAGCCAGGATTTGAACCCTGGTCTCCTATGTCAAAGGCAAAGCCCCTAACCAGTACACTATCCACACAAGGGGCTTGATTCACTATGCGGTGCTAACCTACTTAGCACGTCTAAAGTCTTTAGGCGCGCTAACCAGGGTGCTAAGTAGGTTAGCACCGGTTTTCTCAATCAGATCACGCGCTAAGTACCGCGCGCAAAGTTTTACGCCCATAGGCTTTAATGAGCACTTCGCGCGGAGTTTTACGCGCATAAAGTTTTGTGCACATAAAGTTTTGCGCGCGAAAAGCTTGTTTAGACATGCTAAGGGGGTTTTCACAGGCGTGCTAACAGTTAGCACTGCTTTGTGAATCAAGCTCAAGGTGTGCATTCATCTCCTTGAGAAAACTCTATGGAAAATGTTAACTGAATAGAAACAAGAGAGAGAAGAAAAAGTAAAGCTAATTCTAGCTACAATGGGGCCCTGGGGCCCCCTGATGCCCCCTTCCAACCAAATAGCCCCTAGCTAGAGATGGCCCGAACCTCCGATTTTCAGTTTGCGAACCCACCGCAAAAGTTCGGTTTGTGCGAACTTTCGCGAACCGCAGTAGACTTCAATGGGGAGGTGAACTTTGAAAACTAGAAACATTTATGCTGGCCACAAAAGTGATGGAAAAGATGTTTCAAGGGGTCTAACACATGGAGGGGGGCATGGCGGAGTGGGATAGATGCCAAAAGTCCCGGGGAAAAATCTAGATTGGACGCAAAGCAGCGTCCAAGGGCAGAAATCACATTGAATGCTAAATTGCAGGCCTAAAGTGCTTTAAAACATCTTGCATGTGTATACATCAATCAGGTTGTGTAATTAGAGTACTGCTTCACACTGACACACCAAACTCACTGTGTAACGCACCGCAAACAGCTGTTTGCGTTGTGACGGCCGTGCTGGACTGGTGCGCACCATGGCGAGATTGCTCTTCCTCACTCAGTGATGTCAAGTAATGTCTGAATGCCTTATCAACTTTCAATGGTTCTTTCTCTACCATTGTTAAAGCTTACATCTATTTTTTCAACCACTTGCTGACCGCACGCTTATACCGTGCGTCGGCAAAGTGGCAGCTGCAGGACCAGCGACGCAGTATTGCGTCGCCAGCTGCAGGCTAATTAATCAGGAAGCAGCCGCTCATGCGAGCGGCTGCTTCCTGTCAATTCACGGCGGGGGGCTCCGTGAATAGCCTGCGGGCCGCCGATGGCGGCTCGCAGGCTAAATGTAAACACAAGCGGAAATAATCCGCTTTGTTTACATTGTACGGCGCTGCTGCGCAGCAGCGCCGTAAGGCAGATCGGCGATCCCCGGCCAATCAGCGGCCGGGGATTGCCGCCATGTGACAGGAGACAGCCTGTCACTGGCTGCACAGGACGGATAGCGTCCTGTGCAGCCCGGATCTCCAGGGGGGGCCAGGTAGGAGAGGGAGGGGGAGGATTTCGCCGCGGAGGGGGGCTTTGAGGTGCCCCCCCCCCCGCAACACCCGGCAGGCAGGAGCGATCAGACCCCCCCAGCACATCATCCCCCTAGTGGGAAAAAAAGGGGGGCGATCTGGTCGCTCTGCCTGCACGCTGATCTGTGCTGGGGGCTGCAGAGCCCACCCAGCACAGATCAGCTAAAACAGCGCTGGTCCTTAAGGGGGGGTAAAGGGTGGGTCCTCAAGTGGTTAAATACTTGTTCTGCTTGCTGTTCAGTACCTGCATCGAGAATCTTTTATGGAGGGCAAGTCTGCCATTGTGAGTGACCATGGGTAATGGCCGGGGAATCCTGGTTTGATTTCGGTCTGGAGGGGGAGCCTAAGAAACAGTTAACACCACCACACATCCAAGGAAGGCAGCAGGCATGGCATGCACGTCCCGAGGTAGTGACCATAAATAACAATACAGGAGGACTTTCGAGCCCCTGCTGTATATGAGATAAATCAACTTTAAATCCTTTAAAGTGGATCCGAGATGAACTTTTACTCCATGCATAATTGTGTTCCTTACATATAGTTTATAGGGCATTCCTCAAGCCAAATACTTGTTTTGTTTTGTTTTAATACTCTAATTCCCTATAAACTAAACAAGCCACACCCACAGCTTCTCCAGAGTGCCTTGGCGCTTGCAAGGGATTGTGGGATTTCAGTCTGGGCAGGTGAAAAAGGTGTTACTAGCTATAGATTTCAGAGGCAGAGTTTTCACAATCTGAGAGCTGCAGTGCAGATACAGATCAGTTGCCTGTGTAATGGAGGAGATAATAGTGGAGTTTTCACAGAATATGCAGATTAGCATGCCTAGATACAGATAAGCTTGCCTGTGTGTGTAATTGTGTAATAGTGACAAGCAGAAAACATGTCTGCTCCCATTGTATCACAGGAAAAAATATTAATATACTGTTGAAGCGGTTTGAAGATAGATTTGCTGTGTAAACTATCTAAACTTTAGATAAGATATATAGACAAGTCACTTGTTATATTTAGTTTTTCATCTCGGATCCGCTTTAACGAGAATCTGTTATGGAGGGCAAGTCTGCCATCCATTCAAGTGAAAGGTATGCACTGACTGCCAGGTATAATACTGTGCAGTCAAAGATGCATTGAAAGGTATGCAGTGACTGCATACAGCTGTTTGTGTAGTGACGGCCATGCTGGACTGGTGCGCACCATGACGAGAGTGCAGGTGATGGCGGCTTTCTAGCCCATATGGTCGCCGGGCTGAGGTAGCTGAATGACAGAACAGTGATTGTCCAGCTGATCAAATTTGGTCTGTCCACAATAAAGCAACAACCTTAATATCTTTGGTGTGCCACTCCCCCCCCCCCCGACACTCATATAGACTGTGTGCGCTCATGTAGGTAGGTGGGTGCATTGTGAACAACAGGTAGGTAGGTATATGCAGTGATGGGAATTACAATGTGCACCTGTCACATACAGACAGGTAGCGGACAGGCACAGTGACACTGCGTGCGCTCAGCTCACGTGGGTAGGTGGGTGCACTGTGAACAACAGGTAGGTAGGTATATGCAGTAATGGGTATTACAATGTGCACCTGTCACACACACAGGTAGTCACTGAATGTGCTGGGTCTGGCAGTGGCACACACAGTATGAATTATCAAGGCTGTCTATGCAACACAAGTGTCAGTGGGACACACAGAAAAAAAAATAGATCACAAGAACAAGATTAGCTCTCAAAAGAGCTGTTGTGGGGTGCTATTTTAGCAATAAGAATCAGCAAGGAGCTAGCTAACAAGCCTACAAGAGCCTAACTAATCTTTCCCTATGAGAGTCTACAGCAGCAGCTGTCCCTTCTCTATTTACTGCAGACACACGAGGGAGTATAATGGCTGGCGGTGCCTGCCTTTGATAAGGGGGGGAGTAGCTCCAGGAGGGAGTGTAGCCTGATTGGCTACAATGTGCCTGCTGACTGTGATGTAGAGGGTCAAAGTTGAACCTAATGGTGCATTATGGGGGCGAACCGAACTTCCGTCAAAGTTCGTGTTCACTGGCGAACGCGAACCACTGGAAGTTCACTGGGAACCGTTTGCCGGCAAACTGTTCGGGCCATCTCTACCCCTAGCACCCCTGAGCCAGCTGACAGGCCAAATCCAATGCAATATAAGTTCCCGTAAAAGCATTTTTGAGGTTCCCATTATCCACCTCCTTCTTTTCATACACAGAGTAAACTCCGGGCATCCCCAATATCATGGGTCACCATAGCTGGAAGGGAGGAGGGGCACCTCGGGGGGGGGGGGGGAAGGCATAGGCTGTGGGGTAATTGCCCCCTGTTCCTTTATGGAAGAGCCGGCCCTGAGGAGAGGAGAAGAGAAGTTCAAATCAGATAAATATTTAGCTATTTAACTTATAAATGTGTAGATTTTTTTTTTTAACACAGCCGATATCAATTTACCAATCTCATTTACAGGAGACTAAGATCCAGACGCCATGATCCCTAAAGATAACCAAGAAACTACTTCAATATTTTATGCATGCAAGTCACAAATCCAGTTTCTTATACCAGGTTTTAATATCACTCTTTCAGTGTTGTAAATTATACTGCTAGTTATTCATTGCTAAGCTATATATGCCACTATGTTTGTATTTCAGTTTTTTTTTAATTAAATATATTTCATTACATTTTCAGATTTCTTTACTTCACATTTCTTGTCACATAGTTTAAAACAATGAGAAAAATATTTTGAACATACTGATAATGTTATTGGCAGCGAAAATTCTGTGTGAGTCATTCGTTCCATGACCAGTGTGTGGGGGTAGTTCTCCCCGTACAAATAAAAAAAAATAATACCAGTTATGTTTGTATGTGGGTTGTTAGAAACATTTCTTTATACCAGATAATTAATTACATAACTTATTGGTTTAATGTGGCGTTTACAAAATACATGTGATAATAAAAAAGAGAAGGATGTGATGTGAATAACGTGTCTTCACATGGTATTAAAGTATTGTATGGGCTGTATTTAGATACATTTGTGCTTTTTGGGGGTTTATTAACTATTCCACCAGTTATTTTTTTTTTTACTGCACTGTATTCTAAACAGGTGTTTTGTGTTGTGGGTATCTCATCTCATCTCTTAAGGAGAATGACATGCATTTGTAGTGCTATATGGAACACCAGGTGAGAGTGATTAGAGACGGCTCGAACCTCCGATTTTCAGTTCGCGAACCTCGAACGCGAACTTCCGCAAAAGTTCGGTTCGCGTGAACTTTCGCGAACCGCAATAGACTTCAATGGGGATGTGAACTTTGAAAACTAAAAACACTTATGCTGGCCACAAAAGTGATGGAAAAGATGTTTCAAGGGGTATAACATCGGAGTTTTTGCATGGATGAGTGGGATAGATGCCAAAAGTCCCGGGGAAAATCTGGATTTGACGCAAAGCAGCTTTTTAAAGCGGAATATAACCCTGCATTTCAACTTTGCTCTAAAACATTATTTACAGTATATTATATGCAACCAGCATTTTTTTTTTACTAGACCAGCATTGGAAGGGTTACACAGGGCTTTAAAGTTCCTGGAGATTTCTGCAGACGCATCCGAAGCTGAAATAGATACATTTTGTTTACATAAATGTATCTAAGTGTTGAATGTGACTCACTCTCTCTGACTGAGAAGGAGCTTGGAGGACAGCCAAAGAGTGTGTAACATTTATCAATAGATACATCTAACTAAATAGAATGTAACAATCTGAACTTCTGCATATCTCTCCACGGAACTTGAAACCTCTGTGTTTAACCCTTCAAATGCTGGTCTAGTAAAAAAAATTGCTTTTTGCATATAATATGCTGTAAATAATGTTTTAGAGCAAAGTTGAAATGCAGGGTTATATTCCGCTTTAATTAAGGGCAGAAATCACATTGAATGCTAAATTGCAGGCCTAAAGTGCTTTAAAACATTTTGCATGTGTATACATCAATCAGGGAATGTAATTAAAGTTCTGCTTCACACTGACACACCAAACTCACTGTGTAACTCACCGCAAACAGCTGTTTGTGTTGTGACGGCTGTGCTGGACTGGTGCACACCATGGCGAGAATGCAGGCCGTGGTGGTTTTCAAGCGTGCACCTGTCACACACAGACAGGTACGGGACAGGCACAGTGTGACACTGCGTGCACTCACGTAGGTAGGTGGGTGCACTGTGAACAACAGGTAGATATATGCAATGATGGGTATTATAATGTGCACCTGTCACACACAGACAGGTACCGAACAGGCACAGTGACACTGCGTGCGCTCACGTAGGTAGGTGGGTGCACTGTGAACAACAGGTAGATATATGCAGTGATGGGTATTATAATGTGCACCTGTCACACACAGACTGGTACCGGACAGGCACAGTGACACTGCGTGCGCTCACGTAGGTAGGCGGGTGCACTGTGAACAACAGGTAGGTATATGCAGTGATGGGTATTATAATGTGCACCTGTCACACACAGACAGGTACCAAACAGGCACAGTGACACTGCGTGCGCTCACATAGGTAGGTGGGTGCACTGAAGTGAACAACAGGTATGTATATTCAGTGATGGGTATTACAATGTGCACCTGTCACACACAGACAGGTACCGAACAGGCACAGTGACACTGCGTGCCCTCACATAGGTAGGTGGGTGCACTGTGAACAACAGGTAGGTATATGCAGTGATGGGTATTACAATGTGCACCTGGCTCAGCAGTAATTATACCACCAAGGGGCGAAAGGCCACCTGCGACTAACTGACAGGGCTGTATATAATGCAAGTGGGCCACACACACAAACATAGAAAAAAAAATAGATCACAAGAACAAGATTAGCTCTCAAAAGAGCTGTTGAGGGGTGCTTTTTTTTTAGAAATAAGAATCAGCAAGGAGCAAGCTAAGGAGCCTTCTAGAGCCTAACTAAGCTTTCCCTATAGGTCTCTGCACAGCAGCTCTCCCTTCTCTAATTACTGCAGGCACAGGAGTGAGTGAAAAGCCTGACGCTGCCTGCCTTTTATAAGGGTGGGTGGGGCTCCAGGAGGCAGTGTAGCCTGATTGGCTACAATGTGCCTGCTGACTGTGATGTAGATGGTCAAAGTTGACCCTAATGATGCACTATGAGGGCGAATCGAACTTCCAGAAAAGTTTGTGTTCGCATCGCCTGGCAGTCCTGCTGATCCTCTGCCTCTAATACTTTCAGCCATAGACCCTGAACAAGCATGCAGCAGATCAGGTGTTTCTGACAGTATTGGTAGGTCTGACAAGATTAGCTGAATGCTTGGTTCTGGTGTAATTCAGACACTTTTGTAGCCAAACAGACCAGCAGGACTGCCAGGTGTTGTTTAAAAGCTAATAAACATGGCAGCCGCTATATCACTCTTCCTTCGGGTTCACTTTAAAGGGTTCTGAGAATGGTTTTCATAAAATACATCAAACAAAACCTCCTCCTGAATGAGGTTTGTAAATGGTGTTGGCTGTTGGGGGTGGAAAGCATTGCTTACCTTCTGGTGCTGCTCCCTAGCCCCCGTCTGTATACACTCTAACATTTTCTTGACCCAGAGCTGCAGCTTCAGCACAATTGAAGGTAAAGAGGCGCCCTGGTTGAAATAAAAGCATCTAAAAACAGCTTAAAATCGAGGAAATGATATGAGGTGGCTTACCTCAATAACGAAATCCTTGTATATGACAAAAGATTTTTATTTAGCACAGGCAACGCGTTTCGCGGGTCCAAGCCCGCTTCATCAGGCCAATAAAAGTGCCAAATGAACAAGTCGATATGGCAAAGGGAACCTTCAATTGTGCATAGCTATACCCCCAAACAATCTGTGTTTGAGGGGTGGTGACAGACCACCTGTGGGTGCCCCACAGTGGACACCTGTCCCTACTTTTTCAAGGAGAGCGACCACATCCAGGTCCCGGCTGGGACTACCCCGAGTGGAGTCGGGTTTATGGTCTCCACCTGCTTCCTACGGTTGGTTGCCCTTGCAACCTCCTTTTGTGAGTAGTAATTTATTGAAATTCCTTTTTTCAATTGCATACTAATATACTACACTATTGGGCTCCCGTATTTGTCTCCTATATTTTTTTCCTGCAAGGTGCTGAGACACCCCCGCTACACTATGCAGCTTCAGCAGTTTGAAGCACCCGCAATGGCAACGCTTGTTCCCAGCCGCCACAATGTATGATGGGAGATGTTGTCCTTCAATGAGTAAATCTCCTGGCCAGTAAATGAGAACTTATTTGAAAATGCGATTTCCCATGGTCATAAACTTCTATGTATTTGTTAAAAAAATGTTTTCTAATGCCCACTGATGTCAATGCACTTCTGTAAAAATGTGTTTTCAATAACCCAAAGACATCAATGCATTTGGTGAAAATCTGTTTTCTTGTGCTTATCGACTTCAGTGCATTTGGAGATATTGTGTTTTCCAGTGCCCATAAACCTCAATGCATTTGGCAAAAATGTGTTTTTCCCAATATTTTATAATTTCCCAATTATAGCTATACAAAGCTATACATGCTGCAATCACAGCTCTCATCAGCTCACCTATATGGTGGTGCCAAACCATTGATGATGGCTCGACTGCATTCATGTGATCTTTATTACTAGCCATTTGCACTCTGGCAGGATCGTAAACACTTCTTGCATCTATTCTATTGTAGCCAATCATTATCTTGCTGCATATTTTCTCCCAGTACACCAATAGAAGCTTTCCACTCCTTAGGTATTTACTTCTTTACATTTTTGAGGTCTCTTGTTCTCTTTAAGCTCCTACCTCTGACATGTCCATAACTTCACAAGCTATCTTCTTATAAGTCACAACGGGCCTGAAAATACAATTGGTCCTATGCAATTAATTAAGTCACTAGCAATAAGCAGTGGCAAGCTCTAAAATTAGGATATGGTACCATTCAGTCGCAATTAGCAACTGGCCAAATAGAAAATAACTAGCTAGGGTGATGTAGTTCTTTTCCAACTATGAAATTAAGATATCATCCTCTGGGAAGCAATGCTTCCCATCAAACATGGGGAAGAACCTTTCATCTGCTCAAATCTTACTAAAGGGGACTCTCAGATTCCACAATAGGCCCCCCAGGACCTATCCCCACATGCATATCGGTCATTACCCACACCTCCTTCTGGCACCAGAGGTGGTGATGATCCCATTGTCCAGGAAGTGGATAGATATTGGTGAGGTGCCCTAATTAGTGTTAAAAGTAGTTAAAAACTTTATGAAAAGAAAAAAAAAATTGTCCTCATTTTGATTGAACTGTCCTCCCAGCCGCCGGTCCCCGCTGGGCTGCCGGTGAAAACATCGCCGCTACTTGGCAGGCTCCCTGGCACTTACCTTACATCTGCTTAGGCTCTTCTGGCACAGTTGCTCCACACAGGCTTGAGCCAAACCACCGAAACCTTTCGGGACTGCTGCCACAGTTTTCCTTCACTGGAGGCCTGGTAAAAGCATCTTCTTTTCTCTCGATGCAGCTACCCATTGATCCACTAGGCATACCTATGAGAACCCGCCTTAGAATCCCTAGAAGGATTTTCATTGCTTAACTTAGTGTACCAATAGGGAGCCCTGGTGAGAGCAATGAGGATGCTTCTGCCGGAGCTCCAGTGATCATTTTAGAAATCAGGTACCTCCCTAATAGAATCACTTTAAATGGCCAATTCCCACGAAATAACTACCTTGATCTAAATTTCTGGAAATTTACAGAATGGTGAATTTAGCTTCTTTGCAGCTCAACAATAATGCTGAATTAATTAATATTGGGATTTCTTGAATAACAAATTACACATCAAGTTCTATCTAAATGCAGTAATTTACTAACTTTTGACTTATTACTTCTTTCAAACATTGCTACACTTTGTTTTGTTCTTTTTAATTTCTTATGCTGGTTTCAAACCTTTGTTTTTTCAAATTTTCACATGCATTTTTCAGACTGGCTAATGAAAGTCAATGAAAATGTGCATGTGATGTGTGAATTCATGCTGCAAGAAGCAAGTTTTTCAGGAGTGCAATTTTTCATTGACTTTCATTGGATTTGCATTGAAAGTATTTTCATACATTTGCAAAATGCATGTGAAATTGAAGTGTGAACCCTGTCTAACACTGTGTATTTCATATTATAGTTTAGTCCTATTAAATTCTTTGTTTGCTGTTCAAGGTTAAGTTCATTTAGTCAGTGTGCTTCTGCAATTCGTCGCTTTGTTACTTACCTAAAAAGAGGGAAGCGTCTGGATCCTATAGAGGCTTCCCACGGTGTCCTCTGGTCCCCTGTTGGGGCTTGTGGGCCCTTCAAAGATTACCAACAAGGGCTTGTTGGTAATCTGTGGCCATACTTCTCTTCAAGCACGATCATGGCCATACTTCACCTGAGTGAGTACGGCCACACCTGAGCAGTAAGCCGGGTCTGCTCATGCAAAGGGGGCTCCGTGCTCCTGCGTAAGTGCGGCCATGCTTGCACGCCATGGCCAAGCTTGTGCCAGAAGAGGAACATGGCCCTGATGTTAAGCAATGTCCCGGGCAGCGGTGGAGGACTGGTGGACAGCATGGGAAGCAAGTAAGTATTTACTTTTTACATTTTTTTACATTTTTGAGGCCTCAGGTTCTCTTTATGCTCCTACCTCAGACATGCACAAACCTAATAAATCACCTAACTCTAATTTTACCTCTTATAAAATGAAATAACAATAAAACCTAGATAATAGTTATCGTCACTCAATAATTATTGTTAACCATTTGTTGATAAATTATATTATTAGCCTTTATGCATAAAGTAAGGCCCATAAATTATGCCTAATCATGACCTTCTAGTACATATTAGTGTCTCTTTTTACTTCAGATAAACTTTAGAGTCTTCTAACAAATTCATTTCTGTTATCCAATCGGGAAGGTTTTCACCAAAACTACAGTTGATAATGTCTCTCAGCAAATGCAATATGTACAGATACTGATACAGTACATTATGTTATGACTTCTGAAATGATTTAGATTTGCTTTAATAGCAACAATAAATAGAAAGCTGCTGGGAATTAAGCAACATTATTTAATATAGTCCCAAGTGCTTGCATTAATATGGTGAGATCATTTTCATGAAAGGTCAGATTTGTGCTTGGTTCTTTGGAAATAATGCAGTAACTGGCCCTCATATAATAGAAGCAAAAGCGTGTGCATTTGCAGTGCTGCACAATGTTTTCCACAGAACTCGTTTCAATATTGAAGCTACAATGACACCCAGTGGATTTTTAAGATTAATGCATCAGCAGTACATTGTAAAGATTTTTGTAATCTAAAAAGGGATTTATACAACTTGATGTGCAGTATTTTAGATAATAATCAGTATCTTTTGAGCAAAGCATAGCATTTTATATACAATATTTGATGGTACGTGTGTGAAAGACATAGCTATAAAAAGCTAACATTTCAACGTTGGATATGCTGGCAAATTTGTGCATGTTAAGCACAGCATAGCTCAGATAGTAGGAATGTGTAGTACAGGAAGAAGTGGGGAATGGTGTGTGTGTGTGTGTGTGGGGGGGGGGGGGAGCTGACCAAGGGGCACATGGCAGGACTGATGAAGCATTATCATGCCAGGGTAGGAAAGGGTTTAGAAGGGGTGACATGGGAAAATAGATGAAGCATGGGTTTGGCGTGGGATTTAAGTCTAGTGTATTAATAGTACTATTAGTTCTCTCCATGTTTTCTGGTGTATGGTTTTACTTATGTATTTATTGCTTTGCATATTTTTATTTACACATTATTATGATTTTATTCATCTACATGTATGCTTGAGTTTTGAAAATCTGCCCTGTACCTTTCAATGGAATGGGCTATTGTTAATAGCTTGGAGTTTTGTTTTCTTATAAAAATGATATTTGTTAGTGTAACAGCAGCTATGACTTAAGGCCTGAATATTTATATGAAGCCATTACTGTTTGATGTACTTGTTATTAAATGGTGATTTAATTTGCTGGAGTTGGTGCACTGTCCTGTGCCATTGTAAAGTGCTCTGAAGCAGGGATGTTACTAAAATCCTAGAACACCTTAGGGAACTTTAGGCACCATTTGGTCATGGCATTATTATTATTATTATTATTTATATAGCGCCGACATATTACGCAGCGCTGTACAATGTATATATATATATCTTGTCACTAACTGACCCTCGAAGGAGCTCACAATCTAATCCCTACCATTGCCCTATGTCTATATTATGTAGTGTAAGTACTGTAGTCTAGGGCCAATTTTATGGGGAGCCAATTAACTTATCCATATGTTTTTGGAATGTGGGAGGAAACCAGAGTGCCCGGAGGAAACCCACACAGAAACGGAGAGAACATACAAACTCTTTGCAGATAGTGCCCTGGCTGAGATTCGAACCAGGGACCCAGCGCTACAAGGCGAGAGAGCTAACCACTACGCCACCGTGCTGCCCATGGCATGGGTCATGGTGGACAGTTATCAAATAAAAAGTGATAATAGACACAGAAGGCCATATATTAGAACTGTAAAAGTCTTCCATACCAGAGCTCCCATTATCAATTTCATGCATGCTTATCTGTGGCATTCTAGATCAGGCTATCATATCAGATAGATGATCTTTTCTCTTATCTTTATTGTTAGCTACACACTTGCTGATTTGACTATACCTCTGGGCTTAGGTTTTATATTCCAGAACTTTAAATCACTTTGCAGAACCTCTGAAGTGTGAGAACATCAGATAATCTCTTAAAAGATAATTCTGAAGAAGAGAACTATAGACTATTATGCTTATTTTGAAGCTGCAGGACTCCCGGCTTCTTATCAGTTTTACTCTTTGTGGCAGATTAGATTGAAAATGACAATTTTTCACATTTTTTTTTGTTTCTATTTGTTGCAAAATATTTTTTTATAAAAAACCTACCACTCTTCTAAAACATATGATGTATATTTGCCTCTTTTTTAAGTTTAGATAACGCCACATATGTTTTACTTGAACACCATCTGGACATGCAGAGCACCATAAATGCCATGATATGCATTTGTAATCTATATAGAAGTTTTCAGACGCTTTATATTACAGTGAGGCTTTTCTTTGCCAAACACCTGAAGTGCATAAAATTCAGACTTATTCCATGAAGGTCACTTCTGTAATGTTAAAGCTTCTTGCTGACTGTTGCTACCATATGCTTCTAATAGCAAAAAAGCTTGGCACCAGACAGAAACATGAGGATGGTCCCTACAGGTGGTGCTAACAGAAACACTTGCAGCTCAGAGTAAGCATCAATGTTCAATAGAAAGAAAATGAGGCACTGTGCCCTAAACACCTTTTACTTCTTTAGTAGGACATACATACAGCGGTTTATGCAGTAAGGGTAAAGTGATTGGCCTGACAGCTGTTTCACGCATTAAAGGGACTCCGAGCACAAAAAAAAAAAGAAAGTTGTACTCACCATGGGCTTTCTCCAGCCCAGTGCTGGTCGGGAGGTCCCACGCCGGCGTCCTGGCTCCTCTCCTTCTCCCCGCTCCGGAATGGCTGGCAGGCCGCAGCCCGGGCGACACTCTCCCGAGTGTCGGGCTTCTTCTTCCGCATATGACGCGGATTACGTCACACGCCGGCCGCCTCGCGTCATCATGGCGGCCGGCGTGAAAGTACTGCGCATGCGCGAACAAAGCGCGCATGCGCAGTACTTTCACGCCGGCCGCCATGATGACGCGAGGCGGCCGGCGTGTGACGTAATCCGCGTCATATGCGGAAGAAGAAGCCCGACACTCGGGAGAGTGTCGCCCGGGCTGCGGCCTGCCAGCCATTCCGGAGCGGGGAGAAGGAGAGGAGCCAGGACGCCGGCGTGGGACCTCCCGACCAGCACTGGGCTGGAGAAAGCCCATGGTGAGTACAACTTTCTTTTTTTTTTTGTGCTCGGAGTCCCTTTAACGCATCATTAGAGGATCCCCGATGCATGAACTGCTGTATGTATGCCCTACTGTAGAAATAAAAGGTGTTTAAGGACCACTATCACAAAAAAAAGTAGGCTGTTAAAATCTGACAGAACCGACAGGTTTTGGGCCAGTCGATCTCCTCATGGGGGAATCTAAGGGTTTTCTTTGGTTTTAACAGCATTTCCTGAACAGCAGTTTAACTGACAAAATAGTAAGATACCTGCCGGCCTCCCAACTCACTTGCACACTATTTTGTCAGTTAGACTTTGCAACTGTTGTTCAGGAAATGCTGTTCAAAACAAAGAAAATCCTGAGAATCCCCCATGAAGACCATATTCTGCATAGAGGGAGATATGAGGGACAATATCCTAGAGGTGTGCCACAACACCCACATAAACTTTATACCGATACAAGGATTTGTATAAAAGATATTGAAGAAACTCAACAAGGTTTATATGCAAATATACAAAAAGTCTTTATTGAAGACAAGAGTCATGCAAAGTATTCATAAAAGGTATCCTTCAAGAAGCAAATTCCGTAGCCGAGGATGGCGAACATACAGCAGTGATTAACATCAAGATTAGTGCAATTGCAATTATTGATGCGACAATGTCGACTTGTTTCGGGATAGACCCTTCATCAGGCCTCCACATATAAAGTCAAATCTAAAAACAATAAATATAAAATCATTAGAACTATATGGTGGTTGGGTACACTAAAGAGTGAAATAATCTAGCAATGAGCCATGGTGAGAGCTGGTGCATAAGACTGTGAGATATGTGGAAAGTTGTGTAAGATGTAAGAGAGCATCATAGATACCATAACTGTGAATAAACAGATAAACAATATTATTATTATTATTTAGTATTTATATAGCGCCGACATATTACGCAGCGCTGTACAGTATATATATATATATATATATATATATATCTTGTCACTAACTGTCCCTCAAAGGAGCTCACAATCTAATCCCTACCATTGCCATATGTCTATATTATGTAGTGTAAGTACTGTAGTCTAGGGCCAATTTTTAGAGGGAGCCAATTAACTTACCTGTATGTTTTTGGAATGTGGGAAGAAACCGGAGTGCCCGTAGGAAACCCACGCAGACACGGAGAGAACATACAAACTCTTTGCAGATAGTGCCCTGGCTGGGATTCGAACCAGGGACCCAGCGCTGCAAGGCGAGACAGCTAACCACTACGCCACCGTGCTGCCCCAATACCATTATTGTAAACAGTACAACAAGAAAGAAAGAGAAAATGTGGTAAACACCAATTGCCAACACCCAGCATAGCAAACTATAAGCTAAACAGGAGATCAACAGGGTACCTGGATAATTACTGCATGATTTTAAGCAACATCTGGGTAGAGATGGCCCGAACGGTTCGCCAGCAAACGGTTCCAGGCAAACATCCGGGGTTTGCGATCGTGGAGAACAGCAAACTTTTCCGGAAGTTTAATTCGCCCCCAAAGTGCATCATGAGGGTCAACTTTGACCCTCTACATCACAGTCAGCAGGCACATTGTAGCCAATCAGTGTAATGAATAGCGGAGATACCGCCGCGCAGCAACATGCCACTGGTTCGCCTAGTCCTTCTAGTGCACACAGATGGAGAGTTATGCGCGCGTGCCAGGTGACAGAACCTTTATGCTAGCAGAAGGGGAATCAGCTGATCATGCCGATCAGCTGATCCCAGCTAGGCTCCGGATTGGCTGAGCGGCTGGGGCGGCACTGCGGAGCGCTGTAGGTATATATAGGACTTGCCTGTTAGTTGCAAGTTGTCTGCCGTTGCGAATGCTATGTGTGAGCACTCAGACCTCAGTCAGATCATACAGTGTGTTAGAACCAGCCGGAGCTGGGAATTCACACTTAGTCAGATTCCGTTAATAGTCTCTATTGTATTATTGTATTGTGTATGTAATAGACTAGTTCCCAGGTGTTGAGACCAAGGACCTCACACCTAAGACTAGGAGATTGCTGTTTGCTACTGTTATCTAATAGACTAGTTCCCAGGTGTTGAGACCAAGGACCTCACACCTAAGACTAGGAGATTGCTGTTTGCTACTGTTATCTAATAGACTAGTTCCCAGGTGTTGAGACCAAGGACCTCACACCTAAGACTAGGATGTATAGATACTGTTACCTGTTATGACCTCTGGCTTTCCTGACCTCTCTCCTGCTTACTGATTCGGTACCTTTGCCTATCTGCCTATTAGTTGCCGACTTTGCCTGTACCCGGATACCGAATCAGTCTCCTGTCTCTGTACTTTGTCTGCCCGTGTATTGCCAACCTGGCCTGTATGACCCTCCTGGCTGTCACTCATTCCTGGGGTGATCAGCCTTACTGTACTACTCGAGACACTAACCCTACAGGTGTCTATTAGCTGCAAGGGCTGCCTGCTCCTCAGGAAGACCATCTTGCAGTCCAGTCAGTGGTCTCTACCCCTTAGGAGTCCACTGGCTGCAGTACAGTCTGATTCCCAGTCCATCAGGGAATCCTTGGCTGCAGTACAGTCTGATTCCCAAATCCATCAGGGAATCCTTTGCTGCAGTACAGTCTGTACCACCTCCTATTAAGGAGGTCAGCTTCCGCACAGTCAGTGGCCACCTCCCCCTCAGGGGTCCACTGGCTGCAGTGCAGTCTGATTCCCTGCTCTTCAGGGAATCCTTGACTGCAGTAGTGTCTGTATCACCCGCTCCTCGGGAAATAACCTTTCCTTACTGTTGCACCAAACACTTTACCACATTAGGTGTCCTGTGTCTGGCTATACCAGTATTATTGGTGATTCTGCAGATCACACATAATCAGGTATAGCATCTGTATTATTGGTGATACTGCAGATCACCAATAATCAGAAAACCTGTGATGCTGACACCAATCATTACAATCAGGCTACACTCCCTCCTGGAGCCCCCCCCCCCCTTATCAAAGGCAGGCAGCGTCAGGCATTGGACTCACTGAAGTAATTAGAGAAGGGAGAGCTGCTGTGCAGAGACCTATAGGGTAAGCTTAGTTAGGCACTTGTAGGCTTCTTAGCTTGCTCCTTGCTGATTCTTACTGCTAAGAAAGCACCCCTCAACAGCTCTTTTGGGAGCTAATCTTGTTCTTGTGATCTTTTTCTTTTGTGTGTGTGTGTGTGTCCCACAGACACTTGTGTTGCATAGACAGCCTTGGTAATTCCTACTGTGTGTGCCACTGCCACTGCCACTGCCAGGCCCAGCACATTCAGTGACTACCTGTGTGTGTGACAGGTGCACATTGTAATACCCATCACTGAATATACCTACCTGTTGTTCACTTCAATGCACCCACCTACCTACGTGAGCGCACACAGTGTCACTGTGCCTGTCTGGTGCCTGTCTGTGTGTGACAGGTGCACATTGTAATAACCATCACTGCATATACCTACCTGTTGTTCAGTGCACCCACCTAGCTATGTGAGTGCATGCAGTGTCACTGTGTCTGTCCAGTAGCTGTCTGTGTGTGACAGGTGCACTTTGTAATACCCATCACTGCATATACCTACCTGTTGTTCAGTGCACCCACCTACTTACGTGAGCGCATGCAGTGTCACTGTGCATGTCCGGTACCTGTGTGTGTGTGACAGGTGCACATTTGTAATAACAGTCATTGCATAATTGTTCACACCACCTGTGTGACGGCACACTGTGTAATATACCACTCTGAGCATACCTGTTATCTGCACCTGTGTGACAGCTGCACATTGTATTGTAGTACCAGTCACTGCACACCTTTCACTGCACTTGTGTGACTGCACATTGTATTAGTCAAGTCAGTGCATACCTTTCACTTCATCCCCCGATATGGACAAAACAGGTAGAGGCAGAGGCAGAGCCCGAGGCAGGTCACCCGGCAGGTCTGTTCGAGGTCATGCTGACGTGATTTTGTGCGGCCCTGGCCCAAAGTACAGTGCTCAGAAGAAGGCACGTCCCATCAACTCTAAGTAAAAAAGTCAAACCAGCTGCTCTAGGGTTTCCCACTTCATTTATATGCCTTTATTGAGTACAATCTCCAAAATTGCAAAAAGATCCCTGAACACATTTAAACCACTGAAAAACAGCCTGTGGAGCGCTCCTCACCCATGACCCAGCAAACTGTCACCCATTCACATCCACACTGGTACCGGTACCACACAATCCGGAGTTTCTTCAGAGTGGTGGAGAGGGGTTTAAACAATTGCTGTAGTCAGTTAGATGGTACGCCGACATGACAATGCTGTTAGTCCCCGTTCAAGAACAGACACAAGCAGCCAAAGCAAGCCTTGTAAGCATGGTTGGCAGCGCTGCCAGTCAAGTATCTCACCAGTCCCTGGGCGCCCAGTGCTGTTCTTCCAGCTCTTGATCACGGCTGAGTCTCCAGACTGCTGTTTCTTCTCGCAGCGCTCAACCACGCTGTATCAGGCAGCGGGGAGCGGCGATTCAGCGTCCACTCGGTCCTCCCAGCCCTTGTCAGCTTGGTGGTGAGGTGCTCAGTACACAGGAAGGGACGTGACCCCACCCATCGACGCGTTGCGCCCGCCCACTGCGAGCTTCATCAGGATGAGTGACAGGGGGGCCAGGAAATCCTTTATACACATGTAGTGTGCTTAAGCTTGCCTCTGGTCCCGCCCCAATCGTCATGCCAACCAACACAACTTCCTCTTGGGCTCAGACCCGCCTCCTTCCCTTCTAAGAGATATCCCGAGGTTAACTCAGTGGCAGCTCCCATTCCATCACGTTTACGTATACAGCACTTCCGGGTGAGTCCTCTCAGGCACTTTTCATTGTAGTAGCAATGTATGGCCATTTTATTTATATGCACAGCATACATAGATACATCAGGTCGCAGTTTCAACTCTTTATTGCGCTGTCCCATGCTTCTCTATTTCTCAAATACCTAAAAAGAATACTTCATCCTTCTCTCCCACAACTCCTTGTCATCATCACACTTCTCTTCTTAAAGGAACGCTGAGTACTCAATCTCTTGATTTAACCCATTGGGTGTCACTGAGTCCAGCAGATATATCCATCTCTCCTATTTCCACTCAGTCTGAAGATACCCTTAAAGGTCAGACCCCTTGTTGACCCACTATGCTTCGTGCAGAAGTGTTCCGCAATCGCACTCCGATATTCGCCATTCGGTCTTGCGCCACAGTTTATGTTGCTTAAGTGTTCGCCAATGCGAGTTTTTAGCTTTCTAGTCGTCATTCCCACGTATACTAGTAGGCATGGACATTGGATAACATACACTGTCCATTCTGAGTTACAGTTTATAAAACTGCGAATTTCCCATTCTTTGGTACGTTGTGGGGTACTGAAAGATTTACACACATCCACATGGCAACACACAGAGCAATTACCACACTTATGCATCCCATTAGGGATCCTGCTTTGTAGCCAGGTTTCTTTTGGGGCCATGTCGGAATGTACCAGCCGATCCCGCAGATTGGGCGCCCGTCGCGCAACCATCCGTGGGGTTTTACCAACTATGGGTCCAATCCGCGGGTGACTGCACATTGTATTAGTCAAGTCAGTGCATACCTTTCACTTCATCCCCCCGATATGGACAAAACAGGTAGAGGCAGAGGCAGAGCCCGAGGCAGGTCACGCGGCAGGTCTGTTCGAGGTCATGCTGACGTGATTTTGTGCGGCCCTGGCCCAAAGTACAGTGCTCAGAAGAAGGCACGTCCCATCAACTCCCAAGATTGTAAACAAAGTTACAGAGGCGCCAAAAGTATAAAACAAAATAAAATGTTTAAAAGACAGGGAGGTCGTGGGTGGACTTACCTCCCCGATGCGGACACAAGAAAATGTCGGATTTTTGACAGGAAAAAATTATTTTACTTACATACTCCAATTAAACTGCAACGCGTTTCGCGGGTTTTACCCACTTCATCAGGTTATAGGTAGGAGCAAAAAAAACTTGTGAACAGCTTCAGTCAGCTTAGCGCCTCTGAGAGGATGGTGTAATGGTTAAGGGCTCTGCCTCTGACACAGGAGACTAGAGTTCAAATCTCGGCTCTGTCTGCAGAGCAGGGACAAGGTCCCCCAGCACCCAAGGCTGAGACACCAAAGTGCGCCCCTCCATCCCTCCCACCCCAGCTGTCACTCAATGATTGCTATTAGACTAAGAGGTGCCACAGGGCCCACAACCTCCCCAACACCTTAATCTCTAGTTATCTGGCTTGCAGTCACTGCTATGTATCCCCTTTTCCTATTTCTTTCTGCTTCATACACAATTAGGAATGACAGCTGAATGAATTGTGCGCCCCCTCCTACACTGCGCCCTGAGGCTGGAGCCTCTCCAGCCTATGCTTCGGCCCGGCCCTGTCTGTCTGTTCAGTAAGCCAGCACCTATTCAGTACGAGACCTTAGGCAAGTCTTCCTAACACTGCTACTGTCTATAGGGCAGGCTAGGCTAGTTTCAGCTAGTAGTGTTGGTGGTATTATGGATATGTTAGTTACCTACCATACACTGAGACCTGAGTTCAATCCCCAGCCACGGTATGTAAGCTGGCTTTTGAAATACTATAATTCCCTGGCAGATGAGACCCTCCGGTAGGAGGGAGGAGGGAATAGGCAGAAAGGGAGGAGGAGGGTGGGCCTCCAGGTATAAGACCCCTTGAAACATGTTTTCTATCATTTTTCCAGCCAGTAGAAATTTTTCAAAATTTTGAACTTCACCTCCCCATTGAAGTCTATTGCGGTTCGCGAACTTTTTCGTGAACCGAACTTTCCGCGGAGGATCGCAAACAGGGTTCGCGAACCGAAAATCGGAGGTTCGCGACATCACTAATCCTCATTGTTTGTGATGGATCGGAAGGGGATTTTGCTCAATTCACAGAATACTGCAATCAAAACACCTATGGCCTTGAATTTACTCATGCAATAGACAAGGAGAAAATAGTTTTCTTGGATTTGGAATTATCTAATGAAGATGGGGGCAACATTAAAACATGTACACAATTAAAGCCAACCGCGGGGAACTCCTTCTTACACAAAACAAGTTGTCACCACCCGAAGTGGATCAACAACATACCGCAAAGTCAGTTCTGCAGGTTGAGACGCAACTGCACAAAGGACATGGATTACCAAGAACAAGGTGAATATCTGGAGAAAAAAATCCTAGATAAGGGATATGATAAAGGCATAGTATCCACAGCCAGAAAGGAAATTGAGAGGAAAAGAGAGAACAAAAGCAACCAGAAAAAGAAGGCCCAGGGTCCATGTTTTGTGACCAATTACAATATAAGAGCTCGAGAAATCGAGTTTATAATTAAATCAAACTGGCCGTTACTCTTAAAAGACCCCGTACTTGAGCAGATGCTCATAGGGAAACCACGAACAAGGTTCAGAAAAGCAAAATCTTTGAAGAATAAAATTGCTAAAAGCAATATTGGTGCAAATAACAACATATCAACACACCCATCATCTACATGCAGCATAACAGAGAACTACAGGTGCGGTAAGGCACGCTGTAAGTGCTGCAGATTCATGAGCCACAAACGGAAGGAGATCACTCTCCATAGTGACAAGATTGTGTTAAAACAGTTCGTAAATTGCTCATCCACACATATCGTCTATTTGCTCTCCTGTAGCTGCCCCAAGTATTATGTTGGGAGAACCACAAGACCTCTTAGGGAAAGGTTCGGTGAGCATAGACGCGGTATAGAAGAGGGATCAGAGAGTCATAGTGTGCCCTGCCATTTTCTAAAATATCACAAGCAGTCAATGGAAAGCCTTTCAGTAACAGGGTTAGAAATGATTCCACCAGAACTCCCCGCTGGATTAATATTCAGAAGATTATGCGAAAGGGAAGCCTACTGGATCTTCAAACTCAATTCCTTGTCTCCCGTGGGGTTGAATGAAGAGGTAGAGGTTGCAAGATTCATCTAATTCCATGTCTACTCAATCCAACTCACCTCAATCTGGTTTCTGATCAATGTTCACACACCCTGGACAGACCCGCATTTATTATACTAGGCAGTGCATTCAAGCCCTAACAGTATTCATCCATGCCCCCAGGCTAATTCCTTCCCTCGATGATATCCGGGCAATCAATAACATACATACACATACAAAGTTTGGTCCAGAGGTTGTATCATTACCTGCAGGACTGTCTCCAAGATCCCTGTGTAGTTGATCACTGCTTGTGACATTAATATTTATGCCTTCACTCCCCACAATCATCCCCTTCCACTCCACCTTCTAGCCCCGCCCCCCCTTTCCACCCCCTTCTTTCCCTTCCCCCCTTCTTTCCCTCCCCCCCCTTTTCCCCCCTTCTCTCCTGCCCTTCTCACCCATTTTCCTCCCCTTTTTCACGCGCACATGCATACGTGTACATTCATACGCATACCATGTGTACATGTGTGCATAGGTATATGCAGGTATGCGACCAGCACTCAATTTAATTCAATTCAATGATTTGTTAATTTTGGTTTTGTATGTCTTTTATGAGATAATTCACATGTTTTGTATATTCATATATTTTATATTTTTTATTTATTTTATCACAATCATGGGTATCTCAAACTTTAGAATACAAATTTCGCTCTAAGTCCAGGGTATTCCTGGTTATTAGGGCACAGTGCTCCAAGCACACAAAAAATACTTTTACGAGCGAGCCAATTGTTAGCAACACAGGGGAAGTTTTTGTATGTCTCCGTAATAAGCAGCTCATAGGGAGCTGCTATGCGTGACAGCTGCATTATTGTTGCTTAGCAGCGTCACACTACGACCAGATAGGCTGTTCACTGGTGAGCAGCATTCCCCTAGTCACGCCCAGGGTGATTGATTATGTCGATCTACCATGCCCTTCTACTGGTGAGCGAGCCGAGAGAGGAACACTCCTCCCTTAGATACTCTTGGAGCGACAAACCACGCCTTCTTACTGCCGAGGGAGGGATACCTCCCCTTCGGCATAACCCCTTGCGCGGCACCCAGCTCCGCCCACCAGTTCACGCTGGTCTATTGGATGAAGACACGTCACACATGATGATTCCACATATACATACATATCCTTCTCCCCCTTCCGAACATAAGACCGCATGTCCTCTACACCGCGATCCAGCCCACGTCATACCTAACAAAGGCTGAAAGGGACACAAGGTTCAGCATCCGTGTGAGTAGAACTAGAATACATTGTTTTAAGCAGTTACAAATTTTATGGTGTTACAAATTTTAAGGTGATACCGGAAATGCTTCTTCCGGTCTCCATAGCAACAGGGTCATATGACCACTTCCTACAGGTATATAAGTCTAAGTGTGCAATAGCAATGACTCACTTGACAAAGGCGTGGATACGCTGAAACGTGTTGTGGAGTCATTGCACACGATTACCAGAGGGAAGGCGCACGTTGTCCACCACCATCTGGGACACCCATCCACTGCAGGCTACAGAGGAGGAACAGGTTGCCACCCATGGTTGTCTGACTAGGTTTTTAACCCATGATATGCTTTACTGTTTTTTAGTAAGTGTTTTTAATACCTTGCGTGTTTAAGATTAAATAACGTTAATGCACTACGGAGCGCTCCTCCTTGTTTTTTCTCTGATGACCCGGCGTTGCCTGGGTATGTATGTATTTGGTTGTTGTTTGCTCTGCCCACTTTTTCTAACCTTGACACAAATTCACTCAACAACCATGTTTTTGAGCTTTTGGAGTCTTTAGCATCAATAAGTTAAATTTTCCCTTTGAAATTAAACAAATCCGATTGGCTGTTTTTGCAACCACCCCCTTTAGTGAATTTGAACCCCAGTCACCCAATAACCAACTGTACCAGGTTTGAGGCCTCTGCTATCAACAGTGTAATAATGGCAACAATGTAAATATCCTCCTTGAAAATTAATAGGTACATTTTGATTGGCTGATGTAGGCCCCACCCACATCCTGAATATTAATCCCAGTCACCCAATGACCAACTGTGTGAACTGTAAGAACCCTGCCATTAAAAGTGTAAGAATGGCTGCAGTTTACATTTTCCCAGTAAAATGTTTTTGCTCCTCCCACTTTTTGGACCATTGAAACACAGTTACTCAGAGATCAAGTTTGTATGCTTTCGGGTTCCTGGCATAAAAAATGTGTGAATGGAAGCAGTTTATCCAGCAAAGTAATCTGATTGGATGTTTGTGGCTTTGCCCCTTTAGTGAATTTAAACCCTAGTCACCCAATGGCCGACTGTTCAATGGTTTGACGCCTCTGGTATTAACAGTGTAAGAATGGCAGCTGTTTATATATTACCCTTGAAAATCAATAGGTGCATTTTGATTGGCTGTTGTAGGCTCCACCCACTTTCTTGACTATTACTCCCATTCACCCAGTGACAGCCTAGTTTAAAAACCTTACAATTAACAGTTTAAGAATGTTTACATTCTCCCATTGAAAATTAATTGCTGAAATTTGATTGGCTTTTTTATGGTCCATACACTTTCAGAATTTAAAATTGTATTAAAGACCTTTGCAAAGTCCAAGTATATCACATCTACTGCATACCAAATATCCACACTAGCATTCACCACCTCATAAAAGGCTGAATATGTTAGTCAAACAAGACCTGTCCTTAGCAAACAGGTCAGAAACTGTGTGCATTCTATTCAACCAATCTATTCAGTTGCCAGATATATTTATTTGCTAGCTCCAATGCATATTTGTGTGTAGAGTTTTATAATAAAACTAACGATTCAATTGTTCCAGTTTTGCCCTTGTTACCTGATCATTCTGATCTATGCTAGAACCCTTTGTCCTCAAGAAGATAAAAAGAAAATGGAGGAGCACTTTTTATTGTTAAAACACGCAAGGGTAAACTACACTTACTAAAAAGCAGTGTTGTATCAGCTTGTCATGGGTGAATTCCATAAGTAACCTCCAGCGGGCAACCTGTTCCTCCTCTGTGGCCAGCAGCGGGGGGTGTCCCAGATGGTATGGACAAGGTGCCTCCTGTCGGTATCTGTGTGCCAGTTACCTCACGACGCGTTTCGGCGTATCCACGCCTTTGTCAAGTGAGCCAAGGGGTTTACGGGCTAAATTAGGGCGGGAAGGAAGGGGTAGTAACCATAGCAATCATGGCAATGTTGTTCTCCCCCCCCCCCCCTTTTTATCATTCTTGTCCCACTTTAAGGCTTAGGGTTCACACCACTATGTCCTTATCCACACTTTTCCATACAGATCAAAGCTGTAGAAACGGCGCGACAGGCTAACTATTCATTTACACACACATAAATTTGTTTGTTTAAGCAGCCACTCAGCAATTGAGTTTAGCTGTCCATTACTATGGCAACGGGACGCGCTTGATACGGCATCCCTTGCACTCTCATAGGCTAGGGAGGGGGGCAAGCTCAGCACACGGTCAACCCAACCAGCCCTGCCCCACTGACATAGGTGGTCTTGGTTACGTCACAGCCGTGTGCATTCCATCGCCTGCCCCTCCACCCCATGTGACTCCATGCCACCCCATGTGGTCCGATGGGATCCAATGGGCATGGTTCCTGATAGGGTTCCCATGGAAACCTGACACTACGGCGGCCTGGAGTGTTCTTTTCCTGCTGTGACCTCCAGTTATCTACGTGAGGCACTATTGCAGATAATATTTTTCCAGTGCCGATTCCTGTTTGTTACATAACATATTCAACTAGCCAACACACCAGCTGACACGCTCGGGCTATTTTCAATTGTTTTAAACATTTTTTATTAAAATAACCAGATGAACGGTTGATGCCAGGAGTGCTATGGTTACGACCCCTTCCTTCCCGCCCTAATTTAGCCCGTTAACCTAGCATATAAACACCCCTGTGTGCCAGCCAGTGACTCACTTGATAAAGGCGTGGATACACCTAAATGCGTTGTGAGGTCACTGGCACACAGATACCGACAGGAGGCACCTTGTCCATACCATCTGGGACACCCCCCGCTGCTGGCCACAGAGGAGGAACAGGTTGCCCGCTGGAGGTTACTTATGAGATTCACTCATGACAAGCTGATACAACACTGCTTTTTAGTAAGTGTATTTTAACCTTGTGTGTTCTAACAATAAAAAGTTTAATACACTATGGAGCGCTCCTCCATTTTCTTTTTATCACTTTGCCACAGTCTATCCTTTCAGCTGGGGTGGAGGAGCCGCTGAAGTTTTGTATTGTTTACCATGCCTGTGTTTAAGTAGCGCAAGATTGCACATCTTTTTTCCTTTTCTTCCTCAAGAAGATGCACACTACCACATTGTCTTATTTTTATAAATTGTTAATTTGGCTAGTTAGGTTGCAGTTAACAGTTTTAGGGAGCTAGCTCTGAGGTATCTTCACCTCATTTCAATCTGGAGAGAGTGGCAGCAAAATTACTTTGATTTCCAGTGCAAAAGCGATAACTTTATTATACCGATTGTTCATACAATTGAGATTGTATCATGTATGGGCACACCAACCAATCTTAAATGTTTACTGTGCTCACAGTGGATTTGCCTTCAGAAGCCCCTAGTGGATAAGACCTGCATGGCATCTGTGGCATAGTAGACGGGATTAGTGGGTGTTAGTCAAAATAGTTTGTCTGTCCTTAGTAAACCCATGTTGATGCTGAGAAATTAGATTATTCTCTGCCTTGAAGTATAGCATCTCTTAGGAATCCCTAAAATAGTTTTTACACAACTGATGTTAAGCTTATAGCTCTATAATTTCCCGCATCTGATTTTTTGCCCTTCTTCAATCATGGGAAAACATGGGCTGTACACCACTCTATTATCCATTTTGAAAGAAAGTCACCAAGAATGGGATCCTATGCAGCAACAAAGGACACATACATTCTCAATTCCTTATTAAATATTTTGTCCGGAGTTCCACTATAGCTGTTGCATTTCTGTGATAAACGATGCCTGGGTTGAATGGTTCACTGCGCTACCATTCTTTTCGTAAATCACCAATTTAGTATCTAGATTAGATTAATTGTGCTTACATTTCTGTTTTCCTTTAAATAGAAATTTCACCATGCATAATTTTGGTGTACAATAATGAAGAATCCTGTGCTGCTAAACAGCATGTTAAAAAGTTAATCAGTTTTTTCAAGTCTATTCAAAGATATGGGAAATGAAAAGGAATTGCGTGCATTGCTTCTTTAATTTTACAATGGTGTTTAATTACAGCCTGATTATGATAAAGCAGTGTGACAGAATGCAGTTCTGGGACAATTACTTAACAATTATCTTGCAAGAATATTAAGCAAAATCTTCAGTTCATTATTAAGCAAACATTCCCTAGGCTGAATAAAACTTTGTAAGTGTCATTCCAAGGAGGTAGTTATCTTATTTCCACGATGACCTTGAAGTGGCTTATAAAAATAGACTTTTTGCTATCAGATAACCCAGTATTCAGTTCTGTGTATTAATAATGTTGCTGCTTTATGTTCGGGTAAAAGTGAATTTCTCCCCAGACATGATTTATGGGATGATAGAATTGAATTATTCCGATGCTCACAGCAAAATGTGTTGGGCTATCCCATAATGCCTTGGGCTTCTGAAGTAGCCAGTGAGCAGCTAGGCACAAGCAGGTACATTGAATCTTATGTGGGGGGACAAAAATGTATCATCCCATGGAATTTGGAGATTTAAAGTAACTGGTGTTCCAGTGGACTCCTGTAATCACCTAGTATATTCCCTCACCCAGGGCCTGCAAATAACTGGCACTTTATGATGCACTTGAAACAAAAAGAAAAACCGAGAGCCCAATATAGTGCAGTAAGTCTAACAATTGTTGGCGAAATAATTAACAGATGTGGATATATTCACAAACACGGGTTACCACATAGGCAACCACTTGAAATGCAGGTGGGGAGCATTAGAACCTGACCCCACTCAAGTTTAGAAGTCGCTCTCTGTAGATAGAAAGAAGGGGACAGTCCCCTCCACCCAAGGTGGACTATATACTGTGCAAATTTGGACAGAGGCGCCAGGCAGGTTAAAATGATCTAAAAACAACTAAAAAGGAGGAGTACAGGTGGACTTACCTCCTGAAATGATGGACAATCGAGATTGTTCAAATCGCAAATAACAATTTATTTTGGCACTCCGCAACGCGTTTCGCAGGTATAACCCGCTTCATCAGGCAAGGAGTGCAAGCTCAAAGAGGTCCAATAGTGGCAATGCGCCTCTGTTTCTCTGATTCTGTACTCCTCCTTTTTAGTTGTTTTTAGATCATTTTAACCTGCCTGGTGCCTCTGTCCAAATTGGCACTTTATGATGACCAGGCATTCACAGCTAATATTTATTACTGTTTGGGGCATATTCTAGAGGATTTTGAGATATAAGTGTCTATTCTTATTGGAACATTTACCTCCTATGTATTTATGCATGTTAATCAGAATCAGAAGTTTATTTCGCCAAGCATGAAAGGTCATGCCCGTAATTGTTTTTGGCACAGTACAAATAGCTCAGGAAGAGTACACAGAGAGAGACAGCAGAGAGCAACAGGCATCAGGTTAACAATACATTGTCATATACAGCACATTCCCAGTGTGTCACTGAGATGTCTAATAGTTAGTCAGTAGTTAGTCATATGGGCTGGTTGACTGGTCAGCCATAGCGCAGCCAGCGTCACCGCTCGTTAGGGCTTGCTTTGATGGTAGAAGGTGGGGGAGACTGACTGCCGAGGGGAAGAACGAGTTCTTGTGTCTCATGGTCTTAGTGGATATGGTGCGTAGCCCCTGGCCCAAGGGCAGAAGGTTGAAGTAGCGGTGGCCTGGGTGTGAGGGATCACTTGCATCCTCAGTGCCCTGGATCTAATTATTTTGTTGTGTAATAGGGCAAGTGAGGGGAGGGGGCACCCAATGATCCTCTCTGCTGACCTGATGACTCTCTGTAGTTTGTCCTTGTCATCGACAGTGGCACCAGCATACCACACCAAGATGGAAGAGCAGAGGATCGACTCAATGATGGCGGAGTAAAAGCTGGTCAGAATTTCTTGAGTCATGCCAAACTTTCTCAGCTGGGATTTCCGTTGGATGGCAGTGATGTTGGGCTTCCAGCTGAGGTCACTGGAGATGGTAGTACCCAGAAGCCGGGCGCAGGGCACTCTGTTTACCTCATTGCCGCCAATGTAGATTGGAGGTGGGGTGGGAGCAGACTTCCTGAAGTTGATGATTAACTCAACGGTCTTAGCAGTGTTTAGCACCAGCCTGTTCTCCTTGCTCCAGTTGCAAATTCTCTCCACCTGCTGACGATACTCCTGGACATTGTCCTTGGTGACAAGGCCCACGATGCTGTTGTCATCGGCGAACTTGATGACCTTGACAGAGTCCGCCTCCGATCTGCAGTTGTTTGTGTAGAGGGAGAACAGCAGTGGTGACAGGACGCAAACTTAGGGGGCTCCAGTATTCGTGGTCGCTGCTTGAAAGTGGATATCGCCCAGTCTGATGACTTGGGGCCTGTTGGTAAAAAAGTCTGTGATCCAACATTGTAGACTTGGGTGGACTCCAAGTGCAGCTACCTAAACTGGGGGTCCCTGTCACTACATAACCTGGGGGGCTCCTGTCACTATCTAAACTGGGGGTCCCTGTCACTACCTAACCTGTAGGGCACCTGTCACAACCTAGCCTGGGGGGGGGGGGGGGGCGCCTGTCTCTAAATAAACTAGGAGGCTCCTGTCTCTACCTAAACTGGGGCTCCTGTCACTACATACACTGGGGGCACCAGTCACTACCTGAACTGGGGGGCTCCTGTCACTAACTGAGCTGGGGGCTCCTGTCACTACCTGAACTGGGAGGATCCTGTCACTACCTAAACTGGGGGGTCCTGTAACTTCCTAACCTGGGGGTCCCTGTCACTACCTAAACTGGGGATCCCTGTCACTACCTAAACTGGGGGTCCCTGTCACTACCTAAACTGGGGTCCCTGTTACTACCTAACCTGGGTGTACCTGTCACTACCTAACTGGGGGTCCCTCTCACTACCTAACAGGACTTGGGGTCCCTGTCACTACCTAACCTGGGGAGCACCTGTCCCTACCCAACTGGGGGTCCCTGTCACTTCCTAACCTGGGGGTTCCTGTCACTACCTAACCTGGGGGGTACCTGTCATTTTCTAACCTGGGGGCACCTGTCACTACCTAACTGGGGGTCCCTGTCATTGCATAAACTGGGGGTCCCTGTCACTTCCTAACCTGGGGGTCCCTGTCACTACCTAAAGTGGGGGTCCCTGTCACTTCCTAACCTGGGGGGTGCCTGTCACTCCCTAACCTTGGGGTCCCTGTCACTACCTAAGTGGGGGTCCCTGTCACTACCTAACCTGGGGGGTGCCTGTCACCACCTAACTGGGGGTCCTTGTCACTTCCTAACCTCGGAGTCCCTGTCGCTACCTAACCTGGGGGGCACCTGTCACTTCCTAACCTGGGGGGCGCCTGTCACTTCCTAACCTGGGGGGCACCTATCACTACCTAACCTGGGGGGCACCTGACACTACCTAAACTGGGGGTCCCTGTCACTACCTAACCCGGGGGTCCCTGTTACTGCCTAACCTGGTGGACACCTGTCACTACCTAAACTAGGGGTCCCTGTCACTACCTAACCTGGGGGCTACAGTCATTACCTAAACTGGGGGTCCCTGTCACTACCTAACCTGGGGGGGGCTTCTGTCACTACCTAAACTGGGGGTCCCTGTCACTACCTAACCTGTAGGGCACCTGTCACTACCTAACCTGGGGGGGGCCGGGGGGGGCGCCTGTCACTAAATAAACCAGGAGGCTCCTGTCTCTACCTAAACTGGGGCTCCTGTCACTACATACACTGGGGGGCACCAGTCACTACCTTAACTGGGGGGCTCCTGTCACTACCTGAGCTGGGGGGCTCCTGCCACTACCTTAACTGGGGGGGCTCCTGTCACTACCTAAACTGGGGGGCTCCTGGTGCTACCTAAACTGGGGGGCTCCTGTCACTACCTAAACTAGGAGGCACCTGTCACTACCTAAACTATCCAGGCCAGCCAGCCTAGCATCACCTCCAGCCAACCAGCCCAGAATCACTGTCAAAAAGGCCACAGCATCACCACCAGTCAGGCCAGCATTTACTTTAACCAGCCAAGCACAGCCCAGCATCACCGCCAGTCAGGTCACAGCATCACCACCAGCCAACCCAGCCACAGCATCACCGCCAGCCTGGCCACAGCATCACCGCAAGGCCTTTCAGCCAACACATCATCCCCAATCCAGCCAAAAACAGTATTGCCAGGCCAGCCAGGCATAGCAGCCAGTAGAGGAGAATTCAGAAGCCAGGTGAGAGGTGTCTACCATATTAAGGGGGCATTCTGCCTATTTATGTGTAATGCTGTCTATTTATGTGCCTCATGACTGCTGAATTTGTCTTGTTGGGCGTCTCATGATTGATGCATTTGTCTTGTTGGGGGCCTCATGATTTGTTGGGGGCCTAAAGATTGCTGAATGTGTCTTGTTGGGGGCTTCGTGATTTGTTGGGGGCCTCATGATTGCTGAATTTGTCTTGCTGGGGGCTTCATGATTGCTGAATTTGTCTTGTTGGGGGCCTCATGATTGTTGAATGTGTCTTGTTGGGGGCCTCATGATTTGTTGGGGGCCTCATGATTGCTGAATTTGTCTTGTTGGGGTCCTCATGATTTGTTGGGGGCCTCAAGATTTCTGAATGTGTCTTGTTGTGGGCCTCATGATTGCTGAATTTGTCTTGTTGGGGGCCTCATGATTGCTGAATTTGTCTTGTTAAGGACCTCATGATTGCTGAATTTATCTTGATGGGGGCCTCATGATTGCAGAATTTGTCTTCTTGGGGGTCACATGATTGCTAACTGCGAAACTATGAGAAAAGCTGAATCATCATCATATGAGACAACAGCAGGACTACTTTTTAGATTTTTAAAACAGAAAATAAAACTGGGAGGTTCTAAAAAAATTAGTACATTTTTCAGGAGTAGGATGGATGAAATTGTTTATCTTCACAGTTTATTTTCATCTTGGATTTTTCATAATGTTCATGTATGAGTTAAAACGTTTGTATTTAGATTAAATTGCTGTTGCCAGTTTGCGATAGATAAGTGACTTTTGGGTTGCAGTTTGGGCACTCGGCCTCCAATAGGTTCACCACCACTGTCCTAATATAATGTCCCACATTGATAAGTTCATGCAAATTTGTCTCCACCCGTGACCACACCCACATTCTGGTCCATGGCCACAGCCATTTTAAGCGTGCCACACAACTTTACCGGAATCTTCTTTCCCGCCTTTTTGTGTCCCCCCCCCCCCCTGAAATTTTTTTGCGGATGCCCATGCTCCTTAGGTGAGTATATGACTTTTTTATTTAGGTGTGGATTCCCAATAGCTTTAAAAAAATGTGGTAGGGTTTATTTAACTTCAGTTCTGCTACTATAACTCAAATAGCAGAACATATGTTTCTGTAAACATTTGGCCTACCTTGCCCCAACTTTTGGTGTTCAGATGGTCTTAAATCTCAACCCCATTGTAATCAGTGAGGTGCTCTGATTTGTGTGTTTATATTTTTTATAAGGCCGTGCTCTGATTTGTGTGTTTATATTTTTTATAAGGCCGTGTATAATGGGTGGAAAATGGCCATATACATATTAATATCAATAAGTTGAGTGGTAGGAGTGGTAGGAGGCAGTAGATGATGCGGAATATGAGGCAACTTTCAAATTAACATTCTGTTTTGAATTGTCTGGTAGAAAATTATAGAGATGAGAAAATATGGTGCTATTTGTGTAGGAGAAGAAGCTGACAAGTACACAGCAACACATTTTCTTAGCTCTGGTTACTAGCTTGGATGTAAAATTTAAAGTGTATCAGAACATATTTGCAAAACAAACGCTATGGGCATGTTACTTTCAGAAAGAAAAATGCACACATACCTTTATTTGCACATCTTCTATTGACTTCTGGAAATAGTAACGTTTTCCTTGCTGTCATATTGTCAGCACAGTTCTCTCACATCAGCTTAATAGTAGAAATTGCTCCTTATTTTCTGGAATAATTACTAACAATGATATATAACAATATCATTTATGGATAAAGTCATAAACAGTTTTGTAAGGTGTGTGTGTGCAATAAACACATTGCCTGTTCCTTTCGGCTACATCTGAACTACATCTGCCCCTGTGTGCTTTTCCTTTTGGTCCTGATACTCATGAATCATCACAGACTTCATTAATGCAGCGTCCTGGATGATGGAATATGTCCATCCCATTAGAGGTGTGTGTTACATTTAACAAGTATGTGTCATATGGAAGAGGTCTGTTGTAACAGAGAATATTAGTATCACTCTCAATTCATGGAGACTAATTCATTATTAGAAACAAGCATATGCTGCAAATGTTTGAGGAAAAATCCTATAACATGTTAAAAACATGGTAAGATAGGTATCTAATGACATTTTACATGTTTACCTTAATGGGAACCTGAAGCGAGGAAAATTATTTAAAATAAACACATGATGTAGCTGCAAATTAATATTACATACTTACCTCACCATCAATTCCTCTCAGAGGCTCACCATTTTCTTCTTACAGTGATCCCTTCCAGTTCTGACAAGATCTTGTCAGAACTGAAATATACCAGTTGCTGTCAGTTATATATCAGCAGCTGTCAGTTACAACTGAATGTGCAAAGTAATGTCCATGTTTCCCTATGGCTCAAGTGGGTGATATTACAGTTTAACAGCGTGCTGACCAGGAAGCTGTTATGGGGTAATGGCCATTTTTAAAATGGAGGACGGAGAAATCCATTGATCACAGTGAACAAACAGTACACAGCACAGGAGAAAGAGATTGAGTAGTAGACTACACAGGAGGTAAGTATGACCTGTGTATGGCTATTGTGACTTTTTATTTTCAGTTCAGGTTCTCTTTAAAGCTGTAAGCTATATTATGGTTCCAGCACTATTAAAACATACAGGAAAATTAGTTTCCTTACACTTACCACATCTTTAAAATACTGGTTATATCTAGGAGAGGGCAGAGTAGTTTTTTTTTAAAGACCAAGAAACCTAAGAAATATATATTGATTCAAAAATGAGTTTACCACCTTGTGTGCAAAGAAGTGTCAAAATCACTTAATATAAAAAAAATACTATATGGTTCCATTGGCTATACAAAGCAGTTAATTTTGGTGTGGAAGCATCCAGGTAAAATAGGCACTGTCATAGATGCCTATGTTAATAGCGTGCTATTTTATACTGTTATCTAAATAGCGTGTGGTGCTAGGCACCCGCTATTTTATTGGGAGCCTCCACAGCCCAAATTCTCTTTAATAGCTGCTAATCCTAGCTATTATTGTAGGTGCCTGTGGTGGTGCCCATATTATCAACAGCAAGGGTTGGGCATCAGTGTGTGTGTGGGGGGGTCCTTAGTGTTAGGCGTTGGCGGGGGGATTGGTTATAGTTAGGCAATAAAAGAGAGGGCTCTTGTGAGAGTAAGGTTAGGTTAGACTATAGTAAAATATCTGTAAAGATTATTGATATTTAAATATACGGCATACAAAAATATATGTAATTCGTTTAAGCCTACCCTGGAATTACAGATCTTTGTGATGTCCATAGTTTAAGGTAGAACAATATCTCATACTGAGCAGCTTAATAAGCGTAATCATATTTCTGTACCTAGCCTAGAAAGATTATGTACAGAGAAGAGCAACCACAACATGTCACCAAAGCTTAGGGATGATTAGTGGCTTTCTGTAGACCTGAATAACGACTAAACCATATTAATGGGTCTACATTGCCCCAGATATAATGTATTCATATTTCCTAAACTCTTATCAAAAAGCAAGAGCAGATACAGTATGATCAATGTATTCATAATAATTCAAACACTATCAATTATTTGCACTCCATTTCTTCCATGGTGGTTTTTACTTCTTTGTTAAAAAGCTTCATGACAAAAATAACATTTTACAAAGGGTTGCTTTTAAATGTTATGATAAAAAAATGCTTAAAATGTAACAAGACTCTGGTCAATTATATAACACAATTGCACCATTGGCTTTATTCCCATGTAGGCTTCTGTAAGTCCCATCATGTAAAGGGTAAACTGTTACTCTATGCTTGCACTGTGAATATTCTGCAGTAGGTGCTTATCCCTGCTTGAAAATGTTTCCACTAGTATATTGGCCTCAATTCACCAGTGGTTACCGACCTATTTATCACATGGTCGTGTGAGAAAACGCGGAAAAGCCGCTGCAAGTACTCAGAGTAAGGCGGCTGATTCCGCGTTCAACATGGCAGCTTGCGCGCAGGGACCTGCATTCACTGGCCTGACGGAACGCGGAGAAACCTCCGCATGCCCAGAGAACAGGGCGGCGGATTCCGCGTCTGACGCGGTGGTTTGCACGCATAGGTCTACCCCTGTCAGTACTGCTGAATGCGGAGAAAACGCCGCACGCTCGGTCAGCGGTGCAGCGGATTCCGCATCCAAATCAGCAGAGGCATTGCAACACATGTCTGGTGTGGCTGGGACTGATAGTCCACACTGGTTCAGAAGGACGCGTGCGCGCACGGAGAGGCAGAACATTAATGACAGCCAGAGGGGTGTCAGCTGACCAGGGCAGTCAGCTGACAATTCTTTCAGTTCTCATTGGTCCAGCACTTAGGGGAGGCGTAGGAGAGCGCTGGTGTATATATACTGGGTGCTGGTCATTCCTCTGGTGTCTGGCGTTGCGATCACTATGTGGTAGCACTCAGACCCTGTCAGTATCTGTGTTATATTAGACCACTTTTCAAGGTGTTGATGACCACGGAACTCACACCTTAGTCTAGGAAATTCTGTTATCATCTGTGTTATTATCTAGACCAGTTTCCAAGGTGTTGATGATCACGGAGCTCACACCTTAGTCTAGGAATTGTTGATTATTTGTTATGACCTTCTGCTTTCCTGACCATTCTTCTGATCTCTGATTCTGTACTGTTGTCATTCTGTTACTCTGTTGCCAAACTCAGCTAGTCTTAGGATTCCGCATCTGTCTTCTGTCTCTGTACCTGATCTGTCAGTCTGTTGCCGACCTGGCCTGTCCGACCTCGAGAACTATTTCTCCTGTTGGGAAATAGTTCACAGTCCTGTCAGTGACACTTCACCTTTGGTGTCACTCACTCTCTGATCCTTCCTACTCTCAGCCTGGCTCCGCCCATTGGGGGGTCTCAGGCCTTGGAAGGAATCTGCTCTCAGGGCAGTATCTCCTACTGCCTCGCACCCACTGTAGGGTGCTCTCCTCAAAGTATTACTGTTGCACCAAAACACTCATATTACTCAGGTGTCCAGAGGTTAGAGATATATCTGATTATCGGTGATACTGCAGATCACCTATAATCGGGTATATATCTGCATTCTCGGTGATACTGCAGATCACCGGTAATCAGATCCTCTCTGTGTTACACCGATCGTTACAGAACGCCAGACCGAAAAAACAAATGGACGCACACAGCCGTCTGGGCACACTTGCCACTTCGGGGGATAACATCAACCAAGTGCTGGGTGGTCATCAGACTTTAATAGACGCACTGTCTGAATCCGTACGAACCCTCCAGATGGCTGTAGATGAAGTGCGGTCCCCTCCTAGTACAGACATACGTATGCCTGTACCTGAAAAATTTTCTGGTCACAGATCTGACTTTCGAAATTTTAGGAGTAGAGTGTTGTCATACTTTGAGTTGAGACCTAGATCTTCAGGAACCATGACCCAAAGGGTCACATTTATTAAAACTTTGTTATCAGGCGATTCTCAGACCTGGGCATACAGTCTGCCCACCGGAGATTTAGCTTTGACCTCCGTAGACAAATTTTTAAGGCTATGGCAGTAATTTACGACGATCCAGACATTGCCTCGACTTCTGAGCAGAAGCTCAAGTTGTTGCGTCAAGGCAAGAGTCCGGTCGAGGAGTATGCTGCCGAATTTAGGAGGTGGTCAGTTTCAGCCAGGTGGGACACCTATGCCCTTTTAGACTGTTTCTTATCAGGATTATCTGATGAGTTCTCAGACCTTATGTTAAGTCAGCCTGAACAAAAGACCATCGATGAGGCCATTTCATCGGCCATCAGGATTGATCGCAGATTACGCTATCAAAGGCAGACCCGGGGTAGGAACAGTGTTCAAATGGTGTCCTACGCTGCGCCTCCTGTGACTCCATCTCCTCCCGTTCCACTTCCACCCGAGCCAATGCAGATTGGTCGGTCTAGACTGTCTCAAGTGGAGCGAAGATGCAGGATTTCTGAGCAATTGTGTCTTTATTGTGCAGAGGGGGGTCATAGAGTACGAAATTGCCCTAAGAATTCGGGAAACGCTACTGCCTAGGAGTAGTTGGGGGTAATACCCTAGGCGTCCAGCTTTTACCCCTAGAGGATAAGCGGTTACTTCTTCCTTGTAAGATTACATGGGAGGATAAATTTGAAGTCTCTGAGGCCTTCATTGATTCAGGCTCAGCGGCTAATTTTATGGATTACGAATTTGCAAAAAGATTGGGTATTCCACTCACCCCAGTAAAACCACTGGTCCCCCAAGGCCCTGGCTGATTTCTCCACTTTGAAAGAACTGTTTTGCTCTGCACCCATTTTGAGACACGTAGACACCTCCTATCCATTTATTGTAGAGGTTGACGCCTCTGAAGTCGGGGTAGGGGCTGTGCTGTCTCAACGCTCTGGGCTGCAGGGAAGGTTACACCCGTGTGCCTATTTTTCTCAGAGGTTTTCACCGGCAGAGAAAAACTACGATATAGGCAACAGAGAGCTCCTGGCCATTAAGTTGGCCTTTGAGGAATGGCGTCATTGGCTAGAAGGAGCAGAACATACGATTACAGTTTACACTGATCACAAAAATTTGGAATACATTGAGGGGGCTAAGAGATTGAGTCCCCGACAGGCTCGGTGGTCACTGTTTTTCTCGAGATTTAGATTTGTAATTACGTATACTCCAGGGAGTAAAAACATTAAGGCGGATGCCTTGTCCAAATGTTTTGAGCACAGAGAGTAGTGCTGGGAGTCACAGAAACCTGGAAAGACTGGACAGAGACCTTAAGTCCATTCCAGCAGGATGTCCCTGAGGGTAAACCTGAAGGGGATATGTTTATACCACTGACATTTCGCCTCCAGATTTTGCAATTGTTCCACTCGCACAAGAATGCTGGGCATCCGGGGGCTTCCAGAACACAAGACTTGGTTGCTTGGTGCGCTTGGTGGCCTTCTCTGGCAACAGATTGCGAGGAGTATGTCAGAGAGTGTGCAGTGTGTGCTAAAAGCAAACCCTCCCGTCTGGGAACGTTGCAGCCTTTGCCCACCCCGAGTGAACCGTGGACCCATTTGTCCATGGATTTTGTGGGTGAGCTTCCGAGGTCTGAAGGCATGTCGGTCATTTGGGTGGTAGTCGACCGTTTCAGTAAAATGGCCCATTTTGTGCCCTTGAAAGGACTCCCCTCGGCCCAGGAGTTGGCCGATCTTTTCATCATCCACGTTTTCCGACTGCATGGCATTCCGGAAAACATAGTGTCAGATCGGGGAGTCCAATTTGTTTCTATATTTTGGAGAGCATTTTGTCATCAAATGGGCATGAAACTGTCATTTTCACCGGGCTACCACCCACAGACAAATGGTCAGACGGAGAGGGTTAATCAGTCTTTGGAACAGTTTTTAAGGTGTTATGTTGCGGATGCGCAAAATGATTGGGTCAAGTTCTTGCCTTATGCAGAATTTACGCACAATAATTTGAAAAGCTCTTCCTCTGGATTTTCTCTGTTTCAGGTGGTAACAGGAAAGTTGCCCAAGTTCTCCCCATTGCCAGTAGCTTCCACTCCGTTTCCAGCTCTGGAGGCTTGGCAAAAGTCATTTAAAGCCACTTGGGGAATCATGAAAAATAATTTGGAGAAGGCTTTTCAAAGTCAGAAAGGTCAAGCTGACAAGAAACGATCTGTGGAGTGGAAGTTCCAACCAGGAGATCTGGTCTGGGTCTCCACACGTCATTTGACCCTGAAACAACCCTCGCTCAAGTTAGGTCCCAGGTTTGTGGGGCCCTTCTCTGTAACCAGGAAGATCAACAATGTTACTTATGCCATTGATCTTCCTGCCAGCATGCGTGGTGTAAAATCTTTTCATGTGTCCCTGCTTAAACCAGCAGTCCATGTGGGTGCCACTCCTCCTCCTCCTGTGATGGTAGACGACCAACCTGAGTATGAAGTAGAAAAGATTTTAGACTCACGGGTAGTACAGAACTCAGTACAGTATCTAGTGCACTGGAAGGGGTATGGTATTGAGGAGAGAACATGGGTACCTGATTGCCGCATGCATGCGGATGAATTAAAGAAGGAATTCCACGCTCTAAATCCGGAGAAACCGGGTAGGAGCTGTCCGGAGTCCACTCCTCAGGGGGGGGGGGGGGGGGGTGTACTGTGAGAAAACGCGGAAAAGCCACCGCAAGTACTCAGAGTAAGGCGGCTGATTCCGCGTTCAACATGGCAGCTTGCGCGCAGGGACCTGCATTCACTGGCCTGACGGAACGCAGAGAAACCGCCGCATGCCCAGAGAACAGGGCGGCGGATTCCGCATCCGACGCGGCGGTTTGCACGCATAGGCCTACCCCTGTCAGTACTGCTAAATGCGGAGATAACGCCGCACGCTCGGTCAGCGGTGCTGCGGATTCCGCATCCAAATCAGCAGAGGCATTGCAACACATGTCTGGTGTGGCTGGGACTGATAGTCCACACTGGTTCAGAAGGAGGCGTGCGCGCGCGAAGAGGCAGAGCATTTATGACAGCCAGAGGGGTGTCAGCTGACCAGGGCGGTCAGCTGACAATTCTTTCAGTTCTCATTGGTCCAGCACTTAGGGGAGGCGCAGGAGAGCGCTGGTGTATATATACTGGGTGCTGGTCATTCCTCTGGTGTCTGGCGTTGCGATCACTACGTGGTAGCACTCAGACCCTGTCAGTATCTGTGTTATATTAGACCAGTTTCCAAGGTGTTGATGATCACGGAACTCACACCTTAGTCTAGGAAATTCTGTTATCATCTGTGTTATTATCTAGACCAGTTTCCAAGGTGTTGATGATCACGGAGCTCACACCTTAGTCTAGGAATTGTTGATTATTTGTTATGACCTTCTGCTTTCCTGACCATTCTTCTGATCTCTGATTCTTTACTGTTGTCATTCTGTTACTCTGTTGCCAAACTCAGCTAGTCTTAGGATTCCGCATCTGTCTTCTGTCTCTGTACCTGATCTGTCAGTCTGTTGCCGACCTGGCCTGTCCGACCTCGAGAACTATTTCTCCTGTTGGGAAATAGTTCACAGTCCTGTCAGTGACACTTCACCTTTGGTGTCACTCACTCTCTGATCCTTCCTACTCTCAGCCTGGCTCCGCCCATTGAGGAGTCTCAGGCCTTGGAAGGAATCTGCTCTCAGGGCAGTATCTCCTACTGCCTCGCACCCACTGTAGGGTGCTCTCCTCAAAGTATTACTGTTGCACCACTCATATTACTCAGGTGTCCAGAGGTTAGAGATATATCTGATTATCTGTGATACTGCAGATCATCTATAATCGGGTATATATCTGCATTCTCGGTGATACTGCAGATCACCGGTAATCAGATCCTCTCTGTGTTACACTGATCGTTACAGGTCGGTAATTTACCTCATGTGATATCTCAAAATAGCAATTCTCCAGAAGTATAGGCTGAAATATTGACTGGTCGAAATTTGTGCGAAAATGGTGCAAAATTTGTGCAATAAATAGGCGATAGTTATTCGTTATTTTTTCTCAAAATAAGAATTCACCAGGGAAAAAAGGGGGTGTGACCATTCGTTATTTTAGATCTATTTATCTCCTACATGTACCTGGCAATATGTGTTTTTTCTCACAGCGGCTGCAGCTCACTCTGCAGCTAGTTTACTAGCAGCACATAGTAACAGCTTATACTGCACATATTTCAGGCACCAGAGAGCAGCCCATTTATAATATTAAGCATATTAAGCAATATTAAGCATTTACAATATTAAGTGGATGGGAGAAAAAAAGCAGAAATTTGGATACATTTTTCATTGGGAGGGAGTGCAAAAATGTATCCAAATACCTCCTCCATTTCACCCATCCATTTAATATTGTGAATGCTTAATAGTGCTAAATATGCAGAACGGAGGGAGAGATTTGTAATGGAAGGAGGGGGTCAAAAAACAGGGAGGGAAACCCTCTGCGGTCATGTGCTGGTAATAACCTCCTCCTACCTACAATCCTTTATTTCCAGCATCCAGAGCAGCAAAGTATCGCATGCAAATCATTAACACTGCATAACTACCGACCGTTTTTTGCACGGTTTTCGCATCCATATCGCTCCATTATCGCCTGCTATTGAACACTCCTCTCACTATCCTCACACAGTGGTGAATTGCAAAAAAAGGGTTAAAATACCACATGAGATAAAATACCGACCTTTTATCACTTACTAACTCTCCTCTGGTGAATTGAGGCCATAGTCTACAGTATGTATTATTCCTATTTAGCTCAGGTCAGACTAAGTTTATAACTGACCGTTTAAAATTTGCTATAGATTGGAACTATTTTTGGTACAAGCAGTTCTATTTGCAAAAAGTAGGCGTTGCCATGGGCGCTAAATATGCGCCCAGCCTTGCTAACCTTTACGTCGCGCAGTGGGAAGAACACTATATCGATAAGGGTAAGTTTCCAGCTCTTAGCTTATGGAAAAGATATATCGATGATGTGGTATTCATATGGAAAGGAGACGAGGAGTCACTTAATAACCTCATAAATTATATTAACAGCAATAACTCAAATATGAAGTTCACATGCAACTATAGTAAGAAAAGTGTTCACTACCTTGACTTGAAAATTAGCAATGAAGATGGAAAGTTAAAAACACAGACCTTTTTTTAAACCAACAGACAAATATAGTTATATATAGAGATGTCCCGAATGGTTCGCCGACGAACGGTTCCCGGCGAACTTCGGTGGTTCGCTTTCGCCTGCCAAAGGCGAACTTTCCCGGAAGTTCGATTCACCACATAATGCTCTATTGAGCAAAACTTTGACCCTCTACATCACAGTCAGCAGGCACATTGTTGCCAATCAGACTGCACTCACTGCTGCAGCCCCACCCCCCCTTATACAAGGCAAGGTCCTTGTACCATTTGACTCACTCGTCTGTCTACACTAATTAGTTAAGGGACAGCTGCTACACTCACTCTGCTAGGGAGAGTTTAATTAGCCTCCTCCCTCCTCCCTTCTACCTATTCCCTCCCCCGTACTACCGGAGGGAGGAGGGTCTCATCTGCCAGGGAATTACAGTATTTCAAAAGCCAGCTTACATACTGTGGCTGGGAATTGAACCCAAGTCTCAGAGGATGGTAGATAACAAACATATCCATTATACCACCAACACTACTAGCTGAAGCTAGCCTAGCATGTACCATTTATGCTCAATCCAAAAGAAAAATTATACAAGACAAATAACATTTATATCACGCTTTTCTCCTGGCGGACTCAAAGTGCCAGAGCTGCAGCCACTAGGACACGCTCTATTGGCAGTAGCAGTGTTAGGAAGACTAAGGTCTCCTATTGAATAGGTGATGGCTTTACTGAACAGACCGAGCCGAGGTTCAAACCCTGATCTCCTGTGTCAGAGGCAGAGCCCTTAACCATTACACCATCCAGCCACTGCTTAAGGATTTGTAGCCAGGCATGGCCTTGCCTTTTGTGTTCAACAGTTGTCCAAAGAGAACCCCAGATAGCCAGGTAGATTCATCTCTCTCTCTCTCTCTCTCTCTCTCTCTCTCTCTCTCTCTCTCTCTAGTAGGGATGGTCACCGCTTTCCGCGGAATTGTATTTTTGAGCATAAATGTATTGAGCATAAATGGTACCTGCTAGGCTGGCTTCAGCATGTAGTGTTGGTGGTACAGTGCAACACTTTGGCTTCAATTCATCAAGCATCACCGCATTCGGTAATGCTGAAAACAGCTGACTTAAAGGAGCACTTTAGAAAATGTTAATTCATCAAAGCTGTTACCAAATGAGAAGCTGAAATGACAGAGCAATGAGATAAATTACCGACATGTGCTCAACACATGTCAGCAAATGTCAGTAAATGTTAATTCATCAAGGTTACCACATTCGCTAACACATTCAGTGATTATCTCCAGCTCTCCCCTGTTGTAACAGGCTTCGAAAGCCTTCTGTGTGAATGTTTTCATGATTAACAGGAGCAGGCAGCCAATAGAAACAGCCCCTGTTCTCCTGCAAGTGCTGCTGATAGGTCACAAAGGCTTCTCCACACAAGCTTTCAGACCCCCCAGGCAGTGAGCAGAGAGAACGGGACAAAAGATATCCTCAGATACCCTTCGGTGGAGTAACCCTTTGAGTCCCTGTTTGAAAATACAAAGATGCAAGTGGTGAAATCACCAAGCATGGCATTTGTAATGTCTCTAGGAAGTTCATCTATGTTGTGGCAAATAAGTAAAGTGTTAAGAAAGACTGATGGACAGATTCAGAGCAGCAGAGGCAGTATAAATAACAGTAAATATAACACATGTTTACATCTAAAGGGATGTCTGGATGCCTTCTATTGTAATCAGCTTGTAACAACACAGGGACATTCCAAGCTGCTCTGCACCACTCTGCTGTTATCGAACAGCCTTTGATGAATTGAAGCCTAGTAGTACGGTAACTTAACAAACCTCTACCACACATGTGAAAATATTGATGAATTAGCACAGTGAAGTGTAAAATACCGAATGCGGTATTTTAAGGACTGGGATTTTTTTATCGAACACCCTTTGATGAATTGAAGCCTTTGAGTCTTGTCTAATTTTTCTCTTGGATTGAGCATATATGGTACATGCTAGGCTAGTTTCAGCTAGTAGTGTTGGTGGTATAATGGATATGTTAGTTTCCTACCATACACTGAGACCTTGGTTCAATTCCCAGCCATGGTATGTAAGCTGGCTTTTGAAATACTATAATTCCCTGGCAGATGAGACCCTCCTTGCTCCGGTAGGAGGGAGGAGGTGGAGGGAAGGTCCTCCAGGTATTAGAACCCTCGAAACACGTTTTCTATCATTTTTCCAGCCAGTAGAAATTTTTCTAAATTTTGAAGTTCGCCTCCCGATTGAAGTCTATTGCGGTTCGAAACCGAACTTTCTGTGGAGGTTCGCGAACGGGGTTCGCAAACCGAAAATCGGAGGTTCGCGACATCACTAGCTTTAATACCCACAGACAGTTGCCATCATAAAAACTGGCTAAAATCAGTTCCAAGAAGTGAATATCTATGCATCTTCAGAAACTGCACAGAAAGAGAAGACTTTACAAGAGAAGCAAAGGTCCTAACGGAAAGATTTGTTCAAACGGATATAAAGAGGAGGACTTACAATCAGTTATGAATGAGGTCATGAAAAAAGACAGGAGAGATATAATACACAAAAAGAAAACAAACCTGGAGGAACAAACAAAGGTTTCTTCTATTACAGACTAAAACATCCAACATAAAGATGTCTAAAAGATTCTGGAAAGACACTGGCATATTTTGCAAACAGATTCAGATCTAGTAGGACTGATTCCCGAGAAACCAAGTGTCATATACCACAGAGCGCCCAACCTGAAAGACACGATAACAAGTAGTGTGTTGGATGCTCGCAATAAACCAACAGGAAGACTAGTAGATTTAAAAGGCTTCTCCAAATGCGGTAGCTGTTATGCATGTAGGTGTTGCAAAAATGTACAAAGAAAGACCACCACATTTAAAAATAATACTAGTTCTGAGTCATTCCCAATAAAAACGTTTTTTAATTGTGACTCTAGTATGGTTGTGTATCTCCTCGAATGCCTGTGTGAGTTACAATATATTGGTCTCACCACGCGGGCATTCAAGGAGAGGCACACCAATAACATTTGGAAAGGTTTTCAGGATCATTCAGTCTCAGCTCATTTCAAAGAAAAACACGATTGTGATCCCACACTTTTGGTGTTTAGTGTAATAGATCAGGTTGAAAGAAATTGGAGAGGCAACAACATGAACAGAGACTTGGCTAAATTGGAAATGGAATGGATTATAAGACTGAACTGTTTACATCCAAATGGACTTAATCTTGATTTTGATTTCAATAGTTTTTTTTAGCTAATTCATAAAGACAGTGGAGAGAAGATAATGTAGGACAAGTTAGCACTTTATATTTATATTCATAGATTTTAATATTTGTAATCCTCTATAACAAAACCCCTGTGTCCCTGCGTTACGCTGTCCCTGTGTAGCATGGTCCATGCGTGTTGCTACTGCGCATGTGCGCAGCACAGACTCAGTCACACAGAGACAGGAGGACGGGGCCAGGGACCCGGGCGGGTGTGTGAGTGGGTGGCCGGGTGTGCGTGCGGCCGGTGTGCACGCAATGCGTGGTTGTGTGCGACGCGTGCGTGTGTGGCGGGTGCGCGCATGCGCAATAACATGTGGCTGGCGGCGGCGAGAAACAGACCCTAGAGCCCGTTTTTAAACGTGCTTGGGTCTACTAGTGTTCTATAATACTTATTGTGCTAATGCATGGTTATGCAAGTACCCATAAAGATATAGAAATTAGGCCTAGTAAATAATTCAGCATGTGGCCACTGGCCACTGGATGGAGCTAGAGCAAAACTATGCAACCATGGGGATGCTGTTGAAACTATGTGCACTTTTAGGCTGGGAATGTTGGACCTTTGGGACACGTGCAATATATAGAGTAACCATTAGATGTCCACCTAGACTGTAGAATTTAACCACTTGCCGACCGCACGCTTATACCGTGCGTCGGCAAAGTGGCAGCTGCAGGACCATCGCCAGCTGCAGGCTGATTAATCAGGAAGCAGCCGCTCGTGCGAGCGGCTGCTTCCTGTCAATTCACGGCGGGGGGCTCCGTGAATAGCCTGCGGGCCGCCGATGGCGGCTCGCAGGCTAAATGTAAACACAAGCGGAAATAATCCGCTTTGTTTACATTGTACGGCGCTGCTGCGCAGCAGCGCCGTAAGGCAGATCGGCGATCCCCGGCCAATCAGCGGCCGGGGATCGCCGCCATGTGAGAGGAGACAGCCTATCACTGGCTGCACAGGACGGATAGCGTCCTGTGCAGCCCGGCTTACCAGGGGGGGCCAGGTAGGAGAGGGAGGGGGAGGATTTCGCCGCGGAGGGGGGCTTTGAGGTGCCCCCCCCCACCCCGCAACACCCGGCAGGCAGGAGCGATCAGACCCCCCCAGCACATCATCCCCCTAGTGGGGAAAAAAGGGGGCGATCTGGTCGCTCTGCCTGCACGCTGATCTGGGCTGGGGGCTGCAGAGCCCACCCAGCACAGATCAGCTACAACAGCGCTGGTCCTTAAGGGGGGGTAAAGGGTGGGTCCTCAAGTGGTTAACACACAAATATATGCTACAAAAATAAAGGAAAGAAGGAACAATATGAAGTTTTAATGAGACATTTTTAGAACATATTTTTATATACAGTATATGTGTTTTTGGCAAAAAGTTTTTTAACTTCCACAGATATACTGAACACTTTATTGTATTTTTAGACAGGTGAATGTGAAACAAATAATAAGGAATTGTGATGCTATATGAATGTACAATGCTTTCCTACATTATGATGATTTTTATATACGTGTTGTAATTTTAAAGTAATTTTAAAACAATTGGAATTTTAATGTATACTATAAGGTATCCACCCAATTCTGATCATTGCTAACACTAATTTGCGGCATGAGCCATTTTAAGTGCATCAGAGGAGATGCGCCGTTATAATCGCATTGACCTAAACTTAATGTGATTTACATGCGCCGTTTAGATCACATGAACCTGTAAAGTTGTATTATTTAATGTGCCATTTTGGGCACATCAGCTTACAGTATAGCGCATTTTTTTCTATGAGTGAAACATGGAAATACGAGACTGTGGTACGCATGTTCTATGAGTGAAACGTGGAAATATGAGACGGTGGTACGCATAGCGCTGATGTCACCTGAAGTCAGGTGACACATACCAAAAGTGCCATGCCGGTCACCGTGGAGTGCAGCAGGATCAGTTTGGGTGTACCTAGAACTTTATATATATACAGTGCATGCCCGCCCACTCTTGTTTACTTCCCCTGAAGACAGCAGATAGCCGAAACCAGTGGGGACAAGAGCAAGCAGCACACACCAGGGTCGCATGTAGAGGGTTCTGAGTACCACATTGGGTGGGAAGCGAATTAGGCCAAAAGGGGGTCCTAAGTGAATTGGGGCCCTCCTGAAGTAAGTGTAACCTCTGATACCTTGGTCTGCCTTTCATCCAGAAATAAACAAGAATTTTTAAAAAACCACTGAGAGCATCCCTGTTTTATCTTGTTGCACTTTGAGTGTACATACAGGTGGTGACAAAGTGGAGAGAGACACACCAGTAAGAACTGCTAATAAGAACTAATCTGCGCTGTGATTTACTGCATTACTACTATCTACGTGGATACAAGGATTTATCCCTACCACTGGAGTAGGGCCCACGGTCGCAGCGCAGCAGTCGCAAGTGCGACCGGGCCCATTGCCAATTGCCGTCAGAGGGGCCCGGGGCCCGTGTGTGTCCCAGTGAGCGATGTCTATATGTAGTCCGGACACAGCCATTGCCATTCTATCGCGTCACTCAGGGAGCCCAGCAATACACAGCAGAAATAGTTTTGCCTCCTCCCCTCTTGTTTGACAGCGCACAGAAGCCTATTAGAATGTTGCATTACTTGGGCTGGAGCTTCCTCCCCTCCCCGGCTCTCTCTTCTCTTCTCCTGTAGTAGCTGCATGTGTTGGTTCCGCAGCATGGCTAAAGCAGGGCTATGTGTCTGCACACTGGCAGAGTGTCACACTCTCCCCTCAGACCTACATGTGTTTCCTCTCACCTCTTCCCGTTTCTCATATTCCCTTTGCCTAGACATGTGATGATGCAGTCTGAGCTCCCTTGTAATAGATCATGTGTGGAGCTGCTGCTGTACTGATGATTCCTGGCCTGAGCTTCTGCTGTCGGTAAGCTATTTTACAAGAAAAGCAGTTTGCTGGACCTATAATGACATACACACATACCATGAATTCCTGATCTCTGGAGGAGTTGCATGTCTGCCACAAGAGATCAATGCCCAAATAAAGTAGCAAGAGGAATCACTCATTGTTCAGTATGTGTGCTGTGCTTGTCAGGAAAATGTATTACTGTATAGTGTGTGCTTAAAGAGAACCCGAAGTGGGTTTTAAAAATCCCAATTGCACACAGAGGCAGGGTCTGCATATAATGCCCAGCCTCTGTTGCTATATTGTGCCCCCCCCAGGCCCCCCCTGTGCTCTGCTGTGCCCCCCAAACTAAACTTCCGTACTAGCGATATGCAATGTGTTGCCAGTGTCATTCTCACCACTCCCCCGTCTCCTTCATACCGTCGGTCCACGCCTGCGTCCCTTCCCTCCCTGCTGATTGGATAAGATTCCACATTCTAAATGATGCACAATCAAGATTATAGAAATATAAACAAACTACATTACATTAACCATTGGGAAAATGACCAGATGGGTCTGTGGCAGCATCTGCATCATAAATCATTTCTATATCTACATAGGGTCCAAGTGCCACAATTTCGCCTTGGCAGTTCCGTTTTGAGCCCTCCCTCATGCTGTCACTGGGCAGCGTGCATTTGTCATGGAGAGGACGATCAAGGCACCAGCCCGGGGAAGCGGTATGCGGCATGGATGGCCGCCACAATTAAGTTTCTTCCTCCCTCCCTCCTAATGTGCCTCCAGTGTCCCCCCTGCCTGCAGAGTGAAAAATGTGCAGCGGAGCAGGCTGTCATTAATCTTACCATTGCCTCTCTGTACCGGGATCTGGCTCTTCTAGGCTTCCTGCTTCCTGTGACGTCACAGGAAACAGGAAGCCGAGAAGACCAGATGAGATCCCGGTACGGAGAGGCAATGGTAAGATTAATGACAGCCCGCTCCGCTGCGCATTTTTTTACTCTGCAGGCAGGGGGGGGGGGCACTCTCACCCTCCTCCCCACCCACTGGCACCCTCACGCTCCTCCCCTTTTGGGAGTAATTAATATTTATTAATTAAAAATATGTATTTAAAAACTTTTTGGTGGGCGTGACTATGGGGTTGGGGTGTGGCCAGGGGTGTGGCCTAAGTGTCCCGCTTTCTGAAAGTTAAATGTTGGGAGGTATGTATCTAGTCTTGCTTTAGCTTCACCACAGAACCAGTGAGGGTCCTCCCTTGCTACACATTCATATTAAGAAGTGTATGTCTTTACTTGGAACTCTCCTCCTCTCATTCATCAAGATGAGACCTTTGCTTGAAATGAACTTCCACAGAAAAAAATCATTTTGGATTTGTTTTTGTTTTTTGAGCAAGTAGGCTCCAATTAAAGTTTTGTGTGTTGTTTCTGAAAAAGGGAGGACTTGCCTTATGTAGTTTAGAGAAAAGAATGAATCTTTCCCTATAGGTTTATTATCCCTAGGGGTATAGAGGTGGCTGATTATGTTGAAGTCTTTCACCTCTTTAAGGAGATACAATTAAATATACTCCTTACTGGATCAACTGATTCTATGGCCCATATGCAATTCATTTTTTCACCTGAGTTTTCTCCTGGAAGATAATTTTCATTTTCTCTTTAAACTAAATTTTACAATTGAAAAAGTACCCAAAAGTTATTGCAAAAGTGCTATCAAAGTTATTTTGCATATTTTTGTGCTTGCTGGTGGCTTAAAAGGCATTTTATGACAAGGCGTGAAAATATTACGTAGGCCCATACGGCCCATATGCAATTCATTTTTTCTATTGAGTTTTCTCCTAGTAGATAATTTTTCATCATCTATTTAAAACAATGTTCAGCACTTTGCAACTGAAAAAGTACCAAAAAGTAGGTGAAAAAGTACTATCAAAATTATTTTGATTATTTTCTTGCTTTTTGTTGGTTTAAAAGGCATTTCAATGACAACTCTGAAAATATCACTTAGGAGAAAATTAAGGAGAAAAAGATAATTGCATATGGACCTTTATGCGAAATTATATACAATGGGCTCGATTCACCAAGCGGTGCAAAGTGTTAGCACCGTGGTGAAAAGGCCCTCTTCACGCCTAAAGTCACTTTAGGCATGATAAAGGAGGCCTCGCGCGCAAAGTTTGGGCGTACCGGCGTACGCGCGAACGGCACCTCGGTACGCGCGAAAAAAAGGCACTCCGCGTGATGCAGCTGGTTCCGCGTGAACATGCCTCCGATCGCGCGTACTGCGCCCATATCACGCGAAGTGAACTTAGAAAAAAAATAACAGCTGTTTCAGCGTTGACTTCGCGCGTTCGGCGGTGCGCGCGCGCGCTCCCGTGCTGCTTCGCGCGATGGGCAGTAGGCGCCGCGCATGCCCAATCAATTAATGATGTTAATGCAATAATGTAGTTAACATGTAACAGGTGTTTTTGGCCTTTATAAGGTTGGCTTATGAGGAGAGGATTGAGTGAGGAATCATTTTGTGATTGAGCAAGTAAGTTCTGTTTGATGCTGTGCCTTCCATGTATTTTCAAGGTGAAATGCTACTTTTGTAACATATTTGGGGCCTGATTCACAAAGCGGTGCTAACAGTTAGCACGCTGGTGAAAAGCCCTTTATCACGCCTAAACTCAGTTTAGGCATGATAAGTTTAGGTGTGATAAGTTTAGGCATGATAAGTTTAGGTGTGATAAGTTTAGGCATGATAAGTTTAAGCGGCAACTGGGATAGCACCGTAGCGCACAGCTGATCAAAAGTTTTACGCTAGCAAAGTCTGGTGCACTTCGCATAGAGTTTAATGGTGCTGCTTTGCGTGCAGAACTTTGCAAGCGATCTAAACATATCTAAACTTAGCATGCCTAAACTTATCACACCCAAACTTATCACGCCTAAACTGATCACACCTAAACTGGCTTTTCACCAGCGTGGTGCAATGGTTATCATGCCTAAAGTCTTTTAGGCATGCTAACTGGGTTAGCACCGCTTTGTAAATCGAGCCCCTAAAGTCTCTAACTGGGTTAGCACCGCTTTGTGAATCGAGCCCTAGGTGTGATAAGTTTAGGCATGGTAAGTTTAGGTGTGATAAGTTTAGGCATGATAAGTTTGAGCGCCAACTACGTTGGCACCGCAGTGCACAGCTGATCAAAAGTTTTACGCTAGCAAAGTCTGCTGCACTTCGTATAAAGTTTAATGGCGCTGCTTTGCGTGCGGGACTTTGCAAGCGATCTAAACTTATCTAAACTTAGCATGCCTAAACTTATCACACCTAAACTTATCACACCTAAACTTATCACGCCTAAACTGGCTTTTCACCAGCATGGTGCAATGGTTATCATGCCTAAAGTCTCTAACTGGGTTAGCACCGCTTTGTGAATCGAGCCCTTGTTGTTGTTACAAATGAGTGAATGAATCAGTGTTGCCGACTCATCCCTTTAATTACTGACACCTCTAAGTTATACAGGTTCAGGGGCTATTTGCACAGAATCATTGCCTTAACTGCATCTACCTAGCCACAAAACCTGTATAATTCATATGTGCCAGTAATTAAAGGGATGAGTTGGCCACACTGGAATGAATGTGTCTTTTTATGAGGATTTGCAGTGAGTTGACTGTAAGTTATACAGGTTCTGGGGCTATTTGCACAGAATCATTGCCTTAACTGCATCTACCTAGCCACAAAACCTGTATAATTCATATGTGCCAGTAATTAAAGGGATGAGTTGGCCACACTGGAATGAATGTGTCTTTTTATGAGGATTTGCAGTGAGTTGACTGTAAGTTATACAGGTTCAGGGGCTATTTGCACAGAATCATTGCCTTAACTGCATCTACCTAGCCACAAAACCTGTATAATTCATATGTGCCAGTAATTAAAGGGATGAGTTGGCCACACTGGAATGAATGTGTCTTTTTATGAGGATTTGCAGTGAGTTGACTGTAAGTTATACAGGTTCTGGGGCTATTTGCACAGAATCATTGCCTTAACTGCATCTACCTAGCCACAAAACCTGTATAATTCATATGTGCCAGTAATTAAAGGGATGAGTTGGCCACACTGGAATGAATGTGTCTTTTTATGAGGATTTGCAGTGAGTTGACTGTAAGTTATACAGGTTCTGGGGCTATTTGCACAGAATCATTGCCTTAACTGCATCTACCTAGCCACAAAACCTGTATAATTCATATGTGCCAGTAATTAAAGGGATGAGTTGGCCACACTGGAATGAATGTGTCTTTTTATGAGGATTTGCAGTGACTTGAGTAGGATGTCCTGAGGGGTCCCTCTGCTCATGGGCCCCTGCTAGTGTGAATGCCTTGAACCTTGGTAGGTCAAAAATGTCTTGTATGTGCAGTGTTACTTAGTACAAAGTTGTTATTGTTATTTCCTTTCCAATTTCATTTGCAGATGGAGCCTTATGCTAGTTGGTTGAGCGAGGCTCGGGCTGTTGACCGCATGAGCCGCTATAATCTGCGCAGGAGACGGATTCCACGTCTCATCCGGGAACGCATTGATGTTGCGTTGCTTTCAGACAGAGAACTGCTGAGGCTGACAAGGCTGAACAGGGCAGCCTTTGATGAGCTGTATGCTCGTTTGGAGACCTATCTCAGGCCATTAACATCTCGAAGTCATGCTGTGAGTGGGCAAACTAAGTTGTTTGCCTGCCTGCAGTTCCTGGCCAATGGGAGCTTTCAACGGCTGGGTGGCTTTGCCTGTGGGGTGTCCCAGTCCACCATGAGCAGGATTATATCCCAGTTCCTGATAGGCATGCGGCGGATAAGCCGAGAGTTGATCCACTTTCCTCGGTCCCCTGCCGAATGGGATGCAGTCAAAGTGGCATTTTACCATCTTGCCCAAATGCCCAATGTCATCGGGGCCATTGACTGCACCCATGTTGCACTTGTTCCTCCAAGTGCTGATGAATACATGTATCGGAACCGGAAGCTTGGCCATTCGTTGAATGTCCAAGTAGTGTGTGGCCCTGACATGGAAATATTCTCTGTTGTCGCTAAATTCCCTGGTTCGTGTCATGATGCCCATATTTTGCGTGAATCTGCCCTTTTTAATTTTTTTCATGCGTTTTATCGTGAAGGCGGCTGGTTGCTTGGTAAGTTGATCCTTTGTTGGTTTTATTTCTTGGGGAGTTTTGCATTTGTCAGATATATATTGGTATGTCTAATGTTGCCCTACTAATTTGTTTGCTTTGTATTATATTCAAGGTGATGCAGGATATCCTTGCCTGCCCTGGCTTCTGACACCTCTTGGCCATCCAAGCAATAATGCGGAAGAGGCCTATAACAGAGCACATGTGCGTACCAGATCTGTTATAGAGCGTTGTTTTGGGCACTTGAAAACGCGTTTCCGCTGCATTGACAACAGTGGAGGTGCGTTGTTATACAAACCACAGAAGGTCATTGACATTATAGTGGCCTGCTGTGTGGTACATAACATTTGCATTAAGCAAAACCTCCCTGGCTACAGGCTTCCACACACACCCTTATCAGTGCAATCCGATGACTTTGAGGACGAGGAGCCAGATGAGGAGGAGGAGCCAGATGAGGCTGGCAATGTAGTGCGTGGAAGAGTAATTGTAGAATTTTTTGAGTGATTTTTTTTTTTTTGGTTTTAATTTTTGGCTCCCTTTGTTGCAGCGTAGAGTAAATATTTGGCATATCAATAGTACGCTGGACATAGGCTTGCAATGCTGTTGTCCATGTATATTGTGGCCTACACGTGTATTTGTCACAAATTACTGCATAATGTATGTCATTTGCACACTGCATGCCATTGCATGTGTCCATTGGGCAGTGTCAGGTGATGTCTACCTGTATTGGAATGACCGCCACTAGCGTTGCGCTCCCTGGCCGCAGCCGATCCACATACAAATCACGCACGCCGCAATAGACGCCCCCAAAATCATTTCTGTGGCCAAATGGATTGCCAGGTGCCTTTTGCACAAACTATTAGCACCAGAATAAATCACAGTGATCGCACAGTTGGACACTGTCCAACTGTGTGATCACTGGGATTGAATCTGCTCGCAATAGTTATTGCAAAAGGCAGCTGCCAATGCATTTTGTGTCACGAAAAATGTCGTTGCAGGCTGCACTTTTACTACAACGTGCAGACTTACATGTAATGCAACGTGGCCAGTGTGAACAGGCCACGTGTTACATTGTTGTGCCTTACTTACAGGTTGCCCTAACGTGCGCCAGTAACGTCCCTGAGTGCAAGCAGCCTAAATGGGCCCTAAGTAGCTAATTATTAGCTCTGTATGTTTACCTTTAAAGTGAACCTCCGGACCAAAAATCGACTACTCAGCACTGAAAAGGGCTGGTGTTTCTTTACCAGTTTCACAGCATCAGAACATTGTTTCTGTTATCCAAGCCTCATTTTTAGCTGCACAGAAGAAAACTGCCCGGGCTATTTTCCCCTAATGCTGCGCAAAGCATGATGGGATTTCAGATGTGGTTTATCTCGTTCTGCTGTTTTTGTGAAATGTTTTTTTATGTTTTTACTTGTAACATTTGTCATTTGCAGCCTAGCGTGTGCAGCTGGGAGGGCTTAACAGGACACAGGACAGTTGGAACTGTGTCTCCTGCTCCTTGTCACCTCCTTTCAAACAAAAAGATGGGGGCCCCCATGACAAAGATGGCATCCCCCATGAATCACAAAAATGTGCCTGTTATTTTAAAACAGGGTGGGTAAAAATTTATATTAACCATCTATTCTAATTAACTTAACTAATGTAACTGAATGACAGTCTGTTTGTTTAGGCTGAAGCTCCCCTTTAATTTTTACTTCAGCCTCTCCTGTGTTGTGTGCAATACGCGCGTATAGCGCAGAGTCCTATGCGCGTAGAGCGCAAAGTGGTATGCGCGCACGCCGCGGGGCACCGTGTGCGCGCGGCGGTCAGTGACATGTGCATAGCGCGCTACGTGGTACGCGCGCGTTGGCGCCCTTAGGAAACAGGAAGTGACAGGAAGTGACTCATCTGGTGAGAGGGAAGCAGACTGGGAAGCAAGCATGGTCCAGCACTTCACCAGGCGTGAGCGCGTTTATTTGGCCACCGTAAGTATGTGAGTTTGGGGCTGTGTCTTACATGGATCTGTTGTCTTGCCTGTATGTATATATGTCTGTATGTAGTGTTTTTTTTTTTTTTTTTTTGCTTCATTACTGTATATCAGGGTGTGGTTCCAACCTGGCTCTATCACAGACTGTTGTTTTGGTAAATGTTGACATGTCTCCAGATCTGATTTATGATATTGACTGTCTACATTATACATGTTGATCAGTGTCAATTTAAGCCGCATGTTTTTTAGGACAGTATTCTAAATGTGTTGGTTTATGAAGTTGTCATGTGGTAATGCTGGAAAATGTCTGGTGCTGTTATGTGGCATTGTGGAAGCCGAAGCTGATTTTAATTATTAGTAGTACTTAAAGGGCCAGTGCACAGTATATTTTTGGGATGGAAAAGTGTTGTATTGTAAGGCTAATTATGTGGCAGTGGTTAATGGTTTGTCCTTTGTGAAATGGCTTGTTCCCATGAGTGATGTTACCCCTTGAGCAACAGAGCATTTTTCACCTTTCTGTGCTACTTCCATTCAATTGTTTAGAACGTTACCTTTAGTTTTCGCAATGAAATGAACTCCATCTTTTTTTTCCCCACACAAAAGCATGTTTTTGGAGGTGTGACATTATGGCAATTGTTGTTTGCTTATTTGCATATCTTGTAATGGTGAATTTGGCCAAAATTTGGGTTCCAATAGTTTTGGCCTGATTATGGCAAATATTGTAGTTAAAACAAGCCTGGTACTGTATTTAAAGGGACTGTGAGCAGTGCATAACCTCTGGAAAGATGAATATCATGTAAAGCTCTTTCTCCTCGTTAAAATTATATATACACCGCCGCCCTATGCCTTTTCAGTTTTGCTATGTTCATGATTGTAATTGCCGCGGCAACAATTTGGCTTGCAAATATCTAGACAAATAAAAGGCGTAGAATGACAAATTAGGTGTTGTATGAAAGTGACGAAAGATAGCGTTCCAATCATGCCCATCTTGCCATAGTGATCTTGGATTACACAGGGCGACATTTTCTGAAAGTCAACAGCTCCATTCAGCCACAAATGTGGCCGCGTGTAATCCTATTGAAGTATGGAAAGATGGGTTTAATTGTAAAGTAATTGTTTGACTCTTTCTGCCGACAGCTCAATCCACATTCTACGCCTTTTTTTTCCTCTATCTTGGCAACCAAAATGTGGCCCGCGCACATTACTATAGCAAAACTACTCAACAATAAAAGTTGTAGGGCGCTGGTTTATATATAATTGCAAAGAGGAGAAAGAGAGCTTTCAAATTAGCTGCATGGTTCCATAGGCTAGGCCCTGTTTGGAGTCCCTTTAAAGACCGGGCAATTTAGGTGCACATTTGTGCCGGCTAGCAAACAATGATATTTGGGTCTTGATCTCATTTATTGATCCCAATATTGCATGTGCTAATTAAGGCGAATGTTTTCCCATTTGGCCTCCATCCATAATTCCAAGTGCATAGTTTTGAAAGTAACAGTGTTATCCCCTATTGACAGACCAGTTTGCCACATTCAATCCCTAAGGTATTTTGGATCTTTTATTGTTGTCTTTGCTCATCTGAAATCATAACATTTGCGGAACTGTGGCCGGGAATTATGGAATGTTTGTGTGGGGCCAAAAAAATAGTGGTATGTGAAAAATGCTTTAGGGTGTGGTTGGACTATTTGCCCACAAGATGTCCCCAGTAACTTTTGGTTGTTGCGGCCTGCAAGCGTTCTTAAGTACGCTTGCAGGAAGTAGTACGATGCTGAGGCCAAATTTGTAACGTCACAATAATTGCACTGCTTCTCATAGAAGCAGCGCATCATTGCAAGGGTTATATCAACGACCGGTAATAGTTTTGCCCGTTCATTGATCTCCAGTTCACCAGGCAGTGTGCATGTGAGCGTTCCCATGAGCGCTTGGGACAGCGGGAATGAGGGATTTGGCCATCCCTGTTAGTGAAAGCAGCGAAAAATGGGCAGATAAAAACATACACCGGGGGGGGGGGGGGGGGGTTTGCTGCTGACCTTGTTGATGCACGAATGCAATGTAGCTGGGGATTTGGCACACACTGTAAGGCTGTGTCACCAACTTGGTGAAACATTTGTCAATGCCACAGACAACACAATTTCAACACCATGGTATGTGGAGTTGCTGAAGGCAAGGGTTTATAACCCATTCCATTAATACTCATGCTCCTGTAGCGAGCTTTAGAGGAATGTATGTGTGTGTGAGAATGGCTTGAGGTCACTTAGGCTATTAAGTCACTGAGGGCACCCCCACCACAAATCTATTCTCCCGTGGGGTTTGGTGTTGTAAATGATGTTTGTGCCTAGTAGGCTGATCGTAGTAATACTGTGGCGACAGATGACTCTACCCTCCTTGTAGTGTTGACTTGGGTGGGATTTGTGAAGTGTTCTTTAGGCAGTAATAGTTTGGATGTAATGGGTGTGGCCGCTGGTAATGGCACGCTAGCAGCAGCCAACAGAACTCCTTATCTTGGTTACTGTATCACTGGCAAGCTGACACTGAGAAAAGGTCCTCAATCAAATCTGAGGAATTGGTTGTGTGTGGGTAATGTTTGTGTAACTTAACCAAACTTTCACTCTTTTTGCAAACAGACGTGGTGACATTTTAGGAAATGTATGTATTAACTTCACCAATTAACATTATTTGCAATAGCCAACATAAAGGTCCCCAAAGTCTCATGTCAAACATGTGTAATGTACAGTGTGTAGCATACACACAACAATGCTGTGTTTGTTGTCATTCTGTGCTTGAAACATTTGTTGTTTGTTAAGTGGCTCACTCATTTCAGACTCAGACAGCAAGTGAGAGTTGCCTCACTGCAACAAGCAAAGTTATATTAACTACTTACTATCCAGATAATGAGTTCGATTAAAATACATTACATTAGAGTTAACAAAAATCCAATCAGTGTCACTACAGACTCAGGAGTGAGTCACCCACCTAAAATACCACATATGTCACTCTTTCAGACACAGAAAGTGAAAAGGAACCCAGCATAGTTGGTTATTTGTGTGCTACCCACTGTACATACACATGTCTATCTCAGCTATACTTTCATTTGAAAAGATAATTTCTTCCCAATCTTGTTTCTCTTACAGACCCTCCTCCGTACCAACTATGACGGGATGACCGACATGTATGAGAAGAGGAGGGTGATGGTGGAGCTGCAGCGGGAGCTCCGCCAGCACTTCCAGGGCCAACACACCATTCCACAGATCCAACGGAGGTGGTCCGACATGAAGCGTCGGGAGCGGAGCTTCATCCGAGAGGTCCGCCGGGAGCATGTTCCTGGTAAGTAATGTATCCGAACGTTCAGCATTATGATGGCTGGCCGCTGGTAAGCTAAATATGTAATTTACAGGTCCCTATGTAATTGTGTGGGCCATGCTTTCTGTGTTTATGTGGCCCAAATTGGGGACTGAAGGAGCCTCAATGCATATTGCAGGGGTAGCTTAAGTTGGTTTTATGTGGGATCATTACCTAGAGCACAGGAACGAGCATGCATCTCTATTACCATTACAGTGATCTTGAAACCTATGTTTGGTACACTGTTGTGTAAGAGTGTGAATATTCCTTATAGGCCAAGCAGATCCCTTCATGCCTTGGACACACCATTGCATTTAACCATGAAATACCACTACAGATATAGCAGCGAGTGTTTGTGTGATGGCCCATACACCAGTACTACAGGTGTGTTCTCTGCACCATCATTGTCAAACCATAACTTGGTTTGTGGGAATTTACACATTATTTCACACACATCCATGTGTATTTGTAAAGCAAAGTAATAGTGAGAAACGTTATAGGCGAGGTTGGATTGATGGCTTATTAGTGGAATGGGCCCCACTGATGTTGAAATCTGTTTCTGTCAGTCAAACTATTTCAAATGAAGATAAGGGAAATGGCTACATAATTCATTGAATGAACTTGCGTTATACGACATCGATTGTGCACAATGTCATAGTACATGTGGTAAGCATTGTGTAATCTTACATCTAGTTAGCAATATACTTCTTTACACAATACAGAGGTATACAAATTGTGTTGTGTGAAACAGTGCTGATCACCCTTAAGTGGCTGAACCACTTAAGTACCATCCGTCACAGCCCCCTTAATGATCCAAGAAGGTACCTACAGGCTGATGGAATCCTTACTAATAGATGTACATATCTGCCACATGTCTGCTTTCAGAGCCACTATTAGGGAGGGAGCGTTCTGAATGGCTGTATTGCTGACTCTCTACTATATAATGGCTGGTAACCATTAGGCCCCAAAAAAAGGACCCCCTTTCATGTTGCATGGGCCTTAAATACCTATGTTTTTCTTTTGCTCTCTATAGATGCACCAATGCCACCCCGCCGACACCGCGGGGACCCGGCACATGAGGACTCGGATGAGGCTCTGGACCAGGCCCCTCCGTTGGATGTGGGTGAAGAAGGTGGGCCATCCCAGGACCCAGCTGATGTTGGGCCCCCAGCTCTGGAGGCCGAAGCCCTGGGAGGCCCACCGGATGTTGTGGGCCAGGAAGGCCCCCCAGCCCCAGCTGCAGCCCCACAACCTAGCCGAAGACGGCAGAGTAAGTGTAACCATTCTTATTACTTCAATCAAGTTTTCATGCATCTTGTTTTTAAGCTAACTTTTGTTTTGTTGTGTTTTTTTTTTAAAGGACGTTCCCAATTGGCAGCCATAGCCAGACAATTGGCCCAAATGGCTGCTACTTTGCAGGGGGCCCTCTCCGACTCGGAGTGATGTAAATAGTTTTATTGGTTTAATTTGTTTTATGTGGAGCTGATGTATATAGTTTGAGATTGTGTGTAGATAGTTTTGTATTGTCTGTGTATATATATATTTGTATATATTGTTATGTAGATATTTGTTTATATTTGGATATTGTGTGTGTATATATTTGTATATTGTGTAGATATTTGTATATTGTGTATATATTTTGATATTGTGTGTGTATATATTGTGTATATAGTTTTTTTATTGCTCTTGAATTTATAAATATGTTTCAAATCGTACAGTTGTGGTTAGCATTGTGTTTGTTGTGGTATAGTTGCTACAACTTAGGCTTCCTTCACTACACATGATTTGGAGAATCTGGTTACATTACTGGCCTAATTATCTTTCTCCAAACACCTAATGCTGGATACACACGGTGCGTCTTTGCGCTTGATTTTCCTCCTTGGAAATGTTTGCCTAAAATAAACTGACGGGAAAATCGCACGCGCAAACGCAACGTGTGTATCCAGCATAATGCCCAGTTCCAACTCCCTCGCCACACGGCCCACCAACAGTGCATGTATTCTCAGGCAACATACATGGGCAATATGCATGAAAGTGAGAGTGATTTTAAATTACATCCATTTCACTCAAACAGTGAAGGGGCGGCACACAAAAGGCTTGCTATTTAAAGCATATATTGATGGAGCAACACTACATGTTACGAACCATCACGGTTCTTCATCAGGTGTAAAATGAAACCAAATGCAGTCCACACATTTATACGAATTCAAAACCACACCCCTTAGCTCCGGGGCGTGGTGATCTTAACTAGACACTGGCCACACCTAGCTGTCACAATTACATTCTATCTACATTTACAACTTCTCTGATAGAGAAATCGATCAAAGATTAACATTGTTTCAAATTAGCATACTCCCTATACTTCTAAACACAATACCACATTAGGGGAACTCCAAAATATGGCTACCCCATCTAATAAACAATTTAACTGACCGTAATCCCAGGGCACTCCACTAGGGCTACCCGTAAACTCCGACCTAAAAAAGAAAGGCAAAGGTTGTAACTGTAGTCACTACCACTAGATTCCATAATACATTGCACCGCTAACGTTGCCTGGCCTAATTGAAAAATGGCAATAAAAAGCACCTTAAACGGCACAGCAAAAATCACAGTTACTATAAAAGCTCTGCAAAATGCTAATTAACTGCTATAGAAATGCTACCATAATGCCATAGAGCAGCCGAAAAAATGCTGAAAAAAAGCTGAAAAAAATGCTGCCATACTGCTATAAACCGCTGTGCAATAATGCTATATGCATGCTCTGCGAAATGCTAAATAACCGCTGTGAAAATGCTGCCATAATGCCATAAAGCAGCTAAAAAAATGCTGGAAAGATGCTAAAAAAATGCTGAAAAAATACAACCATACTGCTAAACAGCTGTGCAAAAATGCTGTATAAATGCTCTGCAAAATGCTAACTAACTGCTATAGAAATGCTACCATAATGCCATAGAGCAGCCGAAAAAATGCTGAAAAAAAGCTGAAAAAAATGCTGCCATACTGCTATAAACCGCTGTGCAATAATGCTATATGCATGCTCTGCGAAATGCTAAATAACCGCTGTGAAAATGCTGCCATAATGCCATAAAGCAGCTAAAAAAATGCTGGAAAGATGCTAAAAAAATGCTGAAAAAATACTACCATACTGCTAAACAGCTGTGCAAAAATGCTGTATAAATGCTCTGCAAAATGCTAACTAACTGCTGTAAAAATACTGCCATAATATCATAAAGCAGCTGAAAAAATGCTGGCAAAATGCTGAAAAGATGCTAACATACTGCTATGAAACAGCATATGAACGTTACAAAATATTTAAATAGATCAGAGTGGATTCCTGATGTCTGTTGTCCAGCAATTGATGCGTTTGAAAAGGCAGTGAAAAACGAAATAAAAGCAAAATGGGACAATAGAAAGGCACACAGCAATCTCTCTATGGCAGAAAAGCAGGCACTCAGTACAATTCGGGACAATGATAGTATCATCATACTTAAGGCCGATAAGGGGGGTGCCACAGTTGTGCAAGACAAGGACAGTTATGTACAGGAAGGATTGAAGCAAGTGGGAATCGTTGAGCATTATGAACTATGTGATGACGATCCAACAATTAAAGTCAAAGCCAAGGTGGACTTCCTATTAACATGTGCAGTTGAGGATGGGACAATCTCACAACAAACAGCTAGAGGTTTGACCACCGACCATCCTAGTGTCCCGTTACTATATCTTCTTCCTAAGATCCACAAGGGGCTACAGGATCCTCCTGGTCGCCCCATTGTGGCGAGCCGGGGGAGTGTCCTGTACCCACTAGCGGGGTATTTAGATGGTTACCTGCAAGAGATAGCTTTATGGCATTATGGCAGCATTTTCACAGCGGTTATTTAGCATTTCGCAGAGCATGCATATAGCATTATTGCACAGCGGTTTATAGCAGTATGGCAGCATTTTTTTCAGCTTTTTTTCAGCATTTTTTTGGCTGCTCTATGGCATTATGGTAGCATTTCTATAGCAGTTAATTAGCATTTTGCAGAGCATTTATAGTAACTGTGATTTTTGCTGTGCCGTTTAAGGTGCTTTTTATTGCCATTTTTCAATTAGGCCAGGCAACGTTAGCGGTGCAATGTATTATGGAATCTAGTGGTAGTGACTACAGTTACAACCTTTGCCTTTCTTTTTTAGGTCGGAGTTTACGGGTAGCCCTAGTGGAGTGCCCTGGGATTACGGTCAGTTAAATTGTTTATTAGATGGGGTAGCCATATTTTGGAGTTCCCCTAATGTGGTATTGTGTTTAGAAGTATAGGGAGTATGCTAATTTGAAACAATGTTAATCTTTGATCGATTTCTCTATCAGAGAAGTTGTAAATGTAGATAGAATGTAATTGTGACAGCTAGGTGTGGCCAGTGTCTAGTTAAGATCACCACGCCCCGGAGCTAAGGGGTGTGGTTTTGAATTCGTATAAATGTGTGGACTGCATTTGGTTTCATTTTACACCTGATGAAGAACCGTGATGGTTCGTAACATGTAGTGTTGCTCCATCAATATATGCTTTAAATAGCAAGCCTTTTGTGTGCCGCCTCTTCACTGTTTGCATGATTCTACCCTCAGGTGGGTGACCTGAGTGAGGCGTAGCACCGGCAGTTCAAGGATTAATTTTCCTGAAGGGGTTCCAGGACCGTGGCCAAGTTCACAGTGTGTACATCCATTTCACTGTTTGTGGCCCTTCAGGCCAATGCTTTCTGCAGTGTGTGGTCAACTTGTTATACATAACCTATTGGCATGGTCACAGTACCAAGCGCCCAACTACAATGATGGCTGAGAACTTCACACTCAGACAGCATTATAATATTCCAATAGTCAATGTGTAACTAAGGACATAGTGAATCTTCTCCAAAAATTTAGGGGAAACAAGTCGCCCTACACAATGTCAACTAATCTATTGGTGCCCATACCTCAGTATGAATTGTTTGGTTTGAACAATAAAGTACTCTTCAAAGGACTATAATGTATGAACCTAATAAGATGCATCTTTTGTAAAGATTAGCACTCTTAATAAGGTAGACCCCCAAAAGTAAAAAAATGGAACTGCAATGTGTGGCCCCAAAAATTATTTATTCAAAATCTGGTTCATCAAAGCATTCTGGCGTTCTGAAATGGCATTTTGCCTTTCAAGGGCTTCAGCCATTCTGGCCTGAGTGAGGTTCTGCCGCTCAACACCATCAGCCAACCGTGCCAAGATAGCATTTTGGCTTTCGGCAGCCCGAACCATCCGGCTCAGAATTAAGTTTTGCCGATCAACATCCTCTGCCAAACGCTGGTGGCTCGCCTCTTGGCCCACTCCAGCATTGGCCAGTCTCTGCACATTTCCAGCCAGGTCCGTAGCAGTACGGTTGAAGGTCTCAAAGTCTTGGTGGAAGCGGCGCATGTGTTCCTCCATGAGGACCCTATAGTCCTCTTGGGCCTGGAGAAAATGCCGGGAATGCCACCGGTCGGTGTTATAGTCTGCCCGAGTGTAGTTTCTGGAATGGAAGGAGGTGCCAGAGTTGGCCTGGTCAGATGTTGGTGACTGATTATGTACAGTGGTGTTTGTTTCAGAAGAGACGTGAAGGTTGAGGTTTGGGCCTGGGCATTCAACCATCCCATCGGGACCACTACCCAGTGACATGTCATCACCTAGGAAGAGAAGAGTAAATGGTTTGTAAGTAGAAGTTTGCAACAACCCAAACAACCTTTCACAATAAACAACACCTTGCAAATACAAGAAATTAAAAAATAGGGTCAGCATGCACAGGCGCCAACACAATGACAACATCATGATTGGAGTCAGTGTGAGGTATAGTTGAAAATGAATGGAAAAAAAAATACAAACCATCACTTTTGCATTTACATACTGTCACAATGGCCCACAATGTTTAATACAAACAAATAAGTTTCCTGGCCCGAAAGTTCATGTACTGCATTAAATTGCAAAGCGTGTGATGTGGCTTTAAATGAAAACCACATTGAGACGGATATGGACTAATATGGATGCTTCCTTGTAAACAATAACAGTTGCTTAACAGTGCTGATGATGTATTTGCCTGTCTTCATGGTCAAATGAGATGTCTGAAATCCTTGATAACTTTGACCACAGCACATGATCGACATGCTTCTTCAGGGGCAGTTGCACTAAATATTAGGGACACACAAACAGCACAGTCATGCAACTGTTATTGTTTTAAAAAGGTAATGCTATTGACTTTGGAAGGCCACAAAACTAGAGTGCCGGTTAGATACAGCTGCATCCCTGAGTGTGATGGAATATGCTGTGAAATCAGTGCCCAAACACTGCCTACACCATTGTTGGAGTCAAATCTTTACTTTAAATAAATCCATGCATAAAATTACCAACATGGACGGGGCCTTTGGGAGTGGCTCTATAGTGGCACTCAAATGGATGACAGTAGCAGCAAAACATTCCCGCCTACTGACAGCACAAGTCACCCTGTGCCCGCCCCCCCCCCCCCCCCCCCCCAGCTTTTTGTGCAGCATTTGACTGCAGCTGCATCGAACTTCCTGGCACCGCACAAACTTGACACACTACACCACCCCACCCTCTGTTTAAAAGTAAAGCACCAATAAGTGCAGATGGAGGCCAGCGCAGAGAAGAAGCAACAGGGACAGAGGGGGACTACTGCTCAGCAGAGCTGGTAATGTATGAGAGGTGTCTGTGGAAAACACAAGGCATTGGCAGCATCTCCACAGATATTGATCATTTTCATAGTGAAATACTATCACATTCTGTTGCCAGTGAAGCCAGCCATACAATCCCTGTATAATCAAATGTTTGGCCTGAGTGAGCTGTTGGTTGGATGTGCTCTCAAAAATACCAGTATATGGCAGCTGTTCCTTTTGGCACCCTTTAATGTAAGGTTTGCAGACTCAGGTACATGGCACTATTATCTTCACAATTGGCTTGATTGGAGACATCGACATACATATATACTGCTTCAATGTAACCACCATGGAGGCTGGCCATGGACTTTACAGTGCGAAGCACATACAGACAAAATACATATCTCATTGGGATGTGCTTTGCACTGTAAAGTAAACTGTAAAGCGGTAGTCCCCCTCTGTCCCTGTTGCTTCTTCTCTAAACTGTACTCCATCTGCACTTATTGGTGCTTTACTTTTAAACAGAGGGTGGTGTAGTGTGTCAAGTTTGTGCGGTGCCAGGAAGTTAGATGCAGCTGCAGTCAAGTGCAGCACAAAAAGCTGGGGGGGGGGGGGGGGGGGGGACACAGGGTGACTTGTGCTGTCAGGCGGGGGGGACACAGGGTGACTTGTGCTGTCAGGCGGGACCTCACAACCTCCATGGTGGTTACAGTGAACCAGTCTGGCACAAACATTACCATGGGGGGGGGGGATCCACCTGTGGTGTATCAAGGCTTTGGATACTATTGACCCTTTCCCCCCTCCTCCGTCCCATGGTGGTGGACACTATCCTCCTCAACCAACTGCTATTGACCTCGCAACCTAGCACACGCAACTACATGCACAGTACGGGTCCTCGAGACAGAAATTGACTACAATAGGCATTCGCCATGCAGCAACTGTAATGCTCAGACACAAGTGGCCAGCATACTACAGTGTGAAGCACGGAAAATGCCTAATCACAACAATCACAATTCTAATCGTCACGAAAGTGCCCCCACTGGAGGGGCAAAAGGGTAACATTGGCCATATCAACAAATGGTCAGCTCTGGGTTCCCTGCCCTGCACCACCAACCACAGAGGAAAAGGTGGGAAGCCTCTGAAGGCTGATGAGGCTTCACACACCCAAGGTCAGTACCAATGCATTGCAGAAACTTAATAGTGAATGTGGTCTGTTTATTTCACCATACCAACAACATATCTTACACAAAATCAAACGCCATGTCGAGGATTAATGTTTGCATTCTGAGATTCCTTCTTTCAATGTGAATTACAACATCTAACCTCCAATGGCAGCATTCCTATTGGTCAAAATTGAGAGTCCCTGCAAAATGCCAGGCCATGTAGGTGTGGTTGGACATGGAGCATTGTAGATCATACAAGAACAAAAATGAAGTCAGGCACTAGCAAATCCTTAACAAAGGCGTATATGCTCATGTGCACTCACTACCTCACCAACCCATGTGTCACTTGCCATTCAAGAGCCATTGAAAGGTCCTTTGTGGCAGATTAGCTGCATGCTTTGAGATGTATTGACTCCGAACATTACCTACACACCTCTCAACCGGCCACATGCTACACTGTCACAGTGTTTTCACAAGGAAGATATGTTAGCTAGCCAAACCTTCTTCATATCCTTTTGCCTCAAGGACATATACTAACACATAAAACTCACCACCACTTGCTGCTCCATGGGAATCCTCCGCATGTTGCCATGAGTCCAACTGCAGGCCCTCATCCATGCTGGACCCAGAAATCACATGAACTACACAAAAAGGAGCACACATAGAAAGGTTAGGACACTAGGCAACACAGCCAGCTCCTCGGCTGCCTTGTTCAACAGCAGTTTCTACATCCACAGGAAACTCACCAGACCGTGCCGGAGATAAGTCCCCAGATTGGAGGGTCATCACAAACACTGCAGCATCACTCCCCAAAGCAGCATCAGAGGCAACAACAGCTACACGAAAGGAAGAAAAACACACAGGTTAGGACACTAGGCAACACAGGCTGCTCCTCCACTGCCTTGTTCAACAGCAGTTTCTACAGACACTGGAAACTCACCAGGAATTTGGCCAGAGGGAGGTAACGGCACAGAATGTCCGGGGACCAAAGCCAGTCCAGCATCAGGGGCCAAGCCAGCATCAGAGGCAACAACAGCTACACGAAAGGAAGAAAAACACACAGGTTAGGACACTAGGCAACACAGGCTGCTCCTCCACTGCCTTGTTCAACAGCAGTTTCTACAGACACTGGAAACTCACCAGGAATTTGGCCAGAGGGAGGTAACGGCACAGAATGTCCGGGGACCAAAGCCAGTCCAGCATCAGGGGCCAAGCCAGCATCAGAGGCAACAACAGCTACACGAAAGGAAGAAAAACACACAGGTTAGGACACTAGGCAACACAGGCTGCTCCTCCACTGCCTTGTTCAACAGCAGTTTCTACAGACACTGGAAACTCACCAGGAATTTGGCCAGAGGGAGGTAACGGCACAGAATGTCCGGGGACCAAAGCCAGTCCAGCATCAGGGGCCAAGCCAGCATCAGAGGCAACAACAGCTACACGAAAGGAAGAAAAACACACAGGTTAGGACACTAGGCAACACAGGCTGCTCCTCCACTGCCTTGTTCAACAGCAGTTTCTACAGACACTGGAAACTCACCAGGAATTTGGCCAGAGGGAGGTAACGGCACAGAATGTCCGGGGACCAAAGCCAGTCCAGCATCAGGGGCCAAGCCAGCATCAGAGGCAACAACAGCTACACCAAAGGAAGAAAAACACACAGGTTAGGACACTAGGCAACACAGGCTGCTCCTCCACTGCCTTGTTCAACAGCAGTTTCTACAGACACTGGAAACTCACCAGGAATTTGGCCAGAGGGAGGTAACGGCACAGAATGTCCGGGGACCAAAGCCAGTCCAGCATCAGGGGCCAAGCCAGCATCAGAGGCAACAACAGCTACACGAAAGGAAGAAAAACACACAGGTTAGGACACTAGGCAACACAGGCTGCTCCTCCACTGCCTTGTTCAACAGCAGTTTCTACAGACACTGGAAACTCACCAGGAATTTGGCCAGAGGGAGGTAACGGCACAGAATGTCCCGGGACCAAAGCCAGTCCAGCATCAGGGGCCAAGCCAGCATCAGAGGCAACAACAGCTACACCAAAGGAAGAAAAACACACAGGTTAGGACACTAGGCAACACAGGCTGCTCCTCCACTGCCTTGTTCAACAGCAGTTTCTACAGACACTGGAAACTCACCAGGAATTTGGCCAGAGGGAGGTAACGGCACAGAATGTCCGGGGACCAAAGCCAGTCCAGCATCAGGGGCCAAGCCAGCATCAGAGGCAACAACAGCTACACGAAAGGAAGAAAAACACACAGGTTAGGACACTAGGCAACACAGGCTGCTCCTCCACTGCCTTGTTCAACAGCAGTTTCTACAGACACTGGAAACTCACCAGGAATTTGGCCAGAGGGAGGTAACGGCACAGAATGTCCGGGGACCAAAGCCAGTCCAGCATCAGGGGCCAAGCCAGCATCAGAGGCAACAACAGCTACACGAAAGGAAGAAAAACACACAGGTTAGGACACTAGGCAACACAGGCTGCTCCTCCACTGCCTTGTTCAACAGCAGTTTCTACAGACACTGGAAACTCACCAGGAATTTGGCCAGAGGGAGGTAACGGCACAGAATGTCCGGGGACCAAAGCCAGTCCAGCATCAGGGGCCAAGCCAGCATCAGAGGCAACAACAGCTACACCAAAGGAAGAAAAACACACAGGTTAGGACACTAGGCAACACAGGCTGCTCCTCCACTGCCTTGTTCAACAGCAGTTTCTACAGACACTGGAAACTCACCAGGAATTTGGCCAGAACGTGATGGGCCCTCTGATTGTGGGATGCTAGGTGCCACTCCAGCAGGACCCTGAAGGCCAGACCCACCTTCACCGACAATTTTGACATAGAGAAACCAAGCATTATCAATGTCATACGCATACTCAAACACGTGTTCACTTTCCAAGAAAACAGCATCATTAATTACCCTCATCAGAAGTTGGCGCGTCGGCATCGTAGCCACCCTGGATGCCATGCAGGGCTGCCGTCATCAAATGCGGCTCTACCACCTGCTCATAATCGAGCAATGCCAGGGATGCGGGGGGACCACCACCGGTACCAAGGCTATGTTGAGCAAACAAAAAACAACAACATAGAATTAGACCACTACAACTAAACAGTCTGCACTATCCTGATAATCCTGTCTGTGTGACTGTGACCCAGTGGCAAACATTCAACATACACTTCACATGCTAGTATTTAAAGCCGACACATACTGCATGCACCTTTGTAATGTCGAATTCACACACTACTGCAGCCTTTAATGTGTGCACACATGTCCGTTCAAAGTGTGGGCCACATGAAAGCTCACAGACCAATATTACCCCCTTCCATGTAGTATGAGAGACATACCTTCAGAGTCTAGACTATGGAGCTGAACTCCACCTCACATACAAAACTTAGAAAGAGGATGGACACATGCAACAGATCAGTATGTGGCTAAATGCAGTTGATGCAAAATACATTCAACGACTATGATATCTGCTGATTTCACACACACGTTGTTTAATGGCCCATCATGTGCAGATCACACAATTGTAGGCAGATGTGCATATACAACCTGGTTGATTAGAACTGCAGATAATTGTCCCTTCAACAAGGTGTCTCTGAGATGTGCAGATATCAATTGGAAATGCATTTTGCACCAACGGATAGCAGGAAGTGATATTTAGATGCTAATTATGTTTCTAATGTGTCCTACATCTTTGTGTGCATCATCTTGCAAAGATTTTTAAATGATGGGTAGTTCAGGTACATAGATCAGACCGTGTTGAGTATGGCCCTAATACTACATGGAAGGTGTTCAAATTGCGAGGAGAAATGTCATTTGAAAAAGACTTTGATCTGACATGTGTAGGCACCTTTACTGTTCTGCAGGAGTCATCAGAAAATGGCTGCGCAAAGGACTCCTTGTTACCTGAAAACAAAATGGAGCATAGCATTGCTTGTTATGTTCTGAAAGGGAAAAGTGTTGTTGCAACGTTTGGGATACATTCATGTTTGCTACATACCATAAGCAAACAGAGATGTCTGTCCACTTCTACAATACAACTGTAATCCAATTAGAATAACAAACACAATACCAGGGGTTATGTGGCCCCGTGGTTTAGGCCTATGTTTCCCAAACTTACAGTGACTAAAGCATGATATGCAGCCATTTTGTGCTATTCTAATCGCAACACTTGTGGCAGCCTCAATATCCCTGTAGCTTCAATGGGTTGGAGGTAATCCTAAACAATGTCAATGACTCAGTGTACAGGGTCACTTTAAAATCGAGAAGTCATCAACTGACAGTGATTTTTTGAATGCCATTTGTAAGACCAAGTAAAAACACAAACCAGCACACCTGCCCTGCTGATGCATATGTATGAATTAGTTATACTGTTCCAACACACAAACACATAAAGGTACACCAAATTAGTCACACAAATCCATGCACTCATGCATGCTTGCTCAGGGCCTGTGTCCAAGGACCATAGTCAAATTATCAACAGCACAAGCAGCCAAATGGGATTGCATGAAACCTTACACATATGGCCGACTACACATCTTGAACAATCAATTAGCGGTTTGACACATCCAACATACGGAAGTGCGGATTCAGGAAGAGCTGAGAGTTGTGCCTTGCACCAAATCATACATTACAGACTGGCCTTATGTACATATGTAACAATCACAACTCCAACACCAACAGCCATGCAGACACTAAACACAACTATATGACATATCAGCAAAACTGGATGCATGCTGGTGCAGGCAGTCAAACAGCAAACATTTCCACAATACAATTGCAAATTCACACTGCTAAATACCATTAACTTTGTTATCCATCTTGACATGTGTGGCTTACAATTGCATGTCGTATACAAGGGAACTGGTAAAGGGCTGAATCTGAGTGGGGTAGGTCACCACACTTAGGTCCTTTTTCCACTACCCTGCAATTTGCTTGTGATTGCAAATGGCAATTGGAAGCCAATCGCTATTGCATTTAATTGTGAAAAACAGGCCTTTCCAATTGCTATCGCATTTAATTGTTAAAAACAGCCCTTGCAAATTGCTGCTGCTGTTTCCATTTGTTTAATGTACCATTAAACAAATGGAAACTGCAGCAGCAATTTGCAAGGGCTGTTTTTACAAATTAAATGCGATAGCGATTGGCTTTCAATTGTCAGTATGCGATTGCAAGTGACCTACTCTACTCATTAGAGTACAGCTCAATCGCATACCAAATGCGGCAGGCCAACAATTGTGCTTTTACCAACATTGCATGTCAAGCGGATGGCACTTGTGGACCTTTTCCGCTAGCGCATTTGCCCTAGGTGAAGTGCCAAATGGGAAAGCGCTACTGATTGTACAATCACTACGGTTTGCAAAATCACATATGAATGTCGGTCGGTTATTTCCACTAGCGTGGTTTGCGTTTGCAGCAAACGCAATAGCGCCATGGATCCAAATTTACCTCCATTTTGCGAGGCACTACAGCATCACATCGGGAACGCAATGGCCTGAACTTTCTATAACATTCGAGATACAGCAATCGCTAGCGTTCAGCGTGAACGCTAGTGATTGCTAGTGGAGAATGGCCCTAATAAATAGCTGCTGCAGTTTCCATTTGATGCATGTACCTTGCCTTTGGCCAAAAAAATGCACAGTGCAGGCGAGTGGCAAAAGGGCCTTTGTGTGAGCCAATAGCGATGCGATGTTGGTAACCCTGCAATGGTCATCCTGCAGCGTTTAGTATGCGATAGAGCTGTATGCAATTGCAATGTACTATAATGAGTATAGTAGCTCAAACACAATAGCATACTGTACATTGAAAAGCAATTGCAATTTGGATTTGCAAGCCCATTTCATCCTGCAAATAGGCACAAAAAGTATGTTCTGCCAATCTAACACTCAGAAAAATAAACACTTGTGAGCTGGTTGACACAATTTAGGGATATAGAAGCTGGGCTCATTCACACTTATAATGGCAAAATGCCGCACATTATCGGTAGACTTTCGCAGGAGTGCTTTGGCGCCCATTCTCACAAAAACATCACTTAACACGGTTTAGGACCAAGCGCAATTAGCATTCGAACCACAATAATCAACAACGCTACTTGAGGAGCACTCATCGCCACCAAACCACAGCGTTTTCCACAAAATGCCTAGGGCTGGAACCCACAAGAGCGTTTTTTTGAGCATTTTGGCAGCGCTGCGATACGCTAGCGTTTTGCCAAAACGCTCAGCTGATGTTAATGGATGGGGCAACTTCCACAGGAGCGTTTGCGTTTCCCAGAAACGCAAACGCAGGACATGCAGCATTTTGGGAGCGTTAGCGCTTCAATGTAAAGTATTGAAACGCTAGCAGAAACAATCAGCAAAACCTAAACTGAGCGGTTCTGCTAGCGTTTTGCGGTTCAGCACACTGTAACAAAATGAAAAATAATTCACAGGACCAATGAGGATAAAAACGCAAAACGCAAAACGCTAGGCACCCGCTGGGGAAAAAAATACAATGTTGCAAAACACAACCCAAAACGCGCATGAATCCGCTTGCAAACCGCTCAGACAAAACGCTAGCGGTTGCGTTTTGCGTTTGCGGTTTGCAGTGGGTTCCAGGCCTAATGCAGCAGTGTGACCACTGCCACTCGCTACATTGGGTAGCGGATTGTGTCAAACCACTAGCTTTTTTCCCTGAGTGCAAATAGTGCAACTCATGCTGAGCAGAGATTTGGCTCTTTAAGAATGTTGGAAATGTCAAACAACTAAAGGTGCGTACACACATCACACTATAGTCTTTTGAAAATGAAAGATCAAACACCAATCTTAGCACCCTTCATGTAGTATGAGAGCCATACCTTGACAGTCTATTGTATGGAGCTGAACTCCCCATCAGACCAAAATCTTTGCAAGATGCTGCACACACTCAAACGAACAGTAGCTGGCAAAGATCTGCTCCTGCAAAATATCCATTCCTGCAAATGGCAAAAATAGGCAATGAGATATGCAGAACACCATACACACATGATTTCACTGACATTCATCTGCAGATCAGATCCACCAGGATGGATTTTCAGATCTGCGGAAGATAGCTTGATCTGCAGATGAATGACAGCTAAATCGTGTGTATGCTGATCTGCCAATCTCATCGCCGAGCATTGCAATTTGCAGGAATGCATTTTGGCAAAAACACCTCTTTGGCAGATACTGATCTTTTGGGCGTGTACAGCATCTGTGTGTGCAGCATCTTTCAACGTTTTTTATCTGATGTGGAGTTCTGCTCCATAGAAAAGAGTGTGTACAGTATGGCTGTCATACTACATGAAGGGTGGTAAGATTGGTCTGTGATCTTTCATTTCCCAAACACTATAGTCTGATGTGTGTATGAGCCTTAAGACTGTTCTGAAAAACAATAAACGCTAGGTGAAGCGCTACACAAAACATAACCAAAACCTATTAAAGGGAACCAGAGTCCATAGCAAAAGATTGTATACATAACTTCCAGCCCCATACACACGGATCACTCCCACAACGCCGTCCTTTGTTGGTTGGATCCGCCGAGGCCCCCAAAAGTGACTGGAGCCGGTAACGACCATCCAGGAAGTGGATGATGGCGGCGTGGGAGCCAGTGTTGGCAACTCATCCCTTTAATTAATGACACATGAATTATGCTGGTTTTGGGGCTAGGAGGATGCAGTTAAGGCACTGATTATGTCCAAAGAGCCCCTGAACCGGTATAACTTACATATGAGACTAATTAAAGGGATGAGTTTCCAATATTGGTGATAGCAATCCTGGCTTATGGGCCTTTAACACACCAAATATATCGCAAAGCTTACACTTCACACAAATTTGCACAGCTCAGATTCCCTTGAAACATATTCTAGCATTTAGTGGATGTGATATCTGGTTTTGATATGTGCCAGGCCGCAAAGAAAAATAAAATTGTGTTTATGCATTGCATTGCCCATTATACTACATTGCATTGCCCATTATACTACATATAAACGGTTGAGATTATATCAAAGTTACTTTAACCATGGATGGCCAACAGCAATTACACTATGACATATTTCTTGCTTCCGTTGTGGAAGACAAATAATATACATGCCACCAATTACATTGACCATTATTGTAGTTTAGCACAGGGTTAATTAACTAACATTGTTGTAAAAAATACACATGCTTTCAAAACTTACGCATATTGACGCAGCTTGGTCAATTTTTTCCGAAGCCGCAGCTTGATGTCAGCAAACCGCTTGCGGCATTGCTGCTCGGTCCGCTGCTGATGGTCCACAGCGCACACTTCAGCGCAAATAATGCGCCAAAGGCGGTTTTTGGTAGCCACATCCGTCTTTCCAGAATCGCGCCCGTACAGCTGATCGAAGCGCAGCACAACCTCCTCACACAGTGCCAAGTTTTCGGCCTCTGAAAAACGGATCCCCCTTCTCCGGGGCTCTTGGCTGGTGGTCTGGCGAGAGCCGGAGGGGCCAGGATAGGGGCTAGGACTGCGGTGGTGGCGGTAACTGGCACCTCGGGGACTGGTGCGATGGGGACTGCGGCTGCGGTTGCGGTCGCGGTCAGGCCGATCAGATCGGCCACTACGGCCATGAGCAGCATGGGTGGGCGACTGCACCTGGCCAGAAAGGCGCACGCTTCTTCTCCTATTTCCATCCATGGCAACCCACAACAAAGCAGCCTCCAACTAATCCTTTAATAGACACACTACATAGCTCAATTGAAATCAACAATAGCATTAATTACATGTAATTGCACACATTTTCGCGCGAAGCCGCTCGCGCGAAGCCGCCGAACGCGCGCACAGGAGCACGCGAACACGCGAGCACGCGCCGGCGAGATTTTCAAATTTGCAGACATCGCGCGAACAGCAGTACTTCGCGTGAAGAGCCCCGGTTCACGCGAAACACAACGCTCTTCGCGCGTGTTCAATTTAGCGCGCGAGCACACATTTTCCGCGCGAGTCCGCACATCGCGAGCCACGGCGTACGCATGTCCGCGCGCAACCGCAAGGGCGCGCGAAAACTGGGTTTGCACTGCTTGGTGAATCGAGGCCAATGAGAGAAGAGTACATGTTGATAACTCCTTCATCTACATTCTTCTGTGATTGCTTTAAAGTATTATTTGTTAATAATTGTTTTGCATTTTTATTATTGTTGTCTCAGACTTTACATGTAGACCAACATTACACTCCATCATGTAAAGTTTTATTGTCTTTTCTTCTTAAATTATGTAGGTTTTGTAGCGTACATCAAAAAAGGGCGTCGGGAAAAAAGGGCGCATGGTGTAAACGATAAGCAGTATTATCGTTTATAAAAATATTGTGTAGAATTTCGTTTACAAATAGTGTTTTAAGAATTTATAAATCATTAAATAATGTGTATGAGATCGGCAATTCTTAAAACTTTAATCTTCCCTGTTTCTAAACTGAAACTTATATTTACGTTTGTTAAAAACCCTCCCTGTACCTATCCCTAACCCCTAGACCCCCTGGTGGTGCCTAAACCTAAGACCCCCCTGGTGGTGCCTAAACCTAAGACCCCCCTGTTGGTGCCTAAACCTAAGACCCCCCTGTTGGTGCCTAAACCTAAGACCCCCTATGGATAATAATGTTTTACAAACATTAATAAATACAAAATGTAAATAAAAAAATGTAAATAATTTTTTGGGTGGATAATAATGTTTTAGAAATGTTTTAGAAATAGTGATTTAGTATCTTTATAAACGTTATTCATCACGGGCTCATTTTGTAAAGTGAAATCATCACAAGCACAGTTATAAAACCTTAAAAATCTCGGGGCGCCGTTTGTAAAACGTTAATAACCTCCGGCGCCTTTTTTTTCCTGTTCGGCGCCCATTAAACGATATTTATAATGGGAGTGAATGGGGCGCCCTTTTTGTCCACTTGTCTCATGTGCCCAAATCTCCTGCTTACGGTTTTGTAATGGTACTGATTCATTAGCAAGTTGGATCAGTTACAAGTGTATATGTACTATAATAACTTCAGCTGTATTATGTGCACATAGATGCTCTCCATGAAAGGACACCTAAAGTAAGAGGGATTTAGAGGCTGCTATATTTATTTACTTTAAACAATGTTTAATCCTCTGACTCTAATACTTTTATCTATATACCCTGAACAAGCATTTGATCAGATGCCTAACTAAATTAGTTACATGCTTGTTTCAGGTGTGTGATACAGACACTACTGCAGCCAGGAAGATCAGCAGGATGTCAGGACTCAGGCAGCGGGTACTGTGTAAAAGTAAATAAATATGGCAGCCTTCATATCCCTCTGTCTTCAGGTGTCCTTTAACCTCCCTGGAATTCAGTTTCTGCAGGGGTTCTGTGCAAAAAGTGGTTCTATTATTTTTCATGAAATTTGTGCCTACAACTTACCAAAATGTGTCAAACAAGAGTCTAGTCTACATTTTTAGTATTTTTTAGTATAATAAAAGTTAAAAGTATCAAACATCAATTCATGTAAAACATTTAATTAAAGCAGTTTAAAATCCTGACATAATATTCAATAAAAACATGTTTGCCTACTTTTTATATGCCATACGGTTATCATATTTGCATGTGTGCATAAGTATTATTATTAATTTAGAAGTTATAGGTTTCCAAAAGTACAGTTTTTTGCTTTGTGAGCTGACTTTGCATTTTATTAATAACTTGTTTTATTCATTGCTGTTTTGCAGACAGACATGTTAACAGTGTCTCTCTGTCTCCACCAGCTCCTGCACAGTCAGAGAATGGGCTCGATTCACAAAGCGATGCTAACCCAGTTAGAGACTTTAGGCGTGATAACCATTGCACCACGCTGGTGAAAAGCCAGTTTAGGTGTGATAAGTTTAGGCATGCTAAGTTTAACCACTTGAGGACCCACCCTTTACCCCCCCTTAAGGACCAGCGCTGTTTTAGGTGATCTGTGCTGGGTGGGCTGTGCAGCCCCCAGCACAGATCAAAGGGCACTCAGAGCGATCAGATCGCCCCCCTTTTTTCCCCACTAGGGGGATGATGTGCAGGGGGGGTCTGATCGCTCCTCCTGGCTGGCATTTTGCGGGGGGGGCACCTCAAAGCCCCCCTCCGCGGCGAAATCCTCCCCCTCCCTCTCCTACCTGCTCCCCCGGGAGATCTGGGCTGCACAGGACGCTATCCGTCCTGTGCAGCCAGTGACAGGATGTCCCCTGTCACATGGAGGCGATCCCCGGCCGCTGATTGGCCGGGGATCGCCGATCTGCCTTACGGCGCTGCTGCGCAGCAGCGCCGTACAAATGTAAACAAAGCGGATTATTTCCGCTTGTGTTTACATCTAGCCTGCGAGCCGCCATCGGCGGCCCGCAGGCTATTCACGGAGCCCCCCGCCGTGAATTGACAGGAAGCAGCCGCTCGTACGAGCGGCTGCTTCCTGATTAATTAGGCTGCAGCTGGCGACGCAGTACTGCGTCGCTGGTCCTGCAGCTGCCACTTTGCCGACGCACGTTATGAGTGTGCGGTCGGCAAGTGGTTAAATAAGTGTAGATAGCGTGCAAAGTCCCGCACGCAAAGCAGCGCCATTAAACTCTATGCGAAGTGCACCAGACTTTGCTAGCGCAAAACTTTTGATCAGCTGTGCACTGCAGTGCTAACGCAGTTGGTGCTTAAACTTATCATGCCTAAACTCATCACACCTAAACTTATCATGCCTAAATTGAGTTTAGGCATGATAAAGGGCTTTTCACCAGCGTGCTAACTGTTAGCGTCTGCATTTTACTGAACTGAACTTTCAAGCTCTGTGTGTAACCCTTCTAATGCTGGTCTAGTAAAAAAAAAATTCTGGTTGCATATAATATGCTGTAAATAATGTTTTAGAGCAAAGATGAAATGCAGGGTTATATTCCACTTTAGGGGCTCGATTCACAAAGCGGTGCTAACCCAGTTAGAGACTTTAGGCATGATAACCATTGCACCATGCTGGTGAAAAGCCAGTTTAGGTGTGATAAGTTTAGGAGTGATAAGTTTAGGTGTGATAAGTTTAGGCATGATAAGTTTAGATAAGTTTAGATCGCTTGCAAAGTCCCGCACGCAAAGCAGCGCCATTAAACTTTGTACAAAGTGCACCAGACTTTGCTAGCGTAAAACTTTTGATCAGCTGTGCACTGCGGTGCTAACCCAGTTGACGCTTAAACTTATCATGCCTAAACTTATCACACCTAAACTTATCACACCTAAACGTATCATGCCTAAACTGAGTTTAGGCATGATAAAGGGCTTTTCACCAGCGTGCTAACTGTTAGCACCGCTTTGTGAATCAAGCCCTAAATGTATTAATCAAAAACATAAAAATACTTTTCATATTGAAGAAGAAAGAGATGCAGAAATAAGTGAACAGATGCAGAAATAACTAAAATAAATACTGTATACTGTTTACCCGAGAACACCTCCTTGTGTGGTATACCTTGAAGTAAGGAACCACACACAGTGCCACATTGCAGTCCAGGCAAAAAGGTGTGTCTCTTTCCAGACTATTTCCCATCAGGACTTTTTTTTAGCAACACACCACACACTTTTTGGTGGGTTGCTGCGTGAGCAGTCTGTGACAAATACTCCACAAAATGACGTCCAGTAAGTTGGGCTAGATTTACCCACTCTAATTTTCTCCATATGTGGTGAGGGGTGTTTGAGGCAAATAGCCTCACAAATGTGCCATGCAAAGCCATGGTGCAGGCTAGACATGCCACTGTGTTTTTTTTGTATAAAATGAAGGCATTCCAGAGGCATTTTTCCAATAAATGGCAACTATTTGTCAATACTATCTGCACTGTTGCTTCTGGACAGTGGTGTAGAAAGTCATGGGCTGGGCAGCTCACTCACCCCCCCCCCCCCATGGTTTGATTGTAATCCAGCACTACGTGTGACACATCCTTTTTATCATGCCACTGTAGTGCCATGAACTTCACCTTCTGCGAGGCCACAATTTCCCTTCTCTTAAACCTCTTGGAAGAAAAGGCATCAGTTGGTGCAGGTCAGCCCTCACCCTGCCATACGATTTCGAATTTGAGCACTAACAGACACTCTAAGTATTAAAATTGTCAGTACCTCTTATCAAGCAGCGGCTCAATGAGGGTGAGCCAAGATGGGGTTGCCAACCCATAAGCACTGTGCAAAAGGTGGATCAGCGCAACACCAGGCCGCATCTGAATGGCCTCCAATCAGAGGTGCGCTGAGCCCCCCCAGAAACCCAGGATCGACTTCTTCGCAGTGGGAGGGACGAGTACTTAATGGGTTGCATGCAAGCTGTTACAGGAAACCAACATCCTCCTCCAGTGGTAGACAGGTCATGTGTATGCTAGGTGTGTATTCGACTCCACAAGTGGGGCTTGCACTCTTTTGCAGGTAGGCACTTGCCTGTTTTTAAGTAACGCTGTTCATTTCCTTGCTATGCCATAAGCACTGTACTTTGGGTCAAACTTGGTGCCTTTTCTTGTACACAACACAGAGTTCCAAATGTAGCAAGACAGGAACTCACACAACATAAACGATTTGACCTAGAGTTGTGCCCCTTTTGAAGCAATGAGCTGCACCCAGCTGAGCCTTACTTTATAGGCCATGGGGCTCTTGTTGATTGTGACGTATGTTTCTGGTGTGTATAAGGTCGTAAAAGCTGGAAAGGATAAGCTGGTAGATCTTCCAAATTTTTTGAGCTTGGGTCCAGGATGGGTGGCCTCAAGTCCTCATTATTGCTAAAGTTCTTGAACTTTATGCTGAGGGAGAAGCAATACTTTTGCATCACAGACCCAAAGCAAGGTGTTTCCAGAACTCTTTTCGTAGACCAGTACCACTTCTACAGGACTTCCCCACCACTCTCTGCAGAATCACATCGACAAGCACTTGGTTGGAGAGATGCCTCCTGGAGCTTGAGGTCATTACAGCAGGCAGCAGACAGGACACAGGTCAGTGAAAGGTCAACTAAATTCCAAAGGTCAATCAAAGGTCAAAGGACAGCAAAAAAAAAAATCTGCAGCAAAGATCAACAGTAATTATAGCAGTCATTAGAACAACTATACCGCAACACTGAATAAATCTAAGGCAGAAATAAGCAGCAAAAAAGCAATCCAAATTCTATAAAACATGGGAGCTGTAAAAACAACTAGCACTGGAGAGAAAGAGTGAATAACTTACCTTCCTATTTATATTGTTTGAGATTCAATACAGGTGAATTGAATCTAGAATTTTCAAAATCATTTGAAATGCATTGCACCAATTTGTTGAGTGTATAATAGTGTAATTCAATCTCCCGTCAGCAGGGGGCGCACAATTAACCTCAATTAGCATCATGTTTCTGCCGGATGGCCACCATGTTACTTTACCTGAAGCTCACTGCAGTACAGAGGCAGTCAGAGGGACATCAGAAGCTGGCTGCAGCAGATAGAGGGAGTGGTGACAACAATGAGGTGCATATGGTCCCACAGCAGAATGATCAGAAAAATCAAATTCAGCAAATTTTATTTTGCCAATGGCACGTTTTGTGCAGTGATCTTTTGGTCCAGTAGCTTGTGCCGGACAGACCTCGCGTCACGTTCTGACAGGCAAGGACACTCAGGGATTTAGTGACCTCTAGTCATTTTAGTCGCACACCAAACCAAAATCAAGACATTGCTTAGTGGTGGGAACATACAGCTGTGGAGGCTGTGACTATTTCGTCATATAATCCGGCATGTGTGGGTAGGAGTTTCCAGCTTGTGACTGGATCGCGTCCAATGATGCCGGCACTTGAAGAGCACACTTCCTCCTTCCTCACAGGAAGCGAGTTAGGTGGGTATTCCCATTGCATCCCAGATGTTTGTTCTGGGTTGGTTTAAGATCTCCCATGTGATCAGATATGCGGCCTTATCGGCATATATGGTGCCAAGTTTTTGCATTGGGCTTATAGCCAGATATGAGATGCCTATCCTTGAAGAGGCCTTTACTGTAATGGCAAACATGTCAGAAAATAAGCTCTACTAGTCTACTATCGCCATGCTCACAGAATCCTTTGTGTTTTTGAAGCAAGCATGTGCAGCGGACATGTCATCAGACAATCACTGCATTTACTTGATGACCTGGCATCTATCCATTTCTGCCTTTCTGCTGGCTTATGCACACGCAATGCTGGATATCAGTGAACTTTGCATATGCTTGCTTGCTCTGTGGTCTTTGTTACTGTCTACTTTGCCATATTCTGGAAATCCTACATCTGCTTGCTTACATCTTATTGTGCAATGTGTATATCTTATTGTGTATGAGACATTTGCCATATTCCATATACAACTGCCTGTGACATTGCTATTGCCACTGTTCTGCGATTGGTATCGGTGGTAAATACATCTGTTGAGCCTGCATGCTTGTGCATCAGTCTTTTCCATCAATCATTCACAGCAGGCATTTGCTTATGATCACTTCAAATGCACACAACTTCTCTAGATCAGCAACTGGCTAATTAAAGTTGACCTGAACTCTTGAACAGGACAGAAGGAAAACATAGAGACATTCACTCTGTATGTAGTTAAAGAGTTTAGCCTGTTTAATTCCCCCTCATTTGTGTCTAATCACTAGTTGTAATTTGATAGCAGAGATAGCAGATAAGCTCAGTTGAAAGCACAGGCTGTTAACAATATGTCTGCTTCAATAAATAAGGAAGCAGGAACAGTGCAGATTTATTTTTTGAATTTGTTTCAGCTGTAACAAAGAAATGTTTTGTGTTTAAAGAGAACCCGAGGTGGGTTTGAAGAATATTATCTGCATACAGAGGGTGGATCTGCCTATACAGCCCAGCCTCTGTTGCTATCCCAACCCCCCCCTAAGGTCCCCCTGCACTCTGCAATCCCTCATAAATCACAGCCATGCTGCTGACAAACAGCTTGTCAGAGCTGGCTGTGTTTATCTCTATAGTGTCAGTCTGCTACTCTCCCCGCCTCCTGCAGAACTCCAGTCCCCGCCTGCATCCCTTCCCTCCCTGCTGATTGGAGGGAAGGGACGGGGGCAGGGACCGGAGCTATGTATGAGGCGGGGGAGCAGCTGAGACTGACACTACAGATGTAAACACAGCCTCACAGCATGGCTGTGATTTATGAGGGATTGCAGAGTGCAGGGGGACCTTAGTGGGGTTTGGGATAGCAACAGAGGCTGGGCTGTATAGGCAGATCCAGCCTCTGTATGCAGATAACATTCTTTAAACACACCTCGGGTTCTCTTTAAAGGTTTTGATGCTGTTGTGTATCTTTAGAGCAGGTCTGCTTTAAGGAACTTTGAGATGCTTCCACTTTAAGAGGACTCCAACCTCTTGGGTTAGGGTTGAGCTGACTATGGGCAACTAGCCTTTTTAAGCTTAGGATTGTTCGTTCAGTGCTTTTCGTGATGTTTAATTGAATGCTTAAAGTTGTGATTAACTTTTGATAATAACGGTGGTCTGTTTGTATGCACCCAAGAGTCAATATTTTATTTTCTTACTTTTTAAAAGCAAGCTCTGCTAGTGAGCACTTACATCTGACTATGGAACTAGTCTATTGGTGCTTGGAGTTGGACTAAGTGGGAAGATGTAGATCATTTTTATTTTAAGAACAAGTCTTGAAATGTTTTACAGATCAGATAATATACAACTATTTCTTTTTATTTGTATTTTTTTCAGTGAAATTAGTTTTTACAAACCAAACCTGTAAGAAAAAATAGTACAGCAAGTGACAGAGAGTAGAATAGTTGCAATGTTGTTATACAATAGAGATTCATTTTCCTCACTGCCACTAGATGGCAGCAAGAAAGTGTTTCATTTTCCATCATGTGCACAAGTCTTGGAAAGGACAAGAAAAGAGTGATTCTGCAACAAATGCCAAAGAAAAACTTGTATAACAAAACTGCTAATAGAAGGGAAACATGCCTATGGTTGTGCTTTTTGCTGCATGTTGGTCACTAAACACTTTATGGTTTATTGGGTCATAGATTGATTATGGGTAAATTTCATTTAACGTACTGAGTAAATAAAAGCAAATAACAATTGGCATTCCTAGCCGAATGATGTTAAAACAGCGCAGGAGATTTGGGTGCAGCCGGCGCCACTATAGGCCTTAATATGAATTATGGCTATAGCTACATTCACTGAGTAACTTGGGTGCCTTCAAAAGACGGAGCTCAAATTACTGTTACAACACTGTAATTCAGCTGAATTACATCATTCACAAGGCTAGTATCCCATACCAATATATGGACAAACCTGGAAGGCATGCTCCCTGGGCCAGTTTTATCATTATAGTGGCTGGATAGCGTACTGGTTAAGGGCTCTACGTGAGGGCACGTCAACGTCGTGGCAGAGTCTAGTACTGACCAATCTGCGCACAAACTGTTTCTGGAAGCTAATGTCCTCCATTTTCTGCACCTTTTTTGAATGCAAGTTGTGTAATCTGCCCGTGTTTTGGGCTCTGCACATCTATGCAGCTGGTCAATTTGGGTGCAGCCTCCATTTGGAAGCACTGCATATTTCCTACTGTTGGTTAAGGGCTCTGCCTCTGACACAGGAGATCAGGGATCAATCTCAGCACCTATATCAGTAAAGAGACCTTGGGCAAGAGTCCCTAACACTGCTACTGCCTAGTGAGCACACCTGAGTGGCTGCAGCTGTGGCGCATTGAGTCCGCCAGCGAAGATTGCATAGTTCTGCTTGTTATAGTCCTAATGAATACGGCTGGACTTTTCAGTTTAGCAGCAGTTAGCAAGGACTGTTATGCAGCATAGCAAGTATAGAATAGGCCGGAAGCAATAGTAGGGCCTGTCCATTGTATATGGGTGTGTGCAATATATGGGGTACGTTTATATAGCAGGTTATAGTATCGTTTTAATACACCAATACCTTTTGCAAGAAACGTGTCTCAATGTCATTTATATCAACCTTGTTAATTGTCATGATTTTCCTGTATAAATTGTTGGTTGTTACGATAAAAAAATGTCAGTTAAGTATATCCTACTATTCTGATATTCTCCATTATGGGGGGGATCGGGACTGACGTTGATGACGTCATGATGCTGCTCACTTCTGATCCTTCCCATACCGGAGAATACCGAAGCTGTGCAGGGAGACTGCAGTGATCGCTGGACAGAGGGTTGGTAAGTAAAGTGGCTGGATTGGTGGGATCGGGAGGTAGGGGGCACCTATACTAGCTCCCCTATTGCTGCCTACATTGTACTGGAGCCCCCACACCTAGCTAACTTATAGTGGGGGACTCCTGTACCTAGGTAGTCTATACTGGCGGACACTTGTACCTAGATAGCCTATACTGGGCAACACCTGTACCTACCTGGCGTATACTGGGGGACATCTGTACCTACCTAGCCTATACTGGGCAACACCTGTACCTTGCTAAACTATACTGGGCAACATCTGTACCTAGCTAGCCTATACTGGGCGACACCTGTACCTTGCTAAACTATACTGGGCAACACCTGTACCTAGCTAGCCTATACTGGGCAACACCTGTACCTTGATAGCATATACTGGGCGACACCTGTACCTTGCTAACCTATACTGAGCGACACCTGTACCTTGCTAACCTATACTGGGGGACACCTGTACCTAGCTAGCCTATACTGGGGGACATCTGTACCTTGCTAGCCTATACTGGGGGACACCTAGACCTTGCTACCTACCTACAATATTCTGCAGGGGATTCCAAAGACAGATGGGCACTGCGCGGTGGGGACACAGGACAGGTAATGTATGAATGTACACACGGGGGTACGTTTATACACTGGGGGGGGGGCAGCTGCAAGACAATGGACACAGCCAATTCCCAAGAAATTACATGTTGAAATTGATCATGAATCAGCCTGCCGAGTATGGGTAGCCGACCGATCTCTCTCTGATCAAATTCAATTAGAGAGAGATTTGTCTTTTGGTCGAATCTGCACATCATCTCTAGATGTATGGGCACTTTTGTATTCATATTAATGCAGGTTGAGCAGATGCAGCTTGGATGTATAAGGGCCTGTCTCCACTCGTCAGTTTTTCTGTGCATTTTCTGCACAGGAAAACTGCAACCAATGTTAATCAATGGGCCAGTTAACATGTTTTTCACATGCAGAAAAACAACTGACAGCAATGCAAAACTGTCAGACAACTCATGCAGAAAAGCTGACACACAGTGGAGACCCTTTGGGGAGCAATTTTGAAATTTAGTTTAGATTTTGTGTTTCAAGCTTTTATTAAACTCAAAATGTATACTAGTAGTTAAAGGGGAAAAAAAAGGTTATCAAAATTAATTGGATCACTTTTTGCTCAGAAAATCTAGCAGAAACTGAACGCCAGGGAAGTTTAGTAACAGATCTGTCTAGCTACAAAACCACACACTAAAATACCTGCTTCATCACATGCCAGTCAGTTTTTATAGAGCATGGGAGGGGCATATAGTACTGTATATAGCACCTGTCATCACCAATTTGGCTGCAGGATGTTGCAAGACTCCCCTGTCCATCCCCAGTCACTGTGTGCAAAGGTCCGTACAGCGCTCACTACCCCACAGTCACAGTATAGATTGAATTCAAAACAGTTCCACTGTCTGCAGCAATTAGATCCAGTCACTGATACAATAAATACTCTCTTTGTTAGCAGAAGTTGGCGCTAAGGGGACTAGAACACCTAAGCTGCACGTTCCAAAAAGGGGATCCCAGAACCATCAAAAATCAACTATAAACAATTAATAAAAAAGGAACACGCGCTAATGATAATGATTTAATCTATAAAATTCTCATGTACATAGGTAAAATACTAAAACCACACCTATAACAAAACACTCATGCCTTTAATGCTATTAGCAATCATACCATAAATTCATCAGGTGTATTAAAAACCTCTTCCCAACAACCTGAACAAATTAAAATCTACACCTAGACTCTAGATTGCTTGTTGGTATCTAGAAATGACTGGGCCCCATAGCAAAAAAAAAAATTATGCCCCCCCCCCCCCCCCGACCTTCCAACCCCACGGACCTCGGACCTCCCACCCAAACATTTTGTGGGGAAATCCGATTTCCCCACAAAACGCAACCAGATTGTCGGCAGATTTCCCCACAATATGCAACCATATTGTCGGCAGATTTCCCCACAAAATGCATCCAGATTGTCGGCAGATTTCCCCACAAAATGCAACCAGATTGTCGGCAGATTTCCCCACAAAATGCAACCAGATTGTCGGCAGATTTTCACACAATATGCAACCAGATTGTTGGCAGATTTCCCCACAAAATGCAACCAGATTGTCGGCAGATTTCCACACAATATGCAACCAGATTGTCGGCAGATTTCCCCACAAAATGCAACCAGATTGTTGGCAGATTTCCCCACAAATTGCAACCAGATTGTTGGCAGATTTCCCCATAAATTGCAACCAGATTGTCGGCAGATTTCCCAACAAAATGCAACCAGATTGCCGGCAGATTTCCCCACAAATTGCAACCAGATTGGCAACAGATTTTCCCCCAAAAAATGCAACCAAATTTGCAGCAGATTTCCCCAAAAAATGCAACCTAATTGGCAGCAGATTTCCCAAAAGAATGCAACCAAATTGGTGGCAGATTTCCCCACAAATTGCAACCAGATTGTCGGCAGATTTTCCCACAAAATGCAACCAGATTGTCTGCAGATTTCCCCATAAAATGCAATCAGATTATCGCCAGATTTCCTAACAAAATGCAATCAGATTGTCGCCAGATTTCCCCATAAAATGCAGTATATGTATCCAGGTCTATAGTAGGCTAACATTAATTACCTGGAGGGAGGGTGGTTGGGCAGGCTGGCACGCTATTTGCGGTAATACAAATGAGGAGAAGGAGGTATTATCGGCACTGCAGGTGCTTTATTCCATCTAAGTATTTGGTAAAAACATGCACATACAAATGACGTGTCACAGAAATCACATACCATGGACAAGTAGTGCGGTGGTGCGGTGGGTGCTGGGCAATGTCTGCCTCTTATGGTGCGCCCTGTGTGCTCTGATATAGTTGAGGTCACTGGTAATACAAATGAGGAGAAGGAGGTATTATCGGCACTGCAGGTGCTTTATTCCATCTAAGTATTTGGTAAAAACATGCACATACAAATGACGTGTCACAGAAATCACATACCATGGACAAGTAGTGCGGTGGGTGCTGGGCAATGTCTGCTCCAGCGTCAGCTGTTTCGTGCTGTAGTGCCAACTATGCTTTTCTCCTTTTGCTGATACGCTATTTGCGGTGCAGGCACTGCACTGGGTAGGCAGTTAGGTAGCTGGGTGGGAGGGTAGGCAGTTAGGTAGCTGGGTAGGCAGATAGGTAGCTAGGTGGCAGGGTAGGCAGGTAGATGGGTAGGCAGTTAGGTAGCAGGGTAGGTAGATGGGTAGCTGGGTGGCAGGGTAGGCAGATAGCTAGCTGTGTGGCAGGGTAGGCAGATAGGTAGCTGGGTGGCAGGGTAGGCAGTTAGGTAGCTGGGTGGGCAGTTAGGTAGCTGGGTGGGCAGTTAGGTAGCTGGGTGGGAGGGTGGGCAGTTAGGTGGGTGGGTGGGCAGTTAGGTAGCCTCAGTTAGGTAGCCGGGTGGGCAGACGGGCGGTTTTGTAGCCGGGTGGGCGGTTAGGCGGCCGGGTGGGTAGGTGTTCGGTTAGGCGGCCAGGTGGGTGGGTGGGCGGTTAGGCGGTTAGGCGGCTGGGTGGGTGGGCGGTTAGGCGGCTGGGCGGGTGGGCAGTTAGGCGGCTGGGTGGGCGGTTAGGCAGCTGGGTGGGTGGTTAGGCGGCTGGGTGGGTGGGCTGTTAGGCGGCTGGGTGGGCGGTTAGGCAGCTGGGTGGGTGTTATGATCGCTTCTGCAGTAGGTGCTGCTGGCAGTAGTAGTGCTGCAGCTCAGGCAGTTCTGATCTCTTTCCATGCAAGCTGCATAGCTTTGTCTGCCTTTTCCTGCTGTCAGCTTGTGACTGATTATCATTCACCTGTGTGGGAATCTGCATGTCTGCTCCCATTGGATGACCTCAGTATAAAGATCTGCTTCCTGCAGGGCTCCTTGGGCTATCATAGCTTCAGTTTAAGCCTGTCTTGCTGTTGCTTCAGCCCCAGATCGTGTTTCTTGTTCTAAAGATACTTTGCTGGTCTTGCATCATATATTGGTTCATTGCCAATGTATATGCATACCAGCACGTTTATTATTTTCCTTGTATTCATGTTACGTTGATACATCAGTGTCGCTGATGTATACGTACACGAACTGTTTATATCCTGTGTTCAGTTAGTCAGTCTTCCAGCACGTTTTGGTAGTTTGCGCGTATCGTGATCACCCGTGCTGAGTTAGTTATCCTGCTCCTGGTTCTGTTTGTGGATTGCGTTCATCTCTGCGAAGAGATAACGAATCCTTCTGAATCCTGTTCTGTTACCGTTTGTGGATTGCGTTCATCTCTGCGAAGAGATAGCGAATCCTTCTGAGTCCTGTTCCCTGTATTGCTCCACTCCTAGTCAGTGTTCCTGCTTATGTCATATATCGGTTCATTGCCGATATATACATATGTTAGTCAGACGTTACAAATAGTTTCATTGATAGCTGTAATTGTAATACGCTAGGAAAACATACTTATTGTATTTTTGTCTGTGTTACGTTCATCTATCTTGACCCTGCTATTTCCTGACTATCCTGTCCTGTCTTTGTGAGGCACGACATCGCTGCAAACGCATTGGCTGCCTCATTCCAGTCTGTCTTGTTGTGGACGCTTGCTGTCACTAAGTAGAGGCTAGTTAAGCAAGCGTTCATTCTGTCTACCTGTCCTGATCTCCTCAGTTCTGGTTTATACGCTCAGCGCTACTTTGCGCTGAGACGTTATCGCAAAAGCATTGTTTGTGGCTGTTCGGATCTGCACCGGCTCTGTGTGCCACAATCTCCTATTGGAGTCAGTCCTCTCCTCCACTAAACTGGGGATATCCTGATTCCTTGTGCTGGTGTGTGTACCTCCTTCACGTCAGCTTATGTGTTGCATGCTGACTGTGGAGAATACACCACCAAGCCTGACGGTGGGTGGGTGGGTGGGTGGTTAGGCAGCAGGGTGGGTTGCTAAGGCAGCTGGGTGGGTGCTTAGGCAGCTTGCTGGGTGGGTGGGTGCTTAGGCAGCTGGGGGGTTGGTGGGTGGGTGCTTAGGCAGCTGGGTGGGTGGGTGCTTAGGCAGCTGGGTAGGTGCTTAGGCAGCTGGGTGGGTGGGTGCTTAGGCAGCTGGGTGGGTGGGTGCTTAGGCAGGTGGGTGGGTGCTTAGACAGCTGGGTGGGTGGGTGCTTAGACAGCTGGGTGGGTGGGTGCTTAGGCAGCTGGGTGGGTGGGTGAGTGGGTGCTTAGGCAGCTGGGTGGGTGCTTATGCAGCTGGGTGCTTAGGCAGCTGGGTGGGTGCTTAGGCAGGTGGGTGGGTGCTTAGGCAGCTGGGTGGGTGGGTGCTTAGGCAGCTGGGTGGGTGCTTAGGCGGGTGGGCGCATAGGATTTGCTTAGCTGGGTGAGTGCTTAGCTTTGCTTAGGCAGCTGGGTGGGTTGGTGCTTAGGCAGCTGGGTGGGTGCTTAGGCAGCTGGGTGGGTGGGTGTGTGGGTGGGTGGGTGCTTAGGCAGCTGGGTGGGTGCTTAGGCGGGCAGGTGGATGGGTGCTTAGGTGGGTGGGTGGTTTAGTGGGGTAGGGGCCCGACTCCAATCCCCCCTGCCTCACCTGGGGTCTGGGGTCCCCCCCTCCTTTTACGAGCGGCGGGAGGTGCGGCATATTCAGCAGGATCCGGCGGGGTAATCAGAAGCTAGAGGTTCAGCTGCCCCCAGGCTACGGTGTCTCCTCTCTATGCCGCGTGCAATAAACCAGGAAACAGTGCGCAGGGCATACAGAGGAGACACCCTAGCTTGGGGGCAACTGAACCTCTAGCTTCTGATTACCCCGCCAGAGCCTGCTGAATATGCCGCACCTCCCGCCGCTCGTAAAAGGAGGGGGGTTCGCCGAGGTGAGGGAGGGGGGCCCGAACCGCCCAGCAGTTCAATAACAAAAAAAATTTAAAAAAATAAAGTCCTGTCAGGCATCTGCGGGCCCCGTGTGACATAGGGCTGCCGCGGGGCCCCATAGCAACGCTATGGCTGCTATCCCCATTGCTACGCCACTGCTCGCCAGATAGAGGGGCTGATTTAACCACAGATCAGCATAACAGGCTCAATGTAGTTTCTAGTGGCTTCCACCCTGCAATCTTACTTCCACATGAACCTCAGAGGAGAGAATTGTGATACAACATAGTTTAAACCTGTATGGTTTCAAAATGTTCTCTTTTTCTCACAAGTGCAAAAGTGTGCACACCCCCGCTCACAGAACTATGCACATATCCGTGCAACCAGCTACCCGCAGTGAATCTTCCTTACACTTATTGATCGTTGTTGATTTCGAAGATACACTTAAGAGCTGATTGCTGGTCCTGCCATGGTCAGCATTTTGATTTGGTGAGCCTGCATTCTTACTATTTCACGGTGGAGAGGACTGTGTAAGGAAAATTCACTGCTGGTAGCTGGTTGCACGGATATGTGCATAGTTCTGTGAGCGGGGGTGTGCACACTTTTGCACTTGTGAGAAAAAGAGAAAATTCTGAAACCATACAGGTTTACGCTATGTTGTATCACAATTCTCTCCTCTGAGGTTCATGTGGAAGGAAGGTCGCAGGGTGGAAGCCACTAGAAACTACATTGAGTTTTGTTGATCTGTGGTTAAATCAGCCCCTCTATCTGGTGAGCCTGCAATCTATCTGTTTACTGAGCACTGTGCGCACACAGGGTGACACAAGGAGGTGCTGGTGAAGGAGATTTGCTGCAAACTTGATTACGCAATGTTCTATCCCATATGTTTTTGTTCCCGAGTGACACTTAAGGAGGAAGGAAGACAACTGGGAAGAGGCCTATCTGAAAAGCGTGTTTTGCTGATCTGTGACTAAATCAGCCACTAAACGTTAGTGAGAGTATTTATTGTATCAGTGACTGGATCCAATTGCTGCAGACAGTGGAACTGTTTTGAATTCAATCTATACTGTGACTGTGGGGTAGTGAGCACTGTACGGACTTTTGCACACATCGATCTTAGGGGAGGCGATACCCTCATTCTGTATAGCGATCCATCTAACAGTCTTTGACAAATTGACAGAGGGTGGAGGAGCGCTCATACCACTTTATTATATTCACCCCCAGTTATTGATTGGTAATCCAGAGCTTTATGGGAAAGCATGATGAGCCTTTCTAATTTCCACATAATATCAACATTACTCTGTGTTAATCTAACTAAATGGCTGATACGCAAGACAAATTTAACTTTCTAAGGAATCTGAACAGCACTACTGCCATAAAGCTTTACTTCATCTGTTGTCTGTAACAACATGACGTCCTGTAATAAACAAAGACTTATGCTGTTGACTACGAGACCAAAAATAATGTAGAAAATACAAAAAAAGTGGTTTGTGAACAACATAATTATTTTTGGCAGAGAGCTTCAACAACATAGCTATGTATATGGCTTGTTTATTGGAAAAGGACTGCCTGTATATATAATTAGCCATTTTTTGTTCTTCACGCATTTGTGATGAATAATCCCAGAAATAATAACAAAAATCATATTAACACAACAACCTACTGCAAAAAAAAAAGCTAGCCGCAGGTCTAAAGGTTTTTTTTTTTTTACGACGCAGTGTCATTGGCAGAACACAGTCAAGGGCAGACATTGCTGTAAGGATTTCTAGAATTAACCCCATTTTAGGTACGTAAAACATTAATAAAATTAGATAGCATATGGCAAATGTCTCTGCGAATGTGATACTGCTGTAAAACTGATTATGTTTCCGTAGTAAGTATAACCGTGAACGGAACACATTGGCAGTTAATTCTCAGCTTGCTGCTGATATAAAGCTTATCACAAATGGCACAGCTATATATACTTTTTTTTTATTCATTTCATTTAGAGACTAATTTTCTGTTCAAAGATAAACTACATCAAAGATATCAGCATGCAGCCCAAAGAAGCTTCGTTTCTCAATGTCATGAAAGGTCTTCCACATGTGCTGCGGATGTATAGCATTTTAGATTTAGAGTAGGAACGCACTAGGCAGAATCGCATATGCATTTTCCACTATGTGCTATGGAAAACACATGTGGGATTCTGCCTAGTGTGTTCCTACTCTCAGACAATTCTTTTATTTACATTGGGTCATGCATACTGTTAGCTAATTGTTGTTTGCTTGTCACATTTTATGTGATTGTATACTTGAAAGCACAGGGGTGAAAAGCTACATCATTAATATTAATACTTTCCAGTTGCCTTAGGTGAATTGCTTTTCTCAGACTCGGGAATATGTTTACAGCATTTTATAGGAAAGCTTCCATGAAAGGATTTCACTCTATTGCAATCAAATTGAAGTAGTAACAACAGAGTGTATTGTTTCCATCCACAAGTGATCCCATCAACCCCAGCTAGTCTACATGCAGCATCTCAATGTGAAACCCGCTACTAAGTAGATAAATCAGTTGGAAATGATTATGTGCTATTGCTAGGAGTCCAGATAATATTTTGAATTTAAAGTGGGATAAAACTCAGACCTAACGTTCAATAAAAATGTGTTTTCCTACTTCTTATTACCCATACAGTTATCATATTTATCTTTGTGCACAACTAATATTGTCTGTTTATAAATTACAAATTCCCAAAGTATTTAATTGATGTGGTCTGATAAGCTTCCATAGTATTTCATTGCTGGCTGCTGTGTTTATATATTAAAATCTATCTAGTGATCACTTCTCAACAAGCTCTTTCTACTACTCAGCTCAGTACAGCTAAGTTTCAGCAGTTTGCTAATGTTACTAAATGTAACTGACAAACCACATTAACCACATTAGTAACTGTAGCCACACTCCTGCTCACCTACCTGATTATACATCTTTGGAAAGGGAGGTTCCAGTGGTGGACTCTAAAAGCAACCTCTAAGTTAAAAGTAAAAAAACAACAACACTGAAACTATGAAAAAAAATGTTCCCTCACCAGTAACCTTATGTCCCATGTCAAATTCGCCTGGCCTACCCACTGCACATGTCTGCACTGCTAGAGTAGTTGCAACATAGTGCTGGGTGGACACCTCAAGCACATTAATTTTACTCCCTTTCCCCGTTAAGTTAAACTTAACGCGGACCCAAACCAAACATTTTTTTAAATTAAAAATATTTAGTTGCACCACTCTGACACATACAAAGATAAATAAACATTCCTTCAAGCCTATGAGCATTTCAGTGCATGCTTTTCACCCTTCTCTTTTCATAACTAGGATTATACTGGGGGCAGCCATTAGCAATTCCTCCATTGCCGGACACCACCTACTTCACCAGTTTGCCGCATTTCGTCCCGGCAATTTGAAAGGAAGGGAGGGGTTCATCCAATAAATGTAAAATATTTTATATTTGTCATCATGCAGCTGAAAAAAGGCTGCTATTTATTATTATAATTTAGAAAATAGATTTTATTTCTGAAATCTTGTATTTTTAATTTGGGTCCACTTTAACTTTAGTTGGTGGTATTCTAGTGGCCATATTAATGACTTCATTGCTATTGCAACTACTTCATGTCACAAGAGCATATGCAGTGGTTGTAGCTACTCTCTGGCACACCCACATAGCCAGTGTACCTCATTTTCATTCAAGGGCTGAACTGGACACAAAATTCAGTATTCAGCAGGAGATAAAGCCAATCTCTATTGAGACCAACGGGAGAAAGTGTTTAGGTACACGTGTGGGGGATCTTGCTTTGATGACAGGATACTGACACTAATATAATTAGCCGCAAAGTCTCCTATTTGTGGCTGAACACTGACTTTGTTTGATGATGATTTCCATGCCATCTTTAGTAAAAAAAAAATCCAAAGAAAAAAGTGAAATTCAAAGAGTGAAGAGGGAAATCAAATATAGGAAGTTTTAGGGCTGGTTCACACAGTGAACCCAGCAGTGCAATTTACAAGCGATTGTGTTTTGAGATTTAGTTAGGGAAACAAGAATCACATCACGAACGATCACTCCGCAAATGCTCTATGCAGTGCAATTGCAATGTTATCCAAATAGTAGAGATGTCCCGAACCCCTGATTTTAGGTTCGCGAACCTTGGCCAAACGTTCGATTCGCGCAAACTTTCGCGAACTGCAAAACACTTCAATGGGGAGTCGAACTTTGAAAACTAGAAACATTTATGCTGACCACAAAAGTGATGGAAAAGATGTTTCAAGGGGTCTACCACCTGGAGGGGGGCATGGCGGAGTGGAATAGATGCCCAAAGTCCAGGGGAAAAATCTGGATTTGACGCAAAGCAGCGTTTTAAAGGCCAAAATCATATTGAATGCTAAATTGCAGGCCTAAAGTGCTTTAAAACATCTTGCATGTGTATAAATCAATCAGGGAGTGTAATTAGAGTGCTGCTTCACACTGACACACCAATCTCACTGTGTAACGCACCGCAAACAGCTGTTTGTGTAGTGATGGCCGTGCTAGACTGGTGCGCATCATGGCTAAAGTGCAGGCCGTGGCAGTTTTAAAGCTCATATGGTCGCTGGGCTGTGGTAGCTCAATGATTGAACAACAGTGACTGTCCAGCTGATCAAATTGGGGAATTGGCACATGTACATGCCTTTTGTTTTGTTGTTGCAGCTGCAGTACAGCCAGAAAACGTAGGCAGGCATGTACACGCACCAGAAAAATTATTATAGCGGCCGCTGCTAGCAGCAATTCAGGAATCCACCTAGAGTCCTGGACCCTGTTTGTGGTGGCGGAGAAGGCAGTCAAGCGGTCTGCGGGCAGAGGTGCTGTGTGGGGAGCGACTTAGTCTTGGGGCAGGCAGTCACACGGCGTCCAGGCAGAGATGCTGTGTGTGGGGACTGACTTAGTCTTCGGGCGGGCAGTAGCCCTCCGGGATCCATGCCTCAATTCATTTTGATAAAGGTGAGGTACTGAACACTTTTGTGACTTAAGTGACTTCTCTTCTCAGTGACAGTGCCTCCAGCTGCGCTGAAGGTCCTTTCTGACAGGACGCTTGAGGCAGGGCAAGACAGAAGTTGGATGGCAAATTGGGACAGCTCTGGCCACAGGTCAGTAGTCCAAGGGTTCATTGCTGCTCAGGGTGTCTACATCCACACTTAAGGCCAGGTAGTCGGCTACCTGCTGGTCGAGACGTTGGTGGAGGGTGGATCCGGAAGGGCTAAGGCGAGGCTTTGGACTAAAGAATGTCCGCATGTCCAACAATCACCATAAGATTGCTGGAGCGTCCTGTCCTTGCCTGCGTGGACATGGGAGGAGGATTACTGGCATTGGTACCTTTATTGTGTTGTGCTGTGACATCACCCTTAAAAGCATTGTAAAGCATAGTTGCCAGCTTGTTCTGCATGTGCTGCATCCTTTCTGCCTTCTGGTGAGTTGGTAACATGTCCACCACTTTGTGCCTATACCGAGGGTCTAGTAGCATGGCCACCCAGTACAGCTCATTCTCTTTGAGTTTTTTTATACGGGGGTCCCTCAACAGGCTGGACAGCATGAAAGACGCCATCTGCACAAAGTTGGATCCAGAAGTACTATCCATCTCCTCTTGCTCTTACTCAGTGACATCAGGTAAGTCCTCCTCCTCCCCCCAGCCACGAATAATACCACGGGAATGTCGGGCAGCACAAGTCCCTTGCGATGCCTGCTGCGGTTGTTCTTCTGCTGCCACCTCCTCCTCCTCCAAAGAAACACCTTCCTCATCATCCGAGTCTGACTCCTCTTTCCCACACGACTCTTCCTCCTCCTCCCCCCTCTGTGCTGCCGCAGGTGTTGAGGAAACATCTGGTTCTGATGCAAATTGCTTCCACAACTGTTCCTGCTGTAACTGTTCCTCTTCACGCTCCTCCACAGCTTGATCCACAACTCTACGCATGGTAAGCTCCAGGAAGTAAGCGTACGGGATCAAGTCGCTGATGGTGCCTTCACCGTGACTCACCAGGTTGGTCCCATCCTCAAACGGCCGCATGAGCCTGCATGCATTTCGCATGAGTGTCCAGTTGTTGGGCCAGAACATCCCCATCTCCCCAGATTGTGTCCTTTTACTGTAATTGTACAGGTACTGGGTGACGGCTTTCTCCTGTTCTAACAGGCGAGAGAACATGACCAGGGTCGAATTACAGCGAGTCTGGCTATCACATATCAAGCGTCTCACCAGCAAGTTGTTTCTCCGCTGAATGTCCGCAAAGCATGCCATGGCCGTGTAAGACCACCTGAAATGCCCACACAACTTCCTAGCCTGCTTCAGGACGTCCTCTAAGCCTGGGTACTTTGACACAAATCTTTGAATGACTAGATTCAGCACATGTGTCATGCAGGGTACATGTGTCAGCTTTCCCAAATTCAAAGCGGAAATGAGATTGCTGCCGTTGTCACACATCACGTTGCCGATCTCCAGCTGGTGCGAGGTCAGCCACTGATCCACCTGTTTTTTAAGAGCAGCCAGAAGAGCTGGTCCAGTGTGACTCTCCGCTTTCAGGCAAGACATGTCTAAGATGGCGTGACACCGTCGTACCTGGCATGCAGCATAGGCCCTGGGGAGCTGGAGCTGTGTAGCTGGAGAGGAGATCGCAGCACCAGTAGAGTTGCGCTGCCACTCAGCCAAGGAGGAGGACGATAGCGAAGAGGATGTAGCAGGAGGAGTAGGAGAAGGAGAGGAGGTGGCAGGAGTCCTGCCTGCAAGCCGTGGAGGTGTCTCAAGTTGGTCCGCTGCACAGCCATGTACACCCTGTTTGCCATTGGTAACCAGGTTGACCCGGAAATTGGCTTCTTTCGCTCAAAGATTTCCTTCACGGACACCTGGCTGCTGTGGGCAGAGTAGAAGGAACCGCTCAAGAGCAGAGGCGGAGTGGAGGAGGGTGGTTGTGAAGGTGCAAGGGAGAAAGCGGCTGAAGATGCTGCACCTGAAGGAGGAAGAGGAGAAGGAGGGAGGCTTTGCTTTTGTGTGCTGCTTTTGCTCAGGTGCTCTTCCCATTGCAGTTTGTGCTTTTTCTGCAGGTGCCTTCATAAGGCAGTTGTCCCTACCTGGGTTTTGGCCTTTCCACAGCTCAATTTTTGGGAGCAGAGAGAACAGATGGCATTGCTCTGATCTACAGACGACACACTAAAAAATTTCCAAACTGCTGAGCCCCCCTGGGGTGATGGCACTATAGTGGCATCAGCAGCTGACGTTGAAGAGCATGTTGGCTGGCGCTGGACACTGCCACCAGTGCAGCACAGCTTAGTGACAGGAGCGCAAACTCAGAGTACGTTATGCTGTGGTAGTGCAGCCAGCGTTCACTGGTTACGTATGCTCGCTCCTTACAACTAACGGCTGTTCCACTGAACTCGCCCTGAGCCCTGGCGGGTCCAGTAGCTTTAAGGGAGGTGATCCAAGCGCTTTGATTAGTCCAGTAGGCTGCCTGTCACTTGATATGCAGACTATTGGGCAAATCTAAGTGTGGGGATTGCGTCAATTAAAGCCAATGGACCCGCTGGGGCTCAGGGCATGTTCAGTGGAGCGGCCGTTAGTTAGAAGGAGCGAGCGTAACCAGTGCACACTAGCTGCACTACCACAGCATAACGTGCTCTGAGCTCACGCTCTAGGGATAAAATTGTAAGCCTTCCTGAGGTACAGTTAAGTGACAAGACTATGTACTGTGATGGTGCTATATAATTACTAAATAAGCACAGAGTGGTGTTCTATTGTACCATTGTTTAATTAAGCTTACCGGTCCTATTTTTTATGCACTTTGAGCCTTATGCAATCCCCTAACTCACCAGTGATAAGTGCTGGCAAATTCTAATTCAATTTGATTGAATTTATCACCTGATACGGTGGAAAAGAACTTTAAGATTCTATTGTTCAACAAGTTATTTTACCTTTATGCAGTTTAAGTGTTGCTTCCCATCAAAAATGGGTGAGAACTTTTCACCTGCTCAGAGCAGGTGAAAAGTCTTTATCGTCCATGTGCCGCCACCTTTTTCAGCACCTGGGGCCCTACTTTACTAAGACCCCAGTCCATCTTGTAAATAGGTAAAAGAAGTCATTTTTTAAAAAGAAGAAAAAGTGTTATTGTCCCGCTGTAACTCCGCACTCCCACAAAGCATCATCGGCATCTTAGCTACCACTAACTGCCCCACCACTGGCCGCTATGAGAACATATGCCCCCAGGACCTATCCACCCACACCTCCTCCTTGGCACCAGAGGTTGTTAAGGGACCCTTGTCCCTAAAGGCTCTGTAGGGGAGGGGGAGGCTTTGTCATCCCTCTCTTACAGAGCCTCACATATCATGTACTATGTGAGCTGGTATGGTCAATATGATGTAGCCTCATGCAACTTTAATATATCAGTCTGCATGGGTGAGAAGAGGTTAAAGAAAGTTTAAATGGGGGGTAAAGCCAACTTTTTTAAAAAATGTATTAAAAAGAAAAAGAAAAAAGGAATGTAACCCCCTCCACCTCCCCTTCCAGAGTTGTCAATAAACCCTTATCAACCACGCAGGCTGGTATCCAGGATCGGAACAGTAAAAAATGGCGCACATCGCCAACAGTATAAAAATTGCACTGCATTAATTTACATTATAAAACAATATTTATCATTTTATGGGTTTAAAAATGGTGCAGCATTCATTTACATTTACAAAACGATATTTATCGTTTTATGGGTTAAGAAAAGTGTGACAATTTTAACTGTTCTGTAGGCAGTGGGGGTCATGGGGGGAAAGAGGCAGTGGGACATTAAGCAGCGGGGTGGAGGGAGTAGGTTTAGGTGGAGGGAGGATGTGTGCATAGGCATACATTACCTTGTCCCGGCGATTGCTCCTTCACTTCTTCAGTTTGTTTGCTGTAGTCCTGCATCCAGCCAATCACCATGCGGCTTCAGTTTCCACATGGTGATTGGCTGGATGCAGGACTCCTGCAAACTAACTAGGAAGTGAAGGAGCAATCGCCGGCCGGGACAAGGTAATGTATGCCTCTGCACACATCCTCCCTCCACGTAATCCTACTCCCTCCACCCCGCTGCCTAGTGTTCTGCTGCCTCTCCCCTGACCCCCGCTGCCGAACACTAGCCCCCCTGCATTTGTCAATGGCGCACGGTTCTGCTGATAAATGTATCATAAAACGCTATTTACCATTTTAATTTATTTGTATTAAAACGGTAAATTGTGTTTTATGATACATTTATCGGTGGAATGGTGTGCCATTTTTCACTCTGCACCATTTTTAACTGGCCACACCAGCATGGCTGAGGTAACTAATCTGTCTGGGGATCTGCCATACTAACCATCCCAACTACATGGACAGCTCCATGGCACAAACCCTCGCTGCTCATTGCCCAGCACATAGAAGCATTGCTCAGGCAAATAGCTATTGTTCACCTTAATAATACTTTTTATGCTTGGACATCACTGTCAATTGAATTTGCCAATTAATCCTTAAGTGATGGCAAGCACATGCTGTGAGCTTCATGTCACCTCAAATTGCACATGGCCCAACATTTCCTGTTGTAACATTAAAGTAAGGAGTGTGTGGTCCATACGCAATTCACTTTTTCTTCTGAGTTTTCTTCTAGGTGATATTTTTGAATTTGTTAACAAAATGTCTTTTAAGCCACCAGAAAGCAAGAAATACACTCAAAATAATGTTGGCAGTACTTTTTAACCTTCTTTTTGGTACTTTTTCAGTTGAAAAGTGCTGGAAAGTTATTTTAAATAGAAGATGAAAAGTTATCTCCTAGGAGAAAACTCAGTAGAAAAAGTTAATTGCATATGGGCCAGTGTCTTCTAAAGGACCCTGCAAGCAACTTATCACCTCAAATTGCATATGGACCATTATGTTTTTGCAAATGGTAACCCTTTTTATCAAATGAAAGGTTAATATGATTTATTTTAAATATATGGTATAATTGAAAAAGAAGGAAAGTTAAAAAAGGTAGGAGGACAGGAAGTGTGAGAGTTTTCTCAGACAGTAATAAAAAAAACTGACAAAGGCTCTAACCCTTCCTTATTCTTCTAAATAGCCATTTTATTGCTGATCGTGTCACACCAAGAAAGATTTCTTTTCATTTCCTGTCCTTGAGCATAGAGAATTGTAATTGCCGGTGAAATGGCAAAGATTCAAGGAGTAAGACAGATGTTTCAGATGTCTCTGTTACATCATTAATGTGTAGTCCAGTGGCTGACTTGTTTGACACAGCGCTTTTTCTACAGGTTCTGGTCTGGTTTGAGGTAGCAATTGCAAACACAAAACCCAAGTGAAGTAAATTATGCAAGAAGTCCTGACCTAACGTGTTCTCATAAAACTTCCTGGAGATTAAACTTAAATCATCTTGCCAGGAAAACCAAAATGCATACACTCCAGTCACAGTAAATGCAAGGGCATATACACCAGGTAGTGATGTAATAAAAATGATTCTTATATGTTCATTTGCTTCAAAATGGAGATGGAAAATGGGGCTAATGAATTACTGAGTAATTACCACTACTAGAAGCTTTGATTAGCTAATCTGCAGTGGCATAGCAAGATGGGATGCAGAGGTTGCGACTTCACTGGGGTCCTTGGGCCAAAGGAGCCCACCTTCATCCATCTTCTTAGCTTTTTATTAGTGCTATGCTGATAATGAATACCTCTATATGTGCACTGCATAGTGACAGTCCTTAACACGCTATTTTCTTACTATGATTACACCTCTTTGACACTGCAGCAGTCATTGGTTGGTTTTGGAGCTCCATATCAATAGAATGTTTGGGGTCCCATGTAAAACTTGCACCGGGGCCTCATGCTCTTTAGTTGCACCAATTCTAATCTGAAATTTTGCCTCCTGAGTGGGTATAATATGGTATTAGAATACTGAATTCTGGATATTTTTTTGCCCTTGGAGTTGAAATTTAACCTTAACAAAATAAGGGGGATAGGACTTTTAAGATCTACTTACTGTTTGCTTTATTGCAGAATAAAATAGCAGTGATTAATCTGTCACTGTTCTTGGGAAAGTAATAAATAGCACTTGGTTTGTACTATCCAGATACCTTTGTGAAGGCAGCAGTGAAAGAAAGTAATAATAAGATTGCAGACTCTAATCCATGCAGAGCTTTTGAGCAGGTGCAATACTGGTTTTATTAATACTGTGAAATATGTATTATTGAGAAAACTGTAAACAGCAATTTATGGATAGCGTTCCACTAATCCTAAACAATTCTTTACATTCTGTAAAATGCATTCATGTGATCTGCTTGCTTCAATCCTACTTATGATCTAGTAGTGCACGAAATGACAATGCAATTCAAATACACCTTACTTGTTTTTACTGCTTTCATTGTGAATTGAGAAACCTGTTCTTGCTGATTATAATAGAGTAAACATTATTTGAATTTGCATGCTCCGTCATTTGTTAGCTATCTGCAAACCTTTGTTGCACTTAATCCACTTACATTTACTTGGATTGTATAACATTTGATTGGTATTAGACAACTAAGAAAGGAGAGCAAAAACACACAATTTACTACTGCAATGCTTTGAACATGATTCACTAATGAATGCAAAATCAATCAAAATCATTTTATTTGATGGCCTTTATTGATATTATTTTTGTAGAAACAAAGATACATACCAAATATTATTTCTGCCTGAAATTTTTTTTGATTGTGATTTCGTTGTTGAACTATTCAGTAGTGTTTCAGTAGAGTTTCTTTTATGTTACAGTTTATTTTTGTAGTATGATTAAAATGTTATGTTGATCCACACCAAAAGGGTGCCTGTTTAAAAGTAGACAGGATAGTGGAAGTAGAATATCGAAAATTTTACCAATATTCTACTACTTCACTCAAATAGTAAAACATCATAAATATTAACTGATATTTTACTATGAACTAACTTCTCTCTCACACAGAACCCTCTACTGGTGGCACCTTACCTTAACCTCCCGTTGGCCACTCACCTAAACCCACTCTGGTGACTGTCTAACCTTAACCCCCCTCCCCCCCTCCCCACCTTGAGTGCTAACCTTAAAGGGACACTTAAGCCAGGAATAAAAAATCAGTTTTACTTTCCTGGGGCTTCTACCAGACCCCTCTAGCTGTCCTGTTCCCTCGCAGTCCCTCACAGAGCCTCTGGTTCCCCGCCACCAGTTAGTTTAGTTTTCGCTGACAGGCCTGACAGGCCTAGCCAAGCGTATTTTTCTTCGCATTCCCATCTGCAATAGCGTCCTGCGTCTATGCAAGACACTATTGAGGACGGGAACATAAAAAAGGATACGGGTGGCCAAGCCTGCGCAGATGCAGTAAGCCCACCGACTCACTGTCAGGGCATATCAGCGAAAACAATACTAACTGGCGGTGGGGGTCCGGAGGCTACATGACTGACTGCAAGGGCACGGGATGGCTGGAGGGGCCTGGTAGAAGCCCCAGGCAAGTAAAACTGTTTTTTTTTTATTCCTGGCTTAAGTGTCCCTTTTATCCTTCCCTGGTGGCTTTCTAAAATTGACCCCCCGACTAACCTTAATCCTGATAACTAAACGTAAACTCCCCCCCCGCAACTGACCTTAACCCCAGCAACTAACCTTATCCCCCTTCCGCGCCTAACCTTAACCCCCTGAGGTGCACACGGCGGGATGCATCCTGTTTAGAAAGGGGGCCCACTATAATAGGGCATGAGCACCCGCTTTTTGTAGCCAGAGTTTGCATTTTTAAAGAGGATGCATCTCGTGCCCAATTCAATTGTTCCTCCCACAAGGAGAAAAATTTGGACTTCTGTTTATAAGCCCTCACCTCCACAAAGGTACATATAAACAAATATAATTCAAAATCTATATTAAAAAAAGTTTAAAATGTGTTTTACATTTTTAGTTTTAATTCTTTATATGTTTTTTTAGGGGTATGTTAGACAAAAGTCCCCCAATTTAAATCACTCCTTTTTCCTTGTTAGTGTCTCCCATGTTGTCCTAATATTTCCATTATTGATAGACCTAGCGGTGTTTGGCCTTTGGCCATTAATCTTCACCTGTGTTTTAAGGAGCACAACCAAGAGAGATCCTGACCTGAGCAGAGATGAGTTGATTTCTCTAAAGTCTTTGCAATGGTTGCCTTTTACATGAGCCTGGACTCTGTGGGCACTATTTCCCTTCTTTTATAATATATATATAATTTCAGAGGCTAATGGTTTTGTTGCCTCTATTATTTTTATTACCACTTTACAGAGTATATGATTATGTTGCCAATTGTCCTTCAGATGAGCTTACAATGTAATCCCTACCACAGTCATAGTCCCATGTCCCTATAGTAGACTAGTCCAATTTTGGGAGGCAACAATTAAATTATTTGTATGTTTTTGGGATTTTGGAATGTTTAAGGAAACTGGAGTGCTCAGAGGAGACCTATGCAAACACAGGGAGTACTTAAAACTCCATGCAGATAGTGTCATTTCATGGATTTGAATTGGGGACTCTGTAAGCCAAGACTGCTATCCAGCATTCTACCATTTCCCTCTATTCTCTCATTCTGAGGTTTACAGAGACTGAAATATTCTTTCAAAGTTAGTTTTATGTCATATAGGAATCATGTAGGAACAGATATCATGTAGGAACAGATACTTTGCAATGTCCCAGATGTGAAATGGTACAAGTTTTTTTTTTTTGAAACCCTTACTAATTCATCAGCACACATAATAATTTAAAAGTGAACCATAAACAACATTTTTAAGACAGTTTAATGCATTTCCAATTTTTGGCTGGTGAATGGGTAAAGGTTAACTAATCTGGTCAGCCTCCATCTAGGAAGTGGATTTTCTTGTCTGCAAACAGTTTTAAGGAGCTTTTGTGAAATAGGAAGTGGTAACATGTGGAGGAGGAGCTATCACGATGGCATAAGTAAATTAAAATACAAATGAACTGGGAACTGCAAGGATGTCAAAAGAGGAACATTTGTGAGAACAATGGAGGAACAGCAAAGCTCAATGCCAGATTTGGGATAAGGTAGTAGGTAATGATCTATACATACAGTGAAAACATTGGAAAAAGCCTCAAAAAAGCAGATGAACCTTGTCTTCAGCCTCATCCCGGCACCCAATCCATAAACTCCTTGGAGACCTAACCACACAGAAAGATACACCCCTACCCTCCCTAGGAAGGGGTGGTATATATCCCATTTAGGCCTTTATTCACTAACCAGCACTAAGCTAGTTAGTGAGCCTTAATCCTTTGTGGGCGCAAACCAGGGCATTAGGTGGTATGCGCCCAAACATCACGCACAGCACCGCACATTTTGCAAGCAGCACGGTGCGGCGATAATAGTGCACGGTGCGACGATAACGTTGCACCTGCTGCGCTGGAGTGTGCACCACTTTGGGGGGGGGGGCACCCGATGCGCCATTTTTGGCGCACCGGGTGCCCCCCCCCCAAAGTGGTGCACACTATCATCGGCGCACCATGCAAGTGCGTGGTGCTGTGCGCGATGTAGTTTTGCGCAGCTATCAGTGCGCGCAAAGCTACTTTTTGGGCACTAAGTGGCTTTTCACTCCGGCACTAACACTTAGTGTCAGTTAGTGAAACAAGCCCTTAAATTTAATGTTACTCGATCTAAAAAAACAAATGTCAGATACTTACCTAAGGAGAGGGAAGGCTCTGAGTCCTAATGAGCCTTCCCTCTCCTCTGCCTGTGCCCGTTCCTGCTCAGGATCCCCCGTAGCAGCATTCAACCAATTTGGTCAAATGCTGCTACCTCCGCTGCCGAAGGGAGGTTTCGGAAGTCTACGGGAGCCCGAGTGCTCCTGAAGACAGGCCGCTCCATACTGCGCATGCCCGAGTGCCCTCTGTCGCGTAATCATGCATGCGCAGTAGGGACCCGACTGTCTTCGGGAGGACTCTGCTCCCAAAGTCTTCCAAAGTCCCCCGCGACGGGGGATTTGAACGGAGGATCCTGAGTGGCACGGAGGGCACTGGGAGAGGAGAGGGTAGGCTCATTAGGCACAGAGCTTTCCCTCTCCTTAAAGGACTTACGAGGCCTGATTTTTAAAAAATAAACAAAAAAAGTTAGATACCTGTGTGTTTTTGTTAGGCACGGAGGACGCCGTCCGCGCCCTCCGTGCCGTTCCGCCGGGTCCCCGCTGCTGAATATCCCCCCCGAACGACCCCCGACCGCACGGCCCGGGTCGGGCTCTCCAGCCTTCACCAAGATGGCCGCCGGAGCTGGCCGCGGCTGCGCAGTCCGCATAGCCGCGAGTGCGGCTGCGCAGCCCTAAGGCCAACCCCCCGATCCACGTAACAGTAGCGTGGATCGGGGAGTTGGCCTTAGAGCTGCGCAGCCGCACTCGCGGCTATGCGGACTGCGCAGCTGCGGCCAGCTTCGGCGGCCATCTTGGTGAAGGCTGGAGAGCCCGACAAGGGCCGTGCGGTCGGGGGTCGTTCGGGGGGATATTCAGCAGCGGGGACCCGGCGGAACGGCACGGAGGGCGCGGACGGCGTCCTCCATGCCTTACAAAAACACACAGGTATCTAACTTTTTTTGTTTATTTTTTTAAAAATCAGGCCTCGTAAGTCCTTTAAGCGAGTATCTGACTTGTTTTTTTTAGCGTGGGTAACAATGACTTTAAGGATCTGCTGACTTGAGCATTATCTGTATATATATATTTGCTTTCACTCACAAGTCCATATACTATTAAATATCAGATGATCTTCTTTGATATTAACCTACACCTTTAAAATCAACAAATGCACAGCATAGTACAGCAGTACAAACTATGCAAATTCACTCAGTGTGACAACTAAATATAACACAATCAGCCATCGGTGAGAGCGGAGGAATTGGGGAATCTACCACCTGTGGGGTCAGGCTCTCCCTCCACCTCTTCCCCTGCTCACCACAATGCTTTTGGCACAAATTAATTTCACAGCCACCTGGGCTCCCAAACTCTTCTTCTGCAGAGGATCTTAAAAAACACTACCATGTGTAAAACTAATAATTTATTTTAAAACTTTAGAAAATAATGCCCATACATTAGTAAAACCATATAAACAGTATTTTATGTCACCATCTCCCTGGTAGAATGGTTGTGGCCTCCTGCATTCCTGTCATCCTGCTCAGCTCAGCCTGTATGACCTCTGGACTATGCTGAGATTTTTGGTGGGTGACGAATCCTAAATAGTGAAACATGTTGGTCATAACCACTATTGTATAGCACTTGCATTTAATAGTTACCCCCTTGAAGGGGAGATGGTACTACCTATTTAGGGGATCCTCTAGGATTCCCTGTTAAACACAATATGGTAGTTTACTCTTAGAATTATCTCCACTCCTATGTACCTTGGTCAGTTGGGCCCCCAAACCAGTACCTCTTAAAGAACAAGCGACACCCATGCTAACCTTGTAATAAAAAACACATATATAAGTAGATAAATACTACTTCTACTTACATAACAGATGTATTGTGCTATCCACGTAATGATTCCTGTGAATTTTACAAAGGAAAAGCAGAAAATCCTATTCTAGGCAGTGGCCATCTTGCCAAGCTAATGCTGACATCATATCCTCCCTGACTCTTGTTTTCCCCCCTCCCTTCTCTTGCTCATTGTGTATTCATTAGCTGCCCTCCTCCCAGAGTCTTTTTTTTATTTACACATCCAATCACTGAGTCAACTCAGCCTTGCTTGTAAACACAAGTGATCAGCTAGGCAGGGAAATAAATGGAAGAGGAGGAATATATTATAGATAAAAATAACTCCCAGCATTCAAAAGACCTCCCAGAATTCAACTCTTTGGCACTGTTTGGCACTAGGGCCAGTGCTCCTAAAGTATGTGATAACTCCAAACCATAACAGCAGAAAAAGTTTTGAATGCAGGATTAGCATCTTTATCACTTAATACACTCAGACCAGTTGCTTTTGAAATTTGATTTTTACGGTGACAATACCGCTTTAAAGGGAAGATCCGCGCAGACTATAAAAAACAAACTGCACTTACCTGGGGCTTCTTTCAGCTCCTCTCCCTCCCAGCATCCAGCGGTGAAGAAGCTGACCTCGCCAGGTCGGCTTCCGGGTCCGCTTCATGTGCGCTCCACGGCACGGGTCACGTAGTGTAAGTGACGTAGTTCTGCGCCTGCGTAGTAGAGGCCCGATGACGTCCCTACACCACATGACCCCCCGCCGTGGAGCGCACATGAAGCCGACCTGGAAGCCGGCTTCTTCACCGCTGGACGCCGAGAGGGAGAGGAGCTGCGGCGAGGGCACCGATCGACCGCCAGGAGCTGGAAGAAGCCCCAGGTAAGTGCAGTTTGTTTTTTTTATAGCCTGCGCAAACCTTCCCTTTAAACCATAAGATGTGACAATAATATACGTGTGTACTTTATTTACTATGTTTTATTACACACTTTAAAGGGTAAAGTCGTCTGAAAGTCAGCATTTTTACTTTTATCTAAAAGATTACTTTCAGCTTGTAACAGAACATCACTGAAATGGTTAAACAAAGCACTTTGTCCTGCTATTCAGCTTCAAATCCGCATCCAGACTGGAGATAACAGTATCTTTAGTTACATTCCAGTGTTGTTACATTGTGTGTAAACACAGTGTAACAACTGAAAACAAGCTCTCTGTGAAAGTCTCTCTGCTTCAGGCACACACACAGTTCAGAACAGCTCATTTGAAGATTTTAATATATAATAAAAAGCAGTTAGAATAAATTGCAATGGCAGCTTTCAGGGCAAGATAAACTACACTTTGGAAACTTGTAATTTGTAGACAGACAATATTGCTTATGCGCAAAAGCAAATATAATAACTGTATGAATAATAAAACGTAGGAAAACACATTTTTATTGAATGTTATGTCAGAGTTTCAGACCACTTTAAGTTTTAACAGTGTCTATAGGGTATAATCCCTTTGTTGGGATACCATTATCTAGTTACTAGTTCCCTGGCACCCCTTGGACCTAGTTTGTGCCTAGATGAAGCAGGCATCTGTGTCCAAGCCAGTGGTACCACTGGCTTCGTATCCAAGGCACTTGTGATGGCAGACCTTTTGAGAAGAGCAACTAAACGCATATGGACTAAAGCTCTTGGGCTACATGTGTAAGTAGATCTATACATAATCTTTGACTGAAATACATCTCTGAATGTATTACATCTAAACAGGTTCCACCATTTGACTCCTCTTTCCCTCCTCAATTTACCTCTGTAATACTCGTCATGCCATAACAGAGGAGATTTTAGTTTAGTTTAGTTTTATTGTTGGTAGAACATTACTAATCCTGTACACTTCCATAACATAAGTAAAAAAAATATTTCAATTTAAGATTTTTGTTTACCATGTCTTTATTTATTTTCCCCTTTTTTGTTAATACATCCATAAAATAAACTTTACATACAATGAAATTTGTACTTAAAAAGGACTGGACAAATCTGAAAATGCAATAGTTATTTAAACCTCATCTAATGGTTTATAAACTGTTAAAAAAACAGTTCAGTAATTTTAGATGTACATTAAGGACTTAAATGTAGAGTAGACATGATATGCCTTTAAGTGCTGTATATGACTATTCAATAGCAATGTTTCGGCATCTGTAAATGATTAGAAAACATTTGACCCTTTTAAAGTTTTATTTGAGCATAATCACTATCACTACAATAAAGCCATGAAAACATTCTAGATTATCGTTGCCCAAAATGATGGTTCCTAATTGTTGTGATGGCAGTTTTGGAATGATTATTGTGTTCAGTCATAAGGCTGAACAGACATGTTTTGTTCCATGGTTCTATTGAGATATTAGGGGATGCCTATATAATTGCAGTATTTGTATAGCGCCTTTCCCCTGTTGGACTCAAAGCGCTTGCGAGGCAGTCACTAGAGCGCACTCAGTAGGCAGTAGCAGTGTTAAGGAGACTTGCCCAGGAAACTCCTTACTGAATAGGTGCAGGCTTACTGAACGGGCAGAGCCAAGATTTGAACCCAGGTCTCCTGTGTCAGAGGCAGAGCCCTTAACCATTACACTATCCAGCCACTGCTAGATATTTACCTGAGCTGATCATGTTGTGTTATTGTCTCAGGTAACAAAAATATTGCATGTATACATAGTATAAATAACACTGAGCACTAGGGATATTCTTTTTAAATTAACCTCCCCATGAGGAAGGTTTGTAATTTAGTGTGCCGTTGATGGGGTGGGGTTTGGGGTGAGTCTCAACACAAACCTACAAGGTGTTGCTCCTCTGGCCACCGGCCCGTATGGGATGCACCATCTACTCCACCTGACCGGCAATAGACCACATTTCTGTACTACCTGGCAGTGTGTCTCTTGCATGCGTGCACCACAATTAATGCTGGGAAATGTAGTCCATGGATGCAAAAACATTTGTGTACTCATGTCCATGGATTAAATCTCCTAGCATGCATTGTGGCATGATAAAGGCACTGGCGAGAAGTACAAAATGCGGTTTAGTGTCAGTTGGACCTACAGAAGATGGAGCATCCCGTACAGGCCAGAAGAACAGCACCCTGTAGGTAAGTAGTGAGGCTCACTCCAACCCCTGCCCCCCATTAAAAAAATATCTCTGGTGCTCAGTTTCCTTTAAGTATGGGCAAAACACAGGCCCATATGCAATTCACTTTTTCTACTAAGTTTCCTCTTAAGTGATATTTTCAAACTTGTCAATAAAATGCCTTTTAAACCACCAGCAAGCAATAAAATACTTACGGTAAATAGTTTTGATAGTACTTTTCCACCTACATTTTGATACTTTTGAATTGTAAAGTGCTGAAAAGTTATTCTAAATAGAAGATGAAACATTATCTCCTAGGAGAAAACTTGCATGTGGGCCTGTACTGTGTGCATCTACATTACCCTAGCCATATAACTACAAATGGCCAAACCAGTTTCCTAGCAATTAAGCAAATCAAATGCTTAAAAGGATTTGGGTCAACTCTCATATATTTGTGAAATCATGGGGAGAGTGAAAAGTGCAATACTGAGTCATTGCTCTATAGGCCTAATTACATTTTGAATGTTACACATGGGGCAGAGTCTTCCTCCTCCTGTTTGTTATACATTTTTTACAAGAGATGAATAATGCCAAAACAATATCATTGATAATAGAACAAAAAGCTTTGGTTGCTCCAATCCCTCTTGGTTAAGATGAATAAAGATGTCAGTGCAGCTTTGGTTGGTGGTGCAGCTATTTTACTACTTAATGACTGGTACAGATTACTATACTGGATATGAGAATTATTAAAAGACCATCCACACTACTATTGAATCATCCTCTGTCTATCCACTGGCTTGGCACTGATCATAGGTAAAGACATAAATCACCTTTTGCACATTTATCTTTGTTTTTCTTGTGTATATTGTGTACCAGACCATTTGAAATTGTAACATTTGGGCATATGTTTATTTAGAAAAATATAAAACCATGCTCATCAACACACATGTTCTCAGTGGATAGTCAATTAACCAAAATCAAAGCTAACTTTAGATGTCACAAGATGACAGTTTTATATTCCAGACTTTGACATATTTGTTAAGTAACTTGATAATGCATAAATCAGAAATAACCATAACACGCAACTTTGGAAAACTAAAGTAGAAAGTAAAGTTGCTTGGTTGAGTAGAAAATCCCAGTGTCCCGAAGATAATCAAAGATAGCTCCTTGCTGCATTTCCCAGTCTTTTACCCAGATTACAATATAACAGATAACAATGCATGCGTCTTTTGTGTGTACAAACCATCTATCAACAGTCAGATCCTAACAAACAGCACATATTGTGGGTACCCTAAAATCTGTCCGACACATGTGAAACCTTAAAACAGAATGTTGATTTAATGAAATCTGTGAAAACATTCAATATCTAATCTTATTGTTATATAGAGGACCTACTGTGCCTTTTTAGACATGTTCAATTTGCCTTAAAATGCAAAGCCTAGTATTTAATTTGATAGTTTCTTCTATGTACATGTTGTAGCTGCTGTGCCTTGCTGTAAATGTGCACGTTTCACTTGATGTTATGGCAGTGAATTTACAAATGTCTAAGGCGACTGTTAGAAGTTCACATAGATAGATCATAACATTTTTCTAAAGCTATCCCCATGGTAATAAGCAATTTTAAACATTCACATTTGGTACAGTAAAAGCTTCTAAACACTGTAGAAGCACCAGGAAAATTAAGCAGTCAACAAATATTACTAAAGTCTGTTTTAGGCAGACTCTGCAGTGTGTTTACTTAGGTTTAGGTACTTGTCATACACATAGGGAAATCTGAACATTTTATCATCATCTGGAGAGAAGACATTTCTCCAAGTCTTCAGTATTGCTTAGGAACTTTATGGTAAGATGTTACTCCATGTCTATAAAATATTGAGACATCTACTATCTCCTGTGGTATAAGTGGTTATTCACTGGCATATATGGGTAGCCTAGTTTAGTAGTTCCATTTGTCAAAAACATGTTTAAGAAAAACAGTGCTCATTTATACTAAATTATTAAAATTGATTTTCTGTACTCTTAAACTCACCCCATGCCCAAAAGTGCAGATTGAGAGGTCCCACTTAATTTGATGTGGTGTGCATACCAACATACTTACCACCCCAGTGTTGAATCTTTGCACCCACAATTTTACATGCAGCCCTTAGGAATATGTTATGACAGAACAGTGCTGGCATAATTAACAAGAAATCTATTCATATTCCTATTATGGAACTGAGTCATTATTTGTCAGACAATGCAGTGCTATCTATGTCACATTGCTTTGGTAGCATTGAGGTTTTTAAAGTGGAATATAACCCAAAATGTCTTCTTTGCTCTAAAAGATTATTTACAGCATATAATATACTAACACAATGTTTTTTTTATTTTAGTAAAACAGCATTCAAAGGGTTACGTCACAGGACTGACTCTTTCTTCTGCAGGGAGAACCCGCATCCAAACTGCTGTTAAGCTTATCTTGTGTACACATTCTTTACTTGATACATTTAAGTAAACATTCTCTGGCTGTGCTGGACTTCAGCTGATGAGTCCTGGGGTGAAACACAGGTCAGAAATCACTGGTGGCTGCATTCACAACAGAATTACAACAGTTATGAATAAAATGCACCAGCAGCTTTAAAAATAAATTAACTGAACTTTGGGAAGTTATAATGTCTAAATGAATAATACTTGTGCACAAAAGCAAATATGATAATTGTATAGGTTATAAAAAGTAGGAAAACACATTTTTGTAGAAAATGTTGTCAGAGTTTTAAACCGCTTTAAGAATATGCATGCAATGAATGCAATCCCACGATGTGATCTGCAGAGGGTTAAATGGGCTTAGGGGCATATGTTTGCAATTTTGAGAGTAGTGGGGACCAGTATACAGAAAATATATTTTGATAATTTCATAATTATACATATTACATACTTATTTTTTTTACCTATATTTTTTTATACCCATGGAATAGTATAGTGAGCTTCTTTTCCCATTTTCTTTAATTTACTTGGGCCCATATGCAATTAACTTTTTCTCCTGAGTTTTCTCCTAGGAGATATTTTTTTCATTTTATATTTAAAATATTTTTTAAGCACTTTGCAACTGAAAAAGTCACAAAAAGTAATTGAAAAAGTACTAGCAAAATTATTTGAGTATGTACTTGCTGCTGGTGGTTTAAAAGGCATTTTATTGACAATTTTGAAAATATCATCTAGGAAAAAAGTCAGGAGAAAAAGTTTTCTCCTAGGTGTTATTTCTACACCTTAAAAATGAAATGCCTTTTAAACCACCAGCAAGCAAGAAAATACTCAAAATAAAATTGATAGTACTTTTTCACAAACTTTGGGGTAATTTTTCAATTGTAAAATGCTGAAAAGTTAGTTTAACCACTTAAGGACCACAGGCTTAAACCCCCCTAGTGACCAGGCCATTTTTTTACTAAATCGGCCACTGCAACTTTAAGACCCCACTGCAGGTCCATACAACCTAGCACACAAGAGATTCCCCCTCCCTTTCCTTCCCCCCCAACAGAGCTTGCTGTTGGTGGGGTCTGATCCCTGACGGCATGTTTTTTTATTTATTTTTTTTATTTGGGTTTTTATTTACAATAAATCTTCTATTTTTTTTATTATTTTATAATAACCCCGCAAACCAATGACAGCGATTGACTGTCATAGGCATTAGCCTATGACAGCGGATTGCCTTTGTGCCTCTGGAGGGAACAGCCAAGTGACACGGCTGTACCCAGTAAAGTGCTGTCTTAGATCGCAGTGCTGTACAGTATTAATAGATGCCAGTTTTGCCGTCTAACAGTCTACTAGCAGCCATCTCTGCTGGGAGACTGATAATGGAATGGAGCTCTGTCATTCAAGCACAGATGCGTGCGCATCGGCGTGCGCAATCTCCTGCAAAACCCTGCCCAGGATTTCATGCCAATTGGTGTGAAGCGGTCCTGGGGCTGCCGCCACGTTCATGCCAATTGGCATGAAGCAGTCAGCAAGGGGTTAAAGAGAAGATGAAAATTAACTCCTAGGAGAGTGAAAAAGTTAATTGCATATGGGCCTTTGACCCATACGCAATTCACTTTTTGACCTGAGTTTTCTCCCAGGTGATATTTTCACAATTTGTCATAAAATGCCTTTTAACCACTTCAGGGCCACAGGCTTTACCCCCCCCCCCCCTAAGACCAGGCCATTTTTCAAAAAATGGCCACTGCAGCTTTAAGGGCTTACTGCAGGGCCGCACAACTCAGCACACAAGTGGTTCCCCCCCTCTTTTCTCACCTCACCACCAACAGAGCTCTTTTTGGTGGGGTCTGATCGCACCGCAGGTGTTTTTTTAAAATAAATATTTATTAGTTGATTTTGGTAATATTTTTTACAATTTTTGGGGTTAATTTCATATTTACCCCTCCCTCCCCCCGCCAGCCAATCAGCATGATCGGCTGTCATAAGCTTCAGCCTATGACAGCGGATCACTTCCGCAGCAGCAGAGGGAACAGCCATGTCACACAGATGTCCCCAGTACAGCGCTGCCTTAGATCGCAGCGCTCTACAGGGTAATTAGACGGCGGTTTACATTTTTCTTTTATCAGTTCCATAAGATCAGTTTATCTGAGAAAAGTAGGTTGATGCCCCACTCTTTTCCCCTCAGTTTCTTCAATGTGAAGCTATTACTCTGTTCTTGTAGTCTATGTACTAATCCAACTTATCACAGACATGCAACTGATTCAATACTTCAAACAAGTGTCATAAAATTTGTATTTGTAAATATAGTTGTAGAGTCACATGATCTTGCTACAGCAGCATTCAAGCTAAGGGATCGGGACTCTTTATCTATATATTTAAAGGACATCCAATGTGACATGTGACATGATGAGATAGACATGTGTATGTACAGTGCCAAGAACACAAATAACTATGCTGTGCTCTTTTTTTCTTTCTCTGCCTGAAAAAGTTGAACATCAGGAATGGAAGCGACAGTTCCTGTGCAGTTGGAACTTGGTAGGCTCCTGGTTGAAATATAGAGTAACCCTAACTGATAAGGAATGACAGCCATAAAATACTTTCCGGACAGAAAACGGCTTCTAAGAGCTAGAAAGAGATTAAAAAAGGTCCATAGATTCAATTCGATTTAGGCATAGATGAAAGGTTTAATGTCAGGGTTTGAAGTTAGGTGCAAAGTTCAAGATGGGATTACTGGGGGGAAGAGATTGGTGTTAGTATGTTAGTAAAAAGTTAAGATTAGTGCTCAACATAGTTAAGTGGAAGAGGGGCATGTTAGTGAAGATAGGGGCAGGGTTAGTATTAGAGTAAGCAGGAGAGTAAGGATAAAGGAGTCAAGGGAGGTAATTTACAGGAAAACAGAGTTTAATTTGTTAGAATCATATCCAGTGTTAGGATGCTGGAGCCAAACTATAAGCGCATGCACTGATCAATCCTATACAGTATAATGAGATTGTAGGCATCTTGCCTTTTAAATATAAAAGATTTACAGCTTAATTATTTGGTGGTCATACAACGCGGAATGACTCAAAGCACAAGTGCAGGGAATCAGCCTGGAATAAAAGGAACCAAATGGAGTAACTAAAAAAAAAAGAGTTCCAATCATCATTTCTGAGTTGCATGATCTATAAGGTCTTGATCTGAACAAGACATGCTGAGATAATAAGAATAATATATTTGGCATATTTTTGTATGATCCACAGTCTTTTTTCCATTTCATTTTTTTTAAATATTTTAACATGTGTATATTTTTGAACATAGTAAAAATATTTGCATTTTACAATTTTAATCCTGGCATAATTCTCAATTATTATTTTTTTTTTTTTGTAAAATAAACAACTTTGGTTTTCCAAGAAAATAAGGTGGCATACTTATATCAAAATGAATGCCACAATAATTAATTCCAGAATTTATTAATATATAATATTGATCACGCTCATTTAAAAAGTAACAGTAGTCTGCAAACAAATAAAAAATAACTCATTGAAAGACAGCTGTAAACATAAAATTGATATTGTAATTTTGTGCATGAACTGTGCCTTTTTTGCAATGAGTAGCCAATATCCACAGAACATACTTCAAGCAAATATTGCATTTGTGAACGGGCTACCTGTATACTACTTTGGCAACAATTAATTTGGTGTCACTGCCAGTGGTTAACACTCCAGCAGGTGGTAACATACTTTTAAAATACAAAGCCATAATTCATGAGCAACAGGAAATTCACAAGAACAAAAGAGGAAATCATAACTTTTTGGCGGCTACTCCAATGATATTTAATTAAAAGCAAGCCTGGTAAGCTTTTGTTTCATTTAAACTAACCATCAAACATGCAGAATGGATGATTCAGTACTGGCCCACTTAACTCCATTTCAGTTTTCGGTTTTTGTAAAATTAAATCTTGAAAGAAGTTATGCCCCGTTCAAAAACAGAAGAATGCAAGATGTTTTTTTCCCCCAAGGTTTGCTTCCTGATTAACTCCATAGAAATGTCCAGTAAAGAAAGAATTGAAGTCTATATCCAAAGTCTCCAAAATGACTTTTTGTATAATTTCGGTTTCTATTTAATGAAGTTTTTAATTGTCCACCTTTGTCCAGTGCAGCCCCGAAGGATTAAGTCAATGCCTCCATTACCTCTGCTTTCAACTTCTAGGCAACGTCCTGTGCCTTTATTCATTATTGCTCCATTCTGAAATTGATAAAATAACATTATAAACAATAAATATAGTACACCTCAACACACATTTTAAACAGTACCAGTTTGTATTTTTGACATTTCATTTCACCAAATATTTTATTTGAAAAAAATTCAATGTTGGCAAATAAATTATTTTTTTAACTTTAAAATGTAACAACATTGTTGTTAGTGCTCTTGCCTTGCAGCACTGCAGTGATAAGTTTAATTATCATCATTAGTAAACCAGCAGAACCAGCACTTTACTAAAGAACAGTCCTTGGTTATTATGCCTTGATGATGAGTTCCTAGCTGCTCTGAAACTCAAGAATACATTTCACGTGTATCTACATCTAGAACTTGTGCATGCAATCTATTGATTTAACATCTATCAAAGGTCTGCATGTGGAAGGGATTTCTTCATTTTTATTTTTTTTAATCATTGTCACTGTTTGACCTGCAGTGCTACCTGTCGGTGAGCCATAAAGGCCCATTCACACTTACAAAAGCAAAACGCTAGTGATAAATGCTAGCATTTTGCACCACTGATTTTTATGCCATTAACGCAAAAAAATCACTGAATTTCACATTTTTTGAGTGATCACGATTGAAATACATTGCAATCGCCATCACTCAAAAAATGCTAAAAATGCTGCATGTAGTGCATTTTGCATTTAGAGCTAATCGTGAATCGCCGGTGATCGCGGCAGTGGGATCACTGCAACATAGTTTACGTCGACTAGTGCTTTAAAAAGCGCTAGCATTTGCCAGCGATTCAGTGATTAGTGGTAATTGCCTAAGTGTGAATGAGCCCTAACAGTGGATATAGAATTGATGATGAGAAATCGTGGTTCCATGATAGCTTCATTCTGTACCAGATGGAGGTTACTACATGTTTATTAAAACCCTGTTCCAGAAAAAAAAGTAGTTTTAGTCTTGAACAATGTTGAAAAGGATCTGAATCTCTTTTTGGTTTTCACTGCTGTCTGTTTCCTTGTTGGAGGAAGTTTCCTCATTTCCTCTATAGAATCTCCATAGTTTTATTATAAACCCTGGGAGTCCTGGGTACAGGAAATAATGAACAGCAATGCAACCGCAATGGGGTTTCTAACACTTTTCCATGCTAAATTTGTATTTTATACATTGGTTTTGCCTCCCTCTTCAAAGAGGTTTAACTAGCTTCTGTCAGGATGGGAATACATTCAAACAGGAATAATAACAAAAATCCCTTTTCATGCTGTTCCAAAGTAAAACATTTTCCTTGTGTGTTTTAATTTTGAGGGATGCTAAAAAAGTTTAGGTACAAAAAGTAATCATAACAGTATGTCATAACCTCTTATGGTGCCTTCTGAAATGTAGCAGTGTTCCCTCACAGTTTAATATATGGTTTATCGCCTACAGATTCACTTTAAACACGGTAATGAAAACTGTCACAGAGTAGCTGGACTGCAGGGACACATGAATAGATCATATCTAATGAAAATCATTTTCTAGCATTTATACATGTGAGTAATGGCTGACAAAAGTCATTCCCTGCAGAATGGGGTTGTGTGTGAACTGTTGGACTTCAGCAGCTACCCCAATAGATGTGTGTGCTTAGGGATGAATGACATATAAGCGGAATAATAAGGAAATAAAAGAGCAAAGGGCATTCCTGGCATAAGTGGACAATATTTTTTTTGCTAATTGGTACCTCAGGAGATTCTGCAGCCCTTCACATAGTATTATGGTACATCTCTATGGTTTTATGAAATAAAACAGTTCTGTAACATATACTTAGGACTCATTCACACTTGCAATGGAGATAGCCGTGCAACATGCGTGATGGTGCCTTGCATTGAGCTGCTAATTCCATTCACTAAAGTGAATGAGTCAGTGCTGCGCTTTGCCAAAAAATGCGTGCAGCAGTACAATAGTGCATCCCATTGCAGTGCAGCACATGAAGTCTGATCAGACAGCGCAGTCTATGCACTTCTCTTGCAGGTCACACACATACGCATTGCCAAAATTGGCACGGCAACGCATATTGTGGCTCGATTCACTAAAGTGTGATAACTGCTATCACAGCAATTATCTTGCGAGCTGGCACGCGCAAAGGTAAGCATTATCACGCAAAATAATGCTGTTCGCGCGCTAACCTTTGCGCGTGGCAGCTCGCGTGATAACTGCTGTGATAGCAGTTATCACACTTTAGTCAGTGAATCCAGCCCATAGTGTGAATGAAGCCTATTTGATAATTATCAGTATATGTTTATAATGCATTCTATGTTGCTTTCATCTCTCTAGTTCCATAATTAAAACGTACATTTCATGAACCAACATAGAAATAGCTCCTTATGTCCTACTCCTTTATCAACTAAGAGAAGTGGGTAGGGAAACAGTTAACATGCTTTGTTTCGCAAGAATCATGCTTGAGATTAGGCATAAATTGAAACATTAACAAATCTATAAATAAACTAAAAAGCTAGATAAAAAAGAGGATTTCTTTACTAGGATTACATTATCCACAATATTCATAAAGTCTCTGTCTGTAAACAGTAGGTGGCCCCAGAAGAATTGCTTACCTGTATAAAACTCCAGCGTTTGTGGAGTGTGCTTTTCACCTTATTGCAGTCCATGAGCTGAGGGAATTTGCTTTTCTTGTTATCTACCAAACAGCGTGTATCAGGTAAGAGAATTGTGCTCCCAAGTGTTCCCAGATGGAGATAGCCTTCTTTTGTGTATCTTGCAAGCTGGAAACACATTATATTTAAAAACATCTGTTCTGCAAATGCATTCACAAAGGTATTATAGTTACATTTGCAATGTAAAGCAGAAATCTGACTAACAACACAACATCATAAATATGACAAATCCACAAAAGCTATATATAACCAGAATGTGTGATTTAATGTCACTTTTCTTATCATTTTTTCCGCCATATATATTATTACTGTGCAAATAAACTATGGTGTTGGTGGAATGCCAACACCCACCAAAAGAATTTTACCAAATATATTAAACAGTCTCAAATCTGTCTGTTGTAGAGTCAGGCAATAAAATTACTGTGTGAGGGGCATGATCTGTGTGCACATGAGAAAAATAATAACATGTTTTGTTTGCACACAGTCATCACAGGGTTGTGTAATGAGAGTTTGGGCACACTGCCTACCAAGCATTACAGTTTACTGTTGCATAGATGTGGTGTGCACAAGACAATTGAACCAAAATTTAGTGAATTAGGGCCATGTTCTGATGTTTTTGTTTTGACTACAATGTCCCAAGTGGTTTATGCAGTAAATCAAAGAGATTCAGATTATCATGGGGGTTTACTTCCCTCTCAGCTGTTGGCTGCAACTCATGAGGTTTTGGACCACTGGCCTAGTAGGCAACCTTAAATAGGTTTATTCCCAAGTATTTTTGTACAATCAGATATGTGTCCCATTGTGGTTGCACCTTTTGTTCATACTAGAGACCTTAGCTTGTTTAAAAACGGGCTCTATGTCTGTCACCGACACAGGCACCCGCCACACATGTGCCCTCTGCGTGCACCCATGACCGCGCAGGTGCACATGCCCACAGCGCACGCACACATGCCCACCCCTCCTGGCCCCGTCTGCATGTCATTCCCCCAGGTAAGTGTCTCTGCATCCCTGCACATGCGCACAACAACAAAAAAACATACACACACATGGACATAGGATGCAGAAACCCTTGCTTATTGTTAGGTAGGAAAAAATGAATTCACATCCATAGTCACATCCAGATTTAGTGTAGGCACTCCCAAGGGAGATTGGCTCTGATCCTGGATCTGGGGTGCACTCTCATTTCACTTTGCTTTTTTGGAGGTGTAATGTATATGCGTACATATTATAATGCTGCTGGTGAGTTGAGCGCAGGGTGAGCCGAATGATGACTCACCCTTCTGCCGCTCAAATTCCTGGCAGCATCATAGAAACTTGGAGTGCTAAGTAATTTGAACCCCAAATTATCCATGTGTGAGTCACGCACTGTAGCATTACTGCTACAGCAGTGCCCAACTACCTGTTTCAATGTACATTTGCGGTCTTTATTTAAATAAAGTCAGGGTACATTTCTTTTTGCTGTGCTTACTGAAAGGTCCAGTGTACCATGGGATAAGGAGCAATATATAGAATACATTTTTGTCTAAACACAGCTGGCTGCAAATGCATACAGTCCGTTTCAGACTATCCAAAACAGGCTGTACATATGTTGAAGTCATGTGGCTCTTTAAAATGTGTAAGCTATAGCCTCATTATACACCAGCGGTTCTGGATGTGTGCCTGGCTTTCAGGGGCATAAAGAGATGGTTTGCATATCTGGTAGTGATGCATCATGGAAAGCCATAGTTGCTCACTTAATGCTGAAATATTGCAAATACTTTTGAGAAGGCAAAAATATATCCATATAATTAAATTACTGAAATAATGCACTGATCAGGAATTATGCAATACCTTGTTTTGTTTTGGTGGCAGAATGCGCTTGAATACGGTGGACTTTCACTAGCTACTAGCAGGTGGCTCCCTGCAGACACTGAACAGACTCGTAGTTCACTGTTTCACCTGCAGGTGGTATCTGTAGCTTGGATCTCTGTGAACTTACACCTTTTCAACAGCAGGTGACCTCCCCCCCATTTGGTATATATATGTATATATATATATATATATATATATATATATATATATATATATATATATATATACCTAAATTAGCTTATCAGAATTTGCTTAAAATGTTGGAGGAAACCTCAGTGCATGGTTGAAAGCCATGCAAGCATGAGAGCATGAGGAGAGCATAATAGCTCTTTGCAAACAGTGTCCTGACTAAGATTGGAACTTGGTGATCAAGTTCTGCAAGATGAGAATGCTCTCTGCTATGTCACCATAATGCCCACGCAGCTCATACAGTAAAATAAGATGAGTTATGTTCTTAAATTATTTTATTTTGACCAATAACCACGTGCTGAAATAAAGGTAAGAATTTTTATGTATGTATTTTGAATAATCCTATGTGCAAAAAGGCATAATAAGATCCATATTAAATATGGTATAATCAATACATACATTAACCCTGCAGTTACCTCATGCTTCATATTACTAACATGTATTTATTATAAAGTCACTTAGTACATATACACACATGCGGACATACACACACACTTTTTGTTACAAGGGAGTCCCGTTATAAAACTTAAAAATAGTTCACATAGTTTTAGAGTAAACATCTCCTCTCTGTTAGTAAAGTAAACCAGTCTGAAGCAGCTGGCTGCTTCTTCTATACATGTCCTTCTAAAAAAATAAGCATATTGTGATAAAGTTCATTATTTTCTGTAATGTACTGATAAACATTAGACTTTCATATATTTTAGATTCATTACACACAGCTGAAGTAGTTCAAGCCATTTATTGTTTGAATATTGATGATTTTGGCATACAGCTCATGAAAATCCAAAATTCCTATCTCAAAAAATTAGCATATCATGAAAAGGTTCTCTAAACAAGCTATTAACCTAATCATCTGAATCAACTAATTAACTCTAAACACCTGCAAAAGATTCCTGAGGCTTTTAAAAACTCCCAGCCTGGTTCATTACTCAAAACCGCAATCATAGGTAAGACTGCCGACCTGACTGCTGTCCAGAAGGCCATCATTGACACCCTCAAGCAAGAGGGTAAGACACAGAAAGAAAGTTCTGAACGAATAGGCTGTTCCCAGAGTGCTGTATCAAGGCACCTCAGTGGGAAGTCTGTGGGAAGGAAAAGGTGTGGCAGAAAACCTTGGGGGACCTGCGGAAGCAGTGGACTGAGTCTGGAGTAGAAACATCCAGAGCCACCGTGTACAGGCGTGTGCAGGAAATGGGCTACAGGTGCCGCATTCCCCAGGTCAAGCCACTTTTGAACCAGAAACAGCGGCAGAAGTGCCTGACCTGGACTACAGAGAAGAAGCACTGGACTGTTGCTCAGTGGTCCAAAGTACTTTTTTCGGATGAAAGCAACTTTTGCATGTCATTCGGAAATCAAGGTGCCAGAGTCTGGAGGAAGACTGGGGAGAGGGAAATGCCAAAATGCCTGAAGTCCAGTGTCAAGTACCCACAGTCAGTGATGGTCTGGGGTGCCATGTCAGCTGCTGGTGTTGGTCCACTGTGTTTTATCAAGGGCAGGGTTAATGCAGCTAGCTATCAGGAGATTTTGGAGCACTTCATGCTTCCATCTGCTGAAAAGCTTTATGGAGATGAAGATTTCATTTTTCAGCACGACCTGGCACCTGCTCACAGTGCCAAAACCAATGGTAAATGATTTACTGACCATGGTATTACTGTGCTCAATTGGCCTGCCAACTCTCCTGACCTGAACCCCATAGAGAATTTGTGGGATATTGTGAAGAGACAGTTGAGAGACGCAAGACCCAACACTCTGGATGAGCTTAAGGCCGCTATCAAAGCATCCTGGGCCTCCATAACACCTGGGCAGTGCCACAGGCTGATTACCTCCATGCCACGCCGCATTGAAGCAGTCATTTCTGCAAAAGGATTCCTGACCAAGTATTAAGTACATAACTGAACATAATTATTTGAAGGTTGACTTTTTTAGTTTTAAAAACACTTTTCTTTTATTGGTCAGATGAAATATGCTAATTTTTTGAGATAGGCATTTTGGGTTTTCATGAGCTGTATGCCAAAATCATCAATATTAAAACAATAAAAGGCTTGAACTACTTCAGTTGTGTGTAATGAATCTAAAGTACATGAAAGTCTAATGTTTATCAGTACATTACAGAAAATAATTAACTTTATCACAATATGCTAATTTTTTGAGAAGGACCTGTATGTAGGGCAACTAAATAGAGGCAAAAAAATGAACTTATTTTATGTATTGTCTTAGAAATAGAATGATTATGACTATAAAAATACTATAATAATAACTCTTATTATCACCAAGTTTTAACATTTGCAAAGACATTATTAAGTGATTGCCTGATATGTTGTTTTTTTTTTTTTTTTAGAAGACTGCATAAAAAAAATCAACCATTATTTTATTTTTGAAGAGACTAATTAATCTGCCACAGATGTGCCTGATAATTAGATTTGCTAATAAAAGGGTAGAATAATATCACTTCAGTGGTTTTATGAATACTTGCACTTGATAAACAAGCCCCAAAGTAATGCAGTCACTGCAAGCTCATTATCCCAGAATAACCAAAACTATCACTGTTTAATTGTGTAAATCTTTGTAATCATCTGTATGTGACTCTAACCGATGAACTGTGGGCTATAAAACAAATAGGAAAATATCTAACCTGAGGGGCCCATCCATGACAAGGGTACATTATAGCTGTATGATTCTCCTGTGGTCCTTGGTCTAGACAGACATCCTTAGCTTTATTGTTCCGAAGCTGTGGTAACCAAAAAAAAATTCAGAAATAAAAGTCAGAGAATTATGTATTTTACTTAAAACAGCAAAATCTATTTTAAAATGTTAGGGACAAACAATAAATCATGGTTAAAGCTACATGACTTATTCATTTTAAAGGACACTTGAAGTGAAGGGACTATGGAAGCTGCCATATTTATTTCCTTTTAACCTCTTGAGGACTGCAGTGCTAAACCCCCCTAGTGACCAGGCCATTTTAAGCAAAATGTGCCACTGCAGCTTTAAGGCTAAGCTGCAGATCTGCACAACACAGCACACACGTGATTTCCCCCCCCCCTTTTCTCCCCACCAACAGAGCTCTCTGTTGGTGGGGTCTGATCGCCCCCAGATTGTTTTTTTTTTTGTTTACAAATATTTTTGTTTCTTTTTTTATTAAAAAAAGCGTGTTCTTTTAAATCTATTCCCTCCCTCCCTCCCTCCTTCCCCACAGCCAGCCAATTGTGGCGATCGGCTGTCATAGGCTTCTGCCTATGAGAGCCGATCGCTCTCCAGTGTCCCAGGGGGACAGCCGTGTCACATGGCTGTCCCCAGTACAGCGCTGCTGCCGATCGCAGCGCTGTACGGGTAAATAGACGGCGATCACGCCGTCTATCAGTCTCCCGAGCGGCAATAGCCGCTCGGAGACTGAAGAGGGGGCGGAGCTCCGCCCTCCGAGAATGAGATGCGCGCGCAGCGTGCGCGCGATCTCATTCAAAACAGAGCCCCAGGACTTTACGCCAATTGGCGTTAGGCGGTCCTGGGGCTGCCGCCGCGGCCACGCCTACCGGCGTGACGCGGTCGGCAAGAGGTTAAACAATACCAGTTGCCTGGCAGTCTTGAGCTATTTGGCTGCAGTAGTTTCTGAATCGCACACCTGAAACAAGTATGCAGATAATCTTGTCAGATCTGACAATAATGTCAGAAACCAGGGCCGGATTTATCATAAGGCACACTAGGCGCGTGCCTATAGGCGGCCCGTTACTAAAAGGCGGGCCAGTAGCCTCCCAAAGTGTCCCCTTGTCGCTCTCTCTCTCTGAGGAGAGCAGAGCGCCGTTAATATAGCCAGAAGCAGCGGCTGGAGAGGTGCAGCTCTATGGGGCGCATTCCTCGCTGCTCTGATCACCCTCTGATCATCCTGAAGTGACAGTCCCCGACAGCGGCGCCCTCCTGTCACATGCCGCAGCCCCCGCTGTCATCAAAGAGATGTGGCCGTCTGTGGTGCTAGCGTTGCTAGGCAACGCTGCAGGAAGCCAGCGCCTCATGGGAGAGAGAAGAACCCGGCTTCCTGCTATTGGAGGAGTCTGACTGTGCGGTGCATGCGAGGATAGGAAGAGCAGGCTGGCTCAGAATGTGCACAATGCAGGTATTTGAAACAATTATCTTTCCTTCGGCTCAGTAAAGTTACACGCATCATGTCACGACTGACGTCTCTCTACTAACTTCACTATCTGTGGCGGGAAAGGGGGAGAGTAGGAGAGGAGTTCCACAGACTCTGCTGCTTGTGTGAATCACAATGCGCTGTGTGACAGTCTGCCTGCACTTAGCCAGAGAGAGGTCTGTACTCTGTCCGGAGCCAGGCCAGCTGCCAGACCACTGTGCTACTGTGCAAGGGCCAGGGAGCCATCATCAATCATCATGTAGCTGACCACAACACACTGAGAGGAGGACAGCTAGAAGGACAGCGAGAGGTACTAAAAACCAGATGGACAGGGGACCAGAGACCAGGCTGCCTGAAAATAGACCAACAAACTGTCTCTTTCCCACACACACACACTATGATAATACCCTCAGTCGAGCTCACAAACTAATCCTATCATAGTCTAATCATGTACTACCATATTCTTTTATATAGCACTGACATCTTTTCCAGCACTTTACAGAGTACATAGTCATGTCACTGTCCTCAGGGAAGCTCACAATCTAATCCTACCATAGTCATAATCTAATGTCCTACCATAATATTACTATGTATTTATATAGCACTGACATCATCTGCAGCACTTTACAGAGTACATAGTCATGTCACTGTCCTCAGGGAAGCTCACAATCTAATCTAATCCTACCATAGTCATAATCTAATGTCCTACCATAATATTACTATGTATTTTTATAGCACTGACATCATCTGCAGCACTTTACAGAGTACATAGTCATGTCACTGACTGTCCTCAGAGGAGCTCACACTCTAATCCTACCATAGTCATAGTCTAATGTCCTACCATATTATTATTATGTATTTATATAGCACCGACATCTTCTGCAGCACATTACAGAGTACATAGTCATGTCACTGACTGTCCTCAGAGGAGATCACAATCTAATCCTACCATAGTCATAGCCTAATGTCCTACCATATTATTATTACGTATTTATATAGCACAGACATCTTCTGCAGCACATTACAGAGTACATAGTCATGTCACTGACTGTCCTTAGAGGAGCTCACACTCCTATCCTACCACAGTCATAGTCTAATGTCCTACATATTATTATTTTGTTCAGTGCATAATCTTCTGCAGAGTATTAGCGCAGTTGAGCACTTTGCTCACCTGTCCTGCCTGCTTGCTCCTTCCTGTGAGCTGCTGTCTTCTACTGACCTAGCAGCATGTATGCACTTACTTACCCCACCAGTTCATGGGGTCACTCCATGCACCGGGAGATGACAGCACAGAGGAGAGGCGAGTGAGACTGCTCTGCTTTGGTAATACTCTGCATTTAAAGTGGATCTGTGGTGAAAAACTAACTATAACAAGTAACTTGTCTATATTTCTTATCTAAAATTTAGATAGTTTGCACAGCAAATCAAGCTGCAAAAAGCTTAAACTGTATATGATTGATTCTTCCTGTGATGCAATGATAGCAGCCATGTTCTTCTTGTCACATTACACAGGCAAGCTAATAGCATCTCCAGCCCTCATTATCTGCTTGTTGCTAGTAATATCAGCCTCTGATAAATTATACATTCCGTTGGTGAGATCTGCATTGTTGGTATTCTCTACTCATCTTTGGTAATATCTACATTGCCTTGTGTGGTTTTATGTAATAAAAATGTGTGTGGTTTGAGGGGTGTGGCCTGTGTTAAGGGGCGGGGTTTAGGGCGCTACACCTTATGTGCCTATAGGCTCCTGAGCTGTAAATCCGGCTCTGTCAGAAACTATATAGATATACAAAACTCCACAGTAACAGCCCCCAGAACCACACCTGATTTCCTATACTGGGGCACCTGTAGCTGGCTAGCTTTACTGAGTGCACCAACACCTGGCTACAGGAGGCCCCTATGCTCTGCTACCTATGGGGGAAGGAGACCTTCAGCTGACTTCCTATACTGGGGGCACCTATGCTTGGCAACCTATATTGAGGGCACCTACACATGAGATCCTATACTGAGGGCGCCTATACCTGGCTACCTACCTATACTGAGTCTGAGGGCATTTTTTTTTGGGGGGGGGGGGGGCGCACTGCGGCTATAACACGTGGTGCAAATTGTCTGTGCTGTGCTGTCATTCTAAATGGGGGGGGGAGGAGCTAACTGTCCCACTGATTGTTTTCATTAATATTCCTGAAAGGTTCTAGCCTTCATTTTTAAGTATATTCAGGATAATGCACTCTTTCCATCCATTCGTGGTTATTAATAGTATTTTTCTATTATACATATGTGATGTGTCACGGAGATCTGAGCATTTGGCGTGATGTGTCACGACGTCAAAAAGGTTGGGAACTACTGTCCTAGGAGATATCTCAGGAGAAAAGGTGAATTGCATATGGGCTTGTGTGTGTGTGTGCGCGTGCGGGAAGAGGATGAAGTGGGGGCACAAAAATGAGGTTTCGCTCAGGGCACTGTGAAACCTAAGGCCGGCCCTGGAGGACCAGTATTCCTGGAATACAAGACATTGCCAGCATTCATCTTCATTTAAATTCAGAATCGTAATTTTCTGATAAACTATGGTAACATTTTCAAAATAAAATCCATCTAGTTCAAGTCTTGTCCCATGTTTCTATTTCTGCAGCACTCATATACATGTGGCTGCAAATGTGAAAATGAATGTGAAAAGAAAAATGCCACAATCTGCAGACTCTGTGTATTGTTCTTAATGTTATGAGTGCTATTTTGCAGCCAGAAAACACCAGCTTATGAAAACTCCTAGTGTATGCCCTAGAAAAACATGTGACTTGTAAGCTTATGTCTTGGACTAGTGAGAGTGACAGTCAGAAGTTGCAAGTTAGGATAACCCTTTTAGTAGCTTGACAGAGACCACACCAACTGAAATTATTTTAAAATTAATCAAATTTGGTAATTAGTAAATACATTCTACTAACACACAGGTTTACACTAACCGAATATGTAAAGGTAATTGAATCAGTCCAAACTAGTAGCTGCTGACATTATGATGGGTTCTGATGGCTAGATGAACGCTTAATACCCTTATGTATTTTATTTATTTTAAGCATGTATATAGAGCAGTCATATTACCACTACACCACCATGATGCCCTGGTTATCTTTTGGTTTTACTTAATGACACTTTGTCTTCTAAATAACACTTACTTTTCTTTTGAAGTATATTTAGTGTATTTGATTTTTTTCACTACAAGTTCTGCAGTACAAAACAAAGTCTAACCTGAGCATCCTAGTACCTTCTTTAGGATGTAACACTGTTACTTTATTCATTTTAATGTAATTAATTCAATTAATAATATCAGGATATATTTTACATGCTAATTATTCAAATATACTTATTATTATTATTTTAGTATTTATATAGTGCTGACATCTTCCGCAGCGCTGTACAGAGTATACTGTCTTGTTACAACTGTCCCTCAGAGGGGCTCACAATCTAGTCCCTACCATAGTCATATGTCTATGTATGTATCGTGTAGTGTATGAATCATATTCTAGGGCCAATTTAGGGGGAAGCTAATTAACTTATCTGTATGTTGTTAGGATGTGGGAGGAAACTGTAGTGCCCGGAGGAAACTCACATAGACACAGGGAGTACATACAAATAGAGATGGCCCGAACGGTTCGCCGGTGAACGGTTCCCGACGAACTTCCGTGGTTCGCGATCGCAGAGAACCGCAAACTTTTCCGGATGTTTGGTTCACCCCCATAGTGCATCATCAGGGTAAACTTTGACCCTCTACATCACAGTCAGCAGGCACATTGTAGCCAGTCAGGCTACACTCCCTCCTGGAGCCACTCTCCCCCTTATAAAAAGCAGGCAGCGTCAGGCATTGGACTCACTCGTATGCCTGCATTAATTAGAGAAGGGAAAGCTGCTGCAGACTCTCATAGGAAAAGCTTAGTTAGGCTCTTGTAGGCTTCTTAGCTTGCTCCTTGCTGATTCTTATTGCTAAAAAGCACCCCTCAACAGCTCTTTTGAGAGCTAATCTTGTTCATGTGATCTATATTTTTTTTTTGTGGCCCACTGACACTTGTGTTGCATAGACAGCCTTGGTAATTCCTACTGTGTGTGCCACTGCCAGGCCCAGCACATTCAGTGACTACCTGTCACACACCCACGATAATAAGGTCGTTGCTTCATTGTGGACAGACCAAATTTGATCAGCTGGACAGTCACTGTTCTGTCATTCAGCTACCTCAGCCTGGCGACCATATGGGCTGGAAAGCCGCCATCACCTGCACTATTGTCATGGTGCGCACCAGTCCAGCACGGCCATCACTACACAAACACTGCATACCTTTCACTGCATCTTTGACTGCACATTGTATTATACTTGGCAGTCAGTGCATACCTTTCGCTTGAATGAATTGCAGACTTGCCCTCCATAACAGATTCTCGTTAAAGGATTTAAAGTTGATTCATCTCATATACAGCAGGGCCTCGAAAGTCATCCTGTATTGTTATTTTTGGTCACTACCTCAGGACGTGCATGCCATGCCTGCTGCCTTCCTTGGATGTGTAGTAGTTGTTCCTGCTCCTTTGCCCACAGCGTGCCTGCTGTCTTCCTTGGATGTGTGGTGATGGTAGCCGTTTTTTAGGCTCCCACTTTGGACCGGAATTGAACCAGGATTCCCCGACCATTACCCGTGGTTACCAAGCTACTGAGAAAGTACCATCGAAGGTTTCACACAGTTGAATGAATGGCAGACTTGCCCTCCATAACACATTCTCGTTAAAGGCAAGTGGTGTCATCTCTGGTACACAGCGCTCAGTCAAGGGTCCATCTGACCATCTGACCACAAATGCCTGGTCTGCAAAGCACGGTCAGGGCAGGTACATTACTTATACAGCAAATGGGTCCTTACTTGGATGTGTGGTAGTGGTGGTAGCCGTTTCTCAGGCTCCCACTCTGGACTGGAATCGAACCCTGATTCCCCGGCCATTACCCATGGTCACTCACAATGGCAGACTTGCCCTCCATAACAGATTCTCGTTACAGGTACTGAACAGCCACCAGAAAGTGTAATTTAAAAAAATATATGTAAGCTTTAACAATGGTAGAGAAAAAAACATTGAAAGTGGATAAGGCAGTCAGACATGACCTGATATCACTGAGAAAGAGCAATCTCGCCATAGTGCGCACCAGTCCAGCACGGCCGTCACAACACAAACAGCTGTTTGCGGTGCGTTACACAGTGAGTTTGGTGTGTCAGTGTGAAGTAGTACTCTAATTACACTACCTGATTGATGTATACACATACAAGATGTTTTAAAGCACTTTAGGCCTGCAATTTAGCATTCAATGTGATTTCTGCCCTTAAAACGCTGCTTTGCGTCAAATCCAGATTTCTCCCCGGGACTTTTGGCATACATCCCACTTCGCCATGCCACCCTCCAGGTGTTAGACCCCTTGAAACATCTTTTCCATCACTTTTGTGGCCAGCATAAGTGTTTCTAGTTTTCAAAGTTCGCCTCCCCATTGAAGTCTATTGCGGTTTGCGAAAAGTTCGCGCAAACCGAACTTTCGCGGAAGTTCGCGAACCGAAAATCGGAGGTTCGGGTCATCTCTATATACAAACTCTGTGCAGATAGAGCCCTGACTCGGATTCAAACCAGGGACCCAGCACTGCAAGATGAGAGCGCTAACAACCATACTGTCCAGATTAACCTATCAGCCTTATCCAAATTATTTGGCATAACAAAAAAATTATTGTTAAAGTGAATCTGAAGTGTATTAAAGATTGGCTTCCCCAAGCCTTATTGAGCCGCCACTTCTTGCTGGAACCCTCTTCTTCTTCACAGCCATGCTACCCATTGTGTATGAGCGTGGCCACGTTGTGCAGGCACTTGTTGGGTTAGTGACTGCTCAGTAGGATGGAGCCACTTGCACGCATTATTGTTAAATATTTTAAAAGGGTCCCAGCGCAGGAATGAAGGGGCTTAAAAAGACATAGAAAGCCTCTGAACCATCCAGAGGCTTTCCTCTACTGAGGTAAGTATCTAGTATTTTTCTTCACTTCAGGAATGCTAAAATTTCAGCATATACAGTATGTGACAACAAGTGGCCTAAAAAAGAAATTTCAAACATCTAGTAAGAAAAATGCCATTTCCTCTTCTACCTATAAACTATACACAGCTCTGCACTGTCTATTTTTGAATATACACAGACCAACCCAAGAATAAAATTGTATTGAATGATCTAATACCTAGATTAGGCTTAAATTAAATGATACAGTTTGGGAATTTTAACTTAAAATAATAGGGGGTTCTGTGGAGTCCTGCAATAAACATAAACAGACACTTACCTGGGGCTTCTATCAGTCGCCTGCAGCTGTCATGTCCCACGCCGTCCTCCTCTGACCACTCATTCCCTGCCACCGACACTGGGCAATAATTCGTCTAACAAGACGAATAATGCGCACTCCCGCTCACGTCCCCGGGAGCTTACTGCGCAGCTGCAGACGCGTGACACGCGTAATTAGACCGGGACCGGCGGCGGGAACGAGTGATCGGAGAAGGACGGCGCGGGACATTACAGCTACAGGGGGCTGATAGAAGCCCCAGGTAAGTGCCTGTTTATGTTTATTGCAGGACTCCCCAAAACCCCTATACGAATGTAAATTATATTTTACCAGCTGTTCATGCCAGTCAGATAGGAATTTTGATTTGTGATTTTTGCTGAATATGCAGAATAATTTTTAACAAGCAGTAAAGCTTTATTGTTTAGAACATACTGCGTGTGGCCACCATAGCCCTGGTGGCAGTATATACTGTATTACTATGAAGATTTTAGAAAAGCTCCTTTTTTCATTATAATAAAACAATATTTACATCTTTGTTAAAATTATAGTGATGAAACCACACTGAACAATTTTCTCTGTGGAAATAAATGTTAAAGATTATGCTCTTCACCAAACCCAAGAGTATTAGTTTCATTTTCATTTCTAACATAATATATGTTCCAAAAACTTTATTTTCTTATCTGTAATGAACCAATAATTGAGCCTTCCTGTGGAATTGTAAATATTCTATAACCAGTGACAGGGGATATAAAGGTGGAAGCTGAAAGCAAGGTGAAATATAATGATAATTAATTCCAGGATTAGATTTATTTTTTTCAAGTGATTGTTCTAGGTGCAGTTACAGCCCCCTCCCCACCACCACCACCACAAAACTGCTATGTTACTAATCTTTCAATAACACTCTCTGCAGTCTTATTTGACCCAGGTGACTGACAATTATCAAATGTAGTGGGTTGCACCTTTGTTAGACCCTTGTTACAGGAATAAAATGCTGGAGATGCTACCCTCAACACAGAGGGTGGCCAAAATGCAGCACTTCCATACCAAGATGAGACAGGTGCTGTATTCTGCTGTTTAGGTGGTGGCACAGGAAAGTAGTGCCACTAGCAAATCTCCCCTGTCTTTAATAACAAGGCAATTTGCTGCTGATGGTGATGTGTCAATCACGTCTAATATGAGATCCTTCCTCCGTGTTTATCCTTCCTTCTGGATCCACCCTCAGGGAACACCTCGAACCAACAGGTATCCAAACAACTTGGGCTAATGATCACTGAGGCCATTCTGAGGAGCAAGAAAACTTGGGACTTCTAGGTGTGCAGTCTTGACCTTAGGCTAGAGCTGTCACAATTTGCTATGGAACTTTTGGCTTATCCCGCTTCAGTTGTCCTATCAGAAAGGACATACAGTGCAGCTGGGGGGATCATGACAGACAAATGAAGTCGCCTAGCACACAGCAGTGTGGATTATTTACCATTTATAAAAATGAATGAGGTGTGGATACCGGATGGTTAAAGCACAAATGTATAATATGTGTAATTTTGTCCTAATTGATATAATTTCATTATGTAATTTAACAAATTATTATTATTATTATTATTATTATTATTATTATTATGAATCTGGCACATGCCAGTTCTTCCTGGCCTCTTGTACAGAGGCTGAAAGTAAAATATTTATTCGGCAGGTAATTGCCCAAGTTTTAATAGTTTTTAATTTTTTAGTAGATTTGTTTCAATTAAAAAGGTTATAGGTCCCACTAAAGATTGGAAAAGTTTGTAAATTATTTATTGTAATTTCATTTTTTAACATCAGAAATTCACAATAGCCTGGCACTTCAACTGGTAGATGTACACTTTGTACATTATTAAGAAACAGAGTGGGGCATTATCAAAACTACGGGGAGCAAACTCAGGTTTTTGGTGTTGCTATCTTTACTTTCATTGTTCTGCACCTTCTCCCGTTTTACTAAATACATTAATCTGTTGTGATGAAACGCGGAAAAGCCGCTGCCTCTCAAGGTGAGGCGGCTGTTTCCGCGTCCAGCATGGCGTCACAACGCGGAAAAAACGCCACATGCCGCATAGGCAGAACGGCGGAATCCGCATTGGTAACGGCGGAATCCGCATTGGTAACGGCGGAATCCGCATTGGAGGCGGCTCCCGCACTCGGTTCACTGGATACATTGCAAAACAGTACTGGTGTGGCTGGGACTGATAGTCCACCAAGATTCAGACTTACACGCGCGCGAGCACAGAGGCAGAGCTTAAATAACAGCCAGAAGGGAGTCAGCTGACCAGGCGGGTCAGCTGACATTTTCCACTACTCTCATTGGTCCAGCAATTAGGGAGGTCCTGGAGAGGTCCTTGTGTATGTACACTGCTGGCTGTTCACTTACTCTTTGTCTGGCGTTGCGAACACATACGTGGGAGCACTCAGACCCGTAGTTAGATCCTTAAGTGTGCCGGGACCAGCTGGGGCTGTAATCCGACACTTAGCTAGATTCTGTTGATAGCTTAAAGTACTAGTTTGATTGCGATTATCTGTTATGACCTTCTGCCTGCCTGACCATCCTCTTGTATTCTGATCTTGTACCTTGCTGTTCTGATACTCTGTTGCCGAACCCTGGCTCGTCCTTAGACTCTGCTTCTGCCTCTTGATCTTGTACCTCGATATTTCTGATACCCTGTTGCCGAACTCTGCCTGTACCTAGACTCCGCCTCTGCCTTCTGAATCTGTACTTTATCTGTCCGTGTGTTACGATCTGGCTTGTCTGACCTCGAGAACCAACCTCACTATTGGAGGCGGTTCCCCGTCCTGTTAGTGACACTTTCTCCTGAGTGTCACTCTCAGACTTACCTTCCTACTCGCAGCCTGACTCCTCCCGCCTTGGAGAGTTCAGGTCTTCGGAAGGAAGCCGTGCAGTACTCCCCACTGCACTGAGGCTCAGTCCTCTTAGTGTTACTGTTACACTAAACACTACACTCTACTCAAGTACAGAGGTTAGCTGGTATATCGGATTATTGGTGATACTGCAGATCACTTATAATCTGGTATACATCTGTATTCCCAGTGATACTGCAGATCACCGGTAATCAGATCCTCTCTGTGCTCCAGCGTTCGTTACATCTGTGTATTCTTTTGAATTGCTTAATACTGTGATGTTTTAAATTCAGTCATACACAAGCTGCTTGGAATGATAGACTCCTTTGTGACAGTAACTTGCTAATTTTTTATACATATAAGTTGTGCTTCCTGTGGCTTGTGAGGTATTTTATTTGGTTAGGATATAAAACAGTAAAGTGATGTTATTTCTTAAATTACACATGTCCCACAACAACCTTAACCACAAAGCAACACATTACTATTAAAGCTGCAGTGTGTTAGAAACGGGTAGTAGCCAAAAGATACATGTTTCAAATAAAACTCCCATCATAAATTTAATTAAAAATTCCACAATGTACTCTTAAAGCTTGATAAATACCCTGCAGTGCATTGGTTGTACAAAGCATTCTCAGAGCAGCCGTAAAAATGCGTAATTATTGTAAAGACAATAAAGGAGGCATACATAAAATATTATTTATTCATTGCTGATTTGTAATGTAGACAGAGTCCCTTTAATGTCTAAATATATCTGAGATTGCTATTTCTTTGTTATATGTTAAGTTTTCACATTAGTGTTAAAGACCAACAGCAGGCTTAGATCTAAATATAGGATATGCAAGCATAGTAAACCATTATCCATATGTTAAATTTTTTATTCAAATGAGGCATATGTAGCTAAAAATACAGTTTAAAAATGTGGTTAATATGATCTGAAGCAGTAAATCGGGCAGCATTTCTTTGGGTAGTGCTGCAACTGAGAGTCTCAGCATCATCTTCTCCTAAGGCTTTTAGCGCATTGCACTGAGTATTTGAGGTCATTGCTGTCTGCAGATGTGTAAAGTTGTGTTTACATGTTTTACTTCTGTTGCCCAATATAAATGTTAATGATTGCTTGAGTGGCAAATTTGGAGTGATTGCTGTACAGACATACTGCATGGCTACCTGCGGAGCAGCCTGTTCAGTTCTATGTAGAGGAGAAGGGGAAGGATGAGTAGCAGGATCCCCACTATGATGATGACTACAATGGCACAACACGAGTGGTCAGGTGAGCAGGTTCCATTGCAGCAGACCACTGGAGATATTGTCATAAATCAATAAATAGAAATATATTTTGAATAAATTGCATAGTGTAAGATGGCAGCCACCATAGTGCAAAGACAAAATACTTTGCAGCTCTAGCCAGTTTGGTAAGGTGACAGTATGCATTAGTGAAACAAAGTCATCTGGATATAACATGACAGAGATGAGATCAAGAGAAGGAAGCTTTCGTTTAATGTTAATGTTTGCTTTAAGTATTATTAAAGTAAACCTGTCATTTTTTTTAAGGAAGAAGTTGGATACTTACTTTGGGGGAGGATAGCCTCTGGATCTGAAAGAGGCTTCCCTTGTCCTGGTACTTCAGCCCATTCCACCATTGGGGTTGCTGAAAAGTGGTCTCCCTGTGCATGTGTACTAGCACTGCCCCGCTTTGGCTTCGGCGGAAATAGGCGAGCCTAATTGAGCTGGTGTTACAGCGCAGGTGCAGATGGCTTGCGCCTGTGCAGTAGCTTGGACCCGAGTGTGATGGTGCTAGTGCGCCTGCCCAAGCTGTGGAAGAGCATTGACCAGTTCTTTTTTGGGGGTCCTAGCATTTCAACAAACCTGCCGAGGAGGATGAGAAAAGTCTCTCTAGGATGCAGAGGATTACCCTCCTGAGGTGAGTACCCTGTATATGAACTTTGTTTTCATTACAGATACAGTTTAAGCATATGTGAAGGTTTTAGGTTAAATTTGATCTGCAGACCTGCAAGCTGCACATAAACAAAAGAGAGGGAGCACCGTTTCCAAAAAAGAGTATGCAGCGTGCCCAAGGTCTCTCCCCAGTGCCTCCTGGGAAGTGCAGTCCAGATAAAACAGAAAGGACCGGCACCGCTGTCTTGTATCAAAGCTCTTTTAATAGCACCAAAGTGGCAGCAGTGACAGACTGCTGTTTCGGTTTACACCTTTATCAAACTGATCAATGCCATACGTATGGCTTTGAGCAGTTTGATAAAGGTGTAAACCGAAACAGCAGTCTGTCACTACTGCCACTTTGGTGCTATTAAAAGAGCTTTGATACAAGACAGCGGTGCCGGTCCTTTCTGTTTTATCTGACCTGCAAGCTGCAGACATCTCAAATGCTCAGTGACTCACTCTCTTGCAGTCTGATCAGTGTAATGACGCTGAGTTAAGCATTAGCAGCTCTACACACAGAGAAAGCCGTTAAACCTTCAGATGGGTTCCTTCAGGTCACATGACTAGATTTTTACACACTATTTAACTATTTTCACATAAAAAATAACATTAAGCAATCAGAAAAGGTGGGTCAATTTAGTTGTTTTTAGCTTTGTTTTATACACTCCCCCTTATCCCCCTTTGTGCTTTTCACACACCTTTGGAGGGGTGCTTTTGGTCATACGTGGCTTCGCCACTATTAGTACCAGTTTGTTTTCCTAAGAGATCGACCAGAGTGTCCATAGTTTCTTGTCCAGGACACTCTGGACCCCCGAGTGGAGTCAGGTTTGTGACTCTCCACCTGCTTCAAGTGGTTGGTTGCCCCCTATGCAACCTACCTTTGTGAATATTATTATTCCTGTCCTACACATTTCTCAGTTTGGTGACATATTGTGCTATATGGGCTCCTGTTGTGTCTGTGTTCCTTTATCAAGTTGCTCTTCCTTTCTAAGCAATCAGATTATTTATTTATTTATATCCATATTTAGAGTTGGGTTTATCTGATACATCTTTTTATCCCTAGCCAGTTTCACCAACCTACCATATATACTCGAGTATAATCCGACCCGAGTATAAGCCGACCCCCAACGTTTGCCTTAAAAGAATGGGGAAAATGACTGAATCGAGTATAAGCCCCCCCTTCCCATATGTGCAGAGTGATGTCAGCACATCTTGGGCTGTTTGCCATGGCATACCTCCTTAAACCCCACATGTGCACATTGACTATGTGCAATCACACACACACACACACACACACACACACACACACACACACACACACACACACACACACACACACACACACACACACACACACACACACACACACACACACACACACACACACACACACACACACACACACACACACACACACACACACACACACCTACCTATGCAAGGGTTCAGGACCACTTTATTATGGTCGTTACATCCCTCCTCCCCCCCACGAGACCAGAGAACAATGTGAGGCAGACCTCCCACCTGCTTATATGGAGTGCTCTCTGCTATGTATAATACCCATGTGGTTGTAGCTAATTTAAAGCCAATAGATGGCTGTGTGTCACTTTGCCTGCCGCCTCACCCCTTCATCCCCCACCACCAGACCAGAGCAGTATGACACTAACCCTCTAGTTTCTTCCCTGCTGAGTGTCCTCTGGCATAGGCACATCGCTGTGTTCCATTACCTATGGGTCCGCGTCGGGATGATTCACCTCCACTGTGTGAGATGCAGCCTCTCATTGGTATGACGACCTCTAGCGGTGCCTGTTACCACGTGGGCATCTGGATAAATTATAGTGAAGAGAGGCTGCTTCTCACACGCTAGCCGCTAGAGGAATCATTGTGCCACGGACCCATAGGAAACGGAAAACAGCGCTGTGCCTATGCCAGAGGACACTCGGCGGGAGGAACCAGCGAGTCAGTGACATTCCTGCTCTGATCGTACGGGGGAAGGCGGCAGACACAGCACACGGCCATCTAATGGCCTTTAATTTACTACATCTCGGAGGGGTGAGTCCGGCGGGCATAGCAGCACACAGCCATCTAATGGGTTTTAATTGGCTACAACCACACGGGCAGAACAGAGAGTGCTCTAAACATTCCGGGGGGTCTGCAATTGTTCTTCAGTCTGGCGGGGGTGGGGAGGAGGATTGGCACATGGTCATATGCACGGTAGAGAGTACTCTGTAATTGCTGGGAGATGGAAGGGGACTGTAGTCGGCACTGCTACCTTATTGCGGTGACGGACAAACTCGGAAGGTGGGGGAGGAGAATCACCAACCAATTGCAAATCAAGTATGAGCCAAACCCCCCACTTTTGGACCACTTTTTTGGTCTCTAAAACTCGGCTAATACTCGAGTATATACGGTAAACATATCTAGTGCTAAGCAAAACTCTGAGATTAAGCCTTGCTGCTCTGAATTGTCAGAATTTGTTATTCTAAGCTATCATTATGGGAAATCCCCAATACTTATATACACTCCAAGCACAGACAGAAATAATGCAGCATTTCAATTGTTTTGACACAAAGTGGTAGCCAATTTGTGGTGGCAAATCCAACAATATTATTATTGTAATGCCACTAACTAAATAATACATTTCTGAAAATGCAAGTAAATTTTACTGAAAACATCACTTTGATAATATTTATGCACTGTTTTTAACTGTTGATTGAATACTAATCATTAGAAATCATATCCTTGTTAATACATCAATATAGTGCATACAATAGCAAAGTGCAACATCCATTGAAGCAGCGGCTGCGGGCACGCAGGGTGTCTCCGCAGCCGCATCGCTTCCCTGCTCTGGGACTTCACCCGTTCCTCTAGCGTCTAGTACGCCGAGGACGGGGTTGTCTATTGCTCATAGGGTTGCTGTATCGCGCGCGCGCGGAGACAGGACCTTTATGCGGGGAAGAGGCGCGTCAGCTGACCGGCTGGTCGGCTGACATCAGAGGAGACTCACGGCGCTCAGGATTGGCTGATTGGTGGTGGGCGCAGCCGTGGGGTCTCCTCCGCTTCGAAAGCCTTCAGTCTTCACTCGCAACCTGTCTGCTGTTACGAATACTTATGTGTTAGCGCTCAGACCTTAGATAGTATCCGGTGTGCTTTGATCTGGGAGGAAACCAGGGATTTCACACAAGACTAGGATTATTGTATTATTGTATATTTGATATTCTGTGTATGACTCTGTCTATCCTCTGACCCTGCTCTTGCTTATCGATTCTGTACTTCTGCCCATCTGACTCTGTTGCTGAACTCTGCCTGATATCTTACTACTCTGTTGCCTGTCGATTTTGTACTGTACCTGCCCGCCTATTGCTGATCCTAGCCTGTCTGACCATTCTACTCACCAGTGAGCCCTGTTACTGGTGAGGTTTAGCAAAACTATTCAGTTACTGTGTACCAATAGTGCCCACCTGCTCCTCTGGTGAGGTCTAGCAAAACTATTCAGTTACTGTTGCACCAAGCACTATACACCTTGCTAGCTATACTTGCATTATTGGTGATTCTGCAGATCACCACATAATCAGGTATAGTGTCTGTATTATTGGTGATTCTGCAGATCACACATAATCAGACGTCTGTGTTGCTACACCAATCGTTACACAAAGTACATTTTATGTAAAAAGGGAATGGATGGATGGATGGACTGATGGAAGGATGGAAACATCAACAGTTTTGACTCTAATAGGTTTATTTTGAATGTTGTGCTAGTGTACATGAGCTTTTGAATAAGTTTGCATTGAGTCTAATCTCATATGATGCTAGAACATCTCCTATAGAATGGTAGGCTGCAAACTTAATAGCTGAAATTGAACTGAGTGAAGATGAAGCACACAAAATTAAAACCAAAACCTATATGCATAAAAATAAAAAGTTAAACAAATATATCTCAAAAGAGTGCAGTTTGAGTAGATTAAAAGAGGATATATATATATATATATATATATATATATATATATATATATATATATATATATATATATATATATATATTAGTATTTACTGTATATAGCAATATAGCACCAACATCTTCCACAGCGCTGTGCATAGTATATTGTCTTAGCTATAGTATTTTGTCAATTAACTGTTCCTCAGAGGGGTTCACAACCTAATCCCTACCATAGTCATACGTTGATATACAGTATGTATTGTGTAGTGTATGTATCAAAGTCTTGGGCAAATTTTGGGTAAAGCCAATTAACTCTATCTATCTATCAATATATATATAATATGTAATCATTAGCAATGTGATGGACTGGATTCCTATTTGAATTCCTATTTTAAGAGAAAGATTTTCCTGCCACTCCAGCTTATGTCTCTACCCTCTGCTGTTTAAGTCAGTAGGAGAGTCAATCAGCTGTGTCTATGTGGCTCAAAAAAGTGGGAAGAGGAAAAGAGGCTAGCCTACATTCACAAGTATTTCAAAACAGGCATGTAGTTGAAGGCCATTGTAAAGGGGTGGTAAGACCTCACTTTTTGAAAAGGAAACCAGCCAGTGTAGAGGTCTTGGATCTATACGGGTAGATGGACTGCTAACAGCAACCACAGCTTTAAACACATTTTTCAGTGCTTTCAGATTTTAGCAACTTCAAGCTAGGCTTTAATTTTAATGAATGGATGCTTTAGATGAGACACACAGCAAACATGTACATTACCTCTCCATAGGCGACAGTGTTATTGTACCGTCTCATTTCCGGATAAACATTATCCAAGTACCACTGGAAGTTCTTGCACTTCAAGCTTTTTCTTAAGGCTATTCTTTCTGATATGTCACCAATGTCAATTCCGGGGTTCTAAAGATAATGAAGAATATAATAAGAAGATTAAGGAAATCATCAAAATAAAACATAAACTTAGCCAAAGCTTTTAACTTCCACTGAATTAACTAGCAACTAGCTACTAGCCAACTGAGCAGTGTTCATTTCGCAAAAATAATTTTAATTTCAACTTTTGAGCAAAAATGCCATTAAAAATCAGTTTGTTATAAGTTTGTGATTTTCACATTTTTTGCAATGTATTGCGTTAAAAATAAACAATTCCACACATTTTGTGCAATAAAAATAATGCTTTTCTACATTTTTCACATTAGAAAGAAAAAATACTTTCCCTTGACCATACAAATACAATGTAGTTGTACAAAAATTTTCTTGAAATTAAAAATAGCATTTTCAAGGTGAAAATTACTTGCTGGTATATGTTCCTATGTATATTTTTTAAGATATATTTCTTACCTCTAAAGGTAAATTCCATGCTATATAGACATGAGACTTGTAGTCATCCATCCAGACTTCAGCTACCCGTAATGCATTTCTTTTTGTATAGAAGTCAATATTGTTGTTGTAAGGTTTTCTTTTGCGTTCTATGTGGGCCACTCTTGAACATGGTAGGACTTCCATGCTTCCACCACATAGCCACACCTACAATGACAAATAAAGTAAAATAAACAGAATATTTAGGTTTATCTTACAAATCTTACTCCTACTTTTAGAGCTAATAAACAGAACAAAATAACAAAAAAACGACAACCTTGCCTACAAATCAATTCTCCTGCCAACCTGTCCCACTGTATAAACTGGCAACCCAAGACCACTCTGTAAATATTTGGGAATTGAAGATACCAATCGCTGTAGTTTTGAACATGAAATGTTAACTGATTCTAGCCTGATATAGGATAGCTTTATTTTCCTGAAATACGCAAATTTGTACTTAAAGGACATCCGAGGTGAAAATAAACTGATGAGAAAAACAATTGTATATATCCTCCTTCTCCTAAAAATGAAATTTTTAGCTATCTCACAGTTTTATTTTATATTTAAATATTCATATTTAAATCTAGTTCTTAAATTTTTACTGTTTCATTGTTTCTGCTCAGTGAAACCTTCATTGAAGTATACCAGAGCTCAAATCTATGAATTACTGACCTTTTTATCTCTTCCCTGCTCTCAGAAGCCATTTATTGACAGGGAAGTGTTTTATGGTTGCAATTATTTATCAGCGAAGGTTATGCTATAGTCTGACCCAGTCCGACCTGGTCCCGACCCAGACAGAAACTGTCACTTGCATACCTGATGTTTAACTCTTTCAGGCAGACAAAGGAAAAAAAAGGAACACAGTATAGTTTTTTGTGTGCTTGCCACTCTACATACACATGGCTATCTCATCATGTCACATGTCACCTCGGTTGTCCTTTAAAAATTATATCCTGATGGCAAAATATACTGCTCCAAACCTGTGTATATCATTCAACATTGATGATGCCTTGCCAAATGCCCATGTTACCTATGCCATGTCCACTAATACACCAGCATATTATCACTTGCCTGCTTTTGGATTATTCTACTTTAAGCCAGTGCATGTGGGATCCATTATTGCCAAAATAACAAGTTAAGTCTTACTGCATGAGTAGAGCGTAATGCATTGCGGGTAATGTATTGCATTCTGCTCTACTCATCGTGCTGTAAGATTTAACACTTGTTATTGTGCTTAAAGCAGTTTAGTGAATATGCCTCTTAGTCCCACCCTCTGAAATGCTCTTTTTCTACCCAATCATATTACAGTATTTTTTAATTTTACAGTTATGTATTATTCCTATTATTAACCATAAAGCAGCATTGAAATAAATACAGAAATGATATGGCAGTTATGTTCCATTTTAAAATGTGTTCATTTATATCAAGTGTAGCATGTCCAGCCTGTCCATACATTGCCAACTGATTTCTTCCTTTTCCAGTAAACAAAAATCATCCACACTCCTTCCATATAGTAAAATAATGTATTAATTTATGAAATCATCATAGAAAAATTAGCAAAGAGTGTGGCAGCATGCAAGCTGATGCGTTTCCAACCCCACCAGGTCCTTAGTCGTACCTTTTATGACATTTACAAGTCTGTCTTTAAATACCAAGAGACCACTCCCCCTTTCACTACACCTAAACAGGTAACTGAGATTCTCTTAAAGGGCAATCACCCAGGGTGGGAAGGGAGAAGACTCAAGTGTACATCATTTCACATAAATACACATACAGATAGTCCCCCGGTTAACAAACGAGATAGGAACTGTAGGCTCGTTCTTAACCGGAATCCGTCCTTAAGTCGGAACGCTGTGCCTTCTCTGTCCCCTGTGCTTTCAGTGTCCCCCCTCTGTGCCATCTCTGACCCCTCTGTGTCTCCTTGTGCCTCCCATGCCCCCTTTCCTAATGCAGAGTATGCACAGCAGAAGCGATTACAAGTCTCACCTATTCCATGGCGGCTCCGGGTCAATCAGCGGCATCCTCTCTCCCTTCACCATTCCAGCCGCGGGGTCTCCTTTTGATTGCGTCATTACGCAACACTAGGGAAGCCGCTAGGAAGAGCATTGAGGGGAGGGAGGACGCCGCTGATTGGCCCGAAGCTGCCATGGAATAGGTGAGACTTCACTTATCGCTTCTGCTGCGCATACTCTGCATTAGGAAAGGGGGCACAAGAGGTAGTCCCCGGGTTGCGTGACGTCATCAGGGCGGGTCGGCGGGCGTTCATATTGGTGGGTCATTCGTAAGTCAGGTGTTCGTAACCCGGGGACTACCTGTACATAGAAAATATAAGAGACGTTATACATAAAGGATTCCTGGGGTTATTATCCTGCTGGGCGTTTTGATTATGCGCCACCGCACGGCTGCGCATAGTTTTTAATACCTAATTTTTTTTTTAATTATGTAGCTAGCCTAGCGCTAGCTACATGATACTCCCCTCCCTGCTATATCCCTCCCACCCCTCTGATCGCCACCGGCATCTATGCCGTCAGGAAATCCCGTTCTGAACGTGATTTCCTTGAGGGCTTCCCCGTTGCCATGGCGACGAGCGGAGTGACGTCATCGACAGTGATGTCATCGTCACACGGACTCCCGATCCACCCCAAAGCACAGCCTGGCGGTGATTGGCCAGGCTGCGCACGGGGACTGCGGGGGGGTCCTCTTTCGCGTCGGGTAGTGGCAGATCGGCGGCAAGCAGTGGCGATCTGGTAGGACACGCAGCAAGCAAAGTGCTTGCTGCGTGTTTTAAACAAAAAATTATTAAAATTGGCCCAGCAGGGCCTGAGCGGTGGCCTCCGGCGTCTCTGGACGAGCCTAGCTCGTCCAGAACGCTAGGGAGGCTATCAACCCTAACTAAACAAAGCATAAAGGGGAGAAGAGAGAGAGAGGAGGGAACTAAGTTATAATTTATGGCTCTGTCCTAAACACTAAAACTCCTAATCAAAACATATGGATATGACATCATGGAAACACACCAAACAGTGTTGCCAACCGCGGAAATACATTTTTACTGACAAAGCACGAAAAAATTACTGAACACTTTTTTTACTGACATCTAATATTATTGAAATTAAATGAAAGATATCACACATGCACCCTACGTGCAATACACCGGCAACCATGTGGGGCTCGAATGAGGAAGAAGAGTGCAGTGGCGCAACACCGGACAGGTGAAGTATTAATGCACAGCATCTGGGAGGGGGGGACTTTGGTATATTTACATTTGGGGGATGCAACTGGGGGTTTTCCATCACATTTCTTCTCGATTATCGCAGCCCTTGCCACTGCACGCCTGATCGAGCATGCCAACCTGAGATTTTCCAGCATGTCCGATTGATACATGCGATCGATACATGCAACCAATTTCGGCCCGAAATTGGTTTGATTGTAAACTAGGCATGCTCTTGTTGGCACCGATTTTTATAATATCAATAATAATTGTCTTATCTGATGATTGATTGGCCGCCAAGTCTACAGATGTATGAGCACCTTTAGATAGAGCAGTGTATATTCCAGAGTGATACATGAACTGATAAGCAGTAAGTGCTGTGATCTTCGGGGAAAGAGAGAGGGTTTTTTACTGACACCACACATTTTTTCATGGACTTTTACTGACAGCCCAGATTTGTTGACTTTTTTACTGTCTGTCAGTAAATTTACTGACGGTTGGCAACACTAATACCAAACCGAAGGGAAAAACTAGTCCATCTATGAAACAAATAACAGAGGGACCATTCATAGGACCCATAAACAAATCTAAACAAATAGGTAAACATCCCACCTATAGTTAAGTTCCCTGGTGTAAATATCCAGCACATCTTATGTTCCAAGAGTTCCTTTTTCAAATCCCCACCCCTGCTATCTAAATAGACCCTTTCTAGGCCCTGGAAGGAAAAGTGAGTAAGATCACCTTCATGACAGGAATGAAAGTGTTTAGCCACATTAGATGGTTTCAATCTCTTCCTTTCATTACGAGACATATGTACACATTGGTGTAAGGTTAAATGCACTGCTATACTCTATGAAGTGCTGGTGAAAGTGTTTTATAATTGGCTGTAATTCATTAGTATGGATGAAGCAAGAAATGTTTTTGTTTTTTCAAAAACTAATGCTGGGAATACACAATGCTTTTTTTTGTGGTCGATTTACCGCTTGATCGTGTTTTGATTTATTTTTCCGCTCGATTTCCCACTTGATTTTTCTATCTTTTCTTATCAAGTTCCATTCACTTCTCTCAGAATTCGAGTGGTAAAATGATTGAAAGTGAAATTGGACATGTCGGAAATCACCTATCAAACCATCTATCTGCCTAAAAAACACATGGTGTATTCCCAGCATAAGAATATCTTTTGTACTTCCAATAGATTCCTGAATAAGAGATTTGTGGTCTCAACACGATTATTTCTTGGAAGAATCAAACATGATTTTTTTAAATCACAGATAATTGTAAGGATTTGGTTGGTGTAAGTGTAAGGCTCAACACACACCATACAATCTTGGTTGTTCAAACTTACCACTTTCATGTAGTATAAGAGCTTAACCAATCAATCATTCAAGGTATTTTCAATCTGTTGGCCCTTATACTACATACATTTGGTAAATCTGTACAACCAAGGTTGTATGGTGTGTGTTGAGCCTTAGGGCTAGCGTAGGAAATGGCATAGGACTGGAGCTACAACAGGAGATATTGGCAGCGCTTCTAAATACAGGCTGCACCCAGTATAATAATGAGTGCAGCCTGTATAGTACTGGGTGCAGCCAAATACAGGCTGAATCCAGTATAGTATTAGAGTTAGTGTAAAGTTAAGAGATAATGTAGGAAATCACAAAGTGCAGGGGATAGTGTGAAACAGAGGGGCACAAACTTTTTTTTAACTTGTGCAATACTTCAAAAGTTACCAAGTCACAATGATCTACCAGGTACATAAAACCTAGAGACGCAAGCCACTAATGAAGCGCATGCAATGCAGAAGTCCAACAGTACATTGATTATTAGCTGCCAGTCAATTTGTTTATCTTTTGTCCTGCTGCAGCAAAATTGTAATCAGCAGGAACACATAAAGCTATTAAATATATGGCTCATCACCTTCCTATACCACAATTCACTCCACTGCTGTGCAGAACCCCAACACAGCATATCACACTAAGCTCGTCTGAATCAGAAACAGCAGGCAGCACATGCATCACTCATGCATGCAAGATCTATCCAGAAGTGTTTTGTGATCTACTGGTAGAACAGGATCTCTGCAATGGGCACCCCTGGTGTAATGGGTACTTAAGCTTGATGGGTCACATTACAGCTCTGGTTATTAAGAATTGTTTTGTTTTGCATTCAGCATTAAAAGCTCTGAAATATATCAATGTGCTCTAATATCCTACTAAGCCTGTATTTACTGCACAGAATTCTTCAAAAAAAAAATCCAGATGTTTGAGCATGTGCTTTAGACATAATTATAGGCAGTAAATATGCTCTTTAATAAAATTAGCAAGTTTACCAAGCAGGCTAAATTTTCTGTAATGCAGGAAAAGGATATATATAAATAATGATATATTCAATAAAATAATATAATAGAAAATATTACTCTTTGTAAAATGGTTTTGTCCCATTTGGTTGTGGAGGTGTGAATCTTTTTGCAGTTATAGATCCAGATAGAGTAATTCAATGAAACTGCTCAGATTTAAATACTGCATATTCCTGGAAGCTGGAAAGTTAAACTCTCAGACTTACATTAAGGTTCAGGCAGAAGAAAGTCTGGGGAATATGTCCAGACTAAGGTTTTCAAACGTTACAAAGATTCTGAGACTCCAGCAAAATGATATTTACTGTAAGGTTAGTTCTAAAGATACAATTATTTATCGCGTAAGCTTATTTTCACTTTAGGTTATTTTTGCCTTTATAACGTATATGTTGCCTTTATAACGTATATGTTTGTGCTGCTTATGAGTGGTGATGAAGCCTCCATTACCTGTGCTTCAAGATTTTTTTTTCTAATTTGACACAGGTGGCTTCTTTTATATCTCTTGTGAAATTTTTTTTTGCAACAGGCACGAAAGGAGTCAGCTGCATAAACCATCTGTAAACAGAGGAGGGGGGCCATTGGCATAATTTATCATCATTACTATGCTGTTGTTCCTTCACCTCATTTGATCTGAAGAAGATAATTGAAGTAGTAATTTAATAATGAAATGTCTTTTAAAGTGGAATATTTGTTTTGGATATACCAAGACCTGTACTAATGAGATTCTTCCCAGGCCATACCCAAAATTAATTTGACATTATAATGCATTGGTAAGATAAATGCAGCAGCAGCCAAAAGTAGCAGATTATTTTTACCTTACATGTTATAGTACTTCTCCACAAGCGTTATATGTCCTCTGTGCTGTTCATGTATTAAATTACCACATTTCATCATGTTAAGGAAGAGGTATTTATGTGTCCAGGTACTATTATCTACTTTTGGTAATTAAACAGGTAGGCTTGGTGGCACGCTTGTGTGGGAAGGTTGGACAACCCCTATTTTGTTTGGTAAAAATTCTGAGGTAAGTGAAAAAAATAGAGATTGTGGAATTTTAATGAATTGATTAAGCAAGTCATTAACAGCATCCAAGAGTTAATTTAACGACCAAAAATGTCAAATGTGGTGTTTCCATAGCAACTGTTGTAATGAATGAACAGAGTTGGAAACAATAAAACTCAAAGGTAATTACCACAAAAACAGTAAATGCCTTAATAAATGCTGCCTTTTATATTTAGAAACCTTGTCAATCAAACCCTCAGGTGTATTAGGAAATTGAAACTTTCATTTGTGAGGTTTAAAACAACCCAGATTTTTTTTCTGTAAGTAATTTTTATACGTATAAACATATGGAAAAAAAACTGTATGTCCTCCTTTTAGCTAACCAATACAAATTTATTTTATTAAAGAAAACCAAAAAATGTGAAAAGCTCTTGCTAATGCAATGCTATGAGTGATTTTTATAAAATCACATTGCTCAGGTGAGAACAAACCCATAGCATTACATTAGCAAGAGCTTAATTGCTTAGAAAAAGCTCTTGCAGTGTGAACCAGCCCTAAGTGCCCCCCAACTAACTCAAATTAACTCCATGTAAACAATACAGGCTCTACACTATCAAGTAGAGGGGAAGACAAAACACCTGTGCTGTGTCTTCTTGAAATGAATGGACCAGTGGAAATACATGGTGGTATATAAAAATGTAGTTCCATCCAGGGGATTTTTTGAATTTCTCCACCAAAGATCCAAATTGATTGACAAGAATAGGCCACATGTAAAAAGGATGTGATAAAAAAAATGGCGCAGGTTGTAGCCTTTAAAGGAAGTTTGCGTTATTGTGTACGGCTTCATATATCAGTATTTTCCCTTCTTCTAAAGAGTGTCTTTATCCATTTTATGAATTGCCTTTTGAAACATAACGATATGGAGCTGTCAAACCATTATCAATATAACCTTTAAAGTGTTTATCACAGCTATAGAGGATAACGTTTTCCATAAGCCCACACAGCTCTATTGCTAATGGGGGACAGTTATATTGCAGCATTGGAAATTACTTATGGAAACTTGGGTCCTGAACATGATGGCAAACCCACACAGCTCTACTGCTAATGGGCACAGGTCTATTGCAGAATTGAACATGATTCTTATGAAATCTTGGGCGCTGGACATAACAGCAAGCCCACTGAACACTATTGCTCTTGAGAGGATCGGTCTGTTGTGAAATTAGACAGGACTCTATGGAAATGTGGGTGTTGAACATAATGACAAACCCAATGAACTCTACTTCTAATGGTGAGCAGGAGAATTGCGACATCGGACAGGGCTCTTATGGAAACTTGAGTGCTGAACTTGGTGCTGAACATAACAGCAAACCCACTAAACTTCATTGCTAATGAAGGGCAGGAGAATTGCAGAATTAGACAGGACTCTTATGGAAACAAAAAGTTTTCCACAAGCCCACACAAACCTATTGCTAAAGGGGGTCAGGTCTATTGTGGCATTGGGCAGGACTCTTATGGAAGAAATATTAACTGTCTTTAAAACAAGGGAATTTTATTGGGTTCTAATGTTTTTATTTGGAGACACCCGGTCACACCACTTTCCCATTGCCACAGGTCCCACTCTCTGCCGACCCTATGACGGCTGAGCTCTGTGCACCGGTCAGGACTCAGGAGCTGCTTTCATTGGCTCCTCACCCTGCCCATCAACGTCAGCCAATGGGATTGGCTCACAGTGATGACAGGGTCAGGAGCAAATGAAATTGACTCCTGACCTGCTCACAGAGCTCTGCATTCAATACTGAGGCTAGTGCAAGTGAGTTGCACCGGGGCAGAGCAGCGCAATCAGCAGGAGCAGTGGGAATGTGTGGCGTAAATGTGGAAATCTAAGTCCTGTCAGAGCAGCGCAGCCATAAGCAGGACGTAGATTTTGAATGCGCTGGTCCTGAAAGTAGTTAATGAATATGGATTTATTACAATGTGTACCACCCTGTTTAGCAATGCATGTAATTGTATTGGTCCAGTGAATGCTTATCATGGAAACATTTGCTCTATTATTTTGGTTAACCAATATTGAACTGGACAAGAGTAGACAACCGGATACAGAATTTCCAATTACACTTATGTCTTAAGGTGCCCATTACTGGTACAATATTTTCCTCAGATGTGATCCTTCAATCTGATTTTTATGATTGAACAGACCATTATACAGAACACCACGCAGTATGTGGAGAAAATCAATGTGAAATGATTCTATGGGAGATTGGAATACAGAATTGTGTTGATTGGAATGTTGGATTTTACCATCGCATCTAAAGAGAGAAAGTGATATTGTTTATAGGAACAATCGTTACTTACCTTCTGATTATTTATGAACCCACAAAAATATTGTACCATTAACAGGGCCCCTTTTCAAAGTAAGACAAGTAAAAGACAAAAAAGTTGATCCTGTGCCATACCTGCTGTACAGAGATAATATTTTCTATAATAAGGATTTGTGCATCAAGCGCTGTTAGGTAAATAATCTGTCGTATTTCAGTTTATTGCCTAACTGTAGTTATGTTTCCATTAAGGTGAATTAGAATGCAAAACAGGTAATACTGACAACAGCAAGCTTTTTTAGATTTCCATTAGGAAATGTAATATATAGACATGCCACTTACTGCTTATTTTATCAGACCATAAAGGATTCATTGCCAAAGGCCCCTGCCAAGATATGAGGATACAGATAATGGGCTGTCTAGCTTTCAGCAGATATTCGAAAAAACTGATCTGTGCTAATCCAAAATCAATCATCAATTCATGTTACATTAAGAGCACAGTAATTCATTTTACAGCAGAAAGACAGCTGAATTAGTGTGTCTTCACCAAAACAATATGAAACGCATGCATTGTAAATGTGGATGAGAAGTGTTTGTTTATGCTTAGAGTGCATTTCCATAGTGTATGCATCCATTATCATGGCATCACTTGTAAGTCACGAATGACATTTTGAATAACGGCAGCTGCAGATGTAATCCTGTTGTGCATAAAAGTAAGGATTAGTCAGAGTGCAGTTATGATGATATTAATAGTGGCAGTATGAAAGTCTTTGACCTTTTCTGCTTATATTTCATGTTGCTTGATGCTTTTAATCGGCCTTCATCTCTTAACCATTTCTTTACATTATAATATCTGTCATATAATGATACCAAGTACATCCAACATGTATTATTCTTTCATTATATGAACATTATATATTGAACATTAATAGTGCTATGACATATGACATATGAACAGGCTACTGAGCGTTTAAGAGTCAATAAAACAACAAACAGAGGTAAAGGAACACCCTCTGTATTAGCAATAATGACGTGTGTGCCATGACTTATATTCCAGTACTACAGTGGGTTGCAAAAGTATTCGGCCCCCTTGAAGTTTTTCACATTTTGTCACATTACTGCCACAAACATGCATCAGTTTTATTGGAATGCCACGTGAAAGACCAATACAAAGTGGTGTACATGATAGAAATGGATCGAAAATCATACATCATTTCAAACAATTTTTTACAAATAAATAACTGCAAAGTGGGGTGTGCGTAATTATTAGGGATGGTCGGAATGTCAATTTCCGATTCCGAAGTAAATCTGCATTCCGCCATTGCCAATTACAGATTCCGCGTTCCGCTACCAATTTCCGCTTTCCAATGCGGAATTTCCGCCGGAAATCGCTGAAATTCCGCCCGACTTATACATTGATTTTCTCAAAAACTATAAAGTCTTTTTGAAAACTTTTTTTTGCATCTAGTTCAGAAGATTTTGTTTAATAAACCCTGAAAATTTGGTGTTTATAGGACTTACGGGGGCTTTGCTATTGACCGCTAAGGTCAGCGGATTTTTACGGTAATGTAAAATGCAGAAAATAGGCAGATGCAGATTTTCTGCATTTTACATTACAGTTAAAATCCACCAAATTTAACGGTTAATAGCAAAGCCCCCTTAAGACCTAGAAACACCAAATTTTCAGGGTTTATTAAACTGAAGCTTGTGAACAAGATGCAAAGAAAAGTTTTCAAAAATACCTTATAGTTTTTGAGAAAATCGATGTTAAAGTCAGGTGGAATTTCCGCGATTTCGCCTACCGCACTTGCATTACCGATTTCCGCATTCCGATGCGGAAATGCAATTTCCTATCGGAATTTAGGAAATTGCATTTCCGCGGAATCTGAATGAGCATCCCTAGTAATTATTCGGCCTCCTGAGTCAATACTTTGTAGAACCACCTTTTTCTGCAATTACAGCTGCCAGTCTTTTAGGGAATGTCTCTACCAGCTTTGCACATCTACAGACTGAAATCCTTGCCCATTCTTCTTTGCAAAACAGCTCCAGCTCAGTCAGATTAGATGGACAGCGTTTGTGAACAGCAGTTTTCAGATCTTGCCACAGATTCTCGATTGGATTTAGATCTGGACTTTGACTGGGCCATTCTAACACATGGATATGTTTTGTTTTAAACCATTCCATTGCTGCCCTGGCTTTATGTTTAGGGTCATTGTCCTGCTGGAAGGTGAACCTCCGCCCCAGTCTCAAGTCTTTTGCAGTCTCCAAGAGGTTTTCTTCCAAGTTTGCCTTGTATTTGGCTCCATTCATCTCCCCGTCAACTCTGACCAGCTTCCCTGTCCCTGCTGAAGAGATGCACCCCCCGAGCATGATGCTGCCACCACCATATTTGACAGTGGGGATGGTGTGTTCAGAGTGATGTACAGTGTTAGTTTTCTGCCACACATAGCGTTTTGCATTTTGGCCAAAAAGTTCAATTTTGGTCTCATCTGACCAGAGCACCTTCTTCCGCATGTTTGCTGTGTCCCCCACATGGCTTCTGGTAAACTTGCTTTCTGTTAAAAACGCCTTTCTTCTTGCCACTCTTCCATAAAGGCCAACTTTGTACAGTGCATGACTGATAGTTGTCCTATGGACAGAGTCTCCCACCTGAGCTGTAGGTCTCTGCAGCTCGTCCAGAGTCACCATGGGCCTCTTGACTGCATTTCTGATCAGCGCTCTCCTTGTTCGGCCTGTGAGTTTAGGTGGATGGCCTTGTCTTGGTAGGTTTACAGTTGTGCCATACTCCTTCCATTTCTGAATTATCGCTTGAACAGTGCTCTGTGGGATGTTCAAGGCTTTGGAAATCTTTTTGTAGCCTAAGCCTGCTTTAAATTTCTCAATAACTTGATCCCAGACCTGTCTTGTGTGTTCTTTGGACTTCACGGTGTTGTTGCTCCCAATATTCTCTTAGACAACCTCTGAGGCCCTCACAGAGCAGCCGAATTTGTACTGACATTAGATTACACACAGGTGCGCTCTATTTAGTCATTAGCACTCATCAGGCAATGTCTATAGGCAACTGACTGCACTCAGATCAAAGGGGGCTGAATAATTATGCACACACCACTTTGCAGTTATTTATTTGTAAAAATTGTTTGGAATCATGTATGATTTTCGTTCCACTTCACATGTACACCACTTTGTGTTGGTCTTTCATGTGGAATTCCAATAAAATTGATCCATGTTTGTGGCAGTAATATGACAAAATGTGGAAAACTTAAAGGGGGCCGAATACTTTTGCAACCCACTGTATAAGGGGTCACAGTCAGATATACACAGAAGGGTCAGCACCACACTGAGGTATGATTTGTTGATTTTGCAAAGAAGCAATCGTATAATTTTCTTGCTTTCCATATCAACATCCACGCTTTTCAACTAAAATTAACATTTATCAGCCTTGAGGAGCCGATGTGTTCTTTTGTTCACAGATTTGGCTTTGCAAATTTATTAAAGTAGACAAATGAGTTTTGATGCTTACTGATTACATCCACTGTGCTACAATAATTTCAACCAATCAGTGTAAAGGCAAACTTTAAGTGACCCTGCTATTCTAGCCCACATTAGTTGCTAAATAACATATGCATGCCATTTGATTCCATTCTATTTTAAAAGCTGATGAAATATTTATTTCCTTCAGAAGAAAAACAAAAGTTTGCTTTCCTAAAACAGAAAGAATTTGCGATAATTCAGGTTGGAGTGAGCTCGAGATGTCTCCCAGGCACCACTGCTGAATATATGCAAATTAACCATTGTACCCTTAGAAGCTAAACACACCTCCAGAACCGCTGGAATGCAATGATGTGTCAGCTTGTTAATATGTACAGAGCCATAATAATCCAACATGTCCTTCAGAAGAAATGGGTAAAAGCATTCTAATAGATAGAAAAGGAGAAAAAACACAGCTAACATTTTTTTTTTAGAATTACAATTTATATATACTGTAAAAACAAATGCTTAAAGTGGATCTGAACTCAGAACAACCTCTCTAAAAGATATGCGACAGCAGAGTAAGCTTTAAAAAAAAAACAATTCTGTGTTACAACTGATACAAATCATAAAATATCTGCACTGTTTTTTACTTCCTGAATTATGAAGCAGACATATTGTTAACATTCTGTGCTTTCAAATAAGCCATCTCCGCCATGGCAGTCAGATGACATGGAGATAGATCAAATTACAACTTGTGATTAGGCACACATGGAGGGGGGGAATTAAACAGGCTACCGTATATACTCGCATACAAGCCGAATTTTTGACCCCCAAAAAGGGGGTCAAAAGTTGGGGGGTCGGCTTGTATGAGAGTCTTCCCTGGTGGTCTAGTGGTGGGTGGTGGGTGGTCCGCGCCCCGCTTCCCCCCCTCTCCGCTCCCCCCCGCGGCCGCCACTGCTATTACCTGCTTAGGCAGCGGCCGCTTCCTAATCCGCGTTCCCCTTCTGAAACTTTCTCAGAGTGTATCACAGCAGCGCGCCCGGCGCTGCTGCTGTGACGATGCAGGGGGCAGGAAAGAGCGGTTCCCTTGGTAACGGCGATACAGATCGTCGCTATAGGGAGCCGCGCTCTTTCCTGCACTCTGCATCGTCACAGCAGCAGCACCGGGCGCACTGCTGTGATACACTCTGAGAAAGTTCAGAAGAGGAACGCGGATTAGGAAGCGGCTGCTGCTTAAGCAGGTAATAGCAGCGGCGGCCGCGGGGGGAGCGGGGGGGGAGCACTACCTACCTATGCTGGGCACTATACTGGCTAAACTGGGCACTATACTGGCTAAACTGGGCACTATACTAGCTAAACTGGGCACTATACTAGCTAAAGTGGGCACTATACTGGCTAAACTGGGCACTATACTAGCTAAACTGGGCACTATACTAGCTAAACTGGGCACTATACTGGCTAAACTGGGCACTATACTAGCTAAACTGGGCACTATACTGGCTAAACTTGGCACTATACTGGCTAAACTGGGCACTTTACTAGTCATACTGGGGCACTATACTAGCTAAACTGGGCACTATACTGGCTAAACTGGGCACTATACTGGCTAAACTGGGCACTATACTAGCTAAACTGGGCACTATACTGGCTAAACTGGGCACTATACTAGCTAAACTGGGCACTATACTGGCTAAACTGGGCACTATACTGGCTAAACTGGGCACTTTACTAGCCATACTGGGGCACTATACTAGCTAAACTGGGCACTATACTAGCTAAACTGGGCACTATACTGGCTAAACTGGGCACTATACTGGCTAAACTGGGCACTATACTAACTAAACTGTGCACTATACTGGCTAAACTGGGCACTTTACTAGCCATACTGGGGCACTATACTAGCTAAACTGGGCACTATACTAGCTAAACTGAGGCACTACCTACCCATACTGGGCGCTATACTGGGCACTATACTGGCTATACTGGGCACTATACTAGCTATACTGGACACTACCTACCTATACTGGGCACTATACTAGCTATACTGGGACACACTGGGGGGCTGCACCAATCCAGCATTTCCTACCCCCGGCTTATATGGGGGTCAATCATTTTTCCCTGTTTTTTCAGGGAAAAGTTGGGGGGGCGGCTTATATGCGGGTCGGCTTATATGCGAGTATATACGGTAAACTCTCTAAATACATACAGGGTGCTTCCTCTATGTTTTCCTTTTGTCCTTGCAAGAGTTCAGGCCCACTTAAAATCTGTACAATAATTATAAATACAAGAAAATTAACATACTTGAAATCAGTTTGAAAGACAGATCAAATAATTGCAGTGTGTTTTATTAAATTGAAGCATGTTTTGTAAAATGCTTACTCTAGTGGTTGAGATGGATTACCAGTTCATTTTACATAACGTTTACTTAATAAAAACTTATAGAGAAGCATGTAACAAGTTTGATTAGGTTATTCTTTTATGAAGTTTTGATTGGCTAGATATAATAATTTCTTATTTCTACTTCCTGTGTACAATAAAACTAGCCATACAAAGTTGAAAGTGGCCTGAATTGGCAAGTGATTGATTAGTTCCCAGAGATTTTCTGGGAAGTACCCATCAATTGAACTGTATCCAATAGGTAGGCTGAATCTGAGCACTGTCTAGTAGCTCAGACTTTATTGTACTAATGTTATCACAAACGTATTGAAGTGTTTAAGGTGATAAACATCAGGGAGGGAATTAGGTACAGGGGGAATACAGACTAGCAATATGACCATTTCTCGAGATGACTTACCAACTCCTGGAGTTTGGCTGTTGGGTGATAGGGTTAGGCTATTTTACAGCTGTGGCTAATGGAGGAGGCAGCAGTGGGCTTCACTAAGCAGTTCCTGGAGTTCAGCTATTATGTGTCCAAACTCCAAATTTCTGCAGCCGGCATTTCTAAGTGGCACACAGAGTATGGCATAGATACCAGTGGACATATAGTTTGGGGTGCGTATGTGGGGTTAGTTTAAGGCATAGGTGGGGGTTATAGTTAAGAGTAAGTGGGAGGAAGATAGTGTTTTGCATGAGTGGCGGGGAGGTTAATGTTAGGCATGGTGGGGTGTTAGTGATAGGTGTAAGAAGTGAAGGGTTACTGTGAGGTATAGGTAAGGGAAGACAATAGCAGAATATTGGTAACATTTTCAACATTCAAAGTATCAGAAATGCAGCACATAATTACCGATGGTCACCTAGCTACATTCAATTTACTCAAAAATGATTTCCCTCTAAACAATAAAATGTTTTTCAGATATATTCAAATCCGGCATGCTGCTCAAGCGCAGTTCCCTACATCCATTACTCTGAAGTCTGACCCTCTCGAAACACTTTTACTCCGAAAGCACTTAGATTGCCCTCTATCAGAGATTCATGCAACTCTGGTGGGCACTTCAACTCCTAGAGTGGATAATGCCTATCAGACCTGGAAACTAGACATACCGACCTTGGAAGAGTCGGAATGGCGAGATCTCTTACAAAATCCCGGAGAGTACTTAATATCTTGCAGAGATAGGCTTATTCAAATGAAGTTTATATATAGAATATATTACACTCCAACCAGGTTAGCGAATATGGACCCAAACAGACGTGATGAGTGTCCCAGATGCAACCAGTCTCCAAGAGATTTTATGCACATGCTATGGAGCTGGCCACACTAACGGGAATATTGGGTACAGGTTAACAAATTACTCCAAAAGATATTTGAAAGACCCATCTCCATTGACCCTAAAACACATTTATTGGGGATATCAGGTGACATAACACCATCTATGAAATTGGTACTTTTGTGGGACTTGCTCTCTTACTTTGCTAGGAAAACGATTATCCTACACCGGATGCAGCCAGAAGCTCCATCTGTGGCAAAATGGATAAAAATAATTAATGCTACTTTACCCCTATATAAACTTACGTACCTACAGTGGAATTGCCCTCTGAAATTCAACAGTATTTGGATTCCGTGAATAGAACACCTTAAGAATCATGGTATCGAATATAACACATATATATGAATATTTCTTACTGTATTCTGTGGTTGTTGGGTTGGTGGGGACTGTGAGAGAAAAGAGAGAAGGGATGGGCAGAACTGTTGGGTGGGGGGGAAGGTATGTTTTGATGTTTTGTACTGTATTATGTAAAAATGCCAATAAAACTTATTTGAGAAAAAAAAAGTATCAGAAATAAGTTGCAGTACAACTCTGTGTCTAAAGTACTAGATGTTTATTTTACATGTACATTAAAAGAGGGATGAAGCACTGACAGACTATCTAATCATTATCTGAGTTTAGTGCTGTACAAGTCTACTCTGGAGGAAATTACTGTCATTAGGCCTCCTGACCTTGTATGTTTCAGCTAAACTAGAATGTCAAGAACAGTAATAACTGGTTCTTCTACCAGATTCCTACAAATAAAAAAAAATCTGTGCATTGGGTTTTAAATGTAAAGCAGTGAAATATAACTGTTGTACTTATTGGTATGGACCAACGTAGTTCATGAAAAATCATGTAAAATTAACTCTACGCAAGACCATATAGTTGCTAAAGGCAAAGCATAACACGAAGTACTAATACACTGTTATGATTAAGGACCACCTAGGTTTTGACCATCGTACCACCTTTTTCATTTGGATATGTCCTACAAGAAAGTATTTCCTGCAATCTGGATAGAGTACTTTTTTGTACTAATAAACTGCATTTACTATCAATTTTTCCCTTTGATATATTTGCATTTACAATAAATTCTCACTGATAGTAATACAAGCAAAAAATAATAATAATAATAATTATATGATGTTTATAGAAACTCAAAGTTACATGATACATAGCATTAAATGGTGTTTATGGTTGTTAGTATATAAGCTCAAAATTCAGTCTTTGATCTCAAGTGCCTCCAAAAGATGCTTCCAAAATAAGAAGCTTCCAAAACAGAAGCTCAGTATATGCTCTTTATCTTATTTACTAGGACAGGAAATGCAGCAAAACATCACAGAGAGTCAGAAACCATCTTTTTATTTGATTTGAATTTAATAAAGTAAATGTTTTTGCATTTTCACAAGCATCTTGGGGTAAGATAAAAGCACCTTTCCATGCATCATGCACATAATATAACAAAACAGAGGTGCCAGGAAAATTAAAATATATTAACCACTTCCCTACCACGCTATTTTGTGCTGATCGGTGCTGCGTGGGCTCTCCAGCCCGCAGCACCGATCAGCTAGCAGCCAGGCCGATCAGACTTCCCCCCTTTTTTCCCCACTAGGGGGATGTCCTGCTGGGGGGGTCTGATCGCCGCCGGCTGCTTGCGCTTGCGGGGGGGGGGCTCTTCAAAGCCCCCCTCCGCAGCGCTTCCTGGCCTCCTTCCCCTTCCCTCCCTCTCCCTCCCCCTGTGAGCGGCGCAGGACGGATTTCCGTCCTGCGCCTGATGGGATAGGCTTTAGCCTATCAGATGCCGGTGATCCCCGGCCAATCAGAGGCCGGGGATCACCGATCTCCTCTACGGCGCTGCTGCGCAGCAGCGCCGTATACATGTAAACACCGGGGAAGGTCTTCCCCGTGTGTTTACATTTACCCTGCGAGCCGCCGATCGGCTCGCAGGGTGTTCACGGAGACACCCTCCGTGAGCTGACATGGAACGGCCGCTCATACGAGCGGCCGTTTCCATGGAATACACTTCAGGATTCAGGGGCGTGTATATACGCTCCGAGAATCCGGAAGTGGTTAAAAACAGTTAAAAATGGGAGGTAGTGGTGTACTTAACCCTCCAATGAAAACTCCATTAGAGATGGTTCAAACCTCAGGTTTTCAGTTTGCGAACTTCCGCAAAATGTTCGGTTTGCGCGAACTTCCGCGAACCGCAATAGACTTCAATGGGGAGGCGAACTTGGAAAACTAAAAAAATTTATGCTGGCCACAAAAATGATGGAAAATATGTTTCAAGGGGTCTAACACCTGGAGGGTGGCATGGCAGAGTGGGACACATGCTAAAAGTCCCGGGGAAAAATCTGTATTGGATGCAAAGCAGCGTTTTAAGGGCAGAAATCACATTGAATGCTAAATTGCAGTCCTAAAATGCTTTAGAACATCTTGCATGTGTATACATCAATCAGGGAGTGTAATTAGACTACTGCTTCAAACTGACACACCAAACTCACTGTGTAATCACTGCAAACAGCTGTCCATGCTGGACTGGTGCGCACCATGGCCAGAGTGCAGGCCGTGGTGGTTTTCAAGCCCATATGGTTGCCGGGCTGTGGTAGCTCAATGATAGAACAACAGTGACTGTCCAGCTGATCAAATTTGGTCTGTCCACAATGAAGCAATGACCTTATTATCTTTGGTGTGCCACCCACCCCCCGAGAAGCTATTATAGCCGGCTGTCATTGCTTCATTGTGATACGCAAGCCCCTTCAACGCGGCAAGGTAATGATCACGATGGGGAATGGGCACATGTAAATGCCTTTTGTTTTGTTGTTGAAGCCGCAGTGCAGCCCAAAAAATTAGGCAGGCATGTACACGCACCAGAAAAATTATTATAGCGGCTGCTGTTAGCAGTGGCCTTAAAAAATCAGGAATCCAAATGGAGCCCTGGACCCTGTTGGTGGTGGGGGAGAAGGCAGTCAAGCTGCCTACGAGCAGAGGTGCTGTGTGGGGAGCGACTTAGTCTTGGGGCAGGCAGCCAGTCACATGGCATGCAGGCAGAGATGCTGTGTGTGGGGACTGACTTAGTCTTCGGGCGGGCAGTAGCCCTCTGGGATCCATGCCTCATTCATTTTGATAGAGGTGAGGTACTGAACACTTTTGCGACTTAGGTGACTTCTCTTCTCAGTGACAATGCCTCCAGCTGCGATGAAGGTCCTTTCTGACAGGACGCTTGAGGCAGGGCAAGACAGAAGTTGGATGGCAAATTGGGACAGCTCTGGCCACAGGTCAAGCCTGCGCACCTAGTAGTCCAAGGGTTCATCGCTGCTCACAGTGTCTACATCCACAATTAAGGCCAAGTAGTCGGCTACCTACCGGTCCAGGCATTGGTGGAGGGTGGATCCAGAAGCACTAAGTCGATGCGATGGACTAAAGAATGTCCGCATGTCCGACATCACCATGAGATGGCTGGAGCGTTTTGTCCTTGCCTGCGTGAACATGGGAGGAGGATTACTGGCAGTGGTACCTTTATTGCGTTGTGCTGTGACATCACCCTTAAACGCATTGTAACGATAGTTGCCAGCTTGTTCTGCATGTGCTGCATCCTTTCTGCCTTCTGGTGAGTTGGTAACATGTCCAACACTTTCTGCCTATACCAAGGATCTAGTAGCGTGGCTACCGAGTACAGGTCATTCCCCTTGAGTTTTTTTATACGGGGGTCCCTCAACAGGCTGGACAGAATAAAAGATGCCATCTGCACAAAGTTGGATCCAGACGTACTCTCCATCTCTTCTTGCTCTTCCTCAATGACGTCAGGTAAGTCCTCCTCCTCCCCCCACGGGAACGTCGAGCAGCACAAGCCCCCTGAGATGCCTGCGGTGGTTGTTCTTCTGCCGCCGCCTCCTCCTCCTTCAAAGAAACACCTTCCTCATCATCCTAGTCTGACTCCTCTTCCCCACACGACTCTTCCTCCTCCTCCTCCCTCTGTGCTGCCGCATGTGTTGAGTAAACATCTAATTCTGATGAAAATTGCTCCCACAACTGTTCCTGCCGTAACTGTTCCTCTCCATGCTCCTCCACAGCTTGATCCACCACTCTACACACAGCACGTTCCAGGAAGTAAGCGTATGGGATCAAGTTGCTGATGGTGCCTTCACTGCGACTCACCAGGTTGGTCACATCTTCAAACAGCCGCATGAGCCTGCATGCATTTCGCATCAGTGCCCAGTTGTTGGGCCATAACATCCCCATCTCCCCAGAATGTGTCCTTCTACTGTAATTGTACAGGTACTGGGTGACGGCTTTCTCCTGTTCTAGCAGGCGAGAGAACATGATCAGGGTCGAATTCCAGCGGGTCAGGCTATCACATATCAAGCGACTTACCGGCAACTTGTTTCTCCGCTGAATGTCTGCAGAGCGTGCCATGGCGTTGTAAGACCGCCTGAAATGCCCACACAACGTCCTGGCCTGCTTCAGGGCGTCCTCTAAGCCTGGGTACTTTGACACAAATCTTTGAATGACTAGATTCAGCACATGTGCCATGCAGGGTATATGTGTCAGCTTTCCCAAATTCAAAGCGGAAAGGAGATTGCTGCCGTTGTCACACACCATGTTGCCATTCTCCAGTTGGTGCGGGGTCAGCCACTGATCCACCTGTTTGTTAAGAGCAGCCAGGAGAGCTGCTCCAGTGTGACTTTCTGCTTTGAAGCAAGACATGTCTAAGATGGCGTGACACCGTCATACCTGGCATACAGTATAGGCCCTGGGGAGATGGGGCTGTGTAGCAGGAGGGGAGATTGCAGCACCAGTAGAGTTGAACTGCCACTCAGCCAAGGAGGAGGAGGAGGACGACAGTGAAGAGGATGTAGCAGGAGGAGAGGAGGTGGCAGGAGGCCTGCCTGCAAGCCGTGGAGGTGTCACAAGTTGGTCCGCTGCACAGCCATGTACTCCCTGCTTGCCATCGGTCACCAGGTTGACCCAATGGGCTGTGTAAGTTATGTGCCTGCCCTGACTGTGCTTGGCAGACCAAGCATCCATGGTAAGGTGGACCCTTGACCCAACGCTGTGTGCCAGAGATGACACCATTTGCCTCTCCACTTCAAAGTACAGTTTGGGTATCACCTTTTTAGAGAAATAATTGCAGCCTGGCATCTTCCACTGCGGTGTCCCAATGGCCACAAATTTACGGAAGGCCTCAGAGTCAACCAGCTTGTATGGTAAAAGCTGGTGAGCTAACAGTTCCACCACGCCAGCTGTCAGACGCCGAGCAAGGGGGTGACTGACAGAAATTGGCTTCTTTCACTCAAAGATTTCCTTCACAGACACCTGGCTGCTGTGGGCAGAGGAGCAGGAACCACTCAAGGGCAGAGGCGGAGTGGACAGGCACAGTGACACTGCATGCGCTCAACTCACGTAGGTAGGTGGGTGCACTGTGAACAACAGGTAGGTAGGTATATGCAGTACTGGGTATTACAATGTGCACCTGTCACACACACACAGATAGCGGACAGGCACAGTGACACTGTGTGCGCCCACATAGGTAGGTGGGTGCACTGTGAACAACAGGTAGGTAGGTATATGCAGTAATGGGTATTACAATGTGCACCTGTCACACACAGAAGGGTAGCGGACAGGCACAGTGACACTGCGTGCGCTCACGTAGGTAGGTGGGTGCACTGTGAACAACAGGTAGGTAGGTATATGCAGTACTGGGTATTACAATCTGCACCTGTCACACACACACAGACAGGCACAGTGACACTGCGTGCGCTCAACTCATGTAGGTAGGTGATTGCACTGTGAACAACAGGTAGGTAGTAGGTATATGCAGTACTGGGTATTACAATGTGCACCTGTCACACACAGACAGGTAGCGGACAGGCACAGTGACACAGAAAAAAAATTATACACAACTTCCCCTCGCCTATTGTACTATCCCTTACCCCTTTAGACTGACAATTGACCAGTGCTCTCTTCCTCTTTCGTCTCACAATACTGTGTAATGTGCGTGTATACTGTATATTGTGCGTGTATACTGTATATTCCTCTGTTATGTAAAAATATGTAATTGATTTGTTCACTGCATAAACTGTAATCCACCATCGTCTGCACTGTTAACTATTGCATTGTTTATATATATATTGTTATACCCTGTATTCTGTTATAGAACACCATGGAAGATGATGGCACTATATATATCAATAATAATATCTATATATTGCTGTACATTGTTGTGCAATCCTGCCCGCCCAAGATTTCTTAGCCCAGCATAGGTTTTTTTAGATTGATAAATTAAGAATGTAAATCAAGATGAGGTAAAATTTTCCAATGGGCAAACATTGGCTAAACAATTTATAGAAGAATATTGTATAGAATAAACAACTGTATTCATGTAGTTATATTCAGTAACGTTCATCTTTAAGGGTTACTTTTTAGCTCTGACTTACATAACATTTCTCCTATTCAAGCACTCCCATGACAGATCAATTTAGAAGACCAACATTACTGAGTACACATAAAAGAGGATTTCTAACAAATGTCTACATGGATTAGGGTTAAATACACCAAGGGTCTAATTTACTAGGGAATCACCAAGCATCTCCTGATTTACTAAGGCATCTCCAAGCATCTCTATTTAGGATGTCACAAGTGATTCAGCAAACCTGGACTGGGGTTAAAAAAAAAATCTGCTTAAACCATGTCTAAAATCAGCTAGTGATAAACCAGATAAGAGATTAATATCTGGAAGAAATTGATCATTTACCTGATCTAAAAGAAATCGTAGATTTGTACAGTTTATACCTAACAATATGGTGACATCTCCAGAGATCTCCAAACATTTTCAGTGGGGATGTCATATAAATGCAGCTGTTTCCTCTTCCGGCAAGGTGGGAGTTTTTATGTAAGCTCTTAGTATGTGTATTCCGAACAAAGTAAATAGAGTACTTGTGAAATCTCTATGGGAGATGTCTGGAAATATTTAAGTAAAGCAGGCCCTTCATGTTATTGTTGTTTAAAACATAATATGCTGCGTAATATGTTGGCGCTTTATAAGTACAATAAATAAATAATAAATAAAGCGAGCTTTTTGCGCTTTACTCGTTACAGTCCCTTCTAATCTATGACTCTTCAATGAAAGCACAGTGATGCTGTTGATTGTGTCATCATGTTTGTAGTGTAAAATATAAATATGTTTATAGTGTAAAATATAACTAGAGATGGCCCGAAAAGTTCACCGGCGAGCAGTATTCTGCGAATATCGGCTGTTTGCATTCGCGGTGAACAGCGAACATTTGGCATGTTCGATTCGCCCCTATACATCATCATTCAGCTAAATTTTGACCCCTTACCTCACAGTCAGCAGACACATGGCAGCCAATCAGCAAGCACCCCTTCCTGGACCCCCCAGCCCCCTATCAAAAAGCAGATGCGGTGGCCATATTGGACCAATTCTCTGCTGGCTGCTGACTGTTAGTGTGGGCAGGGTCAAACTTGCTGCAGATAGGTAGGGAAAGTATTATTTAGGCCTGCGTTCTTGTTCCATAATTGCTGTGAAAGCACCCCAAACAGCCCTTTTGAAGGCTAGCACATCAGTTTCCTGTGTTTGTTTTGTGTTTGATACTCTATAACTATCCTCACCTACTTGTGTCTCACATATCACTTCCACCTTGCTGTCAGCCAACTCTCCTTGCTCTGTGTATAGTCCCTGGAACTTATGGGAACTGGAGCTCCAGCGTACGTCTGTCAAACGCATCCTTTAACTTATCTGCCGACTATCTGCACACCATTACCCCACATTTCTCTTCATCCCTATATTTGCTTTCAGGAAGTTTTCTCTAATAGACTTGGATATTTATATGCCTACCTAGTGCATAGTATTTTTCACTTTTATGGTTGTTCAGAAAGAGTTTTTTTTTGTCTTCTGTGAATGTTCATGTCTTTTTGTATTGCTGAGTTCACCATTCTTTCTTTCTCAGAATGTACCAAACTGTTGATGTTGCCACTCTTAATATTCATATTACTTCTGTGATTTTTTCAGTGTTCACAGCCTAAGGAAGGTCTGTTCCACCTGCCCAGCATGGAGAGCTGTTTTGATCACATGTTGTTCATTCACAGCCAAATCAGCTTTATTCAATGAGTCAGGAGTCAATTGTCCAACTACTTAATCTCGCCTAACAGCACTGGGTCCTCAGTTTGAATCCCAGTCAGGTAACTATTTTCATGGAGTTTGTATGTTTTCCCTGAGTCTATGGTGTACTCCTGGCACTCCAGCTCCCACATCCCAAAAACATACATATAAGTTAATGGGATTCTCCTTAAAAATTGCCCTAGACTATGATGACATATGACTATGGTAGGGATTAGATTGTGAGCCCCTTTGAGTCCCATCCCCCTAAATTAATACTGGGAGTCTGCACTTAATGTCCAAATTCATATGCAATATGCTTCTGTAAACAGGTAAATAATAATTTTAAAAAAAGCTTGAGTTAGCGTACAAATATATGTGGACCTAACTAGAGGTTCATTTCCCTTTCCTTTAGTATAAGCCCAATAACACCTCTAGAACTACACATGTGCATAAAGCTCATGGCAATGGGAGGCAACAGGCAACAGGAACCACGCGTGTGCAACTGCACATAACTCCAGAAGGAGAACGGAGAGAGCCCAGAGGATGCAGAGGGACCTCATGGACTACGGAGCGTTGGAGGAAGCCCCAGTTAAGTTTATATTCCATTTTTAAGATGTTTTCAGGGTCCCTTTAAAATATTTTATCTAGTAAACAGAAAAGGTGAAGCCAGCATAAAGAAAAATTGAAAAATGTACACAAGTCCAACGTTTCTTAAATCTACTGGTTACATTAATGGCTGAAAAGCATAAAAAGCCTCCAGATCCCTCTGGATTAAGTTCTAGCCTCTGTAATGTTAATGTTTTGATGATACTAGTATATTCTTTGTGTGTTAGAATTAATTTTTGCTGAGGTTCCTTTCCCTTGGTAGCTCATTTAATAATTACCAGTCTTCCTCACAAAAAAAAAAAAGAAAAGAAAAAAAAAAAAGCTTTTTTTGCAAAGGAAGACAAAAGTGCAAGGAATGACACTGTTCTGACCTACAGATGAAACAGACTTTATTGCAGTGAAGGAAGCACCACTGCAAGGAAAGAAATGCATACTCTGTCATCTTTTAATAACAACCGAAAGGTCTAGTTTTCCAGAGAATTCATCACTGTCTTTCTTACCAATATCTCATCAGATAAATCATACTCACTCCTGTACATATACATTTATGTGTTTATGGTATGTAGTACAGTTACGTTCTAAACAAGCTGTGAATATTTATAACAGCTCATTATGTATCTTATTATTTACTACAGTTTGTAGTGTTGATGTATGACAGAATGAACAAATCAAAACTTGACAGCTTGTCATATTTTATGAATATTTTCACAGTGTATTTCATTGAATTTGGGATCAACATTTTGCAATACTCTGTGCTAATAGTGTAATAAAAAAAGGAAAATGATTTCAAGGACATCTAAATCAACAGCCAGAATTCTGTCAAAGCATTATTCTTTTATATGTACATATGGGCATATGTCCTGAAGTGACCTAATTTGGCAATGATTGGCAATTACAGAGAAGCAAATACAGTGGGTAATTTACTAAGCTAAAGAACTGGAAATTGTGATCCTTGAGTTTAGAATGCTGCAGCAGTCATAATTGCCTTGCAAGATTAAATCACATCCTACCCAAGTAATGGTGCTTACAGAGGGCCCGAACGGTCCGCCCGGCAGGTAGTCCACATGGATATCAGCTACCCGCGCCTGCGGCGGGTAGCAAACACATGACGCGTTCAACCCGCCCCCTATACCTCATCATTGGGCTAAACTTTGACCCTCTACATCACAGTCAGCAGACACATGGCAGCCAATCAGGCTGCACTCCCTCCTGGACCCCCACCTCCCTTATAAAAACGCTGCAGCATCGCCATGTTCTCAGTCTGCTGTTGCTGCTATTAGTGAGAGGAAAGGAGAGGTTGCTGGAGAGATAGGGAAAGCGTTAGTTAGGCTGTTAGCTTGCTCCTTGCTGACATTTTTTTTGTGTGTGTGACACTGACACTGCATAGATACAGCCCTGTCTGTCGCAGCTGTGCCAGGCCCAGCCAGCACACAGTAATACCACTGCATATCTTTCAAAAAAGCTCTTTTGAGAGCTAATATTCTTCTGATGTGTTTTTTTGCGTGACACTGACACTGCATAGATACAGCCCTGTCTGTCGCAGAAGGCCCTTGCTGTACTGCTGTGCAAGGCCCAGCACACTGTATTACCACTGTGCATACCTTTCCCCTGTATCCGTGTGACAGCATACTGCATTATACCAGTGCATACCTTTCCACTGTATCTGTGTGACAGCATACTCTATTATACCAGTGCATACCTTTCCACTGTACCGTGTGACAGCACACTGTATTATACCAGTGCATACCTTTCCACTGTATCTGTGTGACAGTATACAGTATTATACCAGTGCATACCTTTCCCCTGTATCTGTGTGACAGAACACTGTATTATACCAGTGCATACCTTTCCTTGACAGCATACCTTGACAGTATACAGTATTATACCAGTGCATACCTTTCCCCTGTATCTGTGTGACAGCACACATATTTATACCAGTGCATATGTTTCTGCTGTATCTGTTTGACAGCATACTGCATTAGACCAATGCATATCTTTCCACTGTATTTGTGTGATTGAAGTTACTAAAGCATAGCTCTCTTTGTGGGTGACACACTGCATACAGCCCACAGAGGACAGTTAGCTAGGCTGTTCTTTATTGCTGAAATCACCACAAAACAAAAGCATCTTTGAGGGCTCATATTGTTCTATTCGTGTGTGTGTGTGTGTGTGTGTGTGTGTGTGTGTGTGTGTGTGTGTGTGTGTGTGTGTGTGTGTGTGTGTGTGAGACACTGCATACAGGCCAGGCCACAGACATTGCTGGGCCTTGCAGTTCTACTTTCCTCTTCCATCTATTACAAGCCAGCACACTGTCTATCATCATAAGCTGTGCTTATCTTCCTACTGCGTCTGTTATTGATATCTGTCTGTGTGGGTTACACACTACATACAGGCCACAGTCATTTGCTGGGCCTTATAGTTCTACTGTACTCTTCTAACTATTGCAAGCAAGCCAGCACACTGTGTATCATAAGCAGTGCTTAGCTTGCAAATGTATTTGTGATTGAAAGTACTATAGGCTATCTCTCTGTATGTGTTAAAGTACACAGTCCTATGATACACACACACACACACACACACACGCACGCACGCACGCACGCACGCACACACACACACACACCTGCTGTGTATTTGACACTGATTGTGTGCTTATTTGGGGCAGGCCACCCCGCAGATACTTTTGAGGTCATGCTGGCGTGATTTTGTGTGGCCCTCGACCAAAGAACAGTGTACAGAAGGCACGTACCCTCAACCCCCAAGATTGTGAGGACGTAGTTGACTATTTAACACAAAACACCTCATATTTCTCAGCTTCCGCACAGAACCTCCTTGACGTACCGTCCTCCAACTAACAAATCTATACATAAATAACTTTCAAGTTTTTTTTCAATAACCTACCTTTCCCTGAAACTTAGGAAACTACAGTTGGTCTTAGCCAAAAAGGCAGAGAAGCATTCCATTGCTTGCAAGTTTCACTGCGTGGCTCTGCTTTGGAGTTGGGTGACACCACCCCACCACGAATGGCAGCCAGGCCTTCAGCTGCCAGCAGCCTGAAACCTGCTGACTTCGTTTAGTTTTTTTTTGAAAATTATCATTGAAATTAGAATTATTACCTTGAAATATTTTATGTTTTATAAATAAAGTTGTTTTTCCTACTAACAAATCTATACATTAACCACTTTACCCCCAGCCGTACGGATTTCTCCGTCCCTTTTTCCACCCTGCTACCACCAAGGGACGGAGAAATCTGTACCTGACGCCGTTCCCGCCGCTGTCCGAGCTCCCGCTCGCTCGTCTGCTCACCCCGGCACTCGTGCATGCCACTGCCCGCTCGCCCGGAGATCAATGAACAGGAAAAACCTTTCCCGTTCGTTGATCGAAGCCCCCCGCAATGATTAGCTGCTTCTAAGAGAAGCAGCGCGATCATTGTGAAACAAAAAGTTGCCCAGCCTCCCTGAACTTCCTGCAAGCATACTTCCTATACGCTTGCAGGTCGCATAAACTAAAACTCACTGTGGCCATCCTGTGGTCAAATAGTAAAACTACACCCTAAAGCATTCTTCATATACAAATACATTAGCTATACATTAAAAATTAACTCATTACCTCCCACACTCCCCAATTTTTTTTTTTGTAATAAAAAAAAATACAATAAAAAAAATACATAAATAGTTACCTTAGGGACTGAACTTTTTAAATATTTATGTCAAGAGGGTATAACACTGTTACTTTATAAACTATGGGCTTGTAATTAGGGATGGACACAAAACTGAAAAAAATGCACCTTTATTTCCAAATAAAATATTGGCACCAAACATTGTGATAGGGACATAATTTCAACGGTTTTATAACCGGGACAAATGGGCAAATACAATACATGGGTTTTAATTATGGAGGCATGTATTATTTTAAAACTATAAAGGCCGAAAACAGAAATAATGAATTTTTTCCGTTTTTTTCTTATTCTTCCTGTTAAAATGCATTTACAGTAAAGTAGCTCTTAGCAAAATGTACCACCCAAAGAAAGCCTAATTGGTGGCAGAAAAAACAAGATATAGTTCATTTCATTGTGATAAGTAATGATAAAGTTATAGACGAATGAATGGAAGGAGCGCTGAAAGGTGAAAAGTGCTCTGGTGCTCAAGGGGTAAAACCCCTCAGTGGTGAAGTGATTAATAATTTTCAAGTTTTTTTTTCAATAACCTACCTTACCCTGAAACTTATAAAAAATTATACTACAATTTGAGAAGGCATATGTGTTACTTTGAAAACAGCACAAGTTCTTTATGGCACCGTTCAGGTCAGCGCTTGTTGGCAGGTATTAGCTCTGGAATTACCACAGTTATCAAAGTAACATATCAAGAAAAAAAAATTGTAGAATTTTATAAATAACTTCAATTTTCAATTAATAAAAAAAATATTACTATTTTTCAATTTTCATCATCATGGCCTACACTCTTGCCAACGTGCGCATGAGCACGGCCATCACTACACAAACATTGCCGTCGAGAGGACTGACAATTTATGTCCTGGGATTGATCGCTCCCCATGTTTATTTTTTGTATTATAAATATTATTGTTTGTGTTTTTTTAAAAAAAAAAACCTGTTTCTTTAACCACTTCAGGACCACAGTCTTTTCGCCCCTTAAGGACCAGAGCCTTTTTCTCCATTCAGACCACTGCAGCTTTCACGGTTTATTGCTCGGTCATACAACCTACCACCTAAATGAATTTTACCTCCTTTTCTTGTCACTAATACAGCTTTCTTTTGCTGCTATTTGTTTGCTGCTGCGAGTTTTAGTTTTTATTATATTCATCAAAAAAGACATGAATTTTGGCAAAAAAAATGACTTTTTTAACTTGCTGTGCTGACATTTTTCAAATAAAGTAAAATTTCCTATACATTTGAGCGCGAAAGTTATTCTGCTACATGTCTTTGATAAAAAAAAAACCATTCAGTGTATATTTATTGGATTGGGTAAAAGTTATAGCGTTTACAAACTATGGTGCCAAAAGTGAATTTTCCCATTTTCAAGCATCTCTGACTTTTCTGCGCACCTGTCAGGTTTCATGAGGGGCTAAAATTCCAGGATAGTACAAATACCCCCCAAATGACCCCATTTTGGAAAGAAGACATCCCAAAGTATTCAGTGAGAGGCATGGTGAGTTCATAGAAGATTTTATTTTTTGTCACAAGTTAGCGGAAAATGACACTTTCTGACAAAAAAAAGAAAAAAAAAAAGTTTCCATTTCTTCTAACTTGCGACAAAAAAAAATGAAATCTGCCACAGACTCACTATGCTCCTCTCTGAATACCTTGAAGTGTCTACTTTCCAAAATGGGGTCATTTGTGGGGTGTGTTCACTGTCCTGGCATTTTGGGGGGTGCCTAATTGTAAGCACCCCTGTAAAGCCTAAAGATGCTCATTGGACTTTTGGCCCCTTAGCGCAGTTAGGCTGTAAAAAAGTGCCACACATGTGGTATTGCCATACTCAGGAGAAGTAGTATAATGTGTTTTGGGGTGTATTTTTACACATACCCATGCTGGGTGGGAGAAATATCTCCGTAAATGACAATTGTTTAATTTTTTTTACACACAATTGTCTATTTATAGAGATATTTCTCCCACTCAGCATGGGTATGTGTAAAAATTCACCCCAAAACACATTATACTACTTCTCCTGAGTACGGCGATACCACATGTGTGGCACTTTTTTGCACCCTAACTGCGCTAAGGGGCCCAAAGTTCAATGAGTACCTTTAGGATTTCACAGGTCATTTTGAGAAATTTCGTTTCAAGACTACTCCTCACGGTTTAGGGCCCCTAAAATGCCAGGACAGTATAGGAACCCCACAAATTACCCCATTTTAGAAAGAAGACACCCCAAGGTATTCCGTTAGGAGGATGGTGAGTTCATAGAAGATTTTTTTTTTTTGTCACAAGTTAGCGGAAAATGACATAATTGATTTTAATTGTTTTTTTTCACAAAGTGTCATTTTCCGCTAACTTGTGACAAAAAATAAAATCTTCTATGAACTCACCATACTCCTAACGGAATACCTTGGGGTGTCTTCTTTCTAAAATGGGGTCATTTGTGGGGTTCCTATACTGCCCTGGCATTTTAGGGGCCCTAAACCGTGAGGAGTAGTCTTGAAACCAAATGTCGCAAAATGACCTGTGAAATCCTAAAGGTACTCATTGGACTTTGGGCCTCTTAGCGCACTTAGGGTGCAAAAAAGTGCCACACATGTGGTACCGCCGTACTCAGGAGAAGTAGTATCATGTGTTTTGGGGTGTATTTTTACACATACCCATGCTGGGTGGGAGAAATATCTCTGTAAATGACAATTGTTTGATTTTTTTTTACACACAATTGTCCATTTACAGAGAGATTTCTCCCACCCAGCATGGGTATGTGTAAAAATACACCCCAAAACACAATATACTACTTCTTCTGAGTACGGCGATACCACATGTGTGACACTTTTTTGCAACCTAGGTGCGCTAAGGGGCCTAACGTCCTATTCACAGGTCATTTTGAGGCATTTGGATTCTAGACTACTGCTCACGGTTTAGGGCCCCTAAAATGCCAGGGCAGTATAGGAACCCCACAAGTGACCCCATTTTAGAAAGAAGACACCCCAAGGTATTCTGTTAGGAGTATGGTGAGTTCATAGAAGATTTTTTTTTTTTGTCACAAGTTAGCGGAAAATGACACTTTGTGAAAAAAAAAACAATACATATCAATTTCCGCTAACTTGTGACAAAAAATAAAATCTTCTATGAACTTATCATACACCTAACAGAATACCTTGGGTGTCTTCTTTCTAAAATGGGGTCACTTGTGGGGTTCCTATACTGCCCTGGCATTTTAGGGGCCCTAAACCGTGAGGAGTAGTCTTGAACCCAAATGTCTCAAAATGACCTGTGAAATCCTAAAGGTACTCATTGGACTTTGGGCCCCTTAGCACAGTTAGGCTGCAAAAAAGTGTCACACATGTGGTATCGCCGTACTCAGAAGAAGTAGTATAATGTGTTTTGTGGTGTATTTTTACATATAACCATGCTGGGTGGGAGAAATATCTCTGTAAATGACACATTTTTGATTTTTTTTTACACACAATTGTCCATTTACAGAGAGATTTCTCCCACCCAGCATGGATATGTGTAAAAATACACCACAAAACACATTATACTACTTCTCCTGAGTATGGCGATACCACATGTGTGACACTTTTTTGCAGCCTAGGTGCGCTAAGGGGCCCAACGTCCTATTCACAGGTCATTTTGAGGCATTTGTTTTCTAGACTACTCCTCACGGTTTAGGGCCCCTAAAATGCCAGGGCAGTATAGGAACCCCACAAGTGACCCCATTTTAGAAAGAAGACACCCCAAGGTATTCCGTTAGGGGTATGGTGAGTTCATAGAAGATTTTATTTTTTGTCACAAGTTAGTGAAAAATGACACTTTGTGAAAAAAACAATAAAAATCCAATTTCCGCTAACTTTTGACAAAAAATAAAATCTTCTATGAACTCATCATACACCTAACAGAATACCTTGGGGTGTCTTCTTTCTAAAATGGGGTCACTTGTGGGGTTCCTATACTGCCCTGGCATTTTACGGGCCCAAAACTGTGAGTAGTCTGGAAACCAAATTTCTCAAAATGACTGTTCAGGGGTATAAGCATCTGCAAATTTTGATGACAGGTGGTCTATGAGGGGGCAAATTTTGTGGAACCTTTCATAAGCAGGGTGGCCTCTTAGATGACAGGATGTTTTGGGCCTGATCTGATGGATAGGAGTGCTAGGGGGGTGACAGGAGGTGATTGATGGGTGTCTCAGGGGGCGGTTAGAGGGGAAAATAGATGCAATCAATGCACTGGGGAGGTGATCGGAAGGGGGTCTGAGGGGGATCTGAGGGTTTGGCCGAGTGATCAGGAGCCCACACAGGGCAAATTAGGGCCTGATCTGATGGGTAGGTGTGCTAGGGGGTGACAGGAGGTGATTGATGGGTTTCTCAAGGTGTGATTAGAGGGGGGAAATAGATGCAAGCAATGCACTAGCGAGGTGATCAGGGCTGGGGTCTGAGGACGTTCTGAGGTGTGGGCGGGTGATTGGGTGCCCGCAAGGGGCAGATTAGGGTCTAATCTGATGGGTAACCGTGACAGGTGGTGATAGGGGGTGATTGATGGGTAATTAGTGGGTGTTTAGAGGAGAGAAGAGATGTATACACTGCACTTGGGAGGTGATCTGATGTCGGATCTGCGGGCGATCTATTGGTGTGGGTGGGTGATCAGATTGCCCGCAAGGGGCAGGTTAGGGGCTGATTGATGGGTGGCAGTGACAGGGGGTGATTGATGGGTGGCAGTGACAGGGGGTGATTGATAGGTGATTGACAGGTGATCAGTGGGTTATTACAGGGAATAACAGATGTAAATATTGCACTGGTGAATTGATAAGGGGGGGTCTGAGGGCAATCTGAGCGTGTGGGCGGGTGATTGGGTGCCCGCAAGGGGTAGATTAGGGTCTAATCTGATGGGTAACAGTGACAGGTGGTGATAGGGGGTGATTGATGGGTAATTAGTGGGTGTTTAGAGGAGAGAAGAGATGTATACACTGCACTTGGGAGGTGATCTGATGTCGGATCTGCGGGCGATCTATTGGTGTGGGTGGGTGATCAGATTGCCCGCAAGGGGCAGGTTAGGGGCTGATTGATGGGTGGCAGTGACAGGGGGTGATTGATGGGTGGCAGTGACAGGGGGTGATTGATAGGTGATTGACAGGTGATCAGTGGGTTATTACAGGGAATAACAGATGTAAATATTGCACTGGCGAATTGATAAGGGGGGGTCTGAGGGCAATCTGAGCGTGTGGGCGGGTGATTGGGTGCCCGCAAGGGGTAGATTAGGGTCTAATCTGATGGGTAACAGTGACAGGTGGTGATAGGGGGTGATTGATGGGTGATTGATGGGTAATTAGTGGGTGTTTAGAGGAGAGAATAGATGTAAACAATGGATTTGGGAGGTGATCTGATGTCGGATCTGCGGGCGATCTATTGGTGTGGGGGGGTGATCAGATTGCCCGCAAGGGGCAGGTTAGGGGCTGATTGATGGGTGGCAGTGACAGGGGGTGATTGACGGGTGATTGACAGGTGATTGACAGGTGATTGACAGGTGATTGACAGGTGATCAGGGGGGATAGATGCATATAGTACACGGGGGGGGTCTGGGGGGGGGGGTCTGGGGAGAATCTGAGGGGTGGGGGGTGATCAGGAGGGGGCAGTGGGCAGGGGGGGGGGATAAAAAAAAAATAGCGTTGACAGATAGTGACAGGGAGTGATTGATGGGTGATTAGGGGGGTGACTGGGTGCAAACAGTGGTCTGGGGGGTGGGCAGGGGGGGGGTCTGAGGGGTGCTGTGGGCGATCAGGGGGCAGGGGGGGGGAAATCAGTGTGCTTGGGTGCAGACTAGGGTGGCTGCAGCCTGCCCTGGTGGTCCCTCGGACACTGGGACCACCAGGGCAGGAGGCAGCCAGTATAATAGGCTTTGTATACATTACAAAGCCTATTATACATATGTGCAGCGGCGATCCGGGTGGTAGTAACCCGCCGGCGCTTCCGAACGGCCGGCGGGTTACTACGAGCGGTGGGCGGAGCCAGTCCCCGGCGGCTGATCGCGTCACGAATGACGCGATCGCCGCATAGCCACTCCCGCAGCCGCCCCCGCCGATGGGCGTATTGCGGTCGTTTGGGCCCGGACTTTGCCGCCGCCCATCGGCTGGGGGCGGTCCTCAAGTGGTTAAACCCCATCCCTCCCTCCCTCCCTCCCTCCCCACAGCCAGCCAATTACGGTGATCAGCTGCCATAGGCTTCTGCCTATGAGAGCCGATCGCTCTCTTGTCCCCCAGGGGGACAGCCGTGTCACACGGCTGTCCCCAGTGCAGCGCTGCTGCTGATCGCAGCGCTGCACAGTGTAAATAGAAGGCGATCACGCGGTCTAACAGTCTCCCGAGCTGCAATAGCCGCTCAGAGACTGAAGGCGGGACGGAGCTCTGCCCCCCAAGCAGGAGATGCGCACGCAGCGTGTGCGTGATCTCCTGCAAAACAGAGCCCCAGGACTTTACGCCAATCGGCGTTAGGCAGTCCTGGGGCTGCCGCCGCAGCCACGCCCATCGACGTGACGCGGTTGGCAAGAGGTTAAACAGTGAGTTTGGTATGTCAGTGTGAAGCAGTACACTACTTACACTACCTGATCCATGTATACACACGCAAGATGTTTTAAAGCACTTTATGCCTCCAATTTAGGAATGCAATGTGATTTCTGCCCTTTAGGGATTATAACCCTGCTCTGCGTCAAATACGCAAAAGTTCGCCTGCCCATTGAAATCTATTGCGGTTCACCCAGTTCACGCAAACGCAAACTTTTTCTTACCATCTCTGTTGCCCAGGTAACAGTATGAGGTTGTATGATGCCATCTGATCAGCCCCTTAATAAAGAGCTACAAATAATCATTCCCACTAATGTAGTGCACGGAATGTAGTAAAAGCTTTGGTACTAGAATACGCGGCCACCCTGTGGTTTTAGCTGGTAATGCATAATATCTAATAGATATACATATAATAGACTGTTGTTGCTAAATACACATTCCAACATGAACTCTTAAGCTATTTACCATAAAGGGATAAAGGTTTAAAAATATATTCAAATATGAAAAATATTTTAATAAATAAACACAAGCAGTTTGACAGTATTCAAATCTAGTACATTTTTCATAATAATTGTTTTAAATAATGATGTTTAAATATCTTATAACTCTGCATGCATATTTTACTGAACTTTTCCTACTAAAACATTTTTAAAAAAGAAGAAATGTCATCTTTTTGCTGGCATTTATTGCAGCCATTGCCTGGAGCATAAGGCATCATAGGAATTGCTGCAATTCACTCTGCAAATTCCTTATGTGTCATCATGGGTGCAACATATAGCCCTTATTTTTCTAGAGTCTTCAGTCATTAGTAAACCACTCACAATGTAACACAAATATATGTAGTCAGTGCCTGATAAAAACGATATATTTTTATAGAACACAACGTTTTGCTACAATAAAAAATGCAAGTTCACCACTAAGAATAATTATAACAATCTTTTATTATACTTATTTTTAAGTGCGGTTAACTTAACTTAAGCTTTGATCAATAATGACATATACTTGCATTACTGTCTTAAAGGGAACCTGAGACAAGAAGCGTCTCAGGTTCCATACTTACCTGGGGTTTCTTTAAAGAGGAACTGTCGCGAAAATCTTAAAATTTAAAGCACATACAAATAAGAAGTACATTTCTTCCAGAGTAAAAAGAGCCATACATTACTTTTCTCCTATGTTGCTGTTACTTACAGTAGGTAGCAGAAATCTGAAATTACCGATAGGTTTTGGGTTAGTCCATCTCTTCATGGGGATTCTCAGAACTGCCTTTATGCTTTATAAAGACATTCCCTGAAAAAGATTTATACAAAGATGCTGGCCAGCCTCCCTGCTCGCTGCACACTTTTTTGGCAGTTGGACAGAGCAACTGCCATTCACTAAGTGCTTTTAAAAATAAAGAAAACTCTGAGAGCCCCCATGAAAAGATGGGCTAGTCCAAAATCTGTCGGTAATGTCAGATTTCTACTACTTACTGTAAGTGAGTGACAGCAATATAGGAGAAAAGTATTTTATGGCTTATTTTACTCTGGAAGAAACATACTTCTTATTTGTATATGTTTACAAGTATTTTACATTTTAATATTTTCACGACAGAGGTCCTTTAAGCTCCTTTAAGACTGTTCATCCCTTGCAGTCTCCCTGGGTGGTTCCAGTCCCCCGTAATTCATCTCGGAAGCCTGGCCGAGTCCTACTTCATTGTGCCTGGCTCCCCGTCGCACTCCCAACCCCGGGATTGTTCTGCCCCTGCACAGTACTACTACGCAATCGCAGAATGCTCCCAGCCGTGGGAGCGAGACGGGTGAGCACACCTGGCCAGGCTGCATATGTGCGATGAACTGCAACTCGGCCAGGCTTTCGGGATGAATTAACCGGAGCCACCCAGGGAGACGGTGAGGGACGAGTGACATTAAATAGGCTTAAGAAAGCCCCAGGTAAGTATGGCACCTGAGATGATTCTCATGTACACTTTAAGCTGTGTTTTAAAATACAGGCATTCATTTTACTTTCATTAAATATATTAAGAGAAGAATCATCACGGAGACTATACTGTACCTAAAGTGCTCTTAGCATGTGCTCCATATTTGCAGTAGTCTAGAAACTGGATCAGTCTTATAACATGCAATAACATGCTCACCTGGTTGACTGGCTTACAGTCATCTTAAATGGTATCTCTAATAAATGGATGTGGTGAACCGATTATTATTAGCATAATTTTTTTTAAATAATAATATATATAAAAATGTGCACAGCTAGTCCAAATATATATATATATCTTGCTTTAATGACACAGGGAAAAAAGTTTCTACTTGAAAACTAACCTTAACCCCTCTAACCTTAACCTCCTACCCTTCCTATCCCCGCCCCTAAGCCCCCAAGATAACTTTGAGTGACTGCTAAATAGTGGGAGCTGGGGCTGCCCACTATGTGAACTGCAGCTACTAATAGTCGCCACTTCACACCCGCTATTAGTATTTCGCAGTAGTTCGCATAGCAGGCAAACAAATTTGTCACACTCTGTTTAGCTATTCCATATTTAACTGCCATGGCTCCAAGTATATGTTACAAGCAGCATCAAGCCAGTGTGTGTGGCAATGTTCTTCAGTGTTATCTATGCGGCTGACATAGAAAATTGCATGGACACGCACTGGAACATGTGTGTTGGAATGGTTTTGCACCATGCACAGTATGGGGTCATGCCTCTATTTTGTTTTACTTATGGCATTTTGAGATTGATTATGGTCATGAAGTGTTAAAATATAGCTTATTTTTCACAATATTCACTTTTACACAATTTATTCATTGATTGCCCATTGTAAAATCTTACCTAATCCCTGATGTACGTTTCTAAATGTATCACAGATACTGGTATCCTTACTATTGGCAAGGTGTATAACTGTATTGACTGTCATCCTCCCCTTCTCTTCCCAGTCTGTTGAAAAGGACAATCATTGACCTCCCAAAGTGCTCTGGGAAAGGAGGGCAATTACATTATTTCCATGGCAAAATAAATAAAAAAAATAGGGGGGGGAAGGGGGTAGGGCTATATACTAACAGCCTGCTATATATAAATAAAAGAAGAATTTCTGCCACTGAAAGCAGGATAACTAAGGTAACAAACGATACAAAAGTGACCAATAAAGTTAAGCTTTATTATTGCAACTATCCCTGACTTGTGCTCTCTCATTTTTCTCTTTAAAACAGTGCACTTATTTGAGGATTGAACAAGGTTTTGATTTTTTTTTCTCATACGTTAAAGGAAAATTTTAGGAGAAGGCTGATTTCTGATTGTTTTTTTTTGTTTGTTTTTTATTTGCCCTTACTGGTTCCTCAAATATTAGCAGCAGCAAGCAAGAGTGATTTCTTCAAGAAGACAGCTGTACCTCCACCAGGGAGTGCTTCCACTTACTGATAGGTTGAAAACTTCTTAGCTCAAATTTCACCTTTGTATTTTCTAGCAGGAAGTGGAGTCAAACGTTGCAGTAGCACTAGCCCTGAAGTGTGTGAGTGTCACACACCCCGCTAAAACTAAACTGAAACTAAAAACTTTCATTACAATATGTCATATAGTGTTTTCATTGCTAGATATCAAAGGACGGCATTGGATGCGGAAAGGGACATGGAGGGAGAAGGAAGGAGGTTGCTGTATGTGGAACAAAAAGACTTGAAATGAGGGATCACGTCGGATATTTTAAAAGGTGGCCATGTATTTTTTTACCCTCATTGTTTATTCAAGTACTTTTCAGGTTTTTCAAAGTAAAATTAAGAACCTCAATTTCTGTTCAAACAAGCTAATAATGGAATATTTACAGTACCCTATATTTAAATATCCATCCAATTTACTTCTAAATAGACACAGCACCCATTCAGTTTCTACTTACAAAATCAAGGTAACCTTTTTTGCTTTTTCTTTATTGTGAATTGGTAAATAATTTATAAAACACAGTCAATAAATACACTATTAATAATATGGCAAAGAATGAATACAAAGTCTGTGCTTTGCACTAAGCATTTGGCATGCACCTTACTAGGCTAAACTCTCTAGATCTAATGATTCCAAGCTTTAGAAATTCCACTTGATTATGTGCTGCTATCCAGATGTCTATAATAAGACACATATTTCTGATTTATGCAGCATACTAAGCTTTTGTTTCGCAATCTCAGCAAAGAAGAAAAATCTGGAGCTCAGACGGAAGTCATGACAATAAAAGTGAGAGCATTTTTGGCTTAAGTACTTGTGTTATCTCGAGATCATGTTTTAATTAGGCAGAAGTTGAACACACTAAGTGACAGATATATGATCACCACTTGGGTAAAATGCAGTAATGAAAATAACACACTGAACAGTCCTAAGAGTGCCCAAGACCTTTACATGTTAAAAGTAGGTCATGCAGCGCAAGTTTAAATAAGGAAAACAAAATGTTAGCTATTGCTATGCTTTCTACATAGCACATCACTGAACTAATGCTACTGCAGCCCTATATCTGGATAGAGATAAGATTTGACTCCTTTGAAAAAAATGTTTTGCCTTAAAGTGACAGGAAATCACTTTCCTAGCCACCTTTCTGTTTATTTTATCTTCATGTTACAGGCAAACATGGTAGTTGACAAGGACACTTCACAAGTTTGTTATTCACAAACACACTGGTATTCCATGCTTTCAGCTGTTCACTGAATAATATATACAGTGCTACATAGAATATGCTTCAACAGTAATTATATGTATAGCAGTACAAATCAATGAACAAAATTCAAAGCCAGATGAAGTGCTGATCCAGTGCAAAGAATAACTAGCCAACATTTTGATTTTAATATGTAAAGTAATTTCTATTATATTCACTACAACCTATATTCCTTATGGTGCATTACCTACAGCAGTGTTCCCTAACCCTGTCCTCAAGGCCCACCAACAATGCATGTTTTGTGGAAACCCACAGAGGTAATCAGCTCTGCTGACACTCTAATTACCCCAGCTGTGCATGTTTCTACGGGCTAATTGAGAACAACAAAAACACAGGGACACCAGGAGCCCAATATTGTGTAATAACGTCTATCAATGTGGTAGATGTTCAGAAAAAAAGTATTATACTCACAAGTGTGGGTTGCAACCACCTTCCCCGCGTGTGGAGAAGTACCGTCTCCACTCGACCTTTTTCGGTCGCTGCTCCTGGAAAAAAGCGTACTACAGTAACGTAGAGGCGCTGCCCCTAGTTGGAATGCTAGGGTCACAGATATTTACGTACAGCAAGAGGAGGTGCCCATAGGGTGTATATAAGTCTGATAATTCTATACGTGCAATATAAATGCGGATAGTTAGGTAAGGAGAAGATACTCTTACCTGCTATGAGAATTGAAGACAATTTTATAAAATATAATTGACAACGTGTTTCACGATAACAAATCGCTTCCTCAGGTCATGTAAAGTGCTCTATAGCTGCAATGTCAGTCCGGGTGTTCCCTAACCCTGTCCTCAAGGCCCACCAACAATGCATGTTTTGTGGAAACCCACAGAGGTAGTTAATCAGCTCTGCCCACACTCTTATAACCCCAGCTGTGCATGTTTCTGCTTTTCTGCAAAACATGCACTGTTGGGGGGCCTTGAGGATAGGGTTGGGAATCTCTGCCCTACAGAACTGCATGCAAAAGCACTGTGATTTTTAACATCCCATATAATGTTCTCAGGTATCACTTATTATGACTGGCATTATACCAAGAAAGCCTCAGCTGCCAATCATAACGATGCAGGAAAGCTAGCCCATAGTACCTTTGTCTTATGCAATTAGTGAGAGGAGCAGGATGGGAGTGTTGTGCTGAGTCTACAGAGCAATATACCGTCTACTTAAATTGAGCATTACCAGGGTCCTGCTACTTGGAAACTAAGACAAGTTTTGAACGTAAAGCAAATGTACATATTCAGGTAAAAACATGTTACCACCAAATTATTTGTGTAATTGTGATCATTTAGACTGTTCTTAATATGGATGCCGTATCTCACTATGCTATTTCAGAAAACAGAATAACATATGTCTGCAAAAACCTTCAAAATATCGAGAAGCATAAAAGTCTTCAAGTGGCTTAAAACACCTGTGAAAAATACCTTCTTGGAGTTCAAATAAGCTTGTATTGCCACTCCTAAAGAACTCTGTCCCCTGAGACAAATTACCCAAGATTCTTGCTGTCAGTCTTATTGTGCTTCAGAGCCACCTTACACTTCTGAAAGTGAAATTGTCTAAGAAAACTCAGAGGTAAATGCACATGAGGATTATTTCCCGTTTCACAAAGGCAACGGTGGGAAATGTGAAAGCTGTCAAAGATAATACAGAAACAGATGATTCAATGGTTTCTTCTCATAAAGATAGTTTATTTTTTCTGACAGAAGTATCATGTAAGGATGACTACAATATACATCAGTCTGCAGTACCTATGAACTAAAAATAACAAGAGTATTCAAAAAAATAATAATCACTTTTCAAAATGGTTCTCGGAATGTTACCCATAACTGTAAATGTAGAAACTAGAACATTTTATTGATCACTAATGATGTTTACAAGACCCTGAACCCATCCCCATAAAATTCAGAATACTATGTAATATATAAATAAATATCCCCCCAAAAAAAGAAAAGAAAAAGAGTTCCAAGTACCGCACCAAACCAAATCATATAATCAACAGGGTTGAAATTATCCATCCATATAAAAACGTATGGAAACAATAGAACAAATTGCAGTGGGGAAATCAATAAAAGTTATAGTATAATACAGGATTAGAAATGGGAAAATATTGCAAACTCATTGTAAATGCATAGATAATAATCTCCTCGGTAAGTAATAAAATTATTTTAATGTGCATAGTGCATAATGCATACAAAAGTGCTTGTGTAAATACGATGGGCCTGATACAATTAACTTTTTCTCCAAAGTTTTCTTCCAGGTGATATTTTCACACTATAAATAAAATGCCTTTGAAGCCACCAGCAAGCAAGAAAATACTAATTTAGAATAATCTAGAATAATTTTGAAAGTACTTTCAAATTTTTAAAGTCTGAAAGAAGTGAACTGGAGGTGGGGCCAGAGCAGCGGTGAGTAGATGCGTGGGGACAGGATGTCTTCTGGGGACCATTAGAAGCCCCAGGTAAGTTCAACTCATTTTCCCCCGAACCCCCTACAGTATTCCTTTAATGTGTGTCTAAATCCAGGTGGAATTTGGAGAAGAGTTTTGCTCTAAATTCTGACTGGTTAGTAGTTTTTGTAATGGACAATTAAAAGTGACTGATTAATTGGGACTGTGGACAGAAGGGCTTCTATGCTAATTATAAGTGCTGAACATAATCTATATACCAATCAGTACCAGCATTTTGAACCAACTTCACTAAAATAATGTGAATGTCTTAAAAACGTTTGTGTTAATGGACTTATACTTATGGTTAGACCTCGCATAACTTCATAAAACGAATCTAACATTTCCAAAACATTTCTCGTACACATGGTTAACTAGCTTTCTCAAATATTGGCCATAGATCTTGTGAGCTCTACTGATAAAGACAGGTAATGATGTAAATGTTTCAATGCACTCATTAACCACTTTGCCCCCGCGCGTACGGATTTCTCCGCCCCTTTTTCCATCCTTTCACCCCCAGGGACGGAGAAATCCGTACTTTGCGCACTCCCGCCGCTGTCCGCGCTCCCGCTCGTAAACACGCCACCCGCCGCTAGTAAACACGCCGCCGCCCGCTCGCCCAGAGATCAACGAACGGGAAAATCCATTCCCGTTCGTTGATCTAAGCCCCGCAATGATCTGCTGCCGCTCGGCTGAGCAGCGCGATCATTGTGAAAATATAACAAAGTCCCAGCCTCTTTCTACTTCCTGCAAGCGTCCGGAAGGACGCTTGCAGGTCGCATGAAACAAATTGGTAATGTTGCCATCTTGTGGCCAAATAGTAAAACTACACCCTAACCATTTTTTACACACAAATAAACTTGTTTTACACAAAAAATTAACTCCTTACCTCCCACACTCCCCAATTTTTTTTTTGTAATTAAAAAAAAAATAAAAAAATTTACAATTTAAAAAAAATACATAAATAGTTACCTTAGGGACTGAACTTTTTAAATATTTATGTCAAGAGGGTATAACACTGTTACTTTATAAACTATGGGCTTGTAATTAGGGATGGACGCAAAACTGAAAAAAATGCACCTTTATTTCCAACTAAAATATTGGCGGCAAACATTGTGATAGGGACATAATTTAAACGGTTTTATAACTGGGATAAATAGGCATATACATTTAATGGGTTTTAATTACAGTAGCATGCATTATTTAAAAACTATAAAGGCCGAAAACTGAAAAATAATAAATTTTTTCCCACATTTTTTCCTATTTTCCCATTAAAACACATTTAGAATAAAATTATTCTTGGCATAATGTCCCACCTAAAGAAAGCCTAATTGGTGGCGAAAAAAACAAGATATAGTTCATTTCATTGCGATAAGTAATGATAAAATTATAGACGAATGAATGGAAGGAGCGCTGAAAGGTGAAAATTGCTCTGGTGGTCAGGGGGTAAAACCCCTCAGTTGGGAAGTGGTTAAAGCCCTGTGAAACATGTATCAACATTATTCAAACACACAATAATACATATACAGTATGCTGTCCAATACTTATTTGTATTGTATAAATATTTGCATCCATATGTATTTATTAAAAGCACTTTCAAATGCAGCTCGAAGGACTTTTTATACGTTTTTCTTTAAAAATAAGTAACACTCTATTCCTGGAATGTAAAATTGTAAGATACTACATTAAATAAAATTTGATGCTGAAAGGTAGCATTGCTCTTTGCAATAGCTTTTTTTCCAGTGACATTCAATTATTCGACAAGAATAGTTCTCCATAGGACAGTATCTCAGTGGCATTAAATATTAAGTACAAATTGTGTACGCCAAATGACAGTTTTGCAATGGCATTTAGTAAGTGCTGCCATTGCTCAAACTGTAACTATAACATGGTATCATAACTTTGCAGTTTATCACCCATATTCTATATATAATAGTCTAGTCTTGATATGAAATATTTAGAATTCTCATAGGTAACATTGCTGTGTAAGGGTATACTGAAATACGTATTGCCTTTTCATTTAAAGGTCTAGATAAAAACCCTAGCCAGTTACTGCATGTACACAATCTAAACAATATTGATTGTTTACATATTAGGTGCAGCAAAAGACAGTCTCCAAGAAACCTTTGCCATAAGCAGAGCAGTAATTCAAAAATATTTTTTTTATTTTATTGGTTTTCCTTAAGACTAAGGGCCCATTCGCATTTAAAAGTGCAAAACGCCGGCAATTACCGCTGGCGTTTTGCGGGAGTGATTTTTCCATGATTTAAAGAGAACCTGAGGTGGTTTCTAATAATCCTAATAGCACACAGAGGCTGGATCTGTATATAATGCCCAGCCTCTGTTGCTATACTGATCCCCCCTAGGCCCTGCGCTGTGCCCCCATAAATCACAAAGCCGTGCTAGCGACACACAACGTGTCGCAGCCAGCTGTTTACCTTTGCCAGTGTCAGTCTCGCCACTCCCCTGCCTCATTAATATATTGCCGCTCCCTGCCCCGTCCCTTCCCTCTCCGCTCATTGGATGGAAGGGACGCGGACGGGGAGCGGCACTATGGAGGAGGCGGGGGAGCAGCAAGACTGACACTGCCAAAGGTAAACAGCCGGCTGCCACACGCTGCGTGTCACTAGCATGGCTTTGTGATTTATGGGGGCACAGCAGAGCGCAGGGGGATCAGTATAGCAACAGAGGCTCGGCATTATATGCAGACCCAGCCTCTGTGAGCTACTAGGATTATTAGAAACCACCTCGGGTTCTCTTTAACGTGGAAAAATCACTGGACACTGCCGCAATCTTTCTGTGATCGCGTTTAGCGCTTCTATAGCACTGAAACGTGATCGCTGGGAAATCGTCTGAAAATAGTGCAGGCTTCACGTTTGCGTTTGGCGATTTGCGTTAATCGCCAGTCACAACACCTAAATACATCTCATTAGTTCTCCACTCATTAATCTAAGTCCATATTTGGAAATAAATACAGCCAATCCAGTAAAGCTGACATCACTAAAAAGGCCAATGAGATAAGGATGTTTAGAAGAACAACATTTATGAAGAGGTAGTATAGAAATATTTAAACAATGTAGCTTATTTAGTCATAGATTAAAATAACAAAATGGGCCCCTAGGCAATTAACTTTTCTACTGAGTTTTCTCCTAGGAGATATTTTTTCCTTTTCTATCTAAAATACATTTCCAGCATTTTGAAACTAAAAAATTACCAAAAAGTAGGTAAAAAAAAGACTATCAAAATTTTTTTGAGTATGTTATTGCTTGTTGGTGGTTTTATTGACAAGTTTAAAAATATCATCTAGGAGAAAACTCAGGAGAAAAAGTTAATTGCATATGGAGTCATGTGTCATAAATACAAACAATAAAAGTGAAAAATAGTTCCTCCTTGATTAAATAATAAACAGTTCTGCGAAAGGATTGTGTATTCACACGACAGCAGGGGCCATATGCAATTTACTTTTTCACCTGAGTTTTCTCCTAGGAGATAATTTTTCCTCTTCAGATTAAAATAACTTTCCAGTACTTTTCAACTAAAAAAGTACCAAAAAGTAGTTGGAAAAGTACTATCAAATGTATTTTGAGCATTCTCTTGCTTTGTGGTGGCTTAAAATGTATTTTATTGACAAGTTCTAAATATCACCCAGGAGAAAACTCAGGAGAAAAAGTAAATTGCATATGGGCCCAGGTGTCAAATAATCACATAACACATCTTGGGTTCTTTATCCTATGTTTTGTAAAAGTGTGGAAAGAAGGTAGAAAAGATAACAATGTGGAGGGAAAAGGAGATAAGGATAAGAAAAAAGAGATAGTAATAGAAAGAATAGTTATATTCTCTTCTAATGAATGTCCCACTTTGTGGTCCACAAGGGTCTGTTGATAGACAGCCCCTAGCCTAATAAGGTCCTTTGTGGTGTTCACTTAAAATGATACAGTAATGTCTATATCCATGTTTGGCTAGTGATATCATGCAAGACTCATTCTCCAATCTTGGATTGAGGCGGTTCAGTGTAAAATTTTGCTTAACAAAAGGTTTTTACTGAAAATGAAAGTTACCCCAACAAACAAAATTACCCATTATTATTCAACCCCCTCATTTTGTAAAATTTAAGTTAAGACCTAGCCACCAAGAAACCAGGTGATAATAATATAGCTTTAAGGACACCTGAACTGAGAAGGATATGGAGGCTGCCATATTTATTTCCCTATAAACCATACCAGTTGCTCTGCAGTACTGTTGAGATCTCCTAGGCTGCAGTAGTATCTGAATCCCACACCTGAAACAAGCATGCAGCTTGCAGCTGAAGTCCAATTAGATTAAGTTGGACTTCAGTCAGAAACCTCTGATCTGCATGCTTGTTCAGGGTATATGGCTAAAGGTTTTAAAGGCAGAGGATCACCAGGACAGCCAGGCAACTGGTATTATTTAAAAGGGTATAAATATGGCAGCCTCCATATCCCTCTCTGTTCAGGGGTGGGCATTCAAAGATAAACAAGGCTTCTTCTGATTTCTCATGGGTTAGCTGGAATAAGGCAATGTAGTCAGTACCTGATTTTCCTCGGAAGGCCTACTACAAATAGGTTACCAAAATGTACCAAAAATCAGACTGGTAACAAAGTAGGTGGGCTTGGTAATGAATGGTTTAGATATAAAAAGAAGCCTAAACCAAACCACTGCTTATGCAGCCCTGAATTGGCCAGAACCAGAAAGCCAAAAAATCATGTCTAATTTAACAATACCTGAATTCAAACAGAAATACTAATTAAAATGTCACATCAAAAGCATGTAACTATCCATAATGATGCTTAAGTCTAATGCCAAATGTTTAACGCCTATTAAGAGCATCATGAACATGGAGAATGAATCTCTCATCCTTGGAATGCAATATTAAATATCAGTATTGTTCTGGGATTTGTGGACAGCTTAGCCTTGCTAGCCTCTACAAGCTTCTACTGAGATATCAGAAGAAAACCATTTACTTTTAATCAAGGCAGATGGGAGAATTGGCTTAAGAATGCTGCAGCAGACTGTCCTTTTCCTAAGGACAATAGCCTTTTTTAGAAAAGCCAAAATCTAAAACCTAAATGTCAAAAGGAAAAAATAATGCTGTTAATTCACCTTTGTAATTGCATGAAACTAATTATTTAATAGATTCAGAACTGCTGTTTTGATAATACAGAGTGCTCAAATGGAAATGTTTATTACAGTTGTATGTGAAAAGAAGGCCTATGAAAAACTAAAGGGACCTTTCAGGGGACTATATAGAGCATTACATCACATGGATTAGGCACAACATTCATAGATTGTATTAAATATCACGGTAATAAACAATGTAAACAGACCCAATGGGCAATGACGTGAGCAGTGTTATTTGAAACAAACAAGATTTTCCAGGTAGATAAATACCATAAGTACAGCCAGAGTGTGAGCTTGGATGTATGAATGTAATATAATAAGTTAGAAGATTCATTTGTCAGATCCCTTAATTATGTTCTGTGCCAACTTAAAGGACACCTGAACTGAAAGGAATATATATGCTGCCATATTTATTTCCCTATAAATAATGCAGTTTGCCTGGCTTTCCTGCTGGTTCGGCAATGTTAAAGATATTTTTGAGTATAGCTCATAGTGTTATAATTTTAAATGTGAGGTAGCATTTGACTACTGTATTCTCATGTTTTAAGAAATACATTATTTTCATCCATTAGAGCACCTGTTTAGGCTTAAATTCATAATCTGTTTATTAAAAAACTGATTTGGTATGAAGAGGATCACTTTGTGTTTTCACACTTTTCCGCGCAGTCAGTTTTTTTCCCCCTCTAGTTACCTCTGCTACATTAGCTCTTCTGTGAGATTGGAAACGTCAGGCTAACCTCGATTTCTCAAGCACATCCTTGAGCCTTCTGTGCCCATAGCCATGTTGGTGGTTCATCAGTTGTCCTTTCTTAGACCACTTTTCATAGATACACACTACTGCATACCAAAAACACCTCACAAGCCATTTTGAAGATACTGTGAGGATACTGTGACCAAGTTATTACAATTAGACTATTGTAAACGTCAGTCAGATTTTTTCAATTGCACATTTTTCTTCCAGCCCATCCCTTTCAAGGACTGCCACAGTAATGATAGAACTATTGTTATTCACTTAACCTATTATCGGTGTAAAGAGAAACTCCAAACAAAAATTGAACTTTAGCCCAATCAGTAGCTGATACCCCCTTTTACAATCTATTCCTTTTCACAAACAGACCAACAGAGGGTGCTGTATGATTGATTTTGTGGTGAAACCCCTTCCACAAGAAACTCTGAGTACCGTGGTACTCCTGGCAGTTTCCTGTCTGTGAACCTTGTTGCATTGTGGGAAATAGCTGTTTACAGCTACTATCATGGGATTTTTTAAGGGACTTGATCTAGGCAAACAGGTAAACTCTTAATGCAGAGCTAGGAAGCATAAGAACATGCTTGGTACACATCACCAGGAGTAAGACTTTAGTCCAAGTCCTAAAAGAAAAACAGTTTAGCTGTCCCCACCCAAAAAAAAAGCCATCTGTATATTTTAATCATTGCAGGCCTAATTAGGATTTTTTTTATGAATAGTGCGGTTTCCTTTAGCAGAGAATGGTTTACAACTGTTATATTAAGCTTGATTAGCATATTATATCATATATCAAGCCCAACCAAAACCATTGAGATGATCATCAATTTCAGAAAGCATGCTGCCACACCATCCCTAATCCCCATTGATGGGTCTAAAGTGGCTTGAATACCCTGTGTCCGCCTCCTGGGCTCTACCATCACCAACGACCTGAGCTGGAAGACTAACACCAGCACCATTCTGGTGAAGGTCCAGAAAAGACTCTTCTTTCTCCGCCACCACTAAATCTGTCCTCTGCTCTTCCACCCTGGTTCGGTACACTGGCTCCTCCACCACCAATAGACACAAACTTCAGAGGGTTATCAGATCAGCAGAGAGAATCATCAGGAAACCTCTCCCTCCCCTCAACCTCATCTACTACTCTAGACTGCACTCTAGAGCACTTAGGATTGCAAACAATCCCTCTCACCCAGGCCTCCAGTACTTCAGCCAGCTCCCTTCAGGCCAGAGGTTCCAGGCCATCGCCACCAGAACTGCAAGACACAGAAACACCTTCTTTCCCTCTGCTGTCAAGATATTTAACTCCCCCACGTACTCTCCCCCCCCCCCACACACAGTGTCCCCTCCCTCCCCCAGGTTCACAGCCTAGATCTTGCCAAAGACAATCTGTCTGTGGGGCATTGTAACTGCATGGTACCTCAACAGAGTTACTCTTAAGTGTCTATTCTCCAAAGTTTGTTACTGGTATGTTGTACTGTATATGGTTTATATGGCTTAGATGTGCCGAGTTTTGTATGTGCTGAGCTATGTACGTACCAAACACAACTCCGGGAAACCTTTACTTCATCAATACTTCTGCTTAGCTGAATTTGCTTACATCTTGTTTTTAACTCTACAATATTATTTTAAATATTTATAAATCTACTAAAGAATTACTGGGCCAAGTATTTAAACTGCACAATTTGTATAATGATATATTTGTTAATAAGGAGAGTAGTGCAAATCAATTCTGATCTCCACATGAATGAGCATCAAACTGCGCATGTGCAGTCAAAAAAAGTACTTGTGGACAAGCGCAAACTTTCTCTTTGCATGTGCAGTGCAGAACTTATTCCTGCACTGTTCTGAATTTCCGGCATTGCTTGGGGGTAACTTCTGGGAAAGTGTTTGACTGAAGGGTTCTGTCAAATACTTAAAGAACCGGGCACAGGAATGGGAGGGACCACAAGGGCAATGATCAGCATCTGCTTCAATAAAAGTGGTGAATGATCTATCTGCTGCCATCATTCACCCATTTAATTTCTGCCACTTTGACTTTTTATACTTTTGCCATTTTTAATAATTACTTACAAACTTCCTTTTATCTTTTGCTAAGTATGACTTTGCGTTGCTTTTGACACTGTGATTTGCATTTGTTTTGTGTGGATGAGTCTTTTGTACTAGGGGTGTGGAGAGAGGAGACCCCCCCCCCCCCTAGAATAGCCATTGTAAGCTATGGAATATCAAGAAACAATGGGGGACGGTAGTGTTCAGGCAGCTGAGCCCCTTGCTTGCAAACTGAGGTGTTCTGTCAATAACATTCTGTCTGAAGGATAAAAGGTTAAAATTGTTTTTGCTTTTTTTTCTCTCTCTCTTTTTTTTTTTAAATTAACAATAATAAAAAAATATATAAGACTTTGTCAAGAAGTAGGTAATAAGTGATGTGTGTTGCTGAAGGAAGAATATCAAAAGCCAAAAAGATCACCCACCAATATACCTAAAAATCAGAATAATCTATTTTGCCAAGTACGGGGGGTTGTACCTGGAACTGGTTTTGGCTCATTCTGGAGGGGAATGGGGGGGAATGTCCGAAAGCCAAGAGCCGAGGCTGCCATACAACCGCGCCCCCAGTCGCACTTGGCAATGAGCTGTTATCTCTAAGGAGAATGTGCAGTAGTGTTTACTTCTGTGTTGGGTCCTAAATCCTGGGCAACATTCGACAGGGTTGGTCAAGATAATCTGGCTGTCACAGAAGCGCCCTTACTTCTGGATTAGCAGCTTGCATCATAGAGGGGCTGAACCTATGGTGTCCCTGCTGTGGTATAGAAACAGCCGCTGATGTATGGATGGAGCCGGCATACAGCGAGGCCAAATGTATGTCCCTATTGGAGCAGTGTCTTACGACCTCAGTGGAGCCCCGACATCCCGGGAAGCCGCGATGGACTCAACATGGCCAGTACCTGCACAGACAACAGACCCCAGCAGCAGCAAAGCAGAAAAAAAATGAGATGACAAACTCCTCACAACCCACACCAACGTCCACGTCTACACCCAACCACACTAAACACCTCCGGGCCGGGAGGGGGGGTGGGTGGACACAAGGGGAACTGGTAGGGAAAAAGGGGAGGAAAACGTGAAAAGGCCAGAATCCTATGGCTGTGGCTGCTAATTAAGGCATCCTATTCCTAGACAGCCGTTTAACAGGAAAAACCCTGCATACTAACATTTATGATTAATCCGTGCACAAGATGAATTGATGATTTCACCAACATCACAAGCATCACGTTATTAATTGAATTAGATTAAATTGTGTGGGGTATGGGATAACAAATTACCTGTGTAAGGCGAGTGATCATAAAATAATTGCATGACCTCATCAGAAAAGAGACTTAGGGCCATATTCTATTCACTTTTCTCCTAGGAGATATTTTCAAACCTTATCAATAAAATAATTTAAAGCTCCCACCAAGCAAGAAATTACTTTTTAGCACGTTTTCAATAACCAAATGTTGAAAAGTTTTTTTTTAGATACGGTAAAAAAAAATATCTCCTTGGAGAAAACTCAGGAGAAAAGTGAACTGGATATAAAAAAAAGCTATCATTGCATTAAAAAAAATTAACAAGAAAGTTTGTAATGAAAATCTTGGCTTTGACAAAAAATATAAAAAAAATATTTTTTTTTTCAATTCAGCCAGCTCCTCATTAGTTTTGAACATTATAAAATAAAGCACAGTTTCATTTGTGTGAACATATTACCAAGTTTCCCAAACTGCATACTTTTTCGTATGGGTAATATCTATGATATGTCAAAGAAAACATTCTTCAAAAACTTGACAGATTTATGATCAGTAAAGAATTAACAAGAGTTTTAAATTGATTCTGAAGGTAATTTTGAAAACCTGGCAGACGTGGATAACCTATAAACACTCATCTACATGCACAAACTAAATATCCTTCAAACTGCTGAGAGGTGGCATTGCGTAGGATTCAGAGGTTTTTAAAGGGTCCCAAAGGTAATCGAGCTCAATTAACTGTTTCTTTCTGTTTCCATTTTCTATTTCCACCCTGCTTCTTTTACTGCTTTGTTTTTCCTATTTTTATCTTCCCATCCTGCCTATATTTCCCCATATATTTTTACTTTCATCTCCCTTTACCACATGTCTTTGCAACATTGGTGACCCAGATATCAGTAAATAATGTTGGCGATTTAAGGTGTAATCGGACAGGTCAATCGGAAGCTGTGACAATGCCTACAGCTGTGCAGAAGGTCCTTTCTGACAGGATGCTTGAGGCAGAGCAAGACAGAAGTTGGATGGCAAATTAGGACAGCTCTGGCCGCAGGTCAAGCCTGCGCACCCAGTAGTCCAAGGGTTCGTTGCTGCTCACAGTGTCTACATCCACACTTAAGGCCAGGTAGTCAGCTACCTGCCGGTCGAGGCCTTGGTGGAGGGTGGATCTGGAAGCGCTAAGGCGAGGTGTTGGACTAAAGAATGTCCGCATGTCCGACATCACCATGAGATCTCTAGAGCGTCCTGTCCTTGCCTGCGTGGACATGGGAGGAGGAAGATTACTGGCAGTGGTACATTTCTTCTGTTGTGCTGTGACATCACCCTTAAACACACTGTAAAGCATAGTTGCCAGCTTGTTCTGCATGTGCAGCATCCTTTCTGCCTTCAGGTGAGTTGGTAACATGTCTGCTACTTTGTGCCTATACTGAGGGTCTAGTAGTGTGGTCACCCAGTGGAGCTCATTCCCCTTGAGTTTTTTTATACGGGGGTCCCTCAACAGGCTGGACAGCATGAAAGATGCCATCTGCACAAAGTTGGATCCAGACGTACTATCCAACTCCTCTTGCTCTACCTCAGTGATGTCAGGTAAGTTCTCCTCCTCCCCCCAGCCATGAACAATACCACAGAAGCGTTGAGCAGCACAAGCCCCCTGCGACCCCTGCTGCGGTTGTTCTTCTGCTGCATCCTCCTCCTAAAAAAAAAACACCTTCCTCATCGTCTGACTCCTCTTCCCCACACAGCTCTTCCTCCTCCTCCCCCTCTGTGCTGCCGCAGGTGTTGAGGAAACATCTGGTTCTGATGAGAATTGATGGGGATGGGGATGTTCTGGCCGAAACACTGGACACTCATGCAAAATGCCTGCAGGCTCACGCGGCCGTTTGAGGAGGTGACATGGGACATGGGAGAAGGGAGAAAGTGGCTGAAGAAGATGATGCACCTGAAGGAATAAGAGGAGAAGGAGGGTGGCTTTGCTGTTGTGTGCTGCTTTTGCTCAGGTGGTCTTCCCATTGCAGTTTGTGCCTTTTCTGCATGTGCCTTTGTAAGGCAGTTGTCCCTACGTGGGTGTTGGCCTTTCCACGGCTCAATTTTTTGTGGCAGAGAGTACAGATGGCATTGCTCTGATCTTTGGCATACACACTAAAAAATGTCCACACTGCTGAGCCACCCTGGGGTGTGGGCACTATGGTGGTGTCAGCAGCTGACGTTGAAGGGCATATTGGCTGGCTGTCCATAGGTGGCGATACATGCGCCGGACACTGCCACCAGGTGTTTCTGATGACGAGCTGTTGAGGGGTGCTTTTTTAGCAATAAGAATCAGCAAGGAGCAAGCTAACAAGCCTACAAGAGCCTAACTAAGCTTTCCCTATAGCTCAGCTCTCCCTCCTCTAATTACTGCAGGCACACGAGTGACTCCAATGCCTGATGCTGCCTGCGTTTTATAAGGGGGGGGCTCCAGGTGGGAGTGTAGCCTGATTGGCTACAATGTGCCTGCTGACTGTGATGTAGAGGGTCAAAGTTGACCCTAATGATGCGCTATGGGGGCGAATCGAACTTCCAGAAAAGTTTACGGTTCTCCGCGATCACGAACCCTAGAAGTTTGTTGGTTCCCGTTCACCTGTGAACTGTTCGGGCCATCTCTACTTGGCGCTACTCAAAATGTTTCATTGCCAGACAGGTACAGAAACATGTAAATGTCCATTGTTTCAATAGAGTGTAATTATAGTAAAGTTCATAGTAATGTATTTCACTGGGCCCTTTTTTCATTGTAAAAATCTGGACTACAGGTTACAATTTTTTAGATGCCGTATGGCGTTTTCATGTGTATTTTTTGTGTTAGTGTTTTTGCTCGTGTTCGTGTGCGTTTTTGAGTATGTCAACATAGACAGAAATTGAAAAAAAATATGAGCATTTCTGCATGCAAATTCACATGTAAAAAACAGACACAAATGCAACTGAATTAACATACAACAGAAAATAGCATGCAAATGTGTATGCTTGTAGTGGAAACAGGTCCAATCAGGATGCTGTAAATGTAAACAGTAGTGAAGAGTGCCATAGTCTCATGAACAGGAAAATATATTTTTAGGTACATATGTGCATGTTGATCAATTCTATCTGGATTTGTATGCACACAGAGATAATTAGTTCTCCTAGTTTATGTGCTCTTTACAGAGACAAATGAAAAGCCAGCCAAAATACTTCAAAGAACCCCTCCTACTGTTCTGCTCATGTGACGTATGTATTTATTCATGAACTGTGCATTGCAGTGATCCAAAATCTCCATAAAACACATACAAACAATCATTAACCACTTGCCGACCGCACGCTTATACCGTGCGTCGGCAAAGTGGCAGCTGCAGGACCAGCGACGCAGTACTGCGTCGCCGGCTGCAGCCTGATTAACGAGCGATCGCGCGGCTGTAGCCGCGCGATCGCTACGTCACACTCTTCGGCCCCCATGTGACTTCAGCCCGCCGGCCAATCAGCAGCGAGGGCGGGCTGTAAACATTCAAATTGCCCAATAGAATGAGTATAATACAGTTTGTTTACGTAACAAACTGTATTATACTGCCTGCCTCCCGCTGGTGGTCACACTTAGCGATCGACCACCAGCGAGGAGAGCAGGCATAGTATAGCAACACACACACACACTTTAGGAGCCCCACAGACCCCCCGATCACCCGCAGCACCCATCAGACACCCCCCTGTACCCCCCTGCAGCCCGCAGATCAGACCTAACCACCCCCCATATCACCCATCAATAAATCCCTGTCACCACCTGTCACTTCTATCCATCAGAGCAGACCCCCAACTACCCCTTAGGGGTATCTGATCACCCCCACACCTCCAGATCTCCCCCCGACCCCCCCCCCCCCTGTATACTGAACCTATCTATCTCCCCTGCATCTGTCTATCTCCCCAGTGATCAGCTGCCAATCACCTATCAGTCACCTGTCAATCATCCCTTGTCACCACCTGTCACTGCCCCCCATTAGATCAGACCCCCAACTGCCCCTTAGGGGTATCTGATCACCCCCCACCCCTTCAGATCTCCCCCCCCCCCCGTATACTGCATCTATCTTCCCTGTAATTGCCCGCTGATCAGCTGTCAATCACCTATCCGTCACCTGTCAATCATCCCTTGTCACCACCTGCCACTGCCCCCCATCAGATCAGACCCCCAACTGCCCATTAGGGGCTTCTGATCACCCACCCACCCTTTCAGATCCCTCCGAGACACCCCCCCCCCCTGATCACATCAGCAGTCCATTGTTTACATCTGTTTTTCCCTGTAAACACCCACTTATCACCCGTCAATAACCCATCTATCACCACCTGTCACTCCTATCCATCAGATTAGACCCCCAACTACCCCTTAGGGGTATCTGATCACCCCCCACCCCTTCCGATCCTCCCCACACCGTCCTAGTTCATTGATTGCGTATATTCTCCCCCCTGCCATTGTGTATCTTATCTCCTGTCTGTAAGGCTTGATTGTGCTTTGTTTGGCTACAATTGTCTCAATTGCACTGTGATTGGCATCGATTGTCGTGTGATTGGCTTCGATTGTCACGTAATTGGGCTTCGATTGTCGCGTGATTGGCTTCAATTGTCCGTAATTGGTTTTGATTGTGCCAATTGCCCACTGATTGGCTGTTTTGCCCTGTGATTAGTATCGATTGTCGTGTGATTGGCTTCAATTGTCACGTAATTGGTTTTTGATTGTCACGTTATTGGATTCAATTGGTCCGTGATTGGCTTTGATTGCGCCGATTGCTGTAATTGTGTTGTAATTGTCTCGTGATTGTTTTTGATTATTTGTGATTGCTCTCTGATCCCCAACCCCCCCCCCCCCCCCCCCCCTCACCATCACCATCACTATCACTGTCCTAGTGATCTAAAAAAAATTTTAGTATCACTAGTGGTAACAAACAGTTAGGCCAGTTATCTAAGCAAAAGGGTTGTTAGTGTCAGTTAGTGCTCAGCCCACTGCACCACAGTCACTAATTAGCGTCATCACTGTCGCTAATCAGCATTGGTACTATATAGTATCTGTAAGTGATTATTAGTGATCACAGTCAGATCTATATTAGGGTCTCTAGGATCCACAAAAAAACGCAGTGTTTGCCCGATCAGACCTGATCGTTCGCCTGCACTGCGTTCAGCCCGCCCCACCGCAGTGACAGAAATTTCTTTTTTCTGATCACTGCAAAAAACACTGTACACAAGCTGTGGCACTGTAAACATCAGTTTTGATTTTTTTTATCTAAACTCAGTGACCACAGCTTTCTACCTCTCAAGTACTCCCTTTCGCTAGGTAGGTGCTCTTTTCCTGGGTAGTCTCAGAGGAATACCTCCTAAATTTAGCAGGCCACCATGGCAAAAAAGAGGTTTTCCAATGAAGACATCTACAGGTACATGGACCAGTCGGATGAGGATGATTGGGTCGACTTATTCGACGAATCTTCGGGTTCAGAGTACGATCCTGTAGACAGCAGTGGCTCTCAGACCGATAGTTCCGATGACGAGGTTGAGGTCCCGGCTAGAGCCAGGCGTACCACACCCCATGTCACTGGACTGCAGGTGGCGGAAGATCAGTCTCAAGGGCAGCAGAGTGGCGCTGATCTGATTTTTCTTGGTGAGGCATGCACCAGCAGCGCAGCATCTCCTGGGCCTATCAACACCAGTACTTCCGCAGAAGACCCTGATGAAGTGGCGGACACCATCCTGGAAGTAGAAACTGGTTCGGTGGTACGTGAATTAAGATCCGATCCGCAGCCACCAAGTAGACGGGCCCGTACTCCCATTGGTTTTCCAGAGGTGCTGGCAAACCCTGATTGGCATTCCCCTGATCCCGCCGCACCCATACTGCCCCCTTTCACCGCCCAGTCTGGAGTCCAGGTGGAGACATTTGAACTAGGATCGGCCCTAGACTTTTTTGAACTGTTCCTCACCCAGGATCTCCTTGACTTAATTGTGGCTGAGACCAACCTATATGCCACACAATTTATAACCGCCCATCCGAAAAGCTGCCACGCCCAGCCTTTTCGGTGGAAACCACTCCAAGTTTCCGAACTTAAAATTTTTTTGGGCCTTCTCCTCAACATGGGTATTACTAAAAAAAATGTATTGCGCTCTTATTGGTCTACACGCCAAATACATAACATGCCCGTGTTCTCTGCTGCCATGTCCAGGACGCGATTTGAGATCATCCTGCGCTTCCTGCATTTCAATGACAACGACACCTGTCATGAAAGAGACCACCCAGCTTATGACCGGCTCCACAAAATTCGGCCCCTCATAGACCACCTGTCATCCACATTTGCAGATGCTTATACCCCTGAACAGAACATCTGTGTAGATGAGTCCCTCGTACATTTTACCGGGCGCCTTGGCATCAAACAGTACATCCCAAGCAAGCGCGCCCGGTATGGGGTGAAACTGTATAAGCTCTGTGATAGGGCCACAGGCTATACATCTCGTTTTAGGGTCTATGAGGGAAAAGACTCAAAATTGGAGCCGGTCGGATGTCCTGACTACCTGGGGAGCAGTGGAAAGATTGTGTGGGACTTGGTGTCACCCTTGTTCCAGAAGGGGTACCATCTTTATGTGGACAACTTTTACACAAGTGTGGCCCTCTTTCAGCACTTAAAGTTAGAAGGAATCCGATGCTGTGGCACCGTGCGGCCTAGTCGCCGGGGCTTCCCCCAACAGCTCGTTAACACCAGACTTCAACGGGGGGAGAGGGCCGCCTTGTGTACCGATGACTTGCTCTCGGTGAAATGGAAGGACAAGAGGGACGTTTACCTTCTGTCTACCATTCACACAGACACGACAGTACAAATTACACGGGCAACAGAGGTCATTGAAAAGCCCCTCGCCGTCCACAGCTATAATGCCAACATGGGAGGGGTGGACTTCAATGACCAGATGTTAGGGCCCTATTTAATTTCCCGGAAAACCAGACGCTGGTATAAGAAAGTGTCTGTGTATTTAATTCAATTGGCGATGTACAACAGCTTTGTTCTCTACAGTAAGGCTGGGAGAACTGGATCTTTCCTTCAATTCCAGGAAGACATTGTTTCGGCACTCCTCTATCCAGAAGGTGACAGAGCCCAACCCCCAAATGCAACTAGCCGGCTGCATGGAAGGCATTACGCCTACCCGATTCCCAGTACCCCAACTCAACGCAACCCCAGAAAAAGATGTCGTGTCTGCAGCAAGGCTGGAATAAGGCATGACACCCCCGTTTACTGTCCCCGCTGTCCTGACCAGCCTGGCCTATGCCTAGGGGAGTGTTATGAGAGGTACCATGAGAAGGCACACTTTTAGAACCTAGGGAACTACAGACACAGCAGTAGGCACACAAGGGTCTCTCAGTGCTATTTCACACTGGCGCGATGCGTTAGGGCAAATTGCCTAGCAAAAGTCACACTTTGCGGTCCCCCCCTACGCCGGAAGTGCTTGACTTAACGCTAGTGCATGCCTACGTTACTGCGTGGCTTCTGCGGCAATTTGGGTCGGCCCGGAAGTCATGTTAGTCTACGGCGACGCAGTTAATTACTAGGCCGAATGCTACTCTTGTGGTATTCCCTGAAGATCTATTTTGGGCGAGACGGTGCGGCGGGCTCGACCGACCGGATAGGCCAGTATGCAGTGTGAACCCAAACATCAGGTTTTGAGAGATCCAAATACACTGGCCTGCCAGAAACCTCTCCTTTCACTTGGGACAGAATGCATAATGTACTTCGCCACATATCTGTGCGATTTGCACTTTGCACATTGACCCATGGGGGAGGAGAAGTTTATCCTCAGCTCGCAGGTAAAAAAAAACAAAAAAAAAAAAAAACAGGTAAGCAAAAAAGTTAATATTTGGTTACCAATGTTATTGTTTGGTTTGAACATATTTAATAAAGTTTAAAAAGTTAATGTTATTGAAGTGCTTTGCTGCTTGCTTGCTTTTTTTTTTTTTTTTTTTTTCTTCTTCTCTCTTTTTTTCCAACCGACCAATCAGCTGCAGCACTGATGATGCATCCTGACAGAAGCATTGCGCTTCTGTCAGGTTACACAAAATCGGTGCATGCAGCGCTGTAGGACGAGATTTCTCCTCCACAGTAAAAAAGATACGTTTGCCGAGGCATATGGGCCAAGGTGTGGTGTTGGGGATTCATATGCTTTGGCAAGCACTTTGTATCAAAAAAACTCAAGCAATGATTTCTCCATTCACATCGATCAATGTGGATGAATAAATCAGGATTGCCTGGGCATACGAGCTGGTGGGTTTGGATTTTTGGGGTGGCAGCTCCTATGTCCAGGCGAACGCCTTCCCCTCCTTTTTGTTTTGTTTTTTTCGTTTTTCTTCTCTCTTTTTTCTATCCAGACCGACCGACCGACCGACCAATCAGCTGCAGCACTGATGGTGCATCCTGACAGAAGCATTGCGCTTCTGTCAGGTTACACAAAATCGGTGCATGCAGCGCTGTAGGACGAGATTTCTCCTCCACAGTAAAAAAGATACGTTTGCCGAGGCATATGGGCCAAGGTGTGGTGTTGGGGATTCATATGCTTTGGCAAGCACTTTGTATCAAAAAAGAACTCAAGCAATGATTTCTCCATTCACATCGATCAATGTGGATGAATAAATCAGGATTGCCTGGGCATACGAGCTGGTGGGTTTGGATTTTTGGGGTGGCAGCTCCTATGTCCAGGCGGACGCCTTCCCCTCCTTTTTGTTTTGTTTTTTTTCGTTTTTCTTCTCTCTTTTTTCTATCCAGACCGACCGACCGACCGACCAATCAGCTGCAGCACTGATGGTGCATCCTGACAGAAGCATTGCGCTTCTGTCAGGTTACACAAAATCGGTGCATGCAGCGCTGTAGGACGAGATTTCTCCTCCACAGTAAAAAAGATACGTTTGCCGAGGCATATGGGCCAAGGTGTGGTGTTGGGGTTCATATGCTTTGGCAAGCACTTTGTATCAAAAAAGAACTCAAGCAATGATTTCTCCATTCACATCGATCAATGTGGATGAATAAATCAGGATTGCCTGGGCATACGAGCTGGTGGGTTTGGATTTTTGGGGTGGCAGCTCCTATGTCTCTCTTTCTTTTCTTTTTGTTTCACATTTTTTGGCAGATATTTGTTCATCCACATTGATCGATGCGAATGAAGGGATGTTTGCCATTCATTTTTCCTTTCAGCCCAGAATGCACTACCTGTATGCCCAATATAAGGAGTATAGCAGAAATACTGGCCATACATGTAATGATTGCAGAGGCCCTAAAATGCCAGGACAGACCCCACAAATGACCCCATTTTGGAAAGAGGACACCCCAAAGTATTCCGTGAGGTGCATGGTGAGTTCATAGAAGATTTTGTTTTTTGTCACAAGTTAGCATAAATTGTTGTTGTTTTTTTTCACAAAGTATCCTTTTCTGCTAACTTGTGACAAAAAAGAATTTTTTTTATAAACTCACCATGCCCCTCATGGAATACTTTGTGGTGTCTTATTTTTAAAATGGGGTCATTTGTGGGGTTTGTTAACTGTCCTGTCATGTGGGGGGGGGGGGGCTAAATTGTGAGCACCCCTGTAAAGCCCAAAGGTAGTCATTGCACGTTGGGCCCCTTAGCGCAGTTAGGCTGCAAAAAAGTGCCACACGTGCTATCGCCGTACCCGGGAGAAGTAGACCAATGTGTTTTAGGGTGTATTTTTACACATACCCATGATGGGTAGAAGAAATCACTCTGTAAATGACAATTTTTTGATTTTTTTTACACACATTTGTCCATTTACAGAGATATTTCTCCCACCCAATATGGGTATGTGTAAAAATACACCCCAAAACACATTGTACTACTTCTCCCGAGTACGGCAATACCACATGTGTGGCCCTTTTTTGCACCCTAACTGCGCTAAGGGGCCCAGAGTCCAATGAGTACCGTTAGCATTTCACAGGTCATTTTGAGAAATTTGGTTTCAAGACTACTCCTCACGGTTTAGGGCCCCTAAAATGCCAGAGCAGTATAGGAACCCCACAAATGACCCCATTTTAGAAAGAAGACACCCCAAGGTACTCAATTAGGAGTATGGTGAGTTCATAGAAGATTTTACTTTTTGTCACAAGTTAGCGGAAAATGATTGTTAATGGGTTTTTTTTACCAAGTGTCATTTTCCGCTAACTTGTGACAAAAAAAAAAATCTTCTATGAACTCACCATACTCCTAACGGAATACCTTGGGATGTCCTCTTTGTAAAATGGGGTCATTTGTGGGGTTCCTATACTGCTCTGGCATTTTAGGGGCCCTAAACCGTGAGGAGTAGTCTTGAAACCAAATTTCTCAAAATGACCTGTGAAATGGTAACGGTACTCATTGGACTCTGGGCCCCTTAGCGCAGTTAGGGTGCAAAAAAGTGCCACATATGTGGTATCGCTGTACTCGGGAGAAGTAGTACAATGTGTTTTGGGGTGTATTTTTACACATACCCATATTGGGTGGGAGAAATATCTCTGTAAATGGACAATTGTGTGTAAAGAAATCAAAAAATTGTCATTTACAGAGATATTTCTCCCACCCAATATGGGTATGTGTAAAAATACACCCCAAAACACATTGTACTACTTCTCCCGAGTACGGCGATACCACATGTGTGGCCCTTTTTTGCACCCTAACTGCGCTAAGGGGCCCAGAGTCCAATGAGTACCTTTAGCATTTCACAGGTCATTTTGAAACATTTGGTTTCAAGACTACTCCTCACGGTTTAGGGCCCCTAAAATGCCAGAGCAGTATAGGAACCCCACAAATGACCCCATTTTAGAAAGAAGACACCCCAAGGTACTCAATTAGGAGTATGGTGAGTTCATAGAAGATTTAGCTTTTTGTCACAAGTTAGCGGAAAATGATTTTTATTGGGTTTTTTTTACCAAGTGTCATTTTCCACTAACTTGTGACAAAAAAAAAATCTTCTATGAACTCACCATACTCCTAACGGAATACCTTAGGATGTCCTCTTTGTAAAATGGGGTCATTTGTGGGGTTCCTATACTGTCCTGGCATTTTAGGGGCCCTAAACCGTGAGGAGTAGTCTTGAAACCAAACTTCTCAAAATGACCTGTGAAATGCTAACGGTACTCATTGGACTCTGGGCCCCTTAGCGCAGTTAGGATGCAAAAAAGTGCCACACATGTGGTACCGCCGTACTCAGGAGAAGTAGTATTATGTGTTTTGGGGTGTATTTTTACACATACCCATATTGGGTGGGAGAAATATCTCTGTAAATTGACAATTGTGTGTAAAGAAATCAAAAAATTGTCATTTACAGAGGTATTTCTCCCACCCAATATGGGTATGTGTAAAAATACACCCCAAAACACATTGTACTACTTCTCCCGAGTACGGCGATACCACATGTGTGGCACTTTTTTGCACCCTAACTGCGCTAAGGGTCCCAGAGTCCAATGAGTACCTTTAGCATTTCACAGGTCATTTTGAAACATTTGGTTTCAAGACTACTCCTCACGGTTTAGGGCCCCTAAAATGCCAGAGCAGTATAGGAACCCCACAAATGACCCCATTTTACAAAGAGGACATCCCAAGGTATTCCGTTAGGAGTATGGTGAGTTCATAGAAGATTTTATTTTTTGTCACAAGTTAGCGGAAAATGACACTTGGTAAAAAAAACCAATAACAATCATTTTCCGCTAACTTGTGACAAAAAGTAAAATCTTCTATGAACTCACCATACTCCTAATTGAGTACCTTGGGGTGTCTTCTTTCTAAAATGGGGTCATTTGTGGGGTTCCTATACTGCCCTGGCATTTTAGGGGCCCTAAACCGTGAGGAGTAGTCTTGAAACCAAATTTCTCAAAATGACCTGTGAAATGCTAACGGTACTCATTGGACTCTGGGCCCCTTAGCGCAGTTAGGATGCAAAAAAGTGCCACACATGTGGTACCGCCGTACTCAGGAGAAGTAGTATTATGTGTTTTGGGGTGTATTTTTACACATACCCATATTGGGTGGGAGAAATATCTCTGTAAATTGACAATTGTGTGTAAAGAAATCAAAAAATTGTCATTTACAGAGGTATTTCTCCCACCCAATATGGGTATGTGTAAAAATACACCCCAAAACACATTGTACTACTTCTCCCGAGTACGGCGATACCACATGTGTGGCACTTTTTTGCACCCTAACTGCGCTAAGGGGCCCAGAGTCCAATGAGTACCTTTAGCATTTCACAGGTCATTTTGAAACATTTGGTTTCAAGACTACTCCTCACGGTTTAGGGCCCCTAAAATGCCAGAGCAGTATAGGAACCCCACAAATGACCCCATTTTACAAAGAGGACATCCCAAGGTATTCCGTTAGGAGTATGGTGAGTTCATAGAAGATTTTATTTTTTGTCACAAGTTAGCGGAAAATGACACTTGGTAAAAAAAACCCAATAACAATCATTTTCCGCTAACTTGTGACAAAAAGTAAAATCTTCTATGAACTCACCATACTCCTAATTGAGTACCTTGGGGTGTCTTCTTTGTAAAATGGGGTCATTTGTGGGGTTCCTATACTGCCCTGGCATTTTAGGGGCCCTAAACCGTGAGGAGTAGTCTTGAAACCAAATGTCTCAAAATGACCTGTGAAATCCTAAAGGTACTCATTGGACTTTGGGCCCCTTAGCGCAGTTAGGGTGCAAAAAAGTGCCACACATGTGGTATCGCCGTACTCAGGAGAAGTAGTACAATGTGTTTTGGGGTGTATTTTTATACATACCCATGCTGAGTGGGAGAAATAACTCTGTAAATGGACAATTGTGTGTAAAAAAATCAAAAAATTGTCATTTGCAGAGATATTTCTCCCACCCAGCATGGGTATGTGTAAAAATACACCCCAAAACACATTGTACTACTTCTCCCGAGTATAGCGATACCATATGTGTGACACTTTTTTGCAGCCAAACTGCGCTAAGAGGCCCACAGTGCAATGACTACTTTTAGGCTTTACAGGGGTGCTTACAATTCCACACCCCCCAAAATGCCAGGACAGTAAACACACCCCATAAATGACCCCATTTTGAAAAATAGACACTTCAAGGTATTCATTGAGGGGCATGTTGAGTCCATGGCAGATTTCATTTTTTTTTGTTACAAGTTAGCAGAAATGGAAACCTTTTTTTTTTTTTTTTTTTGTGACAAACTGTCATTTTCCGCTAACTTGTGACAAAAAATAAAATCTTCTATGAACTCACTATGCCTCTCAGTGAATACTTTGGGATGTCTTCTTTCCAAAATGGGGTTATTTGTGGGGTATTTATACTATCCTGGAATTTTAGCACCTCATGAAACATGACAGGTAGTCAGGAAAGTCAGAGATGCTTAAAAATGGGAAAATTCACTTTTTGCACCATAGTTTGTAAACGCTATAACTTTTACCCAAACCAATAAATATACACTGAATGGGTTTTTTTTCATCAAAAACATGTTTGTCCACATTTTTCGCGCTGCATGTATACAGAAATTTTACTTTATTTGAAAAATGTCAGCACAGAAAGTTAAAAAAATCATTTTTTTGCCAAAATTCATGTCTTTTTTGATGAATATAATAAAAAGTAAAACTCGCAGCAGCAATCAAATAGCATCAAAAGAAAGCTGTATTAGTGAGAAGAAAAGGAGCCAAAATTCATTTAGGTGGTAGGTTGTATGAGCGAGCAATAAACTGTTAAAGCTGCAGTGGTCTGAATGGAAAAAACAGCGCTGGTCCTTAAGGGGGGGTGAAGGCTGAGTCCTCAAGTGGTTAACCATATGAGCATGAAATGTTTGTTTTCTTACTGACTACTATAGGTAGAGTAGGGACAATTTCTGCAGAGGTGGTGCTGAAATGCTCTAGCACAGCATGTTGCTGAATGCAATTAATTTTGGTAGCACATATCCTCCATTTTCGCACCTGAGTACAGTTTTGCAACTTATGTGGCCCATACATGGTACAATTGTTTCATTTATTTTAATATATCTTTTTGTTTAATTAATCCATTAGATCGAATATAAAGATTTTTCCAACATGTCAGATTTTTATTGAAAAAACAGGATAATTGTTGTTTTGTTTGATCGCAAAAAAAGATTATTTTTGACTTTTATTCAATTTGATCATTTTAGTCGAATAAATGGGAAAATCGAACGTTTTTATTGTACCGTGTTTGCTATAATTGTGTTATAGGTACAGAGGGTTAACTATTGTAAGCAAATTGACCACTTCCCTCAGCACCTACCTTCCACTTAAATCCCTGGTCATAGCAGAATAAACATGGCTACCCTTGCTTGAACTACATGCATGGTCATTTATTTTATTTTAGCCTTGAAAATCATTATAAATCTTGACTTAACTGAACTCCACAGGGATGGACTAATGATCTGCTATGAATGCAGTTACGCCCTTGGATCCAAACTGTTTTATTTTTGTTTGTTTCTTCTTCTAGGACATATTTACAATGTTATTGGGAGAAATAACCTAATATTGTGCTATATGCTCATTACTAAACTTTAAATAAAATGAAAAGATATTTTGCACTAAAAGCAATGAAAATTATAATACCAATGGCGTAAGAGTTACGCTTGAAAGCAGAATAGTCCAAAATGGATAATAAATTATCAGTGCAGAAAATTTAAGAAATGCTAAATTCATGGCAGTAATGAATATAATACACATAAAATGACACTAAGATGCATAATATGACATTTCCAGGTTCTCTTTAACTTCCTTTACTGTTGAAGTATTTTACAGCCTGCCCACTATGCACTTTACTGCAGTGAATTTACAGAGTAATATATGGTCATGACATTATTTTATTCCCAGTTCATTAAAGTGTGAAGCTGAAAGAAAATCTGCAACCTGGAGAGAATATTTAATAAAATATTAAAAAGATGGCAAGTACATTGAAAGCCCAATGTATGTAATATGTTACTGTTCAGTTGCCTTTTTACTTACTAAATAGGATCCTTTGAAAAAGGCAAGCCTGAAATTAGAAGAATATAAAGGCTGCCATCTTCATTTCCTTTAAAAATGCAAATTAAAAAGTGTTAAGTTAGTTTAAGGATTGGTACAAATATATATTTATATTCCACAACCTGTACCGTTAACTGTAAAGGTGGCCATACACTTGTCGATAATTGCATCAAAATCCAGACAATTCCATCATTTCTTCGACTATGCTAGTATTTAATTCTGCAAATGATTCATGGTTGACCAGTTTTGCCTGAAAACAGTTGATTCAGTCAATCCTGCTGAATGGAAAAATGTGCTTGATTGGCGGTGGGTTGGAAGCACATCGTTAGTGGTATTTGAATGTGCGATAAGCAACCTAGGCAGCAAAACCTACTCTCACCTGTCCATGGCATGGTTCCCATTTCTTCTCTCCCCACTGGCTGCTCCTTCCTGTCTCTTCACTCCTAAATCCTGGGGCATCTGTGTGACATAACAAATGCTAGAGGCCAAAAACTAGAGGACTCTAGTGGTAATGAAAGGTATGTGCCATGGATCGCCTAGTGGCATCTATTTCATTTGTTACATCACACATTCCCCCCCTCCCCCTGGACTTGGGAATGAAGAGACAAAGGAGCACCCTGGGGTGGGGCTGAGAAAAGTCACAGAGATCACATCACGGACAGCTTTGGCTACACTCTGTAAGCCCCCCCGGCTGTTCACAGTGTAATCTTTGGCTGCACTTTAAACAGCCGAGGTGGGGGGGGGGGCAACTGGTGGACCTGGTAGGCAGTGCAAAAACATTTTTTATAGATTTCATGCATAAATCGGTGTGCAATGTATGAATGGATCTAAGAGGAATCTATCTATCTGATAGCCACATTGACCAGTGTATGGCCACCTTTAGTTTACGGTTCAATGCTGCTAATGGACAGGTGAATTTGCTTTGTTTTAGGCAGTTACATTGTTATCAAACTTTTTTTTGCAATCAGTATTGCAATTAGTTATGTTTCTAATTTATTTTTCATGTTTTTTTGTGCTAAGAAGGGAATCATCCTTAACCTGTACTCAGCATTTGTTGTAGTTTAGATAAGGATCTGCACAGGGATAATAAGTGAAGATATCCGATTTTTAACCGGAGAGGGAAAACAGAATGATCAAGTAGCATTTGTGAGTATATCTGAAGTACATTTTGCAATTAGGCATTATTATATAGTGTAGCTAGTGATTGACCAGCTAAGCCCCAGAAGAACAGCTTATGCTACACATAGTGGATATGACAGGGTTACAAAATGGGCCAAAAATCATGGATAATAAATTAAATGATTGATAATTGTAATGTTTTAAGACATTTTTTATCTATGTACATGGTTGGATATTTCAAGTGAATAGTATAAATGTAGGCTTTTTTCACCCTTTATTATCTTCAGCAATTCCCGACAAAGTATACTTTAATCATACAAGGAATAATTTATGAAATGAGTAAGAAAGTTACTTTCACTTAGTTCAATGACTCTGACTTCGGTTGAAATATTCAAGCTTATATATAAAAAAAAAACTTCTCATACATATGAATGAATGTTTGGAGGACACAAACTGGTTGGGCTAACTAGAAACAACATTTAATTTAATAACGTAAATATTCTATGTAATAAAAGTGCATGTTATTAACCCACTTGCATGTAATTTCTGCTTTTAGAACACATAAGATTACAAACAAATGTAGTTCATTTTCATCTCACAAAGTGTGACTAACAATAAGGATTTAGGAGAATAAAAAGGTCAAATAATAGTTTTATTGATCCAATTAAATCTTTAAGAAGTAGATCAATCTGATAATTAACCATGCCCAAAACAGCTTGAAGTGATAAGAATGTGGTCTCCTTATTTTTTCTTGATTTTGAATGTCCCAGGATTCTTACATATTAACTGAAACAATTCAATTAGAATACTTGAGGCATAAACACTACTAAAAATTGCATCAGTAGTTTGAATGACAATCAATACAGTCAATAGGCTTGTTGACTAATTTCTGGCACATCAGCCTACAAGCTGGAAGCTCAGAATCCCAGTCATTCTGAAAATAAAGTGACATAAGATGGCAGCTATAAGGATTTAAGTAGCATGACAATAAACTTCACAAAATGAATGCCAGGCTGTGAACAGCACGGTGCCACTATAAGTTGGCAAAATTTGCGCAAATCACATAGCTTTTAAAGTTGAAATGGTGCTTCTATTCTTATTTTAAAGCACCTTTTCAAGTAGTTTGTTTTATTCTGACTCTTTTTCAGTTTTTTCATAGATTGGTTATGTTAACTGAATTATTACATTTTTATTATTATTATAATTTATGCATATCACATCAACATCTTCAGTAGCGCTCAACAGAGTACAAAACATACAATAGTGGAGACCATAGATGCATAAAGTGGTTCAATGCATAGAACAATCAGAGCATCTAGCAACAACAGTGCAAAATACATATATAGTACATGTGTGGTTTAAAATATCAGTAATAGTGGAACAGGTTCATTTGATAGATAAAGTACCTCATAAACAGGAAACACTAGAAGGAGATCCTTGCCCTTGCAAGCTTACAACTTAGAGGGTAGCTAGATGGAGATGAAGGAGCTAGCAGAAAAGACAGAAAGCCCCAACATGTGTCTACGACAAATTACAAGCTTGTCTAAAGAGGTACATTTTAGGCTCCTTTACCAATTATCTTGTTGATCTGTGTTGCGTCCCGCTCCCCCATCGCAATGGCCATTAGTTTCAATGAGACTATACACACTACCCATGGAGCGATCTGCGAATGTCCCTTGTGCTCCCTGTGCCAGCAGGAATGCAAAAGACCAGGGCAGTGGCGCCACAAGTTAGCAGTGGATTAATTCAGATGTTAAGAAAGAGAGACAAAGCCTCCTTCACTATGCAGCTAATTACCAAGAGAACAAAGAAGTATACAGCATTCATATGTATGTGTGACAATATTTATTTATTTTTTTAAATAAAAGCATACTTTCCCTTTAAGTTATTCATTGCTCTGAAGGTATAAGAAGTAATTTTGATTTAAAGTCACCCTGCCAGTCAGAGAGAAGCCCTGGTCCACCAATTACAGCCACACATGCAGCCCTAATTGTGGGATTTTCTATACAAAATGTGTCAGTTATTTTTATGATTGTTTATCTCTTGTGTAAACTTAGAGCTTCCACAATGCAGTGATTAAACACTTAAGCAAACAGCTACTTTTAATGTCTTAATTTTCCTTAATTCCAGCACAAAATGGTTTCAGATGAATTAGTCATTCAAATTAACACTAATTCTCCGTTTCAGCACTCTGAGAAATAATCATACAGATCCATAATTCCGCTAGCTTTTCTTATTCTCTAACATACGGAAGATTGACTTCATTAGCATAACAATGCATATAGAAATGATACACAATTATGATGTATTTTTGTTCAGTGAAGCGTTATACGCCTTGCTCAGAGTAACACATAAATTCATAGAATAATTGCACCTTTCTGTGGATGGTAATGGGCAACAATATGCACTTAATATGTCTTAAAATTAGGGTCAAACAATACATTGTACTACTGTTGTATGTGTGTTGAGGAAGCTGGCTGTTTTTATTCCTGTACTTGGACACAAGCAATAATAAATAAAGGTGCTTTAATGTTCCACTTTTTTTTTATAAACAGAAAAAAGGCTGCTACTAAATAATGATAAGGAGATTTGTTTGAAATATTCCTGATGGCAACAGGTAAGTCATATATGGCTTTTCCATTGCTATAGCATTAATAGAAAAAGATGCTTTTTAAAATCTAAAATGTCATCTTTCTATCATGACACAACAACTATTAAGACATATAGATTGTCATTTTAATCTGGTGCTATTAAAAACAATTATTGTATGTACAGGGAGCCCCTAAATTATAAACAAACCCCACATATAAATCATCCATCATTAAAAACGTCCACCGACTTGCCCTGATGATATCATCATCAGGGACTCCCTGATTTGAGCTCATTCAGCCCCATTCTTTTAGTATGCAAAGTATGCAGGGGATTATTTCCCCTGCTCTACATGCAGGTGCCTCCATGATGAGCATTTTCCTCTCACCTTCGCTGCTTACCACTAATTCCAGCTTTTACTGATTGTGTCATTAAGCGACACCGGCACTAGGAGGGGGCAGCGACGAAGAGAGAAGATCACTCACCGTGAAGGTGCCCACGCCAAGAGCAAGTGAGATTGCTGCTGCTTCTGCTGCGTACTCTGCCTGCTAGCACAAGAGGTGACACAGAGGGAGAACAAAAGAAGCACAGGTGAACATGAGGGGACAGAGGGAGACAAAAGAGGCACAGAGGGAACAGAGGTGAATCAGAGGTGGACAAAAGAAACACAGGGGAAACAGGTTATGCAAGAACAAAAGAGACAAAGGGGGAACTGAGGTAATACAGAGGGGGGCACAAGAGGCACAGGGGAACAGAGTTACAGAGAACTCAGCAAGCTCTTGGTGAACCAGAACCTCAAGAAGTATGTAATGGATGCTACGGAAAACAAAAGTATGCTTTCTGAAAACAGAAAGTATTTGCGATAATTTAGGTTGGAGTGATCTCCGAGATGTCTCCCAGTGCATCACCGCTGAAATATGCAAATCACCCATTGTTGTCCCTGCAGGCCAGCCACACCTCCAGATCCGCTGGAATGTAATGATCAGCTTTTTAATGTTACAGAAAACTGCCAGGCTCAGGGGCATTGCATTTACTTTGGAAGGAGGATGCATCGGAGTCATGTGAAACGTGCCGTGGATTTGTATAATTCTGAATCAACTTGGAATTATTTGCATCTAATTTGCCTACAAATAACATTTTCAAAGTGTACCTTAGGCAGAGCGCAGGGGCAGATGGGACACATGGGCATGTTCCCTGCTATGACATGCCTGTGTCCGAACACATAACAACAAAAGTTGTTTATGTGATATCTTTAATGACTAACTGTACAAGATTTTTCTGCAAGCTTTCAAAACTTTAATAAAAACAGGCTGCGCTAAAAACAATGGATGACTTTAATAGATAAAATCAGAGTTGATTATTGATATAGATACAATTGCCCTCAAATTAATGTATATGCATATACAATGGGCTAGGTTACGTAGTTGTAAAAACTCAACAAATAAAAAGCTGGGCTGCTGCAGACCCGCTATAGAATTAAAGTGCAAGATGCAAGTAGATTTGCACTAAGCAGTGAATTACACACTGATATCCGGAAATGGTTTCAATTGCACATGTGCCCGTTGGAGCTCATTAGTATAATGTCAATGAATTCACAGTGGGGGGGGGCCCCATGATGTTTATGGGTTAAGTGTTTGGTACATCCTCATATTGAACTTCTCCAGTATGGGTTAATATCCTAAAGTATGCAGTGCTTAAGTTATATACAGCTCACCCTTCCGGATTCGTGAGTAGTATTGTTGTGCTGTACGGGGAGCCGCTCAATCTCACCAGCCCCGGCCGGTGGCTAGGTGAGAGAGTCTAGACGCAGGCTGATGTCGGGCCAAACGAGCCCGGCTCCCGTGCTGGCGGAGGCTGTGCGGAGCAGAGCGCCTGGTCAGAGATGGATTCACCGCGTAGTCCTGCGGCGCTGACAGCTCCTTAGCTTGGCCACACCTCCTCCTCCTGTGTTCTGTGACGTCACAATAGCAGCCCCTGCTGACGTTTCGGGAGGAACGCCTCCCTTTCTCAAAGCTAGCTTTGTATAATTCTGAATCAACTTGGAATTATTTGCATCTAATTTGCCTACAAATAACATTTTCAAAGTGTACCTTAGGCAGAGCGCAGGGGCAGATGGGACACATGGGCATGTTCCCTGCTATGACATGCCTGTGTCCGAACACATAACAACAAAAGTTGTTTATGTGATATCTTTAATGACTAACTGTACAAGATTTTTCTGCAAGCTTTCAAAACTTTAAGTTACTTCATCAGGCATGTTTTCTGAAACACAGCAGAGTAAACAAAGCAAAATAGCCAGTAACCATTTGAATTCAGTGAAGGGATACTTCACAGCAGGGGTGCTCGGATACCCCTTTTCAAAATTCGAATTGATCCGGATACCCAGATATCCAGGTCCAGATCGGATATCCGAATCCGAACTTTCCGATAACTGCATTCATGCAGATATCCGAATGCATTATCCGGGCTATCCGCGTGGATTCGGATATCCGGATAGAAAAACCGGAAGTGCCCTTTAAATTGCTTTAAAAACGTTTTTTAGGGTAAATGAGGCATGTAGCATCATTATTTTTTAAAGGGGAACACTAATTGATGATGTGGGGTCTTAAAATCCCCCCCCCCCCAAAAAAAAAAATGGCTGTCAATTAACATTAGGCCGAGGTTCCAGACAGCGGTCGTGCAGCCCACTTTGTGTCCAAAGTCCAACCGCACAACTGGGACATGGCAGTTTTCAGCCAAGACACCTCCAAAAAATTACGCAGCAATTGTGTTTTGGATTAAATATAGGTGGTATCAGTGGCCTGTGGCACCCTGGCCTGGCGGTGGGAGCTGCACAGGCAGCAGGAGCAGGGCAATGCAGCAGCAGCAAGTGTAACGTGTGCCAGGAGCATGCCGGATGTGGCAAGTGGCAATTGGCACTTAGCACGTGTCACTTGGCACGCCACGTGGCACTTTCCACGTGTCACTTGCCACATGTCACGTGGCAATTGCATGTCAAGTGGCAACTTGACACTTGGCAAGTGCCACGTAACACGTGGCAAGTGCCACGTGACACATGGCAAGTGCCACGTGACACATGGCAAGTGCCACGTGATACGTGCCAAGTGACACGTGCCGAGTGACACGTGCCGAGTGACAGTCAGACAGCAGAGGAGAAGACACTAGTGCACACTTAGGGCCTGATTCACAAAGCGGTGCTAACAGTTAGCACGCTGGTGAAAGGCCCTTTATCATGTCTAAACTCAGTTTAGGCATGAAAAGTTTAGGTGTGATAAGTTTAGGTGTGATAAGTTTAGGCATGTTAAGTTTAGGTGTGATAAGTTTAGGCATGATAAGTTTAAGCACTAACTGGTTTAGCACCGCAGTGCACAGCTGATCAAAAGTTTTGCGCTAGCAAAGTCTGGTGCACTTTGCATAGAGTTTAATGGCGCAGCTTTGCGTGCGGGACTTTGCGTGCGATCTAAACGTATCTAAACTTAGCATGCCTAAACTTATCATGCCTAAACTTATCACGCCTAAACTTATCACGCCTAAACTGGCTTTTCACCAGCGTGGTGCAATGGTTATCACACCTAAAGTCTCTAACTGGGTTAGCACCGCTTTGTGAATCGAGCCCTAACTGTCACACTGGCACTGCTCACAGCACAGCAGTTCTGTAGAAAGCTAACACAGTAGTACTACTACTCTAACAACTACTACCACTGACTGCAGTACTACAGTACTAACTAACTACAGTACTAACTACAGAATAACACAGTAATCCTATACCCTAATCCCTAACCTAACCTATACCTAAGGCTAATAGCTGGCCAGCAGACAGCAGCTGGCCTGATCTGTGCACAGCACACACACAGACACATAGCAGCTGCCTGCAGCACACACTCTGACTGTCATACAATGACATCAATCAAGCTAATTAACGATTTAACAATAGTGTAGTGATAGTGAAGGGGTTAATCACTGAACAGCTTATCACTGTGTACAGCCCTTGCTAGGCCCAGCAGCACTGGAGCACACACTCTGACTGTCACACTATTATTTATTTATTGTATTTATAAAGCGCCAACATATTACGCAGCACTATGACATCAATCAAGCTAATTAACGATTTAACAATAGTGTAGTGATAGTAGTGAAGGGGTTAATCACTGAACAGCTTTAGGTTTACAACGGTGTACAGCCCTTGCTAGGCCACCAGCACTGGAGCATGTCTCTCAGTGAGCATTCTGCATCAGGAAGCTAAGACGATATGTCTCATCATGGCAGCCCTCCTTATTATACAGGGGGGCTGGCCAGTGTTCCTTTTTGTGATTAGGTGCCAGGGTTTAGGCTGGGAGCCCTCTGATTGGCTCAATGAGGTCAGGTGGGGCTGGCCAGGGTTCCCCTCTGATTGGCTCCAGGACTTCATCTCCTTAGTTACAGTATTTCGGATCTGGATATCTGCAATATCCGCGGATATCCAGAATATGCGGCCAAATATTCACAGATAGCTATCCGGATTTTTAAAAAAATCCGGAATCCGAATCGGATAGCGGAAAAAAGTTCGGATACCCGGGTTACCCGGATATCCAGAATTCGAATGAGCATCCCTGCTTCACAGCAAACATGAAGCAAGACCCAACAAGCAATATACAAATATATACAGTAATATGCAGCAAGGTTAGTGCAGGATGCAAGCAAACAAGAGGCGCCACAGAGCAAGGACAGGTATTTAGGAAATAGATAGACTAGCTTTGAGCTACATAGACAAGACTAGCAGACATGTATAACTGACTGACTGTGGCAGTAAACTGGAAAGTGTATGACCAGCTTATATAGACTTCCTAATAAAGAACAGGTGTTGCCTAATGATCAGTAGCAAAATAGCATAATTATGAACCAGAATCTGCTGTTAATCAACTGCTGGGGCCAGTGAAACTACAGGGGATGAGTTAGCACACGGATACACAGTAGCACCAACAGGTGTAACAGAGAATTAAAGGTTTCTTATCACTGATATGGCAGCAATTCAGAACAATGAAAGACGCAATACAAATACTTCCTTGTTCTCAGCAGCAGTAAGGGCTGTATTTAGCAAGCTCCTTCTCTCACTAAATGATTATTATCTAGTATTTATTTAGCACTGACATCTTCCACAGCACTTTACATGTTTCATTAGCAGACAGGGATTAACCAAAGAGAGGGTTTCTTGGAGAACTGGGCAGACTTTTCAGTCAGCTACAGGCTCTGCTGCAGAGATGGCCTGAACTTAAATGGGGAGTGTGCTGCTGTGCTGGGGGAAAAGATGGTTAGAAGGTTGGAGGCATTTTTAAACTAGGACCTGGGGAAGGGGAATGGAAGCAGAGACTACATGGGGACTAAACACAGTAGATAGACAATGGGATCCTGGGAATATAGAGGATGGAGAGGGGGGTACGGAGAGTGCAAAGGGTAAAGATGGGACTAACCATAAGGACGTGATTAAACCTTCCACTACTTCAGTATGTGCTACAAAAAAGTAAAGTGTGGTAGTAATAACATAACGTGCATGCTGACCCATGCTAGAAGCCTTTAAAATAAGATCAGTGAACAAGAGTTGCTGATGAGACATAAAGACTATGATATTGCAGGAATAACAAAACATGGATTGATGCTAACCATTATTGGATGGTAAATGTGAATATTGCAGTGCTTTTAGAAAAGATAGAGCACATAAAAGGATGGGGGGGGGGGGGGGGTCTGTATGGGAAATTGAGTAGTAGTGATAGATTTATTTCAACATTGCAAGACAATTACTTAACTCAGATGAAAAACAAACCAATCAGGGGAGATGCTCTGCTTGATTTGATAATTTAAAATAGATCAGATATTATATCTAATGTGCAAGTTTGAAAACATTTCAGAAATAGTGACCATAATATAGTGCCTGTTTCCACTACACGCAGATTCTGCATGCAGAAAACTGACTCCAATGAATGCCTATGGGCCTGTTTCCACTGAACGCGATTTTTCTGATGCAGATTTCCCATAGGCATTCATTGGAGTCAGTTTTCTGCATGCAGAATCTGCGTGTAGTGGAAACAGGCCCTAAAATTAGACCTACTACTCAACAGAGTTGTGAACAACTAATACTGTGAACTTTAAAGTGGACCTGAACTCTTGCACAGGACAGAAGTAAAACAGAGAGAAATGCACCCTGTATGTATTTAGAGAGTTTAGCCTGTTTAAGTGCCCCTCATTTGTGTCTAATCACAAGTTTAATTTGATCTATTCCCTGTGCCACATGACTGCCATGGCAGAGATGCCAGATAAGCTAATTTGAAAGCACAGGATGTTAACAATTTGTCTGCTTCCATGAACCAGGAAGTGGAAACAGTGCAGATTTATTTTAGGATTTGTATCAGCTGTAATAAGGAAATGTTTTTTGTTTAAAAGTTATTATGCTGTGTATGACTGGTATAGTATGTTACAGGGACAGGACACTGAAAGTAAATGGCAAACAGATTCCTATTGACTAATGTAAAATGTACATATCTTATGGAAATAAAAATTCTAGATCTAAAAAAGGCCAGCATGGATACAAATGTAAAACGAATGCCTTAAGTGCACCTAAAGAATGAGGGGACTCCATCTGCATTAAAAAACTATAGGGATTGTAACAAAAACTGCAAAAAAAGTCACCGAAACTGTAAAGGTAGCCACTAGCTATTTGCCAAACGATCGTTTATGAATGATTCTTCATATGAACAATTGGAAATAATTGTTTTAGACCACTAATGGACAAAAATCTCGTAATTAATCCGATCAGAAGGGTGAGATCGATTCGAAAATCAGATAGATTTCATAAATTTAATTGGATTGGTTCGAAGAATCATTTGTAAAAGATTGGTTAGCAAAGTGTATTGTTATTGCCCACCTTTAGGAGGTAAAAAGTGGCTAGTGATATAAAGTCAAATCCAAAAAAATGTTACAAATATATAAACTCAAAAAAGAAAGAAGGTAGAGAATATAGGACTTTTACAAGATCAGGAGGGACACTTGATTGTGAAAGACCGAGTTAAGCAGAAATTTTAAATGCTTGCTTTGCTTTTGTCTTTACCAAGGTGACGCCTTTAACTCATAATATGGCCCTGGGTTGTTCTCCCTCTACATCATTCTGCACAAATTGTGTAAGTATGCTGGGCATACACGGCTCAATTTTACCGCTCGACTCCGCGCCCGATTGTTTTGCCCACTTGTTTTGCCCGCTTGATTCTCCAGGTGATTCTCTTATCTTCTGCTCGTTTTTCTTATCTTTTCCCATTGTCCTCCATGCAGAATCGAGTGGCGAAATGATCGGGCCGGAGATCGGACATGGCGGAAATTATCTATCAAACCATCTAAATGGCTCAGAATCGAGCCGTTTATTCCCAGCCAGCATACACAGGAAGGTGTGCAGGCACATTTAAATAAGATCAAGATAGACAAGGCAACTGGCCCAGATGGCATCCACCCCTTAGGTATGTTTTCCCCCTATTCCAGAAAGGAAAAAAAATCTGAACCAGGAAACTATAGACCTGTAAGCGTAACATCAGTTGTGTGTAAACTGCTTGAAGGTATCCTAAGGTATGCTATACAAAATTATGTAGCACAGAATAATCTTATTTCAGTTCGGCAGCACGGTTTTAGTAAAGACAGGTCTTGTCTCACAAACATGCTCAGCTTTTATGAAGTGGTGAATGAAAATTTAGATTTTAGGAAAGCAATAGATGAAGTATACTGGCACTTTGCAAAGGCTTCTGATACTGTTCCCCACAATAGCCTGGAGCAGAGGCTGAGGATACAGGGACAAGGAGAAAATGTGTGTATGTGAGAGAACTGGTTAATGGATAGAAGGCAAAGAGTGGTGGTAAACAGAACATACTCAAAATGGGAAACTATTAGCAGTAGGGAACCACAGGGGTTAGTAATTGGTCCAATTCTTTTCAATGTATTTATTAATGATTAAGTAGACGGAATACAGAGTAATGTAGCCATCTTTACAGATGATACAAAATTATGCAGAATAATCAACACTAACACAGTTAATGACATATTGCAACAAGATCTTGACAACATGGCCATATAGGCAGGCACATAGCAAATTAAATGTAATGTTTATAACTGTAAAGTCATGCAACCTGGATGTACCAATGGTAGAGCACTATATCAAATAAATGGCATGCAGCTGGGAACATCAGACTTGGAGAAGAACTTGGGAATATTGGATGACAACAAATTAAGTAATCACATACAGTGCCAAGCAGCAGTAGCTAAAGCAAATACTTAAATCATTCTGGGATGTATAAAACAGGAAATAAAATCTTGAGATGCTAGTATACTACTCCCACTGTATAAATCAATTGTGAGGCCACATCTGGAGTGTGGAATACAGTTTTGGGCACCACACTATAAAAAATGACTTTGACCTTCTACAATGGATACAAAGACAGGCAACTAAATTATTCAGAGAGATGGAAGATATCACTTAACAAGACAGGTTGGACAAACTGGTCTTATTTCGCTTGGAAAAAAGGCAACTGAGAGTTTTTGCCTTCTCTTTAGAAAGGGGTCCTTCACAGCGAGAATGGTTAAAATCTGGAATATCTTATGTTAGGAAGTAGTTATGGCAAACTCTATATCTGCATTTAAGAAGGGCTTGGATGCTTTCCTTGCATTGAAGGACATTCACTGCTATAATTACAAGGTCATTCCTGGGAGAGTTGATCCAGGGATTTATCTGACTGCCATCTGGAGTCACAAATGAATGTTTTCCCTTTAAGGCTGATTGGCCCAGGCCTTGTAATATTTTTTTGCTTTCCCCTTGATCATCTGGGATACGTGCTCAGGAAGTTCTCAGGATACGTGGTTCAGGAAGGTGTTTTTTGTTTTATTTTTTTTTTTTGTTTTCTTTCTAGATGAACTTGATGGACGGATTTCTTTTTTCAACCAAACTATCTATGTTACTATGTTACTAAAGTATTTAGTCTTGTCACTAACTGTCCCTCAGAGGAGCTCACAGAAGCCAATTGACTTATCTGTGTGTTTTTGGGCTGTGGGAGGAGACTGGAGTGCTGGGAGGAAACCCACGCACACATAAGAAGAACATACAAGCTGTGTGCAGATAGTGCCCTGGCAGCGATTCGATGGGGACCCAGGGCTTTAAGGTGAGAGAGTTATCAACTATGCCACCATGCTGCCCCAACCATATAATGGCTGGTGATGCTGGATGGTGAGTTTTTTTTTTATAAACTGGAATTACACTTCATTACTTAATTTGTGTTTAATACTGAAGTATGGTAGTGAGTTTACATGGTTTCCAACAGTTTATTGTTTCAGGTTATATTGTAGGAAATCTAAAATAGCTTTCAAAATAACAGAGACTGTACACATCTGAACCATTTGCCTGCTTTAATACACAAGTTGACATCAAGTACTGATTTATCGGGGGTCAGATCAAATGTAACAAAGAAATTGTCATGGTGAATGAAGCAGCAGAGCAATGCATGTCAAGTCTTTTGTGCAATCTTCAGTACTGAAAGCAAAGTGACAGAAAATTACAATGTGAAGGAGAAGAAAAGCATACACATCACAGAACAAGCTGATCTGTATTGTCACTCCTTGTGTCTTTACAATGCTTAAAAGCAATGAAAAATCTCTATATATTGTGAAGAAAACTTAAAGCAGCAATATACTATTTTCCTAATGCTCTGACTCCTTTCGTGCCATCTTCCACACACATCTAAATTTAGCATGGCTGGTGGGTGGTGCCATCTAAATGTTATTGTAGTGGATGTGAACAGAGGTCACCAGCTGCAGTGGATGTAGCAGTCACTAACACAGAAAAAAACATGCTTTATTTGCATGATTATCATGTTTTGTTTTTTAGGTTTTACATTTCTGAGAACTGAATTAAAAAAGTTGCACTGATTTATTGTGCTGATTTTTTTCATACCATTAGTATAATTGTAAAACTTACACAAATTGATATTATGGAAACATAACTGTAGTCACCATGGGAATGATTTAATAAGCCCCATACAACATACAGTACGGAAACTGATATCATTAATGGGAACCTAAAATGAACATGGAAAATCTAATACATATGCGCACATGCACAACCAGGAGCGTGATTGAGGATGTGAGCGGCCAAGGCAGTGCAGTAGCTGGTGACTGGCTCTGTCGCCAAAATCAAAACTTAGTCATGGTGGGGGACCGGAGGATTGTTCCGTAGCGGCACAGGCACAGAGTGGCTGCAAGGGGCTGGTAGAAGCTGGTTATAGCCGATATTAGCAGCATCTATGGGTGCTTTAGCTGCACCTAAATTTATTGATGCGCACTGCGCCCAAATTTACGTGATCCCTCATAGCAGCTCCTGTCACCTCAGAACACACATCTGAGGTAACATAGAACTGCTGTGTGAAAGGAACAATTAGAGAAAGGCTACACAGGAGTTTTCCCACGGATGATTTTTCCCATCCCTTGGGCATTTACGCACATGCGTTGTCCTCCATAGACTGCCGGTATCTGCTAACAGTCTTTAGGAATTGTACGTGAGTTGTGATTTTATTTACAAATGCAAATCATGGCCTAACTGAAAAGGAAAACTCCACTGAAAAGCATTGTATGCACAAAGTCTTACTACTTGGTTTTATGAATGATCAAGTATAAGGTAGGTCCCCTACACTTGCAGGGGCATTTTTCCCAGCGATTCCCAGGCCTCCGCCGCAGTGTGTTCGCTTTTGTGAGCACATTTTCCACAAATGTTTTGTCACATTTGTTCCAAGATTTTCAGTTTGTGGCAGGATACAATAAAACTGCAAATGTGGGCATCATGCGGGAAGAAGTGGAAAATGTGCAATTTAAAAATGCAAAGAAAATCATAAACCAAACCAACCATAATGATGTGCATTTTCCAAGTGAGGCTATTGACTTCAATAGGCTATGAAGCCGTGCGCATTTTGTCATCCAAGGCTAAATGCACACCATTGCAGAAAGTGTGCACACTGGTTCAGGGACCCCATGATCCCTTTCACTAATCATTGTTGCCTTGGGGGGCATCAGGGGGTGCTTGTGAACTACTTTTTATTTTGAACATTTTCTTTTACTATTTTCATCGTTCACCGTTTCGAACGGGAGCACTGTTCTTTGTCAAGTGAATAGCTATTCACTTGACAAAGAACGGTGCTCCCGTTCGAAACGGCGTCCGTTGTGTGGGCGGACCTGGCTGCAGTGGGGACCTCTCCTACTGCCATATAGGACCCTTTCCCTCTGCATGCATCTAAGAGCTTACTATACTAGAGCTATAATTACATCTTGAATATCACTGGATGTCTGGAGCTATGTTTATTCACGGATGTTTGGAGTGAATAAAATCCTGCTTTCTTAAGAAACAGCCGGTGCTGGTCATCTTTCATTGGACCTACATCCATACATCGTATAGAGAAAACAGAGGCGCCAAAAGAGTAAAAATAGCTAAAATAGTTAAAAGTTTCTGAGGAGGTAGTGGTGGACTTACCTCCTTTAAGAAGACACAAAGTCACTGTGCAGATTCAATATCACAGAAAGAGAAAATGTATTTATCTACTCCAAAACAGCGTTTCATCAAGCAATAAAAAATAGAGCAAACAAAACAGCAATAAGTCATGAAAACTCACCTGGCAACTTTTAACCATTTTAGCTATTTTTACTCTTTTGGGTGTTACTCCCTATTCATCACATCTACGGAGAGTGACATCTTAATCCTGAGTGGGGACAGGTCTAATCTCTCCACCTGCATTTATAGTGGTTGCCTAATGGTAACCCTGGTTTGTAAGTAAAATCTTACATACCTTACACTATCCATCCTTATACCAGTACATACTACACTATAGTGGGCTCTTGGTCCCCCCCCCCCCCCTTTTTGTGTCCAATCATACATGGTAAGTGGTTTAAAGTCAAATGTAGAAATTAGGGATGACTGATGTAAGTAAAAAATACATTATGATATTAACTGAGACAAAATAAAACACATGCAAAATGTTTTGTTTTTGGTAATCTTCTAAATTAGACCACAGACAGCAATAAACAATCCACAGATGTGCTGAGTACTTACATTTTCTCATGTTAATTTAAATGCTGTCTGTGTTCCAATTGGAGAGGTCTAATGAGTCTGGCACTTCCTGTTGGATCCAGACAGGGATATTGACAAAGGGCCTGTACACACTGCTGCACTTGCTAAATTGCAAAACCTTCATGAGAATAGAAAAAACGCATAGCACCAGTGTGTACAGGTCTTCGCGATTTTCATGATTTCTCAAAAGACCTTTGCGATTAACAAGCGCATGCGATTTTAAAGGCACAGCAGTGTGTACAGGCCCTAAACAATATTCTGCTCTCAGAATTGCCTTTGCTCTGCTATAGCAACCGGTTAGATTTGGAAGTACCCACCAGTGAAGTTACAAAACTTAACCTACCAGATTTATAGGAACACAAATACCCAGAAGGGAGAGATTACATAAATCAACTGTACCCTCATACCCCAACCTAGTTGTGCAATTTCCCTCATTAGTCCAGCTGAGATTTAAAAAACTGGCTATCCTATGTTAATAAATAAATGTACTACCCAGCGCTGGAGTTTCTTAAAAATGAGCTGCGTTGGTAGTTGAGGGATCCCTAAAACCCTCACAATAGTAAGCCAGAGTAATATATTAGATCTAACACGCGCTTCAAGTATGTAACTCAATTTCTTTTTATTTTCCGTTCCTTATATTAAAATCCACAGAAAAAAGGTCAATAAAATACTCAGACAAACTTATGTTAAAACCCAGGTCATCCAAGCCCATTCATTCATGCACATTCGAAAATAGAAGGGCCCTTCTACCTCAACCTTACTCATCAGTTCGTGCAAAAAGGGGGAGAAGCAAGTCCGTATTAAGGATGATGTAAAAATGTAAATATAAAAAAAGGGAATTGAAAAATATTGGATCTCCAGGAATCCTCATAGGGAACTTGTCCCGTTTTCAGCAAGCGTCTTTTTCCAAAGGCTATAAAGTCATGGTTTCTCTCCAATTGAGATAAAAAGTTTCCACTTACAATTCCGCAGTAGGTCTGCTGTATCGAAGGATGGGTCTGCTAAACTCCAAGATGCTCTCCTTCTTGTAGGTCTCACCACCGCAAACCCAGGGTCCGTCTAATGGTGAGCCGTCTCCTCGCTGCTCTGCACGCCATATAGTTGAAGTGCGCATACGTCACTTCCGTGTGTTAAACTCACGGGTCCGCTCGTCGCACTTCCTTATGGCTGGCTGCAGTCTATGTTTCGGCTATTGTGGGTGACGTCACCGCTAAAGATCCGTTGAACCTCTGCTTACAGGCGGCCGCTGCGCGCTACCGCGGCTCGCCTATTGTCCACGATCTGAGCCAAAAGATAATGAAACCTCTACGCGTTTCTGCCAATTAGCGTTGGCCTTCTTCAGGAGGGTTTACTCTAGGATGACCTAGTACTGTTATGTACTGTAATTTTCAAAAGTGTTGTAAACAGCAAGGTTTTGATTTGACCGCTGTAGGCGTCACACCTTTTAATTCTTGAGTCACTAAAGTATTGCTTTGTCCTTGAATTTAGAATTACTATACTGCTGTAAGATGAACTTTTCCTTAATCTTCTATCTTTAGCAGACTGGTCAATGTTTTGATACTGTTGAGGATAAGCATGTATAATGCTATGAATGTCATAAGGTATAGTATTTATGATGAACCATTGGGCATTGTTGCCTGTGCATTACATATGCTGTCATGTGAAAAATATGTAGAAACCTTGTATTCGTTTTCTTTAACCCTTTCTTAACATAGGTGGATTCATTGGTATTTCAGTGTAATGTAAACAGTATATACAAATAAAGGTGATGTAACTGAATAGAAAAAAGGAAAAACTAAAATTAATGAAAGAAACAACATCAAGCCAGCATCCTACCTAATGAATTCCCTGAGTATCTGCTTCCGTGGTCTGCATCCATGTCAGCTGAGTGCACATGCATGGAGCAGCAGCCAAGGCTGCGGATGGGTGCATGCAAGAGAGTCGCAAGTGGGTGCATACATGAGGGTCACACTACAGAGAGGAACAGAATTTCCTAGGGCCCGTTATGTAATGGGCTTCAGGACAATTTTCTTGCAAATGTCTAATCTGATATAAATTAGGAAAAAGTTTTATAATTTTTCATTGTAGTTTTTTTTTTTAAGAAGTGCTATGTTTGCAGGGTTTTTTGCAAACATAGTCCATTTCCAATCATGCCACAGTATCTTGATCCAGGTTTTAGCTTTAGGGTGATGTCATGTCATGTTTCAAGTCTTTTTTCATTTGACCTTCATCTTCTGACAAATTAACTCACATTATCTGACCTCAAGCATTGCATCATACAGTAATATAACATGCTTTACAGCTATCAAGTTCAGGTAAAGTGCTTTCTTTCTTTTAGCAAAGCTTTACTCTGTACCAGGGTCAAATAGCTCTGCCTCCTCTTCATAATCATGAATACATTTTAGCCTTCCCCTAATCATCTCTGTTGAAAGAAAATATTTCCATACACTCTTGTCAAATACACTGACAGGCCCTTAACGGTACAAGCATAATAACAATAAAAAAGATACTTTTATTAAATGTTTAAAAACAATGTTTGTACAGGACTCTACTCTGTAGAGTTGTCACTGTACTGTAAGAAAAGCAAACAGATCACTGTTAATCCGCTGAGTCAAATAAACTCAGTTCACTCAGGGCTACAAAGGAGGTCTTTGCCTATCCCCCACTGCTCACAAGTATATTTGAGCGTGGTGTGGCTATTCCCTCGTAAATCCCAGATCGGACTAAGTATGAACCGTTTGGGCCATCAAAAATCCAATGTGACCCCCCAGTCTGTAGCTGTGTCAGTACACATTGGAAAGACCCACGTCAAACGGTAACAGTGATATAAAGGGGGTCCTAAGACAGGACAATGAAGCTTACAAAGTGCTCATATTATATACAGTGCAGCCTAACCCTCGACCGGTTTCACCCTTATGGTTTCATCAGGAGGTGACAATAGTGCAAACACACATATTTACAATATATACAAGTACTCCCCCCACCGCTGTACACAGATAGAGTAACCCCCAAAAAGCCCAAGTCAGAGCTGAATGACCATGTTAACATGGGATTTAAATATGGTGGACTGTTTGCTAAGGGTTTTAGTGGTGGAGATGTTGATAGAAAATTGACACAAATTGAGTCTCAATGGATATTCAGACTGGAGACCCTGGCACCTAAAGGCCTAAACGAGGATTTCAATCTAGCATGCTTTCTGTAAACCTCGTATATTTTAGTGATGGTATACTTGATTACATGGTATATGGTTGGTGGGCGCAGTGTCCGTCTCTGAAATTATTCCCCTTCCCCCTCCCCCCCCTCCTCCTTTTCTCGGTCTCCTCCTTCCTATGAATGGTTGCGTGGATCCTGGCCCCCCAGTGCACCCATCTCCCTCCCCGGTTTCCCCTCTTTTCTTCTCTTACAACTATTTGCATCCAATCTAGCCACCCATTGCTCTGCAGTACACAAGGTTCCCCTCCAGCTATGGATATAGACCCGATCAGTAAATCCTTGTCCTATGGGAGGTATCAATGATGCACATAGTGTTTAGAGCCAATATATGTCCCCTCCCCCTCTGTCTGGGCTTACATTGGGATGCCCAGATGGATTATATAGTTAGGGGTGGGGCATGGGATGACAGAGAATGGTGGTAATAGGAAAATGGCATATTTATGCAAACTTTGAAACAGGTGTGGGAAGGAGGGGATGGGAAGTGTTTGGATGGGGATCGAGAGGTAGTGCATTTATAATGTACATACATTAACGCCGCCAGTATATTTGAATGTAGCCCACCTGACTGGCTAACTCTGGCTGTGATGTATATATGACAGAGATGCCCGCATAGCAGTGCAGGGGATCCTGCAGTAGTGTGACTAATATGTCACAGCCCTCTGTGTATACGCCGCGTCCTCCCCCTGATGGCCCTGGATGGCAGGGAATTTACTGTAGTTACCATGGTAACATTAGGACATGACAGCGCAGCGGCACGGAGTTTTTGTTTACATTTAGTCCGGGGGCGGGCGTTCTCTGCCACGCAGCTACCCAGTAGGAGGTGGTGCCTCCCACTCAGATGACGAGTGGGAGAGCGTCCAGTTGCTATAGCGATGCGCCTCTACAGCGCTACCCGGAAGTGAGGCGGGCGGATGTGACGTCACCCGCCGCCTCCAGTATACGGAGACACAGTGAGTGTCTGATTAATCTGCTGCATACAGCGTGTGGGGCAAATAGTCTTCCTCTACACATTTACATCAAGCAGCAGGTGAGTCTAGAACCAACCCTGCATGATGGATGGGTTTATAATGCACGCCGACCAATCATGGGAGTGGGGGCGGGGACTTAGCAAACAGTCCACCATATTTAAATCCCATGTTAACATGGTCATTCAGCTCTGACTTGGGCTTTTTGGGGGTTACTCTATCTGTGTACAGCGGTGGGGGGAGTACTTGTATATATTGTAAATATGTGTGTTTGCACTATTGTCACCTCCTGATGAAACCATAAGGGTGAAACCGGTCGAGGGTTAGGCTGCACTGCAACTGGACGCTCTCCCACTCGTCATCTGAGTGGGAGGCGCCACCTCCTACTGGGTAGCTGCGTGGCAGAGAACGCCCGCCCCCGGACTAAATGTAAACAAAAACTCTGTGCCGCTGCGCTGTCATGTCCTAATGTTACCATGGTAACTACAGTAAATTCCCTGCCATCCAGGGCCATCAGGGGGAGGACGCGGCGTATACACAGAGGGCTGTGACATATTAGTCACACTACTGCAGGATCCCCTGCACTGCTATGCGGGCATCTCTGTCATATATACATCACAGCCAGAGTTAGCCAGTCAGGTGGGCTACATTCAAATATACTGGCGGCGTTAATGTATGTACATTATAAATGCACTACCTCTCGATCCCCATCCAAACACTTCCCATCCCCTCCTTCCCACACCTGTTTCAAAGTTTGCATAAATATGCCATTTTCCTATTACCACCATTCTCTGTCATCCCATGCCCCACCCCTAACTATATAATCCATCTGGGCATCCCAATGTAAGCCCAGACAGAGGGGGAGGGGACATATATTGGCTCTAAACACTATGTGCATCATTGATACCTCCCATAGGACAAGGATTGACTGATCGGGTCTATATCCATAGCTGGAGGGGAACCTTGTGTACTGCAGAGCAATGGGTGGCTAGATTGGATGCAAATAGTTGTAAGAGAAGAAAAGAGGGGAAACCGGGGAGGGAGATGGGTGCACTGGGGGGCCAGGATCCATGCAACCATTCATAGGAAGGAGGAGACCGAGAAAAGGAGGAGGGGGGGGAGGGGGAAGGGGAATAATTTCAGAGACGGACACTGCGCCCACCAACCATATACCATGTAATCAAGTATACCATCACTAAAATATACGAGGTTTACAGAAAGCATGCTAGATTGAAATCCTCGTTTACGCCTTTAGGTGCCAGGGTCTCCAGTCTGAATATCCATTGAGACTCAATTTGTGTCAATTTTCTATCAACATCTCCACCACTAAAACCCTTAGCAAACAGTCCACCATATTTAAATCCCATGTTAACATGGTCATTCAGCTCTGACTTGGGCTTTTTGGGGGTTACTCTATCTGTGTACAGCGGTGGGGGGAGTACTTGTATATATTGTAAATATGTGTGTTTGCACTATTGTCACCTCCTGATGAAACCATAAGGGTGAAACCGGTCGAGGGTTAGGCTGCACTGTATATAATATGAGCACTTTGTAAGCTTCATTGTCCTGTCTTAGGACCCCCTTTATATCACTGTTACCGTTTGACGTGGGTCTTTCCAATGTGTACTGACACAGCTACAGACTGGGGGGTCACATTGGATTTTTGATGGCCCAAACGGTTCATACTTAGTCCGATCTGGGATTTACGAGGGAATAGCCACACCACGCTCAAATATACTTGTGAGCAGTGGGGGATAGGCAAAGACCTCCTTTGTAGCCCTGAGTGAACTGAGTTTATTTGACTCAGCGGATTAACAGTGATCTGTTTGCTTTTCTTACAGTACAGTGACAACTCTACAGAGTAGAGTCCTGTACAAACATTGTTTTTAAACATTTAATAAAAGTATCTTTTTTATTGTTATTATGCTTGTACCGTTAAGGGCCTGTCAGTGTATTTGACAAGAGTGTATGGTATCAGTTTCCTGGGTACTCCTTCGGAAAGTGTATAAGAAAATATTTCCCCCAGCACACCTCCCATTTACATAATATTTGTTATGCTTTTTTCTAATACTAGACTTTGGTGTCACTGGTGGTGAGATCTGTACTTTTGGGTTCTCAATAACTACTTTAGGCATCTTGCAATCTGCTCTTTGGCTGAATTTGCTAGAATGGACTCCACAAGTTGGCAGTTGCTTTAAATCTGTACCACTTGTATAATGATCTTCTGGACACTGGAATGTTCCATGTACAATTGCTCGAGGTACTTCCATATCCTTTCCTAGACTTACATACATCTATTACCTTCTTTCTGAAGGCCTTAGTGAGCTTTTACGATCTAAGCATGATGATCCCATAAACTTTAACAAAGAGCAACTCAAACAGAAAGTCTGCCATTTAAATAAAATACACACCCCACAAATACTCTGTAACAATGTTCTAGTCATTTGCATATATTTTTCATTGGATTGTATTGCTTTTCACATGGTTGTGTAGGTTTGATTGTAGGATAAAAAGCAGTTTCATAGTCTTGTTTGACAGGAACCCTTTTGTTAAATTTGCAGCTAAGTACCTCAAACTTTTTTCTTTATAAAACAACAACATTTGTGAGTTCATACAGTATGTTTTATTTTTAAAACGTCTTAAAAAGGTAATATGAAGTTGGAATAGGGATAAGTGTAATATTGTATCTAGAAGTGTGACTATTGAGAGAAACATTCCATCAAAAATAAGCCAAAATTGGCAGCTGTATACAAAGTATTACAGAATGATATAGTTATTTGGGTTGGGACAGCCGTCCATCAAAGTTCAGCCAATAATTAAGGTACAACTAGAGTTGAGCTGAAATTTTCGTAATTTCGCATTACTATAATTACGCATGCGAAATTTGCGATTACGATGCGAAATTAGCGTAGCGAAATTGCCATTAAAATCGTAATTGAAAATACCGTAAGCGTAATTTTCAACGCAAAATTTCGCGTTTCGTTCATGCCGTAATTTCGCATTAAACGCTACCGTAATTTCGCGTTAAACCGTAACGCTCCGTATAATATAAAAAAGCCGCCGACTTTAAGGGTTAATAGCAAAGCCCCCTTAAATGCTAAGAGCCTCAAATTTGGAGAATATATTAAGGAGATCAGGAGGAATAAGAGGAAATTTTTTTTTTCAAAAAGACCTTATAGTTTTTGAGAAAATCGATGTTAAAGTTTCAAAGTAAAAATGTATACATTTAAAAACCCGCCGACTTTAACGGTTAATAGCAAAGCCTGCTTAAAGTTTAGGAACACCAAATTCCTAGGGTATATTAAGGGGATCAGTGGGAATAAGAGGAAAAATTTTTTTTTCAAAAAGACCTTATAGTTTTTGAGAAAATCGATTTTTAAGTTTCAAGGGCGAAAATGTCTTTTAAATGCGGAAAATGTCAGTTTTTTTTGCACAGGTAACAATAGTGTATTATTTTCATAGATTCCCCCAAGTGGGAAGAGTTTTACTTACTTCGTTCTGAGTGTGGGAAATATAAAAAAAACTACGTGGGGTCCCCCCTCCCAGACCTCTTTAACCCCTTGTCCCCCATGCAGGCTGGGATAGCCAGAATGCGGAGCACCGGCCGCGTGGGGCTCCGCACCCTGACTATACCAGCCCGCATGGTCCATGGATTGGGGGGTCTCGGAAGGGGAGGGGCAGCCAAGCTTTCCCCTCCCCCTCCGAGCCCTTGTCCAATCCAAGGACAAGGGGCTCTTCTCCACCTCCGATGGGCGGTGGAGGTGGAGGCCGCGATTTCCTGGGTGGGGGGTTCATGGTGGAATCTGGGAGTCCCCTTTAAAAAGGGGTCCCCCAGATGCCCACCCCCCTCCCAGGAGAAATGAGTATAGAGGTACTTGTAGTACCCCTTACCCATTTCCTTTAAGAGTTAAAAGTAAATAAACACACAAACACATAGAAAAAGTATTTTAATTGAACAAAAAACATAACCACGAAAAAAGTCCTTTAATATTCTTAATTAACCATTAATACTTACCTGTCCCTTTAAATAAATGATCCCACGCAATATCCTCGGAAATGTTCTATCAGTTACAATGTAACAAAGTTATTACAATGTAACAACTTTGTTACATTGTAACTACGCCGCACCCGACGTCACTCACCGCCGCCGCCGCCGCCGCGTCTGCGCTGCAGGACCCGACAGAGCTCTGAGCTATAGCTCAGAGCTCTCGAAAGCATCTTTGTATTTGGGCTCCAAGGAGCCCCATTGGTCCTTAGCAGACCAATGGGGTTCCTTCTGATTTGAAGGAACCCCATTGGTCTGCTAAGGACCAATGGGGCTCCTTGGAGCCCAAATACAAAGATGCTTTCGAGAGCTCTGAGCTATATAGCTCAGAGCTCTGTCGGGTCCGTGCAGGACGCTAAGTCCCCGCCGGCTCCGCTGCCCTCCCCGCCTCTCCCACATGTCACCCACATGTCACCCACATGTGGGTGACATGTGGGTGACAGATGTGGGCGGGGTGGACAGCGGGAGCTGCGGGGACTTAGCGTCCTGCACGGACGCGTATGCGGCGGCTGAGCGGCGAGTGGCGTCGGGTGCGGCGTAGTTACAATGTAACAAAGTTACATTGTAACTGATAGAACATTTCCGAGGATATTGCGAGGGATCATTTATTTAAAGGGACAGGTAAGTATTAATGGTTAATTAAGAATATTAAAGGACTTTTTTCGTGGTTATGTTTTTTGTTCAATTAAAATACTTTTTCTAAGTGTCTGTGTGTTTATTTACTTTAACTCTTAAAGGAAATGGGTATGGGGTACAAGTACCTCTATACTCATTTCTCCTGGGAGGGGGGGTGGGCATCTGGGGGACCCCTTTTTAAAGGGGACTCCCAGATTCCACCATGAACCTCCCCCCCAGGAAATCGCGGCCTCCACCTCCACCGCCCATCGGAGGTGGAGAAGAGCCCCTTGTCCTTGGATTGGACAAGGGCTCGGAGGGGGAGGGGAAAGCTTGGCTGCCCCTCCCCTTCCGAGACCCCCCAATCCATGGACCATGCGGGCTGGTATAGTCAGGGTGCGGAGCCCCACGCGGCCGGTGCTCCGCATTCTGGCTATCCCAGCCTGCATGGGGGACAAGGGGTTAAAGAGGTCTGGGAGGGGGGACCCCACGTCATTTTTTTTTTATATTTCCCACACTCAGAACGAAGTAAGTAAAACTCTTCCCACTTGGGGGAATCTATGAAAATAATACACTATTGTTACCTGTGCAAAAAAAACTGACATTTTCCGCATTTAAAAGACATTTTCGCCCTTGAAACTTAAAAATCGATTTTCTCAAAAACTATAAGGTCTTTTTGAAAAAAAAATTTTTCCTCTTATTCCCACTGATCCCCTTAATATACCCTGGGAATTTGGTGTTCCTAAACTTTAAGCAGGCTTTGCTATTAACCGTTAAAATCGGCGGGTTTTTAAATGTTTACATTTTTCCTTTGAAACTTTAACATCGATTTTCTCAAAAACTATAAGGTCTTTTTGAAAAAAAAAATTTTCCTCTTATTCCTCCTGATCTCCTTAATATATTCTCCAAATTTGAGGCTCTTAGCATTTAAGGGGGCTTTGCTATTAACCCTTAAAGTCGGCGGCTTTTTTATATTATACAGAGCGTTACGGTTTAACGCGAAATTACGGTAGCGTTTAATGCGAAATTACGGCATGATACGACTGTAATGCGAAAATTACGCGAAAATTACGCTTACGCGAAATTTCGCGAAATCCTTCTTCATTACGATTATGTACTTACGGCCATAATCGTAATTACACTAATTACGCGAAATTTCGCAAAATCGTAATTAGGTCATTACGCTCATCTCTAGGTACAACACTGCACTGATTATTATTATTTATTTATAAAGCGCCAACATATTCCGTGGCGCTGTTCAAAATGGGAAAACAAACATCAAATAGGTACACTGATTCAGGCCCAGTGCACACCAAAAACCTCTAGCAGATCTGCAAAACGCTAGAGGTTTTTGAAGCAGATTTCAGAGAGATTCTAGGCATGTTTAGAGACATTTATTAAACATACCTAGCGATTTTTGGAGCATTTTTGTGTAGCAGATTACAAATATTGTTACAGTAAAAGCTGTTACTGAACAGCTTCTGTAACAAAAATGCTTGGAAAACCACTCTGATCTAGCATTTTCCACTTTCCTATACTTTAACATTGAGGCAGAAACACCTTAGAAATCTAAAAAATGCTGCATCCCCCGATTTTGCGTTTGTGGAAAAAACGACCCGCTCTGGTGTGCACCATCCCATTCACTTTCATTAGCCATACGGTTTTTCCCTGCAAGCATTTTAAAAAACTCTCCAGAACCGCTCTGGTGGGCACCAGCCCAAAAAAATACAGAACTGGTGATTACAATGACAGACGTAACATGATGAATAAAATGTATAATAGAGAGCAAGCTATTAAATAAATACAATTTCAAGACACAAAAAGGTAAGAGAGCCAGGGTAACTGATCCAAAAAGGGTAACTGATCCAAAAAGGATAACTGATCCAGAGGAAGGTGAAAAACCCTTACAAGGCATGGTCCAACTAGCCCCAAAAGGAGGGGGAAATATTCCTTCCTGAATCCAGGTTGCAATCAAATAAAATCCCTGGATCAACACCACCGGGAGTCACCTAATAATTATATACATGGATGTCTTTTAACGCAAGGAAAGCATCTAAGCCCTCTTTAAATGCAGATAACTTTGCCATAACTAGTACCTGTGGTACTACATTCCACATTTTAATCACTCTTATGGTAAAGAACCACTTCCAGGATCCATGTACAGATCATGTCCCATAGCCTTTGCTCAAGCCTAAGAACAAAAAGCTCATCTGTCAAGCCTTTATATTGCCCTCTGATGTATTTATAAATGTTAATTAGATCTCCTCTGTAGCTAGGTACGCACAATACGTTTTTCCGCTCGATTTTCCACCCGATCGTTTTTCCCACTCAATTCTGCGCTCGATTCTCTTATCTTCCACTCACTTTTCTTATCTTTTTCCATTCTCTTCTATGAGAAATCGAGCACAGAATAGATTGGAAGGATTATTGGACATGTCGGAAATTATCTATCGAATCCATCTATTAAGAGGGAAAACTTATGGTGTGTACCCAGCATAATGCATCTTTTCTGCAGACTAAATAAACCCAGTTTATCTGACCTTTCCTGGTAAGTGAGATCTTCCATCCCTCTAATCAATTTTGTTGCTGCTCTCTGAAAATGCTCAAAAACTGCAATATCCTTTCTGTAATGTGGTGCCTAGAACTGAATTCCATATTCCAGATGCGGACTTACTAGAGTTAAACAGTTGAAAAAATGAAGATAGAAGACCAAGAGCCCAATATAGTGTAGTATTTATCGGGTAGATTGTGAATAAAAAAGGGTTATACTCACAAACATGGGTTACCACACAGGCAACCACGGGCAATGCAGGTGGGGAGAATTAGAACCTGACCCCACTCAGGTTAAGAAGGCCCTCTCTGTAGATAGGAAAAGTATGGGGATACACCTCTCCACCAAGGGTGGACTAGACTAAATGCAAATTTTTGAACAGAGGTGCCAACTATAATAAAATGATCTAAAAAAAAGTTTAAAAGAGGGGAAGTTTAGATGGACTTGCTAAGCACTGGAGCACTAAACAAATGTTATTTTGTTTGAAAATAACTGTTTTCGGTCTGTTTATCTACAAGGGAGGTAAGTCCACCTAAACGTCCCCCTTTTTAAATGGTTTTTAAATGTTTCTATTCTAGTTGGCTCCTCTGTTCAAAAATTTGCATTTAGAGTTAAACAGGGGCAATATTATGCTAGCACCCTGAGTTTTCATTTCCCTTTGAACGCATCTCAAAATGTTATTTGCTTTTATACAACAATGCCAATATATTTACTGGATTTGGAATTCAGTTCCCAGTCCTGATATGCAGATTTTCAGATCAATTCATCTTGTTATAGTGGCTATAGAGCTAAGTATTATCTGTAACCTGCCATACAGCCTTCATATTACTATTCTTTTAGCTTTTGCTTTCCCCCATATACATCCAAATAATAAATAAAAAAAATAAATTGTATACATATATATATATATATATATATGTATATATATATATATATATATATATATATATATATATATATATATATATATATATATATATATATATATATATACACATTTCCATTATAGGGTTTGTCATTCTGTATATTTAGCAGCACACACATATGCACATGAAGCAATAGACACACACCCAAAGCTCTTGAAAGTTCAGATATCGTAAGTAGGTAGAGAGGTGCAAACACTTGTAATGATTTTATATAAGCATATCTTGTGGAAGATATACACCCACTGACTCTGAACTTTGTGATCAATATGGTATAGAACACTAGAAAATAATGGCACAAACCTTTATACCAAGTTCAATATTCTCTCCCCCATATACATCCATTCCAGGATCCAGTAACCCGATCTCACCAAAAAATTGTCTGTTGACAACAAATGAGCAGCCAATCATTGCAGGTGTTCTATACAATAGAGAGAAATACATAAATATATTAGTAATATATACATCTAAATCATGCAATTTACATGTATACCAAAATTCTGTAAAATTATTAGTTTCCTTCTAAATTAAGTCTCGATAGATCTTTTATAACTTTATGAATAAATAAAAGATTATGTCTCAATACAATAATCCTGCCTATTGTTTTTACAAACGTAATAATATACAGGAAAGCATACGGTACTTCTATTTCAAACCATAAAACTGATCCAAAGTCTGATGAAAACCCAAACACAGTACATTTGCCTGGTTTCAGTACTGTACTGCCCCATGCTGGCTAATCACATTAATGCTGCATTAGTGAAGGCTTATTGATGAAATCAGCCCACTGTGAGACTGCAGGTCGCTTTTTATGGGAAATCAACAAAGGTTTTACCAATATGTCCCTGCCTTCTTCATGACATGACCATTAATTAATTAATTTGTACAAGTGTAAAGGTGCCCATACACTCGTCAGATTAGCCGCAGATATAGCATCAGATGGATTTCTTATCTATCTGATGTGTTTTTAGAACATTTTTTACTAGGATAGAATTCCAATAGATTTCAGTTTAAAATCTATTGAAATTCGATCTGATGGCATTTTTTTTGCCATCAGATTTCCATTAGGGCCAATGCAAAATGATAAGCAATCTCATCAGATCGACCTAGATTTTCACCCTGCCAGTTTGATGGAAATCCATCTAAATCGATCGAAATCAGCTGTCGATCAGTCGATTGGTCAATCGATTTGCAATCGATCAATCGGTTTTGATCGATCGATCGGCCAGAAAATCGGCTGAGTGTATGGGCCCCTTAAGACAGCACTCATGCAACATGGGATCTTGTTCTTTAATTACATCCTTTACATTGGTGCAGAGACTAGTGGATTATGACCTCAGGTGAGGTGACTTATAGTGAGATTTGGAAGCCCTCTTCATTATGGATGCATTCAGGTATCCACCACCCACTGTGAAATAAGTATAAGGGTACATTATTAACACTTTCCCATCCCAAAGAAAAAGTAATTGGATTCTCATTAGACAGATTATCCAAAGAAGAAGCCCTGGTGGAAAATTCAAAGCTTTTTTTTTTGCCAAGGTTTATTGTTCTTTGCTCTCTGCATGAGACTAAAGGAGGAAACAATGGCAAATGCAACTGTAAATCTCCTACACAAGGTGGGGATGAGCCCTTGACCTGGACAGATGGACTTTGCAAGCAGGGTGGGAAATGTCTACCCTCTCTTTCAGAGCCCTAAAATGCCCTGGACTGTAGAGTACTGTTAAGGCAGCAGGCCCCAGTGGTTAACTTCATGGCTTGGGAGCTGTTTTTTTTTTATTATTATTAAATGTACAAGGTAATGCAATAATTGAATTAATTACAAATACAAAAACATATATGCAATGTCTTATTCCCTGAGTAGGGAAAATTATATGTGTAGCTCTCATTCGCCATAATTTCTGATATTAAACAATACCTCCCACATATAAATCAGTACCTGAATAATGTGAAAGAACACCAAGATGATGAGATGTTCAAGCAAGTTTTTTCTTGCATAGATGGGCATGGGCATTGCTATTCATATGAGTTTATCTATTGCAGCACTTAAAGGATACCCAAGGTGACATGTGACATGATAAGATAGACATGGGTATGTACAGTGCCTAGCACACAAATAACTATGCTGTGTTCCTTTTTTTCTTTCTCTGCCTGAAAGAGTAAAATATCAGGTATGTAAGTGGCTAACTCAGTCCTGACTCAGACAGGAAGTGACTACAGTGTGACCCTCACTAATATGAAATTCCAACTATAATACTCTTTCCTAGCACTTCTGAGAGCAGGAAAGAGATAAAAACGGTCAATAGTTCATAGATTTTATCTCTGGCATACTTCAATGAATGTGTCATTGAGCAAAAACAATAAAACAATCTTAAAATGTCGATTTAAAAATGAATTAAAACTGTGGAATATCTTAAAAAGTCATTTTTAGGAGAAGGAAGATAGATACAATTGCTTATTTAATTAATTTATTTTCGACTCGGGTGTCCTTTAAGGCTATATTCACAGTGGTGTGTTGTGATGCAACGTAATGGCCACATTGTAATGTGATATGTCGCACTGCAATGTACCACCTATGTGACATATACAGTGGCCCATGCAGTTTAATGGTGTGCAACATTCTAACGCGCTGTATGCGGTGCATTACCACTAAATGTGCACATTAACAGTGACATAGAAGCATACTTTTGATTGACTTGATGCTTTACTGTATGCGACACAATGCAAGGGTAACGTGCAGTGCGACTTTCCCATTCCGTTGCTTTCTTGGTTTTACAGGGACCGTAACACCCACTGTGAGCCTAGCTGTACACGTTCAATTGTGTAATTGAACCGGGCTCATTGTCTCTTTTTAAGTTTTAACCAGGCATCCACTTTTATCTTTCATCCAGCTTTATATAAACCAATTAACGTAAAGATAATGTTTAACATTTATTCATTGATACTGAGCATACAATATCAAAACTACCAACATTTTATTTTGTTAAGAGTCGGAAAGTAGGGGTTGCTTCACATTTGCAACCGTTTAAACTGTTATTATCTTGATGTACCTAAATCTGTACATTTCCTAGTGCTTAGTGAAAGGCAAATTATAATTTTCAAATGAAATCAAACAATGAAAGTAGTTATTGTGCTTCTGTTTGTTGCAAACATCCAATTATAATGAAACAAAGAAATTAAAGTCAAGATTACAAGCTTGAAAATCTAAAGACTGCACAACATTATTCAGCTTGTGGCACACTCTGCTTTGTTTTACTATTCTTGAAGCATGAATTGATGTACAAATTATACTTTCAACAAACTAATAATAATGTTTCTTATTTTATTTTTACCATCATTAAGCCTACTCTCACACCCTTTTAAAGAAATAAAGAAACAGATGGCACAGCCATTGTGGTTTGCTGCCCTTACGGTGGAGGTGTGTAGACATTGGGGCACTGGCATTATGCCCCATAGAGAGTCAAACAAGGAAATGGTCTGCACACTCCAGTACTAAACCAATATAGTTCTTTGCCAAAAGTGCCTAAAAGAATACATCTGTGTTGTCACAGACAATCATTTGGGGGTCAAAGTGTACCCCTTCTTAAGTGTAGACAACAATGTATATCCATCAAACAAGAGTAATGCACACAATTCTACAGGCGATTGAAGTCAATAACCCTGCACAGGAAATGCGTGCATTGCATCCATTCGATCACGCATAGTTTTCTGCTTTTTCCCACACGCTCGCATACAGTGCATAACACCGCAAACGCGTACACATGGAAAAAGAGTGCAAAAACCCGACAGAAACCTGGGAATGGCAGGGGAAATGGCCCTGCAAGTGTGTTCTCTGCTGAAGGAGGAGATGATAATGATGTGTGCAGAACAGATATTACTTTCAGCATGATATAAGGATATGCAGGGGAGAGGAAGGGGGATATGATTATGGAGAGCTTTACAGATCTCAGTTAGGAATTTGAAGTGGATCTTCTGGTTAATTGGCAAGAGCTTAGCAGAGAGGAGCAGCAGGTGAGAAGGAATAAAAGAGGTGGATGTGTTAAGGAGTCAAGTTCAATGCAGACTGGAATCAAGTTGGTTAGTTGGAAGGTAATAGAGAAGAGTGTTACAATGGTCAAGGGCAATTATTATTTCGGCATGCACCAGCATTTTAGTAGCGTCCTGAGTTAGAAAAAAATTGTACAGCTGTACAGAGGTGCCAGTAATATAAAAAGAGCTAAAAACTTTAAAATGGAGGAGGTAGCGGTGGACTTACCTCCCCGAGGTAGACACAAGATACTGTTGATTTTTTTCACAACAAAAATGTATTTACATACTCCAGACATGTGCAACGTGTTTTGCGGGCATAACCCACTTTATCAGGCTATAACAACGAGTACAAACTCATGCAGGTCTAGCAGTCAGCTTAGCGCCTCTGTGTATGGGAGAGGAGTCAAACAGCACACCTAAACATAGCATTAGGGGAACTAATCTGTTATTGACATTTATTGTTACATCCAGTGGATAGAGATAGTGGGAAAATGACTATTTCTGTTTTACTTAAATTTTAAGAAGCAATAGGTCATGAAAGAAGATACAACAGAAAACCAATCAGGAACTAGTGATAAGAGAAAACTAAGGGCTGCAGCTGAGAGGTATTCAGTAGTTGACATTGTGTGTCATCTGCATACATGTACAAAACCCAAGTGAATTAATTAATTTCCTGAGACTGAACATATAATTCAAATAAGGCACAGGAAGAGACCGTCCAGAGAGATAGGAAAATAACCAAGAAAGAACAAAGGAATTTTATGATTAAATATGAAAGTGTTTGGAGTAGCAGATTGTCTTTGCAATATCAAATGCAGAGGACAAATAAAAAAAGATGATCATGGCATAAGGGCCTTTAGATTGGTTACTTTGGTAAGAACTATTTCCATGGAGTAGTTGTAATTTAAGACGTACTGGAGTTAATCAAACAGTTTGAAGATAAGCAAACAGTTAATACAAAATCCTACTCAATTGTTTTGTGTTTTGGAACTAAATGCCATTAAATATTGTCTTTCATAGTCAATTTGCAGCCTCAATAACCTTTTTTGGCACATTTTCTCAAAGTGTAGGGCTTGGTACTGAAGAAACCTAAAATTCCCCTCTGTTTGTCTCATTGGTTATTAAATCTTACTACATAAGCCTGTAGAAGGCAGGAAAACCTTGCTGGTGTTACTGCAATGACACATGCATTGCATAAGGTAGAAGAAACTTCACATCTATGTGGGTGTTGCATTGTGCCATTACCCCATCAGTAACAGATGACAGCCACACAGGGCAGCTTTTTTTACTATCTATTGGTGAAACATAAGGAGAGGTTAAGGGGCTGTGATCAGGTGAAAAAATATCAGCAATCACAGGTATATCAGTTTAATGTCACTTGTTAAACTACTTCATATTTATAGAGATGATCTGATAAAGATTGCTTTTTATTTGTGAAAGGTTGAAATGAGTTTTAAGGTAGTGTTCAGATCAAACCATGTTTGTTCAGTTTATAATGGGTATTCTTGTACAAGAAAGTATACTTATCGCTAAAGGAAAAGATTTACTTTGTATCCAATTCCATACTGTCAGTCTCAATATAACGTGATATTTTCCACTGTTTTACTGTTTATTACTCCTTACTTCCTCCATTGCAGCTTTAACAAAGGCTTTATTTTATTGTTGGAGCTTGTTGCCATTATTATATGAACAAAGAATACACCAAATAATCAGCATTACATTCTACAATTAACAGTTCAAATGTATTTTATATAGATAACTGTCAACAATGAACAGTTAAAATATATTTTATAGCTAACATAACCCTACCACTATTTAGCAAAATTAAAGATTTTTATTTATTACATTTTATTCTAAACAATAGATTGACATTTTCTTTTCAAACTGGAAAAATATAAAAAAACATTTTGGCCTAACTGAAAAGCTTTGTAATTATGTTGTCTAGTTTGTAATAATAAAAGCCTGGTACACACTTTTTAAATTTGTCACCCAAAATGACCTCTACACTGATTTGCTCCCAGCTGAGCAGCATGTACTGCTCTATGAAGAGGACAGGGGAGCAGGCATGGGGGAGGCAAAAGTAAATACAAATACATTGGATTGGCCAGACCAGTTGTCCTGGCATCTCTAACATGAAGGCCAGAAATCTGGGTAGATGCGTGCACACACTTTGGATTTCCAGTCGAAACAATCAAGGGCAATTGATTTGGCAAAGGAAAATCTAAGATGTGTACATAACTTTAGACCTTTTCAATCACCAAGTGTGGGGACTTTAGTCTTGTACTGATATTGATGCAACAGGAAAACAACCACTAACAGGTGCAGATAGAGAAATAAAAATGAAAACACATATCTATAGTTCTTTAGATATATCTAATTAAAAACATAAGCATGTAGTAATATAGAAATAGCTTACTACAACAAAATTTTGCAATGCTTTGTAACATAATTTGCTGCAATATTTTTTGAGACAACATTCGCTGTGCTCCACATAAACTAGTATACAGTACTTAAAGAGACACTTAAGCGAAAAAAAATTATGATATAATGAATTGGTTGTGTGGTACGGATAATTACTAGACGATTAGTAGCAAAAAAAAAAATTCTCATATTTTTATTTTCAGTTATATCGTTTTTTTTTAATAACATTGCACATTCTCTAATATGTGCAGTTTACACAACACTCAGCATTCTAAATGTTTTTACAAATCAGACTTGTGAACTATTGACCTGTCCTCTGGCAGAGAAAAAGAAAATCCTTGACTGACAGCTCAGATAACAACCTTCAGAACTCAGAGCTCTCTGCGACTTTGAAAGTCATAGAGCTCAATGGCTTTTTTTGCATAGATAACAACTGGAGTCTCTTAACTCTACCTGTACTGGAAACAACATTAGACTTATGTCTCTGCTCCTAATGTTTTATTTCTGAGCTGTACTACACATACAAATCATTATATCATATTTTTTTTTCACTTCAGTGTCTCTTTAAATAAAACTTCTTGTTAGAAGTATATAGACACTGCTAAAAAAACTGAATTCAGTTAGTGGAGATAGAGCTCTTAACCTATTTTGGTTCCTGGACGTAGAAACTACGTCCAGGAACCATGCGCGCTACCGCGCGCTCCCGCGGCCGATCGCGTGCGTGCACGCGCACTCCCGGCCGCGGATTCGGTAGCCAGGGAATCAATGTATCGGGCTATGGTGCCCGATCACTGATTCCTCTGCCCCGCTGAAAAAGCGACAGCTTCTCTCGGAAGCTGCGCCTTTTCTGGCCGTTCCCTCCCCGATGCGTCACTCTAAGCGTGTGTTACGCTTAGAGTGACGTCATGTAAAACTCATGGCCGTCATTTGTGGCCAAAAAGTAATACTACAACTGAAAATAAAAATAAATTAAAATGAACACACATTTACATTATAAATCTATTGTTTACCTCTTACCCTTCCAAAACTACCCAGATAAAATGTTTACTATAAAAAAAAAACATTACAAATATTAAAAAAAAAACATGTAAATATTTACCTAAGGGTCTAAACTTTTTAAATATCAATGTAAAGATGAAATATTTCTATATTATTTTTATTTTAAACTTGTTAATAATGATAGATGCAAAATGGAAAAAATGCACCTTTATTTCCAAATAAAATATTGTCGCCATACATTGTGATAGGGACATAATTTTAACGGTGTAATAACCGGGACATATGGGCAAATACAATACGTGAGTTTTAATTATGGAGGCATGTATTATTTTAAAACTATAATGGCTGAAAACTGAGAAATAATGCATTTTTCCATTTTTTTCTTATTCTTCCTGTTAAAATGCGCTTACAGTAAAGTGGCTCTTAGCAAAATGTACCCCCCAAAGAAAGCCTAATTGGTGGCGGAAAAAACAAGATCAGTTCATTGTGATAAGTAGTGATAAAGTTATAGGCTAATGAATGGGAGGTGAACATTTCTCACGTGAAAACCACGGAACCTGAATGGGTTAATCTGCATACATTCCAACATGTTTAACTTATACAATAGGTAAGCTTCATCAGGGAAAACAAATAAATAAAGTGCAGTGCTAAACATGTGCATTGTTCAAAGTTAAATAGTAAATAGTCGAAGTCAGAGCCAACCTGATAATGGCTCAAAGCAGCTATATACTGTATACTTTGCCCCGTCTCTAATCAGCCAACCACACCCTCACTGGCGAACTGAAGGGGCTATTCCGGGTGTCTGGAACCTCCCCCCTGCACTGAGCTGTGTATTCAGCCACGGAAGCCCGCATAATATAAACAGCCTCATTCTCCCTCCCTTCTTACTTCTGGTGCTTCCCTCCAGCTAATGGAATGAGAGAGCAGCCCAGCTTCCCTCACAAGAAGATGCAGCCTGCAGTGAGAGAATGTTGATTATGGAGTCCTGGACTCTCCACAGCACAGAAGTGTCAGACATGATGAAATTAGAGTGCAGGCAAGCTGGTAAATATGCACAGCATGATGCAGAGCTTGCCTGGACTCAGGGTCCGTGGGCAAACATCTGTCTGGTCTCTCCCCATTGTTATAATGACTGCATGTGTGGGTAAGGTGTTTAACAAGCTGAAAAGTTTTTGACAGTCCCTAGACTCCAGGAGGGCTTCTTTCTGACTTGTGTGAGAGACTGACAGGGACAGGAGTCCGATTACAGGCAAGTAGCCTGTCTGATGTGGGACTGCAATACAGATAAGTTCTCTGCTCCATCTCAGGCTATTCTCAATTTCTCCACTCCTCTCTCTGGGCTAGTGCACGCCAAAATGACAATAGCAATCGCTAGCAATTTGTGAGTGTGATTTTGTGAAGTGATTTTCAGAGCGATTTTTGAATGAATTGCTCAAAAACATGCTACATGCAGTATACGTGCGATTTTGAAAAAATCACAACGCTGCTGTGGGAACACCCACATAGGGTAACATTAGTCAAGCGCTTTTCAAATCACTGTTGATTTGAAAAACGCTCAGAAGCACTCTTGGTGTGCACCAGCCTCCTTCATTCACCTTTGTTTCCCTCTTCCCCTAGAGCTGGCTGTGTGTTCTTGTCATACAGGAAAGCTAAATAAAAGTGCAATCCTGGTGAGGCAAAATATTATTATTTAGTATTTATATAGCGCCGCCATCTTCCGCAGATGCATATATCCCTGCATCATATGGGTATCGCTTGCGCTATGTGACACTATGTAGCATATTCCACTGAATTGTCCAAACTAAGTCTATCTCCTGTTCCTCTCTTGGGGAGTTGTTCCAGCGCTGTACCCCGTTCACATTTGCTGCTACCAGAAGCCCTCAGAAACACTCGTGTCCTTGAGTACTTCCAAAGATAGGCAGCTCCGTAATACGCCAGTGCACTTTTGTGCATGGGCAGTATGGAGCCACCTGTATTCGGAAGCACTCGGGGACATACGTGCTTCTGGACCTTTCAGGAACCCCCCCCCCCTTAAAAATCCTGCGTTTGCCCCTGACCCTATCAACTATCAATCACCAGCCATTATTATATCAATGTACTTGGCATTCAAGCTCTTTGTTGTATCAGCATCATACTACAAACCTATGGTTAGGATGAACTGATGGGGGGGGGGGGGAATTGCCACTGCAGCTTTAAGGCATAGCTGCAGGGCTGCACAGCACACAAGTGATCCCCCCCCCCTTTTCCCCCCACCAACAGAACTCTCTGTTGGTGGGGTCTGATCACCCCCAGGTTTGTTTGGTTATAAACAAACATTTGCTGTGTCTTTTTTTTAACAAATTTTTTTTTTATATGAAAATTACCCTCCCTCCCTCCTTCCCCCCCCCATTGACCTATCACAGGGATCGGCTGTGATAGGCTTCAGCCTATCACAGCGTATTGCTTCTGAGTCCCCCGGGGGACAGCCATGTCACACGGCTGTCCCCAGTACAGAGCTGCTCCTGATTGCAGCGCTGCACGCTGTGTAAAGACGGCGGTTTCGCCATCTAACAGTCTCCCGAGCGGCGATTGCCGTTCGGAGACTGAAGTCGGGGTGGAGCTCCGCCCCTCAAGCAGGAGATGCACGCACAGCCTGCGCGTGATCTCCTGCAAATCCTAGCCCCAGGACTTGATGCCAATTGGCATTAGGCGGTCCTGGGGCTGCCGCCGCGACTATGCCCATTGGTGTGGGGTGGTCTTTAAGTAGTTAAAACATGCTTTTACTACTTTAATCAGGGGGCTGCACCAGCAGCTATTTATACCAGTTATTGTCTGAATTCTATTAATCCATAAATATATATTAAGTAATTACAGCATGCAAACATGTTGAACATAAGAAATTAACACAAAGGTGTATGTGTAATTGACACAGTAGGTGCACTTCAAAGTAATAATGTCAAGTACTATACATATGCACAAATTTAATTACATTAATAAAGAAAATTCCTCTTTCACCCAACAAAGGAAGAATGGCAAAGCTAGCTAAGCATGGTGCACTATAGGAACACTTTACAAAGTGGTTGGATGATCGATAATTCACATTATGAAGGAATACGCCACACTCGTGTGTTTGCTTAATGAAAAGTTCTAAGCTTTAAAAAGGAAAAAAAGGAAAAGTAAAGAGAAGAAAAAACTATTCTCCATGTTAGTACCAGTGACAATTTCAAAATGAATATTTTTATTTAGTAAATGATGTATAACTAAAGTGTAATATTTAATGGGAGTATAGTTTTCACAGTTTATCCCTTTTTTTAAGTCGCCTTAAAATGGATCAGTGTATATGAAACCACTCTTATACCCTGAAACAGATGTGTTTAATAATAGCACTAATACTGTTACTTACCCTCAAATTATAGTCTGTCTAATAAATTTATGCAGCTCAGCCAATCTTTTTTTCTGAATATCACCCAATCACACCTCACCCCCTCCCTTCTGAGAATACATGCTATCTTCTTTCACACTAGATAATGTAGACGTGAATCAAGAACATATGCAAGTTAGCAATTTCAACTCTGACTCTAATTAATGCAAAGTTCAATTACAACTGCAGTTTTTATGTGACTGGACAAAGGAGAAGAAAATATTTTCAATGTAATAAGAACAGTTGCAAGCAACTTAGGTGCTTGCAAACGTATTCCCCAAAATGCCACATAGATAGAGACTCTACATTAATGATATGGGAACATTTCAAAATACCTTTGGGAGAATTTGGGATCTTAGCTTTACTCATTAAAAGGTAAACTGGATTAGCTACAGAAGGATTTGAGGATTTCATGATCTAGGCACTTTCCCCATGTGACCATGGTCTGACCTAAGCAATAGTGCAGAGGCATAGAGATTTTATCAAAGAAGGAGCATGCTTGGACTTCCACTACTTGCAAATGCAGTGAAAGCACAGGATCTGGCAGGGCTCACATGGTGATTATTTTTATAAGCAACCAGCATGGGGAGGTTATTAATACAGCAAGTAATGTTTTAACTCAGTTGTAGTGAAGAGAGTTTAGTTTTTTTAAGTTTAAAAAAAGCCATCAGTTGCATCAGTAACAATTCAGCCAAGTGAACTAACTAGCTCCTAAGATGTAATCCATTTATTTGCTTAAAATACAGTATGTAATTTTTATTTTCCTTTTTTCCTCTTTATTTTTAGCAACACATTAAAAAGCCCCCAAGCATGTTTAAATATACAGATAGTCCCCATTTAATGTTTGTTCTTAAGTTAAATTTGTACATAAGTCAGAACAGTGTGTCCTCCTGTGTCCCCTCTGTCTCCCTGTGCCTACACTGTATCCACCCCGTCTGCCCCACTGTGCCTTTAGCTCCACCTTTGTACTTCCTGTGCTTCCACTGCCCCCACTGTACCACTTACACCCCCCATGTGCCTGCATTGCCCCTAGTATGCCACCCGTGGCCCCTAGGTGCCCTATGTGCTGCCACTGCACCCATTGTGCCACATGTGCCCCCTCTGTGCCTTCATTGACCCCCATTGTGCCCCCTATGCTTTCCATTTTTGTGCATTCCCAATTTTAAAATGCAGAAAAATTCACAAAGAAACAGAAAAGTAGAAAAACATGCGATGACATTGAAATACATGAGATGTGGGATGAATGCAAATTAACAAAAATATACAACACATGTAAATTGTAAGTGTGAATATGGCCTTACAGTAGGTGAGGCTGATAATTCTAATGCTGGGAATACACCATGCGTTTTCCCAGCAGATAGATGGTTCGATAGATAATTTCCGACATGTCCGATCTCACGTTCGATCGTTTTTACCGCTCAATTTCTCATAGAAGTGAATGGAAAAAGATAAGAAAAACGAGCAGGAGATAAGAGAATCGAGTGGAGAATCGAGCGGCAAAATAGATCGAGCGGAGAATCACGTTGAAAAAACGCATTGCCTATCCCCAGCATTACACATTAGAATAGCATCTTATTAGATTAGCAGAAGAATGAGTGACCATGGTCATCTAGTGAACAAAAATGGCTAGAATCTGCACTGAATACTAGCATTACATACATCAGCTTATAGCTGGGCCCGGCTACCATGGACAGCTTTGTTGTTATTTCAGATTATAAGAATAACAGGCATGGTATAATGTGAAAACCTGAGTCACAGCATATGCAAACAGCATTTTTAGGGAACAATGTATTGATAATTGTCCCCCTGGACGCAGCACAATCACATGGTAAAAAAAGATCAAACTTCCTAAATTGTGTAGCGAATAATAGACGCTTTCAATCTCACAACAACCATATAAAAGTAATTTTATACAGCCAGCATACACATCATACTTTATAATCACTTAATAACCTTTTCATTATAAAATTAAAAGGGTAGAATTTAAAAGGCTGGGATTTCTGAAAGTATGCCTTGAATAATTACTAGCACACTTTATCAGAAGGTTAACCTTAAATGCCCTCCTCTCTCAGCTTTACAATTTCCATTCATTTATCCCAAGATAAGGTAATTGAAGTAATTATGCTCAACTGCTGATATTTTCATGGTAAGATTAAAAATGACAAAGGTAAAAAAAGGGCTTGAAAGTCTTGTGTGTAGCATTCCAATCAATGCACAGTTCACAGACATTTTATAGAAAATCAAGCTGGAGTAACTACTTATTTTTTCACTGCTAATTGTTCTTATTCTACAACACAGAGTAAGTGGCTAATATTCATGTGAATTATTGTACTGTTCGTGAGGAATCATAACACTCTGACATTATTTGCTTAAATATTTCATAGTATAATATAATTAAACATAAATATGGTAAGAACAAACTATAATTTGTTGTAATCTCTGATAGCAGATTGTCTCACTAGTTCCTAAAATGTAATCCAAATATTTGCTTAAAATTTATATTGTAAGTAACAAATGAAATAGCCTTCTAGCATGTTTAAATATACAGGTAGTCCCATGTTAATGACTTGTACAGGGTCTGTAGGTTTGTTCTTAAGTTGAATTGTCAGAACACTGTGCCCCCCTGGACCTCCAATGTCCCCTCTGTGTTCACAGTATCCCCTCTGCACACCTCTGTCTCCCTGTGCCCACCCCATGCCTCCAGTGTCCCAATGTGGCTTCAGTGTACCTCATGTGCCTTCACTATCCCCCTTTGTGCCATCTGTGTCTACACTGCTCCCATTATTCCACCTGTGTGGCCTAGGTGGCTCCACTCCCCCAGTGTGGCCCCTGTACTGTCCCTACCTTGACTGCCCTCCTTGGTGCCACCTATATTCCCCCTATGCTTCCACTGCCCCATTGTGCAATCTGCGAGCCCTCTGTGCCTCCACTGGTCCTATTGTGTCACCTGTGCTCCCTCTGTGCCTTTACTTTGCTCCCTCTGTGCCTTTACTGTGCCTCCACTTTATCCATTGTGCCACCTGTGCCCCCTTCCAAGTCACTGCTTCTAATGTACCATCTGTGCCTCCCGCTTGTGCCAATATGCCATCCATTGTGCCACCTCATGCCGCATGCAAGTGCAGTTTAAAGGCTTTGGTTCATGGCCACAAGTGCTTCTGGTCCATTGTCAAGAGAAACTACACCAGACCAGGAGAAAAGGGGGATCTTTGTTGCTCAATGACACTGTCAACTGAAATTAGAAAGGTAAACTAACTAGGCAGGATAGTTTAATTCAAATGTTTAACTGAATTCAGGCTTGCTATAAGTTTGGCATCTACTGTTCTACCTTTGTGTGTCAGTTGGTCACACCTGACCGACCGACGTTACTACATCCAGATAGGACATAAAGACAGTTTTCATCAAATCTTTTTAAAATCTGTATAACCCCTCTTACCTCTTTGACACCCTCCAACCATTCTCCTATTCATAGCCATTTATACTAATGTCCTTACATCAATTAGCAATATGTCCTTATATTAAGATTTTCATCTCTTGCCATTTAGTATTGATTCCTATGGAACCTGAAGAAGGCCGTGCAATTCCTGAAAGCTAATACTATAGCTACTATAGTTAGTGCAAATAAAATAATATTATATAGAGTACTTTTTTGATTGTGCAAAAACAGTAAGATGGTCAGAATCATCTTGCTTGTTCATTTGCAAAGATTACAAAAATACTTATTAAATCTGATTAACTAGCTAAACAAAAAATTTATCAAAAAATAAAAATACCAGAAAAAAAGAAAATGATTAAGCATACAACAGAAGAGCGTAATATCATCCTGACCCTGAAGAAGTGAAATTTGAATTTCCTGGCAATTTTAGAGAGCCATAGCTGGCAGCAAAATGGAATGGAAAGTTCATTTTTATTAACATCAAATTACAGAATGGTTTGTGAAGCACTGATATATGTCCTATCAAGTTTTTAACTTAAGTGGACTTCCACTCTGAAATCTAAGTAATAACAGATAAATTGGCACCAGAATTTGGCCCAGTGTTTTTGGAACTGGTTCATAAAATATATTAGCCTAGCACTGCTCTAGTCTGTGACTAAGAGCACAGCCTGAGAATAAAGTGGGAGGATATAAATCTCTGGCTTCTTCTCAAGGAGAACATCCAATTCTCTCTACAGAAACAACATTAAGGCTTTGCTGGGAACAAAAAAAATAAAGCTGAGTTTAATATTCCAGATCAGCTGTTTGTTTCAATTAGTGAATACCCTTTAAGAGAGGTTTCTAGAAATAAGCAAAACAAATTATAGACTTCCATTGCACTATAAATGGTGCTAAGTGAGATAAGACATGTATACATCAAAGAAAATGGTATGTATTGTGCACAAAACGATGTAAGAGGTTACAGAGCAAAATATTTCATTAACCTCTTGACGACCAACTAACGCCGATTGGCGTAAACTGGTCGTCTGCGGGTTACCATGGAAACTTTCCATGTCAGTTCACGGAGGGTGTCTCTGTGAACAGCCGGAGAGCCGCTGATCGCGGCTCGCCGGCAAAATGTAAACAGGCGGGGAAGAAATCCCCGCTGTTTACATCATACGGCACTGCTGCGCAGCAGCGCCGTAAGGCAGATCGGCGATCCCCGGCCTCTGATTGGCCGGGGATCACCGGCATATGATAGGCTGAAGCCTATCCTTCAATGCACAGGACGGAAATCCGTCCTGCGCAGCTCACAGGGGGAGGAAGAGGGAGGGAGAGGGAGGGAGAGGGACGGAGCGCCAAAAACGCTGCGGAGGGGGGCTTTGAAGAGCCCCCCCCGCAAAGCGCAGCAAGCCGGCGGCGATCAGACCCCCCCAGCAGGACATCCCCCTAGTGGGGAAAAAAGGGGTGTAGTCTGATCGCCAAGGCTCACTCCTGATCGGTGCTGCGGGCTGGAGAGCCCACGTAGCACCGATCAGTGCAGAAAGCCCTGGTCGGCAAGTGGTTAAAACATGTCCACTCCCAGACATGCACCTGAGATTTTGTGAGTGAATTTCCATGCAGTTACTGACATGTTGCACTTAAATGTTAATTACCCTTGAAAACTGGTTTAAATTATTCCCCGGAAAGTATCATCATTGTACAAACAGCAGAAATTCTCTGATCAGTTCTGTGATAGTTTGTAGATCAAAGAGCTATGCTAATCTTCTCAGTGACAGCTTCAGTCCAGACAGATCTGCAAGGCCATCATAGGTCACTGCCACAACTTCCTCTTTAGCTCACCAGCCCATTCACACTGCAATAGCATGAACAGGCCAACAGCCAGAAGCAGAATGAACAGCAGTAGTGACAGCCTGTGGATGTCACCGCAACAAGAGAAATGTTGGATAAAGAAATGTTGGATAAAGAGACCTGTCAGTTTTGACACCACCATAGAAGAGGTGAGTTACTGAAAATGCTCTTTTTTTACTTTTTTTATGTTTTTCTTTCTTTTTTTTCTTTGCAAACTCTCAGTTATCCCACCATGGAGTAAAGACCAATCAATTAACAAGGCTTCACTACAACTCTCTTATGTTGGACATGGATTAACACCATGGGAATTAACAAAATGCACATTTTAAGAGAGAGAACAAATAAAGAGAAAAAACAACAAGCGAAAGGTAATAATAGCTGAGAGTAAGAACCCGAAAAGAGGAGAAAAAAAATTACATTGGGCACTAAGTAAAAATACAAAGATAAGAAAGAAGAAATAAAAGTGAATGAACAGAGAAAAAGGAGAGAAAAAGTGGAGAGAGGAGAGAGAAAGGGGAATGAGGAGAGGCAGGGAAGAGCCTTTATGAGCTTCCAATAACACAAATTTCTTCCATTAATAATCATTAACTATATGTTATATATTGCTGGCAATATATCTTATCATTTAATGGGATCTAACGTCTCCAAGAGGTCTCAAATTCTTTCTGATCTTTTTTGTTGGAGGTACAAAGACATTCACACAACCTTAACCTTTCTACTTCCCCCTTCCATTTGCCAAAGATGAGGATTTTCTCACTATTCCAACATCATGGGATAAAGGTGGCCATACATCAGGCGACTTGGTGGCTGATCAACCATCGAATTTGATTATTATAATTATATTGGATTAAAATCAGTGCAGCCAAGTGCATGTCCAACCGTCAAAGCGACCAATTTTGGCCCGAAAATTGGTTGCATTGTCAATATCGCATGCTGCAAGATGTCGGGCTGAAATTGGATGGTTAGCTGTGCAGCGGGAACGGCGTGCAATTTCCTGACGATCGTCGAAACCATTCGCTGCCTCCCTGCTGTGCCCCCCTAATGTCTATGTCCCCCCCCCCCGGTGCCCGGTCTAAAGTATACATTACCTGTCTGTGACCTCCGATTGTCCCCCACTGCTCCGGGCGCATTCTCCTCTACCACATACACACTCGCCCCACTTGGTTTCCTGGTAAGGGCACACGTCAGACACTTGTGACATCAGACACTTATGTCCTTACTAGGAAACCACGTGGGGCACGCGTGTATTCGTAAGAGGAGAATGTGCGCGGAGAAGCGGGGGACAAGCAGAGGTCATGGACAGGTAATTGATACACTTGGGCACGGGCGGACATTACATTAGGAGGGCACAGTGATGAGGCGGCGCACAGGGCAGATTCCAGATCGTTTTCAGCAGGAAATTGAAAGTAATAAACTTGCTGACAATTTGCAAGAATATCCTCACAAAGACATACAGTTTAACTGACCTTGAACAATAATCTAAATGTCAATGTTTACAATGCTCTCTGTGGTAAATGTCAGAATGAAATTCAAATGTGACAATTCTTTCAGTTTGATATAATGATAGTAGTTGTCGGATTTCAAGCTTTCCATGGTCACAGTTTATTAATAAAGGCAACTTTATTTTATAGATTAAGATTTTCATTTAACAATAAAAATGTGGTTTACTCATGCCACATTGATCATGGATCCAGCTTAATTACACAATGAGGTAAATTCTCTTTCACAACATTTACTGTTAAAGAAATGCCTGTGTTAATCCGACAGTAAATTGAGCCTTAAGTTTACATTATGGATTTATTTACCCATTCATTGGCCAGTATTATGGGCTGACATTTATCTGGGTCATGATATAGGCAGCATGCAGCCAATCAGACAGCACTGAGAGCTCTACCTCCACATCACAATTTGGGCAGGAACACACATTAGGAGGATCTGAGACAGAAAATCAGGAGGACAGAGAAGAGAGTGGAGTGCCCAGCTCTATGTGCTCCCACGGACTGAATAGAGAAGGCCAGAGAGAGTGCAGTAAACTGACAGCAAAGCTCACCAGCCTCCAGAGAGGAGAGAGAGAAATGCTTGCCACAGAGTGCATACACACATCCAATTTTGATAAGCTGCAACACTGCAGATACTAATTGATGTGTAATAACATATTAGTATACATACAGCTGAATCTGATAATTCTCAGGTACAATTGGGCACAATTAGTGGTGGGAATAACAATCCAACTACCTAACATTTATTTGTATGTGCATGCAGAAGGAGAAAAAGGAATACTGAGAGCCCAAAATAGTGTAGTACGTTCAGGAAGCTATTGGAAGTAGTAAGGTGTATAAGAGTTTATACTCACAAACATGGGTTACCACACAAGCAACCACTGTATAGGCAGATAGGGATGTTATGACCTGACCCCACTCAGGTTAAGAAGTCGCTCTCTGTAGATAGGAAACAAGGGGTAACACCCCTCCACTAGGGGTGGGCTTGGCAATATGAATTGAAGCTTGAACAGAGGCACCATAATAGAGTAAAAGCATTTAAAAAACATTTAAAAAAGGGCAGCAGTGGTAGGCTTACCTACCCAACAACTAAAACACAAACTGTGTTGATTAAATTTTCAACCAAGATAACGTTTATTTAAGTACTCTACAATACAACGCATTTTACAGGTTCTATCCCACTTCCTCAGCCAATCAAAGGAGTAAAAACTAGTACAAGTCTGGGTCCAAGCCAAAAGCCTCTGTGTTCATAATTGTATGTGCAGTCCACTTTAGCAAGAAAAGTGTAAGTTAAGTTAAAGGTAGTACTGCATGAGGATACATGTGAAGATGGGCAATCATGTCTTTGATGAAACGCTGAAATGTAGCAATGGGGGTGCCGAGACTGAAAACTCATAAAGGAGAACTACTGGATGGGTCATACTCCAGTTTCTGCACTAGCTCTTTATTGGTGCTTCACCAGTATTGATCCCTTCTACATGTCTACATATATTTTGAACAGCGGGTAATCACTTACATTTCTTTTTCCTCTGCTTACTCCTCTCTCTTAGTGGGTGTCATTGGACACAGCTGCTCTGTATCATTTACCTACTATACATACAGTGTTGGGGGTGTAAGGGTCAGTATAAAATGTGCACTAGGACCTATTTTTATTGGCTTATTTTTTAACCTTTTAATATACTAGTAATGTTCTTAGTACTTTATTGCTATACAGTTTTATATTTGTTTTTATTTTATTTGTCAAATGTATGTAAATCATTGCCTCCCACCCTATAAATAATTAGTGAGAAGAATCCTTTTGGAACTTGCAGTCCCTTATTTCCAAATCCAAGAGAGAGGAAACTGTTTTTTCAGCATTAGCAATTTTGGGAGCGATTATGGAATAATTGCAATTTTTGGTGGGATTGGAGTTTTTCATACAGAAATAAGCTCAAGATGGACGCTCACCTAGGATGAATACAATGAAACGTATTTACCATAGTACCAGTCTTCTGACACAGGAAAAGGTGTTACAGGTACAGTACATTTGCTGTGAGGGTGCCAAATAATGTATTTTGTTGTTAATCATGTATACAGTTTATTTCCACTTTAAGATGGCTTTTTTTTTACAGTTTCACTGGAATATTCTGCTGCTGAGAAAAAAAAATGTAAGCTACCAATTAGCTTTAAATGTACAGCATAATTAGAGTACAATACTGCAACAAATTGTTTACTGAATGTACAAGTGTTTTCTGTAACTAAGCTACAAAATCAACTTTCATAAGGTAAGCTGCACTGTTTAAGCAGCTGTTGCTCAGTCTATTGGACAGTTGCCATTAGACCATTGAAATGTAATATTACTGCTTTTGTACTGCAGATTAGTGAAAGCAGCTGTTCGCATTTACACTCAAGTACAAAAACATATTGTGCATTTACTTTTCTTTTCAGTATCACTATTTTCTTCATAAAAAGTATTTATTTAAACCAAACCATGATTTAAAACAACAGTGTATTTAAGTACAAAAGCATTTTTTTTTTCAAAGCACATTTCTCTGTCTCTAAGTGCAGCTTATAAATTACTGACAATCTCCACATTGTGGTGCGATAACACTAATCTAAGTTAACTTTTAAACTTTATTATAAAGTCTTAAGCATATTGCTATTGTGATTACAAAAGTACTGGATGTTGAAAATGCTCTTGCATTAGAGTTAAATAGAAGACTAATGAGAAAGTCCACAGAGCTCAGCTTGGATCAGTAGAAATAAGTGAACGATTCTCCAGATTTGACCCCACCAGCAGTGCTATAGTGTGAAATTCCATCACTTTTCTCAGTATGATCTTTTAAAGGGAAACTTTTTTTTTCTTAAAGCAAAGCCATAAAAAAATCTTCCCAATTCAGGCCCCACACAAGACTCACCCACTTTGATCTAAACACATCTGGAAAAATGAAAACTTAAGATTTAATAAGGGTATATAAAATCATTTTGGTCAGCTAGCAACATCAACACTATCAATAACTAGCCTTTTACCTTTAAATGTGTAGCCACCCACCCCCTTTTCACGCACACGCACGCACGCACCCATGCACGCACGCACGCACGCACGCACGCACGCACACACACACACACACACACACACACATATACACACACATATACACATACACACACACATACATACACACACACATACATACACACGCATATACACGCACACACACACACACACGCGCGCACACACACACACACACACACACACACACACACACACACACACACACACACACACACACACACACACACACACACACACACACACACACACACACACACACACACACGCATTAAAAGGACAGCATCCATACAAGCATTTTGTTTTTGCATTACATTCCCAGCAGATTCAATAACCTGGCCAGTAATCTACCATACCAACATGTCCAATTCATTGGTTTTCTATTGATTTTGGCCTAAAATTGATGGAATTATAAATCGGACATGATGTGAGCAGTAGCTTAGCAGTAGCTTGGATGGGGCAAGCATTAGCTTATCAATGGCCCATAGCAATGGGCCAATAGTTTTTTTCTGCTGAACTCTATTGAAAATTGAAGTGATGTGTTTGGAATCAATCATATTAGTAATCGATCGGTTTGCTACATCAGGGGGAAATTGATGTGCGTGAGGGCACTTTAATTCTGTAGGGATGATCCAGGCACTTCAATGGCTATGACAATTATGAATAAAAGATAAACTTATTTTAACTCATTAGTGTGCTCTTAATAATCAAAACATTGCCTCCTGCTGTGTCAGACCCATTGCTGCAGACCTATACATTAAAAACAAACAACACACATTTAGAATCCATTTTCCTCAGAAGCACAATTAGAGGAAAACATTATGCATTATAAAGCGTACCTGAAGTGACATGGACATGGTGAGATAAACATATGTACATACAGTACACTACTAGAAAAAAACAAACCATCTGGTGCACAGGTCCCTTATTAAATTAGTTCACCTCTATACCAACTAGAGGGAAGGCAGGTCTGCACACAACCAAACCATTAGGATAACCTTAAAGCAAACCGCCACTCAATGATCTATAAAAATACAAAACCTTTATTGTTCAGATAACAAAAGTCCAGTAAACCTGACATCCCCCAAAACAACCCACCAACCCCCCCTTAAAAGCCTAGCACTGGGCTATATACCAAGGAGCGCTCCATAGAGATCAACCACACTCACTGATACATCTCACACTCCCATACATCTGGATCAGCCGATCCTATATTGCATGTGTGTGGATTAGAGCTGAAATGCCAGATTTTAATTTGATAAGCTCAGTCCTCTATGCTTAAATTTAGAAAGAGTGTGTTTCTTCTCTGCAGCATATGTTGACTATCAGCAGACGGATTGTAAAACAAGATTTCCCAGCCGCTGATCAGTCCAAAACTTTCCAGTCCGCAAAAGATTCCATTTCAGCATAGCATCAAAACAGTGTCCATCAGCTGAACCACAAGTCTACTGTAATTGCAAACAGCCCAGTACACTAGCTCTTCACTCAGCATGATGTCATTTCGGCATGCAATGTTACCTCTTGGTTGTGGCTCATTTCAGATGAAACCAGTACAGCAAGGCTGCAGCGTCCCGCAGCTAACAGGTACCTGTCTGTTGTGAATGTCACTGTTTGCTTTAACTACCGTAGAATCAGCGTCTCTGTTTCCACGTCTAGTCGCTCATGGCTGCTCCTCCAGCTCAGTGCTTCCAAATGACGCCTACATACGTGCCTGCGCAGTACACTCCGGACAACGTGGATTTGATTGACAGTGGCGCTTGCGCAAGCGCAGTAGAGGACGACCTCACGAGGTCGGCCTCTGCAGCAGAGGGGGCGAGGAGCCAGTGGCTGAGAGCAGGGCCGGCTTTAGGTTTCACGGCGCCCTGAGCATAACTAGATTTGGTGACCCCCCTCCCCCATTCATCCTCTTGGCGTGCTCGTGCACACACAAACCAGGCCCATATGCAATTCACCTTTTCTCCGTAGTTATTTCCAAGAAGATTATTTTCATATCCACTTTAAAATAACTTTTCAGGCATTTTTCAACTGAAAAAGTACCCAAAAGGTGGTGAAAAAGTGCTATCAAAATTATTGTATTTTCTTGCATACTTGTGGTTTAAAATGCATTTTATGATAAGGTGTGAAAATATCACCTAATAGAAAACTCAGGAGAAAAAGTGAATTGCATATGGGCCACTCACTTTTATTTTAGCAAGAATAAAGTGTAACAGTAACAACCAAAAAACATTTCTACATGAAATGGTTATTTTTCAGAAAACAGCACAAGATCTGCAGAAAAGATGACTACTGATAATATTAAACACAGGACTGAGTGTGGGCAGAGAGGCAGACAGAGAGGGAGGGAGAGTGTGTGGGCAGAGAGGCAGGGAGAGAGTGTGGGCAGAGAGGGAGAGAGAGAGTGAGGGCAGAAAGGCAGACAGAGAGGGAGGGAGAGAGTGTGGGCAGAGAGGTAGACAGAAAGGGAGGGAGAGAGCGTGGGCAAAGAGGTGGACAGAGATGGAGGGAGAGACAATGGGTGGGCAGAGAAAGAGAGACTTACTGCCGTTCAGCATATTCTGAACACTGAAATTAAAGGGAACCTAAACTGAGAAGGATATGGATTTTTGCTTTTAAAATAATACTAGTTGTCTGGCTGTCCTGCTGATGCTGTGTCTCTAATACTTTCAGCCACAGCCCCTGAACAAGCATGCAGATCAAGTGCTCTGACTGAAGTCAGACTGGATTAGTTCATGCTTGTTTCAGGTCTCTGATTCAGCCACTGCTGCAGCCAAAGAGATCAACAGGACTGACAGGCAACTGGTATTGTTTAAAAGCAAACATCCATATCCCTGTCAGTTTAGGTTCCCTTTAAAGGCGTTATCAGGCTAAATTAAGAAAATAAGCGCTACTTACCCAGGATTTCCTCCAGCCCCAAGCTCCCAGCATGTCCCTCGCCGCAGCTCTGCACGTAGCCATTCGCCACAGCTCCGTCCCGTTCCCCGGCGATGACATCAGGCTGACCTCCAGGTCGGCCTGTACTGCGCCAGCACAAGCGGTGCTGTCAATCACTGCCACGTGGATCGGGGCAGACTGCGCAGGCGCAGAGCTGCAGCAGTCCGCTCCGGTCCACGTGGTGGTGATTGACAGTGCCGCTCATGCAGGCGCAGTACAGGCCAACCTGGAGGTGGGCCTGATGTCTTTGCCGGGGAATGGGACGGAGCTGCGCCTGCACAAGTGGCGCTGTCAATCACCGCCACGTGGACCAGAGTGAACTGCGTAGGCGCAGAGCTGCAGCAGTCCGCTCCGGTTTACGTGGCGGTGATTGACAGTGCCGCTTGTGCAGGCGCAGTACAGGCAGACCTGGTGGTCGGCCTGACGTAATCGCCGGGAAACGGGACGGAGCTGCGGCGAACAGCTGCGTGCAGAGCTTCAGCGAGGGACATGCTGGGAGCTTGGGGCTGGAGGAAGCCCTGGGTAAGTAGCACTTATTTTCTTAATTTAGCCTGATAACTCCTTTAAGCTGCCAGCCTCACAAGCTGACACACTGCTGAAACAGGCAGAACCCTCTCTGTACACACTTTTCACTAGGAATGTCCTGTCAGGAAGCCTAAGTTACTGTGCAGTCCACACAGCAGGGTGATGGAAAGTATCACTCTAATGGGCTGCTTAGCAGTAAATTCAGTGAGATGCCTGACATTCCAGATACACATTTTTTAACAAAATGATTGTTAAAGACAGCGACCCTGACTCTTCTGTATACAGCCACTGAGTGAGATAAGAAGAATAAACACAAGATCTGCTACCCAAACCATGTGGAAGCTGAACTAACGGCACATTCCTCCAGCCATTTAGCCTGCTGTTTCCGCTGTGCATTTCAAATACAGCTGCACAGCACTGCTCATTATCCCTTTGCCATCACAGGGATCCTATTGGTAAAGAGGGGTGAAGCAGGCTGTGCTGCCTAAGTGTGGCTGCACTGATCAGCCTGCAAGCCCAAACGGCTGTAGTTTGCTCACCCCTGAGCTAGCTGGGTGGTGGACCAGGAAGGAATCGGCAGAGCATAGAAGATCAAGCTGCTGCTTACCCCTGCTTCAGCCTTCAGTCACTGTGTTCCAGTGTCCTCCAGAGTTCGTGGGGCTGCAGCTGCACCACCTTCCGATGTTTCCTTGCTGGCACTAGAGGGCGAATGCACGCAGTGATGATGACAGCATGTGAGGCAGCTGGTTGCTGGAGTCTTCGCCCCCATCAACCCCAGCTGCACCAGGGGGCAGAGCTACCATGCAAGATGGACCAGCCGGAGCCTGCAGGCTGCAGCCAGGTAGATATAAGGCCAGGGTGGCAGGAGCGGCCCCTGGGAAGCCGGCGCCCTGAGCAACCGCTCCGGTCGCTCAGGTCAAAGGCCGGCCGTGGCTGAGAGTGCAGCTGCGGCGTGGGATATGTCAGCTGCCAGGGACTGGAGGAAGCCCTGGGTAAGTAGATCTTTTTTTTTTATTGAACCTGGGCATTCCGTTTAAACTGAACATAAGAATATGATACTCAGTTTTTTGTTCAATTTTCCTGTAGTAAAACACATGCTTGCATTATAAACCAATTCCAGAAATAATAAATAAAAATAACATAATGAGAGCCCCATCCTAATAATTGAGGCAATAAATGAAATAAATTAGGAAAGTATTTTTTTTGTAATTTATTGGCTGTGGTTATGAAATGATATAAAAAACAATAAGATATATTTGATAATACAATTGTGATAATTATTAAAAGTTTTTGATTTGTATGTACCCAAGAGCCAATCTGTTTTTTGTGGTTTAATATATGAAATGACAAACACTCTCTTCTTGGATTGCAGAGCAACAACATTTTCTGTCACCCTAGCAGTCGATGCCCCCTCTAGATTGCAACTCTCAGTATAATTTTTATAGAGTCCTGACTTATTATTATTATTATTATTGATTTATATAGTGCCAACGTATTCTGTGGTGCTAAGTTGGTACAAAATACAGACTCGGTACAAAATACAGAATTGGTAATTACAGTGACAAAATTATTATGACTAAATGTGTAACAAAATCCAAGACACAAAAGGGTGAGAGAGCCCTGCCCTTGTGGGCTTACAATCTAAAGGTATAGGGAAGGGAACAAGAGGTGGGGTAGTATACAATATTCATACTTAGAGGCAGTGGCCCTTATGCAATTAACTTTCTCTCCCGAGTTATCTCCCAGGCGATAACTATCAATTCCCATTAAAATAACTTTTATTATATATAGATTGTACAAGAAAACACAGAAGTCCAGTGTTAGTGGCACTGTATATCCATAGAAATCACATTGGACAGCAGTGTGCATTGCTCACAGAAATAATACGCCTTTGACAAAGGCACAGTCCTTATCAAATATCGTTTAAAATGGGTGTGTGTCATTGAACAAATGGTTTGAGCCATTGATGTGCCAGTTCATAAATTATCTGCATGCTTCTAATTATGTTTGTAACAGGCACATCAGCACTGTGCAAATTTTAGTGTTGCAAATATTTTTCTAGATTTTGTATAAGTTGATATTTTACAATGTCAAAATTCTCATACCTGATTTCTGTATGGAGATACATTTTGGAAGCGATGTCTATTTTCAGGAGAAGAGATGTTTACCATCACACACCAATCATATATAGGCATTAGTCAGTGTGATCTTTTATAAACATCAGTTAACTAGGATCTGGTGTGTGCAAGCACCTACTATGGTGTCAGTAGAGGGCGATATGTTTTTTGCCAAATATAACGATTAGTGTACTTTAATATTTAAAAACCTTTCTACAGAGGGACTTTCAATGTATTCATGGAGTTTTCTGCAATCAAGATAAAGAGCCAGTAGCACCAGTACAATTTTGTAGAGTTCTTGTTTATCTATTTTTCATTACTACTGTTGTAAAATACATTTTTAGACATCAGTTTTGCAAGCAGTTTAGAACTTTTATGTCTGCATTTTTGGTGGAGATGGTGAGCTGTCTCTACCAATCATCCACAATGCCTATTTTATTTTCATATTTGTCCTTAAGCTCAGACTTGGCCTTATAAAACTGACAAAGTTGCAGAAGATGTATCTGTAGGCAGGGAACAAGTATGCAATGTGTGCCAAGGGAGCTCTCACATAGCACAAATCTGAATCTTTCTCCATTTAACCTGAAAGCTGAGGTATTACATGGCTTGCACATTTACAGCCCCCTATGTAAACTGCCCATGTTATTGTAAAACAACACCAGGCCTCATTCGTAAAAATAGATATTATGGAGCTGATGAAAGTAGTGTAAACAGAATGGTTTCTGGCAGCGAATCTTTTAACTTTTATCCGCTTTTACACTATAAAACAGCTTTCTTATAACCAACAAGCAAATAACCCCTTTCAGCAATGTACAAGGGCTGGTTGAACTCTTTTCTATGCAAAATCAGATGACTACACGAGTTCAGAATATCTGTCTAAAATATTTGTCTCAAAGCAGTGTCTGACTAAAAACATTTTTTTTTCATATCAAAATTAATTCAAAGAAAAAAAAATAGATGTAACTTATATAGCCCCAACATCTTCTGTGGCACTGTACATAGTAAAAAAACACAATATCGGGGACATATATACTGTACATGAGAAGTTCAAGACACTGCACAATCATGACAACCAGCAATACAGGTACAAATACATGCATAGTTAATGTGTGGTTTGAGATATCACTAAGTTGCTAAATGTTCATATGGTAAATTATGGCAAAATAAGAAATAGGGATAGGCAATAGGGAAAGGTCCCTGCCCTTGCAAGCTTACAATCTAGAGGGTAGTGGGGTGAAAACAATAGGAAAGTAGAAACAGTGGTTAGTGGATGATGGAGTGAATTTCCAATGCTACCTATAGCAACCTATAGGCTTGTCTAAAAAGGTGTGTTTTTAAAGTATGTTTGAAGATTTCCAGGCGTGATTTCCGCTGTTCAACAGTATGTGGCGAGAAGAGTATCCATACACTACGAGCAGACCAATAGTTTAAAGAAATCCCCTTTATTCCATCTCAAGCAAAAGAAATGACTCCATCTCACGCAATAGTAAAAATCCAAAGCTCCATCGACAAATACACAGCAGACAGTTCAGTCACAATACCAGCACAATTCTCCCCAACACTGCTATCCCTCCCTCTATTATAGTCCTCAAACAGAAATTTCCAGAGAAGCCTAGATCTCCCTGGTAAAATCAAAGGCTTTTGTTTAACCACTTAAGTACCAGCGGTCTCTGCCCCTTTAAGGACCAGAGACCGCTGGTACAGAAACGGCGGAATCCCGACAAATCGCTGCACATACCGGCACATATCGCCGCACATACCGGCAGCAGCTGCCATCACCACTGCACGTCGGGAACCTGGGCCACCCACTCTGCCATCTCTATGATGACAGAGTTCCTGTGAGGCAGCCAGGAGCTAATTTCATTGGCTCCTGGCCCTGTCTTTCAATGTAAGCCAATGGGAGTTGCTCACCTTGACCCGCTCACCTTGACCCGCTCACAGGGCTCTGCCATCATAGAGACAGGCAGAGCAAGTGAGCTGCAAAGGGAGACGATGGGGATTCGGCGAGATCAGCTGGAGCGATGAAAACAGCGGATGCACGCAGCGGTGGTGAATTGAAATCTACGCCCTAGATGCCAGATAGCCATCAAAACAGGGCGTAGATTTCAATTAGCGAGGTCCGAAAGTAGATAACAGAAGATTCCAGCAAGACCTAAATAGCCCTAGTCTTATCTGGGGCCATTGTTTGAATATGTAAACGAGGCTGCAGACAGCTCAGCAATTGATCCCATACAGCTATCTGCAGTAGAGTTGGGCCGAACGGTTCGCCTGCGAACGGTTCCATGCGAACTTCAGTGGTTCGCGTTCGCGTCCCGCAGGCGAACTTTTGCGGAAGTTCGGTTCGCCCCATAATGCACCATGAGGGTCAACTTTGACCCTCTACATCACAGTCAGCAGGCCCAGTGTAGCCAATTAGGCTACACTAGCCCCTGGAGCCACTCCCCCCCTTATAAAAAGGCAGGCAGCGGCGGCCATTACGGTCACTCGTGTGCCTGCGTTAGTGAGAGTAGGGCGAGCTGCTGCAGACTGTCTCTCATAGGGAAAGATTAGTTAGGCTTAGCTTGTTCCTGGCTGCATACCTGTTCTGTTCTGTGAACCCACCACTGCATACCTGTTCTGTGAACCCACCTCTGCATACCTGTACTGTGAACCCACCACTGCATATCTGTTCTGTGAACCCACCACTGCATACCTGTACTGTGAACCCACCACTGCATACCTGTTCTGTGAACCCACCACTGCATACCTGTTCTGTGAACCCGCCACTGCATACCTGTTCTGTGAACCCACCACTGCATACCTGTTCAGTGAACCCACCACTGCATACCTGTTCAGTGAACCCACCACTGCATACCTGTTCAGTGAACCCGCCACTGCATACCTGTTCTGTGAACCCACCACTGCATACCTGTTCTGTGAACCCACCACTGCATACCTGTTCTGTGAACCCACCACTGCATACCTGTTCTGTGAACCCACCACTGCATACCTGTTCTGTGAACCCACCACTGCATACCTGTTCTGTGAACCCACCACTGCATACCTGTTCAGTGAACCCACCACTGCATACCTGTTCTGTGAACCCACCACTGCATACCTGTTCAGTGAACCCACCACTGCATACCTGTACTGCTCAGTTAACCCGCCACTGCATACCTGTTCTGTTCAGTGAACCCGCCACTGTATACCTGTTCAGTGAACCTGCCTCTGCATACCTGTTCTGTGAACCCGCCACTGTATTCCTGTTCAGTGAACCCGCCACTGCCGTCACTACACAAACAGCTGTTTGCGGTGCGTTACACGGTGAGTTTGGTGTGTCAGTGTGAAGCAGTACCTTAATTACACTACCTGATTGATGTATACACATGCAAGATGTTTTAAAGCACTTTAGGCCTGTCATTTAGCATTCAATGTGATTTCTGCCCTTAAAACGCTGCTTTGCGTCAAATCCAGATTTTTCCCGGGGACTTTTGGCGTGTATCCCACTCCACCATGCCCCCCTCCAGGTGTTAGACCCCTTGAAACATCTTTTCCATCACTTTTGTGGCCAGCATAATTTTTTTTTTTTCAAAGTTCGCATCCCCATTGAAGTCTATTGCGGTTCGCGAACTTTAACGCGAACCGAACCTTCCGCGGAAGTTCGCGAACCCGGTTCGCGAACCTAAAATCGGAGTTTCGGCCCAACTCTAATCTGCAGCAGCACCAATACAAGATCTCAATAACAATAGCTGACATTCAACAGAGTTTAAAATACACATGATACATTACAGAAAAACTGTACAAGACATAGCACAGTAACATTACAGTTTTGCAACAGTAACAGCTTGGGTAGAGCTATGTACGATAGCATGAGGAGTATAAACTGGATCCTTTGGGTAATTGGTAACCAATGGAGAGACTGGCACAGTGGGTCTGCCTCAGAGGAGTGGAAGGAGAGGTAGATGAGGCGGGCAGCAGAGTTTAGCAGGGACTGGAGAGGTGCCTTTTGGCAGACCACATAGTAGGGTGTTAACCTTCCTGGCGGTAACCCCGTAGTTCAGGGTAAGCCACGCAGGAGGTTTTCTCTGGACCTGCTGGGACGATTTGCGCAATTTTTTTTTTGCTGAACGCAGCTAGCACTTTGCTAGCTGTGTGAGCACACCGATCGCCGCCGCCCCACGCTGATTCGCCGCTATCTGCGTCGCCGCAGAGCCCCCCCCCCTAGACCCCTGAGCTTCCTGGCCTATCAGCGCCAGGCAGCACTGAGGGGTGGATCAGAACTCCCTTAGACGTCACGACGTCCATGACGTCATCCAGCCCCGTCGCCATGGCGACGGGGGAAGCCCTCCAGGAAATCCAGTTCTTTGAACGGGATTTCCTGATCGCCGATCGCCGGAGGCGATCGAAGAGGGTAGGGGGATGCCGCTGCACAGCGGCTATCATGTAGCCAGCCCTAGGCTCGCTACATGATTTAAAAAAAAAAAAAACGGCTGCGCTGCCCCCTGGCGGTTTTTAATAGACCGTCAGGAGGGTTAAAGTAGTAAATATGATTAGAGCCTAATTAATAAGAGAATGCTTTTAGATTTAAAATGTTTATTCGTTACATGACTGCAAATAGATCTAGGGCTTGATTCACAAAACTGTTAGCACCGTTGTCAGCATGGCGTTTAAAAAAAAGGCTATTGCGCGCAAAAATTAACGTTCGCGCATTAACGCAATTTTTTTGCGTGTTAACGTTTGTGTTTGCAGGATAACGCAAATGTATCGCGTGAACGCGAACGTTAAATCGTGAAAAATTCATGTTGACGCGCAGACGCGAGTTTTTGCACGTGATAACCGTTATCACGTGAAATTTCGCGCGAAGCACTTTTCAGTGTGCTAACAGTTACCACCATTTTGTGAATCAAGCCCCTAGTGTTTACAAGTATGCAAGTGAGTTCACTATATGTCTGTGTAATTCTTGTGATGTATTCACTTGAATCAGGCCCCTTGCATTTGCTAACTGGAAGGTATTTTTTCTCTTTCCTAGTAAAAACACACTTTTTGGTCAAATTCATCTCAATTTATGAAATATAAAGAAAGTAAATGGAAAAAATGGTTTTACTATACTTAAGCCATGATGCATCTGCTATTAAAGCACATGTGCTGCTAGTTTAGCTTCTATTTCTTAAATGTGAAAAGGACCTGCATATACAGACTGACGGCACTGTCTTGCTCAGGAGGAAAAAAAAGTAAATGGAAACATTTTCTAAAAACTACACAGCTAATGGTCCTTGCAGGGAAAATGTAACAGGGATAAAGAGGCGCCAGAAGAATAAAAATGTCTAAAAGTTTAAAATGTGTGGAGGCAGTGGTGGACTTACCTCCTCCAAACAGACACAAGATATGCCAACAAAGTTTAGCAGAACAAATTTATTTATATACTCCAGGGGAAAATGCAATGCGTTTCGCAAGTATGACCCCCACTTCATCAGGCAATAGGTAGGAGTAGGTACAGTGCAGGTCTGTAGCTTTGAAGGAGGTGCTTAGCCCAGCTACAGACCTGCACTGTACCTACTCCTACCTATTGCCTGATGAAGTGGGGCCATACCTGTGAAACCCATTGCATTTTCCCCTGGAGTATATAAATAAATTTGTTCTGCAAAACTTTGCTGGCATGTCTTGTGTCTGTTTGGAGGTGGCAACTGGCAAGTCCACCACTGCCTCCACACATTTTAAACTTTTAAGACATTTTTATTCTTCTGGACCCTCTGTATCCCTGTTACATTATTCTAAGTCCACCCTTGGTGGAGGGGTGTCATCCCCTTTTTTCCTGATCTACGAAGAGCGACTTCTTAATCCTGAGTGGGGTCAGGTCAAATCTCCCCACCTACTATTACAGTGGTTGCCTTTGAGGTAACCCTGTTTTGAGAGTATATTTGTATTTACTCTACCAACTTCATCCCATATTAGCAGTACATACTACACTATATTTGGCTCTTGTCCCTATCTTTGTTCTCTTTGCAAGGATGTACAGACATGCAATTACAAATTAAAAAAGACTAGATCTTATACCCATCAAAGGCAAAGTGTTTTGCTTTTCTTTGCAAAAGAAAATGGGTAACGTATTCATGGTTTTTATGAATCACAAACTTAGTTGGGTCACAACTTAGGGCAGTGTCAGAGGAGGTGAGTTTAAAAAGGTTTAAACCCCACTTTACTCGTTCAGGATATTGGGAAGCCAGACAAAAGAACATTGCTGCTCATCATATCAATATTATATATTCCAAAAAAACCTTTATAAATAGACTAACTTCTTGTTCTGAGTTGCACTCTGATGATCACTGATGCAAGGCAAGCTATAAAAGCAGTATGTATCCTCTGCTTTACAAGTAGGTCCAAAAGGCTATAAACATGACTTAAAGCGGACCTGAACTCAGAACTTCCTCTCTTCTCTAATACATAAGCAACAGCAGACTAACCTTTCAAGAAAAGCATGTCTTTGTTACAGCTAATACAAATCCCGCAATAAATATGTAATGTGTCTACTTCCTGCTTTCATGGAAGCAGACATACAGTATGGTTAACATCCTGTGTTTACAAATTAGTTGCTCTGTCGAGGATGCCGAGATTCCTTAACTAACACAGCTGAGAGATCAAATTACAGTTGTGATTAGTCACAGGTGAGGGGGAATTAGACACTCTACACTCTCTAAACACATACAGGGTGCATTTCTCTTGTTTTCCTTCTGTACTGTGTAAGAGTTCAGGGCTACTTTAAAAAATCTTTTCATGCTAGTCCTGGACATTGTGGGAAGAGGTCTGAGCATTGTCAGGGAATTTACTGCTGCCTGTGTTAACATTAAACAGAAATTTTCTTCTTTATTCCTCCTGCCCCCTTGGTCCTCAATAAATTACCAAATACTTAATATGAGTTATTTTGGCTCCAGGAACAGGAAAGGTGGCAAACATCAGAAAAGTGCCCATATCGTGGTGGTGATAAATATTGCCCCTGACAGTTTAGCTCTGTCCGTCTTATTTATTAAGTGGCTATTACACTGAATACCACTTTATACATCACCTAATGGCAAACACCAAAGGGTACAATGTAAAATACTGGTTTTGCAGACCACAACCTTAAAAGAAGTAGTATATGGCTGCAATATACCGTATTTTTCGGACTATAAGACGCTCCAGACTATAAGACGCACCTAGGTTTAGAGGACAAAAACTAGGGAAAAAAATATATACTAAACCTGGTGCCTCTATAGTGCAGGGGTGTCTTATGGATCCCCCCAAAACAATTATGTCCCCCTTGTGCTTTCTTGTGTCCCCTTGTGTCATCCTCTTTCCCCCTGTGTCTTCTGGTATTCCATTGTGTCTCCTGGAGTTACCCTGCGTCATTCTCTCTCCCCTGTATCCTCTGGTGTCTATGTATTCCCCAACTCCTTCATTGTCCTCTGTCCCCCTTCCTATATCCCCCACATCTGGACTCCTGTGTCCAACACAACACAACCTGGGATTCATAATAAAGCAATTTGTACGATGCCCGGTGTCCCCTTTCCCTGCGTGCAGCCTCCTCTTGTTGTCCTTGTGCCCTTTACCCCTTGCCCAGACTCCTGTGTCCATAATCCCACTGCAGTAAATCACTTTGTACCATGACCGATGCCTGTGTGCAGCGTCAACCTTTTGTCCTACATTTCAATGCCCGGACTGCTGTGTCCTTACTTGCTGCAGCCACGCAGCTCCGATTTAAAGGAAGTAAGAAGATGTCATCTTCCAATCAGATGGGGGGTGCTTCCCCAGACCACCAATCACTGCCGCTCCTGCTCTCTTCTCATTCTCAAATGCAGTTTGGAGGGCGTGGCGAAGGCTCCATCATTGGGGCCAATCAGTGCACTTCCCTTGGTCCCACTGGCGAGTCCTTTGCTTCCTATTAAAAAGGGAGCAGGAGCAGTGAGCAGCAGTGATTGGCAGTCTGGAGCAACGCCCCCCCCCACCTGATTAGCAGATGGCTCCTGCTTACTTCATTTTCATCAGAGCTGTGTGGCTGCAGCGAGAAAGGATACAGGAGTCCGGGCACGCGGATGTAGAACACAGGAAGAACAGAGGACGCTGCACACATAGGAAAGCAGGCACGGTACAGTGATTGGCTGCAGCGCGAGTGTAGACACAGAAATCAAGACACGGGGACAATGAAGGACACTGCACACAGGGACAGGGAACACAACAAAGTGATTGGCTGCAGCGTTAGTATGGACAAAGGATTCCGGACACAGGGGACATAGGAAGGGGGGCAGAAACCAAACAGAGGGCACACGGGCAGAGGAAACGGGATGGAGGACACACATAGGGTCTGGTCCAAATTTACTGTTCAGACTATAAGACTCACTGACTCCCCCCCCCCCCCTTCCCCACTTTTGGGGAAGAAAAAGTGCGTCTTATAGTCCAAAAAGTACGATAGCTGTTTTTCTCACAAAGTTATGGTTGCAGTTGGTGATCCATTATTCCTTTCAAGCAAACAGACTTTGGGATCATCAATTTAGAAAAATGTCAGTACCGGCAATCCAGATCTAATAGCCAGTGCCCAAGTATAACCTTATAAAAGTGGTTGTAATATTTTTAGCACTAGAGAATTACAGTACAATTTCAATTCACTTTTCTACTGTTTATTGACAGCCAGCTAAGTATAACTGTTAGCCCCATCTATTAGAGACAGGTTTATAATATCAACATATTGCACCTTTTTGCCCCATTGCTCATTCTGCACATTGATATGCATGATATTTAACTTATCAGTACATTTTCACAGTCCCATTGTTCATAGCTGGGCTCATTAGTGGCAAATTAGATCTACACATTAATACTAATGAATTCACGTTTCACATGATTATGTTAGCATAAGTCTATTGGCAAAATTCTTTTCAGAGCTTACACACAACCTTAGAAGTGGCACTTAACTTGCACATTAAAAGCCTCTTCATTTAATTCGGTTTAATTCAATTATGGGTAAAAGAAAGCTGGCATGATAATATGAAGGCGAGTAATAAATCAGAAGACATTTAGAAGGTGAGTGAGCAGAAATAAAGCTTGTAGTTAATGTAAACAGATCCGTATAATACAATTTAGAATAAACTAAAGGTAGCCATACATCAGGCGACTTGGTAGTCGATTGACCATCCAATTCGATTATTATAATGGAATTGGATGAAAATCAGTGCCACCAAGTGCATACCCGACTGACAAAGCGACCAATTTCGGGATGGAAATTTGTCACATGGTTGATTGCGCATGCTGCAAGATGTCGGGCTGAAGTTGGTTGGTCGGGTACGCCGTGTTACGGCGGACGATTTTGGAACGAGCTACGAAATGACGAAACTCCCGCTGCTGCCGCCATAATGTATAAATGTTCCCTCCCATGTGTGCATTTATACATTACCTGTCCGGTGTCAGCCTCCATGCAGTGTCTGTCCATCTCGCCAGGTTTGGCATACATGTATACACGCTAGCAGCGCATAGCGTCTAACGGCAGACACTATGTGCCGCTAGCGTGTATGTGGCTCTCAGAACCCAGTGAGATAGATGGACACTGAGTGGAGGCTGCTATAGGACAGGTAATGTATACATTCACACAATGGGGGGGGCACATTTATACATTAGGGGGACAGCAGCGGGACGGATGCAGCAGGCTCAGCCTATTTACTGAAGATTTCATGCTGGGCAGCTTCGACAAGAGACAAATTTATCTCTAATTAGATTTGATTATAGATAAATTTGTCTTTGTGTCAAATCTGCCCATAATCATCAGGTCTATGGGTGCCTTAAGAATGGTAGCTTAGAAAATGAGGATGATTTACAAAGGCAAGAGATTACACATTGCAATACCTCACCTCAGTGCTCCCAGGATTGCCTAAGCAATGGGCAAACAAAAGTGTACAGCCAAAGGTGCAAGCTGCAAGAATTTGAGACAAAAAGGGCTGGGCACCAGCCTTTCCCCCTGGGTTTATAAGTTCCCCCGATGTATATATACCTAAGCAACAATAAAAAGGTACATAAGCGCTTAATGGACTATGTAAAAATAGTAATATCAGGTCTTCCAGACGGTACACTTATCAATATAGTGGAGCGCTATCAGTAAATAGAAAATACAGTCAAAAACAGCAGATAAGCGCTCAAAAGTCCAGTCCTGCAATTATAGGAGGTTAATCCACTCCTTAGCGTCTCAGCTAATCTCACGTAGATGAAATGTATAGTAAATCCAGGGGTAATTAACACAGCGTTATCCCCCCCCCCACGATAGGTAACGACTCACCAGATGTTGCGGCCTATTAGGGCCCGTCTGCGCATCAGGGGTATTGGCCACCCCTCAGCCTCTCTGGCAAGTCTCCTCTGCTGGGCTCCTCAGGGAATTAGATGCACCTCCAGAAAAAATATGAGAGACGCTTCACATAGCGTAAAAGGGGATGATTCCCACGTTTTATTGAAAACTTAGGTTAAAATAGAGCATTAGCTCATATACAAAACACTAGCGTGGTAAAGGACTGGGAGGTAAGCATGCAGCCAATGCTTATTCAGCTGCTGCCGGAGTGTTGAAATGCAATCTCCGCAGAGCAAAAATCCCCCCGCCACTAGGCCAAACAACAAAGATGGCGCCGTCAGCCAATCACCGCGTCCGATGACGTCCGACGTGACGCTGCTCCGAGGCTCCGCCATACGCGTTTTTCGCTATGATGACTCCTCAGGGGCTACGGAGCCAATAATACTTAAGCATGCTGCTCTATTGGCTCGGTAGCCCCTGAGGAGTCGTCATAGCGACGAAATGCGTAGGGAGGAGCTACGGAGCAGAGTTACGTCAGACGTCATCGGACGCGGTGATTGGCTGACGGCGCCATCTTTGTTGTTTGACCTAGTGGCGGGGGGATTTTTGCTCTGCGGAGATTGCATTTCAACACTCCGGCGGCAGCTGAATAAGCACTGGCTGCATGCTTACCTCCCAGTCCTTTAGGCCGCAACATCTGGTGAGTCGTTACCTATTGGGGGGGGGGGGGGGGAGATAACGCTGTGTTAATTACCCCTGAATTTACTATACATTTCATCTCCGTGAGATTAGTTGAGACCCTAAGGAGTGAATTAACCTCCTATAATTGCAGGACTGGACTTTTGAGCGCTTATCTGCTGTTTTTGACTATATACCTAAGCAAGTTAATGTCACTCACCACCATGGAACTTCTTGTTTTTTGTTCTTTGTGCCTTTGATGAAGTGGGGAGAACCGTGAAATGGCTGTCAGGCAGCCCCTTCATTTGTGCTTGCTTTAATTTCTCTAAGTACCGGATGGAATAAATTACTTGAAACATTTCACACTGGTGCCAAGCCCTTTTTGCCTCAAATCATTTCTGCAGACTCCATCTACAAGCTGTGAGCACAGTGTGGTTCTATTGTCCAGCATTAGGTGCCGGTTGCTACTATTGTCTTCTTTATGGTTCATATGGTTCATGAGCTATTGGGTTTCTGGAGCTTTAGCTAACTGCTGTGCATAGTTTATTAGGCAAAATAGGAATATAGTGCAATAATTGCATCTTTTATTCTGGTAAAACCCTCTTCCCTCCATATCGACCCTCCTCCTCATTTGTTTAGTAAAATCTGACTTTTTGTGACCAATAACCATACATACTTTTGTACATCAGATTCAGATGTCCTCTTATTTTATGTATTGTCCTAAAAAAAGTTTCTTTCTTAGTAGCTCTAAGTTGTTTAGGTGATACCTTTAATGACTAACTGTAGAAGATTTCTTTGCAAGCTTTCAAAACTTTAATTTTCTTCTTCAGGCATGTTTCAGAACAGTATTAGAACAGTATGGTTCTGATTAGTGTTGGGCGAACAGTGTTCGCCACTGTTCGGGTTCTGCAGAACATCACCCTGTTCGGGTGATGTTCGAGTTCGGCCGAACACCTGACGGTGCTCGGCCAAACCGTTCGGCCATATGGCCGAACTAAGAGCGCATGGCCGAACGTTCCCCGAACGTTCGGCTAGCGCTGTGATTGGCCGAACGGGTCACGTGGTTCGGACCCGAACGCGCTCTGATTGGCCGAACGGTCACGTGGTTCGGGTAAATAAATACCCGAACCACGTCATATCTCCGCCATTTGTCTGTGGGTTTAGCTTTGGGTAGGCAGGCAGGGTAGTTCGCGCTCCAGCCACGCTAGCCAGGGTCCCCCCTGTCATTGTGTCACTGCTGGGAACAGTAGTACACCGCTTGCTCAGCCACACTATATAGCATTCTGTTTACTGCCACTCTGTGTACCTCGCTCAGCCACACTATATAGCATTCTGTTTACTGCCACTCTGTGTCTGCTGGGAATAGTAGTACACCGCTTGCTCAGCCACACTATATAGCATTCTGTTTACTGCCACTCTGTGTACCTCGCTCAGCCACACTATATAGCATTCTGTTTACTGCCACTCTGTGTCTGCTGGGAATAGTGGTACACCGCTCGCTCAGCCACACTATATAGCATTCTGTTCACTGTTCTGTGTCTGCTTGGAATAGTGGTACACCGCTCGCTCAGCCACACTATATAGCATTCTGTTTACTGTTCTGTGTCTGCTGGGAATAGTGGTACACCGCTCGCTCAGCCACACTATATAGCATTCTGTTTACTGTTCTGTGTCTGCTGGGAATAGTGGTACACCGCTCGCTCAGCCACACTATATAGCATTCTGTGCACTGTTCTGTGTCTGCTGGGAATAGTGGTACACCGCTCGCTCAGCCACACTATATAGCATTCTGTTCACTGTTCTGTGTCTGCTGGGAATAGTGGTACACCGCTCGCTCAGCCACACTATATAGCATTCTGTTTACTGTTCTGTGTCTGCTGGGAATAGTGGTACACCGCTCGCTCATCCACACTATATAGCATTCTGTTCACTGTTCTGTGTCTGCTGGGAATAGTGGTACACCGCCCGCTCAGCCACACTATATAGCATTCTGTTCACTGTTCTGTGTCTGCTGGGAATAGTGGTACACCGCTCGCTCAGCCACACTATATAGCATTCTGTTCACTGTTCTGTGTCTGCTGGGAACAGTAGTACACCGCTCGCTCAGCCAGAGTATATAGCATTGTGTTTACTGCCACTCTGTGTACACCGCTCAGCCAGACTATATACCATTGTTTACTGACACTCTGTGTACACCGCTCAGCCAGACTATATACCATTGTTTACTGACACTCTGTGTACACCGCTCAGCCAGACTATATACCATTGTTTACTGCCACTCTGATTCTGCTGGGAACAGTAGTACACCGCTCGCTCAGCCAGACTATATAGCATTGTGTTTACTGCCACTCTGTGTACACCGCTCAGCCAGACTATATACCATTGTTTACTGACACTCTGTGTACACCGCTCAGCCAGACTATATACCATTGTTTACTGAAACTCTGTGTACACCGCTCAGCCAGACTATATACCATTGTTTACTGCCACTCTGATTCTGCTGGGAACAGTAGTACACCGCTCGCTCAGCCAGACTATATACCATTGTTTACTGACACTATATAGCAGACTATATAGCATTGTGTGTACACCGCTCAGCCAGACTATATACCATTGTTTACTGACACTCTGTGTACACCGCTCAGCCAGACTATATACCATTGTTTACTGCCACTCTGATTCTGCTGGGAACAGTAGTACACCGCTCGCTCAGCCAGACTATATAGCATTGTGTTTACTGCCACTCTGTGTACACCGCTCAGCCACACTATATAGCATTGCGTACTCTGCCAGTCAGTGTGTATATTGCTGGGATCAGTAATACTCCACTCACCGTCAACCACTATATGAGCTCAACATGAGTTCCCCAGAGACCTCCGCTGTGAGCAGCACTCCCAACAACAGCAACAGCCAACGCCCCACGCAAGCTATAACATCCACCCCAGCAGCCAGTGGTCAGCAGCAGCCCTCCCCGGAGGAGAACGTTGTGTCCATCAGTCCGTCGCCAGAGCGATTAATGAGGGCTGCCATTGAGGAGATGATGGGGCCTGATGTGGAGGAGGAGGTCTGGCTCAGGCCAGCATCCCAAGTTAATGTTGAGGACGATGAGGGGTCTGTGTCTGGGGATGTTGGGGTGGCAGAGGTGGTGGGTGGGTCAGACTCAGGAGAAGAGTTGTATGATGAGGATGATGATCGGGACCATCTGTATGTGCCTCAGAGTCCGACCCCGGAAAACATGTTGTATCGTGTGTTTAGGTACTAAAATCTGCGTTCCCTCCCAGTAGTGTTGGGCGAACAGTGTTTGCCACTGTTCGGGTTCTGCAGAACATCACCCTGTTCGGGGTGACTATATAGCAGACTATATAGCATTGTGTTTAATGCCACTCTGTGTACACGGCTCAGCCACACTATATAGCATTGTGTTTACTTCCACTCTGTGTCTGCTGGGAACAGTAGTACACCGCTCACCCGCCACTGTATAGCATTGTGCTCTGTGTCACTGCTGACAATAGTGGTACACCGCTCACCCACCACTGTATAGCATTTCTGTACTGCCACTGTACTGCTGCCAGTCAGCGTGTACTTTAAGGATAAGTGAAATGAGGAAGAAATCCGGTGAAAGAGGGAGGGGCAAGGGAAGAGGTGTTTCCCCTGACGGTTCACGTACAGGCCACAGGGGAGCACCCAAGAAAACCCACTCAATACTGCCCATGTTGTCCAGGACAACAACCCTCACAGATCCAAAAGAACAGGACCAGATAATTACTTGGATGACCTCTCAAGCGTCCAGCAGTGGGTTAAGCAGCACCAGCACATCACGCACGAGGTCCGAGTCCTCAGCCAGTTAAAGTCTGGGCTTTCTTTGAAGACTGCACTGAGGATGTTACCATGGCGATTTGCAAGGTGTGCAAGACCCGCCTGAGCAGGGGGAAAAGTATTAACAACCTCTCCACCACCAGCATGAGCCGCCACATTCTATCCAAACATCCCACTCTGTGGGCAAACGCGGCAGGACAGGGTACCACCAGCAACACTGCCTCCCTTGGGTTCACCAGACTCACCACCAGACCCGCCTCAGCAGCAGCAGTAGCCCAGCCATTGCGTGGTTCACAACATTCACAAACATCAGACGATGCTGACACTGTCACTTTCCGGACTAGTGCTCTTGAGGTCTCCCAGTGTTCATCAAACACAACAACCAACAGCCCTTCGGTGTGCAGCGCTACGGTTGAGTTGTCTGTCTCTGAGATGTTTGAGCACAAGAGGAAATTGCCAGCAAATGACCCCCGGGCCGTGGCAGTAACAGCCAGCCAGCATAGCCAAGCTTCTGGCCTGCGAAATGCTGCCATATCGAGTGGTGGAGACAAACAGCTTCAAGGGCATGATGTCAGTGGCCATCCCACGTTACGTTGTTCCCAGCCGCTACCACTTTGCGCGCTCTGCAGTGCCTGAGTTGCATGAGCACGTGGTCAGCTAAATAACCCGAAGCTTGAAGAATGCCGTTGCCTGCAAGGTTCACCTCACCACTGACACCTGGACGAGTGCGTTCGGCCAGGGTCGATACATCTCCCTTACCGCGCACTGGGTGAACCTTGTGGAGCCTGGCAGCGATTCCTCACCTGCTACGGCGCGGGTGTTGCCCACGCCGCAAACAGCTGGATAACAACAGCAGCACCTACCTCTCTGACTCCTTCTCCTCCAACGCATCTCAAAGCTGTACCTCATCCGGAAATGCTAACCCAGCACCAGCAGCAGTAGGATCGTGGAAGCAGTGCAGCACAGCTGTTGGCATGCGTCAGCAAGCGTTGCTGAAGCTGATCTGCCTTGGGGATAAGCAGCACACAGGGGAGGAAATTTGGAGGGGAATAAAGGAACAGACGGATTTGTGGCTGGCACCGCTGGACCTGAAACCGGGCATGAAGCTAGACACCTGGCACGAACTGGCAATGTACGCAATAGAGGTGCTGGCTTGCCCGGCAGCCAGCGTTATGTCGGAACGCTGTTTCAGTGCTGCCGGAGGCATCATCACAGATCGGCGTATCCGCCTCTCCACAGAAAATGCAGACCGTCTGACTCAAATTAAAATGAATCAATCCTGGATTGGAAACGACTACGCAACACTCCTGGACCCCAACCAAGTAACATGACCGATGAACATCTGGGATGGTTTAGCGTTTCCGGTCCCTGTTTATTGAACCTCTCATCTGTATTACATTTATGACTGCATGGCGGCAAAAAGCATTGCTGCTATAGTCTCGCCACGCTTTTTGTCCTCAAGCAAGGCTGGGTTGTTGTGTCTCACAAAGCGTGGCCTTCTCCTCCTGCGCCTCCTCCTGTTCCATCACGTGTGCTGCTGCTGCTGCTGCTGCTGCTGCTGCTGGGTTACCGTTGCCGGTCCCTGTTTATGGAACCTCTTATCTTTATTACATTATGATACATTGCGGTACAAAGCATGCTATCCGCACGCTTTTTGTCCTCATGCAAGGCCTGGGTTGTTGTGTCTCACAAAGCGTGGCCTTCTCCTCCTGCGCCTCCTCCTGTTCCATCACGGTGTGCTGCTGCTGCTGCTGCTGCTGCTGGGGTTACCGTTGCCGCGTGGTCCCTGTTTATGGAACCTCTTATCTTTATTACATTTATGACTACATGGCGGTACAAGAGCATGCTATCCGCACGCTTTTTGTCCTCATGCAAGGCCTGGGTTGTTGTGTCTCACAAAGCGTGGCCTTCTCCTCCTGCGCCTCCTCCTGTTCCATCACGTGTGCTGCTGCTGCTGCTGCTGCTGTGCTGGGTTACCGTTGCCGCGTGGTCCCTGTTTATTGAACCTCTTATCTTTATTACATTTATGACTACATGGCGGTACAAAGCATGCTATCCGTCACGCTTTTTGTCCTCATGCAAGGCCTGGGTTGTTGTGTCTCACAAAGCGTGCCTTCTCCTCCTGCGCCTCCTCCTGTTCCATCACGTGTGCTGCTGCTGCTGCTGCTGCTGCTGCTGCTGGGTTACCGTTGCCGGTCCCTGTTTATGGAACCTCTTATCTTTATTACATTTATGACTACATGGCGGTACAAAGCATGCTATCCGCACGCTTTTTGTCCTCATGCAAGGCCTGGGTTGTTGTGTCTCACAAAGCGTGGCCTTCTCCTCCTGCGCCTCCTCCTGTTCCATCACGTGTGCTGCTGCTGGGTTAGCGTTGCCGCGTGGTCCCTGTTTATTGAACCACTTATCTTTATTACATTTATGACTGCATGGTGGTACAAAGCATGCTATCCGCACGCTTCTTGTCCTCATGCAAGGCCTGGGTTGTTGTGTCTCAAAGCGTGGCCTTCTCCTCCTGCGCCACCCTCCTCCTGTTCCATCACGTGTGCTGCTGCTGGGTTAGCATTACCGGTCCCTTTTCCTGGAACCTCTTATATGTATTACATTTATGACTGCATGCCGACAAAAAGCATGTTACCTGTGCAAAGAAAACAGACATTTCCCGCATTTAAAAGACAGTTTTCCCTTTGAAACTTTAAAATCGATTTTCTCAAAAACTATAAGCTCTTTTTGCTAAATTTTTTTTTCCTCTTGTACCCACTCCCAAGGTGCACATACCCTGTAAATTTGGGGTATGTAGCATGTAAGGAGGCTTTACAAACCACAAAAGTTCGGGTCCCCATTGACTTCCATTATGTTCGGAGTTCGGGTCGAACACCCGAACATCGCGGCCATGTTCGGCCTGTTCGGCCCGAACCCGAACATCTAGATGTTCGCCCAACACTAGTTCTGATCCAGTTCTGAAACCTGCCTGAACAAAGAAACTTTTGCTTACTTGTAAAGAAATCTTCTACAGTTAGTCATTAAAGGTATCATCTAAACAACTTTTGTCGTTATGACTTCAGATTCTCTCCATGACTAATACCGGACCACACGCAACTGGCAAGTACTGTCCACGCCAAGCCAGGTAGTAAGTTAAATTCTAATGTGCAGAAGTGTTTGCTGTTAAATTCCACACTTGCAAATAATCGAATTCAGTGAGCCCTGTTTACAGTAGAAAACAAGCATGATCAGGATGATGATTGCTTTATGACACAGCTCTTGATTAACACTATAGTTTCTGCCTGACAAAGGTCCTGCTTGAACTAAGTTGTAAATATTATGCAAGTCGATAACACTAGGCATCTCAGTTCCCCAAGCAGTAGAAGCCATTTTATCTTAGCAGAAGAGATATAACTAGCTAAAGTTTAACAGAAGAGCACAGTGAATGTGGAATTGCTGTGGATAGGGTTTTTGTTTATTTTTGTTTGTTTAAATAGAACTCGGTGGGGCATATATATTGGGTGACCAGAGGGGTACAGTACCTTTGTCATTTTTGGCTACTGAGTAGTGGAAGTGGACCAGCATTCTTCTAAATTTTAATAATGCTACATGATGTTGTATCATCCACAAAATTGCTTTATTACAATATTTTCCATGTAGTAGGTCATTAATACAAATGTGAAAAAAGCAAGCCTCACTATTGATACCTGCAGTACGGCTTTTCTAACTCTGCCTCATTCTTTATATGTTCCATTTACATCATGAACACGTTTCTTTCTGCCCTTGAAACAATGAGCAGTTGTTTAAGCATATGCATTTACCCTCCCTTAGTCTGTGCACCATAATAGGTTGTGGAACATATCAAATGCTTCTGCAAAATTCAAAAAAGGCATAACAACAGCATTTCCAGATTCCAGGTTTCAACTTACCTCCACAGAAAAGACAATGATGTATACATGACCTACCTTTTATGGACTTGTGCTGATTCTTTGTTGTTATATTACTTCTTGCAATATATTTTAAACAGCATCCTAAAGTCTACATTTATTTATGCACTATAGAAGATTAAATAGATGTAACAAGAACTGCTATTCCTGACCTAATTCTAAAAACAGTTCTACTGTTTGTCTGAATATCATACTGATAATTTGGCTCAAGAATTTGCATTCACACACCTGCAATTAAGATGCATCAACATTAGGTACAGGTTGGCACTGTGAATTATAAACACCTATTGTACATGCATTCTTCTAAAAAGGATTACAGGTATCTCTCTCACAAGAGAAGTCATAGTATGCTAAATGAAGGGGACTGGTGCTCATTTATCCTTCCACCAATGACACGTGACCAGAGCTAGTGCCAGTTAGTCAACGGGAGCAGCTTAGTTGTGGAGGAAAAGGGAAGGGACAATGAATGACTCGTTCTGAAGTCCTCACTTATATAAACAAGGCAGCTTCAGAGCAGAGCAAAATAAAATTGATAGCAAGCATAGCAGTCAAATTGAGAGAATAAAGAAGCACGTCTATATAAATAATAAACCTTTTATTTAATTTTTCCAAGCATAAAAATGTAAGCGCTACAACAGATAAATAAGGCATAACAAATCATGGTACAGATGGATGAGAGGATACAGTGCAGAGGTCTGACCTCTCTAGCATCTCTGCATTGTATCCTCTCATTTATGCATTATGTGAGTTGTTATGCTGTATATATTTGTTCCAGCTTCTACATTTTGATATTGTAGTGGAATAATGGAATAGAATTTTACTGGGCTCAATGAATAGCATTTTCTCTTCCTCTCTATGATGGACTTAGAAGACAACAATGTGCATAATGAGCCTGAACCTATTCACCCTTTTCTCTTAAGTTTTCTGATAGGAGATCATTTTTCATCTTCTGTTTAAAATAACATTAGTGCTGTCAAAATAACATTTGTATTATCAAAATTAATGTAAAATTAAAAGTATTTTCTTGTTGCTGGTGGCTCAAAAGGCATTTTATTTATAATGTGAAAATGTCACCTAGGAGAAAACTTAAGAGGAAAGTGAATTGGATTGGGCCCAATGACTCACATGTGCTTTATGTCAAAGAATTTGTGCACAGTTTCACTTTAAATATTGTCAGAATGGGATAGCTCCATAAATCACTGCAAACAGAAAAACAAGAACAAACCAGATTGATAGAATAACAGTATCAAGGAAAAATGGACAGAAAAGGAAGGCATGTGGCAAGCTGATGTTGAATCTTTTTCAGGAAACTACAGTCAATGTGCTTGCTCTCAAGAGGCACCAAGTCAAATCTACTGTGTGCATTTATATCACAAAATTGCCAAAAGCTAAATATGAAAAGTATGCAAAGAGGAAATGATTTCCTTTCTTTTTCAGAACTTTAGTGACTCATTCAAGTTTCCTTTAGAGAAGCAGAGAGAATCACAGCACACACCATATTGTCTGAATGTGCTGTTTCCAGTGACCTGAATAAGTGCATCTGTATGTGTTTACAGTCTATTCTTATCATTCATATTCACACAGATGTACTGCAGCTTTCTTTTGCTATTACTTGGTCATGGACATTACACTAGATAGGCATGGGGTGAATGGCTGCTCATTCAGTGCATTCATTTACTCATGCTACTTAAAACATTCTTAATTAAAAATGTGTACACTGTTGCTGAAGTCTTATGTATGGTGGAATAAGATAAGTCTTTTGGTCAACTCATGACAGTTATTCTTATTGCACAAGTATTCAGTAATAAATATTTTAAAATATACGCATGAAAGGAAAAAAGGGAGTTTAAAGAGATAAGAATTTATTGGTGTTTTGAGAACAGACAAGCACTGAATTTTTTTCTACACAACAATTCATTTTTTTTACCTGTGGGTGCCTACAATGATGTACAGTATGTACATTTATTGAGTAGTCCCCCCAAAAATTCCACATTGTTTATTAAAGGGAACCTAAACTGAGAAGCTTATGGATTTAGATTTTTCCTTTTAAAATAATACCAGTTGACTCTCCTGCTGATCCTGTCTTTTATGCTAGATACACACAAAACAATTTTCTGGCAGATTTACCTCGCAGATCGAATTTTTTTCAATATGTCCGATCTGAATTTCGATTTTCCGTTCAGTTTCCATAAAAGTGAATCGAAATTGATCAAAAAATTTATCAAAATTCAGATTGGACATGTTGGAAAAAATAGATCTGGCAAGTAAATCATAATTTTACACACAATTGTATTGTGTGCACCTAGCATAACACTTTTAGCCACAGCCCCACAACAAGCATTCTGATCAGGTGCTCTGACTGAAGTCAGACCGGATTAGCTGCATACTTGTTTCAGGTGTGGGATTCAGCCACTATCGCAGCCAAAGAGATCAGCAGGACTGCCAGGCAACTGGAATTGTTTAAAAGGAAACATCCATAACACTCTCAGTTAAGGTTCAATACGGGTAGGAGGCGCCCAGTCCGGATAAGTTCTTTCAAAGGTAGTACTATATATTGATATGCATCTTTTTTGGTTCTATAGTTATAGTTATAGTTCAAACAAAAAGCATAATTAGCTTGTCCTACCTTGGTGGTGTGTGGTGGGACATAAACGAGTAGAAGTTCTAATTTAGATAGATCGATTTTAATTGTGCACTGGACAACGCGTTTCGCGGCCCACAGCCACTTCCTCAGGTCTATAAAACAAGTGCCACTCTCAGTGAAGCTGCTTTCCTCAGGCGGAAAGTAATGTGTGCAAAGTAATGCCGAAAGTAGAATATTGGTAAATTTACCGATATTCTACCATCCCCGGTTCCCAATAGTGGATTGCCACAAATTATATTATAGTATTGTACTATCTCCTTCTATTTCCTACTTCTCCCACAGCTACATCTTACACTTACCACCTCCCACCTATCCCCAACACTAATCTCCCCTCTATGTACTATATTTATGCCTAACACTAACCCTCCTTACCTACATAAACCTGAGAAGCTTGCGTCTAAAGTCCCATCTCCGCCAGACCCCCCAGTCCTCGGCAAGCAGTGAATGCTAAATAACATTAACAGGATATCTATACAATATGTTTAAAACAGTATAAAAATGTATAATCATGGCACAGGCTTATAGGTTTTCCTGGGATCTCCCCAATGTGCCAATGTGCCAGTCTGGATTAGTGCTTGGTATTCACCAAATAGGTGCTCTATTCCCACCTGCTTATTGGCTTTGCCTACTCATACACGTAGCTCCTTCCAATACATTTCTTCCTTTAGGACTCATCAGAGGCATGGAGCTTATGTGCGAATGCCCTTCCTTTATCACTATGTTGCCCTGCTCAGCATGGTTAACCCTTCTAGTCTCCAGGTCCTCATGTTATTAAAGCTGACCCATAATGTTTACATCAAATGAATAAAAATACTCTCTAGCTGCTACCCTAGGTCATCACTTACTGTATAAAGCTATCTCTACAATGCAACCCTATGGCACTACCTTCCGATTTTTAATAGTCATTGTGTCTCCTTTATGGATATTTCTCACATTTTACAACCTCTTCAGGAATATTTCATTTGTTCTGTTGCACAGAAATATAGAAATTTAGGGTCACAGTTATAACAATCCTTACAGTGTGCTGAAACGCTATGATTTGCATATCTGTCTTCTATTTTATATATATGTTCTGCTATTCTTGTTTTAAATTTCCTGGTCATCTTTTAACTGAGCATGATTGAAGCTGAATTTATACCAGGGGCTCGATTCACAAAGCGGTGCTAACCCAGTTAGAGACTTTAGGCGTGATAACCATTGCACCACACTGGTGAAAAGCCAGTTTAGGCGTGATAAGTTTAGGTGTGATAAGTTTAGGCATGATAAGTTTAGGCATGCTAAGTTTAGATAAATTTAGATCGCGCGCAAAGTCCCGCACGCAAAGCAGCGCCATTAAACTCTATGCAATGTGCACCAGACTTTGCTAGCGCAAAACTTTTGATCAGCTGTGCACTGCGCTGCTAACCCAGTTGGTGCTTAAACTTATCATGCCTAAACTTATCACACCTAAACTTAGCATGCCTAAACTTATCACTCCTAAACTTATCACACCTAAACTTATCACACCTAAACTTATCATGCCTAAACGTATCACTCCTAAACTTATCACACCTAAACTTATCATGCCTAAACTTATCACACCTAAACTTATCATGCCTAAACTTATCACTCCTAAACTTATCACACCTAAACTTATCATGCCTAAACTGAGTTTAGGGAAGTGACTGTATTACGATTTTATTTATTGAACTCTCCCAACACATTTTTTTTATGATTCTGTAATTAAAAATTATATTTTAAGTGCATTGTTCTGATTAATCCCTAAAAACCACTTGTGCTTATAGCCTCTGAGTAGGTTTATAATGGCATGTACCTGCAACATATGTTATAATAGGCTGGAAAGGTAATTTGACCTGTTTTTGCTTACGGTAACTACGGTGAATGAAATTACTAAATTACTATTCACAAGGAACAAGTAATAATTAAAAGAACTGATTTAAACCAAATGTAAAGGCAGCACAATGAAACCATTCATTTTGCATTTTGCACACAGTAGTTTGCCTATTGTAGAATACATGTTTACCAGCTCAAATAATAACACACACAGGGCCATATCCTATTCAAGGTGATAAGTAGCTTGCAGATGCGAGCTACTTATCACCTTGCCATCGCGCGAGGATTACCGGCAAATCCTATTGCCCATATCCTTCGCGCGATGGCCGATCGTTAGAGAGCATTACTCAGGCGAAAGCCTGAGCGATGCTCCCTTTTACCGAGCGATGGGGAGTGAGGTTTACGCTGTGGTGCTGTCCATCAGCACCACGGCCTCACTCCCCACACATGCGCACTCGCCCGCCGAACATCGCCGACATCTTCCGCCGCAGCATCTGGGGGTCTCCTTTAATAAGGAGACCCCCAGAGCTCCCCGTCGGGTCGCCGCACAGTTTAGAAGCCCCCGCGCAGCTCTGCCGGGCTCCCCTGTCATACGTACCGCCGCCGATCACCCGCCGCCTCTCGCCGCAAAATCCGTCACGTAATTACAGTGTATCTAACACTGTAATTACTGTGCGCATAGAAGGAGCCCGGGCAAAGCATCTTTGAATCTGCAGCCGGGCTCCCCATTTGTCCGCTGTCTGAGCCATTTTATTGGTTCAGACAGCAGACCAATGGGGAGCCCGGCTGCAGATTCAAAGATGCTTTGCCCGGGCTCCTTCTACGCGGACAGTAATTACAGTGTTAGATACACTGTAATTACGTGACGGATTTTGCGGCGAGAGGCGGCGGGTGATCGGCGGCGGTACGTATGACAGGGGAGCCCGGCAGAGCTGCGCGGGGGCTTCTAAACTGTGCGGCGACCCGACGGGGAGCTCTGGGGGTCTCCTTATTAAAGGAGACCCCCAGATGCTGCGGCGACGACGTGCGTTAGCTAGTTTAGACCTGCTTTTTGCAGGTCTAAGCTAACGCTCATGTCTGCCGGGAAGCATCGCTTCCCGGAGACATGATAAGGGTAATTGGATTCTGTGTTAAGAACTCGCTGGGCGATTATATCGCCCAAGCGAGTTCTTTTCCGCCTGGGGGGGTCTAAAGTTTAATTAGATTAGGCGATGCCCCCATCGCCTAAGTTAAGAACTCGCCAGTGCTTAGCGCTGGCGAGTTCAGCAATAGAATATGGCCCACAATGTCTAAGGTGCATAGAATTTAGCATTACAAAAATGGGAGTCGGATCAGTGCAGATTTTGACATAAATACACAATACATCACACCAAATACATAGAAATACATATGATGCTGTTTATTCAGCCACTAGCTGCAGACTCCATTGCAGAGATGACTGGTATGATCTCCAATCTGGATATCAAGCTAGTATTCCATCTGTAGTATTCCTGCTTTAGAATTTCCTTCTACATACATTCACAATTCTGACTCTAAGTGGTGTTAAATGCTTTGCTCATTTTATGGCTACATCTAATACATAAACCAGATACAAAGCACACGGTGCCAATTCTGTGATTTTTCTTCGGCAACTGACTCAGTGGAAAAATGTCGGCATCCAGGATTCTGTAAAAACTGGTAACTCTTAGCTGTAATTTGCGACTTTTCTAATTAAGCTGCTCCCTCCTTCCCTACAAATTGCATACAATCATTAACTAGGCATCATCATCTGTCACTACATCAAGGCTTTCTAAACCTGTTGCCATATTCTGCCTGTATGCTGCACACTTTTGACATTTTGTTAACTGAAGACAGATTGTAGGACCCAACAACCATTTTTATGAATGCAACCACCAGAATGATTCTTCCTCCCTTCCCTTCTTACTTATTTTCTTCCTTCTTTCTTTTCTTCTCTTCTTCCCTTCATTTAGTACTAAAAATTACATTTATATTCTGCTGTCAGAATTATATTTCAGATCTTTTATACAAAGCAGTTATTAATTTTACTTTCTCAGAAATGTAGTTCATGGAACATGGGATTTCATTCGCAGCTGCTTTATCTTGATGGATAATGAGGCAGAACATTGCAGTTGTGATATCAGTGGTATTACAATGGCAATCTGTCTATCTTATTTCTGTTATTGATATGAATTACATCCACGTATTAAAGTTAAGATGCAGTTCATTAAATTTAATTTTGAACAAAATTTCAAATTTCCTGTTACACTCAACTAATTTACTAAAACCTGTTCCAACTGAACTTAGAAACAAGTTTATCATGGTGCATATGCATGTAATTTCTGCCAAACAAATAAACATTAAAAAAACCCCAAGTAAATGCATATTAATCAATATAGAAGTAAATTGGAAAATGAATCAGTTACCACAAAATGAGACCTAACCTGGAAACGGAGCCATCTATGCTATGTCTTAAAACTTAAAGAATTATGCGCTGCCTCACAGTCCACTATACTTAACAGAAGACTGTCAAGTCCCACAGATCCAGAAAGTTCAGAAATTTCTTCTGTCCTCGGAGCCGGAGAGCCTCATGCAAAAGAGAGGGGAAAAGAAAAAACAGAAAACTTCATCGCATAGGCTGCCACGGCAGATATCAATCCTTCACCAACTATGGCCCGTGCACAGTTCTATTGTATATCACCACTCGTCGTGCAAAACCATCACCCGTGGCTAATTGCCCTCACCTTCTTCTCAGGCTGCCCAGACCCACAGACAGCTATAAAAGCATAAAGATCCAAACGATCACACTCTCATTTCCTCTGGTTAAATTCCAATCCACGAACAGGTTGCTCAATAAAACAAAGAAAGAAACCTCATTGCGCAGGCTGCACTGCTGGTATGGAAAAGGGGACACACCCACTCCCAGGAAATGTCACCGTGTGGGTTTGCGAGGGTCACCACTGACACAATGTGTAGCCCCCCACCTGCCGGGATAGTGCTCACCTGATAGCACGGCTGCCCAGGTCACAGACAGCTCAACAGCGTATATGCACAACCCAGCGACTCAGTAATGCTTCCACCTTCCCACTTATCAGCCAGATATTAATGCAGCCCACTGCAACTAAAAAGTTTATATAGCATAAAACCTTTTAATAAATGGTAAAAAAAGCCAGTAGCGCTACTCACAAACGATTGTAAAATCAAAGCATGTATCAATAAAAAGTCCAGGACGTCTCCTCAGTTCACTGCCGCTTCCTGCCTGCTAAGCCAGGGCGTGGCTTAGCAGGCAGGAAGCGGCAGTGAACTGAGGAGACGTCCTGGACTTTTTATTGATACATGCTTTGATTTTACAATCGTTTGTGAGTAGCGCTACTGGCTTTTTTACCATTTATTAAAAGGTTTTATGCTATATAAACTTTTTAATTGCAGTGGGCTGCATTAATATCTGGCTGATAAGTGGGAAGGTGGAAGCATTACTGAGTCGCTGGGTTGTGCATATATGCTGTTGAGCTGTCTGTGACCTGGGCAGCCGTGCTATCAGGTGAGCACTATCCCGGCAGGTGGGGGGCTACACATTGTGTCAGTGGTGACCCTCGCAAACCCACACGGTGACATTTCCTGGGAGTGGGTGTGTCCCCTTTTCCATACCAGCAGTGCAGCCTGCGCAATGAGGTTTCTTTCTTTGTTTTATTGAGCAACCTGTTCGTGGATTGGAATTTAACCAGAGGAAATGAGAGTGTGATCGTTTGGATCTTTATGCTTTAATAGCTGTCTGTGGGTCTGGGCAGCCTGAGAAGAAGGTGAGGGCAATTAGCCACGGGTGATGGTTTTGCACGACGAGTGGTGATATACAATAGAACTGTGCACGGGCCATAGTTGGTGAAGGATTGATATCTGCCGTGGCAGCCTATGCGATGAAGTTTTCAGTTTTTTCTTTTCCCCTCTCTTTTGCATGAGGCTCTCCGGCTCCGAGGACAGAAGAAATTTCTGAACTTTCTGGATCTGTGGGACTTGACAGTCTTCTGTTAAGTATAGTGGACTGTGAGGCAGCGCATAATTCTTTAAGTTTTGTGATATCCATGTGTTAGTACTACACTATTAATTGTGCAGCATACCCACAGTATTTTCTAGGATTAGGTTAGGAGGTGGTGCTCGCCGAGTTCTTGAGAATTTTTTATGCTATGTCTTATTCTCTTCATGCTGCCTTGACAAGCTGCATCAGCTGGCATTTGAGTGAGTACTGTCACTTCATCACTTGTGGTGGAACCGCTACACTGGAGCAGAAGTTGGATCCCAGATGCAGACGCAGAAAGCAGTTCTCCCAGCTAGGCAGAGCTTCAGTACTGATTTTTCTTAACCACTTCAGTACCAGCACCCTCTGCCCCCTTAAGGACCAGAGGGTGCTGGTACAGTAAATCTCCGCTTCCTGACGAATCGCCGCTAAAATCCACTGCTCCCGATGGTCACGCTGCTCTGTCCCCACCGCAGGCTGCTCTCTCTGCTGTCGCTATGACGGCAAAGCGCTGTGCGCCGGTCAGGCGCTCCTTCATTGGATCCTGACCCTGTCACTAAATGTAAGCCGATGGAAACGGATTACATAATGACAGGGCCAGGAGCCAATGAAAATGGCTCCTGCCCGGTTCACAGTGCTCTGCGATCATAGAGACAGCAGGGCAGCACATTGCGGCGGGGACAGAGCGGCGGGGACGGGTGGGGGCGCGCTGTCAATGGGACATAGAGTTTACGTCAAGTCAGAACCGCAGCGCCACCCGCCCGCCGTAGATTTAAACTGCATCGGTCCGCAGGTAGTTAAACTTGTGACAAAAATAAAAACTTATGACAACAGATACAGCCCACCCAAATGAGTCTCTAACCCAAGGTGCCATTTGCAGCAGTGAGGCTGTACTGTGCCTGTGCTAGTGTTGCAATGCTTATGCAGTAAACTGGAACTGCTCATGCAAGAGCAGCTACTGCTTATGCGGGGCCTTGCTTACCTGGCTGCAAGTCAGCACTGCTTGTGCTAAAAAAAAAGCAAGGCCCCAATCAGCTGGAGGGTTTGTGAGCAACAATAGGGGAGCAGAGGACATTGAGGGAAGCCTCATTAGGATCCAGACTCACATAAATGGATAAATCCCAGAACAAATCGTACCCATGTTTTCACCACAATATAGGACTAAGGGCTTCATTCATTAAGATGCGCTGCTTTAGCATGTGAAGGAGCACCCGCTATGCATGCCTTACATAGCAGCGCTCGCTGCCATGTAAGGAGTGTGCCTTCCTTAGTTACATGCATTGCTTACATAGCAACAAGCATAACTTTAAATGCGGGAGGTCCTGTGAAGTATCGCGACTGCAATACTTCACTAGAAGCTGCTAATATGTTAATTAACATAGTTACTGTAACTATGGTACTTAACATAGTAGCACAGCTTAAGGAATCAAGCTCTTAGTCTAAAATTAAAGCAATACTGTTTATAGACTCTTTTACTTACGCCAGACATATCTCAAGTTCATGACTGGACTAAATATTTTTTATCCTCACGATAGCAAAAAATAAAATAAAAATGTAAAATATGTTACACATTAAAAGTTGCTGGCAAGACCTAAATGATAGATAATGTTTGGTAATGATTTGAATCAATACGTCACATCACTGGTACTACAAATCTGATATAAAACCTGATAGTATCAGGCTTGGGTATAAATCTTTTATTAAAAGGATTTGAATGCAAAAGTCATCACAACATAAAACGAGAAGAAAAACCACTATCAGATCTAGAAAACAAATTATGGAAACTTGAAAGCCCTTACCAATTAACAATACATCTATATGCAGATTGATTGTTCACACTAAAACTCAGCTCAACATCTTATCTTCTAGAATACAACTTACCCTGAAATGGATATAGGCCCATTATTATAAATAAGCTAAGAGATGGATACAATGTTAACATTCAAGTAAAAAGGGGCAAAAGCTGAATGGAATGTGGCATGATAACAGCAGATCCTAACTTAATTTAAAAAATATTCACTATGAGAAACGCTATAGTTTTCCCAAAATTGGCATCCATTCTATTTAATAAGTTTTAAAGTAACAGCATAACATGTAAGAGGATTGACAAATCAGAAAGTCATACATTAAAAAACATTGAATGCACTATCTGCACAGAGTTTGTATGTTCTCACCATGTCTGAATGGGCTAGGCAGAATGGGGTTTCTCTGAGGAGAACAGCTGAAGGCCATACTGTAAAACGTCATGAGCAAAGTAACAGTACTGTATGTACACAGAGTCATGTTAAGTGGCTTTTATGGTTGCATTGATCTTACAGTAACTTCTATCAGTTGGGGAAGCTCCTTGCAACTAGTTCAAAATGTTACTTATTTCCCCTACAATGTTCCTTCTCAAAGTGTACTCTGATCCCTGTCTCACGCTAATGTCAATCAAACCTTTAACTCACCTCTTCAGGAAAGCATACTCTACTACAATGCCAAGCAGCTGCAGCTAAATCTTACAAAATTTTGGGATGCATTAAAAGGGAAATAAAAACTCAAGATGCTAGCATAATATTGACCCTGTTTAACTCTCTAGTAAGGCCACATCTGGAATATGGAATTCAGTTCTGGGCACCACATTACAGAAAAGATATTGCAGTCTTAGAGCAGGTGCAGAGACGAGCAACAAAATTGATACGTGGGACTGAAGGTTTCAATTACCAAGAAAGGTTAGATAAACTGCGTTTATTTAGTCTAGAGAAAAGACGCCTTAGAGGGGATCTAATTAATATGTATAAATACATCAGAGGGCAATATAAAAGCTTGGCGGATTAGCTTTTTGTCCCTAGGCCTTCTCAAAGGACTAGAGGACATGATCTGCGCATGGAGGAAAAACGTTTTAGCCATTTATTTAGTAAAAGATTCTTTACAGTAAGAGTGATTAAGTTAAATTGCCACAGTAATTAGTTATGGCAAACTCTATACCTGCATTTAAAGGGGGCTTAGATGCTTTCCTTGCGTTGAAAGACATCCATGGCTACAATTACTAGGTAATGCCTAATGATGTTGATCCAGGGATTTTATCTGATTGCCATCTGGAGTCGGGAAGGATTTTTTTCCCTTTAGGGGCTAATTGGACCATGCCTTGTAAGAGTTTTTCGCCTTCCTCTGAATCAACAGGGATATGTGACATAGTAGGCTGGTGTTGGTGTTGTACTTTGTTCTCTGGTTGAACTTGATGGACGTATGTCTTTTTTCAACCCAAATAACTATGTAACTATGTAACTACCTAGGACTGTTTGGCCCCTGACCACCATTTCTACCATCTCATATACAGCTCCACTTTACCTACTGTACTATCCCTTAAACCGTTATACTGTAAGGCCTTTTGGCAAGGGCTCTCTTCTCCTTTTGTTTCACAATGCTATGTAATGTGGGTACATACCACCCCTTTGTAAAAATCTGTAGTTGATTTGTTCACTGCATCAATGGTAATCCACCATTGTCTTGCAATAACTGTTGTTGTTGTTTATATTGTATTGTTATACCATGTATGCTGTTGTATAGCATCATCGGAGATGCTGGCGCTATATAAATAATAATAATAATACTATCTAGGGCTGCACGGTTTTTCGGTTTTAAACCGAAACCGCAATTCACGTGCAGACGATCTACAGATGTTCAGTAGCTGCGGTTTTGTCGGTTTTGTCCCGCCTACCGCTGCTCCATCATAAAGAGCCACTGATTGGCAGAAGACAGTGCATATTTATGAATGTCAATGAGCCGGGCAGCAGGGGGAGGGCGAGTCCAGTCCAGAGCAGCACACAGCACCACCAATAGCTAGATAGAGATGGTATGACGGAGGCGACAGGCGGATCTGTACAGAGGGTACAGCTCCGCCTACCGCCGCCGTCATACTATCTCTATCTAGTGATTGGTGGTGTTGTGTGCCGCTCTAGACTGGACTCGCCCCCCCCCCCCCCCCCGCTGCCCGGCTCATTAACATTCACAAATATGCACTGCTGGTGTGCGCCGGGTGCGGGCGGAGGCAGAATCCGGAAGTGACTGGAGTCATGCTGCCTGCCGCCTGCCTTGAAGTAATGACGACCTGCCACTGCCCCCTTCTCGCCAGCGTGAAATGGATGCCCGCTGCTGCCCCCTTCCCGCCAGCGTGAAATGGATGCCCGCTGCCTGCCATCGCCACCGGTGAGCAACTTTGCTGTGCCTCAGCCTGCTGGACTTACTGGTGGTAGGGAGCGAGAGGCCTCAGCCTGCCAACAGAGATCCCCCAGCCAGTCCTTCCACCTGCAATGTGCAGCGGCCACCTCAAGCTCCGGCCACTCTGTCTCTCCCCCTCCCTCTCTCTTCCCACCACTCTGTCTCTCTCCCCCCCTCTGTCTCTCCCCCCTATCTCTGTCTCTCGCCTCCCCCATCTATCTCCCCCCTCTGTTATCTGCCCCCTCTGTCTCTCTCTTCCTCCCCCTCTCTGTCTTGCTCTCTTTGTCTCTGTCTCTCTCCCTCCCTCTGGCTCTTTCTCCCCCCATCTATCTGCCCCCTCTGTGTGTGTCTCTCTCTCTCTCTCTCTCTCTCCCCCTCTCTGTGTCTCTCTCTCCCCCTGTCTCTCTCTCTCTCTCTCTCTCTCTCTCTCTCTCTCTCTCTCTCTCTCTCTCCCTCTCTCTTTCTGTCTCTCTCTCTCCCCCCCCCTCTGTCTCTCTCCCCCCCTCTCTGTCTCTCGCCTCTCCCTCTCTGTGTCTCTCCCTCTCCCCCCATCTCTCTCCCCCCTCTGTTATTTGCCCCCTCTGTCTCTCTCTTTCCCTCCCCTCTCTGTCTTGCTCTCTGTCTCTCCCCCCTCTCTGTCTCTCTCCCCCTCTCTCTTTCTGTCTCTCTCCTTCCCTCCCTCTCTCTCCCCCCCCCCCATCTATCTGCCCCCTCTGTCTCTCTCTCTCCCGCTCTCTGTCTCTCTCCCCCCTCTCTCTTTCTGTCTCTCTCTCTCTCCTCTCTCTTCCTCTCTCTGTCTCTCCCTCCCTCTCTGTCACTTTCTCCCTCCCTCTCTGTCACTTTCTCCCTCTCTCTCTCTCTCTTCCCCTTTCTCTCTGTCTCTCTCTCCCTCCCTCTTTCTCTCTCTCCCCCTCTCTCTCTCTCTCCCCCTCTCTCTGTCACAGGACATCATGGCCACAACCACCCTCAGCCACACTAACATTGCGGCCACTGTCAGCTCTGCCAGTGCCACCAGTGGCCCAGGTCCACCAGAACCTGTAGTAGCCAGGCCACCATCCCTCTCTCTCCCCCTCCCTCTCTCTCTCCTTCTCTCTCCCTCCCTACCACTCTCTCTCTCCTTCTCTCTCCATCCCTTTCTCTCCCCTCCCTCTCTGTGTGTCTCTCTCTGCCCCACTCTCTCTCCCCCCTCTCTCTCTGTCGCAGGACTGTATTAAATTACTCTGCGCATAAATGCAGTAACATTTACAAACATGGCAGAAAATGACATCATACTACACTCAGTTTGATAATATGATTTCATTTTCTGTCAGTGAATGTTTGTAAATGTCACTGTACATTGTGAATTTAGTGCTAAAGCTTGTTTTGAAAAAAAATCGTGAAAAAATCGAAATCGCAATTTCTAAGAGAAAAATCGCAATTTCAATTTTTCCCTAAAATCGTGCAGCCCTAATACTATCTGACATTATTAATTCACTGAGAATACAATCTTACATTTTAAGAAAAAATATTGTGTGAACAAATAGAGCGGAGTCAAGTTGCAATGCTATTAAGCTAGAAAAATTTGTTCCACGTTATGTTTCTTTTTCAGGACTGCTTTGTTTTCCTCTATGCAGGTAGACTATTGCTTTTATGTTTTTTTTTTTGTTTTGTTTTTTTTTGGGGGGGGGGGGTTTGTAATCATGTTGGCTTAAAACTAAAAACTTCCAGTCATGACAGTAATATTGTCCTCTAGTTTTATTACAGATTGTACATTACATTTTCCCTGTGTGACTTAAATCCAATATAAATAATTTAAACCTCTTGAACTGAAAGTGATGTGTTTGATGATTCATATTCCTATTAACAGTAAGCTATTGTAATACAATTCCAGCAATGATCCTGGTCACTTACGAAATGTAAGCTTTCCTCTAAAAATGAATGACTTTGATGGTGAATAGATGAGTATATCAGAATTACTGGATGGTGTTCCACAGCCAGTCATACTAATTAATAATAGTCTGTTTCCTAATGCAAGTAATGCATTACGCATATAACTACAGTTTGCAGCTCATAATTAGCCACAGTTTACATTAAAGTGTAGCAAACAGCATGGTTAATGTAGTGGTTTTGGAACATTCCATCCTATTATGCTGTGATAGAATACTGTAGATAGTACATTACTGCTTACTGAATAATTTATTGATGCACTGATCAAGCCATTAATTGTAGCTAACCAATGCTTCACTTTTCTTCAGGACCTCTGTGAAAAGTTTTACTGCACCAATAAACAAATCAATCATACAGACAATTCCAAACAGCAAAAATGCAAGATTTTTATGCAGATGTTATTACAAAAAACACACTTAATGTAAACCTGAGATTATGAAATATAAAGATTTTATACTCACCCGGGCCTTCCTCCAGCCCCATGAGCACCAATGCGTCCCTCGCCGTTCTCCCGAGTGCTTCCATTCATCCGCAATCAGCCCCAGTAATCTGGCTCAGTTGGCTCTACTGTGCATGAGCAGAGGGGCCACACATGCGCAGAAGAGCTGACTGGTTCGACTAAGCCAGTTTACTGGGGCAGATTGAGGATGAACGGAGGAACTCAGGAGGACTATGAGGGACGCATTGGTGCCCATGGAGCTGGAGGAAGGCCCGGGTGAGTATAAAATGTTTTCATTTCGCCATCTCAGGTACACTTTAAGACATTCTCCATTGAGTTGCATTACGTAAGTCCTACTCTCATATTCCTTGAACACATCACATACATATAACGTATAGTGTGATATAACAAAAGAAAACTTTTTATACAAATCATGAAGTCACATCACTGTGGGTTGCATTTCAAAAGTAAAATCTTCTTCAAAAGTATGTATTGTATATGGATGGTGCAGCAGCACACCTCTGCCACTATGGCTCACCTCTGCCATAGTGGACAATGGGATTCATGTGTCCTAGGCTTCCAGTTACCCTCTTATCAAGCAGAGCACTGAGCGAGTGGGTGTAGTTTGGATCCCAAGGATCCCAGAGGATGCATTAGCTGACTAGGCACTCTAGGTATAGAGACAAGCCCAGCTTGTGTTCAAACAAATGCAGACTCAACATTACAAAAGAATGTTTTAAAAGATTATTATTATAATTATTTTATATTTATGTAGCACTGACATATTCTGCAGTCCTTTACAAAGTTCCTAGATACCCTCAGAAGCGCCCACAGTTGAATCCCTACCATAGTCACATTCTAAGGCTCCTACCACAGTTTAAAAGACAGCTGAGGTGGGGGGGGGGGCGCTTACTGGCTTATTGACTTTTACTTACCTGGGGCTTTTTACAGCTCCCCATAGTCTTTGAGGTCCCTTGGTAACCTCCGGGTTCCTTCTGGTGTGCTCCTTTCATTCCAACTAAAGCCCACAAACCAGGATGCACATAGGCTGTCCTGGCCATGCACCTCCTCGATACTCATCCCGTAACGGGGAGCACTCTGTCTACAGTTGAACGTCTTTACAAATGCACATGCACAGAATTCTCCCTGCAATGGGAGCACAAATGAAAAGGCATGCAGCTTGGACAGCGCAGGCTCCATAGTGTGTGTGACCCAGCTAGTTTGTGGACATTACTTGGGGTGACAGCAGAACAACAGAGATGACTAGCAGGACTTCAAAAAATGCAGGGGTTTGGAGGCTGCCACAATTAGTTGTGGATGCTGAACCTAAAAAAATATATATTTTTTCAGTCATGGCCACTGACTCCTGAGCAGCACAATAATTTCCACAGTGATGGTCAGGGGTGCTCTTCTGAGTAGCTACCTACTCATAGCTATTCGGAAACAAAAAATTAATTACAGCAGCTGTGGGGGCTGGTGAGGGAGGGTTAACTTACCCATGCTGCCATCTGTTCCAAAGCGCTCCAATAGCATTGCACATTGCATTTAAAGTCATGTTCCAGTCACTACTACGCTTCCTCCTTCAACCCAAAATGATGAATTACATCTTAAACAGTTTAGTGTACATAAACTTAAGTGTATTCAAAATAATGTAAAATTATGTTCTGATCTGTAACATAAATAATATTGAATTATGTGCTCTTACGGTAAATTGAAGTAGCTTCCATTATAGCTGCCACTATAGTCATACTATAGTCATACTGTCAAGTATGCATATCATGCTTTTGCAAATTTCTAAATTACATATATTGTATAAAGAACAAACTGTATATTATATGTATAGTACTTACGTTCCAAGGTAAAAAGGAGAAAATTGCATACATTTAACGTCAGGATCGCCCATATAGCGGGAAGAGCCATTTGCACCATAAAACATGGTGCACGGAACTAAGAAAGCTCCCGCACCAATATTCCTTTCTCACGCATGTGGGGACGAGACGCATCCAAGCGCAGAAGGGGTGTAGCTTAAAGGCAGAGGGCATCTCTTTACAAAAAGCACTGTAACCCAAAATCCGCATTATGCCCTGCTGGGGCCAAAGTGCGGAACTTTGCTTGATGTGGTACTAGTGGAATCATGCCAAACAGGCTTGATGTAGTCCTCACCTTAATTTGTTTGCAGGAGTGGGGCATAATATCACTCTGCAGTTTAATACTGCTGAATATGGCATAAAACCATGTTCTCAGTAATGATCACTTTAACACATTCCTTTCATAGTAAGGTACCTAGTGCCAAACGCATGGAACCAATAGACAAGGTGGAAAATGACTATTAGAATGCAAGGGGATATCCACCCCAGAAATTCCTGGTTCATAGTTCATATAGCTGATCATGACACCTTTGAACTGGCCAATCTTTGTGACCATAGCATACACTTCTGTTAAATTGCTGGTTTCATCACGTGTGTGTGTGTGTGTGTGTGTGTGTGTGTGTGCGTGCGTGCGTGCGTGCGTGCGTGCGTGCGTGCGTGCGTGCGTGTGTGTGTGTGTGTGTGATTATACCTCCTCCTGAACTAGAGAATCGTACAAGGAAATGTGGGCAGAATTGTCATGTAGTGGTTAGCTCTCTAGCCCTGCAGCTCTGGTCCCTGGTTTGAATTTCAGTCGGGGCACTATCTGCATGGAGTTTGTATGTTCTCCCTTTGTCTGCGTGGGTTTCCCTGGGCACTCCAGTTTCCTCTTATATCCCATATACAAGAACATCAAGTTAACGCTCAACTTTTCATCCTCCCATGTCAGTTTCCTGGATACTACAATTTATATACAAGATAGATTTTTAGAAACATCCATCTACCGTAAACCAACTGACCGGCATGTTTACCTCAAGTGGAATAGTTTCCACTAGGAACACACCAAAAAATCTATTGTTTACAGCCAGGCTCTGAGGTATAACCGAATATGTTCTGTTTCAGAGGACAGAGACAGACAACTTATGTCACTACGTAATATATTCATAGATCAGGGATATCATCCACGAATCGTTGATGATCAAATACACAGAGCAACTTTAAAATCTAGAGAGGAACTATTGAAATACACCCCAAAGACTGAAAACAACAGAGTCCCAATAGTGGTCACCTACAACCCAAGATTAAAGACACTGAGGAAGATATCGAAAGCCCTGCAACCGATACTTCATAAAGACAAACGCCTGAAAGAAGTTTTTCCTGATTTACCAATGCTTGCTTTCAGACAACCTCCCAATTTGAGACAAATGATTATCAGAAGTGCATTATCTACACCAGAAACTCCAGGCACATTACCCTGTAATAACGCAAGGTGTGAGACCTGCTCTTATATCTTGTGCACAAGCCAAATACAAATACCAAACTCACAGAAATATCATCAAATATCAGACCAATTTTCCTGTGAATCATCCAATGTTGTATACATGATACACTGCATGAAATGCCCCTCAAGAGGTATCTATATAGGAGAAACAGGACAAAAACTGCGCACAAGAATGAACCATCACCGCTTTAAAATTAATGAGGGTAAAATGGACACACCAGTGGGCCAACACTTCTGCAAACCAGGACACAGCATGCAAGATCTAAAAGTATTTATTCTTAAGGGTAACTTCAAAAATGAACAAGCAAGAAAGATTTCTGAGTACAAATTTATGAAAATGTTCAAGACATTAACAGAAGGTTTAAATTGTGGAATGGGATTCATGACTCCTTATGTAACATGATTGACTTGGCTTCATGATCTTCAGAAACCTGCTAGATTTCATGTTTGCTTGCATAAGCTCACTGGCTCCAGCCTGCTGATCACCTGACATCTAACTGCTAAACAGCAACCAGTACAACTGCCATCTTCATGCAGCTTCCCTGCATCAGTGTTTTACTACAGCTAACATCTAGAAATATGCCTGAAGAAGGGGACTAGATCCCAGAAAGCTTGCTTTATTTAACTTTATCAGTTAGCCATTAAAAGGTATTACTTTTACAAGACTTTGTTTTTTTCTACCTACTTTTATATCCCAAAAACATACAGATAAGTTAACTGGCTTCCCTCTAATTCGCCCTAGACTACAATACATACACTACATGATACATACATACACCTGAATCAAATGGTATAGAATAAGCGCAACAGGTAAATGTTCAACAAATAGAAAATGCAGATAAATTTTCAACAATACGATGCAATACAATCAAGTCCGCACAGTACACTTGCTCAGAAAGAGGCCAGTGTATAGAACATATGCAGAGTTCACTTAATAGATGTCCTATTCGCATAAATTGTTTCAAATAATGTAGAAAGTCTGTTCAAAACACACTCCTCCTATGGGTATGCGCTTCTTATTGGTGTCAGCTTCACCTTAATCTTGAACTCTCAGGGTATAAAAGACAGCGCTCCACACAAATCTTTGGTCTTATATAAGTGGAAACACTCACCAGATCCTATTGACCACTGTGAGACTGGTCAAAAACGCATTCAGCGATGTCCTAATCGATCACTGCAATCCTTCCCGATTGGTCAGTTTGCTCCGCCTGTCCTTCCTCCTTGATGCCAGCGTTGTGTCAATGCAAGTTTACCACGTGAATACTGGCAAATAGCACATGTCTGATGTCATTTGGGCTGGGGCTGCTGTGAAAATTAGCCTCTAGTTTGTGTTTTCCCTCCAGGCCGAAAGGTTCCAGTCCACCCAGGACTGCAATAAAAGCAGCGCTCCTTCCCTTTCAGCTTTCAGTCCTGTTTCGTGGTAAACTTGCATTGACACAACGCTGGCATCAAGGAAGAAGGACAGGCGGAGCAAACTGACCAATCGGGAAGGATTGCAGTGATCGATTAGGACATCGCTGAATGCGTTTTTGACCAGTCTCACAGTGGTCAATAGGATCTGGTGAGTGTTTCCACTTATATAAGACCAAAGATTTGTGTGGAGCGCTGTCTTTTATACCCTGAGACATACATACACCTGACTATGGTAGGGATTAGATTGTGAGTCCCTCTGAGGCACAGTTACCGTGTTTTCCGGTGTATAAGATGACTGGGTAAACAAGACGACCCCCCAACTTTTCCAGTTAAAATATAGAGTTTGATATATACTCTCCTTATAAGACTACCCCTCTTTCAACACACACCAAATACAAATGTAAAAAAAATGAATATACTGGTGCTATGTATGAACAGATACTGGTGCTGTACTGTATGTGGTACCCAGTTTATAACAGTATATAGGTGTTTGGTTAGATTGGTCAACTCTCCCTCTCCTTAAGTGCATTGGTCAGTTCTCCATGTCTGCCTGTTTATCAGAGAAGTATGGAAGAATAGATTGTGCTGTGCCCATAAAACACGCCTCTTTCACCCTTCTGGCCCACCCTTGTATCCTATTTACCTCCTTCTCTGCCTCTCAGATCTCACACATGTGTGCCTACGTCGCTTCACTACAGTCCTCAGCAGCGAGGTCTGAGAGTCGGTAACAGGATAGGGCCTATCACCCAGCATTAATGACACCTGGCATATAAGTTGACCCCTGACTTTTCAGAAGATTCTCAAGGGTTAAAAAGTATTATACGCCAGAATATACAATAAGTGACAAGACAATATACTCTGTACAATATAATCGATACAGAGGAAGATGTTGGTGCTATAAATACACAATAATAAGGAAATGTGACTTTACTGAGCTGTAATACCTATTTGCACTAATAACTGCAGAGCCATGGGGAAGGATATGGTCTTGCTTTCAGGTGCTCATACATAGCAAGAAAGAGCTGGGCCCATGGAGACAAATATAGAATCAGCAACATCAGTTGTTATATGAACATAAGAATGTCATAACATTCTAACTATTTCTGGATATATTTTCTTAAAAAAAAAAATTAAATTAAAAAGTAGCATAAGATTAGGGCTATTTTGGGCTCATTTTTGCAGATCATGGTGTTCAACTTTATTAACGTTCGTTAACAATACAGTAAATCATACATTAGCAACTGCTACAATATCTGCTTTCAGCTTTGCTTTATTTTTATAGGATTTGTTTATCAGTTTGACCTGCATTTCTCATGTCTGCAACCCAGAAGAAGCCTTTTAATCTTTAATGCCTCTCATCAATACTCCTACAAATTAATGTACATCCTTTTTAGAAAATCTTTTATTTCATGTTTCCAAGCTGCATTCTATAAATCCTCTAGAGGTATAAATATCTAATAACTCCAAAGAAAGTAGAGCAGCAATTCATAATTCCAGAAGTGTTATTGAGCTCTGCGCATACTGTGGGCAAATGTGGAATGTTCCTCTGCGTCTACAACATGAAGTGATGCTTCATAATATAACACTACAGGACTGCTGTATTCTTACATTTTAAGAATGCATTGCAGTCAAAATACCCATTTTAGCTATGTGAAGTATATAATTACACAAACAGAAAACTTTCTATTGAAAGGAAAAGTTTACTGACATGAATAAAATGTATTTTTCAAAGACTTTTCATATTTCTTTATAAAAGCTTCTTATTAGCCTACTTTTTTTTCCCGGGATGCAGATTTTCATCATGTATTTTTTAAGGTTTCCATTAAAAAATATTTAAATTAAGTGCGTGACTTACTGTATATTGTCTATTTCATCAGTGCATGACTGCTGCTGGCCACAGAAATATCAGCTGTGACACGGTTTTGACACTCTTAACTTAATGATGGCATAATCGAATGATCAATGAATTAATCATTTTCTTCAAATGTCATTTTTTTTCCTTTTTTTAATAGAAATAAAAAAATGTAGATTTAATTGAATGTGTCAATTAAAAAAACTTTCAAATACTAATTATAGATTATTTTTTGACCATTTTAAAATTGATAGTTTATGTAGATTGCACTAACATCAATGCATGTGTTACCAGCATTTTGATAGACTTCCTTCTGTCACAAGCTTACAGTTCTTTTGATTACCAGTTCTGTTCACTGGCATACAATGTGCACATTAGAGTGCATGTGCCTTGCCTCTGCAGGATGTCATCAACCTGTTGACAATGAATGTGAACATTTCTTTGCCAGTGTTTATTTATAAATTCATCTGAAGCGTCGGCAAACAATGCTTCTACTACACCATACATTTTTGATTGTAAATTCTAAAAACCTTGCCACACAACCTATTCTAATTGGCATCCAATACTATGAATTCCTTAAGGACCAGATGGCCTTTTTTGTGGCTTTAAAGAGACACTGAAGCAAAAAAAATATATGATATAATGAATTGGTTGTGTACTATGAATAATTACTAGAAGATTAGCAGCAAAGAAAATATTCTAATATTTTTATTTTCAGGTATATAGTGTTTTTTCTAACATTGCATCACTCTATAATATGTACAGATTACACAACACTCAGCATTCAAAATGAGTCTTTCAGAGCAGTCTGTGAAGTAATGAACTCTCCTCTAGCCGAGGAAAAGTAAACAGTTCAATTACAGTTGAGATAATAAAAGTCAGATAACAGCCCTCTCCACGACTAACTTAGTCGGAGAGCTTAATGGCTTGTTTGCATAGAGATAACAACTGGAGGTTCTCAAGTCTTCCTGTACTGGAAACAATTAGACGGATGTATCTGATCTTAATGTTTTATTTCTTAGCTGTACTACACATACAAATCATAATATCATCATTTTTTTTTCGCTTCAGTGTCTCTTTAAGGTCTGTTAAATGTGAATATTTTTAGGATCCTGCTGATTTTATGTTAACTTATGAAGCACTAACATTGAAAAGCTATGAGAAACATTTTGCAAAGGTGCACATCATTTATCTCATTCAGAAATGCCAAACTATCCATGCGTGCCTTTATCCTTATATTCAAGAAAACATCTAAATTTCCTCTGGTAATCACCACACCAAATCAATATCATAAAGCACAAAAAATTGACATTTGTATTGCAGAAACACACTTTTTTGAAAAACATACATCAACACATATCCCTTAGAGCCATGTACATCAATTTCTTCTCAAAGAGTTCATAAGGTAGTGACTTTGAATGTATAGGGGCAAGAAGATTCCACAAAAGAGTCTTTACAATTGATTCACTTGCCAATACTGTTAATTGCTGTGATGGCACCATTCTGATTTGGCCTTTACATAGTCCCTTTTCAAGCATAGAGAAATTAAATGCAAAACAGAGGACACCAAAGTGTATGTAACAATACCCAGCTATAGGGTATAATGACCTGCTTTGCCATGACAGGTCATTAGCTCCTATAACTGTGCTGTTACACACACCTTGGTGAACTCTCTTTGAAGTACTCATCTCATCAGGTATGATGCATCAGAGGGGATTGACGCACATCACTCTAAGGGATATAGGTTGACACTGTTCATCACACATTTTTGAAATATTAAAAAAGTGTGATCCTGCAATTCAAATCCACCAAGTATAAGCCAGCACCTCCTTGGTTATTGTAACAACTTTAATTGGGATATATAAAACAATGGCAAAGTTTAAAGACCGCACAGGGCCTCTTTCTCAAGGCGTGATGTTCACAACAGTAATCTGGCAGGCTGCCCAAAAATCTCCAGTGTGGTATAAACATAGACGGGGTGAGTTCACAACCATCAACGAAAAACAGTAGCAGCTGTATTAAAAGTACGGGGGTTATCAGCCTCTAATTTATATCATTATATACAAGTGAATATATATGGGGCTACCTTAAATATATAGGAAAAAAATAAAAGATAAAATTGAAATCAAAACCTTCAAAAAAAAATCTTCAGAAATGATTAACTGCAGATGTTGTTTTAATATTTCCTGTATTGTATAGTAACCCATTGCATCTGCTCAGTGCCTAAAAAGAAATGTATACTTGTAAACACAGTTGGGAGAGATTTGAAAGATGCATTTAAACTCTTAATACTCTATAGAGACGTTACAAAGTACAACAGACTGTTTTAGTGTCCTTTAAAAGCAGACTTCATACAAGGAGAAAAGGCATTAGGATTTTAAGTATAGAACGTGCAGATGGTTTTCTTTAATTCATCATAGAATTTTTTTTTTTTAAACTGTAAGTGCATTCAAGTAACATTTTCTCTTGCAAGTAAGAAACAAAATGAATTGTGGTTTTCATCTACCTACCTTATTGGCAAAGATGGATCCCCTGCATCCCACCAGTCTTTCGGAGGACTTATATACATGCACCAAAGTTCCCAGCTGTATCCATGTGCTGAGTTTTCATAACGTTGAACTTCAAATGTGTCCTGTTTAATGTTGTCTATTGATGGTAAAATCACTCTTTTTCTGTTTTCTTGTATCCGAGACAGAACCGGCTCAGCCCTTTATAAACAGAGGGTAAAATAAGTGTTAAATCATACCTGTAAAACAAAACAGTGTATCTTACTGCTGTCTTTACTGTTTGCATCTATACAGTGTTGCTGTACATAATAGTATTTCTCTCTTCATGTACATACTGGAGTAGTGCATACAATATCCCTTGATTCCCTATTTAGCTCCTTGGCTTTGCAAGGGAAAGTACCATATTGCATCCCTGGAGTAACAACATGGTAGCATTCTCACTACACACTGCATTACACAGTTGCTTAGCAATAAATGCATCCATTACTATTTCAGAGCTTAGGGACATAACTGCCTAATCCTGCCTAACTTGGCTAGCCATGACAAAAACCTCTCCTCATAAACAGGCCGGAGGGAAAAGAAAGTAATGCTGCATTCCACGAGAAAGTACTCTGCTGACACATTTTGTATTTCTTTCCCTAATACATTAAGCAATATATTGTACGTTGCTTGCTATCCCTCTAAAGGGTTCACGATATATGGTTTGTACTGTATTCTAGGACCAATTTGTTAGTAAGCCAATAAACCTAACAGTATGTTTTTGGATTATGGGAGGAAATCAGAATACCTGGAGAAGATTAACACAGATACAGGAAGGGCACACAAAATACATTCTGGCTCGTAATCAAGCTCATGACTAGAGAGCTGTAAGATAGTACGAGTGTCAACATCTAAGCATAGTATTTTGGTATGTGCTGTCTGAAAGGGGCTGAAATGGGCATGTTTAGGTAAATAAAAACATGGTTAACTGAGAACTTCAGTTTTTCACAATATTAAATGGAATCTAAATGCATTTTCCCAAACATTAGCAAGTCTCTACAACTAATTTAACAGCAGAGAGTGCTTCTGTTAGAAAAGGAATGATTATGTGGTTATAGAAAGCTTTTCAGACTGCTAAAACATGCCAGCGTTGACTAGTGTTGGGCGAACAGTGTTCGCCACTATTCGGGTTCTGAAGAACATCACCCTGTTCGGGTGATGTTCGAGTTCGGCCGAACACCTGATGGTGTTCGGCCAAACCGTTCGGCCACATGGCCGAACTAAGAGCGCATGGCCGAACGTTCCCCGAACGTTCGGCTAGCGCTGTGATTGGCCGCACGGGTCACGTGGTTCGGACCCGAACGCGCTCTGATTGGCCGAACTGTCACGTGGTTCGGGTAAATAAATACCCGAACCACGTCATATCTCCGCCATTTGTCTGTGGGTTTAGCTTTGGGTAGGCAGGCAGGGTAGTTCGCGCTCCAGCCACGCTAGCCAGGGTCCCCCCAGTCATTGTGTCACTGCTGGGAATAGTAGTACACCGCTCGCTCAGCCACACTATATAGCATTGTGTTTACTGCCACTCTGTGTACCTCGCTCAGCCACACTATATAGCATTCTGTTTACTGCCACTCTGTGTCTGCTGGGAATAGTAGTACACCGCTCGCTCAGCCACACTATATAGCATTGTGTTTACTGCCACTCTGTGTACCTCACTCAGCCACACTATATAGCATTCTGTTTACTGCCACTCTGTGTCTGCTGGGAATAGTAGTACACCGCTCGCTCAGCCACACTATATAGCATTCTGTTTGCAGCCACTCTGTGTACCTCGCTCAGCCACACTATATAGCATTCTGTTTACTGCCACTCTGTGTCTGCTGGGAATAGTAGTACACCGCTCGCTCGGCCACACTATATAGCATTCTGTTTACTGCCACTCTGTGTACCTCGCTCAGCCACACTATATAGCATTCTGTTTACTGCCACTCTGTGTCTGCTGGGAATAGTAGTACACCGCTCGCTCAGCCACACTATATAGCATTCTGTTTACTGCCACTCTGTGTACCTCGCTCAGCCACACTATATAGCATTGTGTTTACTGCCACTCTGTGTCTGCTGGGAACAGTACTACACCGCTCGCTCAGCCACAATATATAGCATTGTCTTTACTGCCACTCTGTGTCTGCTGGGAACAGTACTACACCGCTCGCTCAGCCACACTATATAGCATTGTGTTTACTGCCACTCTGTGTACCTTGCTCAGCCACACTATATAGCATTGTGTTTACTGCCACTCTGTGTCTGCTGGGAACAGTAGTACACCGCTCGCTCAGCCACACTATATAGCATTGTGTTTACTGCCACTCTGTGTCTGCTGGGAACAGTACTACACCGCTCGCTCAGCCACACTATATAGCATTGTGTTTACTGCCACTCTGTGTACCTTGCTCAGCCACACTATATAGCATTGTGTTTACTGCCACTCTGTGTCTGCTGGGAACAGTAGTACACCGCTTGCTCAGCCACACTATATAGCATTGTGTTTACTGCCACTCTGTGTCTGCTGGGAACAGTAGAACACCGCTCGCTCAGCCACACTATATAGCATTGTGTTTACTGCCACTCTGTGTACCTTGCTCAGCCACACTATATAGCATTGTGTTTACTGCCACTCTGTGTCTGCTGGGAACAGTACTACACCGCTCGCTCAGCCACACTATATAGCATTGTGTTTACTGCCACTCTGTGTACCTTGCTCAGCCACACTATATAGCATTGTGTTTACTGCCACTCTGTGTCTGCTGGGAACAGTACTACACCGCTCGCTCAGCCACACTATATAGCATTGTGTTTACTGCCTCTCTGTGTACCTTGCTCAGCCACACTATATAGCATTGTGTTTACTGCCACTCTGTGTCTGCTGGGAACAGTACTACACCGCACGCTCAGCCACACTATATAGCATTGTGTTTACTGCCACTCTGTGTACCTTGCTCAGCCACACTATATAGCATTGTGTTTACTGCCACTCTGTGTCTGCTGGGAACAGTAGTACACCGCTTGCTCAGCCACACTATATAGCATTGTGTTTACTGCCACTCTGTGTCTGCTGGGAACAGTAGAACACCGCTCGCTCAGCCACACTATATAGCATTGTGTTTACTGCCACTCTGTGTACCTTGCTCAGCCACACTATATAGCATTGTGTTTACTGCCACTCTGTGTCTACTGGGAACAGTACTACACCGCTCGCTCAGCCACACTATATAGCATTGTGTTTACTGCCACTCTGTGTACCTTGCTCAGCCACACTATATAGCATTGTGTTTACTGCCACTCTGTGTCTGCTGGGAACAGTACTACACCGCTCGCTCAGCCACACTATATAGCATTGTGTTTACTGCCACTCTGTGTACCTTGCTCAGCCACACTATATAGCATTGTGTTTACTGCCACTCTGTGTCTGCTGGGAACAGTACTACACCGCTCGCTCAGCCACACTATATAGCATTCTGTTTACTGCCACTCTGTGTACCTTGCTCAGCCACACTATATAGCATTGTGTTTACTGCCACTCTGTGTCTGCTGGGAACAGTAGTACACCGCTCGCTCAGCCACACTATATAGCATTGTGTTTACTGCCACTCTGTGTCTGCTGGGAACAGTAGTACACTGCTCGCTCAGCCACACTATATAGCATTGTGTTTACTGCCACTCTGTGTCTGCTGGGAACAGTAGTACACTGCCGCTCACTCAGTCACCCCATTACTATATAGCATTGCTGGGATCTGTAGCACTCTGCTCACCCACCCATACCATTGTACTGCCAGTCACTGTGTATATTGCTGGGATCTGTAGTACTTCACTCACCGTCAACCACTATATAGCATTGCGTACTCTGCCTGTCAGTGTGTATATTGCTGGGATCAGTAATACTCCACTCAACGTCAACCACATATGAGCTCACCATGAGTTCCTCAGAGACCTCCGCTGTGAGCAGCACTCCCAACAACAGCAACAGCCAGCGCCCCACGCAAGCTATAACATCCACCCCAGCAGCCAGTGGTCAGCAGCAGCCCTCCCCGGAGGAGAACGTTGTGTCCATCGGTCCGGCGCCAGAGCGATTATTGAGGGCTGCCATTGAGGAGATGATGGGGCCTGATGTGGAGGAGGAGGTCGGGCTCAGGCCAGCATCCCAAGTTAATGTTGAGGACGATGAGGGGTCTGTGTCTGGGGATGTTGGGGTGGCAGAGGTGGTGGGTGGGTCAGACTCAGGAGAAGAGTTGTATGATGAGGATGATGATCGGGACCATCTGTATGTGCCTCAGAGTCCGACCCCGGAAAACATGTTGTATCGTGTGTTTAGGTACTAAAATCTGCGTTCCCACTTCCCAGTACTGCCCGGGTCCACGGATACATATAATTTTTTGGGCAGCACTATCAAACTGTGGTACTATGAGTGAGTTGCCATGGTCCTTCTGTGCTGTCACACTCACCGTCTGTCTGCAGATGGATTGTTCAACACAGCTATGCCATCTGACATGTAGTCCTTGACCATCTTCTCCAGGCGATTGGTGTTGGAGGACGTGGAACTGCCCGATTGCTGTTCTGTGGGCTGCTGCATAGGTGTCAGAAAATGTTCCCACTCCAAGGACACTGCCAATACCATTCCCTTTTGGGCACTAGCAGCAGCTTGTGTTCTTTGCTGCCCTCCTGGTCCTCCTGGGTTTGCTGAAGTCAGTCTGTCGGCGTACAACTGGCTAGAGAAGGAGGAGGATGTCAATCTCCTCTCTAAAGTCTCTATCCATTACGGGCCTGCTGGAATTGTTCCATTTTTGACCTGTCTGACACTTTCTTCAATCAGTTTTTTAACATTGTGTTTGTATAAACTGGGTATAAACCCAGTAATTGGTGTTGTCCAGAATAATGAATAATAATGAATAGTGAATAATGCGCGGCCCGCGTTCAATGCAGTCTAGCATGAATTGAGCCATGTGTGCCAGAGAATCCTGCCAGACTCCTCTGTCTTCATGTTCTTGTGAGCGTTGTGATTGTTGTGATGCACCATATTCGTCACCAGCATCACTTTCTTCCTCTTCTGCTGTCCATTCCCGCTAAATTGTGGAAGTCCAACGTGCACCGCTCTGTCCCTCGGCAGTGGGGGCATCCAATTCCTGCTCCAACTCCAGCTGTTCCTCGTCCTGTTCTTTGTCATAGCTGGGACCAGCGTTTCCTGAGGAAGGTTGCCTGATGTTGGTATCATCACGCTGATCGTTTTCATCTTCAGATTCCCCCACTTGCATCATGCCAGCGGTTTCCATCTTCAACATTGATTTCTTCAGTAAACACAGCAGTGGTATTGTAATGCTGACTGTAGAGTTGTCACTGCTCAGTCACAAGCAACGTGGATTGCTCAAAATTTTGGAGGACTTGGCAGAGATCCAACATGGTGGCCCAATCAGATCCACAGAAGCTTGGTAGCTAGCTGGAATGCACCTCGGCACTGCGCAAAAGCGTGCTAGCATGTGCAGCGTAGAATTCCAGTGCGTAGGGAGGGACATCACCCAGCGAGCGATGGTGCGCTAGATTGAAGCGCTCCTGCATCTCTTGGTGAGTCCTTCAGAAGCGGTACTGGACTTTAAAAAATGTTTTTTTTTTCTTCAACAGAAGATCTGCCACGTTGGAGTGAGGAGGACGCCGCCGACCCCGACACCAAGCTGAACTCCAAGCAGAGGATCTTCAGGAACCCTCAAGGCTTTGAGCAAGCTGAGGAGGATCAGCAGTCCCGACGAGACCTCTCCTCATATGTGACTGTGTGCAGTGGAGTAGAGCTCCCCAGAACAACCTCTCACTTGTCACTTTGTCACTGGTCACTTTGTCACTTTGTCACTTTGTCATTTTGTCACTTTGTCACTTGTCACTTTGTCATTTTGTCACTTGTCACTTTGTCATTTTGTCACTTTGTCATTTTGTCACTTTGTCAGTCACTTTGTCACTGGTCACTTTGTCACTTTTCACTTTGTCACTTGTCACTTGGTCACTTGTCCAGATGATCTCGGTACACCTCTTGCGATTCAAATTCCTGCACACATTGCTCTGGGATTTGGGTGTGATGAATGATGCATCTAACTGGCCACCGGAGGCAATTAAGGCCTTCAAAACATTGAAAGTAGCTTTCTGTTCCGCCCCCATTTTGCGTCATGTTGAGTTGTTGACGTCATGTTCATCCTCGGCCTCGCCTTGCATTTCGGTGCGAGGTGCATTTTCCACAGAAAAAGGTTGTGAATCCGGGCACAACATTTGTGGCTGTTCCATTGACCTTTCACAGGTAGAAGATTAGAAGATTGTGGGGGTGGGAATAGCTCCTCCGAATAGCCCATTGTGTCCTGAAAACTACTCATTGCATTGCTTTGCGCACGCATTTTTTTGTCCTCATGCAAGGCCTGAGTTGCGCCTGAAAGCATGGCCTTCTCCTCCTGCGCCTCCTCCTGTTCCATCACGTCTGCTGCTGCTGGGTTAGCGTTGCCGCCCGGTCCCTGTTTATTGAACCTCTTATCTTTGACTGCATGGCGGTACAAAGCATGCTATCCGCACGCTTCTTGTCCTCATGCAAGGCCTGGGTTGTTGTGTCTCAAAGCGTGGCCTTCTCCTCCTGCGCTTCCTCCTGTTCCATCACGTGTGCTGCTGCTGCTGCTGCTGGGTTAGCGTTGCCGGTCCCTGTTTATGGATCCTCTCATCTTTATTACATTTATGACTGCATGGCGGTAAAAAGCATGCTATCCGCACGCTTCTTGTCCTCCTGCAAGGCCTGGGTTGTTGTGTCTCAAAGCGTGGCCTTCTCCTCCTGCGCCTCATCCTGTTCCATCACGTGTGCTGCTGCTGCTGCTGCTGGCCTGGGTTAGCGTTTCCGGTCCCTGTTTATTGAACCTCTCATCTGTATTACATTTATGACTGCATGACGGCAAAAAGCATTGCTATATCCGCACGCTATTTGTCCTCATGCAAGGCCTGGGATGTTGTGTCTCAAAAAGCGTGGCCTTCTCCTCCTGCGCCTCCTCCTGTTCCATCACGTGTGCTGCTGCTGCTGCTGGCCTGGGTTAGCGTTTCCGGTCCCTGTTTATTGAACCTCTCATCTGTATTACATTTATGACTGCATGGCGGCAAAAAGCATTGCTATATCCGCACGCTATTTGTCCTCATGCAAGGCCTGGGATGTTGTGTCTCAAAAAGCGTGGCCTTCTCCTCCTGCGCCTCCTCCTGTTCCATCACGTGTGCTGCTGCTGCTGCTGCTGCTGGTCTGGGTTAGCGTTTCCGGTCCCTGTTTATTGAACCTCTCATCTGTATTACATTTATGACTGCATGGCGGCAAAAAGCATTGCTATATCCGCAAGCTATTTGTCCTCATGCAAGGCCTGGGATGTTGTGTCTCAAAAAGCGTGGCCTTCTGCTCCTGCGCCTCCTCCTGTTCCATCACGTGTGCTGCTGCTGCTGCTGCTGCTGGCCTGGGTTAGCGTTTCCGGTCCCTGTTTATTGAATCTCTCATCTGTATTACATGTATGACTGCATGGCGGCAAAAAGCATTGCTATATCCGCACACTTTTTGTCCTCATGCAAGGCCTGGGTTGCGTCTCAAAAAGCGTGGCCTTCTCCTCCTGCGCCTCCTCCTGTTCCATCACGTGTGCTGCTGCTGCTGCTGCTGGGTTAGCGTTGCCGGTCCCTGTTTATTGAACCTCTCATCTTTATTACATTTATGACTGCATGGCGGCAAAAAGCATTGCTATATCCGCACGCTATTTGTCCTCATGCAAGGCCTGGGATGTTGTGTCTCAAAAAGCGTGGCCTTCTCCTCCTGCGCCTCCTCCTGTTCCATCACGGTTCTGCTGCTTGTGCTGGGTTAGCTTTACCGGTCCCTTTTCCTGGAACCTCTTCTCTGTATTACATTTATGACTGCATGGCGACAAAAAGCAAGTTACGTGTGCAAAGAAACATGACATTTTCCACATTTAAAAGACAGTTTTTCCTTTGAAACTTTACAATCAATTTTCTCAAAAACTATAAGCTCTTTTTCAAATATTTTTTTCCTCTTGTACCCACTCCCAAGGTGCACATACCCTGCAAATTTGGGGTATGTAGCATGTAAGGAAACTTTACAAAGCACGAAAGTTCAGGTCCCCATTGACTTCCATTATGTTCGGAGTTCGGCGCGAACACCCGAACATCGCGGCGATGTTCGGCGAACGTTCGCGAACCCGAACATCTAGGTGTTCGCCCAACACTAGCGTTGTCTAGGTTTTGTTTTTCCTTTCAAATTAAGCAGTTGCCATTAAACATGCTCATGTGTCTTGCTTGCAAATAACACAGTCTACAGCTTACCTTAAAGGATGACTGAAGCGAAAGGGTCATGGAGGCTGCCCTATTTATTTCATTTTAGGCCTCGTTCACATTACAAACGCGGACGGGCACGCACGCGAAACGCAACGCGTACGAACGCACGCCATCCGCGTTTGTATGCGTTGCGTGGCTGATCCCATCACTGAAAAGTGAATGGGACAGCCACGCGTTTTTGCAAAAAATGCGTGCAGCATGCGTTCCCGGACCGCACAGGTCCGGAACGCATGCAGTGTGAACATCAGACATTGCACTCTATGCAATGTCTGATGTCGTGCGTGTCGGCCACCTGCACGCGTTTCCAAAACGCGGCTGGAAACGCGTGCAGTGTGAACGGGGCCTTAAGCAATACCAGTTGCCTGGCAGCCCTGGTGATTCTCTGCCTCTAATACTTTAAGTCATAGACACTGAACAAGCATGCAGCAGATCAGGTGTTTATGACATTATTGGCAGATCTAACAAGATAAGCTGCATGCTTGTTTCTGGTGCGATTCAGACATTACTGCAGCCAAATAGACTGCAGCCAAGCAACTGGTATTGTTTAAAAGGAAATAACTATGGCAGCTTCCATATTCTTCTCACTACAATTGCCCTTTGAAGTATAAACGTGTACTATCTACGGTATGTCTCAAGTCCTGCTGAAAGATTCCTAAAACCTGGCAGCATTAAAAGTACTAGAAAAGTACTATACATTTGTTGAAGTTAATTAACTGAAATTTCACTAAAGATGAGCTGACCAAAATTGAAATCCAGCTTATTTACAAAGTCATGGAACAGTTATGTTAGAAACTGGACACATAAATAAATACTTTAACACCGAATAATCTCTGCTACTGTTTGACTTTCTTTGTTGCTAGGAGATTGGAGACTTATTCCACCATTGCGCTAAGCAAAGTCCCAGACTACCCTACAGCACAGACTAAAAAAAAACTGCTGCAATTCCATTACCCATTGTTTTAAACTAGGACCAGAAAAACACACAATATGTCAACAAACATTCTAGCTGTCATTCTTTCTGCCACAGGGAACAGCAAAACAATAAAACATTGCATAACTATTGAATATAGATGGCCTGAATGGTGTGCACGCGAACTTATTTGCGCGAACAACATGGATTCGCGTTGAGCTGTGAACCTTTAGCGCGTTTGACCCGCCCCCATACTACATCATTGGGCTAAACTTTGACCCTCTACATCACAGTCAGCAGACACATAGCAGCCCATCAGGCTGCACTCCCTCCTGGAGCCCCCCCCCTCCTTTATATAAGGCAGCAGCATCAGCCATTTTCTCACTCTGTGTGCTGCTGTATTAGTGAGAGAAGGGAGAGAGGTTGCTGCAGAGATAGGAAAAGCTTAGTTAGGCTCTTGTTAGCTTGCTCCTTGCTAATATTTGTTGCTGGAAAGCACCACCAAAACAGCTCTTTTGAGAGCTAATGTTCTTGTGATGTTTTTTTTTGTGGCCCACTGACACTGTATATACAGTCCTGTCTGTTGCAGCTGGCCCTTGCTAATTGCTATACTATGCCAGGCCCAGCACATTCAGTGCACACCTTTTCACTGCACCTGTGCCACATTGTACCATACCGCCAGCAATCACTGCATACCTTTTCAGTGCACCTGTGTGACTGCACATTGTATCATACCACCAGCAGTCACTGCACACCTTTTCACTGCACTTGTGTCACATTGTATCATACCACCAGCAATCACTGCATACCTTTTCAGTGCACCGGTGTGACTGCACATTATATCATACCACCAGCAGTCACTGCATACCTTTTCAGTGCACCTGTGTCACATTGTATCATACCACCAGCAGTCACTGCATACCTTTTCACTGCACCTGTGTCACATTGTATCATACCGCCAGCAATTACTGCATACCATTTCAGTGCACCTGTGTGACTGCACATTGTATCATACCACCAGCAGTCACTGCATACCTTTTCAGTGCACCTGTGTCACATCCTATTATACCGCCAGCAATCACTGCATACCTTTTCAGTGCACCTGTGTCACATTGTATCATACCACCAGTGTGACTGCACATTGTATTATAGCAGCAGTCACTGCATACCTTTCACTGCACCTGTGTGACTGCACACGGTATTAGTCCAGTCAGTGCATACCTTTCACTGCATCTGTGACTGCACATTGCATTATACCTGGCAGTCAGTGCATACCTTTCACTTGAATGGATGGCAGACTTGTCCTCCATAACAGATCATTATACAGCAGGGCCTTGAAAAAGTCCTTCTGTATTGTTACTTTTCGTCACTACCTCCCTTGGGGAGGTAGTGACTTGCGTGCTGTGCATGCTGCCTTCCTTGGATGTGTGGTGGTAGCCGTTCCTGCTCCTCTGCCCACAGCAGCCAGGTGTCCATTAAGGAAATCTTTGAGCAGAAGAAGCTAATGTCTGCCAGTAACCCCCTTGCCCGGCGTCTGACAACTGGCTTATTGGAACTGTTAGCTCCCCAGCTGTTACCATACCAGCTGGTGGACTATGAGGCCTTCCGAAAATTTGTGGCGATTGGGACACCGCAGTGGAAGATTCCAGGCAGCAATTATTTTTCTAGAAAGGTGATACCCAAACTGTACCGTGATGTTGAAAGGCAAGTGATGTCATCTCTGGCACACAGCATTGGGTCAAGGGTCCATTACTTACTTATACAGCACATTGGGTCCTTCCTTGGATGTGTTGTGGTAGCCGTTTCTCAGGCTCCCACTCCGGACCCCTGGACTACTGGGTGCGCGTAGCTTGACCTGTGGCCAGAGCTGTCACAATTTGCCATCCAACTTCTGGCTTGCCCTGCCTCAAGCGTCCTGTCAGAAAGGACCTTCAGCGCAGCTGGAGGCATTGTCAGTGAGAAGAGACGTCGCCTAGGTCAAAAAAGTGTTCAGTACCTTACCTTTATCAAAATGAATGAGGAATGGATCCCGGAGGGCTACTGCCTGCTCGAAGACTAAGTCAGTCCTCACACACAGCATCTTTGCCTGCACGCCGTGCAACTGCCTGCCCGAAGACTAAGTCAGTCCACACACAGCATCTCTGCCTGCCGGCTGCTGCTGCCTGTTCCAAGACTAAGTCAGTCCCCACACAGCATCTCTGCCTGCAGGCCGCTTGTCTGCCTTCTCCACCACCACCACCAACATGGTCCACGACTCCAAGTGGATTCCTGAATTTTTAAGGCCACTAACAAAAAGAATAATAATTTTTCTGGTGCATGTACATGCCTGCCTAATTTTTCTGGCTGCAACAACAAAACAAAAGACATGTACAAGTGTCAATTCCCCTTCATGATCGTTACCTTGCTGTGGTGGAGGGGCTTGCATACCACAATTAAGCAATGACCTATATGAGTGTGTTGGGGGCACACCCAAGAAAATAAGGTTGTTGCTTCATTGTGGACAGACCAAATTCGATCAGCTGGACAGTCACTGCTGTTCTGTCATTGAGCTACCTCAGCCCAACCATATGGGCTGGAAAGCCGCCATCACCTGCACTCTCGCCAACATATGCATCAGCATGGCCATCTGTTTGCGGTGTTTTACACAGTGAGTTTGGTCTGTCAGTGTGAAGTAGTACACTACTTACACTACATGATCCATGTACACACACACAAGATGTTTTCAAGCACTTTAGCCTCCAATTTAGGAATGCAATGCTATTTCTGCCCTTTAGGGATTATAACCCTGCTCTGTGTCAAATCCAGAATATCTGTGCGGGTCGTGCGCTGTGCGGGCAGCAAAGTGGTGCGTGCACCATTTTTGGGGCGATTCCACCTCAATGGAAGGTATAGGAGAAACGCAAAACACTCACAAAATCACTTTGTGCAGCGATTGCGTTTGCATTTTTAAGAATAAACACATGGTATTTATTATTTTCAGGGTCAATGAGTTCACTTCCTGACTTGCGTCAGGGAGTGAAAAAACGCAATCGCTCTGAAAAAAAAACGGTTATTGAAGCGCTTTACATAAACTGCAGTGCCCACCCGAGCGCCCACCCGAGCGCCGGGAGGAGAAAAAAAAGACTACTACAGAAATGACAAACGCGAACGCTAAAGCAAACAGAACGCAATGTGAACGAGGCCTCATTGTATTTATAAACCGCCTAAATATTACGCAGCGCTGGACAATAAATATGGATACATACATTGTAAACAAAGGGTGACAGACAGAGAGGTAGCAAATGGTTATACATATAACATAGCACAAGGCTATACATGCAAACAGGGCATAAAATGCATTTTACAGAGACCCAGCAAATCAAGTCTGAAGTTAGTCCATGAGAAGGGTGTCATTACTGGGGTAGCAAGATTAAGAAGGACACACTAAGGGTGGGAGGGGGGGGGGGGCTGCCAAAGGCTTACAATGGTGGGGAAGGGAAACATAAGGCAGGTCTGTGGAAAAGGTGCTTGACTGAGAGAGTTAGAGTGTGGTAGAAGGGGGGGTGAGGCCATTTTAAAGAAATTTGTTTTGAGGGCTTGCTTAAAGGTGTTGGAAGGGAGTTCCATGGGGTGGGGGCAGCTCTTAAGAAGTCTTGTAGGCATGCATGGGATTGAGAAATACGTGGGGGGTCAGGGGGAGATCATTGGAGGACCAGAGGGGGCCGACAGGTATATATCTGTTGATGCACTCAGCAATGTAGGTTGGGCAGGTCTTGTGCACAGATTTTTAGGTAAGGCACAGAATTTTGATCCTGATCCTGAAGCAGATGGGGAACCAGTGTAGGGCTTCACAGAGAGGAGAAATGGAAGCAGAGTGGTGGGAAAAATGGATGAGTCTATCTGCTGCATTCATGATTGATTGAAGGGGTGCAATGCATTTCAAGGGGAGGCCAGACAGTAGGGCATTGCAGTAGTCAAAGCAAGAGTCCTGTTGATCTCTTTGGCTGCAGTAGTGTCTGCATCACACACCTGAAAAAAGCATGCAGCTTACCCAGTCATACTTTAATCAGAAACATATGATTTGCATACTTGTTCTCGGTATATGGATAAAAGTATTATAGGCAACTTAGGCAAGGGATCAAATATGGCAGACTCCATATACCTCTCAGTTCAGGTGCACTTTAGGTAAAACACCAATAACCTTAAAGTGAACCTCCAGACTAAAAATCGACTCAGCAGCAGTGAAAAGGCTTGGTGTTTCTTTAACAGTTTCACAGCATCAGAACTTTGTTTTTCTTACCCAAGCCTCATTTTTAGCTGCACAGAACAAAACTGCCCGGGCATTTTTCCCCTGATGCTGTGTAAAGCATGATGGGATTTCTGATGTTGTTGTTCTTGTTCTGCTGTTTTGGTGGAAACATTTTTTTTTATTCTGAATTTGACATTTGAAGCCTAGTGTGTGCAGCTGGGAGGGGTGATTAGGACACAGGACAGTTGGAACTGTGTCTCATGCTCCCTGTCACCTCCTTTCAACCAAAAAGATGGCTGCCCCCGTGAAAAGATGGCTGCCCCCATGAAATCACAAACATTTGCCTGTTCTTTTAAAACAGGGTGGGTAAGAGATTATATTACCTATCTATTTTAACCATCTTAGCGGTATGGACGAGCTCAGCTCGTCCATCACCGCCGATGGCTGCCGCTCAGGCCCTGCTGGGCCGATTTTGTTAAAATAAAGAGCAGCACACGCAGCCGGCACTTTGCCAGCCGCGTGTGCTGCCCGATCGCCGCCGCTCTGCGGCGATTCGCCGCGAGCAGCGGCGAAAGAGGGTCCCCCCAGCCGCCTGAGCCCAGCGTAGCCGGAACAAAAAGTTCCGGCCAGCGCTAAGGGCTGGATCGGAGGCGGCTGACGTCAGGACGTCGGCTGACGTCCATGACGGCACTCCGCTCGTCGCTATGGCGACGATCTAAGCAAAACAAGGAAGGCCGCTCATTGCGGCCTTCCTTGTTTATTCTGGGCGCCGGAGGCGATCGGAAGAACGCCTCCGGAGCGCCCTCTAGTGGGCTTTCATGCAGCCAACTTTCAGTTGGCTGCATGAAATAGTTTTTTTTTAATTTAAAAAAAACCCTCCCGCAGCCGCCCTGGCGATCTTAATAGAACGCCAGGGTGGTTAATTAACATAACTAATGTAACTTAATGACAGTATGTTTGTTTAGGCTGAAGTTCCCCTTTAAGTTATAAAGAGAAAAACAATCACCTTACATGTTTTCACTGGGAACAGGCAATTGGAATCATGAGCCTTTCTATTTTTATAGATTTTTTTAATATCCTCTTTAACCTAACAGGGTTTATAGAGTGTTGTTTTATTTTATTATAGCACCTGGGACTTTTGGTCTGATTCATTTAACAGTAGATCAGGTTCAGTGTTAGGATGACGCTTTCAGATATATTAGCGGTTGTTTCTGTTGGCAAGTTTTCTTGAGTACACATCACCTACTTTAATAACTCAAATAATTGTAATAAATGTATACATATATATATATATATATATATATATAGGAACAGTAATTAAAAAAAATCTTTTTCAACAAGAAATTACACCTCCCCAAAATGTTTTACTTTCTCCCAGCTAATTTGCATATATTCAGCAGTGATGCACTGGGAGACATCTCAAAGCTCACTCCAACCTGAATTATTGGAAATACTTTCTGTTTTAAGAAAGCAAACTTTTGCTTTCCATGCATATTAGTAAGGAGGCTTTTAGGACCATTGTAGCCCCTCAGACAACCCAACGTGTTCTGGTTCACCATGAGCTTTGCTGGTTAGTCTGTACCTCTGGGTGTTTCAAGTCCTACTTCATAGAGCCACATTAATCCATGCCATGCACTGATGAAGACCAACCAGTCTGAAACTGTCTGCATGCATGTTGGATTATTGTGGCTCTGTACAATTAACAGCTGACACATCAAACATCTCTATCCTGAGTTGAGAGAAATGCATTTTCACCTAGGTAGAGCAGAAGTAAAGTTTTTCCAACATCACTTACCTCATTTTTTAGATCAAAGATTGCCTCCTACCTCTGAAAACTGTTGTTTAAAGATTCAGCATGCTCTTTAAATAAACTCAGTGGACTCTTGTTCATATGAAAGATTCTCAGCCAAAATGACAGATAATTCCCATAAATAAAAAAAAAAAAAAGAAAGATGGCAACCCGCAAACCCTCATGACCTATTGACACTAGACTAGCAGATTGTGTGACACTAGACTAGCAGATTGTGTGACACTAGACTAGCAGATTGTGTGACACTAGACTAGCAGATTGTGTGACACTTGACACAAGCTGACTTGATATTGTATAGAGATGAAGTTAAACATTCACAAAGTAATGTTTGTATTGAAATGTGAATTTTCACTTAACTTGCTAGTTTTACAAATAAATATAATTCATTTTCACATGATAAACATTTTCCCAAAAAATGAGAACTTTCATGAAAATGTCTTTTCTTGTCCATTGACTTTGGCATTAACTTGCTTTGGTTGAAATGTGTTTTAGTGTGAATACCCATATATTTTTGCGCATACTGTATTCTTGTATAAAAATGTGTTTTCTTATCCCTATAGACTTCAATTAGATGTACAGAGGCACCAAAAGGATAAAATATGCTAAAATGTTTAAAATATTCGGGTGGCGGTGGTGGACCGGCCACTCAGAAATAGACTCGATGCTGTCGCTTAAGATAAAGACAATTTATTCACATACTCAATGAACAGAACCGCAACGCGTTTCACGGGTATATTCCCGCTTCTTCAGGCAATAAACCGATAGGAGTACACAGTACAGTCTCAAGGTCATGAATAGCATAATCACAGAGGTGCTATTCGTGACTTGGAGACTGTACTGTGTACTCCTATCTGTTTATTGCCTGAGGAAGCGGGAATATACCCGTGAAACGCGTTGCGGTTCTGTTCATGGAGTATGTGAATAAATTGTCTTTATCTTAAGCGACAGCATCGAGTCTATTTCTGAGTGGCCGGTCCACCGCCGCCACCCGAATATTTTAAACATTTTAGCATATTTTATCCTTTTGGCGCCTCTGTACATCTACTTGTCAAAATATCCACCCTTGGCGGTTGGAAGGGTGACAAACCCTCCTTTCCTTCTTCAGAGAGCGACATCTTAATCCTGAGTGGGGACAGGTCTAATCTCCCCACCTGCCTATATAGTGGTTGCCTAAACGGTAACCCATGTTTGTAAGTATAATACTTACTCCACACTAATTCTCCCTGATCCAATACATACTACACTATATTGGGCTCTCGGTTTCTCTGTTTTAGCTATAGACTTCAATGTATTTCACAAACATGAGTTATCTCATTCCCACATATTTTAGTAAATATTTTTATATGTGTAAAAATATTTTTTGGGGTTCCATATATTTTTGCAAATTTTCTCATCTGTATCAAAATATGACATTTTCATGAAAGCTATGGCAAAACAAAAATTGCCACATTCCCTTATTACAGGTTCTTTAAAAATATGTCTTCACCTATAATGAACTTTTGTGTACCTGACTTATAGAAATATAAGAAAAGCAAACTCAATATAGGTAAATCAGGTTAACTGAGCAATGGCTGCACCAGGCACTTTAAAACACACCATAATGCTTTTTGTGGTGTACTGCACCAAAGTGGTAATTTTTTTTCTTTGGTGGTAGTGTTAGGCATTAGAAGGGTGGTGTTAGGCAGTAATGGGACTTAGTGTTGGGGATTAATAGGGAGTTAGTGTTAGGCGGTAAGGGGGGGTTGTGTAAGGCATTAGAACAGGGCTAGTTTTAGGCATTAGGAGGGGGCTAGTGTTAGATACTAGAAGGGAAGTTAGTGTTAGATATAATGTGGGGGGGAGGGGGTTAGTGTTAGACCAGTGCCAGCTTTCCATGACACCTGATCAGGAGTCACTAGCATTACATAAAAGTCAGTGCAATCCCTGGCCTGTTAATTTCAATGTTGAATGGTTTTGTTCCCAGTTGTTCATCCAGGCACTGGACTACTTCACTGGATTAGTATTTTGGGAATTTCAGGGCCTTTTAATATGCGATAGGAGGTGTAATGCTAGCTTTCATTGGAGGGAATAGAATTAAACAATGGTGGGGAGATGCTACACTATTACATAAGTATAGGGGCATTACAATTATGAGAGCTACTTTCCCAAAAATCAGTGGTGATATTAATCTTTCTCTCAGCAATCTAAGTAGTCATACTTTATTTCTTGAGTCCTAAAGCTGTCAAATTCATTTTAGATAGATGGAAAGATGAATTTTTAGACAGCTCATTCATCTATACATCAAAGCCTGACCTTTAGTTCTATTTTAGAGTGTTTTATGGACCCTTTTTCCCCAAACTGTCTCTATCTAAGCTACACTGCATTGCTACACTACACCAACCACTGCTGCCTGCACCAACTACACTACAGAACACTTCACTAACCCCTGATGCCCCCCCCCCCCCCCCCCAGTTACACTGCACTACACTAAATACAGATTTCCAACAGTTACACTGCATTACATTACCTCCTGACGCCTACCAGCTACACTACACTACACTAAACTCTGCTGCCCCTCCCCCCAGCTACTCTACACTATACTTGCAGTGGAAGATCTCACCTGACCCTACTCTCCTCCTAGGTCTCCAGTCATCTTGCGCTGAACACTCTAGTCCTCAGAGAATACCGTCCTTCACACATTAGGACCCCAGCCACCGCACTCCTCTTCCCCTCAGGCTCTATCTTTAGCTGCCAAATATCCTGCCGCTGTACACATACCTTCCTTCCCAATTACAGTCTCCTTCTTAGCTACTGTTGCCCTGTTACTATGTGACCTCACAGCATCATGCTGCCCCCGGCTACGGTACTGATGTGTGAAGGACGGAGGACCAGAGCATACAGCAGTGCACAAGATGACCGGAGATGGAGGAGGAGAGAAGCACAGCAGCAGGATTGATAAGTGCTTCCCTGTGTACTCTGTGCTGTACCTTCTGAATCTAAGACATACTTGATTTTACCCCAGTTTTGGAGAAGAAAAAAAAATGTGTCCTATATTCTGAAAAATATGGTCATCTAAATCAGTGCTGTCCAACTGGCGGCCCGCTCCTCTCCCCGGGATGCAGGCATGGCATGCGCTATGGGCACCATGCCTGCTCCCTCTTGTGTGGCCTCTCCTGTGTCCCCGCTGCCTCACAGCTCACTAGCTCACTAGCTCAGACCTCACAGATCGCGGCGACTGAGGCTAACAGAGTGCGCATATTACCCGCACGGAGTACGTCACATGCGGAAGTAAAATCAGTCACTTCCGCATGTGACGTTCTGCCGCGCGGGTGTTATGCGCGCGCTCTGCTTGTTTCAGTCGCCGCGATCTGTGAGGTCTGAGCTAGTGAGCTGTGAGGAAGCGGCAGCGGGGCACAGGAGAGAGGTAACGGGCGAGGCAATGGGGGAAACGCCTGTCACTCTCACTGGGGGGCACCTGTCACTCTCACTGGGGGGCACCTGTCACTCTCACTGGGGGGCACCTGTCACTCTCACTGAGGGGCACCTGTCACTCTCACTGGGGGGCACCTGTCACTCTCACTGGGGGGCACCTGCCACTCTCACTGGGGGGCACCTGTCATTCTCACTGGGGGAACACCTGTCACTCTCACTGGGGGGCACCTGTCACTCTCACTGGGGGGCACCTGTCACTCTCTAACTTGGGGGGCACCTGTCACTCTCTAACTGGGGGGCATCTGTCACTCTCTAACTGGGGGGCACCTGTCACTCTCTAACTGGGGGGCACCTGTCACTATCTAACTGGGGGGCACCTGTCACTATCTAACTGGGGGGCACCTGTCACTATCTAACTGGGGGGCACCTGTCACTCTCACTGGGGGGCACCTGTCACTCTCACTGGGGGGCAACTGTCACTCTCACTGGGGGGCACCTGTCACTCTCACTGGAGGAACACCTGTCACTCTCACTGGGGGAACACCTGTCACTCTCACTGGGGGAACACCTGTCACTCTCACTGGGGGAACACCTGTCACTCTCTAACTTGGGGGGCACCTGTCACTCTCTAACTTGGGGGGCACCTGTCACTCTCTAACTGGGGGGCACCTGTCACTCTCTAACTGGGGGGCACCTGTCACTATCTAACTGGGGGGCACCTGTCACTATCTAACTGGGGGGACACCTGTCACTAACTGGGGGGACACCTGTCACTATCTAACTGGGGGGACACCTGTCACTTACTGGGGGGGCACCTGTCACTATCTTCTGCCTATTTATGTGAAATGCTCTCTATTTATGTGCCTCATGACTGCTGAATTTGTCGTGTTGGGGGCCTCATGATTGCTGAATTTGTCTTGTTGGGGGCCTCATGATTTGTTGGGGGCATCACGATTGCTGAATTTGTCTTGTTGGGGGCCTCAAGATTGCTGATTTTGTCTTGTTGGGGGCCTCAAGATTGCTGATTTTGTCTTGTTGGGGGCCTCAAGATTGCTGAATTTGTCTTGTTGGGGGCCTCATGATTGCTGAATTTGTCTTGTTGGGGGTCACATGATTGCGAACTGCGAGACTATGAAAAAGCTGAATCGTCATCATGAAACAATAGCGTTAAACCTACTTTTTTAGCTTTTTAAAACGGAAAATAAAACTGGGAGGTTCTAAAAAACCCCACATTTTTCGGGAGTAGGATGGATGAAATTGTTTATCTTCACAGTTTATTTTCAACTTGGATTTTCCATAATGTTCATGTATGAGTTAAAACCTTTGTATGTAGTTTAAATTGCTGTTGCCACTTTGCGATAGATAAGTGACTTTTGGGTTGCAGTTTGGACACTCGGCCTCCAAAAGGTTCACCACCACTGTCCTAATCTAATGTCCCACATTGCTAAATTCATGTAAATTTGTCTCCACCTGTGGCCACACCCGCATTCTGGTCCATGGCCACACCCATTTTTCGGCGCCGCGCGCCACTCTACGCTCAACGGAACCCTTGTGGTTTTTGGCGCGCTGCACGCGCCACACATCTTCACCAACATCTTAAATTGCATTTTGTGGAAAGTGCTGCCAATCTAATTGTCCTTTAATTGCATTTTTTCCTGGGGGGGGGGGGGGGGGGTCTGCGACTCTAGCAAGAACCTTCAGCCCTCCACCATGGGGTCTGAAAAAAAAATTGGCCCTCCATGCCCATGAAGTTGGACAGCACTGATCTAAATAAATATAATAATAATGCTATAGACTTGAAAGGTTGGAGCACCAGGACCTACACTGGTAAGATGCTGTTTATTATTAGAAAAAAAACTATAGAGTGATGAGAGAAGTACATCTCTAGTACAACATTCATTCAACATTAAGTGGTTGGATCAGACATATTCATGAATTGCAAAAATAAAAAGAGATATAGTATGGATGGCTCACTAAACTGGGTGAAAAAAAAGCCCATTGAAAGAAAACGGTGAAATCATCAGTTAAAGAAAATCTTGTTTCAGTAAGTTATATATGCATGGCAGTATGCAGCTTTTAAACAGAACTCTTGAAAACTGAGCAAGCACATTGACTGAGATTACATTTTTCCATCTGGAAGCAGAATAACAAAGGAAGTGCTTTCTTCCGCTTTCCAATTAGATAAGTCACATTGAAATTAGCACTCTCAGCCATCTGGGACCCTTTCTAAAGAGGACAAATCATGACTATATGGGAATGATTAATATTCATCCACATAGCAAATTCAATCTAACAAAAAGGAAAACTGTGGTATATGCTGCAGCACTTGCTTCTTGTGAATAACTTTTATTATCATGCAAGGCAGTGCCAACACCTATTATAGTCTATTTGTGTGTTTTTCCTCAACCCACAGGATTAACCTGCTAAGTGCTGGCGACTGGAGGGTTTCACTGCTTCTGGCTCACAGCTGTAGGGTAGTCTAGCAGAATGATTTGCTGGCAAGAGATCAAAGAGGTCTATTTATAAAGATGGGTGAATCCAAGCAGATTTGTCTGCCATGCATTGACAGGAATAGGTTTCAATTCTGCTTTAAATATACTGGTCAGAACAGGGTATGATTGGATGCCAAAGTGAAAAGCCGGATGGCATCATTTTAGATCACGCAGGTACACACTTTTGCAGAACAACTACATATGCAAAACACATATTCTGATTGTTTTTAAAATAGCCATTGCATAACCTCATGCCTTTAAATTGATAAATAATGAATGCCATGCAATTCTTATGGTCACATACTGCATTTACTAAAAATGAGCAGTAAAACATGGAGACCAGGAATGTGTTTTACTAGCCAATGTTTCGTAATTCCACTTTGCATTCAGGGAAAAGTTCCCATCCCAACAACCAAAAAATTGGTACCTTGAGATATAGGAGGTACGCACTACTCTGGCAAGCTTTTATCATAGCATCAAAGAGTTTGGAGACCATTGTGTCTTCTGGACTCGATTATGTATGATTTTCATGTACCTCTGGTGAAGCGGCTTTTGGCTGTGAAACATGCAGGGCATTCAGTGAGCTCTACACTTGGAGCAACATTTCATTGTTGTATGAAACTGGGAGGAACTGGTGAACCAATAAAAATGATGCATCTGGTTGACTAAACTGGACTTTTGCTCATTATAATGCCCCGTTGTTCAAATTGTTTGGATATGTTATGTACATGAGGGGTAGGAGCTTACTATATCATAGTCTGTGGTTCAAACACCAGCACCTTGGCAAGATCTGAGTAAGAGTCAGCTGACTGTTTGACTCTAAAGGGAACAGTGGTTTCTCAAATCAGATTTCCATTTTGAGTGCTGCAATAAGTTTTCATGATGACCTCTCCTCCTTTATTTTTCTTTTCTACTATACGATTAAATGAGAAATCATTAGGTTTACCTTTTGTTTCTTTGAAAAGTATATTGCCAAGGGACTTTAAGTGCCCCTATGGTATTAATCTAGTAAATGTTCCTGGATCCTGACCTTTAAAGATCCAGTGGTTTTTCACACACAAAATGAATGACAAGTTCATATGATCACATAAATCACTATCATGATGTTGAAAACACTATGAACACAGGTGATTAAAAAAATTCAAACATAGTTCTCCTAAATAAGCAAGTGAATTAATCTATGTACTCAACACATTATCCTCAGGAGATTATCCCCCTCTCTCCATATAGTGACACATGATATGTGGCTACTGACATGCAAAAAATAACTAATATTGAAATACTTTTCTTCACATTACTTGAGACATCTTGGCAGAAAGAGCACATTCATTTAATTGATAAGAAAAAAAATAGTTAATTTAATTTTGGATTTTTTGTGTGTGTGTGAAATCATGCACATTTTATTTCTTAGAAATGTAAATTAAGAATTTTAGAAGATGAACAGGTTGGTTGATGTACTAAAGTTCAATAAGAATGATATGGCCAGCACATAAACTACCACTGGTTACTGCATTTTTCCCACTTGAGTCACTATTTATATATAGATTACATTTACATGACTCAGAAATGCACATTATCTAAAGTGAACACCTGACTTTCCAGCTCGGTTACCACAGTACAGAAACGTTCAAATTGTTTGGGTCTCTCTCTCAGGCCTGGTAGCTCCACCCCCAATCACTGTGGTTAGTACTGAGCAGAGAGACCTGGCAAATGTGTGGGTCCTCCCAGCTTCAATTTCCAGCTTGCAAGTCTTTTGGCAGAGGAAAAATGTCTTGCAAATGGGAGTGGGAAAAGCAATCACAAAGCATTAAGCTTACTGCCAGTGGCCAGAGTAGCTCTTCGAAGGCCACCTTTTCATTTGACCAAAAAAGGCTACTGATTGAGGAAGACCACCAGCACCAATGTGTACAGTCAGTGGTCCTCTTTTTGTAAAGCTCTGAAGCAGAGGGCAGATATCAGCGAAAAGATTATATTCCACTATGTCCAGGCCCGGGTTTACATCACAGGAGCCTATAGGCACAGATGTCCTGGCACCTTACACTTCACCCTGCATGAACCTACAAACCCCCACTGAACTGCACCACAAGTGTGCTGGCCGGCCCAGATGTCCTTTCTCTCTTACTTCCCTTGCCCGTCATAGGTAGCTACAGGTGCCCCTTAGTATTAGGTAGCCAGAGGTACCCTCAGTATTAAGTAGCTGGTGGTGCCTCCGACTCAAGGGAGATCTCGTCAGTGCAATCCAGAGAGCTGGGTGAGTAACCTCCCATTTATTCTTTGCTCAGGATTGTGCCAAGGGAGAGAGGCACTCGGGGAGGGGAGTGACCCGCCTTTCCATTATCAGGCGCCTACAGGCACGTGCCTACAGTGCCTTATGGTAAATCCGGCCCTGATTATGTCTGATCAGGCATTTCCTTGATTAAGTGCCACAAATCAATCCCAATCAATATCAATCAAAAGTAAATGTATTGAATATTCTGGAGTAACAGATGAGTGGAAGATTTAATCAAAGTGATCAAATCAGAAGGAAACTGATTTGAAAAAAATCAATACATGTATGGACAGTCTTTTCGGTTACTTCAGAAAAATTTATATTTTTAAGCAAAGGATTATTTAATTGGCTTTTTTCAGCTTACAGTTATTTTCTTTCAAAACTACATTTTAACAGGCATATATGTCTTTCTTCAGTTACAGAACTTATTTGGGAACTCTGTTGAGTAATTAAAGAATTTTGAATTGTTTGTGCATATCTTTATTTTTACACCTTGTATGCATTAGAGAGGGATCTGCAAAGAGCACTTTTACTTATTCACATAAGCATATGAGTGGGAGTGGCATTATTGGTGACACCCTTAATGCATGTGATGGATACCACTAGCCGGCACAGCAACATTGTCTGCATGGGGGGCCTGATGCCGTATCAGTCAAGATAATGGGCACATTTATAGTGAACGTTAGTAATTTTATTATGGGATTAATTTCCTGGTAAGTTAGTCTTTGCAGTTATTTCCAGAACGGGATGCAGGTTTTTATGTGAAACAAAAAATCCCTCATTCTGGTTTAATTGCTACATAAATCATACACATGAATGGATTGCTATTTGTTTTGCTTTTGTGGCAAGTATGTTTTTACAGTACTGGTGGGAAACTGACCTTATCATGACGTTATTATGTTTGCTTGTGATTTATATAACAACAGAGCCTACAGGCCCACATCCAGTGTATTGGGATTTAGTGGGAACCTTCAGGGAATAAGGGGGCATCCATCCAACCCCACTTAACCATACAAAAGAATGATGCACCCTTGCTGGGGAATCAGGATGTTTTATATGCTTTTAATTTGTATATACTTGCTTTTAAGTCACTTTGCACTTGTCTTATTCAGCAAACCTTGAAAAAGGGACCCTGAATGGCCTTGAAGCAATTGTTGGAATACTAGATAATCTCATGGTTATCATGGAATAAAGTGCAGCAAGCAGATGTGCAGACTGTATTCCCGCAATAAAAGGGTTCATAAAAATAAAAAAGGGTACATACCTCTTCCTGGCATTGGAGGTGGTGAAGAACCTGACGCTCATTATTGCTGTGAATCAGTTCTTTCCAGAAACTCTGTGTGTGTGTCCGTGTGTGTGTGTGTGTGTGTGTGTGTGTGTGTGTGTGTGTGTGTGTGTGTGTGTGTGTGTGTGTCCGTGTGTGTGTGTGTGTATGTGTGTGCATGTGTGTGTGTGTGCATGTGTGTGTGTGTGTGTTGTAACTTTAAATTTTAAACATTTCCTGTCTGACTTAGGAAAAGTAACGATAATACAGACAATTGCTGGGAATTTTATGAGCTCCTTTTTGGGTATTTAGAGACTCCAGCAGCAATTTAAACAATTTTCTCTGTCAAAATGCATCCATTTGTATTTCTTTAAAAAAAAAAGTTTAAAAATTAAATACTTCAGTTATATTATGCAACTTGAAAATAGCAGTGAACCTAAAGCCAAACAAAAAAAATGAGATAAACTCACCTGGGGCTTCCCTCAGCCCCCTGCAGGAGGCCGCAATAGCAGCATAGGGGGCGATATACAGGCTGGGAACGCGAACAATCACTCGCGTTCCCATGCCTGTCGGCTGGTGACGGCCAAACCGGAAGTGCTCGCCGGCAGGTGCAGAGGCATCGGAGCGGAGCTGCGAGGGCACCGATCGGCTGCAGGGGGCTGAGGGAAGCCCCAGGTGAGTTCATCTCATTTTTTTTGTTTGGCTTTAGGTTCACTTTAAGTAAAAAAAAAAGTCTCACTTGAAGAAAATCACTCACAAATAATTATTTCTTTCTACTTACCAGCCTGCAGTAAATTCAACATGTGCATCAAAAAATCCAGTGATTTGTCCAGTTGCAGCTTTCCAGCCTTCTATACGAGCTCGGATCAAACCTTCTCTTTTATGATTACGAACAACTTTAACCAACCCAGGATATCGCTTGTGAACATATTCTTCTAGGGGCCCTTTTAGTTCCTCTGAAAAACAAAGCCAGTGAAATATATATGAAAATGCACAGGAAATCGTTACGTTTTCAAGTTAAACTGCATCATTTTACTGACGAATCAAATCCAGGCTATAATTACTGTATGTATTTGCTTAAACACTGATACTGTAAGTACCACTAAGTTAAAACAGAGTTCTAAGCAAAAAATAAGTATACTCATCTTCACCTGACAGACAGCATGCTGGCAGGTCCTGCACTGTTTTATTATATGCTGCGGAGAGCCACAATCTGCGTACAGCCAGCAGCTGTATCACTGAAAGCTGTTTCCAATGTCCTTAGGCTTTGTGGGAATAGCCTACAGACATACAATCATGTTGTGATCTAGTTGCAGACATAGCTTGATTCATTCTACTGAACAGTGGAATGGTGACTGGAAACTGCACCAATAACTGTGAAATAGAAAACAGTCAGTAAGCAACAAGGGACCCCCAAAAGTAGGCAAAGAGAAGGTACATACTGTATGACACATTTGGCCAGAGTTCTCCTTTAAAGCAGACCTGTTATAAAATTAAACCTGAGGTCATTTTTACCATCCCACCCTTACAACAAACCCCATCCAACTCCTAACAATAAAGTTCATCCTACCCCTTACAATAAACCCCATCCCACCCCTTCCTTACAATAAGCCCCGTAATGATTATCTGCACTGCAGAAAATATTACTTTATTCAGCCATTGTAGCTGGCCATGCTAAAGAGCAGGATCAGTATCTGGATCTGGCAGAGTCACTGACTGGTTGGCTTGGGGAACATAAGCTCGTCTTTAAGCTTGATTCACTCTTATGTACTGGAGAGAATTTTGAAATACTTAGAAGACATTTTCACAGAATTATCTGCACATTTGAAATGATCCTGCAACTGAGGATGTACTAAAGCGATGAACGCTTGTGTCTGTGTTATTCCTTTTTCTTTACTTTGTCCAGATGGCAATGCAGCTGAAAAGAGCAGAGAAATATGGACTTAAGCGTTTTCTGCACATCAGGAGACATATCTGGCTCGCCATTAAAAGGTATAAGGAGAAGTGCACACACAGGCACATTTCCCTATTCATTACTAAGCATCACACTGTTTCAGCTGCTGGCAGCCTGTATCAAATGAATGCCACCATGCCTGGCAAGCACTTTGTATAAACATTGTGCATGCCTTGGCAAATCTTGTCTATTATTGATCACAATGCAGTCCAAAGCTATGAGACTGCAGCTTGGATACCTCTGTGCCTGTGGCCCCGCATCACCTGTACAAAACATTTATGATCAATGTCCATCTTTATTTTTAGCAAATAACAACGGGGAATGACTTATAGTTCAATTAGGTTTGATATTTCTATTGACCTTTGTTTGTCTGTTTTGCACATAATTCCATATGTGAACTTCTATTGACCAGGAGATAGTATTTGTCAGTTTGTTACTGGATTCTTTGAAGCTGCAAATCTGACACATCTGATGTGCATATGTTGAAATGCAATTTATGTTACCATCTGCATATAATCGCGCACAAGTGTCATTATGTCTGGACTGGAAACAGGATATTGTTGCCATATAAATATATAGTATGTGAAATTACAGTTTAGTTTACTTTAAAGGGCCTTATGAGGGTTTTCAGATTTTCTGTGGACTTTGTATTGAGGTGCTATTTAATCAATCAATGCAAGGTTACATTTTACACAGTAAAAATCTTTTGGGACCAAGACATCAATGTAGATAGCTAAGATAGCCATACATAGGTCAGTTAGAGCGGAATCTGCCAAGCAGTCAATAAAGGTGGCCACTAACTGTCCAATTTCTAGCGAAAAATCGTTCGAGCGACCAGAAATTCTGATTGGTTGAAAATAATCTCAGTTGATGGGCACAATCCATCATGAACGATTATAAAAATAGTCGTCCGATTGGATTTTTGTCAAACCAAAATTTATATTTTCTTGATTGGTTGTGATAGATAGGAAGCAAAGATTGGTTCGTTGATGGTGTAGTGAACGATTTTTCTTCCGATCAGAATTTCTGATTGCTTTAACGATTTTTCGCTAGTAATTGGACGATTAGTGGCCACCTTTACTCTCAGATTAGAAATTGACAGGTTGTATTTAACCACTACCCAATCACAGTTTTTTCCCCTTACAAGCCAGAACAATTTTCATATCATACTCCTCCCATTCATTCGCCAATAACTTTCTTAATACTTATCACATCAAAATTATCTATCTATCTATACATATATATGTATATATATTTTTTGCTACAAAGTAGGCTTTCTTTGCGTGATACCGTATATATAATCACTTATGTTATAAATGCAAAAATTGAGATGTTTGGATATTTGTTACTCAACCACGCAACAATGGCTGAATGGAATTGAATGAAATTTAGCACACACATAGTACATTACCTGGAATAACATAAGGATATGTTTTATCCCCATGACCAAAAGGTGGGCAGAGACACATACAAATTTCACTGAGAAAATGTAAACTGCAGCAATTCTTACACTGTCAATGGTAGTGTTCTCAATCTTTCCAACTTCGCACAGTTGGCCATTGGGTGACTGGGATTAATATTCAGAAAAGTAGTTGGAGCCTATAAAAGCCAATCAAAATTCACCTATTGATTTTCAAGGGGAATATTTAATTTCTGCCATTCCTGCAATGTTAATGGCACAAGACTCAAACCTGGTACAGTTGATGATTGGGTGACTGGGGTTCAAATTTAGAAAAGGGGGTGGAGCCACAAACAGCCAATCAGATTTGTTTCATTTCAATGCAAATTATTGATGCCAAAGACCGCAAAGCTCACAAGCGTGGTCACTGCGTAATTGAGTAATTAGTGTTAGGGTTAGAAAAAGGGGGCGGAGCCAACATCAGCCAAATACAGCTTATATATATATATATATATATATATATATATATATATATATATATATATATATATATATATATATATATATATATATATATATATATATATGTACTCCTTTTATCTCATGCCATTGCAGTAGCACAGACAGGTCTCCAACATTGAATATAGGTGAATGTAGGTGGCACGGTGGCAAAAAGGTTGCCTTGTAGTGCTATAATGCCAGTTTAAATTCTGGCCAGCTCCGGCCAGCATGCCACTACAATTTTATGTTCTGCCAATATTTGTAAGGCTTTTCTCCCACATCTCAATAACACACCCCTCAAAATTGCCACTAGCCTGTGATATGGAATCAGAATTTGATCCTTACTGAGGAACTGTGATGAGAATTATTGAATGCTATCTGTAGGGCACCAAATACGTCAAATATGTCAGTGCCATGTACACACATCTTAACAACAGACCTTACAGCAGCCATGTCAAATGCTTTGTCACTTATCGTTACCTAATATGGACCAATCTTACCTGTTTGCACAGCAGTAAATACGAATTGTTTTCTATATCCGAAACTCAACAAACAAACTATTTTCTTAAATATATGTAAAAAAAGGTATAAATTCTCTTTAATTGACAGTGATTGCATACTGTGTTTGCTTAGTTTTAATACATTATTGTTCATACTGGAATTCCCCTTTAAATTTTGAGCTGATATGAGTTATAAATATACTATACTTGATACTACTCCCTTGCAGCATGACTCATTAATGAAGACCAGGGCTATCATAACCCTTCTGTTTTCTCATTTTGCTTTAGCTATTTTCAAGCCTCTCTGTTGGGAGTTACAGCAGATGGTTTGCTGCTTCTATATATGTTGTAATTAACACTGGTACACCCAAATATTTTTTTTTCTCTGCATAGTGAGAAAATAAATTTGTTCAGTGTTATCCTCTGCTAATTAAATGGGGAATTGAAAGCCTAAATATAAATGAGACACTATTAGAGGAAACCAATAGTGGAATGGACATGAAAGGTTCCATCTTTATTCCCTTTAAAAAGAAAAATTGTTTGGCAGTCAGGGTGATATTTTGGCTTCATTTATTTCATTATGCACTGGGAACAAATATGCAGCCGCTAGATTTAGATATAAGATTCTACATCTGGTTGTTATTGTTCTAAGTTTAGGTATTCATACTCAAGATCAATTAAAGGATCAGTATCTTTAAAGGGACACTTAAGTCAAACAAAAAAAAAATGAGTTTTACTCACCTAGGGCTTCCAATAGCCCCCTGCAGCTGTCCGGTGCCCTCGCCGTCTCCCTCCGATCCTCCTGGCCCCACCAGCAGCCACTTCCTGTTTCGGTGACAGGAGCTGACAGGCTGGGGACACGAGTGATACTTCGCGTTCCCAGACACATTAGCACCCTCTATGCTGCTATATGGTATATGATATATGCTATAGCAGCATAGATGGCGCTATTGTGGCCAGGAACGCGAAGAATCACTCGCGTCCCCAGTCTGTCAGCTCCTGTCACCGAAACAGGAAGTGGCTGCCGGCGGGGCCAGGAGGATCGGAGGGAGATGGCGAGGGCACCGGACAGCTGCAGCGGGCTATTGGAAGCCCCAGGTGAGTAAAACTAATTTTTTTTGTTTGATTTAAGTGTCCCTTTAAGGGCTCAGATACACTATAAGCACTTTTCAGAGAGCTTTTTGGCCTCCAAAGCTTTTTGAGAGCTTTTTAAAAAAACGCTCGCATTGACTTACATTAAAATCGCTGTAAAATCGTGATCATGGTAAAATTGTGTGATTTTACTGTGATCACCCATTTTACCGTGATTTTAATGTAAGTCATTGGGAGCATTTTTAAAAAAGTGCTCAGAAAGCTCTTAGGGAAAAAACAAGAGATGTGCAATCTTGCGCTAACGCAGGCAAAGGGTCAACGTAGACCGCAGACTGATCACACACTGGCAGCTCCTTGAACACTTGGCTGTGAGCGGACTACTGAAAAGGAAAGCAAAAAATAGGGGGAGCGCTCCGTAGTGTGATACCTTTTAATTAAATGAAAAACTGCGCAATAAAAGATACACTTACTAGATGTATATGAACCTGAGAATCCAGGTGGTGAATGGATGGCAGGTATCCCTTCGAGGTGACTGTGTGCAGGTTATGTCAAAACGCTCAGAAAGCTCTGGAGGACAAAAAGCGCTCAGAAAAGCGCCTAAAGTGTGTCTGAGGCCTTACAGTTTACCTATTTACTGACTTGCAATATTAGATGAGATTCTGGTAGAAATTGAATGTAATATCAATTGCACTGCCATCATTGCAAGATTTGTACTTCTCTTTGCAGCACAAAGCAATGTAACATTGCATCATGTACCACTCCCATCTGCAGCCCCATGTGCTCTTGCCACCATCAATCAATGAAATGATCAATTATTAACTACGAGAGCCTTACTTTTTAAATGATTTATGTTACATTTAATGTTTTATTGAAACTACTGCCTAGTAATCTATTAAAATACATTAAAGTATATAAGTATATGCAGTGAATCTGCATATATTGGATGCAGAAGATCATCATAACAATCAGCAGCCTCTGAATCCTTTCAACTCATGGTTCCTTCAAGGTCCAATCAAACTTGCAGACAAAAAACAGAGTAACAAACTCTAAAATGTGTTATACAACAAAGCTATACAAATATCAAGAAAACTATGCAAAGCTCTGATACATCAATTAATAAGCAATAATTACTTCTGAATAGTAAACGCACCATTACCTATTTTACACAGTGTATTGGAAACAATGTCTTGAGGCTTAAATCTTTAAAGTAACCCCGATGAGTGCAAATCAACCCCCCCCCCCCCCACCCCCCCAAAAAAAAAAAAAAAAAAAAAACAGACAAAAAAAAAAGCTTTTGATGGGAGGGTTGACGGGTTGGGGTGCCATACATGTTTCTGCAAGTTTGGGGAAAAGGAGTCATCAGGATATGGGCAGAGTTAACCGTTATGAAACTCTGAACTCTATACAGCGGTGCAGAAGATGTCAGTGCTATATAAATACACTATAATAATATGGTAGGACAATAGACAGTCAGAAAAGAGGGACATATGAAAGAGGGGGATGCATAGGGGGAGGGGTTAAAGAGGTAGAGGCACAAGACAGAGAGCCTGGTGGGAGAGGAGAAATGGCAGGAAGACCTCTCACCAGGACTGCAGACTTCACCAGTGCTGTTTGGCAGGGACATGCTTTTAAAAGAAACCACTAAAATCTGAAAAGAGGAAAGGGCCATGGGGAAGACAACAGGGTGGGAGGAGGAGCTGAGCAAAGAGATAAGATTACCTGTAATCAAGCTAATCTAAATGTCCTGGAGCTTGCTTCTCTGCTCACTACAGAAGTCAGCTGTCAGCACCTGTATCACTGGCTTCTGCAACAGCAGACTGCCCTGCATTATTTATCAATTACTCTAAGCAGGATAAATAATCAATAGTCCAGGGCACTCTGCTATTACAGCTGCCAGTGCACATGGCTACTAATGTCAGGCAACTTCTGAAGCACTAAACACCTCTCCCTGCTAATGTCCCAGCTGCAGCTCAGCAATCATTCTCTCTACTCAATCCGCTGCTCTGCACATTGACTCACTGCAGGCTGTTTGTAGAGAGCAAAGAGACACTTTGCCCATAAGACAGGAAGGGGGAGGGGTGCTATATCTAGTAATACAGTCTCCTGCACTTCCTGCTGCTATTTTCCTGAATGTTGCCCAAACTATGAGAAAAGGTCCCAGGTGGAAGAACACAGTGGCTCAGCACCACAGCAGCGCCCCCTAGCCAGGGCTACACGCAGTGCTGTGAGCACCTGCAGCCCTGTGGTAGGTACGCCACTGATGGGATCTTTGTATAGGTATAAGCACTGATTTATTAACTTTTGCAACAAATAAAAAGACTATTAGACAAATAGTGAATGAAGAACTCGTACTATATGTACAAAGACCAAATTGCACTCCTACTAGGTATCCTAAAACACACGGGCCCATATGCAATTAACTTTTTCACCTAAGTTATCTCCTAGGAGATAATTTTCATCTTCTCTTTAAACTAACTTTTCAGCATTTTGCAATTGAAAAAGTACCCAAAAGTTGGTGAAAAGGTACTACGAAGCTTATTTTGAGCATTTTCTTGCTTGCTGGTGGCTTGAAAGGCCTTTTATGACCAGTTGTGAAAATATCACCTAGGACAAAACTCAGGAGAAAAAGTGAATTGCATATGGGCCACTGCCTCTATATGTATGTTGCATACTACCCCACCTCTTGTTTCCCCCATATTCCTTTAGATTGTAAGCTTGCAAGGACTAGGCTCTTTTTCCTTTTGTGTCTTGGAATTCATTACACATTTTATTCATCATGTTACTTTTATCACTGTCATTATCAGTTCTGTTTTTTGTATTAATTTTGTATTTTGTCACCAACTATGTATTTTGTATATTGGTGTACACCGTTGTCTGTATTATGTACCCCATGTTCGTTTTTTACTTTGTACAGTGCCACGGATTAGGTTAATGCTTTAGAAATCAATAATAATAATAATATATACTTATGTGATACGTGATTGGTTAACAGAAAGGGTACTATGCTGTTTTAGAAGGAAGTTAATCATAAGCCCAGTTCAATGTCTTTATACATTACAGAAAATTCATGTTGCCATAGTTACAAAAAAATAGAACAAATTGTAACTTTTCTTTAATTGCAGCTTTTTACAGAAAAGACTAATAGAAATACAAGGTTAAGAATGAGGTTTTAAAGTAAAACCTGTTTCACTCAATTCTCACTTTTCTGGGTCATCATCTAAATTTGTGATGTGCAAAGATTGTGAGACGTTAGGCAATCAGTAGCAGCAGGCAGATATGACTGAACCATAGACACTGTATTCACTGAAGTGGCAAATAAACTAAACTTAAATGTTTCTATTAGAAAAGATTGTGGCACAAGAGCACAAAGCTGTCTCTTTGCAAGTATCCTTCTCAGCTTAGCTAATGACTGCTAGAAATCTTTTTTTTGTAGCATACACATGCTCAATATCTATTTCCCTCAGGTACTCTACCCATCTAGTTAGAAGTGAGTGGGGGAAATCTAATTTAGAGGCAGCAGCTTCACTGGCAGGTTGGATTATTATTAGTGTTATAACAGCAATTTTCTGTATGTGTGTGTTCTGCAAAAGTCGCTGGTTTGCAAAGGATACTATCACCCCTGAGGTTCTTTTCCTTATCTAATTGAATGCTTTTAGGTAGCATTCACTGCATTTTAGAGTACCTTTAGACATGTCTAAATGGGTTTAGAGTCAACCCTACAGACCAAGAAAGCCATATAAAAGGAAATCACAATCAAATCATTTTTTCTGCTAAGTGATAAATCACTGCCTGAAACAGCATTTCAGTCCACAGGTGGCTTTTTAGTTAACCTGATATGTACACTACTGATACTGACAAGGGCTAAGAAAATGATTCTCAGAGTTGGATGGATATGTGCTTTCAGGAGAATGTCAGACAGACAGATTTACCTAGTGCTAAGTAAATACATTAATAGAAAGGACTTGGCTATTTCATTATTAGAAATCTATTTTTTTTCACATTAATGCAATCTATAATTTTCCATGAGCACGCAGCACAATGGAGGTTGACATAAAATGAACATTTTTTTTCAGCCACCACCACAAGGCAAAAAGCCGTGTTCCCATTTACGATTGATTTCAGGATAAAGCTGTTTTCACACTGGCAAAATAATAGGTTTAAAAGGAAAACAAAAATACATTTTTAAAGGGCAGCAGCTGGGGTTCTTAAAGTCCTTTTCGTGCTCCACAAACATCCCCTTACTATGGTTTCTGAATTCAAGTCACTGGTAAAGTGAATGGCTTTGGCAATGTGTTGCTTCATAAATCTGGAATATTAGTGTTAAAGGTAATTTAGTCACAGCCCTCTAGCTCTACATACATGTGGCCATTGTGAGTTTAGGTGTTTTATATTGTCAAAGTTACCAGATCTGGTGTGAAACTCTATCCTTATTACCATGCACTAGCGAATGAAAACGTATACACTGTGAATAGTACATTGTAGCATCTTAAAAATGTCTAATGCTTGGTACATACTGGAGATAACTTTCACCCGACAGGCACTCCAACGCCATCTCTTGGAAAACAGTTCATGGACGAGGCTGTACAGACATGTCCCTAGCCAGCAGCATAGCAACTCAAAACTGGTAGCAGAACAGCATTCAAGTGATAACATGATCTTGTTTCTGGTTGCTTAGCTGCTAGACTGCCACTAGTTGTAAACATTGCTGTGCACTCTATTATCTTGCAGGGATAGTAGAAGGTAAAAACAGTGGAGAAACCTCACTAGGTGCATTATAATGTATAAATACAGCAGCTATATAGCAGATTGTACTTTGGAAATTTGTAATTTGTAAATGGATAATAATGAATTTGTAAATGGATAATACTATTTGTGCTCAAAAGCAAAGGATAACAGTATGAGAAATAAAAAGTAGAAAAACATGCTTTTATTGAATATTATGCCAGAGTTTAATCACTCTTTAAGGTTGCCCAAAAAGCAGCAACTGTCAGTATTATCAGACTTGCTTGTATACTTATAACATCCAGTCACAAGTGGCAGCAGCAGAGATAGAGGGATACCAGAGAAACCCCTAATTAGTCCAATAATGCCCTCATCCATATTTGAATCAAAAATATAAATATGTTAACTAACAATAATATACTGTACTGAAGTTGTACTGATGATTGATTGGTCCATATGCAATATCCAAACAAATGGGGCACCAATAGGTGATCCACAGGCACTGATTATAATGTGTCCACTGTCCAACAAATTATTAAACACAACGGACGGAGTCCACAGGGGAGGAGGAACAATTTACTTTAATATTATTAAGATGCTCCAAGATCCAGGTTTTAAGCTCATTTCATGTCTTGCCAATATAAAAGTCCCCCCCCCCGCCGGGGCATAATAATAGTAATAATATCTGTTAAGGTCGTACTGTGAGAAATAATGCATCCACCACACATTAAAACACAGAACTACTGACCTCCACAGATCTTTATCATGATATCACTGAGCACTAATGAAAGGGATGGAGAGAAGCTAAGGTATCAAACAGCAAAAGATTGGGGGGGAGGAGAAGAGCTGGTGCCAACCATAAACATAAGCCACCAGTGAATGACACAGGCATATCAGTAACCAGAATCTCAAGGGCACCCAGAGATACAGAGACACTAACTACTAGGGAATAGGGATAGACACTAACTACCAGGGATACAGTGTCAATAATCCCCAGAGATACCATCCAATTCACAAGGGTATTTACAGCAGAGGACACGGGAGTGCCACTCACTAGAAACACTAGAACAATATTTGTCAGGGACACTAAACACCCAGGACACTAACTACCACAAGCAAATATTAATCAACAGGAACAGAAGGTCCCTAATCAGAGGAGACACAGCCATAGTAACCAATCAGGACACTAATCACAGGATGATAAACCACCAACACAGTACAACCACGGACACTAACCATAAGGGACACAAAAACAATAACCTCCAGAAACAATACACAAGACACACAGGGACACAGAAACACTAATCCCTGGAAACATGGGAATACTAGTCACCAGGAACAGGACAGGGACAAACACTACAAGACAATAAATGACACGGGCTCAGAGAAATTATTCACCAGGGACACTTGTCAATAGATAATCTAAAAACCAAAGACATGGATACATAAGTCACTAGGGAAATATGAACAATTATAACAAAGTACACTAGCTGCCATGTAGTCAAGAACACTATGCTAAAAGTATAGAAAAGGCAGAAGTAAAGGGATACTAGTCACCAAGGGCATTTACTACCAATGAGACAAAGATACAAGTCAGTAGGGACACAACACTAGTGAGCGGGGACATAGGTATTATAGTTACCAAAAACACAAAGACACTGATCACCAGAAACAGTACCGCCACAGGGAAACTAACCAAAAGGGACATGGGGACACTAACAATCAGGGATATGGGAACACTAGTCACTAGAAATAAAGCTATGTTTGCTATATTGCTAAGCTATATTGTGTCATGGTTTTTGGTTGATATATTATTATTGCTATGCATTTCATTCAGAGTATTGAAATGCTATTGTAGGTATCGCAGGCAAAAAATTCTACACGTTACAAATGTGCTCCTGAGGAAGGGAGTTTTGCTTCAGGAAACACATTGAGCTGTCACACTGTTGTAATTTTGTCTGTGTATTTATATTTGTGAGCTGGGTCCTAGAAGTGGTGGGACATCTCACTTCTGCAATTCAATATAGGGGTACCCAGAAACCATGAATCCAATTCTAAATTGCATTGTGTTGTGCAATGCAATTCACAAGACAGACCAAGAGACAGAGCAAGGGGTAAGTTTATGTTTCTGTATGGATCTGTGGTACAAGTAACATGATTGTGTTCATAATTATTTTTTTTATTTTGAATCTGATCTGTGTATCTCAAAAGAAAAATTTGAATTAGGGGGCAGTGTAAATCTATGTCATAGTTCTGTTTGACAGGCTGCCCTGTTATTCTGTAATTGAAGAGTTTTCCAGGCAGGCTTCTATGAGTGGTGCCTATGATCAAGGAAATATCAAAATATAAATTAATTTCCCAGTTAAATGCAAAATTACATTTAAACCAAGATTTAAATTTTAAAGGACAACTGTAGTGAGTAGGATATGGAGGCTTTCATATTTATTTCCTTTGAAGCAATACCAATTGCCAGGCTGTCTATCTGATCCTCTGCCTCTAATACTTTTAGCTATAGACCCTGAACAAGCATGCAGCAGATCAGGTTTTTCTGACCTTACTGTTAGATCTGACAAGATTAGCTGCATGCTTGTTTCTGGTATTATTAAGACACCACTGCAGCCAAAAAGAACAGCAGGGCTGCCAGGCAACTGGTATTGGTTAAAAGGAAATAAAAGGAAATAAATATGGCATCCTCCACACCCATCTCACTTTAGTTGTCCTTTAACCTTTTGCCAACGGCTCCACGCCAACCGGCGTGAATGCGGCGGCAGCCTCAGGACCGCTAAATGCCGATTGGCGTGAATGGCCTTCTATGGGGCTAGCAGGAGATCGCGCGTGCCGATGCGCGCACATCTCTGTTTGGAAGGCGGAATGCTGCTCAGAGACTGTTAGACGGCGAAAACACTGTTTAATTAGGCTGTACAGTTCTGCTATCTAAGGCAGTGCTGTACTGGGGACAGCCGTGTGACACGGCTGTCCCCCTGGGGGACACAGAAGTGATTGGCGGTGATACATTACACTGCAAATACAAAATTCCTACCTGTGGCGCCCCTGTTAAAGTGCTAAATTTTGCGTGGACTAATCCCCGCAGGGCAAACTTTTGCGGTGTAATTAGTCGCAAGACCCTGCATATTCTGGCAAGCAAAAGCAAATGCAAATTTGCATGAGCAATGCCTCTTGATTGAGCCAATTAGGCCAAGTTTGCAAAGCTAGATATATCAGGTTTCACTTCACATGACATTTCTTAGTGTTTATGCCTATTGTAAACTATATAAGGTACTCCCAACAACCTTTTTTCAATTATCATTACCATGGCCGTTTCTACCCCCGTGCGGGGCGTGCCGCCGCCCGGGGCGCTGCTGGGAGGGGGGCGCTGTGATGGAGGGGGGAGCCGCAGCCGCGGGGAGGGCAGCCCGACCTCTCCCTCCCTCTCCCTGGGCCGCCCTCCATGCGATCCCCCCTCGGACGGAGTGCAGAGTAATGCGCAGGGAAGTGCTACAGAAAACTACTCACCTCGCTGGCTCCAAGCGCTGCTCTCTCGCCGCCAGTCTCCTCTCTCTGCCTACACGCTGATACACACACACGCTGCTTCCTGTTTAGCAGCGTGTGTGTGTATCAGCGTGTAAGCAGAGATGAGACTGGCGGCGAGAGGGCAGCACTTGGAGCCAGCGAGGTGAGTAGTTTTCTGTAGCGCTTCCCTGCGCATTACTCTGCACTCCGTCCGAGGGGGGATCGCATGGAGGGCGGCCCGGGGAGAGGGAGGGAGAGGTCGGGCTGCCCTCCCCGCGGCTGCGGCTCCCCCCTCCATCATGGGGGGCACCTACCTAACCTATACTGGGGCAGCTACCTATCTAACATATCCTGGGGGGCACCTACCTATCTAACCTATCCTGGGGGGCACCTACCTAATCTAACCTATACTGGGGGGCACCTACCTATCTAACCTATACTGGGGGGCAGCTACCTAATCTAACCTATACTGGGGGGGCACCTACCTAATCTAACCTATACTGGGGGGCACCTACCTAATCTAACCTATACTGGGTGGCAGCTACCTAATCTAACCTATACTGAGGGGGCAGCTACCTTATCTAAACTATACTGGGGGGCACCTACCTATCTAACCTATACTGGGGGACACCTACCTATCTAACCTATACTGGGGGGCAGCTACCTATCTAACCTATACTGGGGAGCAGCTACCTATCTAACCTATACTGGGGGAAGCTACCTATCTAACCTATCCTGGGGGGCACCTACCTAATCTAACCTATACTGGGTGGCAGCTACCTAATCTAACCTATACTGAGGGGGCAGCTACCTAATCTAACCTATACTGGGGGGCACCTACCTATCTAACCTATACTGGGGGGCAGCTACCTATCTAACCTATACTGGGGGCAGCTACCTATCTAACCTATACTGGGGCACCTACCTAACCTATACTGGGGGGCAGCTACCTATCTAACCTGGGGGGCAGCTACCTAATCTACCCTATACTGAGGGGGCAGCTACCTAATCTAACCTATACTGGGGGGCAGCTACCTATCTAACCTATACTGGGGGGCACCTACCTATCTAACCTATACTGGGGGGCAGCTACCTATCTAACCTATACTGGGGGGCAGCTACCTATCTAACCTATACTGGGGGGCACCTTCCTAACCTATACTGGGGGGCACCTTCCTATCTAACCTATAGTGGGAGCATTAACTTATCTAACCTCTATTGGGGGCACCTACCTACCTAGCTAGTCTATACAGGTGACAACTATACTGGCTACCTATATTGGAGGCACCTACCTAACTAACCTATACTGGGGGCATCTACCTATCTAACCTATGCGGGGGGCAACTATTCTGGCTACCTATATTAGAGGCACCCACCTAGCTAACCTGTAGTGGGGGCACCTAACTATCTAACTTATACCGGGGACGCCTGCCTATCTAACCTATACTGTGGGCAACTCTACTGGCTACCTATACTGGAGGCACCTACCTGGCTAACCTATACCGGAGGCAACTATACTGACTCACCTATGCCTGGCTACTTATACTGGGGGGACCTATAGCTGGCTACCTATACTGGGGTACCTATTCTGGGGGAATCTATACTGAGTGCAACTAGACCTGGCTAACCTACACTGTGGGCACCCATACCTTGCTTCGGGGGGGGGGGGCGCAATTTTTACACCCTCGCCCTGGGTGCATTTTAGCCTAGAAACTGCACTGTAACCTATACTGGGGCAGCTACCTATCTAACATATCCTGGGGGGCACCTACCTATCTAACCTATCCTGGGGGGCACCTACCTAATCTAACCTATACTGGGGGGCACCTACCTATCTAACCTATACTGGGGGGCAGCTACCTAATCTAACCTATACTGGGGGGCACCTACCTAATCTAACCTATACTGGGGGGCACCTACCTAATCTAACCTATACTGGGTGGCAGCTACCTAATCTAACCTATACTGAGGGGGCAGCTACCTTATCTAACCTATACTGGGGGGCACCTACCTATCTAACCTATACTGGGGGGCACCTACCTATCTAACCTATACTGGGGGGCAGCTACCTATCTAACCTATACTGGGGAGCAGCTACCTATCTAACCTATACTGGGGGAAGCTACCTATCTAACCTATCCTGGGGGGCACCTACCTAATCTAACCTATACTGGGTGGCAGCTACCTAATCTAACCTATACTGAGGGGGCAGCTACCTAATCTAACCTATACTGGGGGGCACCTACCTATCTAACCTATACTGGGGGGCAGCTACCTATCTAACCTATACTGGGGGCAGCTACCTATCTAACCTATACTGGGGCACCTACCTAACCTATACTGGGGGGCAGCTACCTATCTAACCTGGGGGGCAGCTACCTAATCTAACCTATACTGAGGGGGCAGCTACCTAATCTAACCTATACTGGGGGCAGCTACCTATCTAACCTATACTGGGGGGCACCTACCTATCTAACCTATACTGGGGGGCAGCTACCTATCTAACCTATACTGGGGGGCAGCTACCTATCTAACCTATACTGGGGGGCACCTTCCTAACCTATACTGGGGGGCACCTTCCTATCTAACCTATAGTGGGAGCATTAACTTATCTAACCTGTATTGGGGGCACCTACCTACCTAGCTAGTCTATACAGGTGACAACTATACTGGCTACCTATATTGGAGGCACCTACCTAACTAACCTATACTGGGGGCATCTACCTATCTAACCTATGCGGGGGGCAACTATTCTGGCTACCTATATTAGAGGCACCCACCTAGCTAACCTGTAGTGGGGGCACCTAACTATCTAACTTATACCGGGGACGCCTGCCTATCTAACCTATACTGTGGGCAACTATACTGGCTACCTATACTGGAGGCACCTACCTGGCTAACCTATACCGGAGGCAACTATACTGACTCACCTATGCCTGGCTACTTATACTGGGGGGACCTATAGCTGGCTACCTATACTGGGGTACCTATTCTGGGGGAATCTATACTGAGTGCAACTAGACCTGGCTAACCTACATTGTGGGCACCCATACCTTGCTTCGGGGGGGGGGGGGGGCGCAATTTTTACACCCTCGCCCTGGGTGCATTTTAGCCTAGAAACTGCACTGATCATTACAATACAAATCTCTCTCTCCATTACTTGCTGTTAGCAGAAATATTTGCAATATGTAGAGAACAGTGAAGTAATTAAAGGAGGTGCATTATTAATGAGGAACTGAACAGTAGGTTATAGGCCTGATATATAGATATAATATTAAGTTTGAGAGAAAACAGCTTAAAAGATGCCCAGTCAAGAGGCACTGCATTACTGGCTCTTCCCACATGAAATAAAGCTACTATATTTAATTTTATTTATAGTAGCATAAAACTTTAGAAAGTTTAAAAATGAATCGCTCAGCTTACAAGAAATAACAGATTTGTGATTTCTCTTAACCGCTTCAGCCTAACTGGACGAAAATTTTCGTCCAGTTATTTTCATCCAGTTAGGCTGCGCGCACTCCGGCGGGTTGCACGCACTCCCGCGGGCCACCCGTGCGTGCCCCCGCTGCTGGCTGTTAGCTCAGCGATCAATGAAAGGGATTATAAATCCCTTTCACTGATCGGACCCCCCCCCCCCCCCCCCCCCCGGAGAAAAGCCAACAGCGTCTCTTTAGACGCTGTGGCTTTTCTGAGCTCTGGTCTTCTTTCTTCTTCCTGGGAGCGAGATCGATCGCTCCCAGGACTTTTTGACTGTGGCCATCTTGTGGCCAAATAGCAAACTACACCAAAAACACACTTTGTATTAAATAAATACATTTTTAAACATGAAAAATCCCCTGTTTACCTCCCACACCAAAAAAATACCCACATACAAGTTTTAATTAAAAAAAAAATTTACAATAATAATAAAAAAAAACCATAAATCGTTACCCAAGGGTGTGAACTTTTTAAATATTCATGTCAAAGGAGTATATCAATATGATTTATTAAATTATGGGCTTCTAAATAGTGATGGACGCAAATTGAAAAAATGCACCTTTATTTCCAAATTGAATATCGGCGCCATACATTGTGATAGGGACATAATTTAAATTGTGTAATAAGCGGGACAAATTAACCATCTTAGCGGTATGGACGAGCTCAGCTCGTCCATCACCGCCGATGGCTGCCGCTCAGGCCCTGCTGGGCCGATTTTGTTCAAATAAAAAGCAGCACACGCAGCCGGCACTTTGCCAGCCGCGTGTGCTGCCCGATCGCCGCCGCTCTGCGGCGATCCGCCGCGAGCAGTGGCGAAAGAGGGTCCCCCCAGCCGCCTGAGCCCTGCGCAGCCGGAACAAATAGTTCCGGCCAGCGCTAAGGGCTGGATCGGAGGCGGCTGACGTCAGGACGTCGGCTGACGTCCATGGCGTCACTCCGCTCGTCGCCATGGCGACAAAGTAAGCAAAACACGGAAGGCCGCTCATTGCGGCCTTCCGTGTTACTTCTGGCTGCCGGAGGCGATCGGAAAAACGCCTCCGGAGCGCCCTCTAGTGGGCTTTCATGCAGCCAACTTTCAGTTGGCTGCATGAAATAGTTTTTTTTTTATTTAAAAAAAACCCTCCCGCAGCCGCCCTGGCGATCTTAATAGAATGCCAGGGTGGTTAATAAATAAAGTACATAGGTTTTAATTATGGGAGCATGTATTCATTTCAAACTATAATGGCCAAAAGCTGAGGAATAATGATTTTTTTCCATTTCTTTCTTAATATTCCTGTTAAAATGGATTTACAATAAATTAATTCTCAGCAAAATGTACCACCCACAGAAAGCCTAATTGGTTGCAGAAAAAACAAGATATAGACCAATTCATTGTGACGAGTAGTGATAAAGTTATTAGAAAATGAATGGGAGGTGAAAGTTGCTCAGATGCAAAAAAAATTCAACACTGTAGGCTGAAGTGGTTAAAGGAAATTAAACTATAAAACATTATGCAAGTGGCTATCAATTATACTTATTTTTGTAGTAAACATATCTGTCTGTTAAAAAATAAAAAAACATTCTTTTGTTGCATATTAACTACAGTGCTTTTCAGTTTGTAACATGAAATAAAAGAAGCACGAAGTGTACATTACATCTTTGTCTACAGTTTGCCCAGATTGTAACTGTACATAGAAGGGCATGTACATACTGTACATTTCTAAATGTATCTTCTACTTCATCAGGGGCGCAACTACAAATCATGACCCCCCCTCCCCCCAGCAAGACTTTGATGGCCCCTTACTGTGCAAAACCCTTTCCTTGCCTCTCCTTGGTGACCCTCACAACATCATACAAGAGTCATAAAACAAGTGTGGCCATAAGGATCTTCACACCCATAACGTATAGCCACAAAAACACCTGGTCTGGAGTATCAGAGAAAGGGAGGGTTAGCAGTTGGGGTCCTCTTGCACCTCCGTGCTGCTTCCCTTTGTTAAACCCCAGTACTTCATTTAAAGTTATCCTGAAATGGTTAAAAAATAAGCATTTGTGTAGCATAGCAAGAGCTGCTGTAATTTACATTAATGAATGCTCTCCTAGGGCGTACATTTAAAAGTGGTATATGTTACAATGGGTGCAAGATCTATCCAATACAATAGTAGAATACCGGTAAAGTTACCGGTATACTTCTATCTCCTGTTCCTATTGTAGAATATCTGTAATGTTACTGATATTTTACTATTGCTTACCCTAAATGTACGATAGTCGAACTGCACCTGGTGCCCAAATTACCACGTCTGCACCGCACTATTCACAGTGGCCTATGGTAGTGCCTACAATGCAAATTTTGTTTTGTTTGAGGGATGGAGTGATGTGCAAAATGAAATGCATATATCAGTTCAAAGTAGATCAAGGCTTGAATGGAAATCACCATTTTCTATGCTTGTATGATTTTGAGTGAATTTAATAATTAAAGGGGCAAAACAAATGTAAAATTAAAAATTCATATGTACACAAACTTATAAGATGTACATCACTTTAGAGTAAATGCACTCTACATTTTTTACTTCCTACGTAACTGTCACTTACAGGAGTTATTATGACTAGAGATGTCACAAACAGAATTTTCCGTTCACAAACAGCAAACGCGAACTTCCGCAAATGTACGCGAACAGGCGAACCCGGAGAACTGCCATAGACTTCAATGGGCAGGTGAATTTTAAAACCTTTAAGACCTTTCTGGCCACAACAGTGATGGAAAAGTTGTTTAAGGGGTCTAACACCTGAACTGTGAACATTCCGGAGGGGGATTCATGCCAAAAGTCCCACCAAAAATTACTGAGTTGGCGCAAAGTCTGGTTTTAATCCCTAAAGGGCATTACTTTCCTACAAATAATGCACTGGAGTGGTACTGTGCGTGCAACTTAATGTAGCAACAATAGCAGTAGTGTGCACAGCTCTGGCTGTCAGTGGGCTGTGGCGTGTCACACACAGAAAATGCAATACTACTATCAGAATACATTTGTAACGATTGTGGAATTCTCTCCGTGGTCAGCGCACAGGATGCGCGCTGACACTGCGGAAATCCTCCACAAGCGTAGAATTTGAGAGAAAAGGTGCAACGTGCCTGTAGAGGGAAATTCCTGTCGGCAGATGGAGCTGTGGAGTGCAGAGGAACAGATCCTCTGCCTTGGCACAGACGCCAGACAGGAATTGTACGAAGGGAAGAAACGCAGGGCAAGATAGCCCTTAAAGAGAGAGAGAGTAAAGCGACAGAGTGGATGTGTGTTCACCAATCTAGTCGCCACCCTGCGACGATGAACACACAACCATGAAGATCAGGTGAGAAAGCAATCGCAAGAGATAGCGATTGCTAACAGCGACACAAGACCGAATAAGCACAGATGAGGAATGTATGTATGTCCACCAATCTAGCCGCCAACCTGCGACGGTGGACACACAACAGAGGAAACCAAGTGAGAACGCAATCGCAAGAGAAGCGATTGCGAATGAGAATGAGCACAGGGACAGAATGTATGGATATGCACCAATCTAGTCGCCAACCCACGACGGTGCACACACAACAGCAGAAACAAAGTAGGAACGCAATCGCGAGAGAGGAGATTGCCAGAGGTGACACCAGGCATAAGCAAGACAGGGCACAAGAGTAGCAAAGGCACAGCAAATCATACAATGAGAAGATACGGAAAATATCAAACGCTAATAAATGCGAACACCGCACTCATTCGCAACAGCGAACGCATTTACAGCGCGGTCTCCGCACGAAAAGTGCAACAGAGACAAGCACGCCACCCTCACTAGCCACAAGTAACACAGAACAGAGAACGCGAGCGCTTGCTTAACGGTTACCTCACCAAGCCTACAGCAAGCGTTCGTATCAGACAAGACAGACGGACGGGAAGCAGGATAGGAAAGATCCACTGCTCTTTCCGCCAGAGCGAGTGCGATCCAGGTAAAGTAACAGAGCTAGCAGGATCCACTGCTCTTTCCGCCAGAGCGAGTGTGAACCAAGTATAGAAACAGATAAAACAGAAGAGGCTACCAGTAGCAACCACTGCCCTGGTTAGCACCCACAGACAGACAGAACGATTTCCTGACGACCACCGCTGGCGACAGGACAATCGCAACAGAGAGGCAATACAGACAAAACAGATAAGCAGGCTAACTGCATTAGAGAGGCTGCCTAGTGCAGTCCCCAGAAAACTCTAAGCTAACTATAACAATCCAACAAGGAAGGCTGACACTCCAGGAGTGAGTAACAAACCGTTATGACCAGCAAAGCCTTCTGGTCAGCAGAAGGCTTTTATACTGCCAGCCCTTAAAGGAGACAACTGGGCAATTTGCATGTATGCAAATCCCTCAGCAAATCAACTCTGAAAGTTGCAAGATGAAGCCAGGTCTCTTTTCCATCTCTCAGACATAAGGACATAAGGACCTGCATCTCTCAGACATAAGGAATGGTCAAACAGCTGTCTGCCTGTGCATCCAGCTGAGCGGATCATTACAACATTGAAATAATACTGCACTGGAGTGATACTGTGCCTGCAACTTAATTTAGCAAAAGCAGTAGTGTGCACAAAGCTCTGGGTGTCAGTGGGCTGTGGAGTGTCACACACAAAAAAACACAGACCAATGTACTAGCTCTCAAAAGGACTGTTTGGGGTGCTTTCACAGCAAGTGAGGAACAAGTACAGCAGCCTAGCTAATGCTTTCCCTGCCTATCTGCAGCAAGTCTGACCCTGCTCTCACTAACAATCATCAGCCAGCAGTGAATGAATCCAATATGGTCACCACAACTGCTTTTTAATAGGTGGGTGGTGGGCCCAGGAGGGGGTGCTAGCTGATTGGCTGCCAAGTGTCTGCTGACTGTGAAGTAAGGGGTCAAAGTTTGGCTCCATGATGATGTATAAGAATGTGAACAGCAGAAATTCACTGGGAAATGTCCGCCGGTGAACTGTTGGGGCCATCTCTAATTATAACAACTCTACTCAATGGAATATAATGGATTGACTCTTTAATTAATATTTATATACAAAATAAATACTTTAATAAAAACATTATAAAAACCTGAACTTAAAATAAAATGAATCCAAAACCATTAATTCTTCCTTGAAATCAATGTAATCAAATGCCATTGAAAAGCATACCGTAACTACATTCAAAATGATTCTTGTTTATGTTACGGCCAGAACCCGAATTGTGGCCACTTTGCGTTCTGGCCAGCCACTTCGGGTTCTGGCCGGCCAATGTGCGAAGTGGCCGCAGCACAGCGGCCAATGTTAGAAATGTAATGATTACAATAAGTTCAGCAGCGCAGCGGGCAAATGTATTACAACTTTAGTTAATTTCATGAAATGAAGCCGTCGGCTTTCGCACTGCCTCCTCTCCTTCTCTCCTCCCCCCCCCCGCCTCTCTCCTCTCCCTGCCTCCTATACAATACGGAGCAGCCGGGGACATGCGTGTCCCCGAGAGTCGTTCCTGCAGAGCGGGTGCTGGCAGAAGCAATGTCTGCAGCCTCCCCACTCTGCTTCCCCTGCCGCGACGAACGACTCTCGGGGACACGCATGTCCCCGGCTGCTCCGTATTGTATAGGAGGCAGGGAGAGGAGAGCGGCGGGGGGGGGGGGGGAGAGAAGGCAGTGCGAAAGCCGGCGGCTTCATCTATTACATAGCCACCAGCTATATATATTTCATTCAATTAACTAAAGTTGTAATACATTTGGCCGCAGCGAGACAGCCGTAAAATACATTGAACTTTATTGTAATCATTACATTTCTAACATTGGCCGCTGCGCTGCGGCCACTTCGCACATTGGCTGGCCAGAACCCGAAGTGGCTGGCCAGAACACAAAGTGGCCACACTTCGGGTTCTTGCCGTAACATATACACCTAATGTGGATGACATCTGTATTATAACATACAAACATCCACTGACCCAAGAAGTGAAAGAAACATTGCGTATCAAAGCCAGTGGCTGCTAATGTTTTAATTGGCAGTTAACTAACTACAGTCAGAGTCTAAGATTGACCAAATTTCTACTTCTCCTTAATTGAGTAGAGATTTTTCTTAGGAGAATAACTACGAAAAATACTGCATCATAGGAAACTCTTTTTTATGTCTAAACATAAATCATCTACATCTAATCAAGGGTTAATATAGAGATTTTTTTTCCTTTAGCCTGCAGCCTTGAAGCTCTGCTTGAAATATTTTGTGATATTTCAGAGTTCATTCACTGTAGAAGAGTATGAAAATTCAGCAGAAGAATGACTCGTGATGGATAGTCTTAATCTAGGTTTTCATCCTTCAACACGTGTTTTTAACATTAAGTCTCTGAAGGAGTGCCCCACTTTATACAGCAAAAATGAGTTAACCTTCTACACCTCTGAATATTGGAATAGTACAAAAGCAGTTAGCATCAATGCTGTTCCTCTTGTTCTGGAGATCATTAGTTATATATTCTTCCCTCTCTTAAAACAATTGGCTGGTCCTGTATTTATAACTATGCTGAAGAGGAGGAAACAGAAGGACACAAACTGGTATATTGCTTGTTCTGAGCTGTCAATTAGCAGGCGATAAAATGAGACAGGGTGTACATTAAGCAAATAAAGATAAACAGCAAAGTGTGAATCAAGCGATTTAATTGCAGGTGTTCTCAGAGACAAATTGTGAATTACTGAACTGCGTGAAGGATGACGGCAGCTTTAGAAAGTCAGCTCAGCAATTAAATGTGTCGCACAGTTAAGTATCAAAATGAATGTTTTTCTAGTGAAATTCCGATGCAGTACATTGATTCATGGATTCATGTTCCGGAGAACAGGAAATTCGGACGTAAAAGCCACTTGCATTTATTGCAGAATTTACTGAAATGTCTCTGACCCAGGTGAAATTTTGACAGAATGAATTACCATTGATACCTAAAACCACAACACACTACAATACTTAGTGAGAAATGATTAGTGCTTAACAATTTTCTGGCTGATAAGACTAAATACATAAAAGTGATGGGTGCATACTGCTTTCAGTGCCTCTGCTTGTTTTCAATCTCCTCAGTTCCTATGCTGGCTGTCACACCATTGTTCTTTAAAGGGTGACTGCTGAGGAGAGCTACCATTAGGAATCTGTGCTGTGCTGTCAAACACTGTCAGATGTGGCAGGCCCTGCTCCACTTAACACACAGCAAAACAAACATTGTTCTATGTGTTTCTATGTAAAAAGACATGCAGTGGGTAAAGAAAAGAATCACAGCCTTCAAAATATTTTGTTGATTTGCACAAAAATAATGTTTCCAGCTGTATACACACCAGACATGATTTACTGTGACATCTCTGGGTCAGAGTTAAACAGGGAACGTAAGTGAACATGCAAAACTAGCTTGGATTTATTAAAAATTAATCTGCTTACAGGTAACGAGTTTGCAAATGCCTGGCCTGTACTGGTCCACAGCATTGCTAAACATTGTTTATGGCACTCATAGTGATAAGCAACAAGCTATACTTACATGAAAATGTCTCCAGGATGGGTATTAATGTTAGCTTATAATGTTAGCTATTCAAAGTTGCTGTCCACTAATTGACTATCGCCAGGTAGCTGATGCAAGAACCCCTGGTTTAGATAAACATCAACTTCTGACTGAGTCAATGTTATGTGGACTGTATGAGGACTGTCGCCAAGAAGGGATAATAACTTGATCCCTTGGGCAACAGTACAGGCAAAGGCTGTAAAGATGTGTGGCTAGCCTGCAGGCTAGCAAGGTGTTCTGTTGCTATGCAGGGGTGGAGGTGGACAGATGGAACAGTGCACAACACAGCGACATGGAGTGGGCAGTGTGAGTTAAGAGAACAATGCCCTCAGCCAGCGCTTAGCCAAGCATTGATCTGCGGGGCTGATCTCTGGCCAAGGCACCAAGAGAAGTTAGGGGTCACCGTACACATACTTTCATCTCAAACAAGGCAGCCCACTTTCTTACATTTATAAAGAAAAAGTTATTGATGGTTTATGCATATTATTGGATTCCTAAAAATGCTAATTCACACTCTTTACAGCAACACCCATTATGGTCTGATATGGGTTACAATCTCTTGCCATCTTTAATCCCCTCCTGACCACCTAATGCCGATCAGCATTAGGAGGGTGGCAGCCCCAGGACCACCTAACGCCGAAAGGCATCAAGTCCTGGGGCAGGGTTTTGCAGGGTATCGCAGGAAAAGTGGTTGAAGTGGTTAAGCAGACAGGTTTTCAGCAGGACAGTTTTGTATAATTTTTAATTAACTTAGTTGACTCCATGTGTGCCAGTGTGGAAACCCCTGACTCCAGAGCTTGCATCTTGTAACTCTTTAGGAAGGAGTTTCCACTGCTATAGATGTGGTGCCAGTTGTATGTTACAGACTACGTGGATCTAAAAGTTCTTAATGAGTCCAAAGTCTGTGTGTATTTGGGTGGTGATGTTTGCTTTTCTTGTGTTTTTATCTTTTTTTACTATTCACTTTCTTCCATGTTAGGAGAAGTTGTTATTGTTATCCAGTGACATCTTTACCTACATTCGCCACATGCAAAACATTACTGTGCACTAACTGCACTTCATGATCAATATTGTTTGGAAATATTTAGTTTTACAACTATAAGTGGAACTGAGTATTGGTATATCTTGGTTATTCTTAATTGTGCAATGTAGGTTCTACTCCATGAGCCTATTTTTCTCGATCCTCAGTGATAGCTCGGAATGTTAACATTATGATGTACTATTATAATATTATTACACAGCAGCACTAACGGGAAAAGAGGAAAAGTCTGCATATAAAACAACTGATAAACAAATAGAGCAGACTGCCACTTCCACAATTAGTATCTTTAGTAGACATGTTTCAGGACTCAGTGGTCCCTTCTTCAGGGCAATCAAGTCTGTGACATATATCTAAAGACATTTTACAGGCACATCATTGCCATTCACTCGCTTGCAAACAGCATGATTCCTCTCGTAGCCTCATCTCTAGTCACACTTTTCTCAGACCAATGTTAAGGAATAGTAGATGGCTGCAAGAAGCATCTTAGTGCAGTTATTTCAGCCAAAGGGGTAACACTAGCTATTAGTGGGTAGAGTGCTCTAACTCAGAGTTCCCCAACCCTGTCCTCAAGGCCCACCAACAGTGCATGCTTTGCAGAAAACCACAACCATGCACAGGTGAGGTAATTAGTGTCTCAGTAGAACTGATTAACTACCTCTGTGGATTTCCACAAAACATGCACTGTTGGTGGGCCTTGAGGACAGGGTTGGGGAACACTGCTCTAACTGTTGCTCATAATAAACATTTTTGTTGAAATCTTTTGTTTAATGCATAAATCAAGATTATTTTTTGTTGTTTACCTGCAATTAGATCTCTTTTCCCCAGAGATATATAAAAACTAAATTACACTTCGACATGTAAACACTTCTTAATAAAAAACTGAATATTTAATGGGATGTTCTACATTTTTTTTCACAATACTGTAGGCTCCCAGGAAACAACATCTGGATCTCTTCAAAATAGATTTGTAAAAAATATTAGAGCTGCAACCTTCAACCAATTTTACAGAAATAGCACATACAGCTTCTACAGGACTGACCTTTAGCTATGATAGATTGGTGAAAGAAAACAACTACAGTGAGTACAGCATAACAGAAACTATAGAACTAATTTGTGCTGGAGGTTTCAGTCTACTTCCTGCCCTAGCTCATTCTGCTGGCTGCTGTAAACCTAATGCTGCTGGACAAATTGCACTGGTCTGCTTGTTTCTTTGCTTTTCCCTGAGCATTTCTACGGTAGGAACATCTCTCTTGAATCTTATGGTTGAAACAGGGTACAGACAGTGATGCCCCTGCATACATCTAAAATGAATGTAGAGTTGCATTGTTTTTGCACCGTGCATAAGCCTAAGCAAGGATGTGTGAAAGCCTTCTGTGTACTGTTTTAGTTTCTTGTGGGTGTTACCAAAAAGAGGTCATGCTTAACCACTTCCATACTACCAGTCTCTGCCCCCTTATACTGCTGGAATGGTAAAACGCCGCCTCCTGATGAATCACATACCCACCGCTCTCGTCGGTCACAACGCTGCCCCATCGCCGCAGGCTCCTCTCTCTGCCATCTCTATGACATGCTGACAGCCAGTCAGGAGCTGCGTACATTGACTCCTGATGCCTTTTATCAATGGGAGCCAATGTAATTGGCTCTCCGTGATCATGCGGTCAGGAGCCAATGAAATCGGCTCCTGACCTGCTTACAGAGTTGTGCCGCCTTATAGACGACAGAGGGAGCGAATTGCGGCAGGTGCAGAGCGGTATCGGCGGTATGACATTGATTCTACGTCCAGTCAGGGCAGCAGCACCACCTGCTGGATGAAGAGTCGTACTGCGTCGGCCCGGAACCAGTTTAAGAGCATGACTAAACATTTTGATTTATTTTCCATTACACTAGGCCCTCACATTCAAACATGTTCAACCAATTTCATATTCTTGTTCAGTGTGAATCTTCTTTCATGTGCCCCAGTTATGTACTGTCTCTCATGTACACATAGTGGTAGTGCAGTTCATTATGTGCATCTTCAGTAAAAGTGTGATCTGTTACATGTACACCTTTAAATATGGACCTCACTACTTGTGTCTACTTTACATCTGTATATTATATACTGTATATATTATATACAATACATCTATAGTGCACCACTCACTCAGCTATCATTCCCCTATTGCGTTTGAAGCATGGCAGTGATTGCAAGCCAGATAACTAGAGATTAAGGTGTTGGGGGTTGGGCCCCTGAGGCGCTTCTTAGTCTAATAGCATCTGTATGTGATGGCTTGGGTGGGAGGGATGGAGGGGTACACTTTGGTGTCTCAGCCTTGGGTGCTGGGTGACCTTGACCTGGCTCTGTTTGCATCTAACTCCAGAGCAATATCAACTGATGAGAAATGTGTCCTATGAGATGGTACCACCAAAGCATTACTGTACCAGTTATCACATAGTGAAACCGGGTAGTGAGCTATACTGAAAGGACTCACTTGTCCTGCTCTTGACCCAGTCCTGATTCTCAACTATGTTGATAATCCATCTGGTCTAATCTTCTTTTTAATACAATTCCCTTAATGTACACATCGTCTACTAGTTACATTGTTCAGATATTATGTATAGAAAATGATGCTGAAAAGTATTATACATTATATTATAAGTTCTCTTTTTATCTTGATAAAAATTACTCTCCATAATATTAAATACTAAGAAGTTGCAAATAACAATTATTGAAGAAAAAAAAAGAAATTTTAGTTTTGATTGCATTTGTAAATAATATAATTCACAAATTATATTTCTGCTCAGACATTCTCAGACTCATTTACTGCAAAAGGCATCTTGCCACATTCGCTTAATAACTTGGAAGCCACCCAAACAAATGTAGGAGTTTAGACAATCACTTAGCCGAGAAGGAAATTAAGGTGTTCTCTGACTTTGTGTACACATTAAAGTATGCAATAAAAGACTACACAGTTCATTTAAACACGAAAGCAAAAATACATTTGTTAAATAACAGTGCGACGGTGGGTATGAATGAGAATCACTCAAAATATTCACATTTTGTTGTTTTGCAGCCTGAAATGAAGACACACACAAAAAATCCAGCTGCATTTATTTTTTCAATGCAACCTATAAGAGCCAAGTGAAATACAAAAAAAGCAGCAGTTCAGAAAAAAACCAAAATAAAGCAAAAAAACCCCAAAAAACAGAGCTACAGACACAAAGGATCAGAGATCAGCTAGAGTCTTTTTACATGACTAATTAGAAGGTGACCACCAAAGAACTGCAATCTTCAAGTAAAGAAACACATTTTCCGTTGGGTTTAAAGAGGAACTCCAGTGAAAATAATGCAATTAAAAAAATGCTTCATTTTTACAATAATTATGTATAAATGAATAAGTCAGTGTTTGCCCATTGTAAAATATTTTATTTTCCCTGATTTATCTTCTGACATTTATCACATGGTGACATTTTTACTGCTGGCAAGTGATGTAGCTGCTGCTTGCTGTTTTGGCAGTTGGAAACAGCTGTAAACAGCTATTTCCCACAATGCAACAGGCTTCACAGACAGGAAACTGCCAAGAGTACTTACTCAGAATTTCTATGTGGGAGGGGTTTCACCACAATATCAGCCATACAGTGCTCCCTGATGGTCTGTTTGTGAAAAGGAATAGATTTCTCATGTAAAGGGGGGTATCAGCTACTGATTGGGATAAAGTTCAATTCTTGATCAGAGTTTCTCTTTAAGTCTGGGCTTTCACTAAGCTACAGAATGATATTTACATTTTTCATCTTCATTGTCATGTTGGAAGATTCACCTTTTTCCTATTGATAACCTTTTCACAAGCATATACAATATACAGGTATGCAAAACAGGTGGGGATTTTTTTTAAATCATTTCACAAGTATTAGACAGTATTTTAAGTATTTTACTAACACTTCCTTTACTTTGGGTGGTAAGCTGTATTGTTGTATTGTATGTTTCACCAGATATACCATTTAGGTTTGAGGCCAAATAGGTTGAGTTTGTTTTTTTTCTGAGCAAAAAAAAAACATTTTCTATCTTAAAGGTGCTTAATTGACACTTAATGTGGCTTTTCCTAAGGAGTGGCATTTTTTTTTTTCTTTCAACCCTCCCATACAAGCAACTTTGGGAAGCTTTGTGCTATTGTTGTCATCTGCTCATAATGGCCACTCTTTCCAACACATTCCTGTAACTTTTTCAAAACCATGGACCTTTAGTTGCCTCTCTGAACAATGTACCTTTCCTTCCTTTATTCAATTTGGAGGATCCTACCTGGTAATATCACTAGGGTTTGATGCTTTTGAGCTTGCTGGGTACTCTGTAACATTGAACATTTTGGCACCCCCTCCTGTCTTGTACCTGTTGACAACTGTATCCCTGAGATCTATTGACAGTCTGTTGCCATCCATATTTTATTGCTTTCAGTTGCCCTACCATGCATTAGCATGCTTCAGGAATGTCTTCTTCTTTTGCAAAATCAAGAAAAATAATTACATTTGGAAGTCAATAAGCTTGGTGAGCAGCAGAAAAGGTGCTTAGTTCCACCTGATTGAGTTTACATTTTTGGGGGTGGGTATGTGGGCAGTGGGGGGGTGATCCTTTATGCATCTCAGTGATTCTTTTTTTTATGTATTTATGTCTTCTGATCTGTTGCATCTGTTGTATATATCTACTGCCCATTAAAAATGTTGTCTATGAAACTTATGTATATTTTTGTGTAAAACGGTTTCATTTCTTAAGCACTTCTTGCTAAGAGATTTTCTCACACGTGCATACAAGGAATAATATGTTTTGTTTGCTCTATGGAATATTTCAGGGTTATTTGGCACAAACAGAAGACAGAAAATATGCCAGTGCTCTGTTTTGTCCTTGAAATATAGATACAAAATACATTTATACACAATGGCAATATTCTTTTATGGTAAGATATTAAATGGCTCTAAGAATGTATTAATGTGTTCTGACCTTTACAATGGCATTTGAAATGGCATTCTTTCTGTGCTCGGGTCAATGAAGGTGAAGGTCCAGGATACAAACAATGATACAGTACATTACAGTAAGATACATTTTTCCCATCAGGAATATCATTGTAGAATAAATCCATGGTATCCACAATGCAAACACATTGCTTTTATTCCATGTTCATAATCTTCATATGGTTTCTCTAATAGTGAAAAGCGAGCTTATAAATATGATGCATGGCTATTACTTACTGGCCCCTATTTACTTAAACAGGCACTCCTAAAACTATGGCCTCAATTCACTAAGCTTATCTCCTGTCTTTAGTAACATTTCTGAGCTGTTTCTGGTGTTATCACCATGGTGATAAGGCATGTAGTAAACTTAACTCATCTGTCTCAGTTAAGGAGAGATCTATAAAATTAACTATTCAATCCTTAAAGAGAACCTGAACTGAAAATTAAAAGTCAAAATACACATACACACGTCATACTTACCTCCTGTGTAGTCTACTCCTGAATCTCTTTCTCCTCTCCTGCATCCCGATTGTCCACTGTGATCAATGGAATTATCCATCCTCCATTTTGAAAATGGCCATTACCCCATAACAGCTTCCTGATCAGAACACTGTTAAACTGTAATATTGGCCACTTGAGCCATAGAGAAACATGGACATTACCTTGCACATTCAGTTGTAACTGACAGCAGCTGATATATAACTGACAGCAACTGGTATATTTCAGTTCTGACAAAATCTTGTCAGAGCTGGAAGGGATCACTGTAAGAAGAAAATGGTGAGCTTCTGAGATGAACTGACGGTGAGGTAAATATGTAATATTCATTTGCAGCTACACCATGTGTTTATTTTACATAATTTTACTCAGTTCAGGTTCCCTTTAAAATAACTACATAAATCGAATGTTAAAGACAGGCTGTTAATTAACTGCATGCAAAAATAAATACAGAGGAGGTAACTTAAAGACAGAAATGATAAGATAACTCTCTCACTATGAAAACCTATCTCTACACCTTAATAAGGCAAGATCAATGTGTGGTGGTAAGTTTTCTCTTGCCTTATTAGCTCCAGCATGATCTTAGTGAATTGAGGTCTATCTCAGTTACACAGGGCCTCAAATTGTAATTTACATTGATTTAAAAAAAAATCTGTAGCCATCACAGCATTGTCTAACCTTAGCTATACCATTGCATCCTATGGAGCTGCACGCTTTACAGCTGCTAGAACTCCCATGCTGACTGATGCTGAATTTATAGGGGCATTCCCATACATGAAGACAGTGCTTTGTAAACAGCAATAATACTGAATAGAAGTTGACTCAGTTCAAAAAGACATGCTAAATATAATTTTACCTTGTTAAAACAGAAGGTTTTTGCAATAAAGTGTGGCCATGACGCATCACTCCTGAATATGCAAATCCTCGCTTTAGGCCCCTAAAGCTAGGCTTAATATGGCTCTATGAGATAGTGCTTGGAGAGAGTACTCAAATAGCTCATGGTGGCCCAGAACCACCAGCAGAGTGTTAGGGGCCAAAAGAGAATAAAAACCCCTTGCAAAACAGCAATACTATAATTACAAAACAGAATTCTTAAAACAAAAGGCATTTGCAATCATTTAGCTGTAAGTGAGGAAGTGGGGTTTCCCATGATGCATCACTCCCAAGTATGCAAATCATCTCTTTATGCCCCTAAAAGCCAGGCACACGTCCACACCTACACTAACACAAATACCGGATATGAATGTATACAGAATCAATAATGCTCATCTACCCTTATGGGGAATCCAGTTGAATTGCCAATAATTAAGAGTACTTGAACTGGCAGGCTCTGTCTCAATAAGGACAGATGGGGAGGATCGTGGGGATAAATACAGTAAATACCTGTCCTGATTTCTTTGTGGCTCAAGAGGTGCTCCACCGCCGTTCTCAGCAGTATGGGGATGGCCATGTTTCTGAAGACTGACAAAGATCTTCAGAAACTTCCACCTGCATGGCTGCGGCCCGCCCCCAGCTTGGCAGCCACCAATAAGGATGCGGCTGCCGAGCTGGAGGCGGGTGTATGTGGCCAGAGTCTCGGCGGCCAGTTTAAAAAAAAATACCAGGGCCCAATTTGGAGGTGAGGTGGAGCGGGAAAACCCCAGAACATGTAAGTATTTAACCCTGTGACCCCCCCCCCCCCCCATCCTCTATCATTTAGACAGAGCCTGTTATTTACACCTCAAGTGCTCTTTGAAGTTAGAGAATTGTATCTACAAACCTCTTGTGCTCAGGTTGTCCAAGCAGTGCTGAATTTAGACCATACAAGCTACAGCCAGATAAAAGAATTAGTCCCTTCATCCCCAGCCTATCAGTTTATCTGAGGAAATGGAGGCCAGGCATGTTTTCTGTCCAGTGAGCAAACCCAGACCGCAATTCAGTCTAACTTTTATCTTAGGACTGCACTACAGCTATTACAGTGCTGTAGGACCCTAAGATACCATAATTAAGCATGTGGGTTACCCAAAATTAAGTAGCCATGTTCCCATAGATGTGTAAATTGAAAAGCCATTCTGCCACCCACGTAAAAAACAAAGTAGCCATGTGCTTTCAAATACAAGAATTAAAAAAGTAAAATGCTATTTCCCTCTTTCCCCCCAGATAAAGGAACTAAGTAGTCAAATAAGCCCAGATAAAAGAATTAGGTAGTCAGGTGCCCCCCCCCCCCCTTCATTCCTTAATAGAAAAATATCAGACAAGTGCCTCTAGATAAAATACAAGAATAAAGTAGCTATGTGCTTACAGGTGCAAAAATTAAGGAGTTAAGTTACTCTAGATATCAATGTTAGGTAGACATGTGTGCCCCCAGATAGCTGAGTTAAGTAGCCTTGTGTGCCCCTAAATTAGCTGTATAAGGCAGATATGCATGTCCTCCAGTTAGCAGTATTAAGTAGCCAGGTCTGATATAGTAGTATTTGGTACCCATGTAAACACCCAGATAGCAGTATAATACAGTCATATGTAAACCCCAAATACAAGTATTAGGTAGTCATGTGACCAACAACCCAAAATAACAGTATTAGGAAGGCACATATACACCTAAAATAATAGTATTGAGCAGTCAGGTGTGCCCCTAAGATAGTAGTATTAAGTAGGTAACAGTACCCCCCAGATACTGGTATTAAGTAGCCAGGTGTCCCATCCAAATATTAGTATTATGTAGCCAATGGTGCCCCCAAGATTATAGGGAGTCAGTGGTGCCATCCAAATATTGGTATTATTAGGCCACTGTCCCCTTCAGATAGTCGAATACTAAGTAGCCATCAGTGCACCCTCAAGATAGTGGTATCAGGTAGCCAGCTGTACACACCAGATAGTGCTATAAGGTAGCCAGCATTGCCTCACAGATAGTGACACTATGTAGCCCTACCATGCAGAGTAAGCTCTAGCAGAGCACACTGAAGTGAATAATTTACCTTCCCTGCTGCCATTATCTCACCTCCATCATGTCTCAGGCCCTTTGTTTTCTTACTGAGTTGCATCTCTGTTTGCCATTGGCCTGTACATGGTCACATCAAGTGGCAATGGGTTAGATGAACAGAGATGCAGCTAAATGAGAAGCCAATGAAACATGGCAATACTGGATAAGGAAGAAGGATCATGTCAGCTGGAAGTGTGAGTTTTCTTTTCAGCACATTCCACTGCTCACTACTCTGCATTTAAGGGGGCCTACTTGAAGCTTATCACAGGCCCCCTGATTGCTAAATCAGCTCACAATGCCTGAGGCAATCTTCAAGGCTTCTGTTGTCTTGAAGGTAATCCAGTCCTGAATTTAACCACTCCTTTGGTAAGCTTTGCTAGAAAACTTTATATGACTTTTTTCCTATGAAGCATGAGTATGATCCTATCCATGAGTTTGATAAAAAAAAGTTTATGGAAAAGAATGACACATTTTCTACTAAATGCTATGTGATTAATGAGGCACATCCACAGGTAAAACAGGCATCTGTAAGTCTGAAAAGAGTCAGTAAAGTCAGTAAAACGACACCTGCTGGTGGACAGAAGAAGTCCATCACAGTCTAGACACACTGCAACAGCAGTTGAAACACGATGCTGCACCATTCCTAACACACCCATACTAGCTACCAGGGGGGTAACAAGGAATCAATGGGCCCTCCTGCAAAACTTTAAATGCCCCCCCCCCTCTGCCAACACCCCCTCCAGCATAGGTTAGCCAGGTATAGGAGCCCCAGTATAGGTTATCTAGCTATAGGTGCCTCCAGTATAGGTTAGCCAGGCATAGGTGCCCTCAGTATAGGTAGCCAGGCATAGGTGCCCCCAGTATAGGTAGCCACAGGTATAGGTGCCCCCAGCATAGGTTAGCCAGATGTAGGTGCCCCCAGTATAAGTTAGCCAGATCTATAGGTGCCCCCAGTATAGGTTAGCCAGGTGTATAGGTGCCCCCAGAATAAGTAGCCTGGAGATGGAGCAGTAGGCACACAGTAGCACGGATGGGGGCCAGACTTTCCCCCCTCACCTCAGGCCCCCTCTTTAGCTCTCCTGGCTCCCCACTCCAGAAATGAGCACAGTGGTAGCAGGCAGGGAACTCAGCTCTTCCTGTTCCAGGCGGCAAAGGGCCTCCGCTTTCTATGTATCCAACACGGCTGACACTACTTCCCCATTACCAGCGTAGGAGACATAGAAGACGGAGGCATGCAGAGCTCCATGCCCTCCTGGAACCAGAAAGTGGTGAGTTCCCTGCCCGCTGCTGCTTCTATCATTTCTGCAGGGGGGGGGGGGGCCAAGGTGAGGGAGTGGCAGTAGGGCTCCCCACCACTGTGTGCCCACTGCACCCCCTCCTGTGCTGTGCCCCCTCCTGCTGCTACAAACAGCCCTGGGTGGGCCCCCAAAGAGGCTTCACCCCCACAGGCCCCCCTGTGCCTGCATCCCTTGCAGGGGCTACTGTTACGCCCCTGCTAGCTACCATTCAAATACTTGAGGATATCCTGTTATGCCTATGAAAGATAGTCAGAAGGCTCACTAGAGAAATGTTTTGGGAAATATAAAAAAAATATTTTTCGTACTTGATAACTATTCCAATTAAATATCATGGAAATCTCTTTTAATTTTATACTATCACCAACATATATCACTATATGTAATCAGGGAGAGGGAAGACAGGAGCATAGTTAATAATCTAGTATCTTGTGTCTTCAGTTCTCTTTTAACATGGTTTAGTGGACTTTTTCTTTTTTTTAATAATCACCATGGGAATGTGCCATCTGTTGTTTATCATTGATGACGTCTACCTAAAACTAAGTTTAAAATGCCAAGCAAATCATTTTGTTCTCGCAGAGTAAAGGTGATGAGTAATTCTGCTGAAAATGATTAACATTTAGACAACTGTCGCCGGAAAAACATTGGAAATGAAAATACCTGGAGCGATTTTATTTTATCAGATATAAATGATGAGGCTTTCATCTCTGATCATCAGGTTTTTATACAGCAGATGCAAAGCAGCTTGTTAAGTAGGTGTCAGCCTAGTATTTTGTACACATTTGTAACAATTCTATTGTTTGAAAATTTGTGAACATACAAACCTTTATTTTTTATCCAGTAAAATGCCTTGAATATCAACATGCTATAAAATGTTTACCTTTTTTAATTTCTATCTCCCTGATAAGTTATGAACAGCTCCTGGCAACTGCTCCCCCCAACAGCACTACAGCTACTGGGGCCTAATGCTTGCAATAGCCAGAAAGCAGTTTGCATGCATGCCAAGCTATTGCTTCCCACCACCAATGCAGATGGAGAAGGACCTTGACATTTTTTAAACAAATATATCATCTATCCTCTAAAGCAGTGCTTCTCAGCATTGTTTGTAAAAGAAAGTATTTTTCAAGTACCCTGTTGCGGATAACATCATCTAATAGACATTAGATTGGTGCCACATTTTAGAAAATAAAATCATCATAGATCCTACTGCATGTAGACAAGCAAGAACATATATTACAAGTCGGCTTTACTGACACCAGAAAATAAAAAAAACAATGGCTAAAAGTTTTAACCCTCGCCAATAGACATTTTGTCCTTCAACAGTGGTGACAGGGGGTTCCTGCTGTGACCTTTCATACGTAGTCAACAGTTTGTCAAGCAAACCTATTACTATATCATGTGTGCATAGTGAGTGCATAAACAGTCTCTGGAATATAGAATTCTGTTTTCATGGATAATGGCTGCTAGAATCATGGATATTATAACATCTAAACTCCTCATTGATAGGGAACAAAATAGACATTGTATCACGCTGGTGCGTGATGAGATAGCATGCAGTTCAGGTACGTGAGGTAGCGTACAGGTAATTACCACAATAATACACAAAGAGTAGTCTAGATCAGGCTGAGGTCATGTACAGGTCAGAGATAGTGAGGTACAGAGTAGCATGGTTAAATCATAGTCTATAATCGAGCTGGGTCATACACATAAATCAGATGTCAGTCGTGTTGTAAGGATCTGGCAGTAACAAAGTCAGGGACAGGCCGTGTCGGTAACGTAATCAGATGGCAGAGGTACAAGAGGGCTAGACAATAGCGAGGTCAGGAAGCAAGCGAGAAGTTGGTACATAGAATAATATACAATATAATGTTGTAGATCAATTACTAGAATAATTACGAAAATAACAAAAGACTGACTAACTGGAGTACATATATATTGTGCGTCTACACAATATATCAATGTAGCTCAAAGTAGCTAGCTAGACCTAGAACCAGCGAACTGATTAGTATCAAGGTCGGCGAGCACTGATCGTTCTGGTATTTAAATACAAAATGCTCAATCAGTAGCCACTCCCATCTGGTGATGTCACCTAGTGACATCACCTGCAGCCATCCCTACATCCTCCTCCTGAGCCTATAAGGCTCACTCGAACTCGCGCGCGACCCAAAGGTCACACCACACACGCGCGAGTCAGAAGACACCGCCAGAGGGCCACCGGGGATGTCACCAGCAGACTTCAGTGCAGAAGCCTCGCCGCTCGCCCGGACCATGCCGGAGACGCCGCGGGACCTGCCGCTGGAAGGTAAGCTCAATACACATTGTACATATTTTTGTAATGCAAATGTTTAATTCATTTTCTTTAACTGAAATGGCAGCAAGAAAGCTCAGCAAACATTCTGATGTTGCAACACATGATTCTGAAGGAGCTTATATAATGTGTTTCCCCAAAAATAAGCCCTACTCTGAAAATAAGCTCTAGCTGCTATTTTGAGCATGCTCAAAATACAAGCCCTACCCCAAAAATAATCCCTAGCGGTGCAGTACTGATCAAGCACCAGTCCTGTCATTCCAGCACACAGCAGGGTTATCAGCTGTGTGCAGGGATGACAGGGCAGGTGCCTGATCAACACCCTAAAGTGCAATCCAGAAGAGGCGGCCAACAGCGGGGACACATCAGTGCAGTGCTGATTGGGCATTGGCCCTATCATCCTACCAAGCAACATGGTTATCAGCTTTGTGCAAGTATAAAAGTGCAAGTGCCTGATCAGTAGCATATGGTTGTACCATTAGAACAGTACAAGGGAACCGGAAATGTTCTGCTTAGAGACACTTACTGATGTGTCATTATCATTAGGTGCAGCCATCTCAGGTACCAGTACTGCTGAAGTTGGCCACCCACTCTGCTCCTCCACCCTCCACAATCTGCCAATACTGAAAACTGCAGAAGGGACATCCCCAGTGAAATAAATGCAGGGTTAAAGCACCACTTCATAGACATTTAAGAAATACCTGAAAATAAGCCCTAGCACATATTTTGGAGCAAAAATTAATAAAAGACCATGTCTTATGTGGTAAACATGGTATTGTATATTTAATCAGAGTTGCTAGGAATAAGGACTGAAATTAATTTATGATATAACAATAAGAACTACTACAAAGTATTTGTACCTTCTGATTGTGTGAATAGAACCCCAGAGAAGTAATAAAATAAAATATGAAATAAAGTGTTGAATAAAGTCCAGTAATATAACTAAAAATATTCATCAGTATTTTATACATCTTGAAAATGATTTACAGAGTATTTTTAAAGCGGACCCAAACCAAACATTTTTTTAATTAAAAATATTTATTTGCACCACTCTGACACATACAAAGATAAATAAACACTCCTTCAATCCTATGAGCATTTCAGTGCATGCTTTTCACCCTTCTCTTTTCATAGCTAGGGTTATACTGGGGGCAGCCATTAGCAATTCCTCCATTGCCGGACACCATCTACTCCACCAGTTTGCCGGAAAAATCCCGGCAATTTGAAAGGAAGGGAGGGGTTCCTCTAATAAATGTAAAATATTTTATATTTGTCATCATGCAGCTGAAAAAAGGCTGCTATTTATTAATATAATTTAGAAAATAGATTTTATTTCTGAAATCTTGTATTTTTCATTTGGGTCCACTTTAATGTGTCTTCTTCATTTCAAGTCTATTAGGTAGAGCAAATACTTTTAGAGGTTTTTACTGTGTCCCTATTGGAGATATCAGGTCCTTCCTGCCTCAAATTAAGTTACATAACATTGACCAATACCACTCAGAAACCAAAAAATGTTTATCTATTCATACTTTTGCCCTGGATGAAGAGATCATTAAAGTGGATCTGAGATGAACTTTTACCCATTGCATAATTGTGTTCCTTTCCTATTGTTTATAGGGCATTCCTCAAGCCAAATACTTTTTTTGTTTTGTTTTAATACTCTAATTCCCTATAAACTAAACAAGCCACGCCCACAGGTTTTCAGAGAGCCAAGGCACTATCAGACAGTAGCAAGGGCTCATGGGAGCTCAGTCTGGGCAGGAGGAGAGAGAAGTATTACTAGCCAGAGATTTCAGAGGCAGAGGGGAGGAAGGAGGATTAGTTTTTTTCACAGGCTAAGTGCTCAAGATGCAGATAAGCCTGCCTCTGTGTAATGTTTACAAACAACATAGCTGCTGTCATTGTATCACAGAAAGAAATATTCATATTCTATTAAAGATGTTTCCAGCTAGATTTGTTGTGTAATATATCTAAACTTTAGATAAGATATATAGACAAGTTACTAGTTATAGTTAGTTTTTCATCTCGGATCCGCTTTAACAACATATGTAAATCCCTGAAGGCAGGATCACACTTGTGCCTGCTGGATACCCCACAAGCATTTTCACACACAATATGTGCATTTTTATACAGTAGCCAGTGCATCACTGAGGAATTGCATGCATTGTGCAGAAAAGTGGTGCATGCTGTATCTTTTTTTAACACTATACAGAATTGCACATGGCTGTTAAAAAACACAGAGGCCCCACAGGACAGCAATCATTGCATTTTCACATGTGATTTCGCATTGCAGTAAAACGCTGCAGCAGGTTTTCACAAGAGTGACCGCTGCCTTGAAGAAGCACACAGACATATTGAAGTAAACAAATTATTTTTTTCTAACATTGTCAATCAACAGGAGTAGAGTGTGAAGAAGACTTACAAGCTGAAAGCTTACTGTTTTTCCTTTAAATTAGCTAATAAATTAGGGCTTGTCTACAAACATCGATTTTGATCACCCAAATAGGCCCCACCAGCCAGCCAAACAATTTGCCTTCTCCCCAAAACAAATTTGAAGCTGAAGCTACCACTGGCTGTTAACCGACCTGGAAGACTGGGGGTCGTCTCTGAGCATTCGCATTGCAGGCTTACAGGCTTCTTCTTTCCCTCCATGCATTAATGGCAATATGACACACGGCAGAGGGAGGGGGAAGAAGCCTGTAAAGCAGCACATGTGCAGAGAGGACCCACAGTCTTCCTGTTCCTGGTCACTGTGCGACTGTATGTCAGATTCGCCAATTACAATGTAATTTATAGCGGCCAGCCCGGGAGCAGGAGCATTTCGATAAGGGGCCGGTGAGTGTCTCCTCTTTACCAAATAGACATGGGTATGCTTATATGCATACCCACGGCATCTGCTCAGGGTCCCTTTAATCAGAAAGAAGCTTTCTTCTATCTTCAACCACTTCACCATCTGCAGTACACACACACACACACACACACACACACACACACACACACACACACACACACACACACACACACACACACACACACACACACACACATGTAAATGACTTCCTCTGCCTTCTCAAGCAGTCACTCCACTTATTTAAGAGATACAGTCAACGTGGTGCAAGGTTCATGCCTGATCTTCACTTATTTAACCTCCATAGCTCTTCCCACAAGATCCACTTTAGTGAATCCATTTGCCTGCCCCTTTCTCTCTCACTAAACCTCGGGGGCCCCTCTCATGCTACTCTCTACTCTTCCACCAGTTCCTTCTAAAAACTCCCCTCTACCTCTTATATCACTCACCCCACCTCAGTGACCCACATACCCACTTACTCTTTCCTCTCCTGTCCTGACCATCCCATCTCATTGGTCTCCTTCCTTATCTCACTAACACAACTAAGGAAGCTCCTCTCTTGCTTCTCCTTCCTCCCCTGCTAATCCCAGTGATTCCCAGTGACCTCCTCCCCACTCATTAATTGGCACCTACCCCTCTATTGTGCCTTCTCTTTCCGCTCTGACCAGTCCCCCAGTCTACCACTCACTTCACACATGTAAGAACTTCCCCTTCTTCTACTCATTTCTTTCCCACCAGTCCCCCTTCTTCCATGTTGCCCACAGTGACCTAAACTTTATTTTATATATCACTATACTTTTAATAGGGGACAGAAATTGATTTGTCATTTATTTTCACTGCCTCAGTTTTCCCTTTTAGTGCTTTTCCCTTTGTACGTTAGGCATTGTTAAATAAACCCTTGACTACACTTACACCCTACACTTCTTTATCCTGTATAGCTCTTTACACTCCCTGTTACTTAAAGAAAACAATCTTTCTAATAACAATTATTAGCACAATGGCCACCCATTTTCTAGTACATGTCAAGGGTAAAATGGAGCTGTGTTTGGTAGTGCTGCATTAATGTAACACCATTCAGGAATAACTGGATAAATAGAGGTTTATAGCTGTATAAGCCGCAGGCTTAAGAGTACAATGACAAGTGGAACACCTGGCCATATCAACTAGTCATATTGCAGCTGTCATTTTTACAGGGAAGACAATATATGTTAAGTCTGATTGGTTATTACTGACAATAAGCAATCACCAGGGACATTCAGAATCAAATATAAAGCAAGATTTCTAGAGCAAAGACAGGTGTTTAGCCTCAATCACAATGATTTCATCATCACATTACTAATTGTACATGAAAGCTAACCTATTTTAAAGTTCAATGAGAAGCTGATTACACAAGTGATAAAAACACAGTGTTTGTGCATTACAGAAGCATATTACATCAAATACAGTTTAAGTCCCAACAATATCTCTATAAATGTAATACAAATATCTTTCAGATATAAATGTAATACAAATATCTTTCAGCTAATGGATGATGATGGTACTTACCTGAGACACATGTCTCACATTTTTTACCAAGTATTGTGATATTATCTAGAAGCAGTGTGATTAAAATTTCTATTTTATTTCTGATGAATTTGATCCTACAGACAATAGACAGCTGTGTTTCCACAAATGTCATTAAAAGCAAACCTGTAACAAACTTACCTGGTGTGGTCTCTGCAGGCTTCTCTGATAGTGCTGAGCAGCTGGAGAGAGTTTCCTCTTCCTCTTTGGATAGTCGCATCCCCGGCTCCCCTGTAGACGTGAGTCAGCATGTTGGCATCCCCGGCTCCCCTGTAGACATGAGCCAGCACCGCACATCCTTCCAAGACCCTGGGTGAACGCGCACAACCCGGGTGTGAGGCCGGTCAGCTGACACAGCGGTCAGCTGACTAGGAGCAGGATTCTGATTGGCTGGCAGTTCGGGGGTGTGCTGCACTTTTCCTGTGTATTTAAGTCTTGCTCTCTCAATTCCACTCTGTCTGTTATAGCAATCAGGTCACTGAGCGCAGGACTTTGCTCTGCTTCTGAATCTAGTTAGAGTTCTGCTGAGATAGATATATATGCAGTGTTTGCGATATATATATATCCTTAGTTAGTATTGTATATTGTATTATTGTGATTGTTTTACTGTGTATGACCCGGCAAGCCCTCCACTATTGATTAAAGTATTACCCCTCTGTACTACAGTCATCTGATACCTGATATTATTGACCTCGTCTCTGTCTCATCCTTAACTATACCTCAGACTTCTGATTTATGTGTATGATCCTAGTCCACCTACGTCTACAGGTACTTTATCAATTCCATGATACCAAACTGGCTGGACATCCTGGCGAGACCAAAACTCTGGAACTATTGGCTCGTCATGTTTGGTGGCCAACTATGAGGAGAGATTGCAAACTCTTTGCCAGAAGTAAGGTCTCTAGGAGCGCCCCAAGAGGGAATCTGATGCCATTGCCTATACCCCAGGTTCCCTGGACACATATTGCTATAGATTTTGTAGTGAATTTGCCTTCTTCCGGTGGTATGAGTGTTATTTGGGTAGTCGTGGACTGATTCAGTAAAATGGCTCATTTCATTCCTTTATGTAAATTACCTTCTGGGAAAGAGTTGGCAGAATTATTTATTGAGCATATTGTACGATTACATGGTATTCCTGAGAACATCATGTCTGATTGGGGAGTTCAGTTTGTCTCTCAGTTCTGGGGATCATTCTGTTCTCAATTGGGGATTGAGTTGTCATTTTCATCGGGTTTCCATCCGGAGACCAATGGTCAGACGGAAAGGACAAATCAGTCCTTAGAACAGTATCTCAGGTGTTTTGTGCCTGACCGTCAGGAGACTTGGCTTAAGTTTTTGCCATTCTCAGAATTTTCTTTTAACAATCTTCCCAGTTCTTCCACCAAACTGTCGCCTTCAAACAATAGTCCTAAATCGCACGGAAACAGAGTATAACAAAGCAACAGCAGAGATTGAGGATTGCAAAAAAGAACTGGCTAAACTTACATCAACTGAACAACTGGAAACCATAGTGAATAAAGTGGAGAATCGGTTGGTCAAGATCCAAAGTGACATTAAAGAAAGGAAACTTCGGAAGTTCCAAAGAGACCAGGACGACTACCTTAAAGGACGACTATTCGTTTGGGGCCAGACACCTAATACTAACAAACCTAGGAGGAAAAGATCCACCAAGAAATCAAGGGGATACTGGACAACAGACTCTAGTTCAGACTCGGAAACGGAGAAACCCCAAAACCCACAAGGCCCAGACCCACAAGAACCATGTGCAAGAGTCCCTTTAAAAGGACCATCCGCCGAGGAGGGCGGAGATTCCAGGCAAGAAAAGAGAAAAAGGAAAGTAACCTGGAAGAGGGGAACCCCTGGCAAGCGGTATCCCAGAAACAAATAATGAATTTTGAGATGCAAGAAGGCCAGAAAATCATAAACATCTCAGGTATGAATCTCTCTCCTGACTGTATAAGTGGCTTGGAAAAAGGGCTTAACTTCTCTGTAACGAGTCCCTTTGATAAACCCAATTTTGAGATAGATTGGTATAAGTCAATCCGGAGACTAAATATAGCCTCCTGGCAAAATACCATAAGTGATAAGGAGCAGAAAGATGAACATGTAACTAATACTCTAGGTTTTTTTCCTGAGAGTGGCCTAAATACCAGTGATATGGAGAATCTTCAGACACTCTTATCTTTATTGAAGGAAAATGTTGAGGTCTCTAACTCAGAGCTTGTGTCTGAAGAAATGACCCACTCCTACAACAAGTATAATCCCAGAAAATCGACTACAGACTTTCCCAGCATCCCAGGGTCCGCAATTGAAAGGCTGGAACTTTTAGTTAAAGCAGATATGCGAGCCCTAATCTACCCCCTTGACACACCAAACATCAATATAAGAGAACTTAATGCCCTAAGACAATTGCGGAAGAACGACAATATAGTCCTGAAAAGGGCAGATAAAGGGGGTAACCTTGTTGTGATGTTACGGGAATATTATGTTAAAGAAGCCACTAGACTTCTAGAGGGAACACCTGGTGATTATAGCAGGCTAAACACAAATCCTACAGAGCAATATAAAAACAAATTGCAATCAGTACTTCGTAGAGGTGTTGAAACAGGGCAAATTTCCAAAAAGATGGGAGAAGGTTTATTGCCTCCCTTCCCCTGTAAACCAGTATGGTACTTCCTTCCAAAAATTCACAAGAATGTTCAGCGACCACCGGGGAGACCCGTTGTGTCCGCCAGGGGCTCGCTGACAGAACCACTATCCAAATATCTGGACCACATCTTGAAGCCTTTTTTGGGGGAGGTACCATCTCTACTGGTGGATACACTAGATGTCCTAAGAAAAATAAGCAAAATACAATGGAAAGAGGAATTCAGGTTGGCATCAATAGATGTTGTAAGTCTGTATACTCGTATTCCACAAGACCTTGGTGTAGAAGTTGTCAGAGAATTTCTGCTGGACCATGGGGTGGACCATGCAAAGGTAGAGTTCATAGGCAGCTGTCTTAGATTCATCCTGGGCCATAATGAATTTCTATTTGAGGACAGGTGGTACTGGCAGGCATCTGGAGTAGCGATGGGGACAGCTGTAGCACCCACGCTTGCAAATATTTTTTAAGCACGCTGGGAGGAAAAAAACATTTTCAGTAGTTCAAATCCCTTTCGCGACTCGGTTGCCTGTTGGTACCGATTTGTGGATGACGTGCTAATAGTATGGAGTGGTGACCAGAACAGCTTTAATGATTTTGTAAAATACATCAACATAAATGCCTTTAATATGCAGTTTACAGGTGTGTGGGGTGGTAGAGAGATAGACTTCCTCGATCTCCAATTATTTACAGATGGGGAAAGTATTTTAACAAGAGGTTTTCGAAAAAAGACTGCTACAAACTCCCTCTTGCGGTATACCAGCTACCATCCTAGACATATTCTCGATGGGATTCCATATGAACAATTTCTAAGACTTAGAAGAAACAATAGTCTAGATCAGGACTTTGAAACACAGAGCTATGAACTAGGCATGCGCTTTCTAGCAAAGGGGTATCCAAAGGAACTCATAGCGAAAGCCTATTTGAAAGCAAAAATTAAAAATCGTTCTGAACTGATCTGGAAAGAGAGAAGAAAGAGACACATGTCACAATCTAATGGCAAACGTCTAGCTATGGTTTTTGAATACTCCCCAATGGCTGCACAGATAAGAAACAGTATCTTCAAACACTGGTCCACTTTAAAATGTGATCCCTCATTAAGTCACATCACAAAGGAAAAACCCCTTATCACCTTTAGGAGGGCTCAAACAGTGGGTGACATCGTTACCTCTAGTGAACTTAGACAAATTAAAAAGGAAAACTGGCTCCAAGATCTGTGTCCCCAGGGTAACTACAGATGTAGGACATGCAATCACTGCCAACAATTCCTGCCGGGTAAGAATATACAATTAGGAGGAACTACAATTACCATCAAAGACTATCTGCATTGTAGGTCTACCTATGTGGTATATGCTATACTATGCCCCTGCAAAAGATATTACATAGGAAAAACTGAACAGCAATTAGCAACTCGTTTTCAGCAACATGTAAATTCAATTTGTACAGGTGTAGGGGCAGGGAGATTTATTGCACATATGAGAGAATGTCACAATGCAAAGTCAGGTGGACTGAAGTTTATGGGCTTAAAACATATACCCATCCCACATAGAGGTGGGAATCGCAAACAAATGCTATTGCAGGCAGAAGCAAGATTAATATCTCTGACAGAAGCTCGTTATGCACAAGGACTGAACGAGCGCAACAAACTACACTGTTTCCTTGATGCATATTAGGGTGTAAAATATGTTTCAACGTTTCTATGCTCAGCACTAGTCATTTTTATAATGTATATTTTAAAATTTGTATACAGGCTGCCTTTTAATTATTTCTTGTTTATCTTCTACAGGTATACGCCCCCACTGTCCAGCCCGCATCGCGATTGGTGTTGCTAGAACGCTCAACGTGACGGTATTCCAGCGTTGCGCCGGATAAGTCTCCCATCCTGAACGTCGGATTGGTCCCCTGTTCCTGAGCGCCGATTGGTCTGTAAGTCACATGTTCCCCAAGAATGGGCGGGCTAATACCCGGAAGCGTACGCGGCTGCTGTAATTAGCGGCGCGTTACCGATCGATGATGCATGGACAGTGGGGAGTGGTAAGTGGTTATGTTATATGTATATATACTGACTGCCTATGTACCTACTATTGATACCTCTGTTGCCTTTGAGAAAGCAGCAGGAGCTGCGAAACGGCTGTTAGGCCGGTATCCACACCTATCCCTTAAACTGGTATGCCTGTATTGCCAAAGTGTCTGCAATAAACCTTATAAGCAGAGCTGGTGCTCCATCTTTCTTTCTTCTCCACTACAAACTGTCGCCATTCCAGGTAGTCACGGGCCGGAGTCCTAAGTTCACCTCCTTCTCCAGTTCTTATTCTTCTCACCCAGTTTTAGAAGAATGGATCTCTCAGATGCAGACAGTTTGGGCTCAGGTCAGAGAGAATTTAGAAAAAGCAGCATCTCAGCAGAAACATTATGCTGATTGCCATCGATCTCCAGAATATGAATTTTCAGCAGGAGATCTTGTCTGGGTTTCCACTCGCAACATTCCTCTTCGCCAACCATCTGTTAAGTTAGGTCCCAAATACATTGGTCCTTTTCCTGTTGCTGAAAAAATTAATGATGTAGTATATCGGGTGACTTTGACTCAGTCCATGAGAGGAGTGAAGTCATTTCATGTCTCTTTGTTGAAACCAGCAGTCAATGTTTCATCTTCTAATCCACCTCCTCCGATGGAGGTGGATGGGGAACCGGAGTATGAAATAGAGATAATTCTGGATTCTCTGAAGTTTCGCAATTCCTTACAGTATTTGATAGATTGGAAAAGTTATGCCCCAGAGGAGAGAAGTTGGGTTCCTGCACGGCAAGTCCATGCCGATGAATTCATTCAGGAATTTCATTGTCAACATCCTGATAAGCCAGGTAGGGAGTGTCCGGAGTCTACCCCTCGAAGGGGGGGGGGGGGGGGGGTAATGTGACAAACTTACCTGGTGTGGTCTCTGCAGGCTGCTCTGATAGTGCTCTGCAGCTGGAGAGAGTTTCCTCTTCCTCTTTGGTTGGTTGCATTATGTTGGCATCCCTGGCTCCTCTGTAGACGTGAGACAGCACCGCGCATCCTCCCAAGACCCTGGGACGAACGCACACAACCCGTGGCAGCCTTTATAGGCTGAGAAGATGGGTGTGAGGCCGGTCAACTGACACAGCGGTCAGCTGACTAGGAGCAGGATTCTGATTGCATGACAGTTCGGGGGTGTGCTGCACTTTCCCTGTGTATTTTAGTCTTGCTCTCTCAGTTCCATGCTTTCCATTATAGCAATCAGGTCACTGAGTGCTGGGCTTTGCTCTGCTTCTGAATCTAGTTAAAGTTCTGCTGAGATAGATATATATGCAGTGTTTGCGATATATATCTATCCTTAGTTAGTATTGTATATTGTATTATTGTTATTGTTTTTCTGTGTATGACCCGGCAAGCCCTCCACTAATGATTAACCTATTTTAGTTCCTGGACGTAGAAACTACGTCCAGGAACCATGCGTGCTCCCGCGGCCGATCACGCGCATGCACGCGCGCTCCGGCCGCGGTTCGTTAGCCAGGCAATCAGTGAATCGGGCTATGGTGCCCCCCGCTGAAAAAGCGACAGCTTCTCTCGGAAGCTGTGCTTTTTCTGGCTGTAGTGTCCCCCATGCGCCATCTTGTGGCTAAAAAGTAAAACTACAACTAAAAGTTAAAAAAATAAAACTCAAACACACATTTACATTATAAATCTATTGTTTACATCCCACCCTCCCAAAACTACCCAAATAAAATGTTTAATATAAAAAAACAAAAAACATTACAATAAAAAAAAATGTAAATATTTACCTAAGGGTCTAAACTTTTTAAATATCAATGTAAAGATGAAATATTTCTATATTTTTTTTATTTTAAACTTGTAAATAGTGATAGATGCAAAACGGAAAAATTGCACCTTTATTTCCAAATAAAATATTGTCACCATACATTGTGATAGGGACATAATTTTAACAGTGTAATAACCGGGACATATGGGCAAATACAATACGTGAGTTTTAATTATGGAGGCATGTATTATTTTAAAACTATAATGGCTGAAACCTGAGAAATAATGAATTTTTTCCGTTTTTTTCTTATTCTTCCTGTTAAAATGCATTTACAGTAAAGTGGCTCTTAGCAAAATGTACCCCCCAAAGAAAGCCTAATTGGTGGCGGAAAAAACAAGATATAGATCAGTTCATTGTGATAAGTAGTGATAAAGTTATAGGCTAATGAATGGGAGGTGAACATTTCTCAAGTGAAAACGAGGGAACGCGAATGGGTTAAAGTCTTACCCCTCTGTACTGCAGTCATCTGATACCTGATATTATTGACCTTGGCTAGCCTATCGACCTCGTCTCTGTCTCATCCCTAACTGTAACTCAGACATCTGATTTATGTGTATGATCCTAGCCTGTAATTGACATTGCTCTGTCTTAGCCCCTTTGTACCGCAAATCTCAGACTTCACGTGTATGACCTCAGTTAACGATCTGACCTCGATTTTCGTATTTTCTATGTAACTTGTTAGTTTGTATCACAGCCAGCGTTACAAAACCTGAAGTGAAAATACATTTATGAGCGGTAAAACTGCTATGCATTGCCAGATAGTGCACAGCAATTTGAAAGGTTCTTATGCCAGCACAACTCTCATTACCTAGGTAATGTTTGCTACTGTACATATTTTTTATTTTTCTTAAATGAAGATGTACCTTATTGTATAGCACTGTGCAACACTTTGCACCTTATATGTAACCTTGATGAAGCCAATATTTTTAGGGGACGACACATGTTGGGTGTTGTTGGGGTGAGGTATTAGACTTGTACATTATTATTGTCTTGTCTAGAGGGAAAACGTCTGATATATGTGAGCAGTATATGGTTTCATAAATGGTTTGAATATATATGCCCTCCCCAGAGTGTTAATTTTATATGACACGACCTTTAGGCAAACCTTTCACTTAGAAAGTATAGAACATTGTGTTATCTACATTTAAATCAGATTCTGTGCTTGGTTGCAAGTGTTCAGTATGTCTGACATTGATATGTTTGCCTGTGATACATTAAGATTGCCACCGTAGGTGCCAATGAGAATGTTTAGGTGCTAAGACAAGTGTAGAGTAAAATGGGCCTGATCCAATTCACTTTTTTCCTAAGTTTTCTCCCTGGATCTCCTTGATCTCCTTAGATTATTTTCATCTTCTGTTTAAAATAACTTTTCAGATCTCTGCAAATGATTAAGTCCAAGAAAGTAAATGAAAAAGTACTGTCAATATTATTCTGCGTATTTTGTTGTTTGCTGATGGTTAAAAAAGCATTTTATTGATAAGATGTGAAAATATAATCTAGGAGAAAACGTAGGCAAAAAGGTGAATTGGAATGGCCCCAATGCATTACATAACCATTGCTACTGATGATTGGTAAAAAAAAAATTAACAGTAAAAGTTGCCAATCACTTAACCGTCAGCTGTGTAAATATTTCAGGTTATCAGTTGATTGATCTAAAGCTTCTGGCTTTCATTCAGCTTATGATTCTTGGGCCTGGAACCCATTAGGAGTAGAGATGTCGCGAACGATTCACCAGCGAACGGTTCCAGGCGAACTTTGGGGGTTCGCGTTTGCCTACATCAGGCGAACTTTTGCGGAAGTTTGATTCGCCCCATAATGCTCTATTGAGCAGAACTTTGACCCTCCATATCTCTGTCAGCAGACATGTTATTGCCAAACACACTGCTGGAGGGCCCACCCTCCCTCTTCCAAGTTAGGTCCTTATACCATTTGACTCAGTTGTCTGCCTACACTAATTAGTTATGGGACAGCTGCTACACACTCTGCTAGGGAGATTGTAATTAGCCTCTTGTGGGCTCCCACCTCCCTCCTACCGGAGGGAAGAGGGTCTCTTCTGCCAGGGAATTATACTGTTTTAAAAACCAGTATACATCATACCATAGCTGGGAATCGAACCCAGATCTCACTGTGTGGTGGGCAAGTCACCCTAACCACTGTACCACTACAGTAGTAAGTGAAACTGGCCTAAAATTTACCATTTATGCTCAATGCAATAGAAACATAAGGTTGCTTAAAGGGAACCTTAACTGAGAGTGATATGGATGTTTCCTGTAAACAATACCAGTTGCCTGGCAGTCTAGCTGATCTTTGTGACTGCAATAGTGGCTGAATCACACCCTGAAACAAGCATGCAGCTAATCCAGTCTGACTTCAGTCAGAGCACCTGATCTGCATGTTTGTTCAGGGGCTGTGGCTAAAAGTATTAGAGACACAGGATCAGCAGGCAATTCAGGCAACTGGTATTATTTTAAAAGGAAAAACCCCATATCCTTCTCCGTTAAGGTTCCCTTTAAGGATTTGTAGCATAAAAGCCAACTCACATTGGCTGGGATTTGAACCTGGGTCTCACTGTGTGATGGGCATGCACCCTAACCACTGTACCAACTGAAGCTGGCCTAAAATTGACCATTTATGCTCAATACAAGAGAAAAAGTAGGCAAGACAAATAACATTTATATCACACTTTTCTCCTGGCGGACTCAAAGCACCAGAGCTGCAGCCACTAGGGCATGCTCTATAGGCAGTAGCAGTGTTAGGAAGAGAGAGAGAGATATGAATCTACCTGGCTATCTGGGGTTCTCTTTGGACAACTGTTGAACACAAAAGAGAAGGCCATGTCTGGCTACATATCTGTAAGCAGTGGCTGCATGGTGTAATGGTCAAGGGCTCTGCCTCTGACACAGGAGACCAGAGTTCAAATCTCAGCTCTGTCTGTTCAGTAAGCCAGCACCTATTCAGTAGGAGACCTTAGGCAAGTCTTCCTAACACTGCTATCTTGTCTAATTCTTCTCTTGACAACTGTTGAACACAAAAGAGAAGGCCATGTCTGGCTACATATCTATAAGCAGTAGCTGCATGGTGTAATGGTCAAGGGCTCTGCCTCTGACACAGGAGACCAGAGTTCAAATCTCAGCTCTGTCTGTTCAGTAAGCCAGCACCTATTCAGTAGGAGACCTTACTCCTACTGCCTATAGAGCGCGCCCTAGTGGCTGCAGCTCTGGTGCTTTGAGTCCGCCAGGAGAAAAGTGTGATTATAAATGTTATTTGTCTTGTCTACTTTTTCTCTTGTATTGAGCATAAATGTATAAGGAAACGCGGAAAGGCCGCTGTCTCTCGAGGTGAGGCGGCCGTTTCCACGTCCAGCATGGCGTCACAACGCGGAAAAAACACCGCATGCCGCATAGGCAGTGCGACGGAATCCGCATTGGTAACGGCGGAATCCGCATCAGAGGCGGCCCCCGCACTAGATACATTGCATGACAGTACTGGTGTGGCTGGGACTGATAGTCCACCAAGATTCAGACTTACACGCGCGCGAGCACAGAGGCAGAGTTTAAATAGCAGTTAGAAGGGAGTCGGCTGACCAGCTGGGTCAGCTGACAAATTCCACTGCTCTCATTGGACCAGCAATTAGGGAGGTCCTGGAAAGGTCCTAGAGTATATATACTGCTGGTTGTTCACTTGCTCTTTGTCTGGCATGCGATCACATATGTGGGAGCACCCAGATCCGTAGTCAGATCCGCAAGTGTGCCGGGACCAGCTGTAATCCTACACTTAGCTAGATTCTGTTGATAGCTAAAGTACTAGTTTGATTGTGATTATCTGTTATGACTTTTGCCTGCCTTGACTATCCTCCTGAACTCTGATCTTGCACCTCGATATTTCTGATACTCTGTTGCCGAACCTCGGCTCGTTCCTTGACTCTGCTTCTGCCTCCTGATTTTGTACCCCGATATTTCTGATACCCCGTTGCTGAACCCTGCCTGTACTTTGACTCCGCCTTTGCCTTCTGATCTTGTACTTTATCTGTCCATGTGTGCACGACCTGGCTTGTCTGACCTCGAGAACCGACCTTACTGTTAGAGGCGGTTCCTCGCTCTGTTAGTGATCCTTCCTCCTGAAGGTTACTTTCAGTCTGTCCTTCCTACTGTCAGTCTGACTCCTCCCGTCTTGGAGAGCTCAGGTCTGCGGAAGGAATCTGTGCAGTACTCCTTGCTGCACTGAGGCCTAGTCCTCAAAGTGTTACTGTTACACCAAACACTACACTCTACTCAGGTGAACAGAGGTTAGCTAGTATATCGGATTATCAGTGATACTGCAGATCACGTATAATCTGGTATACATCTGTATTCCCAGTGATTCTGCAGATCACTGGTAATCAGATCCTCTCTGTGCTTCACCGATCGTTACAAAATGGTAATTTTTAGGCCAGCTTCAGTTGGTACAGTGGTTAGGGTGCATGCCCACCACACAGTGAGACCCAGGTTCAAATGCCAGCCAATGTGAGTTGGCTTTTATGCTACAAATCCTTAAAGGGAACCTAAACGGAGAAGGATATGGATTTTTCCTTTTAAAATAATACCAGTTGCCTGAATCGCCTGCTGATCCTGTGTCTCTAATACTTTTAGCCACGGCCCCTGAACAAGCATGCAGATCAGGTGCTCTGACTGAAGTCAGACTGGATTAGCTGCATGCTTGTTTCAGGGTGTGATTCAGCCACTATTGCAGTCACAAAGATCAGCTGGACTGCCAGGCAACTGGTATTGTTTACAGGAAACATCCATATCACTCTCAGTTAAGGTTCCCTTTAAAGGAGAACTGTAGTGAAAGGTATATGGAGGCTACCATATTGATTTCCTTTTAAGCAATACCAGTTACCTGGCTATCCTGCATATCCTCTGCTTCCAATACTTTTAGCCCTAGACCCTGAACAAGCATGCAGCAGATCTGGTGTTTGACATTTTTGTAAGATCTGACAAGATTAGCTGCATGCTTGTTTCTGGTGTGATTCACACTACTGCAGCCAAATAGATCAGCAGGGCTGCCAGGCAACTGGTATAGCTTAAAAGGAAATTAATATGGCAGCCTCCAAATACCTCTCACTACAGTTCTCCTTTAAGCAACCTAATGTTTCTATTGCATTGAGCATAAATTGTAAATTTTAGGCCAGCTTCACTTACTACTGTAGTGGTACAGTGGTTAGGGTGACTTGCCCACCACACAGTGAGATCTGTGTTTGATTCCCAGCCATGGTATGATGTATACTGGTTTTTAAAATAGTATAATTCCCTGGCAGAAGAGACCCTCCTCCCTCCGGTAGGAGGGAGGAGGGAATAGGTAGAAGGGGAGAGGGGAGGAGGGAGCCCACAAGAGGCTAATTAAAATCTCCCTAGCAGAGTGTGTAGCAGCTGTCCCATAACTAATTAGTGTAGGCAGACAACTGAGTCAAATGGTATAAAGACCTTGCTTGGAGGAGGGAGGGAGGGAGGGTGGGCAGGTCCTCCAGCAGTGATGTGTATTTTACTCAATCAGGTGTGCCTCCAGGTATTAGAGCTCTTAAAACATGTTTTCTATCATTTTTCTAGCTGGTAGAATTTTTTCAAATTTTCAACGTTCGCCTCCCCATTGAAGTCTATTGCGGAGGTTCGCGAACAGGCGAACCAAAAATCGGAGGTTCGCGACATCTCTATATAGGAGCACTTTTCTGAACGCTTTGTGATTTGAAAAGCTCTTGCTAATGTAATGTAATCAAATCACTAGCGCTTAGAAAAGGCTGCTAGTGGGTTTGAGTCCTAATTCCTGTTGAGTTGCATTATACATGTCGATGAAATATGTATAACATTAAAGGAAACGCTGTCAAAACACACAGAAACTCAACTAGGCACCATTTGTGATTTTTTAAATGAAGAACTATGCATATGAGTTTTCAATGGATTGGATACAATGGATTATTTAGAACATCACACTGCTCAGATGTTTGTAACACTGAACCGCCAAAGATTGGGTTTAAGAGGAATTTTACTAAATATAACCAAATGATTATAATTGTTTGCTTTTAAAATATTCATTTATAAACTATTCGGTCAATGTTTGTCCATTGTAAAATTCTACCCTCCTTGATTTACATGTTTCAATTTATCAGAGAGGTCTAAGACATCTTTACTGTTGACCAGGTGAATGACTGTGTATATTTCTCCCTATTTGAAGTGAGCAGAAAAATCACATCATCTCCCAGAGTGCTTTTGGGAAGAAGGCTAGCTGACATCATAACCTAGTCTAAGCACCAATGTTCTATGCATTACTCTATTTACAGTCCAACTTTTACAGCCATAAGTTACTACTGGGAAGACTATAGTTCTAACTATTCTGATCTTGGTAGGTAAGTGACAGCTCTATCCTTTGGTATCTTGTCCAAATGCCATAGCTTTACTTCCAAGCAAAAACCGCACTTAATCTCATAGCTGCAGATCCCATCCGCAGAGATCTTCGATCCCAGGAAGAAGAAATCTGTTATTCACAATCTATTTGCAGATGGTTCATTGTAGCAGATGAAATGACTTTAGTTTTCCTGATGTTAAGCAGTGAACCAGCTTTGGCACTATCTTGTTTGACATTCATGACTAGGCTCTTCAATTCTTCCTCAGTTTTATCTATCAGAGTGGTATCATTGGCAAATCTCAGATTGTCAATATTCCTGCCCACTTTTTGTAATTTCAGCATGTGATTCATCCAAACCATACACGTTAAATAAATAAGGAGACAATATGCAACATTGTCACACTCCTTTACCAATTGTGAACCAGTCTGTTATTCCACACTCAGTTCTACTTTAACCTCTTGAGGACTGCAGCGTTAAACCCTCCTAGTGACCAGGCCCTTTTCTGTAAAATTGGCCACTGCAGCTTTAAGGCCAAGCTGCAGGGCCGCACAACACAGCACACAAGTGATCGCAGCGCTGTACTGATGTAAACACGGCGCTTTCGCCGCGTAACAGTCTCCCGAACAGCGATTGCCGCTCGGAGACAGAAGGCGGAGCTCTGCTCCACCCCTCAAGCAGGAGATGCGCGCGCAGCCTGAGCGCGATCTCCTGCAAACTGCTCCCCCAGGACGCCACGGCCACGCCCATCGGCATGACGCGGTCGGCAAGCAGTTAAGAACACTTAGGTGTAAGAAAGTTTGGCTGTAATAGAACAGTGATTCTTAACCCTTTAACATCACTGTTAAGGGGATAATTTACTAATGCCACGCTTAGTGACAATGTCTTGTGACCGAGAAAAAAAATCATATCAGACATTCAAAAAGCGTTTCCCATGTTTTTAATACTGAGATTTATGCTCCAGGTGTTGTCTATAGTTACAGCGAGAAAATCACTTGTGATATGGCTTTTTGTAAATTGATTTTTAACAAAGATTTATCAGTGTTCACCAGCTGTACCATTGGTATTGTTCCACAAGTCAGACCTCACTGATGAAGTTAAATTTGTTTCATATCCCTTTTCCGTACACTTTCTCTTACCATTTTTCCAGTAAATTCCCTTTAAACAATGCTACCTCTTCCTCATAATCATTTACTGAAGAGCAATTTTCCCGTGGTCTTAGACTGTTGGCATGGTTTGTAAACCATGTCAGAAGGTAAGATATTGTAGTTAGATAAGAATCCACTAGCTTAATACATGTTTTACCTAGAATGTGTACTGCATTAACCACTTCAGTACCAGCAGTCTCTGCCCCCTTAAGGACCAGAAAACACTGGTACCAGAAACCACTGAATACCCATGAATCGCCACACATACGCACCACTACCGTCATAAATGCTGAAATCCATCGCCTCAGGCCACCCACTCTGCCATCTCTATGACAGCAGAGCTCTGTGAGATGGTCAGGAGGCGCTTTCATTGGTTCCTGACCGTATGATCAATGTAAGCCAATGGGAGTTGCTTACATTGATGACAGGGTCAGGAGCCAATGAAATCGGCTCTTGACAAGGTCACAGATATCTGTCGTCATAGAAATGGCAGGTCAAGTGAGCTATGGTGGGGAGACATTGATGAGTTGGCCCGGAGCAACGAGAGTGGTGAGAACGCGCAGCAGCGATTATATGAAATCTATGCCCTGGCAGGTGTAACAACATCAAAACAGGTTTCAATCATCGCTGTCCAGAAGCGGTTACAAAATCATCAAAAAATATTCATCCAAATTAGATTATACGTAGCAACAGTTGTATATGCTGAGATTAAGACATTCCAAAAATTGCTACAATATGACCTTGTGTCCCCTCTAAATTAAAAGGCATTGCCAATAATCATAACACTTGATGAGTGCAGGATGAAAGGCACATCAGGAACATAACATGTCTATATTCCGACTGACTTTTTAAATCTCAGCAGTCATCTAATGTATACAGGTACCCTATTCGTGAAGGCTATTTTTTTTTAATGAAACTCTTGCAAGCATGTTAATGCACAATAGTTACAAAATGCATATTTAAATGGAAATAGAAGCGTCAAAGCACTACATGGAACAATCCTGTGAAACTATAAATATGCATAAGCAATTTACTTTGCCAAATGTGATCATCTGTAATATTTTGAATGCTCATGTACTCACCATGATACTAAACAAGTCAATTTATCTACCTGTGCCTCGGGCTCCTGCAGTTTGCAAGAAAAATGGGAGGTTCCTACACAAACTGTCAGCACTGTCTAATGAATAATATTCCCTTCATTATTCTTAATGGCTGCAAGATTAGTATTCTGCTAGAAGTATTAATATCTCACTTAAAATGTAAAATACAACCTTTAAAGTCCTGATTGAGCACAAGGATGTAGGAACATCGTAGCTGTGAAGGAAAATTACAATTTATCTCCATGGTATCATATCCTATGTTCATAATTTGATGTCACAATGCTTTTTTTTCCCAATATCAATACTGAAAAAGCAGAAGCAGTGAATAGTCAGGTCAGCATGTTCAGCTACCATTCTAATCTCTTGTTTTATTTTATTCTACCTGTACAATATGGATGAATGTCCGAGTGAGAAAAGCAGAAATTGGTGCATTACAAAAGGGCTTATAGAGCAATTTACAGTCTGACGTTTCAATGTTTGGGTAGGATTTGCTATCTTTATAGCAGTATATAGCTTTCTGTGTTAAGCCTGGGCCTATCAAATAACAAACAGCATAAACATGGCAAACAATAAAAAGCAATGTACAACAGAGAAAGAACAAAACAGGCTGGAGGGTCTTACTACAACTACTACTACTACTACTACTACTAAGCCTTGAAACTCCACTTTTATTGAGTGGGAAGCTAGTTAGCTGTATAGCAAAAGATTTTTATACACAACATTCCATTCCATGCTATTATGTCTTACTTGCATAAAGGGGGGAGGTTGACAATGGACATCTTACCTAGGTTTCCAATATGCCCAGGAATGGCCCTGACTTGAGTGTAGGGTATAATGTTTACTGTCAGACCTATGATGTATGGTTTATATGGAATAATAATGCATGAAAATGAAAGGAGTTTGAAGCTGCAGTGACAGTACTTCAACCAGGCCATTGCTGATTCTTTTTCTTCTAAATTGTGGCTAATACATTGCACACTTCGTTCACATAATTTATGTGTTTTAAGAAACAAAACATTTGAAATCATATTCACAGCTATTAGCCCGTGGCACCTAACTGACAAAATGACTAGCAATCAAGAAGCACCAGTAAAAGCACTTTAGATTTTGAAATACTCTTCCAGATAATTTGATAAGACATGCAATGCATTTAAATTATATTTCTGAAACCTAAAAAAAAGAAGCCTTTGTACGGTGTCATGTTGTTGAGCATTTTCAGATCATCCTCAGGATTGTTTTTTTTTGGCTCCAGTCAGGAACTACTAGTAATTACTTTAAAGACTTCAGTACATTTTAAAGCTGAATAAAGGCATAAACAAATAGTAAACAACAAGGCTAGAATTGACTATTACATCACTGGCTAGCAACTTACTCTCTCTGTTTTTTCAACATGAAACAGGAAATTTAATCTTCTGCAGTAAATGGACAGTGTGGGTGCCACCACCATTATGTTAATTAGTGGTAACCGAGTGCCGAAGCAGGAATTTGGCACCCAGTAAAACTTACCTTTAATATTATTGTTTACGCAGTGTGTGTGTGTGTGTGTGTGGGGGGGGGGGGGTTAGGTATCTGGAAAAGGGTTTGGATTGGGGGGGGGTTAGGTTAAGCTGTCAGGAAGGGAGTTGCGTCTGGGGTAATGGTTAATGTTAGGCATCAGGAAGGGAGTTTGCATGGGGTGGTGGTTAGGGTTAGGTATTGGAGGTGGGAGGGTTCTATGTGAAAGTAGGGTTATGATTAGTGGTAGTAAAATATTGGTAATACTTTCAGAATACTTAATGAAAATTGTAGAATGCTGTACTGTGTTAGCCATCAGTAAAAGCAAGAAGTTTTGAATCAGGATGATACCATTTATTGGCTAACTAAGAGATGAGTAAACAGCGAGCTTTTAGCTAATAATAAGCCTTCATCGGACTTGGTTCCTTAACAAAAATTAGTACTCTAAGATAGGCGGATATTAATAAATGTTACTCATATTACACTATTGACTATATCCCGGCACCCACATTTCCTGGCCACTTTATTTCATATACGCTTTCATGTGGGGTAACAACTGCGGCTCTTCTCCTCCTTCTCATCATTATAGATTAACACTAGGAGCCATATGCAATTCACTTTTTCACCTGAGTTTTTGTTAGGATTTCTCTTCAGTCCCTGTTGACCCTCCCACGAAGGAAGAGACGTTCCCCAGTAGTGGAGTCTAGGTGACCACGGGTCTTCACCCACACTCCCTTGAGGGGGGTGCAGGACCACACCCCCAGGAGGGGGATGTGGAACTTAGCTGCCTAGTGCCCTACCAGGTCACTACTGGGATAGTCTCAGCGAGTGGTCAGGAGAACAGGTGACACTATTTATGGAGTAGGCGGAGTCCGAGAAAACCTGAAGGTCCGGAGGCAGGCGGCAAGCAAGCAAGGTCGGGGTCCCAATCCAAGGTCGGGGCAGGCGGCAGACAGGCAGTAGTAAACAAGACAGGTCCAAGGGTCGAGGCAGGCGGCAATCAGGCAGAAGTCGGGGTCACAGGCAGAGGTCACAACAGGAGATCAATCAGCAAGGCACAACTGGAACAACGGTTCACCGGGACGGCACACTAAGCTGATCAGAAAGAGCAGCACTGCAGTCAAGGGCAGTGCTGCTTATATAGGGGATATTGGCGCCGAAATTAATGCCCTGCGCATGCGCAGGACGTGCGCGATCCTTCTGCGCATGCGCGCGCACTTCTCTGCGTGCGCGCGCGCACGCGGGTGTGCGCGCCCGCGAGTGCGCGCATGCGCGGTGCCCTAGGTGCTGCGCGCGCAGCGTTCTGCGCGCGTGCGCATTCAGCCACAAACAACGACGGGCAGGGAGAGAGCACAAGAAGCCCAGCGAACCCCCGCGCGTGCGCACAGCAGGACGCGCACGGGGACGCCGAGACGGAAGTCTTTGGTGAGTGTGACATTGCCCCCTCCCTACGGGCAACCTCTGGGTGCCCCTAGGTCCTGGTTTTTCAGGATACCTTTGGTGAAAGCGTCTAACCAGTAAGGGTGCATGGATATGACCCGCAGGCTCCCAGGAATTATCTTCAACCCCGAAACCCTTCCACTTAATCAGATATTGAAGGGAGTTCCTTAATCCTCTGCTATCAAGAATTCTCTCCACCTCAAATTCTTCAGAACCTTCTATAATGACTGGTTGAGGGTGGTCAGGGGTGCGGCCTGGGAATACATTCTTCACCACCTTCTTAAGACAAGAAATGTGGAAAACAGGGTGCACTCGAAGAGAGGAAGGGAGAGACAATTTGTATGCCACCGGGTTAATTTGCTGCAACACAGGGAAGGGTCCCACGAACTTGGGTGCTAGTTTCTTTGAAGGACAACGAAGCTTGAGATTGGTCGTGGACAACCAGACAAGGTCTCCAGGGGATAATAATGGAGCCACTCTCCTGAGTCTGTCTGCAGACTTCTTCCCTCTTTCCTGTGTATGTTCCAGAATCCGGCGCACAGTCTTGAAGTTCTCCTGAATGGCCGAGATCCTCTCCTGCACCCCGGGACATGCTGAGGAGGCATCTAAGTCAGGCAAGAATGCAGGGTGAAAACCATAGTTGATAAAAAAGGGGGATTGACGGGTGGATGAGTGGACGGAATTGTTGAAAGCAAACTCGGCTGTGGCCAACAGAGAGTACCAGTCATCTTGGGCAGCGGAAGTGAAGCATCTGATGTATTGCTCCAGGGTCTGGTTTGTTCTTTCGGTTTGGCCGTTGGACTGCGGGTGATAGGCTGAAGATAGTGAAAGCTGGATTCCCAACTTCTTACAGAGTTCTTGCCAAAAACGAGAAGTAAACTGTGTTCCACGATCTGAGACTATGTCCGAAGGCAACCCATGGAGCCGAACGATCTCTCGGATAAACACTTGCGCGGTCTTCGCAGCAGATGGAACTTGTTTGAAAGGTAAGAAGTGAGCCATCTTGGAGAACCTGTCTACCACAACTAGGATGGTGGTAAATCCTTCCGAGGGAGGTAAATCGACCACGAAGTCCATCGCAATATTGCTCCATGGTTGGGTTGGTACAGGTAGAGGATTTAACAGTCCCCAAGGTTTAGAACGAGGGGTCTTGGACCGTGCACAGGCTTCACAGGAAGAGACATAGGAGCAACAGTCCTTGGCTAACTCAGGCCACCAGAACCTCCTCCGGACAAGCTCTTGTGTGCGGGTGACACCAAAGTGTCCTGCCAGTTTGCCGTCATGACAAGCTTGGAGTACTTGTAAACGTGCTTCAGAGGGAACAAAGACCTTGTCCTCAAAGTAGTATAGACCCTCTCTCATGGGGAGTTCAGGAGGTCTACTGTTGGAAGAAGAGGAAGTCTGTTTAATGGAGTCCAATAGACCAGATTGCATGAGTAAGAAATGTTGGGGAGACAGGATGTTCTCAGGTACAGGGTCAGGAGCCGACTCAGGGTGATACATGCGGGATAGAGCATCGGGTTTTACATTCTTAGATCCAGAGCGATAGGTGAGATGGAAATTGAACCTCGAGAAGAAGAGAGACCACCGAGCCTGACGGGGCCTCAGTCTCTTGGCAGTTCGGAGGTATTCCAAGTTCTTATGATCTGTAAGAATTAGAATTGGTTGTTCCGCGCCTTCCAGAAGGTAGCGCCATTCCTCAAGAGCGGCTTTGATCGCCAACAGTTCGCGGTCAGCCACGTCATAATTTCTCTCCGCATTACTGAGTTTCCTGGAAAAGAAGGCCACTGGGTGAAGGATGGCCTTTGGCCCGAACCTCTGGGAAAGGATAGCCCCAATGGCAACTTCAGAAGCATCCACCTCCAGGACAAAGGCTCTTGCGGGATCCGGATGTTTCAAGATGGGTGCTGAGGTGAAACAAGACTTGAGGGTCTCAAAAGCAAACTGAGCCTCGGGTGTCCAGTGGAAAGACCTGCTAGTACTGGTAAGGAGAGTAATAGGTGCTAGTGGTGCTCAAATACCCCTTTTTAAAATTCGAGTTTGGTCGAATTCGAATAGTAAATTATTCGAGGTCAGTCGAATATTCGAGTCGAATAAATTTTACTATTCGATTCGACCTCGGACTTCGAGCTCACTATTCGAGTCGGTATTCGAGCTCATTATTCGAGCTGACTATTCGAATTGGCCTTAAATAGCTTCCCAACACTTGTTTTGAGGGTTAATGATGCAAGAAACATATTTTTTTCCAAGTGACAACAGCAAGTGATTATGTGGGGATGTTCCTTTAAAAAAAAAAAAAGGTGAAAAGAGAAGTTGTGTCCAGAATTTTGTTCAGTACTGTATATACTTCTTCTTCTTCTTCTTCTTTATCTTCTATATCTTCTTCTTCTTCTTCTATATCTTCTTCTTCTTCTTCATCTTCTTCTTCTTCTTCTTCATCTTCTTCATCTTCATCTTCTTCATCTTCTTCTTCATCTTCTTCATCTTCTTCATCTTCATCTTCTTCATCTTCTTCTTCATCTTCTTCATCTTCTTCATCTTCATCATCTTCTTCATCTTCATCTTCTTCATCTTCTTCTTCTTCTTCTTCTTCTTCTTCTTCTTCTTCATCTTCTTCTTCATCTTCTTCATCTTCTTCTTCATCTTCTTCATCTTCATCTTCTTCATCATCTTCTTCATCTTCTTCTTCTTCTTCTTATTCATCTTCTTCATCTTCTTCTTCTTCTTCTTCATCTTCTTCATCTTCATCTTCTTCTATATCGTCTTCTTCTTCACTTATTTCTCTTTTCATTTTTTTTTTTTAAAGAAATGCAGCTATTTTTGAGCGTAACAACAAATAGCTGGTGGCGCACGCATGTTGGAAGCGCCATTGTATGTGCTCCCTGGCAGTGGAAACACACAGACAGCAGGAGGTAAATTTAGCAGCAGGAGGAGGAGGATGAGTGTGTGGCAGCATGCAGTCAATGAGGCAGGCAGCGTGACATAATAGCCCTGGTACCTAGCGGTGATACCATGGCTGTAAATAAACACAACAGGAGGTCCCAGACAGCGGTCGTGCAGCCCACATTGTGTCCAATACACAACTGGGACAACACAGTTTTCAACCCGGGCACCTCAGAAAAATTAAACCTTTTTTTGTAATGGTTTTGTAGTTTTGGTTTTACAACCAATTACACAGATATATAGCTATTTTTTGACGTAATAGCTGGTGGCAGAGTGGCAGCAGAAGGTAAATCTGTGTACCCTGGCGGTGGGAAACACAGACAGACAGCAGCAGCAGCAGGAGGAGGAATGGAGGAGAGTAATTATGTGAGCAGCTATTGTTTGACGTAATAGCTGGTGGCAGTGTGGCAGCAGAAGGTAATTCTGTGTACCCTGGCAGTGGGAAACACAGACAGACAGCAGCAGCAGGAGGAATGGAGGAGTAGTGTGAGTGTGGCAGCAGGTAGGCAGCGTGACATAATAGCCCTGGTACCTAGCGGTGATACCAGGGCCGTAAATAAACACAACAGGAGGTCCCAGACAGCGGTCGTGCAGCCCACATTGTGTCCAATACACAACTGGGACAACACAGTTTTCAACCCGGGCACCTCAGAAAAATTAAACCTTTTTTTTTTTTTAATGGTTTTTTGGTTTTTGGTTTTACAACCAATTTAGCTATTTTTGGACGTAATAGCTGGTGGCAGAGTGGCAGCAGAAGAAGGTAATTAAGTGTACCCTGGCAGTGGGAAACACAGACAGACAGCAGCAGCAGGAGGAGGAATGGAGGAGTAGGCGAGCAGCTATTGTTTGACGTAATAGCTGGTGGCAGAGTGGCAGCAGAAGGTAAATCATCTGTGTACCCTGGCAGTGGGAAACACAGACAGACAGCAGCAGCAGCAGCAGGAGGAGGTATGGAGGAGCAGTGTGAGTGTGGCAGCAGGTAGGCAGCGTGACATAATAGCCCTGGTACCTAGCGGTGATACCAGGGCCGTAAATAAACACAACAGGAGGTCCCAGACAGCGGTCGTGCAGCCCACATTGTGTCCAATACACAACTGGGACAACACAGTTTTCAACCCGGGCACCTCAGAAAAATTAAACCTTTTTTTGTAATGGTTTTGTAGTTTTGGTTTTACAACCAATTACACAGATATATAGCTATTTTTTGACGTAATAGCTGGTGGCAGAGTGGCAGCAGAAGGTAAATCTGTGTACCCTGGCGGTGGGAAACACAGACAGACAGCAGCAGCAGCAGGAGGAGGAATGGAGGAGAGTAATTATGTGAGCAGCTATTGTTTGACGTAATAGCTGGTGGCAGTGTGGCAGCAGAAGGTAATTCTGTGTACCCTGGCAGTGGGAAACACAGACAGACAGCAGCAGCAGGAGGAATGGAGGAGTAGTGTGAGTGTGGCAGCAGGTAGGCAGCGTGACATAATAGCCCTGGTACCTAGCGGTGATACCAGGGCCGTAAATAAACACAACAGGAGGTCCCAGACAGCGGTCGTGCAGCCCACATTGTGTCCAATACACAACTGGGACAACACAGTTTTCAACCCGGGCACCTCAGAAAAATTAAACCTTTTTTTTTTTTTAATGGTTTTTTGGTTTTTGGTTTTACAACCAATTTAGCTATTTTTGGACGTAATAGCTGGTGGCAGAGTGGCAGCAGAAGAAGGTAATTCTGTGTACCCTGGCAGTGGGAAACACAGACAGACAGCAGCAGCAGGAGGAGGAATGGAGGAGTAGGCGAGCAGCTATTGTTTGACGTAATAGCTGGTGGCAGAGTGGCAGCAGAAGGTAAATCATCTGTGTACCCTGGCAGTGGGAAACACAGACAGACAGCAGCAGCAGCAGCAGGAGGAGGTATGGAGGAGCAGTGTGAGTGTGGCAGCAGGTAGGCAGCGTGACATAATAGCCCTGGTACCTAGCGGTGATACCAGGGCCGTAAATAAACACAACAGGAGGTCCCAGACAGCGGTCGTGCAGCCCACATTGTGTCCAATACACAACTGGGACAACACAGTTTTCAACCCGGGCACCTCAGAAAAATTAAACCTTTTTTTGTAATGGTTTTGTAGTTTTGGTTTTACAACCAATTACACAGATATATAGCTATTTTTTGACGTAATAGCTGGTGGCAGAGTGGCAGCAGAAGGTAAATCTGTGTACCCTGGCGGTGGGAAACACAGACAGACAGCAGCAGCAGCAGGAGGAGGAATGGAGGAGAGTAATTATGTGAGCAGCTATTGTTTGACGTAATAGCTGGTGGCAGTGTGGCAGCAGAAGGTAATTCTGTGTACCCTGGCAGTGGGAAACACAGACAGACAGCAGCAGCAGGAGGAATGGAGGAGTAGTGTGAGTGTGGCAGCAGGTAGGCAGCGTGACATAATAGCCCTGGTACCTAGCGGTGATACCAGGGCCGTAAATAAACACAACAGGAGGTCCCAGACAGCGGTCGTGCAGCCCACATTGTGTCCAATACACAACTGGGACAACACAGTTTTCAACCCGGGCACCTCAGAAAAATTAAACCTTTTTTTTTTTTTAATGGTTTTTTGGTTTTTGGTTTTACAACCAATTTAGCTATTTTTGGACGTAATAGCTGGTGGCAGAGTGGCAGCAGAAGAAGGTAATTCTGTGTACCCTGGCAGTGGGAAACACAGACAGACAGCAGCAGCAGGAGGAGGAATGGAGGAGTAGGCGAGCAGCTATTGTTTGACGTAATAGCTGGTGGCAGAGTGGCAGCAGAAGGTAAATCATCTGTGTACCCTGGCAGTGGGAAACACAGACAGACAGCAGCAGCAGCAGCAGGAGGAGGTATGGAGGAGCAGTGTGAGTGTGGCAGCAGGTAGGCAGCGTGACATAATAGCCCTGGTACCTAGCGGTGATACCAGGGCCGTAAATAAACACAACAGGAGGTCCCAGACAGCGGTCGTGCAGCCCACATTGTGTCCAATACACAACTGGGACAACACAGTTTTCAACCCGGGCACCTCAGAAAAATTAAACCTTTTTTTGTAATGGTTTTGTAGTTTTGGTTTTACAACCAATTACACAGATATATAGCTATTTTTTGACGTAATAGCTGGTGGCAGAGTGGCAGCAGAAGGTAAATCTGTGTACCCTGGCGGTGGGAAACACAGACAGACAGCAGCAGCAGCAGGAGGAGGAATGGAGGAGAGTAATTATGTGAGCAGCTATTGTTTGACGTAATAGCTGGTGGCAGTGTGGCAGCAGAAGGTAATTCTGTGTACCCTGGCAGTGGGAAACACAGACAGACAGCAGCAGCAGGAGGAATGGAGGAGTAGTGTGAGTGTGGCAGCAGGTAGGCAGCGTGACATAATAGCCCTGGTACCTAGCGGTGATACCAGGGCCGTAAATAAACACAACAGGAGGTCCCAGACAGCGGTCGTGCAGCCCACATTGTGTCCAATACACAACTGGGACAACACAGTTTTCAACCCGGGCACCTCAGAAAAATTAAACCTTTTTTTGTAATGGTTTTGTAGTTTTGGTTTTACAACCAATTACACAGATATATAGCTATTTTTTGACGTAATAGCTGGTGGCAGAGTGGCAGCAGAAGGTAAATCTGTGTACCCTGGCGGTGGGAAACACAGACAGACAGCAGCAGCAGCAGGAGGAGGAATGGAGGAGAGTAATTATGTGAGCAGCTATTGTTTGACGTAATAGCTGGTGGCAGTGTGGCAGCAGAAGGTAATTCTGTGTACCCTGGCAGTGGGAAACACAGACAGACAGCAGCAGCAGGAGGAATGGAGGAGTAGTGTGAGTGTGGCAGCAGGTAGGCAGCGTGACATAATAGCCCTGGTACCTAGCGGTGATACCAGGGCCGTAAATAAACACAACAGGAGGTCCCAGACAGCGGTCGTGCAGCCCACATTGTGTCCAATACACAACTGGGACAACACAGTTTTCAACCCGGGCACCTCAGAAAAATTAAACCTTTTTTTTTTTTAATGGTTTTTTGGTTTTTGGTTTTACAACCAATTTAGCTATTTTTGGACGTAATAGCTGGTGGCAGAGTGGCAGCAGAAGAAGGTAATTCTGTGTACCCTGGCAGTGGGAAACACAGACAGACAGCAGCAGCAGGAGGAGGAATGGAGGAGTAGGCGAGCAGCTATTGTTTGACGTAATAGCTGGTGGCAGAGTGGCAGCAGAAGGTAAATCATCTGTGTACCCTGGCAGTGGGAAACACAGACAGACAGCAGCAGCAGCAGCAGGAGGAGGTATGGAGGAGCAGTGTGAGTGTGGCAGCAGGTAGGCAGCGTGACATAATAGCCCTGGTACCTAGCGGTGATACCAGGGCCGTAAATAAACACAACAGGAGGTCCCAGACAGCGGTCGTGCAGCCCACATTGTGTCCAATACACAACTGGAACAACACAGTTTTCAACCCGGGCACCTCAGAAAAATTAAACCTTTTTTTTTTTTAATGGTTTGTTTGGTTTCGGTTTTGCAACCAATATAGCTATTGTTTGACGTAATAGCTGGTGGCAGAGTGGCAGCAGAAGAAGGTCATTCTGTGTACCCTGGCAGTGGGAAACACAGACAGACAGCAGAAGGGCAGTACACAGCAGCCCACTGTAGGTGTAAAATGTGTGGCTGCAGGCGACGTAATAGTCAAAGTGAACCAGGCTGGCTTAGTGAGCAGGAGCCAGGAGGTGGTAAAGGGTGGTAAGGCACATTAACGATGGTTCCGGCAGCCAGTTCATGTCCCCCTCTCGCCGACAACAGGGGCCAGGAACTCGCCTTCCACCCACGCCTGGTTCATCTTCAGAAACGTCAGTCTGTCCACAGACTTGTGAGACAGACGTGAGCGTTTCTCGGTGACCACGCCACCAGCTGCACTGAAGCAGCGCTCGGACAGCACGCTGGAAGGGGGGCAGGACAGCACTTCCAGGGCGTACTGCGCTAGCTCGCTCCAGATCTCCATGCGCTTGACCCAATACTCCATGGGATCAACAGGGGCATCGCTGTCAAGCCCGCTGTACGACCCCATGTAGTCAGCCACCATGCGGGTCAGGCGCTGGCTGTGACCGGAGGAGGATGCTGCTGCATGCATCTCCTCTCTAGTCACTGCTGCCGGAGCCTCTACAGTCCTGTAGAGCTCGTGGCTGAGAGACAGCAGGTCTGTGGGGCGCTTGCTGCTGCTGGATGCAGGCACCTGCTGCTGCCTCTGTGCTGGCTGCTGGACAGTGGGGGTGGAAGGCTGGGGGAAGGCTTCCTCCAAGCGCTCAACAAGGGCCTGCTGCAAGCTCCTTATTTGTTGCGCTGGGTCTCCTCCTGCAGGCGGCAGGAACTGGCTCAACTTCCCCTTGAGGCGTGGGTCCAACATCATGCTGATCCAGATGTCCTCCCTCTGCTTCATCTGGATCACCCTGGGGTCCCTGCGCAGGCACGCCAGCATGTGCGCTGCCATTGGGAAGAGGCGGGCCACGTCTGCTGGCACATCGACGTCAGTGCTGTCCTCATCCTCCTCCTCTGCCGCCTCATCCTCTCTCCACCCCCGCACCAACTCAGCTGCGCTGTGCTGATCCCCCTCATCAGCAGCCAGGTCAGGGACCTCCACCAAGTCCTCCTCCTCCTCCCCCTCAGAGGTGGACTGCGCAGCTGGTTGCCGCTCCTGCTGGTCCAAGGCTGCCGCTCCCTGTTCCAGCAAACCATCGAGGGCCCTGTTCAGCAGAGAAACCAGGGGCACCCACTCGCAGACCATAGCATGGTCCCTGCTCACCATGTTTGTGGCCTGCAGGAAGGGAGCCAGCACAAAGCACACCTGCTGCATGTGCCTCCAGTCATCATCGGGGACGATGGACGGGATGTTGCTGGTCTTGTCCCTTCTCCGAGCTGCGGAAACAGTGGCCAGGGCAAGGTACTGGTTGACAGCGTGCCTCTGTTCAACCAGACGCTCCAACATCGCCAGGGTGGAGTTCCAGCGAGTCGGAACGTCAATGATCAGCCGATGGCGTGGCAGATCCAGCTCCTTTTGCACGTCTTCCAGGCTCGCACAGGCTGCAGCCGAGCGCCGGAAGTGACGCACAACATTCCTTGCCGTTTCCAGCAGTTCGCCCATCCCCTGGTAGGTGCGCAGGAACTTCTGCACCACCAGGTTCAGCACGTGGGCAAGACAGGGGATGTGGGTCAGGTTTCCCCTGTCTATGGCAGCAACCAGATTGGCCCCATTGTCGGACACCACCTCTCCGACTCTGAGGCCTCTGGGGGTCAGCCAAATCCTCTCCTGCTCCTGGAGTTTGGCCAACACGTGGGCTGCCGTCAGCTTGGTCTTGCCAAGGCTGACCAAGTGCAGCAGCGCTTGGCAGTGGCGGGCCTTCACGCTGCTGCTGAGGCGGGGGGTTTGGCCAGGTGTGGCGGAGGATGGCAGAGGATCGGAGGAACCCGCTGCAGTTCCCCTGACCCTGCGGGGTGGCACCACCCACTGTGTTGCTGCTGCTGCTGCTGCTGTGCCCGCTGCTGCTCTCCCATCCTCACCCCCTTCCACCAAGCTGACCCAGTGGACAGTGAAGGACAGGTAGCGGCCTGTCCCGAAGCGGCTGCTCCAGGAGTCCATGGTGACGTGGACCCTTTCACCAACCGCGTGCTCCAGCCCTCGCTCCACATTGGCCATCACAAAGCGGTGCAGTGCTGGAATGGCCTTGCGGGAGAAAAAGTGTCTGCTGGGGAGCTGCCAGTCTGGGGCTGCACAAGCAAGCAGCGCCCGCATGTCGCTCCCCTCCTGCACGAGCGTGTACGGCAGGAGTTGGGAGCACATGGCCCGTGCCAGCAAGCCGTTCAGCTGCCGCACGCGACGGCTGCTGGGAGGCAGAGCCCTAACCACCCCCTGGAAGGACTCGCTCAAAAGGCTCTGGCGTGGCCTTTTGCTGACACGGGAATCACCAGACACAGCGGAGGAGGCCACTGAGGACTGGCTGCCAGAACAGGCCTCAGTGTCGGCGGCAGGAGTTGCAGAGGGGGGAGGAGCAGTGCGTTTCCGCACTCCTGCTGGTGCTGCTGGAGGAGCAGGAGGGCGGGTGGCTGCTGTTGCTGCTGCTGAAGGCTGTGCAGTGATGGGTGTGGTGCCACTGCCAGCACCAGATGCCTTCAGCCTCTGGAACTCCTCATGCTGGTGGAAATGTTTAGCCGCAAGGTGGTTGATCAGCGAGCTGGTGCTGAACTTTAAGGGGTCTGCACCTCTGCTCAACTTCCGCTGACAGTGGTTGCAAGTGGCGTACTTGCTGTACACAGTGGGCATGGTGAAAAAGCGCCAGATTGGTGACAGAAACATCCCCCTACGGCATGGAAGCGCTGCTGCCTGTCTCCCTGTGGTGGTTGGGGGGGGGGCTTGGGTGCGGCTGGTGGTGGTACTGGCTGATGCTGCTGCTGCTGCTGCTGAGCCTGAGACACCAGCAGGCTGTGGGTCGCTGCCAATGCTTGCAATGATGCGCCTCCTTGCAAGGCCCACAAGCGCATCCTCCTCCTCCTCCGAGCTGCTGAGGACGACATCCCCTGGAGGTGGTGGCACCCAGTCTCTGTCTGTCACCGGGTCATCAACATCATCCTCCCCCTCCTCAAACATGTCCTGCTGGGATGATGACCCCCCAAACTCCTCTCCTGATGCATGGATGGGCTGCTTGACTGTCGCCACAGTCTTGCTGTCCAATCCCTCATCCCCCAAAGTGCCCATCAGCATCTCCTCCTCAAAATCGCCAACAACAGCAGACAATTGACTCATCATGCCTGGGGTCAAAAGAGTGCTGAATGAGAGGTCGGCGACTGACGGTGAACTGGCCTCCTCCCCAGACCCTGCTGGGCGGCTGCTGCGAACAGGGGTGGTGGTGGTGGTGGTGGTGAGGGTGGAGGCCTCGGATGCAGAGCTGATGGCGGGCTGCTCATCCTCCGTCATGAGTTGCACCACAGTGTCTGCATCCTTTTCCTCAATGGGACGTTTCCGACCCGGCTGGAGGAAAATCGGAGCAGGTGCTACACGCTGCTGCTGCTGTGTCTCTGCAGCGTGAGTTGCAGATGCTCCTGCTGGGCGGCGCCCAAGGCGTCCACGGCCAGTGGCTATGGGAGGAATGTTAGCCACTGACGCTGCTGCTGCTGCTGCGGAACTGTGCATGGTGGCGCGCCCGCGGCCGCGGCTTGCCACAATGCTGCTCCCTCTCCTCCTGATTCCCTTGCTGCCCTTCCCCTTGCCCAAACCGCGCTGGCTGCCACTTCCAGACATCTTCAATGTTTTGGGCGTATAGACAAAAGTTTTTTAAAAGGGCGGGTGAAAAGTGGGGTACTTTAATGGAGTGGGTTGGTTGGTGAGGTGACTGAGTGAGTGTCCCCTAGTACAGTAAGTAAGTAGTAACAGTCAGGAAGTACAACTAGCAGTTACAATAATCAGTAGTAATCACAAGTAAATTTAGTGTGTGTACACTCAGACAGTGAGTGCACGCAGGCAGGAGCTAGTAGCCTATGAACACAGTGACTGAGTGTCCTAGACTCCTAGTACAGTAAGAGTAAGTAGTAGCAGTAAGAAGAACTAACTAATTACAATAATCAATCAGCGATCAGAAGGAAATGGAGTGTGGGTGTGTGTACACTCAGACAGTGAGTGCACGCACGCAGGAGCTAGTAGCCTATGAACACAGTGACTGAGTGTCCTAGACTCCTAGTACAGTAAGAGTAAGTAATAACAGTAAGTAGAACTAAATAATTACAATAATCAATCAGCGATCAGAAGGAAATGGAGTGTGGGTGTGTGTACACTCAGACAGTGAGTGCACGCACGCAGGAGCTAGTAGCCTATGAACACAGTGACTGAGTGTCCTAGACTCCTAGTACAGTAAGAGTAAGTAATAACAGTAAGTAGAACTAACTAATTACAATAATCAATCAGCGATCAGAAGGAAATGGAGTGTGGGTGTGTGTACACTCAGACACTGAGTGCACGCACGCAGGAGCTAGTAGCCTATGAACACAGTGACTGAGTGTCCTAGACTCCTAGTACAGTAAGAGTAAGTAATAACAGTAAGTAGAACTAAATAATTACAATAATCAATCAGCGATCAGAAGGAAATGGAGTGTGGGTGTGTGTACACTCAGACACTGAGTGCACGCACGCAGGAGCTAGTAGCCTATGAACACAGTGACTGAGTGTCCTAGACTCCTAGTACAGTAAGAGTAAGTAATAACAGTAAGTAGAACTAACTAATTACAATAATCAATCAGCGATCAGAAGGAAATGGAGTGTGGGTGTGTGTACACTCAGACACTGAGTGCACGCACGCAGGAGCTAGTAGCCTATGAACACAGTGACTGAGTGTCCTAGACTCCTAGTACAGTAAGAGTAAGTAATAACAGTAAGTAGAACTAACTAATTACAATAATCAATCAGCGATCAGAAGGAAATGGAGTGTGGGTGTGTGTACACTCAGACAGTGAGTGCACGCACGCAGGAGCTAGTAGCCTATGAACACAGTGACTGAGTGTCCTAGACTCCTAGTACAGTAAGAGTAAGTAATAACAGTAAGTAGAACTAACTAATTACAATAATCAATCAGCGATCAGAAGGAAATGGAGTGTGGGTGTGTGTACACTCAGACAGTGAGTGCACGCACGCAGCAGCTAGTAGCCTATGAACACAGTGACTGAGTGTCCTAGACTCCTAGTACAGTAAGAGTAAGTAGTAACAGTAAGAAGAACTAACTAATTACAATAATCAATCAGCGATCAGAAGGAAATGGAGTGTGGGTGTGTGTACACTCAGACACTGAGTGCACGCACGCAGGAGCTAGTAGCCTATGAACACAGTGACTGAGTGTCCTAGACTCCTAGTACAGTAAGAGTAAGTAATAACAGTAAGTAGAACTAACTAATTACAATAATCAATCAGCGATCAGAAGGAAATGGAGTGTGGGTGTGTGTACACTCAGACAGTGAGTGCACGCACGCAGGAGCTAGTAGCCTATGAACACAGTGACTGAGTGTCCTAGACTCCTAGTACAGTAAGAGTAAGTAATAACAGTAAGTAGAACTAAATAATTACAATAATCAATCAGCGATCAGAAGGAAATGGAGTGTGGGTGTGTGTACACTCAGACAGTGAGTGCACGCACGCAGGAGCTAGTAGCCTATGAACACAGTGACTGAGTGTCCTAGACTCCTAGTACAGTAAGAGTAAGTAGTAACAGTAAGAAGAACTAACTAATTACAATAATCAATCAGCGATCAGAAGGAAATGGAGTGTGGGTGTGTGTACACTCAGACAGTGAGTGCACGCACGCAGGAGCTAGTAGCCTATGAACACAGTGACTGAGTGTCCTAGACTCCTAGTACAGTAAGAGTAAGTAATAACAGTAAGAAGAACTAACTAATTACAATAATCAATTAGCGATCAGAAGGAAATGGAGTGTGGGTGTGTGTACACTCAGACAGTGAGTGCACGCACGCAGCAGCTAGTAGCCTATGAACACAGTGACTGAGTGTCCTAGACTCCTAGTACAGTAAGAGTAAGTAATAACAGTAAGTAGAACTAACTAATTACAATAATCAATCAGCGATCAGAAGGAAATGGAGTGTGGGTGTGTGTACACTCAGACAGTGAGTGCACGCACGCAGGAGCTAGTAGCCTATGAACACAGTGACTGAGTGTCCTAGACTCCTAGTACAGTAAGAGTAAGTAGTAACAGTAAGAAGAACTAACTAATTACAATAATCAATCAGCGATCAGAAGGAAATGGAGTGTGGGTGTGTGAACACTCAGACAGTGAGTGCACGCAGGCAGGAGCTAGTAGCCTATGAACACAGTGACTGAGTGTCCTAGACTCCTAGTACAGTAAGAGTAAGTAGTAACACCAGTAAGTAGAACTAACTAATTACAATAATCAATCAGCGATCAGAAGGAAATGGAGTGTGGGTGTGTGTACACTCAGACAGTGAGTGCACGCAGGCAGGAGCTAGTAGCCTATGAACACAGTGACTCAGTGTCCTAGACTCCTAGTACAGTAAGAGTGAGTAAGTACAAGTAGTAACAGTAAGTAGAACTAACTAATTACAATAATCAATCAGCGATCAGAAGGAAATAGAGTGTGTGTTGTGTGTGTACACTCAGACAGTGAGTGCGCACACGCAGGAGGTAGTAGTAGCCTATATGAACAGTGACAGTGAGTGTCCCTACGGGTACAGTAAGAGTAAGTAGTAAGTAAGTACAACTAACAATAATCAAACAGTAATGAGAAGGAAATAGAATGTGTGTACACACAGACAGTGAGTGAGTGCACACACGCAGGAGCTAGCTAGTAGCCTATAAACAGTGACAGTCAGTGAGTGTCCTACTCCTAGTACAGTATAACTACAATACTATTAGTAAAGGACAGCAGAAATACTGGTATAGAATATGAGAGAAATAAACAGAGGACAGCTGCCCACAGAGGCAAGGCCCCCCTGAGGCCTAAACCTGTAAGCTTGCAGCAGCTGCCTGCAGTTCTCTAATGTAACACACAAGCTACTAACTAAAATACAATGTCTATCTAACTAACAACAATATAGGTGTATATGGCAGGTGTAGGTGAGCAAAAACGCTAGGTAAATGACCACAATAGAGCACTTGCTAAGCCAAAGCACAAAGGAGCAACTCTCTCTCTGTACAAGTCTCAGGCAAGCATGGAAAAACCTAACATGGCGGCCGCTATTTATAGGGTAGGGGCTGGCCAGGGTCCCCCTCTGTGATTGGCTGCCGTCAGAGGGCCTGGGAGCCCTCTGATTGGCTCTAAGGACATCAATCTGGGCTATGACGCTATTCGAGCTCGGTACCGAGCTCGAATAGCGCCGGGTGGCTCGAATAGCTCGAATAGTGAATGGGCTATTCGAGTGTACTCGGATAGCCCATTCGAATAGCTCCAGCTATTCGGAGCTCGAATACCGAGCTCGAATAGCTGAAAAAGAGCTCGAATATTCGAACTACTCGAATATTCGAGCTCTGCTGAGCACCACTGATAGGTGCTACAATCCGTGAGAAGTCTTTGATGAATTTCCTATAGAAGTTGGCGAAGCCAATGAAACGTTGTACAGACTTACGGTCCACTGGGACTGGCCATTGCAGAATAGCTGCCACCTTTTGAGGGTCCATCTCCACTCCTCCTGGAGAAATCTTCAGACCCAAGAATTGTATGTTCACCTTGTCAAATTCACACTTCTCAGGTTTGGCGTATAACCCATGGGTACGAAGGCGGGCCAGAACTTTCTTTACGTGCATCCGGTGTTCCTCTTGAGAAGAGGAAAAGATAAGGATGTCATCCAAGTATACAACCATAAAGTGATCAATGTAGTCTCTAAAGATGTCGTTGACAAAGCGCTGAAAAGTGGTGGGAGCATTGCACAGGCCAAAGGGCATTACAAGATATTCGAAGTGCCCAAAGCGGGAACGGAAGGCCGTCTTCCACTCGTCTCCTTCTCGGATTCTAACTAAATTGTAGGCTCCCCGCAAATCCAGTTTAGAAAAGATGCAAGCGGACCCGAGGCGTAGAAAGAGATCGGGCATCAGAGGAAGTGGGTAGCGGTTCTTGACCGTGATTTTGTTCAACTCCCAGTAGTCTATGCAGGGTCGTAGGGAACCGTCTTTTTTTTCAACAAAAAATATACCGGCTCCGGCAGGAGACGTGGACGGGCGAATGAACCCCTTGTGGAGATTTTCCTCAATATATTCTTTCAGGATTAAAGTTTCAGGCTCAGAAAGAGGGTACGTTCTCCCGAATGGGATAGGAGCTCCAGGTTGCAGATCAATGGGGCAGTCATATGGACGATGAGGAGGAAGAGTATCTGCCTTAGCCTTGTCAAACACGTCCAAGAAATCATGATAGGCCACCGGAATTAAATCTTTCTTAGGTGAATCCAGGCAGAACAAGGTACCTGCTCGAGGGAAGCAGGAACGTAGACAATAATCCGACTGGAAAACTACCTCATGAGAGACCCAATTAACTGCAGGGTTGTGAGTTCTGAGCCAGGGCATTCCCAGGATCACGGGGAACAGAGGAGAGGAGATCAAATCGAAGCTCAGGTATTCTTGATGTTCCCCTTGAATGGTGACCAGAAGTGGCAGAGTCTCCGTGGTGATGGGACCCGAACTGATGGCAGATCCATCTGCTAGTTGGATGACCAGGGGTTGGCGTTTTTGATGTACGGGGAGTCGAAGTTGTTGTGCCAACTGAAGATCCAAGAAGCATGAGCAAGCTCCCGAGTCCACGATAGCTTTAATTGGGACGGTCCTTTCTTGCGGCCCCTGTAACGAGAGAGTGAGTGGTACGTGAGATGAGGTAAACGGAGGAGAAAGGGCACCACTAGTACACACCCCATACCCAGGCTCACCCGAAGGTCTGACCGGGCAGTTGATACGGAAGTGACCCGAGGCCCCGCAGTACAGACAAAGATTAGAAGATCTCCTGCGCAACCTTTCCTCTGGTGAGATGGCCGGTCGAGCCAGACCGATTTGCATAGGCTCAGATTCATCCTCCGCCTGAGGACCAGAAGGAACTGGGGTAGGTATGGGTCGGGGATTAGGCACCCCCCATGCTGGTCTAACAGAACCAGACCTCTCTGAACGCCTCTCTCTCAGCCGTCTGTCGATTTGGATGGACAGATGGATCAAGTCCTTCAAAGAGTCAGGAACTCCTACTCTGGCCAGCTCATCCTTGAGAGTATCAGAAAGCCCCTGACGGAACTGGAACCTCAAAGCGGAGTCGTTCCAGGTGACATCTGCCTCCCACCGGCGGAACTCCATCACATAGTCCTCCACCGGTCTTCTTCCTTGCCTGAGAGATTGGAGAGCACTCTCGGCAGATGCTACCCTCCCTGGATCGTCATAGATCTCTGCCATGGTCTCAAAGAAAGTATTAAGGCTCCCTAAGGCCGGATGTTGTTGCTCCACTAGACGAAGGGCCCAGGCCTGAGGTTCCCCTTGAAGCAATGAGATAACTGCCCCGACTTTAATCTCCTCACTGGCATATGTCCGGGGTAACAAGGAGAAGTGGAGCCGGCAGGCACTCTGAAACCATCGGAATTTAGAACGGTCCCCCGAGAACCGTTCAGGCAAGGGCAGTCTCGGCTCAGGAGGAGGAGAAGCAGCACCTTCCACGGGAACTGCTCTATCCCCAGCTGGGGACGGAGCCACTGGAGCAGGGACAGCGGGAGGAACGGGCACGGCCTCCGCGACGGGAATGGCCACCCGGAGCTGATCGCGGATCTCTTGATAGCCTCTCTGGACCTCATCCACCGAAACACGGAGTTGCGTCACTAGCTCATATAAGATTTCCACGGGGGTACGGGCTCCATTAGCGTCCATCTTGGCTGCTCTTTACTGTTAGGACTTCTCTTCAGTCCCTGTTGACCCTCCCACGAAGGAAGAGACATTCCCCAGTAGTGGAGTCTAGGTGACCACGGGTCTTCACCCACACTCCCTTGAGGGGAGTGCAGGACCACACCCCCAGGAGGGGGATGTGGAACTTAGCTGCCTAGTGCCCTACCAGGTCACTACTGGGATAGTCTCAGCGAGTGGTCAGGAGAACAGGTGACACTATTTATGGAGTAGGCGGAGTCCGAGAAAAGCTGAAGGTCCGGAGGCATGCGGCAAGCAAGCAAGGTCGGGGTCACAATCCAAGGTCGGGGCAGGCGGCAGACAGGCAGTAGTAAACAAGACAGGTCCAAGGGTCGAGGCAGGCGGCAATCAGGCAGAAGTCGGGGTCACAGGCAGAGGTCACAACAGGAGATCAATCAGCAAGGCACAACTGGAACAACGGTTCACCGGGACAGCACACTAAGCTGATCAGAAAGAGCAGCACTGCAGTCAAGGGCAGTGCTGCTTATATAGGGGATATTGGCGCCGAAATTAATGCCCTGCGCATGCGCAGGACGTGCGCGATCCTTCTGCGCATGCGCGCGCACTTCTCTGCGTGCGCGCGCGCACGCGGGTGTGCGCGCCCGCGAGTGCGCGCATGCGCGGTGCCCTAGGTGCTGCGCGCGCAGCGTTCTGCGCGCGTGCGCATTCAGCCACAAACAACGACGGGCAGGGAGAGAGCACAAGAAGCCCAGCGAACCCCCGCGCGTGCGCACAGCAGGACGCGCACGGGGACGCCGAGACGGAAGTCTTTGGTGAGTGTGACAGTTTTCTCCAAGGTGATATTTTTACAACTTAAAATAAAATGCCTTTAAAGCTACCAGCAAGCAAACAAATACTAATTTTTACACTAATTTTTGACCTACTTTTTGGTACTTTTTCCATTGCAAAGTTCTAAAAAGTTATTTTAAATTGAAGATGAAAAATTGTGGCTTGCATATGGGCCCAGGGGTCTGATTTAATTCCTAGAACTGCTAGTGTTAAGTGCTGGAAATTATTCATCTTATGTGATCTGCAAATGTTATGATACAGTGAACACTGTAATTCCAGGTGAATTTTAGCTCATCCAGCAGTGCAAAAAATAATTTGTTTAACATGCTTTTTTCTCTTCCTAAGGTTTTTTTCATTTTATAGTCAATGGATTAAATGTGCAGAAGTAATGCTTTTACTCAACAATGAGGGCAGATGAGCACTTCATTTATCTAACTGGACTTTACACAGGTAAGAAGACATATGGCTCTGAATGCTGCATTTGTGCCTTTTTAAACATAAATTAATTTATTTTTCTAAGAATTTAAAACAAAATCTCTCCTGTATTCTATTGCCACTTTGATTTTCATTTTGTATTTATCAGCTCAAAATGTCTAACGGAAGCATACAAGGAGATTTTATCACCTTCACAGTAGGGGCACATTTGCTAACCAGCAATAAAATTGGTATAAGAAGTTGATACCTTGATCCAGATAGCTAATTCTTAAAAGAATTAACAGAAAGCTAAAAACAAAAACAAAACAAAACATTGTTGTGGTCTTTAGAACAAACTATACAACAATTGAAATGCTGAGAAGGGCATTGCATTCTATTCAAGAAAAATAGTACACGGTTTTTTACACTCTTGAACCAGAGTAGTCCTTTTGTTTTGCAGAGGCCAATAAACATCACATCACTTTTCATGTGTATAGTTTGTTGCTATTGTTAATTTGGACAATGCATGTTTTTATTTACTGTATGGCAAGTAATATCCCAAATATAATAGTGATTATTTCTTTGTATGATAATAAATACAATTCTTAAATTAAAGTAATATTATAGGATTTTACTAAGCAATGCCTCATACAACATCCCATGCAGAATTACAGCTTTATTGCAGAAGGTCTCTGTATACTAATCTGTGCAATGATGAATTGGTGGTTCTTTATTAGAAATCATTTTCTTTTGTATTGATCCACATTTTGTGTACAGTAATGAAAAATCCCTGTGAAATATTTCATTTTCTGGCCCTCATGTGTCAAAGCAGATTTGCTCATGTGCCATTCTGTCAGCTGAGGCATGAGTAAAATTACTGATATGTGTTTTGGTCACAAGTGCTGAGTGATACAAATGTATCAAGTTTTCAGTAGACTGGGGTAAGGTTAAAACTTTTCTAATGCTTTTTTTTAAATTTATTTTCTGTTTCTTGACATTTGGCACCAAAACAGAGGGGGAGCTGGATGATATGGTCGTCACCAACACAGGAATTGTGGATAAGCTCCAGTGGTGACACTTGATTCTGTAACAACATTCACATCCAGAAATACTGTATAAGGCCTTATGCACAAACCCACTGTAATATTGGTGAGCAGTACTAATGTCAGCAGACCATGTGTTGCACAATTAGCAAGGTACATGGGTAATGTGAGCATTGCTATGGCGAGTTAAACAAGTAGTGTAATGTGCATTACCATAGCAACACTCACATTATCCATGTGCTGCGTCATGCTAATTGCGCACAGTAATATTACCGCAGTTTCGTGCTTCAAGCACCTAGGGCCATATTCTATTGCTGAACTCGCCAGCGCTAAGCACTGGAGAGTTCTTAACTTAGGCGATGGGGGCATCGCCTAATCTAATTAAACTTTAGACCCCCCCAGGTGGAAAAGAACTCACTTGGGCGATATAATCGCCCAACGAGTTCATACCACGGAATCCAATTACCCTTATCATGACTCCGGGAAGCGATGCTTCCCGGCAGACATGAGCGTTAGCTTAGACCTGCAAAAAGCAGGTCTAAACTAGCTAACGCACGTCGTCGCCGCAGCATCTGGGGGTCTCCTTTAATGAGGAGACCCCCAGAGCTCTCCGTCGGGTCGCCGCACAGTTTAGAAGCCTCCGCGCAGCTCTGCAAAGGCTCCCCGTCATACGTACCGCCGCCGATCACCCGCCGCCTCTCACCGCAAAATCCGTCACGTAATTACAGTGTATCTAACACTGTAATTACTGTCCGCATAGAAGGAGCCCGGGCAAAGCATCTTTGAATCTGCAGCCGGGCTCCCCATTGGTCTGCTGTCTGAACTAATAAAATGGCTCAGACAGCAGACCAATAGGGAGCTCGGCTGCAGATTCAAAGATGCTTTGCCCGGGCTCCTTCTATGCGGACAGTAATTACAGTGTTAGATGCACTGTAATTACGTGACGGATTTTGCGGCGAAAGGCGCCGGGTGATCGGCGGCGGTACGTATGACGGGGAGCCTTTGCAGAGCTGCGCGGGGGCTTCTAAACTGTGCGGCGACCCGACGGGGAGCTCTGGGGGTCTCCTTATTAAAGGAGACCCCCAGATGCTGCGACGGAAGATGTCGGCGATGTTCGGCGGGCGAGTGCGCATGTGTGGGGAGGGAGGCTGTGATGCTGATGGACAGCACCACAGCGTAAACCTCACTCCCCATCGCTCGGTAAAAGGGAGCATCGCTCAGGCTTTCGCCTGAGTAATGCTCCCTAACGATCGGCCATCGCGCGAAGGATATGGGCAATAGGATTTGCCGGTAATCCTCACGCGATGGCAAGGTGATAAGTAGCTCGCATCTGCAAGCTACTTATCACCTTGAATAGGATATGGCCCCTAGTGTCTTAAACCACTTTTCAATAATCATATACATATAGTAAAGATATATTATTTGGGGTTTTAAGGACAAATTGGTCTTTACAAATTCATAAAACATGGCCTCTAATTAACACTATAAAACAGTAATACAGAAGAGTGTAACACTAAAATATATAAAAATGTTAGTGCACAGGTTCTCTTGTCCGTAAAACACCAAATTATATGTATATAGGCTACAGAGGTATAGATAACAGTAAAAAACCTGGCATAGATTGTATTGCTCTCTTACTGTAGCTAATGGTGAATAAAAGTTTCAGCTGGACTTTATTAAAAATGTGTTTATTAATACCTCTTACCATGACTTTAAAGAGAATCTGTATTGTTAAAATCACACAAAAGTAAACATACCAGTGCGTTAGGGGACATCTCCTATTACCCTCTGTCACAATTTCGCCGCTCCCCGCCGCATTAAAAGTGGTTAAAAACAGTTTTAAAAAGTTTGTTTATAAACAAACAAAATGGCCACCAAAACAGGAAGTAGGTTGATGTACAGTATGTCCACACATAGAAAATACATCCATACACAAGCAGGCTGTATACAGCCTTCCTTTTGAATCTCAAGAGATCATTTGTGTGTTTCTTTCCCCCTGCATCTCTCATGCATTGAAGTTTCAGGCTGCTCTTTTCTTCCTGCAAACAGCTTTGCCCTTGTCTAATTCCTCACTATGTGAAAGCCCAGCCAGCTCCGAGGACGATTTATCCAGCTTGTAAAAGATAAGAGAGAAGAGAGAAGCTGCTCTAATCTAAATAACACACAGGCAGTGTGCATATAGGGGCCTGGAAGGGGGAGTTCATAGCAGAACCACAACACTGAAGAACTTGGCAGCCTTCCAGACACAGGCTGACAAGTCTGACAAGAGAGAGATAAGTTGATTTATTACAGAGACTGTGATAGTACAAAGTGCTGCAGTAAGCCAGAACACATTAGAATAGCTTTTGGAACTTGTAGGATGATAAAAAACAGGATGCAATTTTTGTTACGGAGTCTCTTTAAAGTAAGGGTGTAAAACTCAATCACGTAAGGGGCCAAAATCTAAAACCTTACTCCTCAAACTAAGTGGCATAACTATAGCAAACATGGACCCCTCCACCCACAGAGTAGCGCAGTAGAGTAGTTCAATATTTACCTGCCCCATTGCTGCTTCAGCAGAAAAGGGTCAAGATGAAATGTGACCCAAGGCAAGATGCTAGCCTTCACTTCTCCCATAGTATTTTAGGTAAGTTGGAAGAGTGTGTTTTATCAGCCACACAACGGGTTTTGGATCCCCAGAAGGGACCCCTTGTTCATTTTGCTGAGTTCCAAAGGTCCCATGGGTTGTTGCTGCACTCCACCTCAAACGAACAATGTTTCAACCAGAAACACTGGGCCTGATTTATCAAAGCATTACCGACAGTTTTTTCTTCTTAAACTATCCTTACCAGCAGGGGGGAGTGTTCTGCACATTTGTAAGAAGCTCCCCAATGCTTTCTTAAGTGAAGGGAGACTGCGGCAGTTCTGAGAGTTTTCCTTAGATTAAGAACAGTGCAGAACTGTCCCTGAATAAGAAGTGGCTAATACCACTTCTTAACCCCGCAGAGCAGGTTTATGCTGACACCTCATAGCTTCCTTTTTAATTTACTGCCATCTATCCACACTCATTTGTTACTGAGGTGAACTCCCCTTCACCCTGGTGATGTGTATTTGTTTAAGAAAAGGAGGGGAATTGTGGACGAGGGTGTGGAGAATTGACTGCTTAGAGCATGTTAAAAATGTGTGTAAAAGACAGAGCAGACATCGGGATTATTTGAGAATGAAAGTTTAGGAGAGAAATTAAAGCCCAGGCTGCTCGTGTCCCAGATGGATAAACAAACAAGTCATACACTGTTGTGTTCGTTTGTCTGAGACACTGTTCTAGCTCCTCCTCACTTAGAACAGTTTAGGAAGGAAACAGCACCATCTAGTGGCTTCTTAAGGTACCTGAGACAGTTCTGCACGGAGTTCTACAAACCTACCAGCGTTTTGACTCAGACACTCTTGATAAATCTGGCCCACTGTCACTTGGGTGCTCTATGGATGGAAAGGCAGTGTGCTTTTGTTCTTTCATTGCTTACAATGATGCATATTCAAAGCTCTGGAAGGCCACATAATATGGCAAGGAGAGACGCATTCAGCCACGGGCCTTGTGTTTGACAACTGTGTTTTAAAGGGACACTGTAGTGAGAGGGATATAAAGACTGCAATACCTTTTTCCTCCTAAACAACTGCCTAGCACTCCTACAGTAGAGTATGAATCACACATATGAAACAAAATGGCCAGACTTTAATCATAATATCTGATGTTCAAATTCATTCTGAGTCTGTAGCTGAAAAAGTAGAGACAGGATCATCTGGAGGGCCAGGAAATTAGCATGGTTTATTAGGGGAAAAAAGGCAGCCCTTTTCATCCCTCTTACTATAGTGTTCCTTTAAAGGAAAATCACACTATTGTTATAAATTCGACAAAAATAAATATATGAAGTCAAAGTCTTTTTTTTGCTTTTGGATGTTTTAAAAAATTGTCTTTTCATTTCAATATGCAGCTAGTCAAGAATATTAAGAGTTACAATAAGCGAAATTTATACTTTTGTTTCCGTGTTTCTGTGAGAGCATCCCAAAAAAAAATCTTGCTACATGAGCAATTAGCTGCATAGGGCAGAGGCCTTTGTTACTCATTTTCAACACCTGGACTGGTCCGTTGGTTAATTGTACATACTGCAGATGGATGTCGCCCAAAGGTGATCGGTACACGATCCATTTGGTGACATTGCTGGACTGAGACTGTACAGATGCATGCAGGCTAATGATGTATTCTGTTGCAATGCCAAAGGTTGGGGGGGGATTGAGGGCTGGTGGAGCACAGTGAGTGAGGAAAGCAAAGTGTTCAGCCATTGTTCAACCAAATTGAACCACCAGGTGGATCACTGGGCGGGCAGGCAGCCGTTGAGAGTCAGGGACCACTGTACACATGCTGGACTATTGGCCCCCTCAGTTGAATTAAATCTAGCAGGTGTTGCAAGATTGGAAAGAAGTTTTGAGATATAATTTTTTGCCACAAAGTCAATTTTCTCCTGGTGGATTAAAAGCACTAGAGCAGCCACTAAGGCACGCTCAGTAGGCAGTAGCAGTGTTTGGAAGTCTTGCCCAAGGTCTGAACTGACCTAGGTGCTGACTTACTAAATAGGAAGATCCAAGATTCAAACCCTGGTCTCCTGTGTCAGAGGCAGAGGCCTTAAAGAGACACTGAAGCGAAAAAAAAATTATGATATTATGATTTGTATGTGTAGTGCAGCTAAGAAATAAAACATTAAGATCAGATACATCAGTCTAATTGTTTCCAGTACAGGAAGAGTTGAGAAACTACAGTTGGTATCTCTATGCAAACAAGCCATTAAGCTCTCCGACTAAGTTAGTCGTGGAGAGGGCTGTTATCTGACTTTTATTATCTCAACTGTAAGTGAACTGTTTACTTTTTCTCTGCTAGAGGAGAGGTCATTACTTCACAGACTGCTCTGAACGAATCATTTTGAATGCTGAGTGTTGTGTAATCTGCACATATTATAGAATAATGCAATGTTAGAAAAAACACTATATACCTGAAAATAAAAGTATGAGAATATTTTCTTTGCTGCTAATCTTCTAGTAAATTATTCATAGTACACAACTAATTCATTATATCATATTTTTTTTTCGCTTCAGTGTCTCTTTAAAGAGACTCAGAGACAAAGAATACTAAAGCTCTGATACTTACCCAAGCTTCCTCCCGCTCCATAAACACATCTAAGTCCCATCGCTGTCTTCCTGCGGTCTGCCATTCAGCCGCGGTGAGTTCCGTTACCAGGCTCAGTGACGTCAGTCCAGGTCTACTGCGCATGTGCAGGGGGTCTGCGCATGAGCAGTAGACCCTGACTGGCATCAACTGAGTCTGGTAACAGATCTCGCCGCAGCTGAAAGGCAGACCGCGGGAGGACAGCATGGGACTTAGATGTGTTTATGGGTTGGGAGAAAGCCCCGGTTAAGTATCAGAGCTTTAGTATTCTTTGTGTATGAGCCTCTTTAACCAGGACACTATGCAGCCACTCCAGCAAAGAAAAGTAATGCACTTTTGCATTTGAGCTTTGCAGTGCTAACTTGCAATTGAATGAATACTGTTAAAGCATTTTTAGAAGACCTGCCCACTGCATTCAGCTCCAATTCAACTGCTTTATTTGAATTTATAGAGCACTGTTTTGTTAACCCTGGCAATGAAAAAATTAGCATATAGGCAAATTTTATTAGGACAGGTACTATATGTACCCAGGTTTATCTCATCATGTCACATGTCAGTTCAGGTAGACTTTAACTGACATTGGAAGATGTTAATATTACAAATATGGGGGTTATTGTTACAATTATGATAGGCTTTACACATACAATAAACCCAGAATATTGCCTTATAATTACCAAATGTCTTTGTTTAATGGTATTACAGTCACAAAAAAGGCAGTCCTAGGTATTTATCTCAGTGTCACTATACTAATATAATATTAGTTCGAGTTTTCACATGGTATTCATCACACTGCAAAATCTTCCATTGCACTACAGTTTTTTCGCAATGGGGAACTTAGAAATCCTATTAGTCCTCCTTTAGATGAATCACTTGATACTCCATTGACTACATTATGATATGTGTGAAATCATTTTTCAATTTCTAGAGTTTTGTCTGTTCATTCAATAAATAAGTTGTTAATATGGTACATTGCCTTTTCTACTTTTTTTTTACATTTTTCTAATCATTGTTTATTTCCTATTTTGTGAATTTCTCCTCACTTTCTGTTACATGATAGATGATTACAGAGACAGGAAGTGATGAATTATGTCCACATCAACAACAAACAAACAACAAAGAACAACAACAACGTTTTCTAATCTACCCCATTCTATCCAAAATACATAAAACAAATGTAGAAGTGGGCATAACTACACACACAACAATATATATCTGGTGCATAAGCCCATTCATGACTGCCAAACTCCATCAATAAAAATAGCTAAGACACAAGAAAATTGGTGAACTTAGGCAACACAAGAAATCTCCAATAATCATACTGGTAGCATTATAATATCATAAGTTAATTTACAGACCTGATTTCAATAAAAAAATGATATGCTGTTAAGTGGCTACTATTTGCCACTCTATATTAGGTCAAGAATATATGAGGATATATGAGACTGTAATCACACAGTTTAAGTATACCTGAAGTCAATGTTTAACTTGTAAAAATACATATAAGGGTTGTGGCTTTAACTTTTACTTACTGCAAAGCGTTTAGTATATTTACGCCCTGCGGGACTTAATCTGAAGTCCCAGGGATGTAGATATTTGTCTACAGCCACATCCTCACTATGCGCTCCCCTCATGCTCCTGTGCGGGTTCTCATCGCCGCCCGTTAGTACAGAGACCAGTGAATGAGAACACAGTTCAAATTCACAGATTTAAGTGCTTGTGTCAATGATCACCGGCATCAATGAGATGCCTGCGGTCATTGACAAAAGTAAGTAACACATACACGCATTACTTCCTCTGTGTACTGTTCAGTACACAAAAGGAATAAAAGTGTGGGGCCTGCGCAGAACACTCCAGCCCATGTGCGAGTGATTGACAGCAGTGCTCGCGCAAGCACAGTAGAGTCGATAATAAACATAACATTGGGTATCCTGAATAATGTATAACATTCAACTATATGTCGTTGCAGCGGTTTTTTAAAGGAACACTATCAAACCAAGTGTTCTAAAATGAGAATGTACAAATAATGTCTAAGTATCTGTGTAAACATTTTCCTACTTTTCATGTTAAATATAGCAGAGAAAAACTTCAATTCGTTGTGTATAGGTTGTAGCAATTCATTGGTTAAGGGGTGCTTCAATTTTACACATGGGGTGAGACTACAGAGTTATACGAAGCTGTGGTGTCACACACTATTACAAACAAGAAACATTTCCTCTGCTCTCGTGCAGACAGCTCAGTCAGAGAGACAGGCAGCTGCAGCCACACACAGGCTTAACAGATGTAGTGTGTGAGGGATTCCCCCTCCCCTCATGATTTACTGGTCAATCACCCTGCTCAGCTTGGCTGTCAGTTTTGTGAGAAAGGATTTTGACAACAGTAAAAGAGGTAAGCAGTAAAATGTATACACCAGTATTTACGAGCAGTTTCCAAACCATTCCTATCGCAACTGAAAAAAAAATGTTAATCGATAGTGTTCCTTTAATGTGAAAGAATGTTGGTGCTATGCTCCGATCCTCATAAGAAATAACAACAGCAAAACATGCAGTCATTGACACAGATATACAACTTGAGATCTTGCCTGCACCTGACATAATAAAATGAAAATAGCCTTTATTTTATAAGACTAATTAACTGCAGCAATATATTAATCTATAAAATCCCTAGAGCCACATATGACACATATGAATACTCTGTGGGCATTATGGATTAATGCATTGCTTTAATTTATAAGCCCTATAAAACGAAAGCTATTTTGATTTTTCTATATCAGTACTGTTAAGATTTGTATTGTAAGTTCTCTAATGTCAGGAGAGTCTGCCTGTCATAGCTTGTATATATAATTTTCATTGTAAACTTCTCTGTAGTTTATTTTAAAGCAGCATGAGTGGTTGCACAGCTCGTCCAACTTTAACCCAGAAATTGCCATTCTCCTTCTTGAGAAGAGCTGCCCTTTAATAAAATAAGTAATGCCATGTTGCTGCCAGGTTCTTAATCCCAAATTGTGCCTGGTGGCCAAGCCAATTTAAAAATTTTGTGCACCTGCCAAGAAAACACACATCACAGTCTGAAAGCTCACTAATGCCCCCTTAAAATATTTACATATTTTCTGAAAGCAGACAGCTGGCACAAATAAAATCCAATATTGTCAATGTCGTATGTCATTTGATCATCGTGTCAATAAAAATAAAAACAAATATATTTATGTGTGTGTGTGTGTGTTTCCGATCTTTAATACATACACCCAAACACTTATCAAATCCCCGCTGGTGATCAGTGGCATACCTAGAGAATTTGACACCCGGCGCTGATTATTTACAGACCCACCACTGCCCCCCCCCCCCCCCAAAAAAAAAAAATAATTGATGGCAGGGTTTCCTGGTTGGGGTGCCGAGAGTGTCGCTTCACATTTTGGGGGATTTTTTGAAAAAAGGAGTCATCAGGATGTGGACGGAGCTAACCGTTATGAAACTCTGTACTCTATACAGTGCTCCAGAGGAGGTCAGTGCTATATAAACACATAATAATAATATGGTAGGACATTAGGCTATGACTATGGTACAATTAAATTGCGAGCGCCTCTGAGGACAGTCAGAAAAGGGGGACATATGAAAGAGGGGGATGCATAGGAGGAGGGGGAGGGGATAAAGAGGTAGAGACACAAGACAGAGAGCCAGGTGGGAGAGGAGAAATAGCAGGAAGACCTCTCACCAGGACTGCAGACATCACCAGTGCTGTTTAGCAGCAACATGCTGTTAAAAGAAGCCACTAAAATCTGAGAAGAGGAAAGGGTCATGGGGAAGACAACAGGGTGGGAGGGGGAGCTGGGAAATGAGATAAGATTACCTGCAATTAAGCTATTCTAAATTGCCTGGATCTTGCTTCTCTGCTCAGTACAGAAGTCAGCTGTCAGCACCTGTATCACTAGCTTCTGCAACAGCAGACTGCCCTGCATTATTAATTAGTTACTCTGATCAAGATAGATAATCAATATTCTTATGCACTCTGGTATTACAGCAGCCAGTGCACATGGCTGCTAATGACAGGCAACTTCTGAAGCACTAAACACATCCTGCGACCTCTCCCTGCTAATGTCCCAGCTGCAGCACATCAATCGCTCTTTCTACTCACCCTGCTGCTCTGCACATTCCCTCACTGCAGGCTGTGTGTAGAGAGCGAGCAGAAATATTGCCAATGGGACAGAAAGGGGGATTGGTGCTACATCTAGTGCAGGAAGTAGTACAGTCCACTGCACTGCCTGTTGCTATTTTCCCAAATGTTGCCCAAAATATGAAAAAAAGGTCCCAGGTAATAGAACACAATGGTTGAGCAAGACAACGGCAGTGTGCCAGCCAGAAAGACAGCAGGTGTGGTTAGTGTCAAAACCGCTGTCCTGGATGAAAACCAGAGCATCCATGTGTATATACGTAATATGGCATCCAAATATGAGCTTCAGGGAGAATGTTTCAGGTCAGTAGACATGGAATTAAGACCTGCAAGGGATGCGATGTACCAACAACAGATGGTTAAGATAGCTAACATTGGGAAATCCTACAAGTGCCTGAAAAGGGCTGGACTCAAAGACAGCATTTAGGCACTGATCATTGCAGCACAAGAACAGGCACTAAGCACAGCAGTATGAAAAATTGGAGACATATCAGGACCCAAAAGAGGAAATAGAAAAGATATGGAAAGTGAGGGACCTTTTGCCATTAAAGAGTACTCAAGGCAGATCACACAATAAATGACAGAACACAGAGGCATGTTCTCTGTTTGGTGATATCCCTCTGTGCTGCTGTCAGCTCCCCCTTCGCTTTCCTGTGCTCCCCCCAATCTGATTGTCGCTAGCCTGCTATTTACCTCCCACCGTCAATCAAAATGCTCCCCCGCCTCCCCCACATTGCCTCCCCGGCATTGGTCCCCTGCCTCCTCACCTCACTCCCCCGCCTAATCCAATCGACAGCTAAGCCATATCCCAGGAAGTACTTCTGGGTCGCGGCCATCTTGGATTTGTCTGCTGGTGGTCGGAGGCTGCAGAGGGTGAACGGGGGCACGGAGAGCAGTGTGGAGCAGTGAGGATGCATCCTGGAAGCGGCGTGGAGCAGGTAGTATGTTTTTTTTTTGTGATGTCACCTCAGGTTTTAAGTATTGCTCGACATTTTCAGGTACATGCCTTATTTCTGCACAATGCCTTTAGGTAGAAAACCTAGGCATTAAATTACTTCTTCATTTCTTTACTTAGATGGAAATAGTATTGAATGGCTACATTGCTACAGAGGAGTATGTGAGGGGTGTTCCCAATCAGGAGTTGTCAGCGGTGACTGGAAAAGAAGAAGAAAAAGAACCTGTGCTTTCTCCAGAGGAAGTACAGACACAAATATGATTCAACATGATTTTCAAAACTGTCCTTATGTTTTTAGCCAAATGGGCACCTGTAGACAAATCTCAAATTCTTACATCATCTTTGTTCATAAGTGACGTTTACAAATTTGTGAATGAGGCTCACCTTCATCACTGTTGTCATCCACTAGAATAATTTCCTTTAGGAGATGGACAGGAGTGTGATTGACTGCACTGTGTACTGAACGTAGGATCACTGATAGGGCTTCATTGACAAATATGAAAATGATTGATATCTGAGGAAGTTCCTTGGGGTATTTTAATTTCTTGCACCTGAAAGAAATGAAAACATAACAAAGTATTATTTTCCAGTTCAGGGGTTTGTATCTTTGTCGGACAGAAAAGTCTTTCGATTCCTCTGCCAACATTTATTAAGTTGATTGGTAGTATAGAGGCAAAGTTGGGTAAAGATGACAGATATCTCCGTATGGCGGTGGAAGGGGAAGAATCTGAAGCGTACAATGGGTCCAATTTCTCCTCTCATTATAGAGGGAAACATTTACATCACAAATTTTCTATAAACAAAGTTAGAAAACAGTTAAAAAGTGCTTTTACTGCTAGAAATATTTATCATCTTTTATGATGTCCTTAAAAGAAACATAAGGTGTGAGACCTATGGAAGCTGTCATATTTATTTCCATTTAAACAATGCCAGATGCCTGGCAGTCTTGTCAATCTTTCTGTTCAGTAGTGTCTAAATCACAAACCTGAAACAAGCATGCAGCTAATATTTTTTACGATTTGTCATAGACATTTGATCTGCATGCTTGTTCAGGGTCTACAGCTTAAAGTATTAGAGGCAGAGGATCATCAGGACAGCCGCAATATATATATATATATATATATATATATATATATCTTTTAGCTTATCACATTGTTAGTGGGTGTGTTTATAGACAAGAGCAGTTAAAGCTGTCCATTTTTTCATGCCTACTAGAAGTAAAGATGATGTCCTGCAGGTTCACGGTGAAACAAACAACATGAACGGATTACATGGTGAGTGTCAATCATTTCTTGATTTATCTTATATTTTTTTACTTCTCACTTATCAATGTCTTGATTTATTCCAACCCCTCCGCACCAACTACTACATTCAGTATTTCAGGACTACTAATACTAGTACTACATTCTCAGCTTACATGATAGAACTGCCTTTTTACATCTGAATTTTCTTGTGTTACAAATTCCTGATCCTTTACAACTCTTTACACATGCAATATATTCTCAGAGTAGTGAATACATTTTGTTTTATTCATTTGGAAATCTATGTAACGCAATCCATTACTGAGTATCAGTGATTTGCCAAAGGAAGCGACTGACAAAAGCTAATCATTAAAGTGTTTTTGTTTGTCAAAAATCAAACAAAACACACACACATCACTCAATCTTGTTTTATGCTTAGAGTGTACTAACATGGAACCTCCATAGCAATGGCTGTAGTAGTCCTAAAGGTCTGGGATCCTCAGGTCCTGGGCAGTTAGTGCAGAGTTCCACTTTATGTCAGTACCAGTTCCGCACCCTCTACAGCAGGGGTCTCAAATTTGCAGCCTGCGGGCCATTTGCGGCCCTCGATACAATATTTTGTGGCCCTCGCCGGCAAAAGCTTCCTTACTGTTCGCTTCAGTGCTCCCAAGTAATCCGCCGAATCCCCGCCGCTAAACGAGGGCTGCAGAGCTCCCAAATCGCCCGGGGGGCAATCCGCCGGCATTTCCTGGAAGGGGCAGAGCTTTCAGCTTCATCTCTGCCCCTCCTGACGTCAATCGCCGCGTGGATCGCCGCCTCTCCCTGCCCCTCTCTGTGAAGGAAGAGTGAGAGGGGCGGGAATAGGCGGCGATGCGCCGCGATTGTAAAATCCCTTATGCGACCCAGCCTCATCCTGACTTTGCCTCCTGCGGCCCCCAGGTAAATTGAGTTTGAGACCCCTGCTCTACAGCCCTTTGCTGCATGCATAATGTTGTGATCAATAATGCAAATCCATACAGTCATATCAACCAACAAATTAACACATACAGCTGATGACTGTCAATTTGTTTACAACAATATAAAACTGCAGATTAGACCAATTTTTATACAAACGTAGCATGAAATAGGAAATAACAGAAATTAATAGACAGTCTTAACATCCTACAATAAAAATTCACACCCTGCTGGTATCTGCAATGAAATAAAATGTGTTATGGGAAGCATAGCATATTAGAGAAACAAGAGAAGAATCTAAATTCAGTTTTAACAGCCTGGCTGTGCTTGTACATATTAAGTGACTCAGCAATTTTAAGAACACAAATCAATGATACCTTGGAACAGCATACTTTTCCAGCTGGAGATGACTATATAGAGTTTGGTTGGAGCTTATTGATCACCAGCTCTATTACAGCCTACAGCTATAAATCCACAAACCTGCCTTCACTGCCCTAGAAAGATGCTAACATTTATTGACTCAGAGTCACTAAAATGGGATGAGGATATTATGCTATGTGGCAGGTACATGTCTTACTATCAAACTACATCGTCTTACTACCAATATTGTCCTATAAGCATTAAAATGAAGTGTAGTTTTACTGTTGAGCGAAGCAGATTAAGGCCTCATTCACAAGACACGCAGATGGTCGTGTTTTCGGAATGCAACTCCCATAATCGCACGCCATCTGCATTGCCGTGCATTGCGCTGCTGATCCCATTCACTACAGTGAATAGGTCAGAGCGCGTTTTGGCAAAAATGCATGCAGCATTGCGATATCACATCACACTGCTGCACAGCGCATAAAGGCTGAATGCCAAGACAGTGCAGCGTATGCACTGCTGATGCTCTTGCGTGTCACACACCATATGCATTGCTGAAATTCTCACGGCAACGCGTATAGTGTAAACAAGGCCTAAGCCTTGCTGGATCCATTACTTTATAGTTTTACACCAGCATCATAATTTGTGAATTCTAATTTTTTTTTCAAAATTGCCTTGATTAGGGATTACTTTGCACTTTACAAAAAAGTGGAGCCGTTGATAAAATTAGAACAATTCACAAGGAATGTTTAATTGCACAATGATCCACTGTAATATCCCTTTCTAACAGTACACATAGGACTATTAACTAAGTAAAGCATAGAACTATGTTCCTTATGCTTCAGTTCACATACTGAAACTGCACTCGTATACCTAAAGCTTTTACAAATCTTAAGCTAATTCCAAATATTTCCAGCTCAGTTTTCTGAAGAAAAAAAAAACAAGATGTAAAACTCTTACAAATTACAAATACAAGGATTCAGCAATGACTCTGAATTCTTACTTTGGCCAATCTCTGCACAAAGATGATTGACTAATCACCAATCAACTGTTTAAAGCACATTTTCCAGGAGAACATTTTTTTTTCAAAGGGCAAAATCATATCTCCATTCTGAAAACATGAACCTTCTAAGAGACTTGGGAATATTTAGCCATAGTATGCCAATATGTAGGCACAGGAATCTCTGAAGACTTACTTACAGTAAATACAACTATAAAGGTGATCATACGCTATACAAGATGTGACAAATTAAATAAATTATATTGATCAATTACCTTGCACAATTAGATATTAGACTGTAGCAGAAATCTAGTTTAAAGGATCACTATCGTGTAAAACTGTAAATTTAAAATACATGTGTGTTTAGCCAAGATTAAAATTTACTATAGATTACTTTTCTGCTATGCCAGCACTCTACAATTGAAAAAGTACCAAAACAAATAGGTGAAAAGGTACTGTCAACATTATTTTCTTGCTTGTTGGTGGCTTACAAGGCATTTTATTGATAAGGTACTGAACAATACAGTACAAAGCAAAAGGAACCTTGATAGTGTGCTGCTGTTACCTGCACTCCCTTCCCAAACACTTCTAAAGCTTGCAAAAAGATAAGGAAGTGACATGTTGGATCAATGTTCAATCAACAAACCAACCAAACATCAATTTACGTGTTCTTATTTTTTAAAATAGATGTCCATTAGATTTGATGTTTAGATTTAATGTAATGTCTAATCTGTTAAAACATTTGTATTGCATGGCCTCCTTAAAGCCTGGTACGCACCATGCAATTTCCGGTCAGATAGTTGGGTCAAATAGATGTATTCCGACAGGTCCGATCTGATTTCCGATCCGTTTTTTCTGATCGTTTTGCATAGAAGTGATCAGAAAATCAATCAGAAAGATCAGAAATCTGATTGGATCTGTTGGAAATTATCTATCCACCCATCTATCTGGACTTGATAGAACAATGGACTAGATCAAAAGACTGATCAAAGGACTTGTTGTTTGAAAGTCTTTTAGTGTCAACCTAATAGACTTTCAAACAATGAGTCAAACGCCTTATTGTTTGAAAGTCTATTAGGTTGACACTAAAAGACTTTCAAACAAGTACAGACCTAACTGTCGTTTGAACGACAGTTAGTCCATGGATCTGCCAAGTGGATCAGTCAAAACTGCTGCTATCAGTCTAACGATCGTTCGTACACACGCCAAACTGTCGTTCAAATGACCGGTTTGAATGACCAGTCGTTCAGAAATATCAGACATGTGTATGTACCTTAAGACTGTTCACAGACATGAGATAAGGATAATCTGATGCATAACTACAGTGTACCCAAATGTCTGCAGACATATCAGGCAAGCTAATCTTGGGGCTAGGGCATGTAACCCCTGTGACCCCTAATATTTTGGGGGGAAGGGGAGCTGGGGCTCCTGCACTTACATGCAAAGCAGCAGCAGAGTGTGTGTCATGCTTTACCTGCTTTGGGTTGCAGGACAGGTCCACTTCTCTTCAGTGTAGCCAAGAACCATGAAGCCTATCAAATTGCATCTCCCAATGTCTGTCACATGGCATTCAGAGGCAGGAGCTACAGTACAGGCTGCACCAAAGAGAGGAGAGAAGAGTGAAAAGGACCTGTCCTGCCACCGGAAGCAGGTGAAGTATCTAATAGGTTTGTGAGGGTGGAGAGAGACCCCAGCAAGATATAGTTTCACCCCTGCTCACTGCAGTAATAGATCAGCTGGACTGCATTTTCCAGACAGTCTAAGTAAGGTAAGATGAAACCATTGCAAAGAGCATAAACGCTATGCTGAAGCGAGTGTACATATTCATGCCATGATCACTGGGAAGAATAGTCATTGGCAGGGTCGATCTTCAAACCACTTTTTTATGTTCTGTTGGAGTCTTCTCTGCTACATCATCTAGTTATAACTCTTCCCTTTTATTAAATAACTGTCATACCCTGTTGACAGATACTGTTTATTGTACACTTGAATTTGCCAAATCTGCACGGGCTACACTCTGCAAGATGTGTGTTTTTGTAATTTGCTTGTTAAAGAGTTGAATTTACTTGTCAGTTTGTCTGCTGTAAACTCATCACCCCTAGTTCATGCTTTGACCTTAAATAGAGAAAGAAGAATTGAACTTGAACAAAGCTGTTACTGCCGTAATTCTCATTTGTGTCTGAAATCATTTAAGTGAATGCTGTTCCTGTCCACTGTAGAATAATGTTTGTCTGATATCGCAATTGCACACACACACATAAAAGATTGGTAAAAAAAAAAGCGAGAAACCTATAATTTTGCTGTCTTTCCTTGTGACAGTGCAGTCGTTTTCTTTAGGGGGAAAAGTACAAAAAATAAAAATTTTGATTAGTTGATTAATTCAGTTGCTGTTATTTTAATTATGCATTCTTTCTGCTTAGTTGTTGATATTAACAGATTTCCTGCAAGGCTTTAGCAGAATTAACTGTGCAAATCAAAGTCCTCTGTGCATAAAGTTAGCAATTCATTATTATTTAGCGCTATTTCAAGCTAAGGTTTGTGAAACATGAATCTAAAAAAAGAAACATGAGTGTCTGTTTTCACCTGCTACAAAATGATGCTGACAGTAGATGTCGGGAAAGTCTGGTCTAATAAAACAGGACCAGGAAGCTTGTTGTGATATTATAAGGGGTAGAAGGCACCCAGGAAGGGGTTAAAATAATTGAAACATTAAAAAGGAGCACTCATGCTGTTCAAGGTTAGTCAACTGGCACTATACCTGACGAAGCAGAACTTCTGCAAAAGGCATTCTCTATTTCGCCAATAAAATTTTGACAATTTATTATATCAGCATGGTGGCACAGTGCAGACCCCGGTTCGAATCACAGCTAGGGCACTATATGAAAAGAGTTTGTAAGTTCTCCCCATGTCTGTGCAGGTTTGCTCTTAGCTCTCCGGTTTCCTCCCTCAACCCCAAAACATAGAGATAAGTTAATTGGCTTTCCATAAAAATAAATAAATTAATAAAATGGCCCTAGACCATTATCAACACACGACGCTTAGTAACAAGACTATACACTGGGACAGTTAGCAACAACACTATATACTGTGTAAAGTGCAGTGTATTTGCTTACACTTGCTTCTAGTGTCTTAAAACAGTGTTCCCAACGCTGTCCTCAAGGCCCACCAACAGTACATGTTTTGTGGAAATCCACACAGGTAGGTAATCAGCTCTGCTGAGACACTAATTACCCCACCAGTGCATGTTTGTGCTTTTCTGCAAAACATGCACTGTTGGTGGGCCTTTGAGGACAGGGTTGTGGAGCTCTGTCTTAAAGGGAAACTAAAGTGTAAAAAAAGTTAGCAGTTTAACTTACCTGGTGCTTCTTCCAGCACCCTGAAGTCCTTATGTGGCTTCATCGTCATTCCACGCTCCTCTATGACTGACTGCTTTGTGAGGTACAGTGCCAGTTCAGCTGCAGCACGCTTCTGACAGCTGAATATGTGCCTCCTGATTGGTCACATATGTAAAAATTGCTATTGTGCATGCACAGAATGCTCCCTTCCATGGGAACTTGATTAAGGAGGCTCCTGGCTGAGTCAGACAATTTTCAGAGAGGCGATGCAGCTGAAAGGAGGAGCACAGAATGAGGGCAAGGGCACAGAAGGACTTTAGGGGGCTAGAAGAAGCCCCAGGTAAAAAAAAAACTGCCAACTTTTTTTCACTTTAGACACATTCCACCTCTGATTATTAAATTATCTCAATTACCTAGTTTAAAGTTGCCCAATGGTACAATATTTTCCTCAGATGCGATAATTTGATCAGATTTGCATGATCTTAAGTAATCGGAAGGTAAATATCAATTGTTTCCATAAACGGGTCCATTAAGACACTTTCTCTCTGCATATATGGTCAAGATTGAATTATGGCATCTGAGGGAGACTTCCTGGACCATGAGACATTGCAAATGGACTACTGAAGACTGCAAGAAGGTGTTATGGACTGATGAATCAAGATCTGACATCTTCGGTACAATACATTCGATTTCTGTACGCAATTGAGTAGACAAAAGTATGGCTCCTCAGTGTCTGACATCAACTATCAGACATAAAAGAGGAAGTAGATGATCTGTGGCTGTTTCACTGGATCCAGGGTCAGTGACTTGAACAAATTGAGAGGTACACTAAACCAAAATGGCTAACACCGCATTCTAAAGAGCCATGCAGTACACGCTGGTATACTCTTAAGGTAGCCATACACTGGTCGATTTGCCATCAGATCCGACCAACAGATAGATCCTCCGTGCGGAAGATTTTGCTCGATCACCGGCGGGTCGGGAGTGCGCCAGAGCAGGTAATGTATGCGGAGGTGGGGGCGACGGCAGCAGTGGCAGCTTCACAGATTGTGATCAGTTTAATGCCGAAATCGATTCACAATCTGTTTGTAGTAAAGGCAGCCATACGATCCCTCTCTGATCAGATTCGATCAGAGAGGGATGTATCTGTTGGTCGGATCTGATGGTAAATCGACCAGTGTATGGCTACCTTAAGTCCAAGCTAAAGCAAAAGTTCTGTAGGAAAAAAAGAACAAGATGGAAAGCTTGTAAACATGGATTGGACAGCACAGTCTGGACACTTAAAGGAAACTGAGCACCTTGGGGCTTCTAAGCTAAATATATAAAACAAACCTCCCCTAAGAGAGGTTTTGTAAATGGGGTGCGCATGAGGGCCTCCATCTTCTCCCTGTGCTGAAGTACCTACATCTCTTGGCATGAACTGCAATGGCCAGGGACACAAGACATCACCGTGGGTACTTCAATACCAACAGTTAACTTACTCCAGGCAACAAATAACCTAGCCTTTGGTAAAACTCCTTGTGCAGCAGTCACTTGTTTCTTTTACCTGGCTGGAAGTGTGTATTGTCCTTAAAGCTTCTGGTAACTTGAACAAGAGACATCTCTATAATGAGTTTCAATTAGGAGTGACATTTTGCTGCCTGGGATAAGTGAACTGTCTACTCGTATGAGTGTCTGGCATTTCCTTTACCTCATTTAACCTGAAGAAGCCTTTGTACTTGTGACGAAACATCTAAGAAACACAAAAAAGTTATGCAATGGTAATTGGATTTTCTATTTTTGATGGATACATTCTGAACTTCACCTATCAAAATTAGAAACTTTGAAAATATTATTTCCACTATATTTTTTAAAAAAACCTATCCTTTTATGCTAGGCAAACACATGCAGAGCTCAATGGAATGTGTTTAAATATTTTACAGCAATCTTTATCATGACATTAACTCTAAATATTTTTATATTTGAAAACAATCAAAATTAAATTAATTTGTCCTAACATGTCAATTTTAATTTTGTGCACATGAGATTTTTGGTTTAATGAATCAAAAGTGCTATAGTATGATTACAATTGAAATGTGTCCAGCATAAAAGCCCCTTCTTGCATGAAAAAATGAAAAGATTGTGTTTACAGGCACCCATTTCTGTTTACCAAGTACTTAATAGAACAGTTGCAGCATAACCACAGTATTAAACTAGCCCTAAACTGAGAAGGGTATGGAGGCTGCCATGTTAATTTTCTTGTCTGACTGTCTGGCAGATCCTTCTTGTGCCAGAATCACACATGTGTAATAAATAAGAAGCCAGTATGGTCGACTAGTCAAGGCAGCCTATCTGGATAGCTGTTCTGGGTATATGGCTTAAAGTGATGGAGCCATAGGATCTCTCGCCACAGCGTTATCAAGTCTGTTCCAAAAGTAAGCTTAATAATACCTGTACAGACATAATGGATGATAATATAGACATGGCCACTATTATTTGTGCTTAGTATATTTTCTAGGGATATTTTCTAATTCATGTATTTAGCCTCACATTTTACTGAGGATTCTTATTGGTCTGGATCAATAAACCAATGGGAAGCCTTGACAGGGTATTAAAAAACGCTTATCCCAGGACTCCTTTCCAATATTACAGTGTGGCGGTCCAGACAGGGAACCTGGAGGCCATTTAATCAAGTTTTTAAGAAAACCCCAGAGGATACAAATGACTGGAAATCGTATTAGACAATTGTTCCAAATACTTAGGGAGGAGGTGGATATCTGAAAGTCCCCTTTTTTAAAGGTCGCTTCCAGATTTCACCATAAATCACCTCTCAGTGACAGATGTGTGGAGGTAGCTACCTCCATCTCCCCCTGGGCAAGCTTGTGTCCTTGACATAGACAAGAAATCTTTAAGACAAGAGGGAAATATTTCTTTCAACCTCTTGTATTAGCATCACAGTGGAGCTGCATGCTGGCTGACTTGCAATACCAGCATAAGCAGGGGGTCTGGGCTTAAAGAGATTTTGAAGGAGGGTCTATTTTTTCTAAAATGAATAAATAATCATATTTTATTTTACCAAGTAAATTTACATGTGTGAGGAATTGCTTAAAGGAAACTTGAAATGAGAGGAATACAAAGGCTGCCATCTTCATTTCCATATAAATAATTCTACAATATTTTTCAAAATATAAGATGCTCCAGCATATAAGACGCACCAAGTTGTAGAGAGCAAAAATCAGGGGGAAAAAATAAACTAAACCTGGTGCATCTATAATGCAGGGGCGTCTTATGTACCTTTAACCCCCAACAAACTGTCTCTATCTAATCTACACTGCCCATCTACACTAATCCCCCTGCTACACTACACTTCACTTACCACTGCTGCCCCTACCAACTACACTATACTTCACTAATCTCTGCTGCCACCAACAACTACACTTCACTTCTACTAACCCAAACTACACTACACGCCAACCCAAACTACACTACACTTCACTAACTAACCCCACTTTACTAAGAAACCCCTGCAGCCAACTCGAACTACATTACACTACACTTCACTAACTAACCCCTGCAACCAACCCAAACTACACTACACTTCACTGACTAACTAACCCCTGCTGCATCTCACCTGATCCTGCCACCACGATCCTCTCCTCCTCTGTCTGACTGCGTTATTCCGAGGGTACCAGCCATCATCCAAGGGTCCCAGCTGTCATCCGAGGGTCCCAGGGGTCCCATCCAGGATCACATTCTTGAGTGTCCCAGCCACCGACTCCACTTCAATGCAGTCTCGTATGCACACTGCAGCCTTGAACACATGATGCCGATCTGCCAACATCCTCTATAGTAATTGCATCCTCTTCCTGGTTACAGTGCCCCCTACAGTGTGACAAGCAGCACATGTGTGCCGGGGTCACGCATGATGTCAGGTGCACATGCACCACTTATCACACAGTAGGGGGCACTGTAACCAGCAAGAGGATGCCGTAACTATGGAGCATGTCAGCAGATCGGCAACACGTGTACACTGCAAGGCTGCAGTCTGCATATGGAGTCTGCAGCGAAGAGGAGCCAGAGGCTGGTACAATGAAGATCTTGATCCTGGATGGTGGCTTGGAACCTCGGATGATGGCTGGAACCCTCAGATGATGGCTGGGACCCTTGGATGACAGTTGGGACCCTTGGATAATGCCTGGGACCCCCAGGTGATGGCTGGGACCCTCAGATTACCGCAGTCAGATGGAGGAGAAGAGAATCGCGGTGGCAGAATCCGGTAAGTATATCATGGGGGACAAAATACCATACCTTTAGAATATAAGACATACCCACTTTTTACCCCTTCCTTTCCCCCCCAGTTTTGGGGAAAAAAAGTGTCTTATATTCTGAAAAAATGCAGTAGTTGCCTTGCTGTAATGCTAAACGTTTGGCATTAGTTGCTTTTCAGTCACATACCTGAAACAAGCCTGCAGCCAGTAAAGTCAGACCAGAGTCAAGACATCTGCAAACTTATTCTGGGCTAGTGATTAAAAGTATCACAGAGACATTAGGAAAAAAAGTCAGGCAACTAGCATTGTTTATCTGAGACTGCGATGGCAGCCTCCATATTCCTCTCACTTACTATCCCTGAAATAATTTGACAGATAGTACAAATGTAACAAACACAAAAAAAATTATAGTAACATTAAAAAAAAAAGCTAAAGAGAAACTATTATTGAGGGAGTGTGGTGCTAAAGTAAATACAGCAAAATCAACACAAATCACCCAGCAATATGCCTGAAAACATTAGCTTAGAGAGGAACTCCAGTGAAAATAATGTAATAAAAAGTGCTTCATTTTTACAATATGTATGTATAAATGATTTAGTCAGTGTTTGCCCATTGTAACATTTTCTTCTCCCTGATTTACATTCTGACATTTATCACATGGTGACATTTTTACTGCTGGCAGGTGAATGTCGGTGAATGTCAGTGAAGGAGATGCTGCTTGCTTTTTTTGGCAGTTGGAAACAACTGTAAACAGTTATTTCACAACATGCAATAAGGTTCACAGACAGGAAACTGTCAGGACCATGGTCCTGGCATCACACTGTGGGAGGGGTTTCACCACAATATTAGTCATACAGACCCCCCCCCCTCGATGATCTGTTTGAGAAAAGGAAAATATTTCTAATGGGAAAGGGGGTATCAGCTACTGATTGGGATGAAGTTCAATTCTTGGTTACGGTTCTTCTTTAAATTACACCAGAAGTAAGAAGTATATGATGGCTGGCATACTTATTTTATTTCAAATTATATCAGTTGCCTATAATTCTTGCTGAACTCTTTTGCTATAGTTGTGTCTGAATCCCACATCTGAAACAAGCTTGTTTTACTATCGACTATGCATTAAGAAGTAATCTTACTACTGCTATTTCCTGTGCACTTTGAACCAAATTTTAGTGTGTGTGTGTGTGTGTGTATATGTGTGTGTGTGTGTGTGTGTGTGTGTGTGTGTGTGTGTGTGTGTGTGTGTGTGTGTGTGTGTGTGTGTGTGTGTGTGTGTGTGTGTGTGTGTGTGTGTGTGTGTTAACAAAACTATTTGTTGCATTATTTTGAAATAGTAAGCAGAATACAGGTAAACAAAATCACGTGAAGTTCCATCAGGCTTTTAATATTTTCTGTTTCCTTCTTATTTTGTAGCAAAAAAGTTTCTGTACCGTGTTAGCTAAACAAATTAAATAGGTAGAAAAAAAACAACGTTTTGTAAGAAATAATACCTTTTAATGGCTAACTAATAGAGTTAAATGATGCAAGCTTTCTGGGATCTAGTCCCCTTCTTCAGGCATATTTCCAGATGTAAGCTTAAGTAAAACACTGATGCAGATAAATGGTAAACACAAAGATGACAGTTGTGTTGGTTACTGTTTATCCGTTAGGTGTCAGGTGATCAGCAGGCTGGAGCCAGTGAGTTAGTGCAACCATACATGAAATCCAGCAGGTTTCTGAAGATCATGAAGCCAAATCAATCATGTTACATAAGGTGTCATGAATCCTGTTCCACAATTTAAACCTTCTGTTAATGTCTTGAACATTTTCATAAATTTGTACTCAGAAACTTTTCTTGATTGATCATTTTTGAAGTTACCCTTAAGAACAAGTACTTTTAGATCTTGCATGCTGTGTCCTGGTTCACAGAAGTGTTGGCCCACTGGTGTGTCCATTTTACCCTCATTAATTTTAAAGCGGTGATGGTTCATTCTTGTGCGCAGTTTTTGTCCTGTTTCTCCTATATAGATTCCTCTTGAGGGGCATTTCATGCAGCGTATCATGTATACAACATTGGATGACTCGCAGGAAAATTGGTCTTGTATTTGATGATATTTCTGTGAGTTTGGTATTTGTATTTGGCTTGTGTTCAAGATATAAGGGCAGGTCTCACACCTTGTGTTATTGCAGGGTAATGTGCCTGGAGTATCTGGTGTAGATAATGCACTTCTGATAATCATTTGTCTCAAATTGGGAGGTTGTCTGAAAGCAAGCAGTGGTAAATCCGGAAAAACATCCTTTAGGCGTTTGTCTTTATGGAGTATTGGTTGTAGGGCTTTTGATATCTTCCTCAGTGTCTTTAATTTTGGGTTGTAGGTTACCACAATTGGGATTCTGTTGTTTTCAGTCTTTGGGGTGTACTTCAACAGTTCCTCTCTTGATTTTAAAGTTGCTCTGTGTATTTGATCATCAACGATTTGTGGATGATATCCCTGATCTATGAATATTTTACGTAGTGACATAAGTTGTCTGTCTCTGTCCTCTGAATTAGAACATATTCGGTTATACCTCAGAGCCTGGCTGTAAACAATAGATTTTTTGGTGTGTTCCGGGTGGAAACTCTTCCATTTTAGGTAAATATGCCGGTCAGTTGGTTTACGGTATATGGATGTTTGTAAAATTCTATCTTGTATATAAATTGTGGTATCCAGGAAACTGACATGGGAGGTTGAAAAGCTGAGCGTTAACTTGATGTTCTTGTGGTACTCTGAGAAGTTTTTGTGGAATCTGATTAATTCTTCCTGTGATGCTGTCCAGATTAATAGGATATCGTCTATAAATCTGAAGTAAGCCCATGGTTTAATTTCACAAGTTGAAAGGAAGTTTTCCTCCAATCTGGCCATAAACAAATTTGCATACTGTGGCGACATCCTACTTCCCATAGCACTGCCCATTGTCTGTAGATACATATCATTCCCAAATGAAAAATAGTTGTGAGTTAGTATATACCTGATAAGTTGTAGTGTGGGCTCTGTTGGTAGATCATTTAGCTGAAGGAAATGTTGGCAAGCTGCAATACCGTCCTCGTGTGGAATGTTGGTATAAAGGGATTCAACATCCATTGTAGCCAGGATAGCACCCTCTGGGATCGGACCCATGGCAGTCAATTTGTTAAGAAGGTCAGTGGTGTCTTGGATGTAGCTGGCTGTATTCCTTACCATGGGTTTAAGAATGTTTTCTACCCAACCAGATATCTTTTCTGTTAGTGTCCCCAAACCAGAGATGATAGGACGACCTGGATTTCCTTCTTTGTGTATTTTTGGTAAGATGTAGAAGGTGCCTATTTTAGGATTAGCTGGTATTAATGTAAGTATGTTAGATGATTTTGAGGAAAGATCATTAAGCATATTCTTCAATTCCCTTGAGTATTGTAGCGTGGGGTTTGTTTCTAGTCTTTTGTAGTAGGTGTTGTTGGAGAGCTGTCTGTTTGCTTCTTGAATATAGCTGGATTTATCCAAAATCACTACAGCTCCTCCTTTGTCAGCTGGTTTAATTACTATGTTGTCATTGCTTTTAAGGCTCAGTATTGCTTTCCTTTCTTGAGTATTGAGGTTGTAGAGTGTCTGTTTTTGTTTGTCCAGTATCTCTAATTTGATTCTTTTTCTGAAGTTGTCAATATACTCTTCTAATTTCTTGTTCCGCCCTAATTTTGGTGTCCAGGTACTGCTCTTTTTGTTTTTGCTATTCGCAGGTTCAGTATCTTCGAATGATGAATAATTAGGTCTGTTGTGAAAAAACTCCTTTAGCCTTATCCTCCGAAAAAATTCTTCCATGTCACTACAAAATTCTATTTCATCAAATCTTTTGGTGGGGCAAAAAGTGAGTCCTTTAGATAGAACAGCTAATTCAGTCTTGCTTGGGTTATAGCTGGACAAGTTAACCACAGGTAAAAGATTGGCAGTTTTAGGTTCTGAACGGGGTACACTTGTATTGTTATCTAGAATGATGTTTTCAGCTTTCAGTCTAAGGCTGTCGAGTTTCTTTTTCTTGTTTTGGATTAAATGGTGTTGTAATTGTTTGTAGAATTTCTGTAATGTAATTTCTGAAGATCATGAAGCCAAATCAATCATGTTACATAAGGTGTCATGAATCCTGTTCCACAATTTAAACCTTCTGTTAATGTCTTGAACATTTTCATAAATTTGTACTCAGAAACTTTTCTTGATTGATCATTTTTGAAGTTACCCTTAAGAACAAGTACTTTTAGATCTTGCATCCTGTGTCCTGGTTCACAGAAGTGTTGGCCCACTGGTGTGTCCATTTTACCCTCATTAATTTTAAAGCGGTGATGGTTCATTCTTGTGCGCAGTTTTTGTCCTGTTTCTCCTATATAGATTCCTCTTGAGGGGCATTTCATGCAGCGTATCATGTATACAACATTGGATGACTCGCAGGAAAATTGGTCTTGTATTTGATGATATTTCTGTGAGTTTGGTATTTGTATTTGGCTTGTGCTCAAGATATAAGGGCAGGTCTCACACCTTGTGTTATTGCAGGGTAATGTGCCTGGAGTATCTGGTGTAGATAATGCACTTCTGATTAGTGGTGCTCGGATACCCCTTTTTATTATTCGAGTTTGGTCGAATTCGAATAGTAAATTATTTGAATTCAGTCGAATATTCGAGTCGAATATTTTTTACTATTCGATTCGACCTCGGACTTCGAGCTCACTATTCGAGTCGGTATTTGAGCTCATTATTCGAGCTGACTATTCGAATTGGCCTTAAATAGCTTCTAACACTTGTTTTGAGGGTGAATGATGCAAGAAACATCTTTTTTTCCAAGTAACAACAGCAAGTGATTATGTGGGGATGTTCCTTTAAAAAAAAAGGTGGAAAGAGAAGTTGTGTCCAGAATTTTGTTCAGTACTGTATATACTTCTTCTTCTTCTTCTTCTTCTTTTTTATCTTCTATATCTTCTTCTTCTTCTTCTATATCTTCTTCTTCTATATCTTCTTCTTCTATATCTTCTTCTTCTATATCTTCTTCTATATCTTCTTCTTCTTCTTCTATATTGTCTTCTTCTTCTTCTTCATCTTCTTCTTCTTCATCTTCTTCATCTTCTTCATCATCATCTTCTTCTTCATCTTCTTCTTCATCTTCTTTTTCTTCTTCTTCATCTTCTTCATCTTCTTCATCTTCTTCTTCATCTTCTTCATCTTCTTCATCTTCATCTTCTTCTTCTTCATCTTCTTCTTCTTCATCTTCTTCTTCTTCATCTCCTTCATCTTCTTCATCGTCTTCATCTTCTTCATCTTCTTCTTCTTCATCTCCTTCATCTTCTTCTTCTTCTTCTTCTTCTTCTTCATCTTCTTCTTCATCTTCTTCTTCTTCTTCTTCTTCTCCTTCTTCTTCTTCTTCTCCTTCTTTTTCTATATCGTCTTCTTCTTCTTCACTTATTTCTCTTTTATATTTTTTTTTTAAAGAAATGCAGCTATTTTTGAGCGTAATAAATAGCTGGTGGCGCACTCATGTTGGAAGCGCCATTGTATGTGCTACCTGGCAGTGGAAACACACAGACAGGAGGAGGTAAATTCAGCAGCAGCAGCAGGAGGAGGAGGATGATTGTGTGGCAGCAGGCAGTCAATGAGGCAGGCAGCGAGACATAATATGCTTGAAAGACAGGAAAAAGAACCGAGAGCCAAATCTAGTGTAATATGTTCAACCAAGTATGGGAAAAAATTGAGATGAGAATATACTCACAAGTGTGGGTCACCACATAGGCGACCACTATGAAGGCAGGTGGGGAGAATTATAACCTGACCCCACTCAGGTATAAAAAGTCGCTCTCTATAGAAAGAAAAAGTTGGGGATACACCCCTCCACCTAGGGTGGACAAGCTATGAGTGGTAATTGGTAAATAGAGGCGCCAAAATAGGATAAAATGAGTTAAAAACGTAAAAGGAGGGGGTGGGTGGAACCACTACCCTCACATAAAATGACCAGGCTGAATTCAGGCCGTAAACAGTATAAACAGATATTTATTAGTCTCCAAAAACAGTGCAACGCGTTTCACGGGCACACATCCCGCTTCATCAGGCAATTCTGAGATAGGAGAACACAGTAGCAGGTCATATATGAGCTAGAGCGCCTCTGTAGAGTCTACAGAGGCGCTCTAGCTCTAGCTCAATTACCACTCATAGCGAGACATAATAGGCTGTGTGGTACCTAGCGGTGGTACCAGGCCGTAAATACACAGCATGAGGTTCCAGACAGCGGTCGTGAAGCCCACATCATGTCCAATACACAACTGGGACAACACAGTTTTCAACCCGGACACCTCTAAAAATAATATCACACAGTATTAATAGAAAGTATATATAATTTTTTTGTTTTTCAAAGAAATGCAGCTATTTTTGAGCGTAACAAATAGCTGGTGGCGCACGCATGTTGGAAGCGCCATTGTATGTGCTCCCTGGCAGTGGAAACACACAGACAGCAGGAGGTAAATTCAGCAGCAGGAGGAGGAGGATGAGTGTGTGGCAGCAGGCAGTCAATGAGGCAGGCAGCGTGACATAATAGCCCTGGTACCTAGCGGTGATACCAGGGCTGTAAATAAACACAGCAGGCAGGAGGTCCCAGACAGCGGTCGTGCAGCCCACATCGTGTCCAATACACAACTGGGACAACACAGTTTTCAACTCGGGCACCTCAGAAAAATTAAACCTTTTTTTTATGGTTTTTTGGTTTTGTTTGTAAAACAAATTACACAGATATATAGCTATTGTTTGACGTAATAGCTGGTGGCAGAGTGGCAGCAGAAGGTAAATCTGTGTACCCTGGCGTTGGGAAACACAGACAGACAGCAGCAGCAGCAGGAGGAATGGAGGAGTAATTATGTGAGCAGCTATTGTTTGACGTAATAGCTGGTGGCAGAGTGGCAGCAGAAGGTAATTCTGTGTACCCTGGCAGTGGGAAACACAGACAGACAGCAGCAGCAGGAGGAGGAATGGAGGAGTATTGTGAGTGTGGCAGCAGGCAGGCAGCGTGACATAATAGCCCTGGTACCTAGTGGTGATACCAGGGCGTAAATAAACACAACAGGAGGTCCCAGACAGCGGTCGTGCAGCCCACATTGTGTCCAATACACAACTGGGACAACACAGTTTTCAACCCGGGCACCTCAGAAAAATCAACCCTTTTTTTTTTTAATGGTTTTGTAGTTTTGGTTTTACAACCAATTACACAGATATAGCTATTTTTTGACGTAATAGCTGGTGGCAGAGTGGCAGCAGAAGGTAAATCTGTGTACCCTGACAGTGGGAAACACAGACAGACAGCAGCAGCAGCAGGAGGAATGGAGGAGTAATTATGTGAGCAGCTATTGTTTGACGTAATAGCTGGTGGCAGTGTGGCAGCAGAAGGTAATTCTGTGTACCCTGACAGTGGGAAACACAGACAGACAGCAGCAGCAGCAGGAGGAATGGAGGAGTAGTGTGAGTGTGGCAGCAGGCAGGCAGCGTGACATAATAGCCCTGGTACCTAGCGGTGATACCAGGGCGTAAATAAACACAACAGGAGGTCCCAGACAGCGGTCGTGCAGCCCACATTGTGTCCAATACACAACTGGGACAACACAGTTTTCAACCCGGGCACCTCAGAAAAATTAAACCTTTTTTTTTTAATGGTTTTGTAGTTTTGGTTTTACAACCAATTACACAGATATAGCTATTTTTTGACGTAATAGCTGGCGGCAGAGTGGCAGCAGAAGGTAAATCTGTGTACCCTGACAGTGGGAAACACAGACAGACAGCAGAAGGGCAGTACACAGCAGCCCACTGTAGGTGTAAAATGTGTGGCTGCAGGCGACGTAATAGTCAAAGTGAACCAGGCTGGCTTAGTGAGCAGGAGCCAGGAGGTGGTAAAGGGTGGTAAGGCACATTAACGATGGTTCTTCAGTTCATGTCCCCCTCTCGCCGACAACAGGGGCCAGGAACTCGCCTTCCACCCACGCCTGGTTCATCTTGAGAAACGTCAGTCTGTCCACAGACTTGTGAGACAGACGTGAGCGTTTCTCGGTGACCACGCCACCAGCTGCACTGAAGCAGCGCTCGGACAGCACGCTGGAAGGGGGACAGGACAGCACTTCCAGGGCGTACTGTGCCAGCTCGCTCCAGATCTCCAGGCGCTTGACCCAATACTCCATGGGATCAACAGGGGCATCGCTGTCAAGCCCGCTGTAGGACCCCATGTAGTCAGCCACCATTCGGGTCAGGCGCTGGCTGTGACCGGAGGAGGATGCTGCTGCATGCACCTCCTCTCTAGTCACTGCTGCCGGAGCCTCTACAGTCCTGTAGAGCTCGTTGCTGAGAGACAGCAGGTCTGTGGGGCGCTTGCTGCTGGATGCAGGCACCTGCTGCTGCCTCTGTGCTGGCTGGACAGTGGGGGTGGAAGGCTGGGAGAAGGCTTCCTCCAAGCGCTCAACAAGGGCCTGCTGCAAGCTCCTTATTTGTGGCGCTGGGTCTCCTCCTGCAGGCGGCAGGAACTGGCTCAACTTCCCCTTGAGGCGTGGGTCCAACATCATGCTGATCCAGATGTCCTCCCTCTGCTTCATCTGGATCACCCTGGGGTCCTTGCACAGGCACGTCAGCATGTGCGCTGCCATTGGGAAGAGGCGGGCCACGTGTGCTGGCACATCGGCGGCAGTGCTGTCCTCATCCTCCTCCTCTCCCTCCTCAGCCTCATCCTCTCTCCACCCCCGCACCAACTCAGCTGCACTGTGCTGATCCCCCTCATCAGCAGCAAGGTCAGGGACCTCCACCAAGTCCTCCTCCTCCTCCCCCTCAGAGGTGGACTGTGCAGCTGCTTGCCGCTCCTGCTGGTCCAAGGCTGCCGCTCCCTGTTCCAGCAAAGCATCGAGGGCCCTGTTCAGCAGACAAACCAGGGGCACCCACTCGCAGACCATAGCATGGTCCCTGCTCACCATGTTAGTGGCCTGCAGAAAGGGAGCCAGCACTAAGCACACCTGCTGCATGTGCCTCCAGTCATCATCGGGGACGATGGACGGGATGTTGCTGGTCTTGTCCCTTCTCTGAGCGGCGGAAACAGTGGCCAGGGCAAGGTACTGGTTGACAGCGTGCTTCTGTTCAACCAGACGCTCCAACATTGCCAGGGTGGAGTTCCAGCGAGTCGGAACGTCAAGGATCAGCCGATGGCGTGGCAGCTCCAGCTCCTTTTGCACGTCTTCCAGGCTCGCACAGGCTGCAGCCGAGCGCCGGAAGTGACGCACAACGTTCCTTGCCGTTTCCAGCAGTTCGCCCATCCCCTGGTAGGTGCGCAAGAACTTCTGCACCACCAGGTTCAGCACGTGGGCAAGACAGGGGATGTGGGTCAGGTTTCCCCTGTCTATTGCGGCAACCAGATTGGCCCCATTGTCGGCCACCACCTCTCCGACTCTGAGGCCTCTGGGGGTCAGCCAAATCCTCTCCTGCTCCTGGAGTTTGGCCAACACATGGGTTGCCGTCAGCTTGGTCTTCCCAAGGCTGACCAAGTGCAGCAGCGCTTGGCAGTGGCGGGCCTTCACGCTGCTGCTGAGGCGGGGGGTTTGGCCAGGTGTGCCGGAGGATGGCAGAGGATCGGAGGAACCTGCTGCAGTTCCCCTGACCCTGCGGGGTGGCACCACCCACTGTGTTGCTGCTGCTGCTGTGCCCGCTGCTGCTCTCCCATCCTCACCCCCTTCCACCAAGCTGACCCAGTGGACAGTGAAGGACAGGTAGCGGCCTGTCCCAAAGCGGCTGCTCCAGGAGTCCATGGTGACGTGGACCCTTTCACCAACCGCGTGCTCCAGCCCTCGCTCCACATTGGCCATCACAAAGCGGTGCAGTGCAGGAATGGCCTTGCGGGCGAAGAAGTGTCTGCTGGGGAGCTGCCAGTCTGGGGCTGCACAAGCAAGCAGCGCACGCATGTCGCTCCCCTCCTGCACGAGCGTGTACGGCAGGAGTTGGGAGCACATGGCCCGTGCCAGCAAGCCGTTCAGCTGCCGCACGCGACGGCTGCTGGGAGGCAGAGCCCTAACCACCCCCTGGAAGGACTCGCTCAAAAGGCTCTGGCGTGGCCTTTTGCTGGCACGGGAATCAGCAGACACAGCAGAGGAGGCCACTGAGGACTGGCTGCCAGAACAGGCCTCAGTGTCGGCGGCAGGAGTTGCAGAGGGGGGAGGAGCAGTGCGTTTCCGCACTCCTGCTGGTGCTGCTGGAGGAGCAGGAGGGCGGGTGGCTGCTGTTGCTGCTGCTGCTGAAGGCTGTGCAGTGATGGGTGTGGTGCCACGGCCAGCACCAGATGCCTTCAGCCTCTGGAACTCCTCATGCTGGTGGAAATGTTTCGCAGCAAGGTGGTTGATGAGCGAGCTGGTGCTGAACTTTAAGGGGTCTGCACCTCTGCTCAACTTCCGCTGACAGTGGTTGGAAGTGGCGTACTTGCTGTCCACAGTGGGCATGGTGAAAAAGCGCCAGATTGGTGACAAAAACAACCCCCTACGGCATGGAACCGCTGCTGCCTGTCTCCCTGTGGTGGTTGGGGGGGGGGGGCTTGGGTGCGGCTAATGGTGGTACTGGCAGATGCTGCTGCTGCTGCTGCTGAGCCTGAGACACCAGCAGGCTGTGGGACCTGCCTACTGCTGCCAATGCTTGCAATGATGCGCCTCCTTGCAAGGCCCACAAGAGCATCCTCCTCCTCCTCCTCAGAGCTGCTGATGACGACATCCCCTGGAGCTGGTGGCACCCAGTCTCTGTCTGTCACCGTGTCATCATCATCCTCCCCCTCCTGAAACATGTCCTGCTGGGATGATGACCCCCCAAACTCCTCTCCTGATGCATGGATGGGCTGTATGACTGTCGACCACAGTCTTGCTGTCCAATCCATCATCCCCCAAAGTGCCCATCAGCATCTCCTCCTCCAAATCGCCAACAACAGCAGACAATTGACGCATCATGCCTGGGGTCAAAAGAGTGCTGAGTGACAGGTCGGCGACTGACGGTGAACTGGCCTCCTCCCCAGGCCCTGCTGGGCGGCTGCTGCGAACAGGGGTGGTGGTGGTGAGGGTGGAGGCCTCGGATGCAGAGCTGATGGCGGGCTGCTCATCCTCCGTCATCAGTTGCACCACAGTGTCTGCATCCTTTTCCTCAATGGGACGTTTCCGACCCGGCTGAAGGAAAACAGGAGCAGGTGCTACACGCTGCTGCTGCTGTGTCTCTGCAGCGTGAGTTGCAGATGCTCCTGCTGGGCGGCGCCCAAGGCGTCCACGGCCAGTGGCTATAGGAGAAATGTTAGCCACTGACGCTGCTGCTGCTGCGGAACTGTGCATGGTGGCGCGGCCGCGGCTTGCCACAATGCTGCTCCCTCTCCTCCTGATTCTCTTGCTGCCCTTCCCCTTGCCCAAACCGCGCTGGCTGCCACTTCCAGACATCTTAGATGTTTTGGGCGTAAACACAAACGTTTTTTAAAACTGCGGGTGAAAAGTGGGGTACTTTAATGGAGTGGGTTGTTGGGTGAGGTGACACTAATCACTAAGTGATTAGATCGCTAAGTGATTATTACAGTACAAATACAAAATACAAAAATCGGTAATCAGTAAGTGTGAACAGTGAACAGTGAGTGTGTCCCCTAGTACACTAACTAGAAAATACACTAATCAGTAGTAATCACAAGGAAATAGAGTGTGTGTACACTACAGACAGTGAGTGCACGCACGCGCAAACACGCGCAGGAGCTAGCCTATGAACAGTGACTGAGTGAGTGTCTAGTACAGTAAGTAAGTAGTAACAGTCAGGAAGTACAACTAGCAGTTACAATAATCAGTAGTAATCACAAGGAAATAGAGTGTGTGTACACTACAGACAGTGAGTGCACGCACGCGCACACACGCGCAGGAGCTAGCCTATGAACAGTGACTGAGTGAGTGTCCCTACTACAGTAAGTAAGTAGTAACAGTCAGGAAGTACAACTAGCAGTTACAATAATCAGTAGTAATCACAAGGAAATAGAGTGTGTGTACACTACAGACAGTGAGTGCACGCACACGCAGGAGCTATGAACAAACAGTGGCAGTGAGTGTCCTAGTACAGTTACAGTATATAACTACAATACAAAATACAATCACTCAGTACTAAAGGACAGCAGAAATACTGGTATAGATGAGAAATAAACTAACAGAGGACAGGAGAGAACAGCTGCCCACACAGGCAGGCCCTGAGGCCTAAAGCTGTAAGTCTGCAGCATCTGTCTCTATGTAACACAAAAGCTACTAACTAAAATACAATGTCTATCTAACTAACAACAATATAGGTGTATATAGGAGGTGTATGTGAGCAAAAACGCTAGGTGATTGACCACAATAAAGCTCTTGCTAAGCCAACGCAAAAAGGAGCAGATCTCTCTCTGTACAAAGTCAGGCAAGGAAGGAAACACCTAACATGGCGGCCGCTATTTATAGGGTAGGGGCTGGCCAGGGTCCCCCTCTGTGATTGGCTGCCGTCAGAGGGCCTGGGAGCCCTCTGATTGGCTCTAAGGACATCAATCTGGGCTATGACGCTATTCGAGCTCGGTATTCGAGCTCGAATAGCGCTGTTAGCGCGAATAGCTCGAATAGTGAATGGGCTATTCGAGTTCACTCGAATAGCCCATTCGAATAGCTCCAGCTATTCGGAGCTCGAATACCGAGCTCGAATAGCTGAAAAAGAGCTCGAATATTCGAGCTACTCGAATATTCGAGCTCTGCTGAGCACCACTGCTTCTGATAATCATTTGTCTCAAATTGGGAGGTTGTCTAAAAGCAAGCAGTGGTAAATCAGGAAAAACATCCTTCAGGCGTTTGTCTTTATGGAGTATTGGTTGTAGGGCTTTTGATATCTTCCTCAGTGTCTTTAATTTTGGGTTGTAGGTTACCACAATTGGGATTCTGTTGTTTTCAGTCTTTGGGGTGTACTTTAACAGTTCCTCTCTTGATTTTAAAGTTGCTCTGTGTATTTGATCATCAACGATTTGTGGATGATATCCCTGATCTATGAATATTTTACGTAGTGACATAAGTTGTCTGTCTCTGTCCTCTGAATTAGAACATATTCGGTTATACCTCAGAGCCTGGCTGTAAACAATAGATTTTTTGGTGTGTTCCGGTGGAAACTCTTCCATTTTAGGTAAATATGCCGGTCAGTTGGTTTACGGTATATGGATGTTTGTAAAATTCTATCTTGTATATAAATTGTGGTATCCAGGAAACTGACATGGGAGGTTGGAAAGCTGAGCGTTAACTTGATGTTCTTGTGGTACTCTGAAGGTACTCTGGAAGTTTTCCTCCAATCTGGCCATAAACAAATTTGTATACTGGGGCGACATCCTACTTCCCATAGCACTGCCCATTGTCTGTAGATACATATCATTCCCAAATGAAAAATAGTTGTGAGTTAGTATATACCTGATAAGTTGTAGTGTGGGCTCTGTTGGTAGATCATTTAGCTGAAGGAAATGTTGGCAAGCTGCAATACCGTCCTCGTGTGGAATGTTGGTATAAAGGGATTCAACATCCATTGTAGCCAGGATAGCACCCTCTGGGATCGGACCCATGGCAGTCAATTTGTTAAGAAGGTCAGTGGTGTCTTGGATGTAGCTGGCTGTATTCCTTACCATGGGTTTAAGAATGTTTTCTACCCAACCAGATATCTTTTCTGTTAGTGTCCCCAAACCAGAGATGATAGGACGACCTGGATTTCCTTCTTTGTGTATTTTTGGTAAGATGTAGAAGGTGCCTATTTTAGGATTAGCTGGTATTAATGTAAGTATGTTAGATGATTTTGAGGAAAGATCATTAAGCATATTCTTCAATTCCCTTGAGTATTGTAGCGTGGGGTTTGTTTCTAGTCTTTTGTAGTAGGTGTTGTTGGAGAGCTGTCTGTTTGCTTCTTGAATATAGCTGGATTTATCCAAAATCACTACAGCTCCTCCTTTGTCAGCTGGTTTAATTACTATGTTGTCATTGCTTTTAAGGCTCAGTATTGCTTTCCTTTCTTGAGTATTGAGGTTGTAGAGTGTCTGTTTTTGTTTGTCCAGTATCTCTAATTTGATTCTTTTTCTGAAGTTGTCAATATACTCTTCTAATTTCTTGTTCCGCCCTAATTTTGGTGTCCAGGTACTGCTCTTTTTGTTTTTGCTATTCGCAGGTTCAGTATCTTCGAATGATGAATAATTCGTTCTGTTGTGAAAAAACTCCTTTAGCCTTATCCTCCGAAAAAATTCTTCCATGTCACTACAAAATTCTATTTCATCAAATCTTTTGGTGGGGCAAAAAGTGAGTCCTTTAGATAGATCAGCTAATTCAGTCTTGCTTGGGTTATAGCTGGACAAGTTAACCACAGGTAAAAGATTGGCAGTTTTAGGTTCTGAACGGGGTACACTTGTATTGTTATCTAGAATGATGTTTTCAGCTTTCAGTCTAAGGCTGTCGAGTTTCTTTTTCTTGTTTTGGATTAAATGGTGTTGTAATTGTTTGTAGAATTTCTGTAATGTAGATTTAATGCTTTCTGATGATGGTCCTTGCAGTGTAGAATAGAGTAAACATAGATTATCTTGGGTAATTTTCTTTTTGCTGTAACAAACCTTGATGAGATCATTCCTGATCCTTTCTGATGTTCTGAAGCAGAGTCGCTGTGCAAAATGGGTATTGAAGGTATGTTGAACTGGGTTTCTGATAGTAATACCTTTCGGTATCAGATTTTCTTTCTTGCACTTGGATAGAAAAAAGATGTCACTGTCCAGTTGTGCCAATTTCTTCAGTAAGGTTTTACATTCCAAATGTGTGCGGTACATTATGGTATCTTGCATGATGATAGTAGCAAAAAAGTTTCTGTACCGTGTTAGCCAAACAAATTATATAGGTAGAAAAAAAAAAACATTTTGTAAGAAATAATACCTTTTAATGGCTAACTAATAGAGTTAAATGATGCAAGCTTTCTGGGATCTAGTCCCCTTCTTCAGGCATATTTCCAGATGTAAGCTGAAGTAAAACACTGATGCAGATAAATGGTAAACACGAAGATGACAGTTGTGTTGGTTACTGTTTATCCGTTAGGTGTCAGGTGATCAGCAGGCTGGAGCCAGTGAGTTAGTGCAACCATACATGAAATCCAGCAGGTTTCTGAAGATCATGAAGCCAAATCAATCATGTTACATAAGGTGTCATGAATCCTGTTCCACAATTTAAACCTTCTGTTAATGTCTTGAACATTTTCATAAATTTGTACTCAGAAACTTTTCTTGATTGATCATTTTTGAAGTTACCCTTAAGAACAAGTACTTTTAGATCTTGCATGCTGTGTCCTGGTTCACAGAAGTGTTGGCCCACTGGTGTGTCCATTTTACCCTCATTAATTTTAAAGCGGTGATGGTTCATTCTTGTGCGCAGTTTTCGTCCTGTTTCTCCTATATAGATTCCTCTTGAGGGGCATTTCATGCAGCGTATCATGTATACAACATTGGATGACTCGCAGGAAAATTGGTCTTGTATTTGATGATATTTCTGTGAGTTTGGTATTTGTATTTGGCTTGTGCTCAAGATATAAGGGCAGGTCTCACACCTTGTGTTATTGCAGGGTAATGTGCCTGGAGTATCTGGTGTAGATAATGCACTTCTGATAATCATTTGTCTCAAATTGGGAGGTTGTCTGAAAGCAAGCAGTGGTAAATCAGGAAAAACATCCTTCAGGCGTTTGTCTTTATGGAGTATTGGTTGTAGGGCTTTTGATATCTTCCTCAGTGTCTTTAATTTTGGGTTGTAGGTTACCACAATTGGGATTCTGTTGTTTTCAGTCTTTGTAGTGTACTACAACAGTTCCTCTCTTGATTTTAAAGTTGCTCTGTGTATTTGATCATCAACGATTTGTGGATGATATCCCTGATCTATGAATATTTTACGTAGTGACATAAGTTGTCTGTCTCTGTCCTCTGAATTAGAACATATTCGGTTATACCTCAGAGCCTGGCTGTAAACAATAGATTTTTTGGTGTGTTCCGGGTGGAAACTCTTCCATCTTAGGTAAATATGCCGGTCAGTTTGTTTACGGTATATGGATGTTTGTAAAATTTTATCTTGTATATAAATTGTGGTATCCAGGAAATTGACATGGGAGGTTGAAAAGCTGAGCGTTAACTTGATGTTCTTGTGGTACTCTGAGAAGTTTTTGTGGAATCTGATTAATTCTTCCTGTGATGCTGTCCAGATTAATAGGATATCGTCTATAAATCTGAAGTAAGCCCATGGTTTAATTTCACAAGTTGAAAGGAAGTTTTCCTCCAATCTGGCCATAAAAAAATTTGCATACTGGGGCGACATCCTACTTCCCATAGCACTGCCCATTGTCAAGACTGAATTAGCTGTTCTATCTAAAGGACTCACTTTTTGCCCCACCAAAAGATTTGATGAAATAGAATTTTGTAGTGACATGGAAGAATTTTTTCGGAGGATAAGGCTAAAGGAGTTTTTTCACAACAGAACGAATTATTCATCATTCGAAGATACTGAACCTGCGAATAGCAAAAACAAAAAGAGCAGTACCTGGACACCAAAATTAGGGCGGAACAAGAAATTAGAAGAGTATATTGACAACTTCAGAAAAAGAATCAAATTAGAGATACTGGACAAACAAAACAGACACTCTACAACCTCAATACTCAAGAAAGGAAAGCAATACTGAGCCTTAAAAGCAATGACAACATAGTAATTAAACCAGCTGACAAAGGAGGAGCTGTAGTGATTTTGGATAAATCCAGCTATATTCAAGAAGCAAACAGACAGCTCTCCAACAACACCTACTTCAAAAGACTAGAAACAAACCCCACGCTACAATACTCAAGGGAATTGAAGAATATGCTTAATGATCTTTCCTCAAAATCATCTAACATACTTACATTAATACCAGCTAATCCTAAAATAGGCACCTTCTACATCTTACCAAAAATACACAAAGAAGGAAATCCAGGTCGTCCTATCATCTCTGGTTTGGGGACACTAACAGAAAAGATATCTGGTTGGGTAGAAAACATTCTTAAACCCATGGTAAGCAATACAGCCAGCTACATCCAAGACACCACTGACCTTCTTAACAAATTGACTGCCATGGGTCCGATCCCAGAGGGTGCTATCCTGGCTACAATGGATGTTGAATCCCTTTATACCAACATTCCACACGAGGACGGTATTGCAGCTTGCCAACATTTCCTTCAGCTAAATGATCTACCAACAGAGCCCACACTACAACTTATCAGTAGAGTTGGGCCGAACGGTTCGCCGGCGAACGTGGTTCGCGCGAACTTAGGTGGTTCGCGTGCGGGTGTCGCACGCGAACGTTTTGCGGCAAAAGTTCGCAAAAAATCGGTTCGCCCCATAATGCACCTGAGGGTCAACTTTGACCCTCTACATCACAGTCAGCAGGCCCAGTGTAGCCAATTAGGCTACACTAGCCCCTGGAGCCCCAACCCCCCTTATATAAGGCAGGCAGCGGCGGCCGTTATGGCCACTCGTGTGCCTGCATTAGTGAGAGTAGGGCGAGCTGCTGCAGTCTCTCATAGGGAAAGATTAGTTAGGCTTAACTTCTTCCTGGCTGCATACCTGTTCTGTTCAGTGAGCCCTCAGCCCACTGCATACCTGTACTGTGATCCTGCCACTGCCTACCTGTTCATTGATCCTGCCACTGCATACCTGTTCAGTGATCCTGCCAGTGCATACCTGTTCATTGATCCTGCCACTGCATACCTGTTCAGTGATCCTGCCAGTGCATACCTGTTCATTGATCCTGCCACTGCATACCTGTTCAGTGATCCTGCCAGTGCATACCTGTTCATTGATCCTGCCACTGCATACCTGTTCAGTGATCCTGCCAGTGCATACCTGTTCATTGATCCTGCCACTGCATACCTGTTCAGTGATCCTGCCAGTGCATACCTGTTCATTGATCCTGCCACTGCATACCTGTTCAGTGATCCTGCCAGTGCATACCTGTTCATTGATCCTGCCACTGCATACCTGTTCAGTGAACCCGCCACTGCATACCTGTTCTGTTCAGTGAACAGTTTGGTGTGTCAGTGTGAAGCAGTACCTTAATTACACTACCTGATTGATGTATACACATGCAAGATGTTTTAAAGCACTTTAGGCCTGTCATTTAGCATTCAATGTGATTTCTGCCCTTAAAACGCTGCTTTGCGTCAAATCCAGATTTTTCCCGGGGACTTTTGGCATCTATCCCACTCCGCCATGCCCCCCTCCAGGTGTTAGACCCCTTGAAACATCTTTTCCATCACTTTTGTGGCCAGCATAATTTTTTTTTTTTTTCAAAGTTCGCATCCCCATTGAAGTCTATTGCGGTTCGCGAACTTTAACGCGAACCGAACCTTCCGCGAAAGTTCGCGAACCCGGTTCGCGAACCTAAAATCGGAGGTTCGGCCCAACTCTACTTATCAGGTATATACTAACTCACAACTATTTTTCATTTGTGAATGATATGTATCTACAGACAATGGGCAGTGCTATGGGAAGTAGGATGTCGCCACAGTATGCAAATTTGTTTATGGCCAGATTGGAGGAAAACTTCCTTTCAACTTGTGAAATTAAACCATAGGCTTACTTCAGATTTATAGACGATATCCTATTAATCTGGACAGCATCACAGGAAGAATTAATCAGATTCCACAAAAACTTCTCAGAGTACCACAAGAACATCAAGTAAACGCGCAGCTTTTCAACCTCCCATGTCAGTTTCCTGGATACCACAATTTATATACAAGATAGAATTTTACAAACATCCATATACCGTAAACCAACTGACCGGCATATTTACCTAAAATGGAAGAGTTTCCACCCGGACACACCAAAAAATCTATTGTTTACAGCCAGGCTCTGAGGTATAACCGAATATGTTCTAATTCAGTGGACAGAGACAGACAACTTATGTCACTACGTAAAATATTCATAGATCAGGGATATCATCCACAAATCATTGATGATCAAATACACAGAGCAACTTTAAAATCAAGAGAGGAACTGTTGTAGTACACCCCAAAGACTGAAAACAACAGAATCCCAATTGTGGTAACCTACAACCCAATATTAAAGACACTGAGGAAGATATCAAAAGCCTTACAACCAATACTCCATAAAGACAAACGCCTGAAGGATGTTTTTCCTGATTTACCACTGCTTGCTTTCAGACAACCTCCCAATTTGAGACAAATGATTATCAGAAGTGCATTATCTACACCAGATACTCCAGGCACATTACCCTGCAATAACACAAGGTGTGAGACCTGCCCTTATATCTTGAGCACAAGCCAAATACAAATACCAAACTCACAGAAATATCATCAAATACAAGACCAATTTTCCTGCGAGTCATCCAATGTTGTATACATGATACGCTGCATGAAATGCCCCTCAAGAGGAATCTATATAGGAGAAACAGGACAAAAACTGCGCACAAGAATGAACCATCACCGCTTTAAAATTAATGAGGGTAAAATGGACACACCAGTGGGCCAACACTTCTGTGAACCAGGACACAGCATGCAAGATCTAAAAGTACTTGTTCTTAAGGGTAACTTCAAAAATGATCAATCAAGAAAAGTTTCTGAGTACAAATTTATGAAAATGTTCAAGACATTAACAGAAGGTTTAAATTGTGGAACAGGATTCATGACACCTTATGTAACATGATTGATTTGGCTTCATGATCTTCAGAAACCTGCTGGATTTCATGTATGGTTGCACTAACTCACTGGCTCCAGCCTGCTGATCACCTGACACCTAACGGATAAACAGTAACCAACACAACTGTCATCTTTGTGTTTACCATTTATCTGCATCAGTGTTTTACTTCAGCTTACATCTGGAAATATGCCTGAAGAAGGGGACTAGATCCCAGAAAGCTTGCATCATTTAACTCTATTAGTTAGCCATTAAAAGGTATTATTTCTTACAAAACGTTGTTTTTTTTCTACCTATACTTCTTATTTTGTAAAGCACAGCCCTATAAAGGTTTTTTGAGGCCTTACAGCACAGAGAGCCAGCAGTGCCTGGCTACATATGAGCTAATTAAGCAAGCTCCAACAGAATTTAGAGGCCTCTACACAACTGATGTGAAAGCAATTAGTATATGTATGACAGAGTTTATTACATCTTTCAAATTTTGTAGGTCCCACTAGAGGGGTTGTCTTTGAAGTGAAGGTTAAAAAGTCAGGTGGTCTGTAATAATTTATGTTAGGCTTGTGAAATGTTTGTTAATGCTGAGCAAAATGTTTAACGAGTAGGGATAAAACGTCTCAAAGTGTATATACAGTCACAGGGCAATATTACATTCAATGTAGCCAGATTGAAATCCTATATTCTACCATTACTAGAAATTGTTTTGATCATAAAAATCACAAATTGTTGCGTGAGTCCTGTCTGACACTTGTTGCCTTGTTTTGCCTTTGCTTCTGTATAACAGCTCAGAACAATGGACTGCTAGGTGTTCCTCTGAGTCTCATCTGTTTACATAACTTCTGCTAACTTACAGATACTTATATTTACACAAAAAAAAGGTAGAGGCACATTTTGTGATACAAAATGTTTATTTTTTTTTATTATTATTATTGTTATGCTTTGTTGTCTTAGGCAGTGGGGAATGGGGCAATGAAAAATTGGCCATACGTTTTAAGTAGAAAGCCATGGGCAATCATTGGCCTCAATTCACTAAGCTCATGCTGGAGATAATAAGGCAAGAGAAAACTTGCCACCACACCTTGAGAGAGTTATCTTATCTCTTCTTTCTTCAAGTTACCTCCTCTGTAGTTAAGTTACCTCCTCTGTAGTTAAGTTACCCCATTGGTAGTTATTGATACACCCAGTTAATTAACAGCCTGTCTTTAACTTTAGAATTCTGCAGTTATTTTAAGGATTGAAGAGTAAACTTAAAGATAGAAGAGTTAACTTTAGGTTTGCCTGAGGTAAAATGTTTCCTGAATACGACATGCCTCATCACCATGGTGATCACTCTAGAAACATTATTAAAGACAGGAAATAAGCTTAGTGAATTGAGGCCAATGTCTCTTGTTACCTGGATGAACATTACAGGTTTGTTAACCTCTGAGGGTTCATCGTTTAGGGTTAGGGCTATATAAAGGTTCTGAATACCACAGAGGGAGTGCCAAAATGACAGATGCCAAGATCCAATGTAATCTCATCCTTTTTAGGTAGGTTACTGCCATTAGTAATGTTTTTAGCAACCCCCCACAGACTATTCCCTTAGGCACAATTTTGTGCAATTCATCACACAAGGAATGAGCCTTTGAGGCAAATAAACTTCTGGCTACCCACCCTCAGGATTACAAATGTGCTGATTGGCCAGAAATATTAAAATGGAGGATGGGATCTTGAAGTGGAGCAGGTGGATGTGGCACCTGTGGATAAAGCAAAATCACTTGACTATTGGAAGGTATTGGCAGTGTGGTACTAAGCTGGGAACTAGAGATGGCCCGAACCTCTGATTTTCGGTTCGCAAACCGGGTTCGCGAACCTCCGCCAAACGTTCGATTCACGCAAACTTTCACGAACCGCAATAGACTTCAATGGGGAGGCGAACTTTGAAAACTAGAAACATTATGCTGGCCACAAAAGTGATGGAAAAGATGTTTCAAGGGAGGCATGAATTAGTGGGATAGACGTTAAAAGTCCCAGAGAATTGGACGCAAAGAAGCGTTTTAGGGGCTGAAATCACATTGAATGCTAAATTGCCGGCCTAAAGTGCTTTAAAACATCTTGCATGTGTATACATCAATCAGGGAGTGTAATAAGAGTACTGCTTCACACTGACACACCAAACTCACTGTGTAAAACAGCTGTTTGCGTAGTGACAGCCGTGCTGGACTGGTGCGCACCATGGCGAGATTGCTCTTCCTCACTCAGTGATGTCAGGTAATGTCAGACTCCCTTATCAACTTTCAATGGTTCTTTCTCTACCATTGTTAAAGCTTGCATGTATTTTTTTTTAATACTTGTTCTGCTTGCTGTTCAGTACCTCCAACGAGAATCTGTTATGGAGGGCAAGTCTTCCATTGTGAGTGACCACTGGTAATGGCCGGTGAATCCTGGTTCGATTCTGGTCTGGAGCGGGAGCCTAAGAAACGGCTATCACCACCACACATCCAAGGAAGGCAGCAGCCACGCTGTGGGCAAAGGAGCAGGAACAGCTACTACACATCCAAGGAAGGCAGCAGGCATGGCATGCACGTCCCGAGGTAGTGACCAAAAAAAACAATACAGGAGGACTTTCGAGGTCCTGCTGTATATGACACTGATAGACTGTACTACTTGTAATGAGAATCTGTTATGGAGGGCAAGTCTGCCATCCATTCAAGTGAAAGGTATGCAAAGATGCAGTAAAAGGTATGCAGTGACTGCAAACAGCTGTTTGTGTAGTGACAACCGTGCTGGACTGGTGCACACCATGACGAGAGTGCAGGTGATGACGGCTTTCCAGCCCATATAGTCACCGGGCTGAGGTAGCTGAATGATAGAACAGTGACAGTCCAGCTGATCAAATTTGGTCTGCCCACAATGAGTCAACGACCTTATTATTTTTGGTGTGCCACCCCCAGAGACACTCATATAGCTGGCGGTCATGGCTTCATTGTGATACGCAAGCCCCTTCACCGCGGCAAGGTAACGATCATGAAGGGCAATTGACACATGTACATGCCTTTTGTTTTGTTCTTGCAGCTGCACTGCAGGCAGAAAAATTAGGCAGGCATGTACACGCACCAGATAAATTATTATAACGGCCGCTGCTAACAGTGGCCTTATAAATTCAGGAATCTGCCTGGAGTCCTGGACCCTGTTGTTGGTGGCGGAGAAGGCAGTCAAGCAGCCTGTGGGCAGAGGTGCTGTGTGGGGAGCGACTTAGTCTTAGGGCAGGCAGTCACACCACGTGCAGGCAGAGATGCTGTGTGTGGGGACTGACTTAGTCTTCGGGCGGGCAGTAGCCCTCTGGGATTCATGCCTCATTCATTTTGATAAAGGTTGAGTTACTGAACACTTTTGTGACTTAGGCGACTTCTCTTCTCAGTGTCAATGCCTCCAGCTGCGCTGAAGGTCCTTTCTGACAGGACACTTAAGGCAGGGCAAGACAGAAGTTGGATGGCAAATTGGGACAGCTCTGGCCATAAGTCAAGCCTGCGCACCCAGTAGTCCAAGGGTTCATCGCTGCTCACAGTGTCTACATCCACACTTAAGGCCAGGTAGTTGGCTACCTGCTGATCCAGGCGTTGGTGGAGGGTGGATCCGGACGCGCTAAGTTCGAGGCGTTGGACTAAAGAATGTCTGCATGTCCGACATCACCATGAGATCGCTTTATTGCGTTGTGCCGTGACATCACCCTTAAACACATTGTAAAGCATAGTTGCCAGCTTGTTCTGCAAGTGCTGCATCCTTTCTGCCTTCTGGTGAGTTGGTAACATGTTCGCTACTTTGTGCCTATACCGAGGATCTAGTAGCGTGGCAGCCAAGTACAGCTCATTCCTCTTGAGTTTTTTTATATGGGGGTCCCTCAACAGGCTGGACAGCATGAAAGACGCCATCTGCACAAAGTTGGATCCAGACGTACTATCCATCTCCTCTTGCTCTTCCTCAGTGACGTCAGGTAAGTCCTCCTCCTCCCCCCAGCCATGAACAATACCATGGGAACGTCGAGCAGTACAAACCCCTGTGACGCGTGCTGTGGTTGTTCTTCTGCCACCGCCTCCTCCTCCAAAAAAACACCTTTCTCATCATCTGAGTCTGACTCCTCTTCCCCAATCCCCACACGACTCTTCCTCCTCCTCCCCCCTCTGTGCTGCCGCAGGTGTTGAGGAAACATCTGGTTCTGTTGAAAATTGCTCCCACAACTGTTCCTCCCGTAACTGTTCCTCTTCACACTCCTCCACAGCTTGATCCACCACTCTACGCACGGCACGCTCCAGGAAGTAAGCGTACGGGATCAAGTTGCTGATGGTGCCTTCATTGAGAATCACCAGGTTGGTCACCTCCTCAAACGGCCGCATGAGCCTGCATGCATTTTGTATCAGTGTCCAATTGTTGTGCCAGAACATCCCCATCTCCCCAGATTGTGTCCTTTTACTGTAATTGTACAGGTACTGGGTGACGGCTTTCTTCTGTTCTAGCAGGCGAGAGAACATGACCAGGGTCGAATTCCAGCGAGTCGGGCTATCACATATCAAGCGTCTCACCGGCAAGTTGTTTCTCCGCTGAATGTCCGCAAAGCGTGCCATGGCCGTGTAAGACCGCCTGGAATGCCCACACAACTTCCTGGCCTGCTTCAGGATGTCCTTTAAGCCTGGGTACTTTGACACAAATCTTTGAATGACTAGATTCAGCACATGTGCCATGCAGGGTACATGTGTCAGCTTTCCCAAATTCAAAGCGGAAATGAGATTGCTGTCATTGTCACACACCAAGTTGCCAATCTCCAGCTGGTGCGGGGTCAGCCACTGATCCACCTGTTTGTTAAAAGCAGCTAGAAGAGCTGGTCCAGTGTGACTCTCTGCTTTGAGGCAAGACATGTCTAAGATGGCATGACACCGTCATACCTGGCATGCAGCATAGGCCCTGGGGAGATGGGGCTGTGTAGCTGGAGAGGAGATCACAGCACCAGTTGAGTTGAACTGCCATTCAGCCAAGGAGGAGGAGGAGGATGATAGCGAAGAGGATGTAGCAGGAGGAGAAGGAGAGAAGGTGGCAGGAGGCCTGGCTGCAAGCCATGGAGTTGTCACAAGTTGGTCCGCAGCACAGCCATGTACTCCCTGCTTGCCATCGGTCACCAGGTTGACCCAATGGGCTGTGTAAGTAATGTAGCAGCCCTGACCGTGCTTGGCAGACCAGGCATCTGTGGTCAGGTGGACCCTTGACCCAACACTGTGTGCCAGAGATGACACCACTTGCCTCTTCACTTCACGGTACAGTTTGGGTATCGCCTTTTTAGAGAAATAATTGCGGCCTGGTATCTTCCACTGCGGTGTCCCAATGGCCGCAAATTTACAAAAGGCCTCAGAGTCCACCAGCTGGTATGGTAACAGCTGGCAAGCTAACAGTTCCACCAAGCCAGCTGTCAGACGCCGGGCAAGGGGGTGACTGGCAGAAATTGGCTTCTTCCGCTCAAAGATTTCCATCACGGACACCTGGCTGCTGTCGGCAGAGGAGCAGGAACCGCTCAAGGGCAGAGACAGAGTAGAGGAGGGTGGCTGTGAAGGTGCAAGAGAGACAGCAGCTGAGGATGCTTCACCTGAAGGAGGAAGAGGAGAAGGAGGGTGGCTTTTCTTTTGTGTGCTGCTTTTGCTCAGGTGCTCTTCCCATTGCAGTTTGTGCCTTTTCTCCATGTGCCTTCGTAAGGCACTTGTCCCTACGTGGGTGTTGGCCTTTCCAAGGCTCAGTTTTTGGAGGCAGAGAGAACAGATGGCATTGCTCTGATCTGAGGCAGACACACTCAAAAATTTCCAAACCGCTGAGCCCCCCTGGGGTGATGGCACTATGGTGGCATCAGCAGCTGATGTTGAAGGGCATGTTGGCTGGCTGTACATAGGTGGCGATACATGCCGCCGGACACTGCCACCAGCTGTTTCTGATGACGAGCTCCCCCTGCTTCCTTCAGGAACTTGTCTCCTCTTACTCCTCTCTGACTCCCCCTCTGAACTGTCCCCCTGTTCATCTCATCTATTGGGAACATACGTGGGATCCGTATCATCATCATCATCATAATCATCCTGCCCAGCTTCGCTTGCCTCAGACACCTCCAAAACTGCACCAACAGCAGGTACTTCATCATCCCCTCCGCAGTCATCATCCCCTCCATAGTGTCACCTAACTCAGACATATGAGGTGGTGTAACTTGCTTAGCACCGTCATCTGGTTGTAACAATAATGGCTGTGCATCACTGATTTCCCCACCAAATAACTCCTGCGAACTGTCAAATGTAGCAGATGTGGTACTTGGAGTAGCGCTGGTGGCTGCGGAAGATGAGGTGTTCTGTGTTAAATAGTCAACCACGTCCTGACAATCTTGGGAGTTGATGGGACGTGCCTTCTTCTGAGCACTGTACTTTGGTCCAGGGCCTCACGAAATCACATCAGCACTACCTCACACAGAACTGCCAGGTGGCCTTCCTCTGGGTCTGCCTCTACCTCTGCCCCTACCTGTTTTGTCAGTTTTGTCCATATCGGAGGGGAGGGATGAAGTGAAAGGTATGCACTGACTTGACTAATACAATGTGCAGTCACACAGGTGCAGTTAACAGGTATGCATGGAGTGTTATATCACACTGCGTGCACTCACGTAGGTATGTGGGTGCACTGAACACAACAGATAGGTATATGCAGTGATGAGGTGGGTGCACTGAACACAACAGGGAGGTATATGCAGTGATGAGGTGGGTGCACTGAACACAACAGGTAGGTATATGCAGTGATGAGGTGGGTGCACTGAACACAACAGGTAGGCATATGCAGTGATGAGGTGGGTGCACTGAACACAACAGGTAGGTATATGCAGTAATGGGTATTTCAATGTGCACCTGTCGCACACAGACAGGTAGCGGACAGGCACAGTGACACTGCGTGTGCTCAACTCACGTAGGTAGGTGGGTGCACTGTGAACAACAGGTAGGTAGGTATATGCAGTAATAGGTATTACAATGTGCACCTGTCACATACAGACAGGTAGCGAACAGGCACAGTGACACTGCGTGCACTCAAATCACATAGGTAGGTGGGTGCACTGTGAACAACAAGTAGGTAGGTATATGCAGTAATGGGTATTACAATGTGCACCTGTCACACACAGACAGGTAGTGGACAGGCACAGTGACACTGCGTGCGCTCAACTCACGTAGGTAGGTGGGTACACTGTGAACAACAGGTAGGTAGGTTATGCTGTAATGGGTATTACAATGTGCACCTGTCACACGCAGACATGTAGCGGACAGGCACAGTGACACTGCATGCACTCAGCTCACGTAGGTAGGTGGGTGCACTGTGAACAACAGGTCGGTAGGTATATGCAGTAATGGATATTACAATGTGCACCTGTCACACACAGACAGGTAGCGGACAGGCACAGTGACACTGCGTGCGCTCAACTCACATAGGTAGGTGGGTGCACTGTGAACAACAGGTAGGTAGGTTATGCTGTAATGGGTATTAAAATGCGCACCTGTCACACGCAGACATGTAGCGGACAGGCACAGTGACACTGCATGCACTCAGCTCACGTAGGTAGGTGGGTGCACTGTGAACAACAGGTAGGTAGGTATATGCAGTAATGGGTATTACAATGTGCACCTGTCACACACAGAAAGGTAGCGGACAGGCACAGTGACACTGCGTGTGCTCACGTAGGTGGGTGGGTGCACAGGTAACAACAGGTAGGTATATGCAGTGATGGGTAATGTGCACCTGTCACACACAGACAGGTAGTCACTGAATGTGCTGGGCCTGGCATTGGCACACACAGTATGAATTATCAAAGCTGTCTATGCAACACAAGTGCCAGTGGGACACACAGAGAAAAAAAATAGATCACAAGAACAAGATTAGCTCTCAAAAGAGCTGTTGTGGGGTGCTATTTTAGCAATAAGAATCAGCAAGGAGCAAGCTAAGAAGCCTACAAGAGCCTAACTAATCTTTTCCTATGAGAGAGTCTGCTGCAGCTGTCCCTTCTCTATTTACTGCAGGCACACGAGTGAGTAAAATGGCTGGTGATGCCTGCCTTTTATAAGAGGGGGAGTAGCTCCAGGAGGGAGTGTAGCCTGATTGGCTACAATGTGCCTGCTGACTGTGATGTAGAGGGTCAAAGTTGACCCTAATGGTGAATCGAACTTCTGGTAAAGTTTGTGGTTCTCTGCAATGGCGAACCCCCGGAAGTTCACCTCTAATTGATCAACTATGGTATAAACTTGCACATAGACTGACCTGCAGATAAGCCCACCCAAAGAAATAGACTTAAAAAATGAGCAAAATGTGTGAAATGACAATAAGTCCACTCCCACTGTCTCCCAGAAGCCCCCTTATGCAGAGAATGCATAGGAAGCATGTATGTGTTGCAGAGAGCACATTGAAAGGGTGCTGATAGCTGTTGTTACATCTCCTGACTCCTCATTTTTCCTCTGAAGATCAAACTGTGGCCTCTTTCTGCAGGTTCAAGACTGCATTAAGATATGAGGGCATCTGCTGCAACTGGGAGAGGTAACTATGGTTACAGATAAAGTTTCCAAGATGTATTCTGTGTGTACTCTGTATAGCTAGGCCCCGCACATCAGCTGAATGTTAGTCATCACTTGTGGATAAGCCGGCCCACCACTTTTGACCCAATTTTTTGGGTGTTCAAAAGCTGGCTTATGCATCCTGATAGGAGATAGTTTCACTTTTTTGCATGTGCTTGCCTGAATAAACCAGTCAGGAACATTTACATTTTATAGGATGCCCTGATCATGATAAGGTAACTGAAGTAAATACTGGGAAATTGAAATGTATTCTATTAAAACCTAAGCAAATATATTTATCTGTTACTCACTTTGTTGGCCTGTAGTCAGGTATAGCTCGATCCAGTGAAATTTTCTCACTGAGGTATGAATTGTAGCCATATTTTTCATGTGGTCCCTTGGCCTTCTCTTCTTCTTCAGGAGTGAGTGTAGCTGGTAGTCCACCTTTCCCTCGGCCACCATAGCCTTCAATAAGTCCCAGTGATTTGGATAAACCTTGGAAAAAAGCAGAGCGAAAGGATTATTATTATTATTATTATTATTTTTTAGTATTTATATAGCGCCGACATATTACGCAGCGCTGTACAGTGTATATATATATATATATATATATATATATATATATATATATATATATATATATATATATTGTCTTGTCACTAACTGTCCCTCAAAGGAGCTCACAATCTAATCCCTACCATTGCCATATGTCTATATTATGTAGTGTTAGTACTGTAGTCTAGGGCCAATTTTTAGGGGGAGCCAATTAACTTATCTGTATGTTTTTGGAACGTGGGAGGAAACCGGAGTGCCCGGAGGAAAGCCACGCAGACACGGAGAGAACATACAAACTCTTTGCAGATAGTGCCCTGGCTGGGATTCGAACCAGGGACTCAGCGCTGCAAGGCGAAAGAGCTAACCACTACGCCACCGTGTTTACTTTAACATTAACATTTTGTTTTGAACATTTCTTAACGTAGGACAGATACATTGATTTAATAAAATGCTTCAATCAATTGAGAGAACACTGATCTGAGCTTTGTGTAGTGATCAGTACACCTAGTCAGGTCCAACATTTTAGCAAGAAGATCTCCAAGCTGACAGTGCTAGCCATACCGGCTCCTATTCAATCAACTTGTCTCCAGAGTTTTTTACAGGAAATATTTTCACACCTGATCAATAAAACATCATTTATGCCCCCCTCATTCCATAACATGCACTGCAGATAGGTGGAATTCATCTCTGCAGAGTTCCCTAGGGCCTGCTTTTTTCAGGCTAAATCAAAGACAAAGGAACTTGGTAGTATATTAATGAAAATTGGTGCAGAGACTCAAAGCAGTTTTTATAAACTGAAGACCTTTTTTATTCCCACATGGCTTTTGCCTAAAACTTCTTCAACTTCAGCAAAAAAAAAAGAAGAATCCTGTTTTGCTGATTAAGCCTGCTCACTTTTTCTCCTGCGTTTTCTCCTAGGACATGGGTGACATAGGTTCAGCTTTTGTTTAAAATAACTTTTCATTACTCTGCAATGGAAAAAGTACCAAGAAGTAAGTGAAATAAAAGGTACTGTCAAGAATTTTTTTGCTTGCTTGTGGCTTAACCCCTACCCGACCGCCTAACGCCGATAGGCTTTGAAAAGGTTGCTCACCCAGGACTGCCTAACACCGATTGGCGTCAAGTCCTGGGGGAGTGTTTTGCAGGGGATCCTGCACACCATTGCACGGCTCTGCAGCCAGCTATTAAAGCTGCAGAGCTTTGAATTATAAACACATAGCCCGGTAAAGGGGGGGGAGGGGGAGGAGGCTAGGCAGTGGTCCTTAAGTGGTTAAGGTGGGATGAAAGTCTACATTAACTGATAAAATAAAAAAAATAATCCAATAAGAAGTCACCTACTTGTCTATGCTGTTGTATCCATCTTCACTGTTTCTCTGTGAGGCCAAAAGTACCATCACGTTTGCCCTTTTCTTTTTTTAACTTAGCTCGGTGTTAATGTTCCCACCCTACTGCCACAGCTTACTGACATCCTACAGTAGCATCACCTGGACAACAGGCTTACATAGTGTCTGGGGAGGATTCAATTACCTTCAGATCATAGTGTCCTTATCTCATCCAGAATATGAAGCTTTCTGATGTTTGCATGCTGAGATAAGCTTGTAGCTAAAAGGTTATTGTATTGTAGCTAAAAGAAAAAAAACTTCCCACAATCTGGCTGGTACTGCACAGTTCCTGCAGTTAGTTGTACCCAGACCAGGTAAAAAGAAAAAAAATGGAGAAAGTGTATGGGGCATATTTTAGAAAAAATGGATTTACATATATTTTGGGGAACTGTTTTTTGTAAATTTTTGGGTATTACAACCCTCTTTAAAAGGCATTTTATTAAAAACATCATCTAAGAGAAAACTTAGGAGAAAAGGTGAATTGGATAAGGGCCTACGTCTTCTTTATGACCAGTGAGATTGCACTGAAATGGATGGAACAATGGGACCAATGACGCACCATAATGGGTTCTCAGGCTATATGATCAGACTTACGATTCTCTGCTGTTTCTTTTTTTAGATATTATTGCTTCATAATTACTTCATAATTACAGTGATATCCCACCTATCATTCTAAACTATTTTTGTTATTTAACTTAATGTATAATAAAATGTTTTATGTGAAGCTGCTTGTGAGGTAAATTACTTTTTTAATAGGCTTTTGTATGTTGTTCATTACTCTGATTGTATTACCTAATCACTGTGCTTCTCCAAAAAATATTAAACAGCTATAAACATAAAAAGTAGATAAAATATACATCTTATGTAAAACAAATGGAGCTGTGTATTTAGTTAGTAATTACCATTCTGCTCGTGTTAATGGTATGTATATTCTGAATGATATGGAAAAAATGCAAATGCGATGTTTTAGCTAGAAGCTATGCGTGCCTCTGTGCAGTCATGTAGAAAAAATTGTAGAGATTTATTTTGATGATCCCTTTAGCCAGTAATACTGTGCATCTACTTAGAACTATTGAAGACCATGTTAAAATATATGGATGGTACTGAAAGGATAATAATGTTTTATTTTTTATACTGAAAGACATAATAAATCTAAAACTGAAGTATGAAATCACCATTACTACATTCTTAAACATTATTAGGATGTACAGTACCAAAAGATTCAGTAGAGTGTCACAAACCCATGTCAGAAAGCTGCTTTTCAAGGTTACATGTTATCTGCGCTTATAAAGCACAGGTCAACACATAGTTTAACACACAGTAATATTCTCTATCTCTACCTATCTTATCAGTCGGAAATGTATTTACCTAAATGAATGACTGCGTTCCCTCTACAGTAGTGTGTCCGAAAACTAGAGATGACTCTGATTTCTGCTTATTTTTAAAGAAGCACTGCAACAGCATATAGAGCAATGCAACATATTATTTAGGGTACCCTATTTTACATTAATTATTGTAGTTTCAGCATTAGAAACACCTCCTATATCTATATTGCTGCATATAAGTATGTAACCCTGCTATTTGGTTACACAGCCTTCTGCCCCAGAGAATTCTGGGAGACCAAGTGTTGTTTCTGCTCATTTTGGAACACACAACAAACAAACATTGTGCAGTAATGTGTCGTACCATCAGCAAAGATGCCACCATATGTGATAAATTTAAGAAGGTAAATCAGGTAGAGGAGAGATTTTACAATGAACAAACACTGGCTAAATCATTTCTAAATGAATATTGTAAAATAAAATCACTTTTAATAATTAAGTTGCATTCAGTAAAGATTCTCCAAATGAAAAATAGTTGCACCTTTACAGAGTGTGGGGACTAAGTGAAGCATAACTATGCTAGAGCACATAAAGTAAGGTGCACTAAGTTGCATTGGACAGACTTCTGTGTCTGGACACCTAAAGTAGGATCTACAGTTAACCCTTTGTTTGAAAATTTGAGGGCAGGCAGATAATTGGACTAAATTGGAGAGGGTATAATCCCACGGTAAAAGTGGTGAAATTTGTAAAAACCCTTTTGGCAAGAAAAGCACGTTGGATATATAGACTGGGGACCCATTCACTGTCCATCCTGAATTCCTTCCTGATATTTGATCATGTATATACTGAATGAGTTTGTTGTCTGTAGGATGAAATTTTCATTTTGTGGTTGAATGGTTTTCTGTATGTGTGGCTTCAGCTGGGTGGATCTCCTGGTTAGTGTTCCTGGTGAGCATATGTGAAAAATGGCACCTGGAAAAAGGATGCAGGGGATTGCCACTAGTAGAATATAGCTAAAATTAGTGGTATTCTACTGATGGTTTCGATAGTAAAATATACGTAATGTTTACCAATATTTTACTATGGCTAAACCTTACCATACTCTCACACAGATCCCGCCCTCTACCAATACCTTACCCTAATGGCCCTTGGTGGTGCTTAACCCTTAGATCCCCCATATTAGTGCCTAGCCCTAAGACCCCCCCCCCCCCCCCTGGTGGAAGGAAAGAGGTCCATCCCCTGTATAGAGGGTGTGTGTAATCCCAAGGGATTCAACAGACTTTTTAAGGAGACAGGAAAAAACACAGAGACACCAGGAGCCCCTTATGGTGTAGTATGTCAAGTGCTGATCACGTAGTCTTAGAGAGCAAAAGAATACTCACAAATGTGGGTTGTACGACTAGCAACCACAGTATGAAGGCAGGTGAGGAAAACCCCTCATCACTCAGGTTCTTTAGTCATCAGATATGGGGGCCTCGCTCCAGAAAAATCAATAGTTCAGACGTTTGAACACTAGATTAACCCCCCAAAGCAGCTGGGAGGCTGTGACATAACAAATGGGAGGGAGAAGGCACCCCCCAAAAAATCCTTTGCCCCTTTCTTTGAGGTAAGCCATTTTCATTATTTATATTTTTTGTTATTTTTAGTCACATAATATAGATATGCCGTTTACCCACCACCATCCCCTGTATGGTAGGGGATTCAATTCTATACTGCCATGTTTACGAAGGGGTGAAGGACAGGGATTTTTATACTGCTAGCACTTATCAAGAAGAAGACGTGGAAGATTTTGATTTTGGTCACATTTACTTAGGGAAGGTCACTCTATATTATTAAACTGGCAGTCCAGTATTAATCACTGCTTGTCATCTTTCACCTGTTGCCTTCATAACTTGTATTACTTGCTTAACAACACTAAAATCTTCCAAACACTGTATGCCTTCTACAAGAATCGACCGATCACTGCCTGCCTGCTTGCCACTAGAATTGACCAATCACTGCCTGCCTGCCACTAGAATCAACCAATCACTACCTGCCTGCCTCTAAAATCGACTGTTGGCCATTAGAATAGCTGATTAATCAAGGTAATCAAATCAGGTAAGTAGTTATAAGCTGCCTGAATCTTGTTTGCCACATGCAAAGTAGTGGTAAAGCTGCTGATTCTTGTATTGATGTTTCTCAGCTGAAATGATCATTGGCTGATGGTGTTAGGTGAAAAACTAGTGTGTATAGGTATAGCCCGATGTCACTGACCATTCCTCCAACAACAGATTGGAATTGGGTGAATCAAATGCCATTGTAGAGGTTAAGATTGGGTTCACTTTCAATCTGCAGACTAATTGCAACAACATTTACTTCAACTGATCGAACCTGATATTGCCTACCACCACCTTCCCATCACTAAGATCTACTTATTATTACCTGTCTGTGATTAGAAACTATCACAATTTTTGTGTTAGTATCATTTCCTATGGCCTATATTTTTTTAAACTCCACATGCCATTGGTAACATTTGCATAATTTTGGTATTCTCCACTTGTCTTTGGTAATTACTGTATTAACTTGTGTGGTTTTACTTCCTAAGAAAAGAGGGCACGACTAGTCACTTGGGGTGTTTCCTGTCCAGAGAGGCGGAGTTTAGGACACCAGAACTTCTGTGCCTATAGGCTCCTGAGCTGTAAATCTAGCCTTGGGGCATTGCATAGCAGGCATTCTGCGAGGCAGGAGCAGCAATCGTTCTGCGGCCTATAGGGTTGAACTGCATTGAACAGTGCAACGCTACAGTATGATCAGCTATCAACAAATTCCCTGCTGGGATCTATTGTAGATCTTTGTGCAGGGTATGGATAGAATTGGTTTCTCTCTGAATCAATTCTGATCAGAGAGGAATCAATCATTTAGGACCCGTGTGCAGATGGAGAACAGACAGTGTTGCATATAGGTTCTCCGCAGCATGAGGAGAGCACAAGTTGCTGGCAACAGTGTCTGTTTCCTCATGTAGAAAAATGAAAATAAAAAAATCTATAAGAACAAAAAGAAAAAACACTTTATAAACAAAATAAATTATTTGTTCATGTCAAAATATAAACACTTTTTATTTAAAATCTAGCCTTTTTATGTTCCAAAAGAGATCGCTTTATGGATGAATATCAAGGTTGTTAGTGTTGGGTAAGATACATAAGTAATATGATCCAAGAAGTGTGATAACAGTAACAGCAAAAACGACTGCAATTCTCTCTAATTCTTTCCTCTAACATGAATAACATTCTCTCCTTTACCACTCAGAAATAGTAATTATCTGTGACTCCCTGTGGATATTTTGAGCTGCTTTTTTCACATTTACCTTTCTACATTTCCACATATTTCCTGTGATTTTTTTTTTGTGTATTTGACAAAGATATATGCATGATTCAGACACTGGAAATACCAAAAAAATAAAGATGGCAACTTTCCTTCTCTTTTTAGCAAAGGTTTCCTGTAATACTTTCTGAGTCACAGAATGAGCATCCAAATCAGGTGTTCTGACTTTATTTCACTGTTTGAATATATAATACTAGTGCATGAGTTTATATACTGAAGCCAATACTTTAGCATAATAGCCAGAAAACAAGTATTTTAAAAACAAAGTAGGCAGCACATATTTCTCTTAATTGAGTATAAAATGCATGAAAGCATTGAGCCCTGCAATCCATAAACATAAAGATTGAGCAAAATTTAGAATTTTTAAATAGCATTCCATTTACAAATGTAGATATATACATCTTAGCAATCTTGTGGAAGTGTAACTACAGTCTGATATTAAAGCAGAACCAAACTCTTGCACAGCCCACAATGAAAAATCTTTAATCCACATATAGTTGCAGAAGAAATCTACTGCTCTGTGTTTCCATGTATGTTGTTTACCCAAATCGAAGTGTCTAATAGGTTCTTATCAGCTGCTGTGAAGTGACTGCAGAAGCACTGACAGGTCTCTCTCCCCATACAGTAAACAATGAGGCCTAACTCCTTCAGTGCTCCCTGCAAAGTGAAACAAAGTTCAAAGCTTCCGTTTTTTTTAAGGATTTCCATAAATTGTAATGAAGATTTTTTTTGTCCATAAAGGTTACCATGCTATGGCTAATCTGTTAAAGCAAAAAGGAAATTCTGAGTTTAGTTTCACTGTAAATGCAATTTAACAACTGTCTACCAACTCCCAAATCCAAGGATATCTAGAAATACCTAGTACTACATTTTGTAGTGGAAGCTACTATCTTGCATTTAAGCAAATGCTTTGTTCTGCAAAGCTACTGCAGTTTTCTAAATGTGTGGCTTGCAAGCAGATTCTCTCTCAAACATTATCTCTTGCATTTAAAGATACAAGAACTATCTCTTGGCAACCCAGATCACTCAGTACCAAGGTTCAGAGGCTCAGTGACTGATAAAACTGCAATAAACAAATTAAACTAAACCTATTAACTCTGTCAGACACTTATTTTATACAAGGTGGTTCTTATTAGACTAAATAATGTATGGGGGCAGAGAGGAGTCATTTTCCCTGTGACTCAATTTTTAATAGCATTGATTGACTAAACAAAAAGACTTATCTGTCAGCCATGCATGGCTATAGGAATTTGAATGTGTGCTATGAAAAACTGCAGCATGCTGTCCAGAATCATATAGGCATGCCATTCGGACGGCATGCTATTGAGGGAATAGACAGTGTGTTTTTTTGCGACTAGGATGCAAGGCAATGCTGCGTATTCCGCAGTAAAGGTAACGGGTCCTTAGTAAGGTGTATAGTGCTTGCAGCAGTTCCCTAAAAAAAACCTTAAAGAGAACTTGACTGAAATATAGTAGGGGGCAGAAGGATATACCAATACCTTATAAAGTCACAAGTTACAAAATAGAAGACAAATGAAGAAATTATTGATTCATTTGTTCATGTTGATTGAGCTTGGGTGTACTCATCTTTACTGCTAGCAAACAACAACAACAAAAACAAACAAACAGCCCCAACTGCCATTATCTATAAACACACCCACTAACAATGTGATATTATAATATGCACAGAAGGAGATATTACTTGCTAGGCAGTTGGAAACAGCCATTATTTCCCACAATACAAAGAGGTTTACAGACAGGAAACATCAGGGCCATGGCCCTGACATCACACTGTAGGAGGGATTTCACCATATGATGTAATCAAGAAGAAATAAAGATTTCTCATTGGAAAGGTGGTATCAACTACTGATTGGGATGAAGTTCAATCCTGGGTTAAAAATTCCTCTTTAACCACTTTATCCACCACTACAGTATATCTACGTCCTCTGTGACTTCATCTAAGCCCCAAGGACGTAGATATACATCTTGAAGCAGAAACACAGCTGTGCACCATTGGGCTTGCTCCTGTGCACAAAACACTAATTGGTTAAATGGAATATATGTTCCCTGAAACAATAAGATTGATTTTTAACATTAAAAATACTTTTATTTTCTCAGTTCATAGTAAAAAATGCACACTGTAGCACTATTTCAGAGTCAAATATCTTTACCATAAATTGTGATAGGAACATACTGTAGTTTAAGTTGTGTGATACATGGTAGAAATAGCCAAACAAATTTTGTGTTTTTTATCTACAGGCGAGTAACCAAGCAGCTCAGGGTGACCCAAACTACTAGGGATGTGTAGGGGGATAAAAGGGACCAAAAAGCCCTCTTACTAAAAAAGCAAAGCTTGGTGTAATTGCCTTCTTTAAGAAGGCAATTACACCAAGCTTATCTACAGGCGTCCTTTTAATTTTTAAACTGGAATTGGAAAAACTGAGGAATAAATGTGTTTTTTTCAATTTTTTTCCTCTTTTTCCCATTAAAATGCATGGAAAACAAAATAGTTTGAGGGAAAAAATGCCATACAATGAAAGTCTAGTTTGTCTTGAAAAAAATATATATATTTCATTTAGGTGTAGGAATAACGTTATTGCTGATTAAATAGGGACATAGCTAAAATGTAAAAACTGCTCTGGTCCATAAGTGGGAAACAAGGTCTGGATGCAAAGTGGTTAAGTCAAAACAAGTATGCATTTATAAAGTGCTCACACACTTTTTTTTTACAGTTCTTTCAACAGTATATAGAAGTTCTCATATCACTGTTTTTCAGAGAGGCTTAAAAGTTAATATCTCTACCACAGTCTAGAACCAATTGCTGAGGGGGAAGCTAATGAAGCTACTAGCATGCTTATGGGAGAAATCTGGCGTACCCATAGGGGACCCACACAACTCAAGGAAAATAAACAAGTCTATGCAAAATGTTCTGACCAGAATTCAAGCTTGTATCTCTAGCACTGCAGAGTGAGACTGCAAGCCACTCCCTGTGCAACTCTATAAAAATGGATACAGTATTACTTTTTTATCCTAAATCTCTGCAATTACTGGTTTAATTTGCTCATGTTTGTGGCAGGTGTGCTTAAATTACACCACACAATGGACTATCTGAACACATAGCATCCAACAGCTGTATATCTGTAGAACAGATGTCTCTCTAAATGAAAAGGTTTCATTTGTATATTTTATTTAATGGTAAAGTAAATTGCAAAATTTGTTCTATACCTATCAACATATTACATTTTTCAAATCAACAACATAAAAATGCCTTGTGAGAATTCAGATAATGAATCATTTTACCTTGCACTTCCAGCAGCCTGCTTGCCAGTGGCGTAGCTAAGGAGCTGTGGGCCCCGATGCAAGTTTTACAATGGGGCCCCCCTAGAACTCTATACATAACAATTGATACAGTGCACCAAAACCTGCCAATGGCAACTACAGTGTCAGAGGTGCAAGAAGGGGATGGGGAACAGCTTGTTAATGATTATCACTATTCAAAGTATCTATAGAAGTGATTATTATGAGCACAGGACTAATAGAGAGCTAATACTGTAATTGAGGGAGGGCCCTTCGGGGCCCCTCTTGCCCAAGGGCCCCGATGCAGATGCTACCTCTGCACCCCCTATTGCTACGCCCCTGCTGCTTGCCTATGCATGTATCCTGGGACGTTCCTCAAAGAGCATGAAATGATGTAATCAGTAATTTTCTGTAACTAACAAAAAGCAGGTAACAACGCTGAGCCTGATTTACTAAAGTGTGAAGTGATTTAAAGTGAGGTGTGGTGATTTCAAGTGACGTGGTACAATGTGAATCTGAATTCACTACAAACATGCATCCATCTTGAAATGCCCATCCTCCCCACCCTTTATCCATGAAGCAAATTAGTAGGCCTGGCTCTGAGCAGCCTGGCAAACCTTAAATTCTTTCCCTTATCAAGTGGTTTAGGTGACATTTGTTAGTGTTCCACTAAACCACCTGCCATATTCTGAGGGGTGGAGAAACATGGGGGAGCAATTAAGGGCAGTAAAAGACTGGTCTCTTCTGCAGCAGCAACACTAAAGCCAAGGGGGACCGAGCATAAACAAAATAAAAATATTTTAGCAGGTAAGTATGTAATTTATGTAAACACTGCTGCCCTTATGTCAGGCTCACTGATGTGGACCTGTATATGTAATGTAAACAATGTATGTAAAGGCCCACTTAAAATAGTTTGAGTATTGGATATAACTTAAAATATAAATTAAATACAGATTAGCTCTCCTCACTTCACCATAGTGCGCTTCTGCATTTTATTAGCACATCAATGTTACAGCGGACCGAAGCGCATTAGTGTGAATGAGGTCTAAAGGCTGATATATACAGTTGTCCTTAGCACTGATAGATTCTGAGAAACAAGTAAAATATAGATATGCTGTTCAGTCATAGCTGAGCAGCATAAAATGTTTAATAGAGAGGCAAGGAATGACAGCTGACAGTGCACAAGATCCTGGCACAGGAAACAAAAGAAGACAGTTAAAGCCGCTTAGCATGTGCTAACTGGCTCTTCACACGCCTTTCATGCGCTAATATGCGTGTTAGAGTTTGCGCATGTAAAGTTTTGAGCGCAGCGCATGCAAAATCAGCCGCTTCGTGTGTTAAGTAGCTTGATAAGCAATGACTTCATGTGCTAAGGAACGTAATGGCGTAGCACCGTTCGCACACACCGCGTAACGCCGTCCGCGTGCTAAAACAGCATGCGAACAGCAACAGCTTTGCAGGGCAAACTACCTGGCACCCTAGTTTGCACGTGCAAAGCCTTACCACATGATAAATCAGTTATCACTGGCTAGTGAATTGACCTAAGGGTCATTTTAAATGTCAGAGGTGCTCCTGCTGTAATTTTATCGAATTGGGCAATACCTTCACTCATTTAGGGCGGACGTGCAGAATTAGACAATTTATTAACTGTAGAACAAAGGGACTGGTATATGCTTTGGTGTGTCCTTGTCAGCGTATTTATGTGGGTGAAACCACTAATATGCTCAAGGACCGCTACCAGGCCCACTGTAGGTCCGTCCATAGTGGGGATGGTTGCCCTAAAGTAATTGAACATATGCGGGTGGCCCACAATAGTTATGTAACGAAAATGAGGTTCCTGGGTCTTGAGCAGGTAAAGCATGACCGTAGGGGTGGAGACTGGCATTGTAAGCTTTTGCAGAGGGAAAGTTTTTGGATTACATTCTTTAATGCAGCTGGACCTTTGGGGCTAAATAAGAAAAACAATTTAGCAGTTTTCATCTAAATTGTGATGTTTATATCTTAATTGATTTTATGTACCCTTATTAGTGTCTTAAAATTCTTCAATTGTGCTTCCAATTGTGCCTTTAGATGTGTGATGGCTCTCTTGGCTGGGCAGGGCGTCCCTGTGGGGTGGTGAGTATGTAATTAATTTGATTTGGGAAATAATAATATCTATAATGTTTCCTTTAGTCTTCTTCCCTCTCTCTCTCTCCCCCCCACTGGGAAGTTACTGGTGCTAGCCATGTTTTGAGTCCATTCATATATGTTTGATATCTGGATGAATTATATTGGACAGTTAGCAGGTGAGTGGCTGTATTTGTGGGACCATTTGCTTCCATTAATTATTGAGATGGTGGCAATATTATTTGTGTCCACTAGATGGCAGCAATGGAGGTCTCATACATGGAAATGTGGAATGCGTATTAATTTATGCTTTGCTGAACCTCTGCGGACGGTGACAGTAAGCCATGCGTACGGGGTAAGGACTAATGCGGCTTTTTGGCCACTTCTGTCTGACGTACTTTCCAGATGCAATGCGGATTCTGACTTCCGGGTTGCGCTCCACAGGGCGGAAGCCGCCTCCTCTTCCTGTTTTTTCGTGTTTGGCGTGCGTTCCATGTAGACCATCGTGCACAGGGTGCCATGACTGCAGCTGCTCACTGACTGGCTGGTAAGCATCTATTTAAGGGGGATTTTATTCTGGGGTGTTTGTCCTGACGATGCGCCACTCTATGTGACGCCGCAAAACGGCTGTCGACCTCCCCACCTGCCTGTACCTCTCTCCGTTTTACCTTTGGGATTAGTAATGTATGCCTTTTTAATCTTTTTCAAATAAATCAGAAAGTTTTACTTAGGGATGTGCAAAGCCTCTTTTTCTGTATGTTGGACTGGCTAGTGAATTGAGCCCAATGTCATTTTCCTTTCTCCCCCCATTCTTTTATTCCCATCTCCTTTTTCATGAGGCAAAAAGGTGGGGCTGAGAGTGTCTTGTTCCTTTTACCGCTAGATAAAAATGCTTTTACATAAGTGGTGGAGGTTTTTTTCACCCCCTGCCTTTTATGACTCCCCAATCCCCCCCCCCCTCCCCCACAGGCATATACCTCTCAGTGTGCCCATGCGCGAACACACACACACACACACAAATTTTATTTAGACACATTTGAACCTCACTAGTAATGCCTAGATGTATCCAGTGTCTTCGTATGTATTGTATTGCTAGGAGACATTTATAGAAAATGAAAAAAAATGCAATTCTCAATTTTGTTCCTTTTGTACAATAAGAAAAAAAAATAGTAGAATAGAAGAAAAACTGACATGATGGAGCAAGGATTTAAGAAGAGACTGAGCTCTGCGTATCAGCAGCAATCACAATCTGCAGTGAAGAACTGCTATTTGCTGTTATCAGATGACAGTGAAATTGGTAATGATCTTTGCTGTTTCTCACACAACTCAACTGTGGAAACAACCTGTCTGCAAATGTTTCCTGACATAATAAGTAACTCTGAAGCCTCAGGGGAAAAATTGAACCTAAAGAGTTTATTCACAGATGTGTGTATTTAGTTGAAGGCGAACATCCTGTACCTCCACTGGATTTGGCATTGTCCAATCACACTCTTTCAGGTGCATTGCAGAGTAATTCTGCATGTCAACTCATTCCCCATACAATACTATGGGCCTGTTCACATCTTTCCATTGTAACAGATCACATTACTCTAACTTGCTGCATGCAGGCTCAAAATGAAGGTGCATTTTATAACACTGACAATGTCCATTGCAGTTCACACACATTATAACACATACGTAATACAATGTACATAGTGTGTGTCCTGTCTAATTGAAATCTTAATAACAAAGTGTGTCATTCAAAAATTATCAACTGTAAGAGTTTTAACACACTTTAAACTTTAAACAAACGCCTGATCCCAGCTACTGTATTTTGCTGCCTGACTGATGCTATTTTAAAGAGTCTTTGTGATAAGTAGAGTTAACAGAATAGATGTCTCATGCCTGGAAGAAACTGCTTATCATTTTAACAAAACAAGAATTATATCGACACTTACTGTACATTTTCTAAAAGTTCAGTAAACTTACTGAAGCTTGTTTAAACTATTTAAACCCTCAATCTAATAGAAAAAATAACTAAGATGAATTGCAATAACTGGTACAATGAGGAGTAGTTCATTTAAGTCCTTATCTTTTCTAAGTTCTGGATGATTATAATGAGTGACATTATGTGCTCTGTTGTTACTGCTGTATTCTGTAATCAAATGCTAAACCTCCATTACCAGTTCCACTAATGCCTAAAAATTACACATTCCCAAACTCCAGAGGGTGGAAATTGTGATTGTCTAAAATTCATTTTTTTTTGAATCATGTATGTATATTTCACACTTCTTACTCTTAATGCTATAACCATGATATCATTTCCCAGACCATAGAGCATTTTTCAAATGGCTGTTTGCTCTACTCCACCATCACTACAGACACATTTTTGAACACCACAAGTTGTTTGAAAAACTACAAATGTGAAGTCTACAGTAATAAAAATTGGAAGCCAGCTTAACATCTCTTCTGCCAGGCATTTGCCAGTGTCTGTCCTAACTTATACATTTTAAACCTGAATGCTAACTTGACCTAAACCTTTATTCTAATCTGACCAAATATCGTAATAAAAGTGAAGCTCAAAAAAGTCCCTACCTACCATACTCCCAAAAATGTTTGTATAAAACACAGAAGTCTTAAAGCAGACTCAGAACTTCCTCTCTGCTCTAAAAGATAAGCACCAGCATAATAAACTTTAAAGAAAAACATTTATTAGTTACAGCTGATACAACTCCTACAATAAATCTGCAGTGTTTCTAGTTCATGTTTCCATGGAAGCAGATTATTCTGTGTTTACAAATAAGCTGCTCTGTTGAGGCAGCAGACAAGACAAGACAAATGACATTTATATCGCACTTTTCTCCTGGCGGACTCAAAGCGCCAGAGCTGCACCAACTAGGACGCGCTCTATAGGCAGTAGCAGTGTTAGGGAGACTTGCCTAAGGTCTCCTACTGAATTGGTGCTGGCTTACTGAACAGGCAGAGCTGAGATTCGAACCCTGGTCTCCTGTGTCAGAGGCAGAGCCCTTAACCATTACACCATCCAGCCATTCCTGAGTTGACACAGATAGATCAAATAACAGTTGTGATTAGTCACAGATGAGGGGGAATTAGACAGGTTAATGATCTAAACACATACAGGGTGCATTTCTCTATGTTTTCCTTCTGCCCTTTGCAAGAGTTCAGGTCCACTTTTAAAGCAGAAAATACAGGCATATACAATTTTATCTCCCGATAAAAAAATGCCATACTTCTGCTTCTAATGTGAATGCCTTTAACATGACAGTCGCATAAAACTACAATTTAAACAGAGTAAAGGTGTGGAAAAACTAATATTAGAAGACAAAATGCATGCCAGTGTATCAGCATGTGAAGTTTCATTTTTACTGCAGTTTTTCTCTTGTGCACAGGTCTTCCTCAAAAGCACTAATCATTACTCTCCATCCTGACAGAGAGGTATCACAAGTTAGGAAAGAAGAGGAAGGTTCAAGTTGGAGCTGTGAAACTAATTTTAGGCTTTAGGGCAGTTCACGATTAGGCTAGACGATAGTAAATTCAGCAAATTTGACTCTGACGACTTTTCCATTGTTTTGCGGAATTGCAGAAGCTCAGCATTGACAATGGTATCAGTGAGTTTAAGAATTGTTAGGGCCTGAGCCCACTAATGCGGTTGAACGCAGTTGTGTCCGCTTTTCAGCATCTGTATGTTTTTCTAAAAAGCGGACACAACTGCGTTAGCGGGCTCAGGCCCTTGGGGTTTTTTCTCATCAAGAGCGTTGTTGAAGAGCTTTTCTGATCACCAGCGCTTTCCAGTGTTTTGAAAAGCTCGCAGGCAATAAAATTCTATGGACAATTTAACACCAGCCAGAATTGTTTTTATTAAAATTATTGCATGTAGCATTTTTAGAGAGATTGCGATTTTGTAACAAGTATTAAAAAGCAAAAGCTCTGTTTAAATCGCTTGCGAAAAGTCCCCATAAAATCTCTCCACACTCACTAATCACTAGTGCTTTTGGTGTGAAAGAGCCCTTGTGGTTACCAAAGGTTGAAAATTCCATTGAGCAGACAAAATTTACATTAAAAAATGTGTGATACATTTCAGTTCAGGGAACAATGTTGTTTTGCAGCCCTGCCACAAGGAGGCGTTACAATGTCAGATACTGAAAGGCAACTGGGAAAATGTTGTTTTGTTTGGTTGTTTATAAGTTGGTCCCTGACTAACAATAATGTTTCACATGTTCTGAGGCATATATTAAATGAGCTGTGTAAAATAAGTACGGTACACAAAACATATGTTTTATCAAGTAAATTGTTATAACGCTCCCTGAGAATATATAGCCAGAGTTATAAAACAAAGTATTTTCCCCATTAGCTCATTGTGTGTTTCTCCAACAAAGTATTTAAATGTTCATGAGTTTATAACAGTAATTTGAATTATACTAAATAACTCTAAAAACGAAACTAAAAATTAAATGCACAATTATAAAAAAAATACAGAATGTATACCCATATGCACCCTTCTCACACTCTGTGTTGGTGACATTAGACTTCAATGTCAAACGAATGTAATTATTGCAGTTTGTTTTATAAGTCATAGATGTTAAGCCTGATGGTTGATAAAAACTAGGATATATTCAAATTAAATGTATACTATATCTACTTTATGTATACTATGATATAAACTATAAGAATATATAAAATATATGTATAAAAGTTACATGCATAGGAAATGCTGTAAACTTTAAAAAAGAATATCAATAAAAAATACCCTGAAGTATATGATGATAAAACTAAATCTATTAATCAACAGGACACTATAATCTATATTTATGGAAGCAGTTCTAAAATAAAACCACCAATGCTATCGGAGTGTCTATAAAACCGCTGTCCGAAAAATCACACATATATTTTACTCGAGCCAGAAATAGTAACATAATTATGCTAATTATACTATGGATCTATCTATCTATATATATCTCATAGATATTGAGTGTTTAAAAATAATGTCACATATAGTAAGACAATTATACTAACATAATTAAAATTCATAATCAATTTGAAGTTATTTTTAGGCACTCAATATTAATCATTTATATTTAGAGTATAATTATGTTACTATTCTTTGCTTGATTAAAATATATATCTGGTCCTGAAAGTGGTTTTATAGATACTCCAATAGGACTGTTTTTTTTTTTTTAACTGATTCCATAAATATAGTTAAATGTTCTATTGAGTAATAATCAGATTCAGTTTTATTACCTACACATCAGTGTCATTTTTTTTTTATAAAATATATTTTTTTCATTTTGTCAAACATTTTCTATATACATATAGGCAATTAGGCCGATTTCAAAAATGGGCGCTACAATGTCCACGTCATATCCATGTCCACCTTCATCCACCCATATGCATGGCCCTGTTTACATACGACTGCATGAGCACCCACATTCAAAAGCACGTGTGGCAACAGCCGAGGCTTAGTGACTGTGCACTCCGCTGACACGGACGCAGACCATGGAAGCAGAAACCCTGTGTTATTATTAGGTAGGATCATTTTTACACGTATATTTTTGTGGCATATTCTTTTCATAAACATTTTTTAAATAGATTCCAGTTTTTATTATCCATTAGATTCAACATCTACAACTGATAAAACATACTGCAATTGTTCATTTCATTTGTCATAAAAGTCTAATTTAACCACTCACCAACACAAGCCCAGCATCAGAGTAGTACATATAGGTATACATCCTGTAACGATCGGTGTAACACAGAGAGGGTCTGATTACCGGTGATCTGCAGTATCACCGAGAATGCAGAATATACCCGATTATTGATGATCTGCAGTATCACCGATAATCAGATATATATTCTAACCTCTGGACACCTGAGAGATAAGAGTGTTTCGGTGCAACAGTAATACTTTGAGTATTGCACCTGAGGGGCAGGTGCGAGGCAGTACAAGTACTGCACAAGAAACAAACTACTTCCACTAGCCTGGACTCTCCCGAGAGAGGAGCTAGGCTGAGAGTAGGAAGGACAGAGTGTGAGTGACACCAAAGAGAGGGTGTCACTAACAGGTCTGGGAACTGCCTCTAACAGTAAAGGTAGCCATACACTGGTCGATTTGCCATCAGATTCGACCAACAGACAGATCCCTATCTGATCGAATCTGATCAGAGAGGGATCGTATGGCTACCTTTACTGCAAACAGATTGTGAACCGATTTCAGCCTGAAACCGTTCACAATCTGTGGTGGTGGTGGTGGTGCTGCCGCCGCTTCCCCCCATCCCGCATACGTTACCTGCTCCGCCGGCGCGACTCCCGGGTCTCCGCTCTTCTTCTCCGCTCTGGTCTGGTCTCCAGCATGCTTCCCTTCTTCCTGTCTGGGGGAATTTTAAACAGTAGAGCGCCCTCTACTGTTTAAACTTCCTGCCGGGACAGGAAGAAGGGAAGCATGCCGGAGACCAGACCAGACCAGAGCGGAGAAGAAGAGCGGAGACCCGTGAGTCGCGCCGGCGGAGCAGGTAATGTATTGTGGCTCTATTGCGTCGGTCGTCGGGCACTCGAACGCCGCTAGCAATGCGCTCTTTACCCGCGGGCAATCGACGGTTATTTTCCGCACGGCGCGATCGACGGAATCGGATGGAATGGATCGAAATTCGGCGTGTAGCGTGAACGATTGGCAGCAGATTCGATCCCAGTGATCGAATCTGCTGTCGAAACGGCGGCAAATCGGGCCAGTGTATGGCCAGCTTAAGGCCAGTTCTCGAGGACGGGCAAGCCAGGTCGTTAACACACAGACAGATAAGGTACAGGTTCAGGAGACAGATACGGAATCCAATGAACAGGCAGGGTTGGCAACGGAGAATCAGAATAGCAAGGTACAGAATAAGGAGGCAAATACAGAGTCCAGGAACGAGCAGAGTTTGGCAACAGGATATCAGAAATAGCAAGGTACAGAATCAGAGTTCAGGAGGATAGTCAGGCAAGCAGAAGGTCATAACAAATAATACAGATCAATATACCTAATGCTAAGGTGTGAGCTCCGCGATCATCAACACCTTTGGAAACTATGCTAGAACACAGATACTGACAAGGTCTGAGTGCTACCACGTAGTGATTGCAACGACAGACACCAGAGAACTGACCAGCACCCAGTATATATGCATCAGCGCTTCCAGCTCCTCCCCTAAGTGCTGGACCAATGAAAAGTGGTGAAAATGTCAGCTGACCAGCTTGGTCAGCTGACCTTCTTCTGGCTGTCATATAAACTCTGCCTCTCAGTGCGCACACGCGTCATTCTGAACCTGTGTGGACTTATCAATCCCAGCCACACCAGTCACGCTTTGCAATGTCTCTCCTGGCCTGCACGCGGAGTGAGACGCACCGCTATCAGCACATGCGGTGGCCTCCCCGCGCCTGGTCAGACTGTCAGTAGCAGGCCTGTGCGCGCAAACCGACACGTCAGACGCGGCGGTTTCTCCGCGTTCCGCTATGCCAGCCACGGAAACAGTTGCCTCATCCTGCGTCCATGCGGCGGCTTTTCCGCGTTTCTTCACACATTCACTATGTATTTTTTAGAGACATTTTAGAGAGATGCCAGTAGCTTTCTCTACTTCAATAATTCAAAAGCATACATTTTGCTCCTCTCCCCTGAGGAACGTAAACCTGTAATACTATATAGAACCTCTGAACAAGTGGGTATGTCCACCACACATGTCGTAAGTCACCCAGGGCACCACAGTCGTGGAAACAGCAACCAGCTATATCAGTGTAATGATCTGCTCTGCTGTCTGCACAGGCAGACAGCTGTTTGACCATTCTTTAGGTCTGAATGCTACAGGTCTCTGGAAAAGAGACCTGTTTTCACTTTGCAAGTTTCAGAGTTGCTCTGCTGGTGAGGAATTTGCATACACTTGTCATGCAAATTGCTTAGCTGTTTCCTCTGATGGCTTGCAGTATAAAAACCATTTCTTCCCAGAATTCCTTGCTGGTCATGATGGTTTGTTCCTGCTAACTTGCCTGGAGTCTCAGCCCTCTGCTCATTGTTGGTTATTATTGCTAGCTTAGAGTAGATACCCTTTGGGAGTGCTCATTGCATTCCTGTTTAGTTCAGTCAGGATTGTGTATATTTGTACTGCCTATTCTGTTGTGTCTTGTTCTTGCGATTGCACCGCGCCAGCGGTTGGCGGTAGCAAATTGTTTTGTCTGTTGGGATCGCACTTGCTCTTGCGGAGGAGCAGTGGATCCAATCTGACTTGCTCCTTCTGTCTGTCTCGTCTGGTACGAACACTTGCTGTAGGCTCGGTGAGGTAACCGTCTAGCAAGCGTTCGCGTTCTCTATTTTGTGTTTGTGTTACATTGGTTAGTTAGGGTGGCACGCTTATCACTGGGCGCCTAACGCGCGGTGATCGTGTCTTAAACGTGTTCGCTGTTGCGAATGAGTGTGGTGTTCGCGTTTAGCTAGCGTTTGTTATTTTCCTTGATGTTTTGATCATTGTTATTTGCTATGTCTTTCTTGCTACACTTGTGCTCTGTCTAATTCGGTCTTGTGTCACTTTTGGCAATTGCCACTCTTGCGATTGCGTTACCACTTCAGTTCCGTTGTTGTGTCTTCACCGTCGCTGGGTGGCGTCTAGTGTTGGGCGAACACCTAGATGTTCGGGTTCGAGAACGTTCGCCGAACATCGCCGCGATGTTCGGGTGTTCGCGCCGAGCTCCGAACATAATGGAAGTCAATGGGGACCCGAACTTTCGTGCTTTGTAAAGCTTCCTTACATGCTACATACCCCAAATTAGCAGGGTATGTGCACCTTGGGAGTGGGTACAAGAGGGAAAAAAATATTTGAAAAAGAGCTTATATTTTTTGAGAAAATTGATTGTAAAGTTTCAAAGGAAAAACTGTCTTTTAAATGCTGAAAATGTCATGTTTCTTTGCACAGGTAACATGCTTTTTACCGCCATGCAGTCATAAATGTAATAAAGAGAAGAGGTTCCATAAACAGGGACCGGTAACGCTAACCCAGCAGCAGCAGCAGCACACGTGATGGAACAGGAGGAGGCGCAGGAGGAGAAGGCCACGCTTTTTGAGACACAACAACCCAGGCCTTGCATGAGGACAAGAAGCGTGCGGATAGCATGCTTTTTACCGCCATGCAGTCATAAATGAAATAAAGAGAAGAGGTTCCATAAACTGGGACCGGTAACGCTAACCCAGCAGCAGCAGCAGCAGCACACGTGATGGAACAGGAGGAGGCGCAGGAGGAGAAGGCCACGCCTTTTGAGGCACAACAACCCAGGCCTTGCATGAGGACAAGAAGCATGCGGATAGCATGCTTTTTACCGCCATGCAGTCATAAATGAAATAAAGAGAAGAGGTTCCATAAACAGGGACCGGTAACGCTAACCCAGCAGCAGCAGCAGCACACGTGATGGAACAGGAGGAGGCGCAGGAGGAGAAGGCCACGCCTTTTGAGACACAACAACCTAGGCCTTGCATGAGGACAAGAAGCGTGCGGATAGCATGCTTTTTACCGCCATGCAGTCATAAATGAAATAAAGAGAAGAGGTTCCATAAACAGGGACCGGTAACGCTAACCCAGCAGCAGCAGCAGCACACGTGATGGAACAGGAGGAGGCGCAGGAGGAGAAGGCCACGCTTTTTGAGACACAACAACCCAGGCCTTGCATGAGGACAAGAAGCGTGCGGATAGCATGCTTTGTACCGCCATGCAGTCATAAATGTAATAAAGAGAAGAGGTTCAATAAACAGGGACCGGTAACGCTAACCCAGCAGCAGCAGCAGCACACGTGATGGAACAGGAGGAGGCGCAGGAGGAGAAGGCCACGCTTTTTGAGACACAACAACCCAGGCCTTGCATAAGGACAAGAAGCGTGCGGATAGCATGCTTTGTACCGCCATGCAGTCATAAATGTAATAAAGAGAAGAGGTTCAATAAACAGGGACCACGCGGCAACGCTAACCCAGCAGCAGCAGACGTGATGGAACAGGAGCAGGCGCAGGAGGAGAAGGCCAAGCTTTTTGAGACACAACAACATAGGCCTTGTATGAGGACAAAAAGCGTGCGGATATAGCAATGCTTTTTGCCGCCATGCAGTCATAAGTGTAATACAGATGAGAGGTTCCATAAACAGGGACCGGCAACGCTAACCCAGCAGCAGCAGCACACGTGATGGAACAGGAGCAGGCGCAGGAGGAGAAGGCCATGCTTTTTGAGACACAACAACCCAGGCCTTGCATGTGGACAAAAAGCGTGCGGATATAGCAGCAATGCTTTTTGCCGCCATGCAGTCATAAATGTAATACAGATGAGAGGTTCAATAAACAGGGACCGGAAACGCTAAACCATCCCAGATGTTCATTGGTCATGTTACTTGGTTGGGGTCCTGGAGTGTTGCATAGTCGTTTCCAATCCAGGATTGATTCATTTTAATTTGAGTCAGACGGTCTGCATTTTCTGTGGAGAGGCGGATACGCCGATCTGTGACGATGCCTCCGGCAGCACTGAAACAGCGTTCCGACATAACGCTGGCTGCCGGGCAAGCCAGCACCTCTATTGCGTACATTGCCAGTTCGTGCCAGGTGTCTAGCTTCGATACCCAATAGTTGAAGGGTGCAGATGGATTGTTAGACACAGCTACGCCATCTGACATGTAGTCCTTGACCATCTTCTCCAGGCGATTGGTGTTGGAGGTGGATCTGCACGCTTGTTGTTCTGTGGGCTGCTGCTGCATGGGTGTCAGAAAATTTTCCCACTCCAAGGACACTGCCGATACCATTCCCTTTTGGGCACTAGGTGCGGCTTGTGTTGTTTGCTGCCCTCCTGGTCGTCCTGAGTTTGCGGAAGTCAGTCTGTCGGCGTACAACTGGCTAGAGGAGGGGGAGGATGTCAATCTCCTCTCTAAAGTCTCCACAAGGGCCTGTTGGTATTCTTCCATTTTGACCTGTCTGACTCTTTCTTCAAGCAGTTTTGGAAAATTGTGTTTGTACCGTGGATCCAGAAGGGTATAAACCCAATAATTGGTGTTGTCCAGAATGTGCACAATGCGTGGGTCGCGTTCAATGCAGTCTAGCATGAATTGAGCCATGTGTGCCAGAGTCCTACCAGAATCCTCATCATCCTCTTGTGAGCGTTGTGATAGTTGTTGTGATGCATCATAGTCGTCACCTTCTTCCTGGTCTGCTTCTGCTGACCATTCGCGCTGAATTGTGGAAGTCCAACGTGCACCGCTCTGGCCCTCGTCAGTGGTGGCAGGAAATTCCTGCTCCAACTCCAGCTGTTTCTCCTCCTCTTCTTCGTCATGTGTCAGCTTAGCCAACCTTAAAGCGCGAATGAGATTACTCCCATTATCACACACAACCATGGCCGGTTTCAGGTCCAGCGGTGCCAGCCACAAATCCGTCTGTTCCTTTATTCCCCTCCAAATTTCCTCCCCTGTGTGCTGCTTATCCCCAAGGCAGATCAGCTTCAGCAACGCTTGCTGACGCATGCCAACAGCTGTGCTGCACTGCTTCCACGATCCTACTGCTGCTGGTGCTGGGTTAGCGTTTCCGGATGAGGTACAGCTTTGAGATGCGTTGGAGGAGAAGGAGTCAGAGAGGTAGGTGCTGCTGTTATCCAGTGGAAGGGACGGCGGTGCAGGTGTTTGCGGCGTGGGCAACACCCGCGCCGTAGCAGGTGAGGAATCGCTGCCAGGCTCCACAAGGTTCATTCAGTGCGCGGTAAGGGAGATGTATCGATCCTGGCCGAACGCACTCATCCAGGTGTCAGTGGTGAGGTGAACCTTGCAGGCAACGGCATTCTTCAAGCTTCGGGTTATTTTGCTGACCACATGCTCATGCAACTCAGGCACTGCAGAGCGCGCAAAGTGGTAGCGGCTGGGAACCACGTAACGTGGGATGGCCACTGACATCATGCCCTTGAAGCTGTTTGTCTCCACCACTCGATATGGCAGCATTTCGCAGGCCAGAAGCTTGGCTATGCTGGCTGTTACTGCCACGGCCCGGGGGTCATTTGCTGGCAATTTCCTCTTGCGCTCAAACATCTCCGAGACTGACAACTGAACCGTAGGGCTGCACACCGAAGGGCTGTTGGTTGTTGTGTTTGATGAACACTGGGAGACCTCAAGAGCACTACTCCGGAAAGTGACAGTGTCAGCGTCATCTGATGTTTGTGAATGTTGTGAACCACGCAATGGCTGGGCTACTGCTGCTGCTGAGGCGGGTCTGGTCAGGTGGTGAGTCTGGTGAACCCAAGGGAGGCAGTGTTGCTGGTGGTACCCTGTCCTGCCGCGTTTGCCCACAGAGTGGGATGTTTGGATAGCATGTGGCGGCTCATGCTGGTGGTGGAGAGGTTGTTAATACTTTTCCCCCTGCTCAGGCGGGTCTTGCACACCTTGCAAATAGCCATGGTAACATCTAGTGTTGGGCGAACAGTGTTCGCCACTGTTCGGGTTCTGCAGAACATCACCCTGTTCGGGTGATGTTCGAGTTCGGCCGAACACCTGACGGTGCTCGGCCAAACCGTTCGGCCATATGGCCGAACTAAGAGCGCATGGCCGAACGTTCCCCGAACGTTCGGCTAGCGCTGTGATTGGCCGAACGGGTCACGTGGTTCGGACCCGAACGCGCTCTGATTGGCCGAACTGTCACGTGGTTCGGGTAAATAAATACCCGAACCACGTCATATCTCCGCCATTTGTCTGTGGGTTTAGCTTTGGGTAGGCAGGCAGGGTAGTTCGCGCTCCAGCCACGCTAGCCAGGGTCCCCCCCAGTCATTGTGTGTCGCTGCTGGGAATAGTAGTACACCGCTCGCTCAGCATTCTGTTTACTGCCACTCTGTGTACCTCGCTCAGCCACACTATATAGCATTCTGTTTACTGCCACTCTGTGTCTGCTGGGAATAGTAGTACACCGCTTGCACAGCCACACTATATAGCATTCTGTTTACTGCCACTCTGTGTACCTCGCTCAGCCACACTATATAGCATTCTGTTTACTGCCACTCTGTGTCTGCTGGGAATAGTGGTACACCGCTCGCTCAGCCACACTATATAGCATTCTGTTCACTGTTCTGTGTCTGCTTGGAATAGTGGTACACCGCTCGTTCAGCCACACTATATAGCATTCTGTGTACTGTTCTGTGTCTGCTGGGAACAGTAGTACACCGCTCGTTCAGCCACACTATATAGCATTCTGTGTACTGTTCTGTGTCTGCTGGGAACAGTAGTACACCGCTCGCTCAGCCACACTATATAGCATTCTGTTCACTGTTCTGTGTCTGCTGGGAATAGTGGTACACCGCTCGCTCAGCCACACTATATAGCATTCTGTTCACTGTTCTGTGTCTGCTGGGAATAGTGGTACACCGCTCGCTCAGCCACACTATATAGCATTCTGTTTACTGTTCTGTGTCTGCTGGGAATAGTGGTACACCGCTCGCTCATCCACACTATATAGCATTCTGTTCACTGTTCTGTGTCTGCTGGGAATAGTGGTACACCGCTCGCTCAGCCACACTATATAGCATTCTGTTCACTGTTCTGTGTCTGCTGGGAATAGTGGTACACCGCTCGCTCAGCCACACTATATAGCATTCTGTTTACTGCCACTCTGTGTACCTCGCTCAGCCACACTATATAGCATTGCGTACTCTGCCAGTCAGTGTGTATATTGCTGGGATCAGTAATACTCCACTCACCGTCAACCACTATATGAGCTCAACATGAGTTCCCCAGAGACCTCCGCTGTGAGCAGCACTCCCAACAACAGCAACAGCCAACGCCCCACGCAAGCTATAACATCCACCCCAGCAGCCAGTGGTCAGCAGCAGCCCTCCCCGGAGGAGAACGTTGTGTCCATCAGTCCGTCGCCAGAGCGATTAATGAGGGCTGCCATTGAGGAGATGATGGGGCCTGATGTGGAGGAGGAGGTCTGGCTCAGGCCAGCATCCCAAGTTAATGTTGAGGACGATGAGGGGTCTGTGTCTGGGGATGTTGGGGTGGCAGAGGTGGTGGGTGGGTCAGACTCAGGAGAAGAGTTGTATGATGAGGATGATGATCGGGACCATCTGTATGTGCCTCAGAGTCCGACCCCGGAAAACATGTTGTATCGTGTGTTTAGGTACTAAAATCTGCGTTCCCTCCCAGTAGTGTTGGGCGAACAGTGTTTGCCACTGTTCGGGTTCTGCAGAACATCACCCTGTTCGGGGTGACTATATAGCAGACTATATAGCATTGTGTTTAATGCCACTCTGTGTACACGGCTCAGCCACACTATATAGCATTGTGTTTACTTCCACTCTGTGTCTGCTGGGAACAGTAGTACACCGCTCACCCGCCACTGTATAGCATTGTGCTCTGTGTCACTGCTGACAATAGTGGTACACCGCTCACCCACCACTGTATAGCATTTCTGTACTGCCACTGTACTGCTGCCAGTCAGCGTGTACTTTAAGGATAAGTGAAATGAGGAAGAAATCCGGTGAAAGAGGGAGGGGCAAGGGAAGAGGTGTTTCCCCTGACGGTTCACGTACAGGCCACAGGGGAGCACCCAAGAAAACCCACTCAATACTGCCCATGTTGTCCAGGACAACAACCCTCACAGATCCAAAAGAACAGGACCAGATAATTACTTGGATGACCTCTCAAGCGTCCAGCAGTGGGTTAAGCAGCACCAGCACATCACGCACGAGGTCCGAGTCCTCAGCCAGTTAAAGTCTGGGCTTTCTTTGAAGACTGCACTGAGGATGTTACCATGGCGATTTGCAAGGTGTGCAAGACCCGCCTGAGCAGGGGGAAAAGTATTAACAACCTCTCCACCACCAGCATGAGCCGCCACATTCTATCCAAACATCCCACTCTGTGGGCAAACGCGGCAGGACAGGGTACCACCAGCAACACTGCCTCCCTTGGGTTCACCAGACTCACCACCAGACCCGCCTCAGCAGCAGCAGTAGCCCAGCCATTGCGTGGTTCACAACATTCACAAACATCAGACGATGCTGACACTGTCACTTTCCGGACTAGTGCTCTTGAGGTCTCCCAGTGTTCATCAAACACAACAACCAACAGCCCTTCGGTGTGCAGCGCTACGGTTGAGTTGTCTGTTTCTGAGATGTTTGAGCACAAGAGGAAATTGCCAGCAAATGACCCCCGGGCCGTGGCAGTAACAGCCAGCCAGCATAGCCAAGCTTCTGGCCTGCGAAATGCTGCCATATCGAGTGGTGGAGACAAACAGCTTCAAGGGCATGATGTCAGTGGCCATCCCACGTTACGTGGTTCCCAGCCGCTACCACTTTGCGCGCTCTGCAGTGCCTGAGTTGCATGAGCACGTGGTCAGCTAAATAACCCGAAGCTTGAAGAATGCCGTTGCCTGCAAGGTTCACCTCACCACTGACACCTGGACGAGTGCGTTCGGCCAGGGTCGATACATCTCCCTTACCGCGCACTGGGTGAACCTTGTGGAGCCTGGCAGCGATTCCTCACCTGCTACGGCGCGGGTGTTGCCCACGCCGCAAACAGCTGGATAACAACAGCAGCACCTACCTCTCTGACTCCTTCTCCTCCAACGCATCTCAAAGCTGTACCTCATCCGGAAATGCTAACCCAGCACCAGCAGCAGTAGGATCGTGGAAGCAGTGCAGCACAGCTGTTGGCATGCGTCAGCAAGCGTTGCTGAAGCTGATCTGCCTTGGGGATAAGCAGCACACAGGGGAGGAAATTTGGAGGGGAATAAAGGAACAGACGGATTTGTGGCTGGCACCGCTGGACCTGAAACCGGGCATGAAGCTAGACACCTGGCACGAACTGGCAATGTACGCAATAGAGGTGCTGGCTTGCCCGGCAGCCAGCGTTATGTCGGAACGCTGTTTCAGTGCTGCCGGAGGCATCATCACAGATCGGCGTATCCGCCTCTCCACAGAAAATGCAGACCGTCTGACTCAAATTAAAATGAATCAATCCTGGATTGGAAACGACTACGCAACACTCCTGGACCCCAACCAAGTAACATGACCGATGAACATCTGGGATGGTTTAGCGTTTCCGGTCCCTGTTTATTGAACCTCTCATCTGTATTACATTTATGACTGCATGGCGGCAAAAAGCATTGCTGCTATATCCGCACGCTTTTTGTCCTCATGCAAGGCCTGGGTTGTTGTGTCTCACAAAGCGTGGCCTTCTCCTCCTGCGCCTCCTCCTGTTCCATCACGTGTGCTGCTGCTGCTGCTGCTGCTGGGTTAGCGTTGCCGCGTGGTCCCTGTTTATTGAACCTCTTATCTTTATTACATTTATGACTACATGGCGGTACAAAGCATGCTATCCGCACGCTTTTTGTCCTCATGCAAGGCCTGGGTTGTTGTGTCTCACAAAGCGTGGCCTTCTCCTCCTGCGCCTCCTCCTGTTCCATCACGTGTGCTGCTGCTGGGTTAGCGTTGCCGCGTGGTCCCTGTTTATTGAACCACTTATCTTTATTACATTTATGACTGCATGGTGGTACAAAGCATGCTATCCGCACGCTTCTTGTCCTCATGCAAGGCCTGGGTTGTTGTGTCTCAAAGCGTGGCCTTCTCCTCCTGCGCCACCCTCCTCCTGTTCCATCACGTGTGCTGCTGCTGGGTTAGCATTACCGGTCCCTTTTCCTGGAACCTCTTATATGTATTACATTTATGACTGCATGCCGACAAAAAGCATGTTACCTGTGCAAAGAAAACAGACATTTCCCGCATTTAAAAGACAGTTTTCCCTTTGAAACTTTAAAATCGATTTTCTCAAAAACTATAAGCTCTTTTTGCTAAATTTTTTTTTCCTCTTGTACCCACTCCCAAGGTGCACATACCCTGTAAATTTGGGGTATGTAGCATATAAGGAGGCTTTACAAAGCACAAAAGTTCGGGTCCCCATTGACTTCCATTATGTTCGGAGTTCGGGTCGAACACCCGAACATCGCGGCCATGTTCGGCCTGTTCGGCCCGAACCCGAACATCTAGATGTTCGCCCAACACTAGTAACATCCTCAGTGCAGTCTTCAAAGAAAGCCCAGACTTTGGAGCACCTGCCTTGCTGGCGATTTCTGTTTGCGCCTCTTTTGCCTCTCACTTGAACTTCCACGCTTGTGGTGCCTGAAATTGCGCGCCGCCTACCTTGTGGCACAAGGCGAACTCGTGCAGCAGTGGGTTCTTCAACAGACTCATCTGTGCTGCTGCTACGACGGCGATGTTCTCGTTCACAAACAAAATCTGGGTCTATGTCCACATTGTCCATACCCTCCTCTTCCATCTCCTCAAACTCGTCATATGTCATTGTGGGGGGCTGCCGCCGTGGAGTAGAGCTCCCCAGAACAACCTCTGCGCAGCTCACTCCAACGTCGTCTGGTTATCTGGCAGTTGTGTGCGTGGTGTCGCTGCCGGTTGTGTCAGCTTTGTGCCCACTGGCTCCTTGTAACTGGCTGAGGACTCGAACCTCGTGCGTGATGTGCTGGTGCTGCTTAACCCACTGCTGGACGCTTGAGAGGTCATCCAAGTAATTATCTGGTCCTGTTCTTTTGGATCTGTGAGGGTTGTTGTCCTGGACAACATGGGCGGTAGTGAGTGGGTTTTCTTGGGTGCTCCCCTGTGGCCTGTATGTGAACCGTCAGGGGAAACACCTCTTCCCTTGCCCCTCCCTCTTTCACCGGATTTCTTCCTCATTTCACTTATCCTTAAAGTACACGCTGACTGGCAGCAGTACAGTGGCAGTACAGAAATGCTATACAGTGGTGGGTGAGCAGTGTACCACAATTGCCAGCAGCGACACAGAGCACAATGCTATACAGTGGCGGGTGAGCGGTGTACTACTGTTCCCAGCAGACACAGAGTGGCAGTAAACACAATGCTATATAGTGTGGCTGAGCCGTGTACACAGAGTGGCAGTAAACACAATGCTATATAGTCTGCTATATAGTCACCCCGAACGGGGTGATGTTCTGCAGAACCCGAACAGTGGCGAACACTGTTCGCCCAACACTACTGGGAACGCAGATTTTAGTACCTAAACACACGATACAACATGTTTTCCGGGGTCGGACTCTGAGGCACATACAGATGGTCCCGATCATCATCCTCATCATACAACTCTTCTCCTGAGTCTGACCCACCCACCACCTCTGCCACCCCAACATCCCCAGACACAGACCCCTCATCGTCCTCAACATTAACTTGGGATGCTGGCCTGAGCCCGACCTCCTCCTCCACATCAGGCCCCATCATCTCCTCAATGGCAGCCCTCATTAATCGCTCTGGCGCCGGACCGATGGACACAACGTTCTCCTCCGGGGAGGGCTGCTGCTGACCACTGGCTGCTGGGGTGGATGTTATAGCTTGCGTGGGGCGCTGGCTGTTGCTGTTGTTGGGAGTGCTGCTCATAGCGGAGGTCTCTGAGGAACTCATGGTGAGCTCATATAGTGGTTGACGGTGAGTGGAGTATTACTGATCCCAGCAATATACACACTGACTGGCAGAGTACGCAATGCTATATAGTGTGGCTGAGCGGTGTACACAGAGTGGCAGTAAACAATGCTATATAGTCTGGCTGAGCGGTGTACACAGAGTGGCAGTAAACACAATGCTATATAGTGTGGCTGAGCCGTGTACACAGAGTGGCAGTAAACAATGATATATAGTCTGGCTGAGCCATGTACACAGAGTGGCAGTACACACAATGCTATATAGTCTGGCTGAGCGGTGTACACAGAGTGGCAGTAAACAATGCTATATAGTCTGGCTGAGCCATGTACACAGAGTGGCAGTAAACAATGCTATATAGTCTGGCTGAGCCGTGTACACAGAGTGGCAGTGAACAATGCTATATAGTCTGGCTGAGCCGTGTACACAGAGTGGCAGTAAACAATGCTATATAGTGTGGCTGAGCCGTGTACACAGAGTGGCAGTAAACAATGCTATATAGTGTGGCTGAGCCGTGTACACAGAGTGGCAATAAACAATGCTATATAGTCTGGCTGAGCCGTGTACACAGAGTGGCAGTGAACAATGCTATATAGTGTGGCTGAGCCGTGTACACAGAGTGGCAGTAAACAATGCTATATAGTCTGGCTGAGCCGTGTACACAGAGTGGCAGTGAACAATGCTATATAGTCTGGCTGAGCCGTGTACACAGAGTGGAAGTAAACAATGCTATATAGTGTGGCTGAGCCATGTACACAGAGTGGCAGTAAACAATGCTATATAGTGTGGCTGAGCCGTGTACACAGAGTGGCAGTAAACAATGCTATATAGTCTGGCTGAGCGGTGTACACAGAGTGGCAGTGAACAATGCTATATAGTCTGGCTGAGCCGTGTACACAGAGTGGCAGTGAACAATGCTATATAGTCTGGCTGAGCCGTGTACACAGAGTGGCAGTGAACAATGCTATATAGTCTGGCTGAGCCGTGTACACAGAGTGGCAGTGAACAATGCTATATAGTCTGGCTGAGCCGTGTACACAGAGTGGCAGTAAACAATGCTATATAGTCTGGCTGAGCCGTGTACACAGAGTGGCAGTAAACAATGCTATATAGTGTGGCTGAGCCGTGTACACAGAGTGGCAGTAAACAATGATATATAGTCTGGCTGAGCCGTGTACACAGAGTGGCAGTACACACAATGCTATATAGTCTGGCTGAGTGGTGTACACAGAGTGGCAGTACACACAATGCTATATAGTCTGGCTGAGCGGTGTACACAGAGTGGCAGTAAACAATGCTATATAGTCTGGCTGAGCGGTGTACACAGAGTGGCAGTACACACAATGCTATATAGTCTGGCTGAGCCGTGTACACACAGTGGCAGTAAACAATGCTATATATAGCGTGGCTGAGCGAGGTACACAGTGGCAGTACACACAATGCTTTATAGTGTGGCTGAGCGAGCGGTGTACTACTGTTCCCAGCAGCGACACACAATGACTGGGGGGACCCTGGCTAGCGTGGCTGGAGCGCGAACTACCCTGCCTGCCTACCCAAAGCTAAACCCACAGACAAATGGCGGAGATATGACGTGGTTCGGGTATTTATTTACCCGAACCACGTGACCGTTCGGCCAATCAGAGCGCGTTCGGGCCGAATCACGTGACCCGTTCGGCCAATCAGAGCGCGTTCGGGGTCCGAACCACGTGACCCGTTCGGCCAATCACAGCGCTAGCCGAACGTTCGGGGAACGTTCGGCCATGCGCTGTTAGTTCGGCCATGTGGCCGAACGGTTTGGCCGAGCACCATCAGGTGTTCGGCCGAACTCGAACATCACCCGAACAGGGTGATGTTCTGCAGAACCCGAACAGTGGCGAACACTGTTCGCTCAACACTAGTGGCGTCTAGATTTGCGGACACACATACATTCTGTCTCTGTGCTCTCTCTCTTTAAGGGCTATCTTGCCCTGCATTGCTTCAACTCGTACAATTCCCATTTGGCATCTGTGCAGAGGCTGTGTTCGTCTGCACTCCACAGCTCCATCTGCCGGTGGGAATTGCCCTCTACAGGTGCATTGCACCCAAGCTGGGTTCTGTCAAATTACACGCTTGTGGAGGATTTCCGTAGTGTCGGCGCGCATCTTGTGCACTGACCACGGAAATAAATACCCAATTGTATCAATCGGGCTGCATTACATGCAATCTCGCTGGGGTATATTAACACTGATGCAAGAGTTTAATCACAGTGTCTAGGGAGGAATAATTTGAGCTGTTTTTGGTTAGAATCGTACAGCAATGGGCCCATCTCTCATCAGAGAGAACTGAGCAACCTCAACTGAAATCCCAATTTAGCAGAAGTGGTGTCCTGGGTTAACATGTAATAAAAGAAAGATACAAGACCTTTATCAAGGGGCGAATCTTTGCACCAAATCTCATAAAAGTAGTTCAGAGGCCCTGTAGTAATCCTAGAGGCTTGCAAAAAAAATAAAATACCTGGTTAGCTCTAAATATTTCTCTAAAGGGGATATTACAAATGTACCTATCCTGAGAAAGCCTTTATCTGTCTACCACAAGAAGTCACCCAAAACTGTATTAAAAAATAAAGTTGACGGAACTGCTTTTTGTAGGTAAGCCTTGGAAAAGTCTATGAGCTCAGGCTGTGCCCTTACATTAAAAATTGGCAGCTGCACACCACATTAGGAATCAGTTACAACAATCACTTCACTTGATTGGTATTGCATCAAAACACAGTGTTGATTAAACCTGTAAGGACTCATTATCGGAGTGCATGATTAACAATAATACTATTCTACAGACCATTATATAACTATAAAGAGGTGTATTAGGCTTGGCAGAAATGTATTATGACAGAAATATACCACATTTCTAAATAAAGCCTATATCTTTTTTTCCCCTCTGTTGAAACTTGCTCATCTGATAGCTTTTCTTTTTAATGAGTCAGTGACATGGATGAACCATACAGGTTCAGTTTTCTGATGGACTGAATCTTGGATCCCGGCTGACTCACCCATCAATCCATGTGGTGAGCATGACAATCACAGAATTAGCATCTTCAGGAAAGGCAGAAATGACAGCGAACATATTCCTTACATTCCTAAGATTTATAGAGTCTGTAATGTTATAGAGAACTTAATTTTTTTTAAGAGTAGATAATTTGAATAGTTGTCATTACAAGCCAAGCAATATGACACAAACCTTTGATCGTAACCTCAACTGGCAGTATGACAGGAAGAGTACAAAGACATTCAGTAAAAACTTACATCACATAGCAAAATTATTTCAATATATCGCTAATAATGTCCTGTTCCTGTCCAGGATCCTTCAGTGTCTAAAAAATGGGTAAGGGAAATAGAATACGGGGAGAATGAGAATTCATTTCCTTAATTAGAGAAAGATGTTGCAAGGTTATTCATCTAGTTAATGTTCCCAGAATACACAATTTGTTTAGATAATATTCAACATCATAACAGCTGCCTAGTCCTACCAGAGTCATCTGATTACCTATACTTGGGGGATCATCAGGCTACCTATACTAGAGGGAAGGGGGAGGGGTCATCTCGCTACCTACTAAAGGGGACCTAGGGAGGTAAAGAGTTCAAATCCGGCCCTGATTAGACCTGTCCCCCAGGATTAAGAAGTCGCTTTCTGTAGATCGGAAAAAAGGGAACCAAGTCCCCTCCACCAGGGGTGGACACACTTATTGTACAGTTGTACAGAGGCGCCAAAAGTATAAAAGTAGGATTAAATGTTTTAAAAAACAACAATGAGGGGTTAGTGGTGGACTTACCTCCCCAAAATAGACACAGAAAAATGCCTCAGAGGCACTAAGCTTGTACTGAGAACGTATGAGTCAATTGTACTCCAATTGTATTGCCTGATGAAGTGGGATGTGCCCACGAAACGCGTTGTATCTATCCGGAGTATGTAAATAAATTGTTTTTGTTGAATTAAGCAAAAATTGGATTGCATCTGCACCAATGGATTCGACGTGCCGTGACCACCCCTGGAGTCACAGGGATAAGTACTTAATCAGTTGGAAGGGTCCGCACCGTCTAAAATGTTAGTATTTATTCAAGCTCTTAAAAACATCAAGGACAAAGATCAGATGTGTGCCGGGTCACCATTGACGCACGGCGTTTCGGATACACTCCTTCTTCAGAATGGTTCCAATGCACACTGCCAAATCCACAACAACCTTGCCCTTTATATATTGCCACAGAGGACCTAATAGAGAACTACAGCAGCCTACCACAATTTGCCTACATGCATATTCATATCTAAGTGAACCAATAGAAATAGTGGATACATGTAAACAAAACTAATATTCATAAATAATGCAGGGATCACATGTGAGAAACAGGAAGGAGATTCACGTCAGGCTGTTCAGGATGGAAGTCACCAGCGGATCTACATGATTACACCTCATCTGCACTCCTTAGTCAGCCAAAGACATGTAATACACGTCTATTTGGCTGATCCCGTCATCGTGCCCATAAGTGTACTAAAGCGGAGCCGGCTGATCCACAGCCCTGCCAACTTCCGCATGTTTCACCGCGTCAGAACACCCCCTCCGTCTCCAGCCTATCCGTGACGTACCGACGACGTCCGCTGCTGCAGCCCCAGGATTTGCAACCAATCAATGCGGCGCCTACAGCGTCCGCCCTGAAGACTGCAGGCTGCTAAGGACGGCCCTCTAAATTCTGGCCAATCCCTGCATAACCGTCACTTGGCCAATCCGTGCGGCGCCGACAGCGTCCGCACTGAAGGCCACAGGCTGTAGGCTGTAGGCTGTATGCTCCAGCTGGTGACTTCCATCCTGAACAGCCTGACGTGAATCTCCTTCCTGTTTCTCACATGTGATCCCTGCATTATTTATGAATATTAGTTTTGTTTACATGTATCCACTATTTCTATTGGTTCACTTAGATATGAATATGCATGTAGGCAAATTGTGGTAGGCTGCTGTAGTTCTCTATTAGGTCCTCTGTGGCAATATATAAAGGGCAAGGTTGTTGTGGATTTGGCAGTGTGCATTGGAACCATTCTGAAGAAGGAGTGTATCCGAAACGCCGTGCGTCAATGGTGACCCGGCACACATCTGATCTTTGTCCTTGATGTTTTTAAGAGCTTGAATAAATACTAACATTTTAGACGGTGCGGACCCTTCCAACTGATTTTGTTGAATTAAGCAACATTTTTCTGTGTCTATTTTGGGGAGGCAAGTCCACCACTAATCCCCCATTATTCTCTTTTAAAACATTTTATCCTACTTTTATACTTTTGGCGCCTCTGTACAACTGTACAATTTATATTGTGTTTTTCTCCTGGCGGACTCAAAGTGCTTGAGCTGCAGCCATTAGGGCACGCTCTATAGGCAGTAGCAGTATTAGGGAGTCTAGCAAAGGCGTTAGTGCTGGCTTACTAAAAATAAGCCTGGATTCCTACCCTGGTCTCCTGTGTCAGAGGCAAAACCCTTAATCATTACACTATCCAGCCACTATACTGTATATTATACTATATGGAAGATACTATCCAGCAGTGCCTGGATAGTGTAATGGTTAAGGGCTCCGTCTCTGACACAGAAGACCAGGGCTCTCCTTGTTCAGTAAGCCAGCACCTTTTCAATGAGGAGACCTTGGGCAAGACTCCCTAACAATGCTACCGCCTATAGAGCGTGCCCTAGTGGTTGCAGCTCTGGTGCTTCAAGTCCACCAGGAGAAAAGTGCAATATAAATGTTCTGTCTGTACTATAATAAGAACATTATAAATGGCATTATAAATGGAGCGCTCTAATGTAAAATACTGAGGGCAAAATAATAAGACCATCGAAAGGGAAATGGGGACATGTAATAAAGGTACTGTACTAGAGAAGATAGAATAGGATATTACAATGAAAATGCTGTTTTGTTACATCTTAAAATCAAGACCACACCTACTGCTTGATAAAATAACTATATTATGCCTTAATCACGTTGCTTCATTTATTCTTACCATTTTTGTTTTATAATTGACACATTACAAGGGAAAAATTTACAAAAAAAAATTACAATATTTATTTTAGAACACCATCTTTATACATTCAATCTTTCTTGAAATATAGCTATTTAAAGATAATCTTTGTCTGAGCTTGTGGCTCAGAAACAGTCTTTTACTTCTGTATCTAATTATTTCTAACCATTCTTATTAATTTTCCCCTTATAGACTTGTAAAGAAAAATCAGGGAATATATTGATTTACAGAGTAATAAGATTGAGGTCCATTCAGAACAAATATTAATCCATTGCAACTAGGAAAGAGCAGAGTAGTTTCTTATTAAAATAACAGAAAACCAAGAGAAAACTTGAATTTAAATTACTGCATGTGAGCATGTGCAAGTATCACTAATAAGATTATGGAAATGTATATGAGCACAGGTGCACTGCATGGTAAATATCTTCTGTAGCAACTAGTAACAAGTTGCTGCCAATCAAAATGCCTTACATTTTTCTCTACTTTGGATTCTATTCTTTCTTAGTTTTTTCCACTAAATTCTTCACAATGTAATCTCAAGAAAGTCAGCAAGTGTGGTGCTTCCTCTACTGAGCAACACTAGAAAATATAGTTCCTAACATGGGGGAGGGGGGTGAATACTGTACTTGCAAAAGAGGAACCAGCTCAGCCTCCCTTCTTTCTAAAACACCATTGCTCCATTGTTCTAAATCAAGAAAATGGGTAAAAGTGGTAATTTCAGAACCCTTTACCTAATAATCCCATTGGATTGAATGGGGAAAAATTGCCCACCCAATTTTTTTTAATGTAATGTACTTACTTTAATTGCCAGCAGTTAGACAGCAATTTGACACCAGTATACAAGCTATACACTGACTACTTTATTATTATTATTATTATTATTATTATTATTATTATTATTATTATTATTTAGTATTTATATAGCGCCGACATATTACGCAGCACTGTACAGTGTATATATATATATATATATATATCTTGTCACTAACTGTCCCTCAAAGGAGCTCACAATCTAATCCCTACCATTTCCATATGTCTGTATTATGTAGTGTAAGTACTGTAGTCTAGGGCCAATTTTTTAGGGGGAGCCAATTAACTTATCTGTATGTTTTTGGGATGTGGGAGGAAACCGGAGTGCCCGGAGGAAACCCACGCAGACACGGAGAGAACATACAAACTCTTTGCAGATAGTGCCCTGGCTGGGATTCGAACCAGGGACCCAGCGCTGCAAGGCGAGAGAGCTAACCACTACGCCACCGTGCTGCCCGTAATACTTTACATTGGATTAAAGTTCCATATCTTCAGTGTTGTCCCATAAAAAGTTATAATAAAATATTTACAAAATGTGAGAGGTATATTTAACTTTGCACTAAATGATTACAGAATTCATGATGGGCAAAATGTAGGTATCTGTGGTCCAGTATGAGCTTTTTATGCATGTTTAAAATGCCCATTGATGAATGTAAGATATTTTGCCTTTCACTCTTACCAGCAATAAGTTTACAGAATTTATTCATTAAATTGATAAATGTAGAGTGTGAATTTCACCAGTGACCAGTTTACATTAGTATTGGAATGGTATATTAATGAACAATATCAGGAATCACCTCACCATGCCATTTCCGAATGTAGGTATTAGAATTGGGAACAAAGTAACAGAGGAACTTCGCCTGACCGACCCTGCATCACCCAGTCCCATGCATGCCTCCAGGACTTCTCAAGGACTGCTCCAACACTATGAAAGTCCCTACCTCCCCCGATTAGTGTTGCCCCCTCCTTCAATATATTCAAGAAGGCCCTCACAATGCACCTTTGTCATATCCCCCCCTAATTCGTGCTCTAAACCCGCAGCTTAACTTTGGTCCCCTACCTTTCATGTCCTACTTCTCCCTCTAGATTGTAAGCCTTCAGGCAGGGTCCTCCTCCATATGTCTCCTACCTGTTCATGTATCTCCATTACCGTACACCCATCCTACGGATTTGAGTGAACTCTTGAGTGAACTTGATTGGCCTAATCTCCATGTTCCCATCCAGTGACTGACTAAGCATTACCTTGTACTCATACTGTGCTGCGAGATCTGGTTTGCATGTTTTCCTGTATTGTCTTATTGCTGTATGTCACCCATAAATATTGTCTGTAACCTTAACTAATGTCCAGCACTGCGTAATATGTTGGCGCTTTATAAATACAATAAATAAATACATATAGCCCCCGAACATGCTATCAGCACCAAATTTGCTATGTATGGCATAGTATATTAAGGATAATAGTTGGAGAAAATCAATTTGAATAATTTTTTGGAAAACATTTAAAGAAAATTTGCTGACATCTGCAGAAGAATTGTAAGGAATAAGATGAAAAGAACTGAATAGTGGAGTGGTAAGATTAAAGATAAAGTCAATAAAAAAAGCATCAAAAACCTTAGTGGTTCTTGCCTTTTTGCATGATGTTAAAGTCCCACGTTACAGCAGCCTATAACACAGCCCAACTCACAGCACTGAAAAATCAATGTGCTGTTCACAGTGCACACATTGCGTTAGAGTATAACGCTGCATGTTTAATGAAAGTACAGCATGCTGTGCGTTATACTCGTACTTTGCTGCGTTACACTGCTTGCACATGCTCAGTAATGTCTGTTTTTTTGGGGGTTGTTTTGAAGCATGCGCCGTTTTTGTTGTATTTGCTATTGAGATTGTGATTATATATAGCTGAAATGTCTCTGTGTCCTCCGTCGGCCCTATGCTGTGATATTCAGTGCAGGAGAGGAGGAGGGGAGAGTTTGCTATTGTAACTAGCCACATGGCTAATTAATCTTCACTGCACTGTGCTGACGTAACGTGTTTACTTCCAGGAGCAGCCGCTTTGTGCGACGATTGGCTGGCGGGACCACGTGATGCGGAGTGTTCCGATCACGTGGTCTCCACAGTCTTTTGACGCATGCGCCATTTTCGTTCTATCAGTATAGAACGAAAACGCCGCACCAAGAGCCGCATAACATGGCTCAATCTGACGTCCAACTTCAACACCACCATGCGTTGCATTAGGGGCACGTTATGCGACCTTAACGTGCCCTAAAACGCAACATCTTGGTGTGAAAGAGCCCTAAAGGCATTGCTATCGTAATCCAGCAGAGTAGGGTCTGAATCCTCAATAACAGTGATTATAGATTGATGGTATACCTTGAAATGAATCAGAGCACTCAGTATTTGATTTTATGTAAAAGATTGTATTGTGTTATTATACAGCAGGATATATTCAAAAACATTGGCTTCAATTCACTAAGATCATGCTGGAGATAATAAGGCAAGAGAAAAAACTTACCTCCACTAGTAAGAGAGTTATCTTATCTCTTCATTCCTTACGTTACCTCTTCTGTAGTTAATTTACCTCCTCTGTAGTTAAGTTACCTCCTCTGTAGTTATTTTCACATGCAGTTAATGAACAGCCTGTCTTTAACTCTGGAGTTATTTTAAGGATTAAAGAGTTAACTTAAAGACAGAAGAGTTAACTTTAGGTTTGCCTAAGGTAAAATGTTTCCTGAATACTACATGCCTTATCACCATGGTAACAGCTCTAGAAGAGTTATTAAAGACAGGAGATAAGCTAAGTGAATTGAGGCCATAGTGTCAATCAGTTCTTTCCAACAGTTACAAACAGTTACAAAATTACCACGAACATTTAGCAGGTTAGCTAGCTAGCCTATCTTCATTCTATTTGGCCTTATACAATTAAACACAACTATTCTCTCTAGTGAATTCCAATCATATTGACACGCAGCTATGCATTGTGGAATATTAAAATCATCTTGATCAGTGAAAGTAGCTCTATATGAATTACAAGTAACCTCTTCAATAAAAATGCTAGTAAAATATATATTTATAAGCATTGCTGGTTCTTGTCTCTCATGTTTAATAATTGAGTTTCTAGAATAGAGATGATTTTAGAAATGTTAAAAAATATATCTATATTAAAAACTTAAATGCTGAAAATGAATAATTGCCACCAGAAAATATATAGCATATTACCGTACCCCCTATCTCTTTGAGTTCTCTGCTTCTCCAATAGAATTAAAGTGTGGGACTGTAGCGTCAGCTTGTGTGTGTGTCTCTTTGTTGTTTTTTCGGCTTGTATATTCTTTGGCTGGAATCCCTGTTTTTATATTTTAATCCTACCAAAATGGTGTCTAGGGGAATTTTCCACCTATGTCAATCAACCATCTATTATGCCTCATCTGGGGTACATCTTACATACATCTTATCAGGAGATAATTGGTGTGACATTGATACCTATTGGCTTGATTTGATAACTTTAATTGGCCTTATCTTTTCCAGCCGCCATCTTGTTCTTAACTGATTCAACAAAAAGTATAAACAGAACATTTTGACGTGTTAGTCTATCATGTGTTAAAATATCTTGTTCATTTGAGTGGTCTTTCTCAACCATCAGATGTTATCTCTTGCTTGTTTCCCAGATCAACAGAAGCAATGCATTTTACGTTAGAATGCACTCATTAAAATCTAATAGTTATGCAAAAGTTACTATTTCCAATTAAAATACATATGTGTGCACACGTATCTCTAATACGTTTAATCATTAGCTAATCAGTCTACATATCTTATTTATGTGTATATGTTTTTCCCTATAGCAAGCAAATAAATCAATGATCTATAATGTAAACATAGCAGCGCCATTTCCTCATCTCTTCCACAAACTCTTTCTTAACCAATTATGTATGACCCTGAAGATGGCAGGGATTCTATCTTTTGTTTTGTTTACTGTCTAGAAAATGAATGTAGTTGGGAACAAGTTTCTTTCTCAGCAATAAATGTTAAAGAGGAACTGTAACCAAGGATTGAACTTCATCCAAATCAGTAGCTGATAACCCCTTTCCCACGATAAATATTTACCTTTTCTCAAACAGATCAACAGGAAGCTCTGTATGGCTGAGATTGTGGTGAAGCCCCTCCCACAGTGTGATGTCAGCACCTAGGTACTGACATCACACTGTGGGAGCCTTGTTGCATTGTGGGAAAAAACAGCTGTTTTCAACTGCCAAAAAAGCAGCATCTCCTTCCACAGACATCACCTGCTAGAAGTGAAGATGTCGCCTTGTGATACATTTCAGAACGTAAATCAGGAAGAGGAAAGATTTTAAAATGTGCAAACACTGACTAATTATGTTATCAATAATTATTACAAAAATTATGCACTTTTTTATTATGTCATTTTCACTGCAGTTCCTCTTTAAAGGGTTTCTCCAGCTCATAACCTTACTAACATTAAAACTACATTTTCACATTTTGCATAGAATAACAGTACAGTGTTACTTCATGCATAATATTCAAAATCCCAATTAACTGAGAGAAATATATCTGACAGCAATTTTTTTTGCATATTTAAGTGAAAAATCTGGCATACTAAAATATCTTTAAAGAGCAGAAAAAGAAAGTTAAAGAACAAGTGATACAAGTAAAATCCAAGCCTTGGTATGCAAAAGAATTACAGGGCAAAGTAAAATGCACAAATATAAGATGTATCACAAATATAAGATGTATATTGTCCCAGTTACCAGTAGGGATGGCAAAGCACGTTCCCGGTGACCGTGCACTACTTGTAAGCTCGCAAGTAATTCGAATGATACAGTGGGATACAAAAGTTTGGGCAACCTTGTTAATCATCATGATTTTCCTGTATAAATCGTTGGTTGTTACCATAACAAATGTCAGTTAAATATATCATATAGGAGACACACACAGTGATATTTGAGATGTGAAATGAAGTTTTTTGGATTTACAGACAGTGCGCAATAATTGTTTAAATATAATTAGCCAGGTGCATAAATGTGGGCACTGTTGTCATTTTATTGATTCCAAAACCTTTAGAACTAGTTATTGGAACTCAAATTGACTTGGTAAGCTCAGTGACCCCTGACCTACATACACAGGTGAATCCAATTATAAGAAAGAGTATTTAATGGTGTCAATTGTAAGTTTTCCTCCTCTGAAGAGTAGCAACATTGGGGTTTCAAAACAACTCTCAAATGACCTGAAGACAAAGTTTGTTCACCCTCATGGTTTAGGGGAAGGATACAGAAAGCAGTCTTATTGACTCAACATATTGAGGAAATGGAAGACCACAGGGCTCAGTTCAAATTGAGGCTTGAAGTGGCAGACCAAGAAAAATCTCGGATAGGCAGAAGCAAAGAACGGTGAGATCAGTCAGAGTCAACCCACAGACAACCCACAGACCAGCACCAAATACCTACAACATTATCTTGCTGCAGATGGAGTCACTGTGCATTATTCAACCATTCGGCGCACTTTACACAAAGAGATGCTGTAAGCGAGAGTGATGCAGAGGAAGCCTTTTTTTCACCCACAGCACAAACAGAGCCGCTTGAGGTATTCTAAAGCACATTTGGACAAGCCAGCTTCATTTTGGAATAAGGTGCTGTGGACTGATGAAACTAAAATTGAGGTATTTGGGCATAACAAGGGGCATTATGTATGAAGGAAAAAGAAAACCGCATTCCAGAAAAACACCTGCTACCTACAGTAAAATATGGTGGTGGTTCCATCATGCTGTGGGGCTGTGTGGCCAGTGCAGGGACTGGGAATCTTGTCAAAGTTGAGGGCGGTTGGATTCCACTCAGTATCAACAGATTCTGGAGACCAATGTCCAGGAATCAGTGACAAAGCTGAAGCTGCACCGGGGCTGGATCTTTCAACAAGACAACAACCCTAAACTCTGCTCAAAACCCACTAAGGCATTCATGCAGAGGAACAAGTGCAACATTCTGGAATGGCTATCTCAGGCCCCAGACCTGAATATCATTGAAAAAAATCAGTGGTGTGAGTTAAAGAGAGCTGTCCATACTCGGAAGCCATCAAACCTGAATGAACTAGAGATGTTTTGTAAAGAGGAATGGTCCAAAATACATTCAACCAGAATCCAGACTCTTATTGGAACCTACAGGAAGCGTTTAGAGTCTGTAATTTCTGCAAAGGAGGATCTACTAAATATTGATTTCTTTTTTTTTTATGCACCTGCCTAATTTTGTTCAAACAATTATTGCACACTTTCTGTAAATCCAATAAACTTCATTTCACTTCTCAAATATCACTGTGTGCATCTACTATATGATATATTTAACTGAGATTTTTTATTGTAACAACCAACGATTTATACAGGAAACTCATGACGATTAACAAGGTTGCCCAAACTTTCGCATCCCACTGTATATATATATATGTATATATATATATATATATATATATATATAGAGAGAGAGAGAGAGAGAGAGAGAGAGAGAGAGAGAAAGAGAGAGAGAGAGAGAGAGAGAGAGAGAGAGAGAGAGAAAGAATGAGAGAGAGTGTGTGTTTAGCGTGTCTAATTCCTCCTCATATGTCTCTAATCATGTCTCTAATCACAAGTTGTAATTTGCAATTTGTAATTTGATCTCTTCTCTGTATCACCTGACTGTTTGGATTTTGACTACTCTCTGTCTGCCGCCTGCTCCGACATCTGCCTGGATTTTGACTACTCTCCGCCTGCTGACTGTACCGACATCTGCCTGGATTTTGACTACTCTCTGCCTGTCGCCTGCACCGACCTCGGTCTGGATTTTGACAACTCTCTGCCTGCCGCCTGCTCCGACATCTGCCTGGATTTTGACTACTCTCTGCCTGCCTTATTTGTACAGTTTCACAATTGTTTTAAGTTTATTCATAAATTTAATTCAACAAATTTGTGTTCTAGACTTTTATTTATATGCAGAATGTCTACCAGGCTTTTATTCTGGCATATTTTAGTGAGTTATGACTTAAAGGAGTCATCAGGGAAGTAGTACTTATTTTATTAAATGTTCCCTGATGACTCCTTTAAGAACTGGAGGCCTACAATTCTTGAAAAACCAATGTATCGCTTTTGACTCGTAATACCAGACAGAAATGCACCGTCAGGGAGGTTAACCTAACTGAGAAAATTATAGTTGCAAGAGGATTATTTATTTAGCGCATTTACTATATATGCTTTTATTAATGAACCTGAGCTAGATTTCTATTCAGTTGATAACTAGGCTTCAACAAAAGAGATTCTATTAAAAATAATTATTCTAAACATTAAACAAATACAAAAAGCGGAGATGCAAGATATTTTTCAGTGATAGAACACACAAAACAAAGACCTATTTTGAACACATAAGACATAAGTGTCAAAAATTTCACTGTTTCATTTTTCCCCATGGCGCCTTCCTCTGGAGTCACCTCTCTTTTATTATTCAAAGGTGAGTAGTCAAACATAGCAGCACATCTAAAATTGAAGAAATTAAACTCAGGTGCTGTATTTAAAGTAGGTCAGCATCTGTGCAGGAATATCAGCAACCCTTCATGTGATTTCAGGCTTTTATTTTCAAACTTCTCAAAATTACAAACACAATACATCCTTTATGTGTGTATGTTGCAGGAGACTATGCCTCCTACTTCCTTAGGGTACATTGTGCAGGTTAAAGGTGCATGTAATGCACAGGCGTCTCTGTCACCAGGCAACTACAAGGGGGCTGCTCGCCGTGGCTGCTACAAGACTAGTGTGTGTGTGGGTTTTTTTTTGTTTTTTTTTTACAATATGCTGGCCGGCGGTGACAGGCGGCTAAGCCTGTGCCTGTGCCGCCTACTGGACTGCTCCCTCCCCTCTCCTCTTAGATAGATCGGCCCGTGCTGCCTCTAACTCCATCCCCCGCCTGTCACACGTGCATGAAGGCAGCGTGTGACTGTGTGACCCACAGGGACCAAGCATTCCGCTGGCTTCACAGACTCCCCAGCGAGCCAGGGGGCAGATACAGGCACAGTGAGATGGACACAGAAGAATGTGCAGTGTCCGTGTAGGAGCCCCGCCCCCTGCACAAAGCATCAACACAGCCCGGGAGCCAGGAAGTTTCTGCTCCAGCCCAGAGAAAAGATAACCTTCATGCACAGAAGGTATGCAGGCAGACTTCTGATAATACTTCCTGTCCTGTGTGCAGACTACTGATAACTTATAGCTGCAAGAATGTGCCTTGCTCTTTTGATTGTAAAAGTGTAACGATTGTGGAATTCTCTCCGTGATCAGCGCACAGGATGTGCGCTGACACTGCGGAAATCCTCCACAAGCGTATAATTTGCGGGAACCCAGCAGAAGGTGCAATGCACCTGTAGAGGGAAATTCCTGTCGGCAAGTGGAGCTGTGGAGTGCAGAGGAACAGCTCCTCTGCCCTACCACACACGCCAGACAGGAATTGTACGAAGGGAAGAAACGCAATCGCAAGAGAGGCGATTGAGAATGAGCACAGAGACAGATTGTATGTGTGTGCACCAAACTAGTCGCCAACCCGCGACGGTGCACACACCACAGCAGATATGATGTAGGAACGCGATCGCGAGAGGTGCAATCGCCAGACATGACACAAGGCTACAGCAAGGCGGAGCACGAGAGTAGCAAAGGCACAGCAAATCATACAATGAGGAGATAAGGAAAATAACAAACGCTAATTGAACGCGAATACCGCACTCACTCGCAACAGTGCACGCGTTCATGCGCGGTCTCCACGTGATAAGCACAATAGAGACAAGCACGCCTAACTAACCACCGACAGACAAGCGAGCGCTTGCTTAACGGTTACCTCACCGAGCCTCCAGCAAGCGTTCGTAGCAGACAAGACAGACACACGAAAATAGGGACAAGCGAGAGATAGGATCCACAGCACTAGCAAAAAGAGGCCAGTGCGATTCAGGGAGACAGAGAGATGGAGATCAGACGGATCCACAGCACTAGCGCTAGGCGAGTGCGATCCAGGCAAGACAGATAGAGGAGATAGCTGGTAGCAACCGCTGCTCCAGCTATACTCCAAGAACAAAGATCAGAACGACCTCCTGTCGACCACTGCAGGGACAGGACAATCGCAACAGACAAACAAAACAGATATGCAATCCTAACTGCACTAGGGAACCTGCCGAGTGCAGTCCCAAGAATTACTCTTAAGCTAATTTTCAAACAATGAGCAAGGCTGACACTCTCCAGAGTGTTTCACAGGAAGAATCCTTATGACCAGCAACTTACTGTGGGAAACATAGCTCTTTATAGAGCAAGCCCACAAAGGATGTGGCTAGGCAATCTGCATGACAAACATATGCAAATTCCTCAGCAGCAAGCTGCACAACTGACAAAAGGTCTCTCATCCAGAGACCTGCAGAATGCAGACCTGAACAGTGGTCAAAAGGCTGCCTGCCTGTGCAGGCAGCCACGCGGATCCTCACAAAAAGTTTATTTGAAAGCTGGTCAGGCTGTAACCTGTTGTGCTATAGTGCTGTCTCTCCCTCCCTCTCTCTGTTCCTCTGCCTCCCTCTTCCATCTGATGCGGTCTCTCCCTCCCCCTCTTCTCTGATCCTCTGCTGCCCCCCTCTTCCATCTTATGCTGCCTCCCCCCTCTTCTCTGTTCCTCTGCCCCCCCTCTTCCATCTTATGCTGCCTCCCCCCCTCTTCTCTGTTCCTCTTCCCCCCTCTTCCATCTTATTCTGCCTCTCCCCCTCTTCTCTGTTCCTCTTGAGAGGAGTCTTTTGCAGGGGAGTAATTTTTTTTTTACAGGTGCAGCATTAGCATCAGGGCAATTAGGTGGAACTAATGGGAGGGGGAAGATAAAAGAGGAGCCCTGCCCTGGTGAAAAATGCTGCCCACATCACTGTATTTTCTGGTGAGACTCTGCCCGCATTACGATTATTTTCTGGTGACACAATGCTGCATTACAATTGTTCTCCAGGGGGAGGGGGGGGAGCGCCACAGGTTTTGTTGCCTGGAGTGACAAAATGGCTAGAGGCACCCCTGATGTAATGCACTATGCACTGTAATGGATGAGTTTTCTTGCATGTTCATACCTATGGACAGCCCATGGTATAATGCATGTTGTCCACCTATACACTGTATACAGTGTGTAACTGAACCATATGTGCAAAACCACTGAATGTTCATAAGGACGAACAAGTAGGATTATAGTTTGTCTGTTTTACCACAATACCCATTATGTGAACATTCCCTATGGTCCTCAAAGTCTCAAAGCTGAATAAAATTGAAAAAGTCAAGCTATCTTGAAAAGGTATGCTGGTTCTTCTTATGATGAACTTACATGGTAACACAGTGCCACCCTCACTTGAGTCTTAGAAGACAACAGCAAGGATATCAGAAAACGTGCAGTAAAATGTTTTGCTGTTGCAGTTTTGTGCATGATACAGCACCTGCAACAAAAACTTTGTAATAAAATTTAGAACCAACTCTTTTGAAAAAAAAAGGCAAATTAATGTTGTGGGTATGTTCAGCATAGAGTATACGACAATGTCTGCAGGTTTGCTCAATATGGAGCCTTCAACAGGAACCTCCAGGTGACAGAGGGTCCTTCATCCAACCTTGCATAGTCCACAAATCCACAAGCATAAATCTGGGTTCAACTAATAAGGTATGTATTCCCTTTATCGCTGATTAGCAGCATGTTTTGGGCTCCTATCCTTTAGTTCTCCAAGTACAGCACTTGATGTTGGGCAAGAGCCTGGAATGTCATGCAATAAAGGAATACATGCCATATTGGTTAAACCCAGATGTTTGCTTGTGGATTTGTACTCAGCATACAGCAATCACAGAACTGTTAATTAACCCTTTAATAATCACTGCCATGGTCTGATATAAATGGCGAGAGTTGAAAACATATGCTATCAAATAGCGGGCATTTTTTAAATAAATCTAGTCCAGGGCTGTAGGACTATTTGCATATGTTCTCCAGTTTGTTTGTTTTTTTCAATATATTTGATATTTTCAATTAACAAAAATGCAAGGTAAAGATCAGAAACATGCACTGTTCAATCCTTAACATAGTAGGGTTGTTTACAAAACATAAACTAAGATATCAGTGTACACATCCAAAACAATAAGAATTAATGTGTAAGGCCTACAAACACATATCAATTAGTAGAACAGAAGCATAGAAATTTGAGTTATCACTATGTATTGTAGATTGAAGCTTCTCAACTTATATGTCGCCCATATTCCCATATTACACCTTCGTCCCTTATAAAAAGTTGGATAGAGGCTTAACTCCCTACCCTCCCATACCCAAAACTGGCTACTACAAATACCAGAAGAGCTCAACACCAGCACGGTGGCGTAGTGGTTAGCGCTCTAAATTGTGAGCCCCTCTGAGGGACAGTTAGTGACAAGACAATATACACTGTACAGCGCTGCATAATATGTTGACACTATATAAATACTTAAATAAATAAATAAAACACCAATCCTGCAATGCCATATCTCCCCCTGCCTCAACACTCCTACCATAGCCATACATCTTCTGTTAGAAAGAGTGGAAGAAGGAAATTAGTGGCTGCATCAGGCAAAGGGAGGATGAGAAGGGAGGGCATGCCTTATCCCAAGAGGAGGGCATGCGTTATCTCAAGAGCCTGGGCTGCTGCAATCATGTGACAGCCTGCTTCCTGAAGACACTAGTACCTCCTTCAGAATCTATAATGTGACATCTTTAGTGAAAAATTCAGGGGACATAGTGAATATCTGGGTGTGTTTGGGAGCCTTCAATGTGTTATGTTGAAGGGAAGGAAAGAAAAAAATGGGTTTATATGAAAGGTTTTAATACATAATATGCTATATTGCTCTAGAAGTTTCTTTATTAGTAGTCAGATATATCTCTGGGTTTTCAATAATGCAGGGAGCTTTTATATTCTATGTCCTTGTGCCTAGAACAAATGAGTAACACTATCATAGGACAAGCTCATGCTTATAACACAGGCAAATCCTTACAGATTAATCCTTCATGATTCACCTCATTCCGAGTGCATGCCAAGTAAGCTTTGCAGGTTTAAGATGACAAAATGACAGAATTTCTTATGCTTATATTCTCAATTTGTCTAAATTAGCTTTCCTCTCCTTCATAGGCTGCCTAGATCAGTCCCTTGGCAACTGTCAGGAATATAACACTTGTTATCATTTCACTGCACATGATTTAACATTAGAATAATTCAAAGAACTGGAGCTGTTAAGTCTAATGTAGTCTCTTTCAAATTCTGTGTAATTTCTATTGAATATTATCAGCTGTGTAAAACAAAAATCTTTGACCTACATACTCAAATTTAAAATGTACTCTAACTTCAAATAATAGATATAATGCTTTACTTGGTTGGATAAAGTGCAGCACCAATAAGCCTGATTTTTTTTTATCTTTAGGTCTTTTGTGAAAATAGACCTTGATATTATTCTAACAAAGGTGATTTTGCTAACAGACATAGCTCAGATATTATACTCACAGTCTAATCCCTACCATAGTCATAATCCTTACCACAGTTTAAAGCCAATTTTTGGGGGAGACCAATTAATAATATTGCATTCCTTATTCGGAAATCTGAATAATGCTATCCAAAGCAGTGCAGCATTATCACTTGTAGAAAGAGTCATGGAGCTGCGTTAAACATCGTGCTTCAGATGACTTCGGAGTCTTATGAAGCACATTGTGGAACACAGCTCTGTGGTTCTATCTGCACGTAATGGTACTGAACTGATTTGGACTCGAACAGTAACAGTAACAATTAATAATGCTTTGGGATGTGTACGGAAACCAAAATGATTAGAGGAAACTTGTGCCAACATGGCAAAAACATTTAAACTCCATACAGATGGCGTCCTTGCCAGGAGTCAAACCAGAGACTGTGGTTCTGTAAAATAAGGGTACTAGCCACTTAGCCACCATGTAAGTTATTCTGATAAATCATACTAAAAAGAACATGTAAACAATGGCTGTACATTTTCTTTTGTTTGTGTTGTTATTATTATTATTTATAAGGTCATAACTTTCCATGGCACTGTACAATAATGACGAGAATGGCTACCACAAACACATACATAGCATAATTAGCAACATACAGCAAAACTTGAGCATGTCATTTTTTTGTAGGCCAAGTACAGAAAATACAAAATAAATAAATATGTAAAGGGGAACTTGACAGCATACAAACTACAGGAGAGTAATTGAATAACTAAAAAAAGAAATAAATGATTACAAAAAACTATAGCTAAGTTCCAAGTAAAGCAGAAGTGGGTTTGTGCCAGGAGATAAACTAGGCCAGATTAGAGTGCATTTGAAGACTACAAAACCTGGAGCATGATAGAAGTGATATGCAAGAGAGTTCTAAAGGGTGTGGAAATTTGAGAGAAGTCTTGAATGCAAGAATGTGAGGAGAGGGGATAGCTAACGTGTAGGAAAGGAGAATATCACATGCAGAGCAGAAGCTTCCATTTGGATTATACATGAAAGTTAATAAGGAGCGGACAAGTTACGGTGCACTTTGTAACTGTAGGAGCATTCTGCACTGTACTGTTCTGCCTTAACTATCAGTTAAGGCAGAACATTTTCAACGAGGATGATATCATCAACTGCTAATTTTTTTTTTACAAAAAGTAATTATTTGGTTATTTGGCAGCCGTGGAGGAATTTGCAGAGAGAAGTTACCCCAAAGCAAGGAAAGGACAGGTGGACAGGAATAGAAGATCATTTCAGGAAGGATTAGAAAAGTGCTAATCTGTTTAAAAGTAGACACGATGCATATGCAGTGCTCAATCTGGAATATGATGATGGTATGAATAGATTGTTTAGCAGAATGATGTGTGAGAAGAATATGGGATATATATTTAAACAAAGGTAAAAGGAAATAGCTTATAATTTAATTTGAGACTTTAACGAGTTTTAGAGCCAAATATTAGCCTCCGGGCTATAGGTTTGGGGGAGTTGAGGCAATGGTATGCTATGTTTAAAGTAAGACCAGGGAGCTGAAACAGATTCTGGAAAGGTAACAAATTCTGAATTACTCATATTATGTTCAAAATGAGAGGAGGAAATTCATGAAGAAATAGCACATAGACAGTTAGAGACACAAGATGATATGGCCAGGAGCTGAGACAGAGAATAGGAATAATCTGCAACATGATAACGAACATCAAGTTATAAGTACTAATTGTCCCAGGCTGTGCATTTACATGGAGGACAAAAGGCCACAGGAACAGAACCTTGTAGTAAACCAAGAGTTAGTAAGTCTGGGGGAAAATGACAGCGAAAGGTCCCCCTGACAGAAAGAACAAAATCCAAGAATGTCATCTGGAGAAGCAGAAGCTGATCAACCACATTAAGAAGTGAGGACAAATCAGAAAAAAAGGCATGGAGTAATAATCAAGATACCAAAGATTACTTTGGCAAGGGCTGTTTTAGTAAAAAGAGAGGGAGCAAAAAAAAAAAAAAAATTACGTATAAGGTTTAAAAAAAGAGTTTTGAATAGACTTGTTGCTGCAAGCAAAGGGGGATAGATAGATCAGCTACCCAAGTTCCCAGTGTTAACTAATTCTGGGGGCACATAGCTTACTAATTCTGGGGGCACATAGCTTACTAATTCTGGGGTTACTTAACTTCTGGCTTCTGGTGGCACATGACTAGCTAGTACTTATATCTTGAGTACACATGGCTACCTAATATTAATATATCATGGCACAGGACTTTTTAATTCTGATATCTGGGACACATGGCTATCTAAGTCTAATATCACAGGGCTACCTAATACTAATATGGGGGGCACACACTACTTCATTTTTATATTTTTGGCTCCATGGCTAGTTAATCCTGGTATCTGAGGCAAACAAGGACTAAATTCTGATAGCTGAGGTTCCTTGGCCACTTAATTCTGATATCTGAGGGCACATGGCTACTTAATTCTGGTATCTGAGGGCACACTTCTGATATATATGGTATTAACAGGAAATTCTTCTTGATATTATTACACTACAATCACATACATTTCGAAAAAGCCATGGAAATTTCATTTACCACAGGCAGAGGTGACTAGCACAATGTGTCCAATAAACATTCTCTCGTGTTAACACAAATTAGCAATTTACATGTCTGAGTCCCCATAGATATTTACAGAGTGGGCTAATTACAGTTGAATTAAGAAGCTTATTTCCTATTTTTTCTGCTCTTAATTAGTATGTGATATCCTATTATTTGAATGACATTTGATAATTGCACCGTAGTCAGTAACTTACAAATAAACCTGATAAATAAGTCATAACAAAGTGAGGAAAAAAAGGATGATTTAAATGTTGATTATGCAACAAGGCAAAAATGCATTCAAAATAACTACTTTCTTTCTTAATGGCAATGTTCAATGCTTGTTTTAAATGATGGGAATTTTAAGTCTTATGTGTATTAATTTGTTTTAATATTATTCATGTTATGGAAAAAGAGTTGAATTTATTATAGGTCCCATCATCCTGCTAGATACAAATGCAAAGTTGGTCTCAGAAGCTCTGAGGCTCAGGATTAACAACCATTTTCATGTGGAGAAAACTTCTGCAATATGCCATTCAAGCAATAATGTTTTGAAAAAAAGTTAATACAAAGTGGAAATAAAGTTAACCTCACACATTACAAGAGGGCAGAACAGAGGCTGAATGTCATGAACTCTAGATATAGCATAAGATGTCTAATAAAATCAAAAGGTCACACATTTGAGTTTTTTTGACCCATATTCAATCCAGACGATTCAGGCAGAGCCAAAAGTAAGATAATGATAATTGTGATACTAATGTTTTAAATTGCCACTACGGTGCTATATTAATTTATTTCTTAATAAAGTATAATGGTAAATGTATAATTATTCATCCTTCACTTCCATTATTTTTAGCTATATTTAAAGGGTGTATACATATAGTACTATAGTATTATATATAAAAGATTCCTGTGTGCACATATACAGTCCCAATCAGATATGTATATCTTACTTTAAAAATACAGTGGCTGCTTCATTGCAGCAGCACCAGTGAATAAGTTATTTATGATTACTATTATATGAAAAATAGAACATTTTATCACATTTTCTATTTTAATTACAGTTTAAATTCATTAGGAGTTGGAGTTGGTGCATTGTTTCACAACTCACAACTCCGACTCCAGGTACCCAAAAATTACACCAACTCATCTCCAGCTCCACAGCCCTGTTACATATACTCAATGTAGCAACATGAGCAGTGGGTTGGCACACGGAAACAAACGTGGAGAGGATGACTCAGATTGCGATGTGCAGTCTGTTGGCATGCTCTGAGCTGAAGCAGTATATTGCAACAACAAGAAGACACGGTGAAAAGCTCGGCACTGCTAACGTTGATTTATTGCTGATGTACTTGCATTAAATTCTTGTCAAAAAGTTAATCTTGTGTAAAAACAAAGGACATTCAAGATAATACTTGTTGCGCATAAGATAAAGGGGGTGTGGGATGAGCAGTGGGTGCCGTTTGGGGCATGGCCTGACAACCGTTTCGCTATAGTAGCTTCTTCCGAGGCTTGGATGTGCAGCTACTATAGCAAAACGGTCGTCAGGCCGTGCACCAGACGGCACCCACTGCCCATCCCACACACCCTTCATCTTACGCACGATAAGTATTATCCTGAATGTCATTTGTTTTTAGATAAGATTAATTTTTTTGACAAGAATTGAATGCAAGTGTATCAGCAATAAATTAACGTTAGCAGTGCCAAGCTTTTCACCGTGTCTTCTTGTTCTTGCAATACATATGCTCAGTAATTATTACAGTGTGATGTGACAAAGTTTGAACTGGTTAATATCGGATTAGTATTGCCAGCAGATTTACATATTTCAAAAAATATCTCAAAAAATATAATATTTCCATTGTTGTAGAATCTGTGTCAATTTTTTATTTATTTGAACACTTGTGATGTTTTCTTTTCTTTTTGTAGCATCAGCTTGTATTACTAAAATGTCTCCATTACAATATTTAAACAGGTCCTGCAGACATCGGGCGAGAACTTGCAGAGTCTATGCACATTACATACCGTATACAGGGTACATACTTAGGCTAATGACTAATTATCAAAATGAGTATATAGACTGGTCTTAAAATAAAACCTACAAATGTTCTGTGGAAAGTTCTGCAAAATACAATAATGTTTTCTTCAAAAAGATGTTGTTTGAAGTGTATCACAGAGTACTTCTAGTAAAACTAATGCATACACAACTTGTGCTCCCTCTTGTTCGCAAAGAGAAAGACGATATGAGAAATGACTGTAATGCAAAGTGTTCTTTTTATCTGTCTCCCCCTCCCCCCTCATAAAAAAAAATCTGAAATATAGGGTATCCTAAAAAAACTTTTATATTGAAAGATGACAGAGTGTAAAGGAGCAGGGAGTGATCCAAAATGATAAATGCTGAGGACAGATCAAGAAGGATGGATAAAGAAGAGTTACTTATGGGCTTGGCAGTTACAAGATCATCATGTATAGACATTTACAGGCATTACTTAAAACCAGTTAAGATTTTATGATGTGAATCTCACATCCTCATTAGTCCTCATGTGTGAGACTCATTCTCCAGGATATGAGACTCATGTCTTGCACAAATAGCCTCGCACCTTATGCACATGCAGACACGCTCCTGTGCATGCACGTGCATGCCCACATTGACACCGCTTGTGCACACGTCTGTGCTTGTGCACATGCATGCACGTACTTATAAGCGAATGTTTGCTCCTGTAGCAAATAGAAACTATCATTTATTAAAAGTAAAAAAAAAAAAATGTGAGTTTAAAGAAAAAAGTTTATTTACACTAAAAAATTAAACACCCCCCCCCCCCCGGGCGAAACAAAATGTTAACTCTTACTTAACTAATTAACTCCTTATGTCACCTGTATTTGGCCTTAATATTTCTGGACACCTGTAACAGCTGCTGTGCTCATAGCGACTGGATGAGATCACTAGGGCAACAGTTCTGGGACCCAACGATTTTTACAGATGCATCACTGCACTGTTGCCTAGGAATTTTTGTGGGGCCCAAACTGTAGTGATCACATTCAATTACTACAGAGCCACAGGCTAGCAATAATGGTACATTACATGCCCAGCTAGTGATTTAATATATCATATAAGGTATACTTTTAACCATGATAAGCCAAATAAATAAATATATATTTATCACTTTGATGGCATAAGTAATAAAGAAGTTATTGCTCTATCAATAGTGAATCACTGAAATGTCAACAGTTTCAGAAATTGTAAGAAACCCAGGAATGCAATGTTATTAAAACAACAACCTACAGGCCTGGATCTAAACTTGCTACATATTTGGTATTTAATTGATTAATAGAAACATCACACTAAACACATAAGTCATATAAATATCATACATTATTGTTATGGCAGAATGTAGTTCCACGTAAAGAATACCTTATGTGAACTGCCCGCTTGTACTAAACAAATTGCTTTTAATATCTTATCTGAAGACCAACATTCTTTGAAAACATACAGATAAAAAGTACTTTTTCATACACTTTAGCAATATAATGTTATATTACAAAGTATTCCGTTACATGAGAACCTTCAACCTATTTCTTTTTTTTGTTCTGTATTTTTACCAGAGTACAATAGAGGCTAAACATTAGCTCCTTGTCACCTTCTTGAATGATGATGGCTTTGAAAATATGTGCAAATTGAGCAGAACATTAGGTACATTCATGTTTTTGTGCTGAAAGCAAACTCCAGTATCTGCATAAATATAGTAAAAAATGGATAAACTAGTAATTGTTAACCTGCAATTTATGTCAGTGAAGAAAGGAACTAATAAAACAGAATTTGGAGATATTCCCCTAATGTAAAGGAAGATCTCACATTCACCATCAGTAAAAGACCTGGGAAACCCTATTGTATTTGTAAGCCATTTATCCAAGTAAAACAGATCTATAAAATTAACCACTTCCCCATTAAAAGGGTTTTTCCCTTAAAAACCAGAGCAATATACACATTTCAAGATCCTCCTATTCAATCCCCAATAACTTTTTTGCTACTTATCACAGCAAAATGATCTATACATAGTTTTTTTCACCACAAATTAGGCTTTCTTTGAGTGGTACTTTTTGCTTACAATTATTTTATTGTTTATGCATTATAAAGATAAGAAGAAGAAAAAATGTGAAAAAATAATAATTTCTTACTTTTTAGCTATTATAGTGTTTAAATAAAACCTGCCATGATAGATAAAACCCACACATTTTATTTGCCCATTTGTCCCAGTTATTACAACATTTAAATGATGTCCCTAGTACAATGTATGGAAAAAATATTTTATTTTATTTTATTTTATTTGGAAATAATGACATTTTTTCTGTTTTGTGTTTCTTTATCGTATATAAATAATTACTCCTTATTTGCAAAAATAACAGTAATATACCCATATACTCTAATGCCATACATATTAAAAAGGCAACAATTTATGTTTTGTTTGCTTTTTTAAATGCTGTCTTTTTTATTGTATTTATTTTTTTATGGTTGTTTTATTTTGATTATAATCGGGAGGGGGAATACAAGGGTTAATAATTAATAGGGATTTTATTTATTTAGGTAATTTATATGTAGTGTGCTTGTTTTTTTTATTGCTGCAGGCATTTATTTATTCTGCAGGCATTTTGATTGGCTTTGGGAATACATATTCCCGTCCACTGATCAGTACTCTGCCATGGGGGGTTCTTACAAGCACACACCACTTGTAAACCACCTGGTTTACAAGTGACGAGCGACGCCTATAAACCAAGGATACGTGTATCTATGCCCCTGGTTTTTAAGTGAAGTCCAGAGGGGCGTAGATACACAATGCGGCAGTGTGGAAGCAGTCAATCAACAGCTTTTGTATACATCATTACACACTTTGTGCTCCCTCTTAAAACAATATATTACAGGCAGCGCCAACGAGGTATAATGCAGCTGCTGTTAGATTGAGCAAATACACCTTAATTTGCTAATGTCAATAAAATTCAACCGCGCTACAGTTCACACATACTTAATAGTATACTTTACTAAGTATAAAACAATGATAAATGAAGACTATTTGTTACGATTGTAACTTGTTATGCTTGTAAACATACACTCAACTCAGTCATACCACCACTGCAGTGATTACACACTAGGTTGCAAATTTAGTCTTAAGTGGGTTATCATGCAAACGGCCGCTCGATCTAGCAGCCTTTCCATGTCAGTTCACGGAGGGTGTCTCCGTGAACAGCCGGAGAGCCGTCGATCGCGGAAGAAATCCCCGCTGTTTACATCATACGGCGCTGCGCAGCAGCAGCGCCGTGACGTAGATCGGCGATCCCCAGCCTCTGATTGGCCGGGGATCGCCGGCATATGATAGGCCAAAGCCATTACAGACCAAGAGGGAGAGGGAGGTAAGCGGGGAGAGGGCGGAAATCGCTGCGGAGGGGGGCTTTGAGGAGCCCCCCCCCCGCTACTCACTAATGGCCTGCGGCGATCAGACCCCCCCAGCAGGACATCCCCCTAGTGGGGAAAAAAGGGGGAAATCTGATTGCCCTGGTGTAATCCTGATCGTTGCTGCGGGCTGTAGAGCCCACGCAGCACCGATCATTAGAAATGTGCCTGGTCCTTAAGTGGTTAAGGGAGACTTAGGGATGTATCATTATACTGATTGGGTGTCCAGCTTCCATAAAATAAATGCCACATAATAAATGACACAGAAGATACAACCAAGGTAATACGTATGAAAAACAGTTGTTGTGATGTATAGTTTTGAACTGATGGGATTGCTTTTCATTAATAAGAGTGGAATTTCACCTTGAAGCGGGATAAAACTTAAATTTCATCTATGGTCTAACGCACAGGTGTCAAATTCCAGTCTTCGAGGGCCATATCCAGGCCAGTGTTTTTTCTTTGCTCAGTAATTAGTTAATTACAAGACAGTCCGATAATCAGTCTTATGCTGGGAATACACCATGAGTTTTTTTGGCAGATAGATGGTTCGATAGATAATTTCTGACAGGTCCAATCTGATTTTAGTTTTTCTGAATGATTTCTCATGGAAGTGAATGGAAATCAATCAGAAAAATAATCAGAAAAACTACTGGAAAATCAATCGGAACATTGATCGGACAGTAAATCTGCTGAAAAATCTCACTGTGTATTCCCAGCATTACAATCAACAGTCTTATTTATTAGCCACAGTGAAGTGTAAATAATCCTTGGAATGACATTAAACCAGTCTTTTTATGTTTTCTATTATCTTTTTTTTGCTTGTGTTTAATTTTTTAGAGCAGAAAACTAACTTTGCATTTCATACCAATTTAAAGCAGTCTCAACTTGTCTAAATTCATTATAAACCAATGGAAAGTAGGAATTGGAGGCCTCTTTACTTACTGCTCTGATGTTAAAAAATGTCCTTCCTAAGTCACAATGGGGTCCCTTTTGTTGAGAATTAGTATGACTGGTACAGAATGAGACTTAACATGACTGCACTCCAGTTCTGAGAAGAGCAGCCAAAAACTGAGATTTTTGGGACTCAGACGCCAAAAACAGGTAAACAAGGCTACATCTAATGCAGTTTTGCGGTTTGTTTCTTTTTTTTGTGTGATTGATGTTGACAGTTTAGGTCTGCATTAAACATTGTAATATCAACTTTGCCATCTTGAAGGTGTTAAAGGTACGTGTACTGGAAGGCTTCTGCTCAGAATGAGCACATGACTCTGCATTTAGTGAAGTGGCCTCCAATTATTACCTGACAACGACAATAAGGGCTGGTTATTATTCAGATTGCAAAAAGTAATCGCTTAGCGATTATGATTTTGCATTATACATTTGAATTTCTGGCGGTTGTGTTTTGCAATTCTTGTTCAAGGGACCAAATCGCATCACGATTATTGCCGAAATGCTGCATCCAGTGTGTACAAATCGCAAATGCTGCAATGAAAATGGTCCCACAGGAATACATTGTTGCAGTGCTTTGCTGATTGCTGGTGATCAGCAAAGTGCTGAAACACTCCTGAAAAGCACCCAGTGTGTACCAGCTCATACTGCACAATGTGGTGTAAACAAACATGAAAGCACTTTGAAAGAAGTATCAGCAGTCGATCATTAAGAGGAACAACTGCCTTTGTGGCCTTTTTTTACAATTTCTCCATGTATTTTTAGACTAAAAAATAGTAAACACATTAGGTATTTAATGAAATATTCTATGATAAAGATATCTATTATTCATATATGCTGCTCTGAGATTTCAGGATATTATTGTGTTTACTCTGAATAACTACAATATTACAAAAAACAAAGCTATAAAGGCTACAAGTGGGAAGTGTGCTTTTGACCTCTTGGGGCATAAATGTTTTTTTAATCTACAGAAAAAAGAAGTTTGGTTGAAATACTTGACATTTTCTTTAGATGTCAGTCTACATTTCTTCATTTCTAAGAGCCCTTCCTGCAGGAGAATAACAAGACGTAAAAGCACAAATACAGATACTGGATTTTATCCAGCTATCTTCCCTCTCAAAAAAAGAATATATGTTACATTATTCAGGATACCTGATTTTATATGAATTACCCTGTTTTCAGCAGCAGAAACACTTAGTATATCTATATATTGTTGTGTATTGGTTTTAACCCTGCCCTCCCATGTTTATCCTAGGATATGCTGTCACATCGCCTTCTGCCCCAGAGCATTCTGGGAGACAAGGTTTTATTCCCGCTAACAAAACAAACATTCCACAGTGATGTATCTTGCCAGCAATACAGATCCTGCTGTCTGTGATAAATTCAAGAAAGTAAATTAGGGTGAGGAAAGATTTAACAATGAGCAAACATTGGCTAAATAATTTATACATAAATATTGTAAAAAAAAACCAAAACAAAACAACAAAAACTATTTTATTCATTAAGTTCTATTCAGAAAAGTTCCACCATAGATTAGAAACTGTGTACTGGGTGTACTGGGAATGGAACAATGAATATCCTGCAGGACTTTGCTTGGGAATACTGGCTATTTCAGGGACGTATATTGCATCTGTATATGAATATATGTTTTATAACACAGTATACGTTGTTGAAGCAACCAGGAACAAACATATTATTAGCATTTGATAAAATACAGTGGCCACATAATTTGTAATTCAACCAAGTCCGGTTTCCATCTTTTCTTTCTGCTGCCTAACCAATAAAAGTAACAGGTTTTCTAATCATCCTTTTTTAAGATTCCATCACAGATGTGAAAAGTAAAATTATCTGGGCATAGTAAATGGAAAGGCAACATAGTCACAAATGTGTGGCAAGAACATAAAAAAGAGAAAATACATCACATCAATTAAAGTTCAAAACATCATTTGCCACTAGAGATTGCATATATTATTCTACAAGTCTTTTTCATCCCTTTTTCATACAATGGCTGCTGCAGACCCACTGGCTAATCATATATAATAATTTTCTTGTGTCTCTGCGTCCCTGCACTTCCTGTATGTGTGTCCCGTGTTTTGCGCTACTGCGCATGTGCTGGGAGAGACAGAGACACTGAGGAGAGCTGAGGGAGGACAGGGCCAGAAGGGGCAGGCGTGTATGCGCAGGGCGGGCGCACGTGTGTGCGCTGGGCATGCGCGCGTGCGCGTAGTGGAGTTGTGACAGACCTAGCCCATTTTTTTAAACAGGCTAAGGTCACTAGTGTGTTGATAAACATAAACACTGTAGTTTGCCAGCACATTAATGAAAGTCACAGTTGCATGTGGGGCCATTTAGAGAGTTTTTGATATCCTGGCATCACACAAATTCAATTTATGGCGATTGTTTAAATTATTGATCAATTATTAATCCCCTTACAAAGGAGGAATCCCATTAGTTAGTTTCAGGAAACCCCAGTGGGAAATTCAAAGATGCTTTTTTCCAGAGTTCCTGTTAGTGCTCCCATAATATAGAATAGTAACCCCGGTGTTGAGTGTCAGGGATTAAAATGACCAGTAGGAATCCTCCTCAAGGAGGATTCTCATTGGTCCAATCAGTTGACCAATGTTAAGCTCCAGGGGAGATTTAAAGATGCTATTGATGGGGCTCACTCTACACTAGTGTGGTGGAGTACCGACAAAGAGCAGCAGTGCACCACAGGTCCTGAGTATGTTGCCACTGTACAGCAAGGACAGGGTGTGTAGCAGTGGTGTTGAATAGTCCATGAAGGTGCAGCGCTACATTTGCAGGCAGTAGCCACTGGGTGGAATTTAACACATAATATCCAAGCAATACTGGGAATATATTTATTAATTGTACTTAATTTATTTATGAGGCTAGGTTCACAGTGGAATTACAATGCAATGCAACAAAAAGGTCGTAACGCAGCTTAATGTTGCGTTACCACTGCATAAATTAGATACAGTGGAGCATACAGGCAATGAAAAGTATGTTTCTCTGTATCTGTTAACGTCTGCGTTTAGAGGTTACGCACTGCAGCAGTGGGTTACGATAACGCAACATTTACAATGTGACCTTAACATCGCACTGTGAATGTCGCATAGGCTTAACATTGCAGTGTGTTAACCTGCGTTATAACACTTTATTAACGCAGGGTGATAACGTTCCACTGTGAACCTAGCCTAAATATTATCGCAATTTTCATGTTGTGACTATTTTATGAATTGATAGCAAGTAACTACCTGATTGTGTATCTAAATTCAAACACTGCTGTAGAATTTTAAAATTGTTTTTTATTGCCGAGGATGTCCCACGAATAAATTCATTATTCATAAAATTGTTGATGTTGTCTTGATTCCTATCTCCTAGTGCAGCCTAAAATACATTTATTTTTTTATAATTTAAATTTTCTTTTGTTTAGCTTGCACAGGCATTCTAGGGGTGGTGAAGATCATTATTTTGTGTGTGTATGACATCACAGCCTAGGCTAAGCATCACTGGGAAGGCAGGGTTAGATACCAATAAAAAGTAATGTATAGATATAGGAAGTGTTTCTGATGTGGAAACCAGGGTAATTAAGGTAATACTAGGTATCATTTAATGTATTACATTCTACCATTATGTCATTATGGTTCCTCTTTAAGATGGAAATACAGGAATCTGTTGTGACATGATTATGCAAACGATCAAGATTAATCATGATCATGTTACTCTCTACTGACGCGGAGAAGGGCTTCGACCGTGTCCACTGGGACTTTCTAAGGAACACGCTACACCACATTGGTCTCCCCCAAAACATGCTAATGTTCATCATGGCGCTTTATAAATCACCTTCGGCCCGCATCCGGATTAACGGTGAACTGTCTGATGCTTTTGAAATATCGAACGGCACCAGACAGGGATGCCCACTATCCCCCTTTATTTTTGCATTGACTTTAGAACCTCTGAATGCAAAATTAGGGCCAACCTAAATATCAAGGGCATTCAATTTCCATCCGCTACCCACAAAATCGCAGCATATGCGGATGATTTGCTATTCTATTTGACTGGCCCGCATATCTCCGTCCCCAACCTCATTCAGGAGTTCTCCACTTATGGGCATATTGCTAATCTTAAAATAAACTACGATAAGTCGGAGGCGCTTGATGTAGGACTAGACCCCTCCCTGCGACATACATTGAAGGCCAATTTCCCATTTAAATGGGCAGCTAAGGCATTGACATACCTCGGAACCAAAATCCCTGATAATATCTCAGAGGTCTATAAACTCAATTATCTTCCCCTGCTGACCACAGTCAAGGCAGACCTGCAGAGGTGGGATGTGGCAAAATTCTCCTGGTTAGGACGCACTAACATTATTAAAATGAATGTGCTCCCTCGCTTTCTATATATCTTCCAAGCCTTGCCAGTACCTGTACCTAATTCATACTTTAAGGAACTTCGATTATGCTTTAGAAGATTCATATGGAAGAATAAACCTCCCCGTCTAAAATACGCCCTGACTATATTACCAAAAGAACGCGGCGGGCTGGCAGTGCCATGTCTCCAACTATATTACTCTGCAGCTATATTGATTCGAGTTGTGGACTGGCACAGGCACACCTCTGTTAAGAGATGGGTAGAGATGGAACAAGATATCACCCACTCCTCTCTAGCACATCTTCCCTGGTCTCGGGGGCCGCTGGCAATATCTAGCTGTAGATACCAAATACTTAATAACACTATCAAAGTATATTGTAAACTAAATAAACTTTCTTCCCTAGCTCCCGACCCCTCTCCGCTGATCCCTATTCTCAACAACCCGGACTTCCCTCCAGGTATGCACCCAGGAGCATATATAAATTGGAGAGGACCTTGTGTCCTCCATGCCCTACATTTATTGGACGGAGGCAGATGGGCGGAACTGGCCAGTATACAATCTAAATTGAAAAAACCTACTACACAGAAAGTGTACATGCTAGGGTGTGCTAAACAAGTGGGTACATGCACTGGTCAAAAAACAAGAATTAGTAAACAAACACACTACCAGTATATGCCGTTCAACCACCTGATATTTATTGAGAATCAAAGGTTATTTTTTTACCTTGATTGATAATAATGAATCTGTAAAAAACGTTTTTTTGTAGCACACCATATTAATGCACAATTTATCATTAAACGGGGTGTTACCCCACAATGTCTCAAACAGAAAGTCTCAGGGGACTGCACACAGACCAGAATATAGCCAGTTGACCATATCACTCCCCCAACATGGGGAGAGGCGGACACGGACACCTACAATGCCAAAAGATTAAAGCATCTAATATGCTAATTGCCCGTCAAACGTGTCCGCATCACCCCATGCGCCAATATCACAGTGGTCAACAGCAATAAAAATGTGCCCCCCCAAAAGCCCCCCTATGCCCCCCCGCAATCACAACACCATGCCCTGCATGCAGACATCCACATCAAGATACCAACTAACATGGGTCGTCACCCATGAAAAAAAATGACACTTAGGAACACAGTCCATGAGAGGCATATATGAAAAATTTCCCACGGCAAGTCCTGCTTTCAAAATTCAATGGCATAAGGTAAAGTTCCACTTTAGGAAGATCGTCATGGAAAGATCACTGTATTCCTTCAAGAGTCTTTTCAGACCATTTAGGCTGGTGCACCTAGCCAGTTTGCTGTAATATAATAGTTATAGGCCTATGCGGACAAAACAGTTCAGTATTTCAGCCAAGCCATATATTGTGACAACGAAGTTTCCATGCATGTAATACTTCACCATAATTGGATATACACATGAACTTTGCGGATATAGATGCCGTATACACTGTTTCACATAGTTACCACCTCCTCCATTGATGCGATATGCAGCGTCCGCATGGACGGTTTTTAGCCTGCCCGATTGACCGCAGTGTCCACGATGTATATCTGCGGGAGTATCAAACTCAGGGCCTCAGACTTGTATTACCCCAACCAAGCGGGAGTTCAGTCCTTGAAAGTATACGCCATAGTTCCGGGCACCGTGCTCCGATCCGGCGGGAGGGCAGAGGGGGGCAGAGAGGCACATCTCAGCGCGTGACGCAGGCCTACGTCGACGCGTTTCGCCCCGCCCAGGGACTTCCTCAGGACGTACTGCGCAACTGCGCTGGATCACATGACCACCTTTTATGCGACCGAGAGGTCGTTTCCGCCAGAACTTCTTTTAGGCTATCTACGCCATACTGCGCAAGTCCATTCACCTTTGTGACATCACATATTTAGATCACCTGCGCAGTAGGCCTCATAGTCCACATAGCTCCCTCTGGTGGTACAAATCCATATATGAACATCTTCTGGATCTTTTAATATATTCACATATGCCTATATGTAAAACTTGCCCAATAAAAAGTGAATGCTCTGCTGACCTCTAGTGGGCAACATTCGAATAACCCCTGGTGACTTATCCAATTGCAGACAATACTAAATCACTCCCATTCACACCATTTAAGTTATACTATCGGGTGGCAAGTAATCCCATCGCTTACAATTGCTGTCCATATAAGTCAAGTCGTCTGTACCACATATACCAATCCTATCCAGTCCAACCTAATCGGATTATTTCAAAAACACCTTCAAATTTAGGTCCCTATTTAAACCTTTGGGATACAGTGTGTCCAGTGTGTATATCCAATAACTCTCTTTCCTGTATAGTATAGAATCAGTCTTCTCAAATCTAATACTTGGATTCAGACAGTATATACCCTTAACCTTCAGCCCAAGAGGGCTGGATTCATGAAATTCAGCAAAATGAGTGGAAATACGAGTTTTATCCCTTTTCTCTTCCTTGATAGAATCATTAATACTCCTAATGTGTTCCTGTATGCGGGTTTTAAACTCTCTTTTAGTTTTTCCCACATAGTATAACCCACAAGGACACATTAGTTGATAAACTACATGCGTAGTATCACAATCAATCCTACTGTTAATTTTGAACTGCTGTTTCCTGCTAGAATCGTAGAATACGTCTGTTTCATCAACAAAGGGACACACTGAGCATTTGCCACATCTTATCATCCCCTTCATCTCAGGAGAACCCCTGCTAAGGTCAGATTTATACTCAGACTGTACCAATAGGTCAGACAGATTCTTGTTTCTCCTAGCCGTTAGCAACGGTCGAGGGCCCACAATTGTGGCAATCTTGTCATCTTTTAGCAATATATGCCAATATTTTTCCACAGTTTCTTTTAATCTGTCCCAATGTCCCCCAAATGTTGTGATCATTCTGGGGAAATCCTCTACTGCGTCTTTAGGCTTCTTCCTCAATAAAGTGTGTCTATCTGTATGTAGGGCTCTATATAAGGCTGATTTTAATAATTTATGTGGGTAACCCCTAGCCCTTAATCTTGCCCTCAAGGCCTGTGCTTCTTTTAGATACTCTGCTGTTGAGGAACAGTTCCTCCTAATTCGGAAGAACTGGCCAATAGGTACAGCTTTTTTCTGTGAATTCAAATGAGCACTATCATAATGTAAGAGTAAATTTCCTGCAGTTTTCTTTCTAAAAGTCCTGGTAGACAGGCCCCCATCATCCCTGGACACCTTTATATCCAAAAAATCAAGTTCATTTTCATTTATTGTGGAGGTAAGGAAAATATTAAACCTGTTTGAGTTAAGGCTCTCTACAAAATCAAAGAAAGTCGCTTTGGAGCCTGCCCAAATCAAAAAAATGTCGTCCACATAACGAATCCATAGTAATACATATTTTTTATATAGGGCATGATTGTAAACTATCTCCTCCTCCCAAGCCCCTAAATGGAGACAGGCATACGCAGGAGAGCAAGCCGCTCCCATGGCAACCCCCCGTTTCTGTCTATAGAATTTGCCGTCAAACGTGAAAAAATTATTCATCAGAATAAACTGCAAAAGGGAATCAACAAAATCATTGTGGCCCTCGTTCTGAGGATAGAACCGTTCCATAAATTTAGATGTACCCCGTCTCCCAATATCATTGGGAATGGACGTAAACAAGGATTCTACGTCCAAGCTTGCAAGTAATGCATCCTGTGGGATGCTGATACTTTTCAATTTTTCTAAAAAGTGCATGGTGTCCAGTACAGATGATGGAAGCCTCTCCACCAATGGTTTCAATTTTTTATCAATATATTGGGCTGTTCTCTCAAGGGGGGAGCCCCTTGCGGAAATAATGGGGCGTCCAGGGGGACATGCAGGATTCTTATGAACTTTGGGTAATATATACAGCGTAGGGATAGTATACTCAGAGACCACCAACGCTTTATATTCCTTTTCAGTCAAAATTCCATCCAAATAGCCCCATTGGAGCCTCGTATTTAATTGATCCTTAACTTTTTCAAAAGGGTTGAAAGTGATTCTTTCGTAACACGAGTTATCATTAAGTTGTCTGTTAATCTCATCCAGGTACATCTGTTCCGGCATGAGAACTATATTGCCTCCTTTATCGCTTTTTTTGATAACCACCCCTTTCAGATTTTTTAGGCGTGATAGGGACTTTCTTTCAAAATTGGTTAGATTATCCAATTGTTCGGTGGTATCTGTCCAATTGTTAATCTCTTGTACTATACACTCATTAAATAATGAAACGTACTTATTTTTCTGTATGGTAGGCATATAAGAGGATCTAGGTCTCATATCAGTGTGTAGGGGCAGACGGCCAACCAAACCCAGCTCCTCACCTTCCTCCCCTTCAATAATTTCAAAATCATCTATATCCATGTAACCCATTAATTCCTCATCACCTACAACCATGTCACTCTGAAACTGTAGTTTCAGCAAAATTTTACGTAAGAATAATTGCAAATCTTTAAACACCCTCAAATTGTGACACCTGATGTGAGGGACAGAAAGTCAAACCTCGATTGAGTAACTGTATATCTGTCTTATCCAACTTTACATTGGTCAAGTTGATAACATTATTAACATGGATATCATTTTCATTAATTATTTCCGACCGCTGTGTCTCGTTTCTGACCCGCTGCCTCCTCCTTTTCCTGATTCTTTTCGTTCTAAAAAAGTACGTTGTCTAGTTTTTACTCCACCAACTCCAGCTCCTCTCAAAATGCCTCGCTTTGCATTTTTCCTGGAGGTGGGTGGTTCATCTTCCCATTCAGACTCATTATCCCTAATATCCTCTCCTGAACCCCCTGATGAGGAGGCCCAGCTTACGTTTCTTCTCCTACTTCTACTTCTACTTAAAGGATACACTAAAAACACTTTCCCAGTCGCAAAATCCTGCACGTCCCTCTGGAATTTCTTTTGTTTGCCCTCTCTCAATTTCTCATTCTCAGAATCAATAGATCTTTTTATTCTGTCATTAAATTTGGCAAAATCAAGTCTATCCTTCCATTTATCCAATTCAACAGCCGATTTGCATAATTGTTTTTCCATATCGATCAGCTGGACCGTTTCCTCCTCTGTCATCATAGTCATAATATAAATACCATTGCTTATACAATGTTCTTTCCAGGGAGTCAAAAATCTGTCATTTCTCAAATGATCGGCCGGGATGATCTTTTCCCGTAAACCTCTTGGTACAATCTGAGCCTTTATATATTTCTTTAGGGATATAATATTCCATTTTCTTCTTACAATTTTTAGGGCTAAGTCTTCGTGTTGTCTAAAAAGATCTAATAGTGTGGGGTCGGTGGAGTCAGGCTGTAAGGTAGTAATACTACCCACATTCATTAACAGATCAACTTGATCCTTAAAAGCCGTCTCCACTTCCTGCACTTCCTTGTTGATGAAACAGACGTATTCTAAGATTCTAGCAGGAAACAGCAGTTCAAAATTAACAGTAGGATTGATTGTGATACTACGCATGTAGTTTGTCAACTAATGTGTCCTTGTGGGTTATACTATGTGGGAAAAACTAAAAGAGAGTTTAAAACCCGCATACAGGAACACATTAGGAGTATTAATGATTCTATCAAGGAAGAGAAAAGGGATAAAACTCGTATTTCCACTCATTTTGCTGAATTTCATGAATCCAGCCCTCTTGGGCTGAAGGTTAAGGGTATATACTGTCTGAATCCAAGTATTAGATTTGAGAAGACTGATTCTATACTATACAGGAAAGAGAGTTATTGGATATACACACTGGACACACTGTATCCCAAAGGTTTAAATAGGGACCTAAATTTGAAGGTGTTTTTGAAATAATCCGATTAGGTTGGACTGGATAGGATTGGTATATGTGGTACAGACGACTTGACTTATATGGACAGCAATTGTAAGCGATGGGATTACTTGCCACCCGATAGTATAACTTAAATGGTGTGAATGGGAGTGATTTAGTATTGTCTGCAATTGGATAAGTCACCAGGGGTTATTCGAATGTTGCCCACTAGAGGTCAGCAGAGCATTAACTTTTTATTGGGCAAGTTTTACATATAGGCATATGTGAATATATTAAAAGATCCAGAAGATGTTCATATATGGATTTGTACCACCAGAGGGAGCTATGTGGACTATGAGGCCTACTGCGCAGGTGATCTAAATATGTGATGTCACAAAGGTGAATGGACTTGCGCAGTATGGCGTAGATAGCCTAAAAGAAGTTCTGGCGGAAACGACCTCTCGGTCGCATAAAAGGTGATCCAGAGCAGTTGCGCAGTACGTCCTGAGGAAGTCCCTGGGCGGGGCGAAACGCGTCGACGTAGGCCTGCGTCACGCGCTGAGATGTGCCTCTCTGCCCCCCTCTGCCCTCCCGCCGGATCGGAGCACGGTGCCCGGAACTATGGCGTATACTTTCAAGGACTGAACTCCCGCTTGGTTGGGGTAATACAAGTCTGAGGCCCTGAGTTTGATACTCCCGCAGATATACATCGTGGACACTGCGGTCAATCGGGCAGGCTAAAAACCGTCCATGCGGACGCTGCATATCGCATCAATGGAGGAGGTGGTAACTATGTGAAACAGTGTATACGGCATCTATATCCGCAAAGTTCATGTGTATATCCAATTATGGTGAAGTATTACATGCATGGAAACTTCGTTGTCACGATATATGGCTTGGCTGAAATACTGAACTGTTTTGTCCGCATAGGCCTATAACTATTATATTACAGCAAACTGGCTAGGTGCACCAGCCTAAATGGTCTGAAAAGACTCTTGAAGGAATACAGTGATCTTTCCATGACGATCTTCCTAAAGTGGAACTTTACCTTATGCCATTGAATTTTGAAAGCAGGACTTGCCGTGGGATATTTTTCATATATGCCTCTCATGGACTGTGTTCCTAAGTGTCATTTTTTTTCATGGGTGACGACCCATGTTAGTTGGTATCTTGATGTGGATGTCTGCATGCAGGGCATGGTGTTGTGATTGCGGGGGGGCATAGGGGGGCTTTTGGGGGGGCACATTTTTATTGCTGTTGACCACTGTGATATTGGCGCATGGGGTGATGCGGACACGTTTGACGGGCAATTAGCATATTAGATGCTTTAATCTTTTGGCATTGTAGGTGTCCGTGTCCGCCTCTCCCCATGTTGGGGGAGTGATATGGTCAACTGGCTATTTTCTGGTCTGTGTGCAGTCCCCTGAGACTTTCTGTTTGAGACATTGTGGGGTAACACCCCTTTTAATGATAAATTGTGCATTAATATGGTGTGCTACAAAAAAACTTTTTTTACAGATTCATTATTATCAATCAAGGTAAAAAATAACCTTTGATTCTCAATAAATATCAGGTGGTTGAACGGCATATACTGGTAGTGTGTTTGTTTACTACAATCTAAATTGAACCTGCCACTATTAGATCAATGGTCCCTTCTCCAGTTCCATCATTTCCTCCTGGCTAAAGGCACCAGGTTTTCCTTCTCACGAGAGATGACCCCTTTTGAGAAACTCTGCATGGCAGAGAGTTGTGTAACTAAGGGAATATCGCAGATATACTCTTTACTCATATCTGACTATAGTCCCTCTCTTACCCTGCGTGCTAAATGGGAAGGAGACATGGGCTCACCCTTCACTGACGACCAATGGCAGAAGATTTTACTTTTCTCCCAGAAGTCATCAACATCAGCCCGCGTCCAGGAATCAGGATACAAAATGCTCACCCAGTGGTATTATACCCCGGTTAGGCTCCATAGGATGTTCCCAAACACCAGTCCTCTTTGTTGGCGTTGTGCCTTACACAGAGGTACTTTTTTACACATCTTCTGGAGTTGCCCGGGTCTTAGCTCTTACTGGAACACAGTTAAAGCTATAATGTCACAGGTGACAGGCATTGATCCTACTGATGACCTGACCTATTACCTGCTACATAACACCCCAAGGAGCATACGGAAGTTCAAAAAGTCTTTATCCAGACATCTGATTAATGCAGCTAGAATAATAATTGCCCGGCACTGGAAATCTAACCAAGCTCCTACAATCACCGAGTGGTTGCAGGAAATAAAGGCCATGAGCCTGATGGAGGATCTTACCCTCTCTATACATAATAGACGAGACTCCTATTTGCACACCTGGAGACCCTGGTTTGAATTTGAAGAGTCTGAGGAATTCAAGAGATGGACCTCCTAATTTAAGTCTACAGGGACGTCCTTCCTCCTGGCGTTCATCAGTATACACATGTGGGACTCCCCCTGAGTCCCTTCATGGATTGGCGCCGGCTGTGCCCCCCCTCCCCCCCTCTTTTTGGGCCTTATGACTAAACCAGGTTCCCCTTCTTTTCTTTCTCTTCTCTCCTTCTCTCTTTTCTTTCCTGTCTTGCTCACTCTATCCTGATATATAGCTATTTGTTTATACTTCTTCGCCTCCCTTTCCATTTCTCTTTCTCTAGCTCTGTAGAACTCTTTCTACACTTATAAGCTTCTTCAGGTAATAAGCAATCTCACCCCATGTATCCAGATCTTGAAATACTCTGCTTAGTGAATGGTGGGGCCTGGGTGTATGTTCCCTGTGGGCCCCTGGCCCTACCGCTAACGCTTCCATTCTTCTCATTGGATATATAAAGAAAGGTCTGACGGCTATATACGTGGAAATAACCACGTCAGCGTATATATTTCTTATTTGGTGACCATGTTTCTTTTTTTTAGTCTACGTTATATTACCTGATACCTGTTGTGCATAATCTTATACCTCATAATGTGATGCGCATTATTTCGGTTGACACTGCTGGTTAACTGTAGCTGATTTCATATCCCTTTGTAACACATTGTGATGTCTTTTTTCTACTTTCTGTTATAAAATGTTTAAATAAAGAATCTTTAAAAAAAAAGATTAATCATGATCATCATCATGATTAATGTTCTTAAAGGAAACCGGAGACAACAGATACTTACCTTTCTATACATAACTGGGTCTTCCTCCAGCCCCATGGGCACGGATCGCTCCCACGCCGCCATCCTCTGCTGCCTGCAGCTCCGGTACCGGGTCCCATAACTTCCTCTCATCACGGCAGTCAGCGCAAGAGGAAGTGTGCTGTTTACGTATCTCTCCAGCGGCACTTCCCTTGCGTCAGACTGGCCACAACTTGAGGAAGTTATGGGAGGTGCAAGCAGCGGAGGATGGCGGCATGGGAGAGAACCATGTCCATGGGGCTGGAGGAAGCCCCAGGTATGTATAAAAAGGTAAATATCTGTCGTCTCTGATACACTTTAAGCAACCTCTTGACTTGCAAGACCAAAAATGTAATATGAAATCAATAATAGTCACAGGGTCATATCTTCTACCTAACCTATTGCCTACCTGCATGTAGGCATGCTAACCCTTCCTTTGCTGGAAAGAAGGTCCTAAAAGTAAAACAGTTAGCAGAGAGACCGCCACCATAGTCTATAAGGGTCTAGTAAAAGGGTGGGTAGAGTCTCTCCTTTTTCAAATATTCCAAATTGTTTTACTGATGCGGACTAATTTTATAAATTCAACTGTAAACATTGGCATTGTGCTCTCCACACTCCACAGTTTCTTAAGACCTAGTTTGAAATGTTTTAAGATGATGTGCAGGAGATTGCTATAGTAGCTGTCATAGTCCATTTTATTATATGTTGTATTATACACTTTAACTAGTTATGGTCCTGGTACAGTATATCTACACCTCGAGGACTTCAACTAAAGTCCCATGTGCATTCTTGTCACCGCCCATTAGTACACTGATCAGTGAATGGGAACACAGTTCCCATTCACTGATCAAAGTGCATGTGATCGATGATCCACAGCATCAATGAAATGCCGGTGGTCATTGATAAAAGTGAAAGTCAAGCATACACACATTACTTCCTGTGTACGGAGTAAAGTGAGGGAACATCTAGTGGCCAAATAGTAAAATTACACCTGCATACGTCCCAATAAATAAAAATACATAAAATATCCCATTAATTAATCACTTACCTCCCCTCCCATAGTTACAAAAATAAAGCACATAAAAAATAAAACATAAAATTGACATAAAAAAATTACATAGCTACCTTAGGGACTCACGTTTTTTTAATATGTATGTCATGCGGGAATATTGCTGTTATATTTTAAAAGAAGGGCTTGTAATTAGTGAGGATTCTGCAAAACAGAAAAATACACCTTTATTTCCAAATAAAATATTGTCGCCGTACAAACCATGCACTGAAAAAAAGAGATTAATCAAATGGAATTTAAGTTACACTGAAAGAGTACTTTGTGTGGCACACAGCTGTTGCTTTCTAGATGACCCTCGTGCATCATTCTATAATCATACAATAACATAGGAATCAGTCTATATTTCATACATCTCCTTATAATTAGCGTGCCATCAAGTATCCCCCATTTCCAAAGTCTTACATGCTTCTTTCTATGATATCGAAGTTTGTGAGAAAACCTTACTGCAAGTTACAAAAGGAGCAAGTGTAGTAAATGGCTTTCTATCTGACATTTACCAATTTGTTATTAAATAAATGATTTCTAGGTCTAGAGGGTAACATCATATAAAATGCAACAATACAATTTATTGGTATAAAAAATGAACTAAGACCTAACTTTTACTGAATGTTTAAGTATAAAAAATATGATGAATAGAAGTAATGTATAGCATGGTGCTGCTTTAGAGCATAAAGAAAGTGCAGATCTATAAATTTGACTGTCCTTGAGTTACATAAATCAAAGGCACGAATAGAGTATTGAAAATAAGAAAGTGGATGCACTTCATTACCCTTATAATTTTATAGCATGTATCCTATTGTGTTCTGTTCTTCCAACACCCTAAGAGCTGCATTTCTGTCCAGAAGATAGTTTAGAGCACCATAAATAAAAAATATCCATGAATATTTCATTCTAAAAAATGCGGATTTTGAATAAAGTAATATAAAACCATTTTTCAGCTTAACAGATAAAAGATTCCTTTTAAAATAGGTGGTATAATTAGCAATGAAAATGCATAGCTCTTGAAATGTAAAAAAATGTTCCTGATGAAATTTTAAAGTAATACAGCTTTTTGCTTACAAAGCATCCACATTTTGAGCAAGAAAACCAAAAAACACTTAAAATATGCACAAATGTGCTGCAACAGTTAAAGGGATACTGTAGGGGGTCGGGGGAAAATTAGTTGAAGTTACCCGGGGTTTGTAATGGTCCCCCACAGGCATCCTGTGCCCGCGCAGCCACTCCCCAATGCTCCGGCTCCGCCTCTGGTTCACTTCTGGAATTTCAGACTTTAAAGTCTTAAAACCACTGTGCCTGCGTTGCCGTGTCCTCGCTTCCCCTAATGTCACCAGGAGTGCACGGCGGAGGCACAGACCATACTGGGCCTGCGCAGTGCACTCCTGGTGCCATCAGCGGGAGCGAGGACACGGCAACGCAGGTGCAGTGGTTTTCAGACTTTAAAGTCTGAAATTCCAGAAGTGAACCAGAGGCGGAGCCGGAGCATTGGGGAGTGGCTGCGCAGGCACAGGATGTCTGTGGGGGACCATTAGGAGCCCCAGGTAACTTCAACTCATTTTCCACCGACCCCCCTACAGTATCCCTTTAACCACTTGAGGACCTAGGGCTTTCTACCCCTTAAGGACCGGCCACTTTTTTCCATTCAGACCACTGCAGCTTTCACGGTTTATTGCTCGCTCATACAACCTACCACCTAAATGAATTTTGGCTCCTTTTCTTGTCACTAATAAAGCTTTCTTTTGGTGCTATTTGATTGCTCCTGCGATTTTTACTTTTTATTATATTCATCAAAAAAGACATGAATTTTGGCAAAAAAATGATTTTTTTAACTTTCTGTGCTGACATTTTTCAAATAAAGTAAAATTTCTGTATACATGCAGCGCGAAAAATGTGGACAAACATGTTTTTGATAAAAAAAAACCCATTCAGTGTATATTTATTGGTTTGGGTAAAAGTTATAGCGTTTACAAACTATGGTGCAAAAAGTGAATTTTCCCATTTTCAAGCATCTCTGACTTTTCTGACCCCCTGTCATGTTTCATGAGGGGCTAGAATTCCAGGATAGTATAAATACCCCCCAAATGACCCCATTTTGGAAAGAAGACATCCCAAAGTATTCACTGAGAGGCATAGTGAGTTCATAGAAGATATTATTTTTTGTCACAAGTAAGCGGAAAATGACACTTTGTGACAAAAAAAAAAAAAAAAAAAAGTTTCCATTTCTTCTAACTTGCGACAAAAAAAAAAAAATGAAATCTGCCACAGACTCACCATGCCCCTCTCTGAATACCTTGAAGGGTCTACTTTCCAAAATGGGATCATTTGTGGGGTGTGTTTACTGTCCTGACATTTTGGGGGGTGCTAAATTGTAAGCACCCCTGTAAAGCCTAAAGGTGCTCATTGGACTTTGGACCCCTTAGCGCAGTTAGGCTGCAAAAAAGTGCCACACATGTGGTATTGCCGTACTCCGGAGAAGTAGTATAATGTGTTTTGGGGTGTATTTTTACACATACCCATGCTGGGTGGGAGAAATATCTTCGTAAATGACAATTTGTTAATTTTTTTTACACACAATTGTCCATTTACAGAGATATTTCTCCCACTCAGCATGGGTATGTGTAAAAATACACCACAAAACACATTATACTACTTCTCCTGAGTACGGCGATACCACATGTGTGGCACTTTTTTGCACCCTAACTGCGCTAAAGGGCCCAAAGTCCAATGAGTACCTTTAGGATTTCACAGGTCATTTTGAGAAATTTCGTTTCAAGACTACTCCTCACGGTTTAGGGCCCCTAAAATGCCAGGGCAGTATAGGAACCCCACAAATGACCCCATTTTAGAAAGAAGACACCCCAAGGTATTCCATTAGGAGTATGGTGAGTTCATAGAAGATTTTGTTTTTGTCAAAAGTTAGCGGAAAATGACACTTTGTGAAAAAACACAATTAAAATCAATTTCCGCTAACTTTTGACAAAAAATAAAATCTTCTATGAACTCACCATACTCCTAACGGAATACCTTGGGGTGTCTTCTTTCTAAAATGGGGTCAATTGTGGGGTTCCTATACTGCCCTGGCATTTTAGGGGCCCTAAACCGTGAGGAGTAGTCTTGAAACGAAATTTCTCAAAATGACCTGTGAAATCCTAAAGGTACTCATTGGACTTTGGGCCCCTTAGCGCAGTTAGGGTGCAAAAAAGTGCCACACATGTGGTATCGCCATACTCGGGAGAAGTAGTACAATGTGTTTTGGGGTGTATTTTTACACATAGCCATGCTGGGTGGGAGAAATACCTCTGTAAATGGACAATTGTGTGTAAAAAAATCAAAAGATTGTCATTTACAGAGGTATTTCTCCCACCCAGCATGGGTATGTGTAAAAATACACCCCAAAACACATTTTACTACTTCTCCCGAGTACGGCGATACCACATGTGTGGCACTTTTTTGCACCTTAACTGCACTAAGGGGCCCAAAGTCCAATGAGTACCTTTAGGATTTCACAGGTCATTTTTGTTTCAAGACTACTCCTCACGGTTTAGGGCCCCTAAAATGCCAGGGCAGTATAGGAACCCCACTAATGACCCCATTTTAGAAAGAAGACACCCCAAGGTATTCCGTTAGGAGTATGGTGAGTTCATAGAAGTTTTTATTTTTTTGTCACAAGTTAGCGGAAATTGATTTTAATAGTTTTTTTCACAAAGTGTCATTTTCCGCTAACTTGTGACAAAAAATAAAATCTTCTATGAACTCACCATACTCCGTACGGAATACCTTTGGGTGTCTTCTTTCTAGAATGGGGTCATTTGTGGGATTCCTATACTGCGCTGGCATTTTGGGTGCCCTAAACCGTGAGGAGTAGTCTTGAAACCAAATGTCGCAAAATGACCTGTGAAATCCTAAAGGTACTCATTGGACTTTGGGCCCCTTAGCGTACTTAGGGTGTAAAAAAGTGCCACACATGTGGTACTGCTGTACTCAGGAGAAGTAGTATAATGCGTTTTGGGGTGTATTTTTACACATACCCATGCTAAGTGGGAGAAATATCTCTGTAAATGACAATTGTTTGATTTTTTTACACACAATTGTCCATTTACATAGAAATTTCTCACACCCAGCATGGGTATGTGTAAAAATACACCCCAAAACACATTATACTACTTTTCCTGAGTACGGCGGTACCACATGTGTGACACTTTTTTGCAGCCTAGGTGCGCTAAGGGGCCCAACGTCCTATTCACAGATCATTTTGAAGCATTTGTTTTCTAGACTACTCCTCGCGGTTTAGGGCCCCTAAAATGCCAGGGCAGTATAGGAACCCCACAAGTGACCCCATTTTAGAAAGAAGACACCCCAAGGTATTCCGTTAGGTGTATGGCGAGTTCATAGAAGATTTTATTTTTTGTCACAAGTTAGTGAAAAATGACACTTTGTGAAAAAAAACCAATAAAAATTAATTTCCGCTAACTTTTGACAAAAAATAAAATCTTCTATGAACTCGTCATACACCTAACAGAATACCTTGGGGTGTCTTTTTTTCTAAAATGGGGTCACTTGTGGGGTTCCTATACCGCCCTGGCATTTTACAGGCCCAAAACCGTGAGTAGTCTGGAAACCAAATGTCTCAAAATGACTGTTCAGGGGTATAAGCATCTGCAAATTTTGATGACAGGTGGTCTATGAGGGGGCGAATTTTGTGGAACCGGTCATAAGCAGGGTGGCCTTTTAGATGACAGGTTGTATTGGGCCTGATCTGATGGATAGGAGTGCTAGGGGGGTGACAGGAGGTGATTGATGGGTGTCTCAGGGGGTGGTTAGAGGGGAAAATAGATGCAATCAATGCACTGGGGAGGTGATCGGAAGGGGGTCTGAGGGTTTGGCCGAGTGATCAGGAGCCCACACGGGGCAAATTGGGACCTGATCTGATGGGTAGGTGTGCTAGGGGGTGACAGGAGGTGATTGATGGGTGTCTCAAGGTGTGATTAGAGGGGGGAATAGATGCAAGCAATGCACTGGCGAGGTGATCAGGGCTGGGGTCTGAGGGCATTCTGAGGGTGTGGGCGGGTGATTGAGTGCCCTAGGGGCAGATAGGGGTCTAATCTGATAGGTAGAAGTGACAGGGGGTGATTGATGGGTAATTAGTGGGTGTTTAGGGTAGAGAATAGATGGAAACACTGCGCTTGGGTGGTGATCTGATGTCGGAATCTGCGGGCGATCTATTGGTGTGGGTGGGTGATCAGTTTGCCCGCAAGGGGCAGGTTAGGGGCTGATTGATGGGTGGCAGTGACAGCGGGTGATTGATGGGTGGCAGTGACAGGGGGTGATTGATGGGTGGCAGTGACAGGGGGTGATTGATGGGTGATTGATAGGTGATTGACAGGTAATCAGTGGGTTATTACAGGGGAGAACAGATGTAAATATTGCACTGGCGAATTGATAAGGGGGGGTCTGAGGGCAATCTGAGCGTGTAGGCGGGCGATTGGATGCCCGCAAGGGGCAGATTAGGGTCTGATCTGATGGGTAACAGTGATAGGGGGTGATTGATGGGTGATTGATGGGTGATTGATGGGTAATTAGTGGGTGTTTAGAGGAGAGAATAGATGGAAACACTGCGCTTGGGTGGTGATCTGATGTCGGATCTGCGGGCGATCTATTGGTGTGGGTGGGTGATCAGTTTGCCCGCAAGGGGCAGGTTAGGGGCTGATTGTTGGGTGGCAGTGACAGGGGGTGATTGATGGGTGATAGGTGATTGGCAGGTGATTGACAGGTGATCAGTGGGTTATTACAGGGAAGGACAGATGTAAATATTGCACTGGCGAATTGATAAAGGGGGGTCTGAGGGCAATCTGAGCGTGTAGGCGGGTGATTGGGTGCCCGCAAGGGGCAGATTAGGGTCTGATCTGATAGGTAACAGTGACAGGTGGTGATAGGGAGTGATTGATGGGTGATTGATGGGTAATTAGTGGGTGTTTAGAGGAGAGAATAGATGTAAACGCTGCGCTTGGGTGGTGATCTGATGTCGGATCTGCGGGCGATCTATTGGTGTGGGTGGGTGATCAGATTGCCCGCAAGGGGCAGGTTAGGGGCTGATTGTTGGGTGGCAGTGACAGGGGGTGATTGATGGGTGATAGGTGATTGGCAGGTGATTGACAGGTGATCAGTGGGTTATTACAGGGAAGGACAGATGTAATTAATGCACTGGCGAATTGATAAGGGGGGGGGTCTGAGGGCAATCTGAGCGTGTGGGCGGGTGATTGGGTGCCCACAAGGGGCAGATTAGGGTCTGATCTGATAGGTAACAGTGACAGGTGGTGATAGGGGGTGATTGATGGGTGATTGATGGGTAATTAGTGGGTGTTTAGAGAAGATAACAGATGTAAACGATACATTTGGGAGGTAATCTGACGGCGGGTTTGCGGGCGATCTAATGGTGTGGGTGGGTGATCAGATTGCCCGCAAGGGGCAGGTTAGGGGCTGATTGATGGGTGGCAGTGACAGGGGGTGATTGATGGGTGATAGGTGATTGGCAGGTGATTGACAGGTGATCAGTGGGTTATTACAGGGAAGAACAGATGTAATTAATGCACTGGTGAATTGATAAGGGGGGGTCAGAGGGCAATCTGAGCGTGTGGGCGGGTGATTGGGTGCCCGCAAGGGGCAGATTAGGGTCTGATCTGATAGGTAAAAGTGACAGGTGGTGATAGGGGGTGATTGATGGGTAATTAGTGGGTGTTTAGAGGAGAGAATAGATGTAAACAATGGATTTGTGAAGGTGATCTTATGTCGGATCTGTGGGCGATCTATTGGTGTGGGGGGGTGATCAGATTGCCCGCAAGGGGCAGGTTAGGGGCTGATTGATGGGTGGCAGTGACAGGGGGTGATTGACGGGTGATTGACGGGTGATTGACGGGTGATTGACAGGTGATTGACAGGTGATCAGGGGGATAGATGCATACAGTAAACAGGGGGGGGTGGTCTGGGGGGGGGGTCTGGGGAGAATCTGAGGGGTGGGGGGTGATCAGGAGGGGGCAGGGAGCAGGGGGGGGATAAAAAAAAATAGCGTTGACAGATAGTGACAGGGAGTGATTGATGGGTGATTAGGGGGGTGATTGGGTGCAAACAGGGGTCTGGGGGGTGGGCAGGGGGGGTCTGATGGGTGCTGTGGGCGATCTGGGGCAGGGGGGAGAGAAATCAGTGTGCTTGGGTGCAGACTAGGGTGGCTGCAGCCTGCCCTGGTGGTCCCTCGGACACTGGGACCACCAGGGCAGGAGGCAGCCTGTATAATACACTTTGTAAACATTACAAAGTGTAGTATACACTTTGTATGCGGCGATCGCGGGGTTAACATCCCGCCGGCGCTTCCGTATAGCCGGCGGGATGTTGCGGCGAGCGAGCGGTGACAGGCGCCGGCGGAGGATCGCGTCACGGATGACGCGATCGCTCCGCCCATGCCCTTAGAAGGACCGCCGCCTCTGTGGGTGAGCCGGTCCTTCAGGGCTCCACTTCCCGGCCGCCTCTGTGCGTTAGGCGGTCGGGAAGTGGTTAAAGGGCCTTGTTGCAACTTGCAATCCCACCAGGGAAGCCATACATGAAAAAAGGTGTGATGAAATTAGGGCGCTGGATATCCCTGTTAGTAAAATCATGGTGATTATACAGGTATTATTCCTCCAGCACCCAAATTTCCTGTTATAGCCACTAATCCTTGTTACTAACATGGGTGTCTATGGCAGTACCCAAACTTCCCAGGCACCCCGTGCCCAGATTTCCAGCTTCCCCAGGGATTAAGCCATATATGTAAAAACTGGGCAGGCCACTGCATCTCTAAGCATGTAAATAAGCACTAATTTTATAACAGTAGTGCTTGTTGGTGCCTTCTTTTCACTGTGAATGGCTCGGCACATGCAGCGTATAACAAGTAGGACACAGTTTTTTTTTTTGTTTGTTGGTTTCAACGCAACCAAATTGTGTGTCCCCTTCCCAAGCATTAACAAAGGTTATGGATTGACAAAAGAAGGCCAAGCCAGTTGGTGTGAGATGTTTCCACATGATTCTTAACAGTGAAAAACTCTCCCTGCCCCTCGCCACCTTCCACAAAACACATCCACATTGTGCGATGGTGTACACATGAAGACTTATTGATGATTGCACACTCAGTTTCACCTCCTTTTCCCCCACCCTCCTTCATGATATGGCTTAGAACTTTTCAGGTGAAACTCTTAGAGATCAACAGGCAATTTTAAAGAGAAGGGACATTTTTTTGACTGCTTTGGTGTCACCATACCTAATCGTAACTTCACCTGTGTTGATAATAACAATCAAGCATATGTTCTGTTCCCCTTTGTCACTGCAATACCTATCCTCCCACAATGCCTGGTAAGGCCTAGCTGTCACCTATTTTAAATAATAACACAATTATTTAAACTGTGAGTGTCCAGTAAATCCGGATTTGTTCTATGTATGCTATTGCTTCTGCATAATGTAGAGAGCTGAACCCTAAGTAGAGCTCTCATTCCATAAGTATATGCAGCTAAGAGCTTTTCTGATACTGAATTCATAGTTTCAAATACGAACCTTAAGAAAGGGACCTTATAGTTGTTTTCATGATGTATTGTTTTAAAAAGTATGTTAAGGTTCTAAAATCGTAAGCAGGAGGTTTGTGCACAGAGGAGAAAAAAACTGTGCATGAGTGCTTCCCTGCACTGGGCTTGCACACACCATACTTACGCATTCCCAGTGATAATGAGCTTACCCATGGCTGTGTTCATGGACAGAAGGTAAGGCGCGGCGCAACACTGGAACAGTGGCATGTAGAAGTAAGTATCTATCTTTTTAGTTTTGGCTCACTGAAGCATTGCTTTAAAATATCTAAACACATTAGATGTACTAGAGTATGTGCATGCACTTATACGCGAACAAATATTTGGAGAATATCATTTAGACATGTTCCAAGTCTGTGTCTGATCCCTATGGCCTCAATTCACTAAGCTTTATCAAACACTTTATCAAACGTTTCATAATTTACTTTTAATCGATAAAACATTAAATGAATCTATAACACCTTAGTGAATTCAAAATTAGATTTTACCCATGAGGTAAATTATCAAATGTTCGATAAAGTGTTTGATAAAGCTTAGTGAATTGAGGCCATGTCTTCAAAAAAACGTCCTAACCTCTCCTTCATATGCGGGCTACAGAGGAAGGAATCCATGCCTTGTAATTATGGAAATATATTTTAAAAGCAAGGAAAGTACATCGATATTTACTTAAAAAAGTACAAGATCTAAATTATGGGAGCTTATATTTTTTATATATTTTTTGAGATGAAAGTTCAAGCACTGTTATCCTTTACTAGATAGTGAGTATCTGGCTTCAATCCTATTATATCTCAACAAAGCACAAAACAAGTAAAATAATGTTACAGGCGATTGTTCCAGATTGGAATAGCGGAGCAGTGAGGGAAGTGGAACCCCACTGATAGTAAACCTGCATTTATAGAAGCAATAAAGTGAGGCAGCACACGTGTTCTGCCATACACTACTGCTTCTCTAAATACAGACAGTGTGGTTACTCCTCCTGTACTGCTTCACTGTTGGACTGGGAGGTTGGTATGTCATTGAATCCGGGCACCAACTTCCAAGGTCAGTCAGGCTCGGGCTTCCTCCACCCCCTGACAGCTGTCCTGTGCCCTCACCGCAGCTCCGGTGGCTCCCGGGCCCCTCCGATGCAGATGCTGACCTTGACAGATCGCCATCTACTTCCGCTTCAGAGCATGCGGCTCACAGAGTCCCACTGGTGTCACCCGGACTGTACTGCGCAGGCACAAAACTACTGTGCTGCAGCTTAAGTAGGCATCTTGTACTGGAGAAGACCCTGGACCACCAGCGTGGAGCGGAGCTGCGGCAAGGGCACAGGACGGCTGCAAGGGGCTGTAGGAAGCCCGAGGTAAGTACATTTTTGTTTTTTAATCACCTCGGACCTTCCCATTAAACTACTTATTACAGTTTATACAATATTGTAACACTCATTAACAAAAATATGTAATAAAAACAGTATTGTATATTTTGTTCAGGAATACAACTTTGTCTCTCTAAAAGGTTTTACCTCGAGTCAGCTGTAAGTAGGGGATTATTTGTATCTTATATAAATGCTGTTTGGTCTCATTTTGCAGGTGGTCAAACAGCATTTACATATTTTTAGAACAATAACGAGAGAGACATTTTACAAAGGTTAGTGCTTCTGGTTACAGGTTCTCACCATGTGCTACATGACATACTGTCAATAAATTCATGTGTAACAGGATGCTTGAGGCAGTGTTACCGTACCAAGAGGTGCTTGATAAATGCCATCTATTGTAAGAGGATACAGACATTAATAATATTTAGAAACAATGCTATAACTTCAACTGAAAAAATATGTTTAATACCAAAACAGTAAAATACAGACAAGTCTACTTTCTAGCTGAAGCATTGCGCCACTTCAACTTCTCAAAACCATGCTCAGTGCTGTACTTCATTGCTTTGCTACAAAACATCTTTCACTTGCAGCTGGAGTGTCAGGGTTGTGCATCTTTGTGAAGGAAATGTCAGCCAATATCATTGCATACAAAAGGTAGATTTCAGTCATAAACTAAATAAAGAAAACTCAATGCACCTGCCCATATACTTTTTAAAAATTGCCTTATTGATAGTAGTCTTGTGTTATAGAAGCACCAGCTTGTGACTTTTTGAAGTGCAGCATAGTATTCATCTCCCCACCACAGTGCCTCTTCTACTAAAGTGCTGCAGATGTGGCACTGTCTGCAAAATGTATGTTCTCTGAACTAACATGTTATTACGAGCCTTGTTACCACATCTTTATGGACACCTCATGCAGTTTTTGCTCCAGCTCTACCAGTGCGATTCCTAACATGCTTTAACATTCCTCCATGTCTCCTTGAGGTATGCCCTGATCTCATCATGCACAGTCATTCAGATGGCTGAGTATCACCTAGTGCTCCTCACCGATGGCAGTTTTATGCCAGTCAGAGGACCAGTGATGTTGGGGTAAGTGGAAGCTCAAAATGGAGTGGAGGCATCTCACTAAATGTCGATTTTTATTCAAAATAAATACCTTTTAAAGAAAAAAAATAGGATAGTTTAATGCTAGGCTTGCTTCACATAAACAATTGTGCAGTGTTTTATAGAAGGTTGTCAATTATTTATCAATGCAGCTGCTTTGAAAATCATATAATATTGGATTCAGTTGAGGTGTTTAAGATCCTCAGTAACTCCCAGAAGATGCAAGCAGCACATCTACTTCAGAAGTCATAAACACCTTCAAATGGCACCATAAATCCCTGTATGAACACTTTCCTTCATTCCATGCAGTAGCAGTCAATCTACTCTTGTCCACTTTGATAAATCCCTAAAAAATCGCACTGCAAACTTCCATGCGAACCAAGCAGAGGCATAGCAATAGGGGATGTAGAGGTTGCAGCCACATTGTGGCCAGAGGGGCCCTCTCTCAATTACAGTATTAGCTCTCTATCGGCCCTATGCTGGTAATAATCACTTCTATTGATGCTTTGATGTGCTTTTGATGTGCTTGATGATTTGCTTTGGTTGTCCTTGGCAGGTTTTGATGCACCCTATAAATTGTTATGTATAGTGTGCTTGTGGAGGCCCAAGGTAAAACTTGCACTGGGGTCCATAGTTCCTTAGCTATGCCTCTGGAACCAATACTTACAGCATCATAATAGATTGTGTTCTGTTCAGTATTTCACAAAAGTGACGACACCTCTTACATTTTTGCAAATATTTCATTATATTTTTTTATGGGACAGCTCTGAAGATATGACACTTTGACACAATGTAAAGTAGTAAATGTGCAACTTGTACAATAGTGTTAATTTGCTGTCCCATCAAAATAACTCAATATACAACCATTAATGTCTAAACTACTAGTAACAAAATTAAGTAAATGCCTAAAGTGAAGAATGTCCAAACTCAGCCCAATTAGACATTTTCCTTCTCTAGGGTCATGTTACTTGTTAGGGTTACAAGGTCTCAGGTGTGAATGGGGAGCAAGTGTGTTAGGTTTGGTGTTATCTGTCTCACACTGGGCCATATGTAATTAACTTTTTCTCTTCAGTGTTCGACCCCAGGAGATATTTTTTCATCTTATATTTAGAATAACGTTTCAGAACTTTGCAATTGAAAAAGTACCAAAAAGTAAGTGGAAAAGTACTATCAAAACTATTTCAAGTATTTTCTTACTTGCTGGTGATTTAAAAGGCATTTAATTGACAAGTTTGAGAATATAACCTAGGAGAAAAAGTTAATTGCATATGAGCCACTGTCTCATACCAGTCACTGAAAGTTCAACATGGCACCTCATGGCCATGTTTAAAGAAACTTAAAAAAGAGAATTGTTGTTCTACATAGATGCTGTAGGTTATAAGAAGATTTCCAATACCCTGAAACTGTGCTGCAGCTCAGTGGCCACTGGCCAAGACCATATAGTAGTTTAACTGGACAGGTTCCACTCAGAACAGGCCTCGCCATGGTCAAACAAAGAAGTTGAGTACACAGAGGTTGTCTTTTGCAAATAGATATGAGTGCTGGCAGCATTGCTGCAGAGGTTGAAAGGGTAAGGGGTCAGCCTGTCAGTGCTCAAACTTTACATCACACATCAAAGTGGTCTGCATGGCTGTCATTCCAGAAGGAAGCATATTCTAAAGATGCACAAATACATTTATTTCATTCAGATGTTGTCAAGCGTGTGTGGGAGCAACAAGGCATGGAGTACAAAGACAAATTTGTTGTGAGGTCTGTCACCTCTGATCCTGCGGGGTCTGCCGAAAGCCAGCCAGGAACTTCCACGTCCCAGCAGGCTGATGACGTCACTGGAGCGCAGCAGGTGTCTGCAAGCGGATTTGCCGGGTTCAGGGCGCACTCTCAGTTTGCCCTGCAACGTAGGAAACTGTGACAAGCACAGCGTGCTGCTGCGCTGCTTGTTATTGGTCCTCTGGTTTCAATATGGGTGAGTGCTCTCAGTCAGTGCCCATGATAATAACTGCTAAGTCTGTTACTGGGTACGCTCACCATTTGTCTGTTTGACTAAGTTATATTGATCTCTGCTGCCATACCTGCTTGTTCACTAACTACGATTTGTCTAGCCCTGTCCTGTACCTCGCTTTGGAACCCTGTTTAATTCTCCTGCTGACCTCGGCTTGTTATGTGGCCACTGCTCTGTCTCACCCTTGTCTGTACCACAATCGGATCTTGCTGAACTTCTGTGTATGACCCTGGCTTGTTAATACCTCTTTGTCTTTGATTAATCCTTGTCTGCATCACGTTGGAACTTTGTCTCTTGTGTATGACCCAGTTTGCATTCTGGACTTTGCTATATGCACCTGCAGTGGAATCTGCATACCCATAAGCACACCGTCATTGAGTTCCATATCTCCTGGACTTTCCTCATCTTCTCCTGGAACCTGCATACCCATAAGTTCATCATCACCGGATCTAATACCTTCTGGACCCTTTCCTACTAACTGGCCCTGGAACCAGCATATCCTTAAACAATTATCTCTGGACTTCTGTGCTAATTGCACCATCTGCTCATTCAGCTGGATTGCTGATGCTTCTGGAACTCAGGTGATTATTACTACTTCTTGCTTATTACTTTTTGTGCCCTGCCCTTCACAGAAGGCTGCTGGTATAGTCTTTGCACTTCATATTGTATGTGGTATCTGCTTACAAAGAGTTAGTGTGTGAGTGTTAGGTCACTCTTTGGAAGTGTTAGCTAGTCAGCCACATCCGCATACAGGGTGTATCAGAGTCCAATACCAGCAAAGCCTGACATGTGTCTTGTCTACTCTCAAGCATGGTGGTGGTAGTGTCATGGCGTGGGGTTGTATAAGTGCTGCTCGCATTGGGGAGCTTCAGTTCATTGTGGGAGGCATGAATGTCATCATGTACAGGTAGTCCCCGGGTTACGAACGCCCGACTTACGAACGACCCGCCGATACGAACGCCCGCCACGATGACATCAAGCAGCTCCAAAGAAGCACCGTGGAGGTGCGATACATGTGAGTCGACCCCCTGCCAGACGGGCTGAATAGTGACAGCGGCAAACAGTGGTAAGCAGCGCTCCTGCAGCTCAGCTTATTGATTCGCATGCCGTTTGTGGCAATAGATTTTTCAATTGACCTTAGACTATTTTATTGCGTGGAGATTGGTCTCTTGTCAGCACAAGCGGCTGCTATATGATATCTGATTATGCTTCACCGCTGTCCCCTGTAATTACTCCATATCTTGTCATTTTGCATTTTATTTATCAGACGTCACTGGCAGAGTGGATTGTTTTTAATTATTGGATATGTCCTTAATAAATTCTGATTTTTTACTGGATCATTGGTGTGCAGTGTTGTTTATAGTCATGGTTATCTTTTTTTGTGGAATTGAGTAGGAATTATTTCCATGACAATGATTTATTTATTGTTGCCCTATCTTCTAGTGTTTGGTGTCACGCAGCCCGGGGACTACCTCTTATACCCACTTTCCTAATGCAGAGTATGCGCAGCGGAAGGCACAAAAAGTCTCACCATCTTACAGGGTGGCTCCGGGCCAATCAGCGGCGTCCTCTCACCCCTCAAGGTTCCTCCCGGCGGCTTCACTAGCATTGTGTAATGACGCAATCAGAAGGCGATCCCGCGGCTCCTTCTGATTGCATCATTACACGATGCTAGTGAAGCCGCCGGGAGGAACATTGAGTGCTGATTGGCCCGGAGCCGCCCTGGAAGATGGTAAGACTTGTTGCGCCTTCCATTGCGCATACGTTGCATTAGGGGGCACAGAGACACAGAGGGGGGCACATGAGATACAGAGGGGGGACACTGGAAGCGCAGGGGATAGAGATAGCACAGCGTCCCGACTTAAGGACGGATTCAGGTTAAGAACGAGCCTACAGTTCCTATCTCGTTCGTTAACTGGGGACTACCTGTACTGTGACATATCGAAGCAGAGTATGATCCTCTCCCTTTGGAATATGATGATGACCCCAACACACCTCCAAGATGGCCACTGCTTTGCTAAAGAAACTGATGGTAGAGGAGCAGGACTAGCCAATTATGTCTCCAGACCTAAACCCTATTTAACATTTGTGGGGCATTCTTAAACAAAACGTGGAGGCATGCAAGGTCTCTAACATCCACCAGCTTCATCATGGAGGATCGGAAGAAAATTCCAGTGGCAACCTGTAAAGCTTTTCTGAACTCCATGCCAGAGAGAGTTAAGGCAGTGTAACGGTGGGCACGCAAAATATTGACACTTTGGGACAATTTTGTCATTTTTTACTATAGTTTTGTAAGATACTGTATGTGATATTTTGGACACACTTTCTTGGATATTTACCAAAAGGTGTACTGTTACCTTGATTGCAAGGAAGGTTAGTTTCAATAATCTGAAACCTCCATTGTGATTAACATTATTATGTGTGTATATTGCACTGACATCCTCAGGAATTGTTTTTCAGAGTACATGGTATAAAGTAATAATCATAGCTGGTTGCAGAGTAATTTGAAAGATCAATTTTAATAACATTCATTTACAAAACCACTTGACATAAATTATACCTAGTTTTAAACTTATTATACTTTAAAACTTTTCAAACGCTAGCGTCAGACCATGTTTTTCTAAAGATCACACTTCCACTCAACAAAAGCAATGTAGCAAATTCATATAAGATTCCAGCCATTCAAATGAAAGATAGTGAAGAGCAAGTCTTCTGAGATACGGGGAGAATGATCTTATCAGTGAAGCATCCTTGGATCTAAAATGGCTTATTTATAAATCCTCACTATAATGAAATTCATCTTCAAGGCCTCAGTGGGCCAGAGCCGGCTGCCTCCATTATTCCTGTGTTCACACTACTGATTTCCCTTCCCAGCATCTTAACATTTTTATTATCTTTGTTCTTTCTGTGTTATTTTTTACTATAGCAAATCTGTTATATGACAAAACATTTTTCAAATAAAAAAAAAATGTTCTTATCTTACTGATTACTTAGTCTCACTTTTCTTTGTTTACTGATATGAAATTTCTAATGTGTAATATAATTGTGGCCCGCATACATACAGAACCAAAATCAAACCGGCTTGACTCTTAGCCATTCATTTCATGGACAAAGAGTGTGTATGAACAAGACAACCATCAGAGAGACACAAGTTAAGGCCTTAGTGTTTAAACAAATGTATCTTTAAGGCCAGTTACCAGCAGTTTGTCGTACTGCCGGTACCGATATTCACCATCATTCATGCAAATGCTTTGTTGTTCTCGTTATTTTTTATGTCATCAGCCCAGCACTTAGGAAATCCAGGAAGCCACATGTTGCTTTCAGGGTTGCCTTTCTATGTCCCCCTGAGGTAAATGAAAAACGCTGCACATGATGCCACCACATGCTGCTGGAAGTCACAAAAAGGCGCTAAATGCTTGATTGGAGAAAAAGCATTTGAGCAAGCTGCTGGTGCAGCTGGTACAGATGGCTATCTGAACAAGCTCTTAAGCACTCTGAGACCCAATGCTTTGTGGGGGCTGGACCTAACATAAATTTTTAAATATTTCTTTCATTTATTTTGTTTTCTACACTCTATTTAGTACTTCTTGACATGTGCAATGAAATATGGTGATATAAGGGGGAGGAGGTATGGAATATGCATTGCTGTCTACCCAAATGCACATACAGCATCAACACAGTGGGAAACAATTAATATGCAACTTAAATGCTATAAGCAGGAGATTTGTAATATATGCTATTTCTACTAGGAACATGTAAACATTTGTATACCCTCCAACAAATATTAGTATAATGTACTCATTGATGTACACATAGCTTCAGTTTTATGGGTTAAGCAGCGCTGACATACAGAGAATACTGGCAATGATGCTGTCAAGTTTTCCCTATTGAGAATAATCTCAAGTACTCCTCTACACAGTTATATTCTCTAGGAGTATAACTGTTTTTCAGACATTTCTTTATGATTTGTATATGATTTATCATGTTTTTAAATCCTCAAATTCCATGTAAAAGACGTAATATGATAAGTTCAATTACCCCTAAATCCAACCCATTTACCCCCAGAGATATGCAGGTCATGTGTTTAGCATCTATGGACTTACCAATTAAAAATACTGGCCATTATTGGCCATAGGCAATTCACTTTTTCTCCTAGGAGATAATTTTTCAGCTTCTATTTAAAATAACTTTTCAGCACGCTTCAATTGAAAAAGTACAAAAAAGTAGGTGGAAAAGTATCGTCAAAATTATTCTGAGTACTGCATTGCTTGCTGATAGCTTAAATATAATTTTGCTTGATAGATAGGTATGAAAATATCACCCAGCAGAAAGTCTAGGAGAAAAGGTGATTTGAATAAGAGCCTATGGCCCATATGCAACAATTTTTTTCACCTGCGTTATCTCCTAGGAGATAATTTTCATATTCTCTTTAACCACTTGAGGACCACAGTCTTTTCGCCCCTTAAAGGGAATGTCCAAGCAAAATAAAAAAATGAGTTTCACTTACCTGGGGCTTCTACCAGCCCCATACAGCCATCCTGTGCCCTCGTAGTCACTCACTGCTTTTCCGGTCCCCCCGCTGGCAGATTTCCGACCTCGGAGGTTGGCGGGACGCATTGCGTACATTTTTACGCATTCCCGCTAGTGCAGGAACATTAACACATACATTACTGGTTCAATGCGTAAAAATTTACGCATTGAATCAGTAATGCGTAAAAATGTATGTGTTAATGTTCCTGCACTAGCGGGAATGCGTAAAAATGTACGCAATGCGGCCCGCCGACCTCCGAGGTCGGCAAGCTGCCAGCGGGGGACTGGAGCAGCAGTGAGTGACTACGAGGGCACAGGATGGCTGTATGGGGCTGTTGGAAGCTCCAGGTAAGTGAAACTCATTTTTTTATTTTGCTTGAACCTTCCCTTTAAGGACCAGAGCCTTTTTCTCCATTCAGACCACTGCAGCTTTCACGGTTTATTGCTCGCTCATACAACCTACCACCTAAATGAATTTTACCTCCTTTTCTTGTCACTAATGCAGCTTTCTTTTGGTGCTATTTGATTGCTGCTGCGAGTTTTACTTTTTATTATATTCATCAAAAAAGACATGAATTTTGTCAAAAAAAATGACTTTTTTAACTTTCTGTGCTGACATTTTTCAAATAAAGTAAAATTTCCTATACATTTGAGCGCGAAAGTTATTCTGCTACATGTCTTTGACAAAAAAAAAACATTCAGTGTATATTTATTGGATTTGGTAAAAGTTATAGCGTTTACAAACTATGGTGCCAAAAGTGAATTTTCCCATTTTCAAGCATCTCTGACTTTTCTGCTCACCTGTCAGGTTTCATGAGGGGCTAAAATTCCAGGATAGTACAAATACCCCCCAAATGACCCCATTTTGGAAAGAAGACATCCCAAAGTATTCAGTGAGAGGCATGGTGAGTTCATAGAAGATTTCATTTTTTGTCACAAGTTAGCGGAAAATGACACTTTGTGACAAAAAAAAAAAAAAAAAGTTTCCATTTCTTCTAACTTGCGACAAAAAAAAAATGAAATCTGCCACGGACTCACTATGCTCCTCTCTAAATACCTTGAAGTGTCTACTTTCCAAAATGGGGTAATTTGTGGGGTGTGTTCACTGTCCTGGCATTTTGGGGGGTGCCTAATTGTAAGCACCCCTGTAAAGCCTAAAGATGCTCATTGGACTTTGGGCCCCTTAGCGCAGTTAGGCTGCAAAAAAGTGCCACACATGTGGTATTGCCGTACTCAGGAGAAGTAGTATAATGTGTTTTGGGGTGTATTTTTACACATACCCATGCTGGGTGGGACAAATATCTCCGTAAATGACAATTTTTTAATTTTTTTTACACACAATTGTCTATTTATAGAGATATTTCTCCCACTCAGCATGGGTATGTGGAAAAATACACCCCAAAACACATTATACTACTTCTCCTGAGTACGGCGATACCACATGTGTGGCACTTTTTTTCACAGGTCATTTTGAGAAATTTGGTTTCAAGACTACTCCTCACGGTTTACGGCCCCTAAAATGCCAGGACAGTATAGGAACCCCACAAATTACCCCATTTTAGAAAGAAGACACCCCAAGGTATTCCGTTAGGAGTATGGTGAGTTCATATAAGATTTTTTTTTTGTCACAAGTTAGCGGAAATTGATTTATATTGTTTTTTTTCACAAAGTGTCATTTTCTGCAAACTTGTGACACAAAAAAAAATCTTCTATGAACTCACCATACTCCTAACGGAATACCTTGGGGTGTCTTCTTTCTAAAATGGGGTCATTTGTGGGGTTCCTATACTGCCCTAGCATTTTAGGGGCCCTAAACCGTGAGGAGTAGTCTTGAAACCAAATGTCGCAAAATGACCTGTGAAATCCTAAAGGTGCTCATTGGACTTTGGGCCCCTTAGCGCAGTTAGGGTGCAAAAAAGTGCCACACATGTGGTATCGCCGTACTCAGAAGAAGTAGTATAATGTGTTTTGGGGTGTATTTTTACACATACCCATGCTGGAGAAATATCTCTGTAAATGACAATTATTTGATTTTTTTTTACACACAATTGTCCATTTACAGAGAGATTTCTCCCACCCAGCATGGGTATGTATAAAAATACACCTCAAAACACATTATACTACTTCTTCTGAGTACGGCGATACCACATGTGTGACACTTTTTTGCAGCCTAGGTGCGCTAAGGGGCCCAACGTCCTATTCACAGGTCATTTTGAGGCATTTGTTTTCTAGACTACTCCTCACGGTTTAGGGCCCCTAAAATGCCAGGGCAGTATAGGAACCCCACAAGTGACCCCATTTTAGAAAGAAGACACCCCAAGGTATTCTGTTAGGGGTATAGTGAGTTCATAAAAGAGTTTATTTTTTGTCACAAGTTAGTGAAAAATGACACTTTGTGAAAAAAACAATAAAAATCCAATTTCCGCTAACTTTTGACAAAAAATAAAATCTTCTATGAACTCATCATACACCTAACAGAATACCTTGGGGTGTCTTCTTTCTAAAATGGGGTCACTTGTGGGGTTCCTATACTGCCCTGGCATTTTACGGGCCCAAAACTGTGAGTAGTCTGGAAACCAAATTTCTCAAAATGACTGTTCAGGGGTATAAGCATCTGCAAATTTTGATGACAGGTGGTCTATGAGGGGGCAAATTTTGTGGAACCGGTCATAAGCAGGGTGGCCTCTTAGATGACAGGATGTATTGGGCCTGATCTGATGGATAGGAGTGCTAGGGGGATGACAGGAGGTGATTGATGGGTGTCTCAGGGGGCAGTTAGAGGGGAAAATAGATGCAATCAATGCACTGGGGAGGTGATCGGAAGGGGGTCTGAGGGGGATCTGAGGGTTTGGCCGAGTGATCAGGAGCCCACACGGGGCAAATTAGGGCCTGATCTGATGGGTAGGTGTGCTAGGGGGTGACAGGAGGTGATTGATGGTTGTCTCAAGGTGTGATTAGAGGGGGGAAATAGATGCAAGCAATGCACTGGCAAGGTGATCAGGGCTGGGGTCTGAGGGCGTTCTGAGGTGTGGGCGGGTGATTGGGTGCCCGCAAGGGGCAGATTATGGGTGGCAGTGACAGGGGGTGATTGATGGGTGGCAGTGACAGGGGGTGATTGATGGGTGATTGACAGGTGATCAGTGGGTTATTACAGGGAATAACAGATGTAAATATTGCACTGGCGAATTGATAAGGGGGGGTCTGAGGGCAATCTGAGCGTGTGGGCGGGTGATTGGGTGCCCGCAAGGGGCAGATTGGGGTCTAATCTGATGGGTAACAGTGACAGGTGGTGATAGGGGGTGATTGATGGGTAATTAGTGGGTGTTTAGAGGAGAGAAGAGATGTAAACACTGCACTTGGGAGGTGATCTGATGTCGGATCTGCGGGCGATCTATTGGTGTGGGTGGGTGATCAGATTGCCCGCAAGGGGCAGGTTAGGGGCTGATTGATGGGTGGCAGTGACAGGGGGTGATTGACGGGTGATTGACGGGTGATTGACAGGTGATCAGGGGGGAGAGATGCATACAGTACACAGAGGGGGGGGGTCTGGGGGGGGGGGGTCTGGGGACAATCTGGGGGGTGATCAGGAGGGAGTAGGGGGCTGATTAGGGACTAAAAAAAAAAATAGCGTTGACAGATAGTGACAGGGAGTGATTGATGGGTGATTAGGGGGGTGACTGGGTGCAAACAGTGAATTGGGGGGTGGGCAGGGGGGGGTCTGAGGGGTGCTGTGGGCGATCAGGGGGCGGGGGGGGGGGGAATCAGTGTGCTTGGGTGCAGACTAGGGTGGCTGCAGCCTGCCCTGGTGGTCCCTCGGACACTGGGACCACCAGGGCAGGAGGTCCGAGGGACCACCAGGGCAGGAGGCAGCCAGTATAATAGGCTTTGTATACATTACAAAGCCTATTATACATGTTGCATGCGGCGATCCGGGTGCTAGTAACCCGCCGGCGCTTCCGAACGGCCGGCGGGTTACAGCGAATGGTGGGCGGAGCCAGTCCCTGGCGGCTGATCGCGTCACGAATGATGCGATCGCCGCATAGCCACTCCCGCAGCCGCCCCCGCCGATGGGCGTACTGTGGTCGTTTGGGCCCGGACTTTGCCGCCGCCCATCGGCTGGGGGCGGTCGGGAAGTGGTTAAAGTGATCTGAAACTCTGACATAACATTCAATAAAAATGTGTTTTTCTACTTTGTATTATTCATACAGTTATCATATTTGCTTTTGTGCACAAGTAATATTGTCTGTCTACAAATTACAAGTTCCCAAAGTGTAGTTTTTCTTGCCCTGATAACTGTCATTGCATTTTATTCCAACTGCTTTTTATTATAAATTAACATCTTCTAATTAGTTGTTCTGAGCTCTGTGTGTGCCTGAAGCCTGACGCCTTCTCAGAAAGTGTTTTTTTACTTGTTACACACATATGTATCAACATTGGAATGTAAACAAAGATACTGTTATCTCTAGTTTGGATGCGGATTTGAAGCTGAATAACAGGACACAGTGCTTTGTTTAACCATTTCAGTGAAGTTCTGCTAAAAAAAATGTCTGGGATAGTACATTTGAAGCTGTGAGGAATCTTTTAGAGGAAAGTAGAAATGCTGACTTTCAGAACACTTTAAACCAGGTTTTTAGCATTTCACAATTGAAAAAGTACTCAAAAGTTGGTGAAAAAAGTACTATCACATTTATTTTGAGTATTTTCTTGGGTGCTGGTGGCTTAAACTGCATTTTATGACAAGTTGTGAAAATATCCCCCAGGAGAAAACTCAGGAGAAAAAGTAAATTGCAAGAAAACAACGAGTTGCTAGTAGTAAGCTTTATAGCAATGATATTCAGTGGCTTTAGAAAGTTACTAGTTACGTCATTTCATGACAAACTGTAGCTCAAATACTGGAAGAGTCACTCCACACATGAAGGATATCATGTACTGTAGCACCAGCCTATACATTGCATTATCTAAGTTAACATGTGAGATATACAAAGAGAGATGGCATAATATAACTTGCATCCTGATGCGATCCACAGTTTCCCTTAATACATGGTCAAAGTGAATGGCTTCACTACACGGAGGCATCAGTTAGCAATTGTAGTGAGCATAAGCAGAGCACCATAGAACTCACTAGAGGGAACACCCAAACAAACTAATGTGTATGTATAATTTAACTGGTTGGAATATTTAAAATACATGTAAATCAGTTGATAAGTTTAACCACTTACGACGAATGGACTTAGATCCTACACGCAGACATGCTGTTGCTAAAGATGCTAAAGACATCAAGACGTAGGAGCTTAGTCCAGCGCTAAAACGGCCGCTGCAAACGATCACGTTACCGATCGGGGCAAGGGACCATGTGGTCCTTCAACCCATTTGGAGCCCCCCGAAGCCGCAATGATCACTGTTACAAGAGTATACAGAAAATAGATGTGATCCAGCAAACCTGAACAGTATTAGTTTAAAAGAACTATTAGATGGCAAAATCTGAAACCAGCACTTTGGCTGATATTATAACATAACACAGAGGGGATTGCCAAAAGGTAGGTGAATTACTATATAAACTTGACTAGAAGTCTAGAAATGTAGGTCTGACTCACTAAATAAAAGTATATCGTCAACTTGTACTCGAGTCGGACCTAAATTTCTGACTCATAGCCAAGGGGGTGTGGGGCGCACCTCTCTATCAACCTTTGCAGAGTGAGTCACAGTGGCCAGCATGCTTTATAATGCCCCTCCCACACCACCTTTTGCTTAGAAAAGTGCTACTTTGTAAACTTTACCTTTGGTATGAGAAGGTTTTAGAGGCATCCATTCCCTGTGAGACACTGGCTTTTTTTTACCAACCAATGGCTGCAACACTTAACACACAGAGTAAGGTGTGTACTATTAGTGACTTTCCCAGTTGCGCTAACTTATCCAGTTCTAACTCACACTTTCTTGATAAAGGAAATGCCAAGAAAACATAGGTCTGATTGTCCTGACTCCGGGCCACAGCAATTACCAAGGAAAGAGCAGGGGAAAAGAAACTTGACTGCAGCGCTTAATAAAGAAGATGAGAACATAATTGCTACACTTGGGGACCTGGAGGAGTTATTGGTTGCATTTAAAGGCCAGGGGCAGTTGATGACCGCAATACTATATGCAGTTCGATCATGAACCTCCTCCTGGTCCTCAAGTGCAGTTATTAATTCCTCCTGCTCCCCAAGTGCAGCCATTAACTTTGCTGGATAGACTTATACTTAACTTGAGTCAATAAAAAATTCAATCTTAAGAGGATGAAATATTGCAGTCCACTTTTATTCAAGGATAATGGTTTTGCAATTTCAGTCAAGTAAAAACTTGTTTTTAAAATCTCAAGACTATCTTGTTGTGGATTAATTCCACTCATTCACAAACCTTTTACATGCAAGTTACAGTCCAGCGTTAGTCGTGGAGAAAATCCAGATTTTTTTTTCATAAACTTTAAGTTAAGAAATAAACTTAGGTTTAGAAAGCTTTTTATTTAATTTGGATAATCAGAAATTGAAAAAAAAAGTCTCCTGTAGCGATTTTTTTTTAAAAGCATGTTCCAAGTACTTGCTATACATCAAAGCACTTTGCACATATTTTTTGCCTCATCAAATATATCTAAACAAGTTTCGTTCAAAATACAGCATCACCTCTGGCTCTGCATCAGATGGCCACATGAAGCTCTGTAGTTCTGTAATAGTGACTGGAGCCCTATACACTCACTCAGCTGAGGGAGAAATACTAGACTATGGAGAACAGCTGGATAGTCAATGTACCATGAAGTCTGCTGAGCTGGATTCCATTGTCACTGCTGTACTAAGGCCCCGTTCACACTTGCGGTTTTGCGAAAACTGCACCGGATGTCCGGACCGCACCGGAGCCGGATCGGACCTGGACCGTACGGTTCCTGTCCGGATCCGGTCCGGATCCGGTCCGGTTGCATACGGTTTCCGTGCGGTATGAACACGGTTGCGGTCCGGATCCGGATTCTTAAAGAGATAACAACCTGTATAAATACCTGGGGTTCTAGGAGGTCAGCAGAAGCTCTGGGGTCATTGTTGGAGACAGCTGGACGTGTGGAGACCATCCTTGGATACAGAGACAGCAGTTGGGACCATGGATCCAGTCATTTTTTACGCTTATTACCTGGGAATTCTCTCCTTCCTGTTGTTTACCTACTACTATGTGGGGAGAAGGCGTGCTCCTCGCAGGAGATGGTGGGTGCACCCTCTACTAGCCAGGAGGCAGAGGAAGGGAGAGTTCCAGGCCCTCTACCGGGACCTCAGACGACACCCACAGAAGTTCTACAGCTACACTCGGATGTCTATTCCCCTGTAAGTATATAGGCCTAAATACACCAACCCCCACCATTCCTAAACACCACACCCTCACCCCCACAACACCTCATCCCTGTATACCTAGCTAAACACACCACCCTGACCCCCACACCCCTGTATACCTAGCTATTCACTACACCCCCACCCTCCACAACACTCCCAAACCTCTGTAAACACACCTCCCCCATCCTCCACCCAACACCTTGTCCCACAACATACTTTACAGCTTCTTCCTTTACATCTCCTGACAGGTTTGATACCCTTTTGGAGATGGTGAAGGATGACCTTAGGAAGAAGGATACCACGTTCAGGAGAGCAGTCACACCACAAGAACAACTACTCATCACACTGAGGTATGTAAAAACAATTTTTTTTATTGCAAAAACAACCACTTTCCAACATGGAAACATTCTTCCAACATGGAAGACAAAAAAATAACATATCTATGGTATAGCCCGGTCAGTTTTAAGGAACACCAACCACCAACTTTGTGCTGGAAGAGTTGCAGGGCATAGCTGCCCAAGTGTCTTTCGGGGACACCAGGCCCTAATAAATTGAAGTGCTTCAAAAACCTAACCACTGGCACAGGACCCTCTGAGCCATGGATGAAGGACACAGGTCAGTGAAAAGGCTAGGCCTCTCATCGACCAGTCAAGGTGTCCTTCATCCATGGCTCCAAGGGTCTTGTGCAAGTGATTAGGAACAAGAACAAAGTGAGGAGCAAGAGGAACCGATGGCAGAGGAGCAGGACTACAGGTAGTGTCTTTTGGGGACAAAAGGCCCTAAATTATTAGTGCTTCAAAAACCTAACCACTGGCACAGGACCCTCTGAGCCATGGATGAAGGACACAGGTCAGTGAAAAGGCTAGGCCTCTCACCGACCAGTGTAGGTGTCCTTCATCCATGGTTTCAAGGGTCTTGTGCAAGTGGTTAGGAACAAGAACAAAGTGAGGAGCAAGAGGAACCGATGGCAGAGGTGCATGACTACAGGTGCAGTGCAACAGGCACAAGGTTGTGACCCAGGTAGTGTCTTTCGGGGACACCAGGCCCTAAAATTGAAGTGCTTTAAAAACCTAACCACTGGCACAGGACCCTCTGAGCCATGGATGAAGGACACAGGTCAGTGAAAAGGCTAGGCCTCTCACCGACCAGTCAAGGTGTCCTTCATCCATGGTTCAAAGGGTCTTGTGCAAGTGGTTAGGAACAAGAACAAAGTGAGGAGCAAGAGGAACTGATGGCAGAGGTGCATGACTACAGGTGCAGTGCAACAGGCACAAGGTTGTGACCCAGGTAGTGTCTTTCGGGGACACCAGGCCCTAAAATTGAAGTGCTTTAAAAACCTAACCACTGGCACAGGACCCTCTGAGCCATGGATGAAGGACACAGGTCAGTGAAAAGGCTAGGCCTCTCACCGACCAGTCAAGGTGTCCTTCATCCATGGCTCCAAGGGTCTTGTGCAAGTGATTAGGAACAAGAACAAAGTGAGGAGCAAGAGGAACCGATGGCAGAGGAGCAGGACTACAGGTAGTGTCTTTTGGGGACAAAAGGCCCTAAATTATTAGTGCTTCAAAAACCTAACCACTGGCACAGGACCCTCTGAGCCATGGATGAAGGACACAGGTCAGTGAAAAGGCTAGGCCTCTCACCGACCAGTGTAGGTGTCCTTCATCCATGGTTTCAAGGGTCTTGTGCAAGTGGTTAGGAACAAGAACAAAGTGAGGAGAAGGAGGAACCGATGGCAGAGGAGCAGGACTACAGGTAGTGTCTTTCGGGGACACCAGGCCCTAAATTATTAGTGCTTCTAAAACCTAACCACTGGCACAGGACCCTCTGAGCCATGGATGAAGGACACAGGTCAGTGAAAAGGCTAGGCCTCTCACCGACCAGTCAAGGTGTCCTTCATCCATGGTTTCAAGGGTCTTGTGCAAGTGATTAGGAACAAGAACAAAGTGAGGAGCAAGAGGAACCGATGGCAGAGGAGCAGGACTACAGGTGCAGTGCAACAGGCACAAGGTTGTGACCCAGGTAGTGTCTTTCGGGGACACCAGGCCCTAAATTATTAGTGCTTCTAAAACCTAACCACTGGCACAGGACCCTCTGAGCCATGGATGAAGGACACAGGTCAGTGAAAAGGCTAGGCCTCTCACCGACCAGTGAAGGTATCCTTCACCCATGGCTCCAAGGGTCTTGTGCAAGTGATTAGGAACAACAAAGTAAGGAACAAGAGGAATCAAAGGCACAGGTGCAGGACTACAGGTGCAGTGCAACAGGCACAAGGTTGTGACCCAGGTAGTGTCTTTCGGGGACACCAGGCCCTAAATTATTAGTGCTTCTAAAACCTAACCACTGGCACAGGACCCTCTGAGCCATGGATGAAGGACACAGGTCAGTGAAAAGGCTAGGCCTCTCACCGACCAGTGAAGGTGTCCTTCACCCATGGCTCCAAGGGTCTTGTGCAAGTGATTAGGAACAACAAAGTAAGGAACAAGAGGAATCAAAGGCACAGGTGCAGGACTACAGGTGCAGTGCAACAGGCACAAGGTTGTGACCCAGGTAGTGTCTTTCGGGGACACCAGGCCCTAAAGTTCAAGTCCAGCAAAACCAAAAGTTCCCTGACATGGTCATCTGAACACCTCTGAACCTTGGTTGAAGGAGATGGGGCAGGGAAAAGGTTGGGCTAAAAAGCCCTGTGATGGTATCCTTACTCCGAGGATCGGAGGTATTCAGAGGAGCATGTCCAGGAACAATTTGACTTTTTTTTTCAAATTGTATCGGCACCACTACTAGAAAAGGTGGGAGTTGCTGCCTGGAAATCTGGACTCTCTTGGGTGCTGGTCGTGGATGAGCTGGACCCTGACAGCGGTGGCCCATATTGACTGCCTCTGTAGCCGGTGTACATCTGTGATGATTGCCAGGTGGGCACCGCTGTTGGTTGTGGGGGTCTAAAAATTGGTGGTTGCAATAATGGCGTGTCCATGTGCTGTTTGATCACCTCCAGCAAAGTGGAATGGCACGCCATCAAGTTTTGGGAAGGCACCTTTTCCAAATATGGTATTAGAGACATCACAGTGTGAAAACACGGGTGTGCCTGCAATTTCAGTAGTTCCTTGCTTTGTTGATGCATTTGCTGCATCATGTTCTGCAGCTGGCCCACCGACTGATGATGCTGCGCACGCAGTTGGTCGATTTCTCCTCTGTGCATCTCATGCATCATTTTAAGCTCGTCCCTGTAGTGCCCATGTACAGCGTCGAGCTCACATTGCAGTGAAGTGATGTGGGACTTGTACTGCTCCATGATATGGCCCCTGTCCTCATCTTGCAACTGCCGGGTTATGAGAGTTTGGTGGCTCTGAAGAATCCCGAGAAGTCCGGAGACAGCCCCGGACATCTCGGACTCTGTCTCTCTCCTTGTTGGGGGGAGGGTACCTCGACGCCTCACTGGTGTGGTGGTCCTCACTGGTGGTGTGGCAGCATCTTCCCGTCCTCTAGCCTGTGTCGGGGTTGCCCTGCGCGCTGGTTGTGCTGCAGTCTCTCGGTGCTCCTCACTTTGTTCTTGTTCCCCGGGAGCTTCCATAGCGGTCGATTGTGGAGGTGCAGCTTCATCCACACTCGGTCCTGCAACCTCAACATCCAAGCTCTCTTCTCCCAAGTCATCATCAAAGGAGAGAGCTGGGATAGCTAAGGACTCCCTCCTCCTACTCCTCTCCTCGGGGACATAGGTTACATCGGCGACGTCATCATCCACCAAGCTCTCCTCACTGCTGAACCGTGCCTCCTGGGTCGGTTCCTCTTGCTCCAAATTGTCTTCAGTCCTGTAGATAAAAACAATATTTATTGGTGTGCCAAACAGCATGTGGCGTCAATTCACAGAGCTAGCAAACACTAGCAAACACTTTATCAACCGTTTCTACCAAACATTTGATAAAGCTTGTGAGAAAAGTTCGCTAGCCATGGGAATTGAGGCCAGTTTATAGCAATACATGGCCGAAGTCATGGTAGTTGTCTGCTAAAATGAGCTCTCAGTTCCTGCCCACAGTAGTGGTACTTACAGTCTAGGTTCCAGGCTTGCATTGATGAAAGACAATTGCTTGGCAAATTGGTAGTCTTTTTGTCGCTTTCCCCCGCCACTGCCACTTCGTTCGGCAAGTTTTTTCTTCCGTAGCCATTTCACGTATGCATCACGTATATTGCGCCACCTTGTCTTGAACCTTTCTCCTGTAACGACATGAAAAATTGATTTCGATTATTTCTCTTGTAGGTACACCGCAACTGGACAAACATATACATCGCTACATGTCACATTTCGTATTGGGAAGAGCACGGTGGCAGGCATCGTCGTGAGGACTTCGAGGATCCTTTGGACGCGACTGAGGGCCAGATACATGCCTGTGCCGGACACCACGAAATGGGAGGAGATCGCCCAGGGCTTCTGGACCGAGTGCAAGTTTCCTAATTGTGTTGGCGCACTGGATGGGAAACACATCCGGATTCAGAAACCCGTGGGGAGTGGCAGCCATTATTTCAACTATAAAAAATACTTCAGCATTGTTCTAATGGCAGTGGCAGATGCGGACTACAAGTTTGTGTACGTGGACGTGGGGTCGTACGGTAGTTCCAATGACTCTGGAATTTTCCAGCGTACGACCCTTTGCCGGCTGATGGAGGAAGGCAGACTGCGTCTCCCCCGTGACAGACCCTGGCCTGGGACAAGGGCACCGGCCTACCCCTATGTGTTTGTGGGGGACGAGGCCTTCGCCCTGTCCGACCATGTAATGCGTCCGTACCCAGACAGGGGACTTGATGCCAGCCAGCTACACTTCAATGCTCGGTTGAGCCGTGCAAGGAGAATGGTGGAGTGCACATTTGGGATCCTGGTGTCAAAGTGGAGGGTGTTCCACACGCCCATGCTGCTGAAACCGGGCAACGCAGTTGTCGTGGTGAAGGCAGCATGCATCCTCCACAACTTTGTGCGGCAGGAGGAAAGAGAGACTCCGGAACCCCCGAATGTGCTTCCACTAATGCCCCTGCGGAGGTATGCAACCAGGCCAAGGGTAGTGTCACTGCGGAACAGGGACCAACTGAGACTTTATTTTACCACACCACCAGGACGAGGGTGAATGTTTGGTTTTTAATATGTTTTGTTGAAATGTGTTTATTTTGGAGTTTCAAGTTTTTAAGTGATTTTAAATGTCTTAATTTTTTACAATAAATTGATGTTTAATAATTGGTCATTGTGTATGTTTTATGTGCACAGGTGGGGTACATCGCAGGTGGGTGGGAGACATCACAGGTGGGTGGGATACATCAAAGGTGGGTGGGATACAGCACAGGTGGGGTACATCACAGGTGGGGTACAGGTGGGTGGGATACATCACAGGTGGGTGGGATACATCACAGGTGGGGTACAGGTGGGTGGGATACAGCACAGGTGGGGTACAGGTGGGTGGGATACATCACAGGTGGGGTACAGGTGGGTGGGATACATCACAGGTGGGGTACAGGTGGGTGGGATACATCACAGGTGGGGTACAAGTGGGTGGGATACATCACAGGTGGGGTACAGGTGGGTGGGATACATCACAGGTGGGGTACAGGTGGGTGGGATACATCACAGGTGGGTGGGAGACATCACAGGTGGGTGGGATACATCACAGGTGGGTGGGATACATCACAGGTGGGTGGGATACATCACAGGTGGGGTACAGGTGGGTGGGATACAGCACAGGTGTGGTACAGGTGGGTGGGATACATCACAGGTGGGGTACAGGTGGGTGGGATACATCACAGGTGGGGTACAGGTGGGTGGGATACATCACAGGTGGGGTACAGGTGGGTGGGATACATCACAGGTGGGTGGGAGACATCACAGGTGGGTGGGATACATCACAGGTGGGTGGGATACATCACAGGTGGGGTACAGGTGGGTGGGATACAGCACAGGTGGGGTACAGGTGGGTGGGATACATCACAGGTGGGGTACAGGTGGGTGGGATACATCACAGGTGGGTGGGATACATCACAGGTGGGTGGGATACATCACAGGTGGGGTACAGGTGGGTGGGATACAGCACAGGTGGGGTACAGGTGGGTGGGATACATCACAGGTGGGGTACAGGTGGGTGGGATACATCACAGGTGGGGTACAGGTGGGTGGGATACATCACAGGTGGGTGGGATACATCGCAGGTGGGTGGGATACATCACAGGTGGGGTACAGGTGGGTGGGATACATCACAGGTGGGGTACAGGTGGGTGGGATACATCGCAGGTGGGTGGGATACATCACAGGTGGGGTACAGGTGGGTGGGATACATCACAGGTGGGGTACAGGTGGGTGGGATACATCACAGGTGGGGTACAGGTGGGTGGGGAACAGGTGGGTGGGCCACGGGTGGGTGGGATACATCACAGGTGGGGTACAGGTGGGTGGGATACATCACAGGTGGGGTACAGGTGGGTGGGATACATCACAGGTGGGGTACAGGTGGGTGGGGAACAGGTGGGTGGGCCACGGGTGGGTGGGCAACACGTGGGTGACACAAATCCATAGCAAAAGTGGAATACATCACAAGCTAAACCACAAGCCCCCCCAAAAACTTCTAGTCAACATACCCTCTGTGCCTTGCTGTCTCTTGCTCAAGTGCTCAAAGTCCTCCACATACAGCTTGGCAATTTTTTTCCACAGGCCTCTGCATTTTTTGATGTTGCTGTGGTCCGCATCCCCCTTGTCCCACAGGGCTGGTACCTGCTGCACCTGTAGGATGAGGTCTTCTGATGTGTAGGGCCTCACCCCCTCGTTATCAGACATATCGTCAGACATGTTGCTGCCAAACAGCTCCAGCATGAAGTCACTGCTGCTCCACTCTGTGAACGCTGGTGCCATGTGGTCCCCATCCAAAATGGCCACCATACCATAGAGTCAGCATAGGAAGTGTGGTATAACATCCGGTTTTTATAGCCAGTGTGTTGTGCGCTCTCCGGTTCTCATTGGTTTCCATTGGCCGGATGCAACATTCCGGCTCCGGTCCGGATACGTCAGCCGGACCAGCCGGACCAAAAAATAGCGCATGTTGGAACGGACGCCGGAGTCCGGATCCGGTCCGGCTCCGGTCCGGACGAAACGGACGCATGTGAACGGTCGCATAGACTTTCATTGCTATGCCGTGCGTCCGTTTCGTCCGGTCCGCATGCGGTCCGGCTCCGGCACGGCTCCGGCACGGCGATTCCGGATAGCAACCGCTAATGTGAACCGGGCCTAAGTTAAATTGACTGTTGTGAAAATATTTTTCATTTCAATAGTTATGGCAAATAATATTTGTAATACCATTCATTCACAATATATGCTGTTTTGCTGTAGAAAACAATATTTATATATATTAACGTCATATTTGTTCATGTTTATCAAATCTGATGAATACACAGGGCTACTAACCACCACAATGCATGCAGAATAATTGTAATTCACTAAGTGTGATTTATGAATGCTAGTCTTAGGGGAAAAATCTCAATCATGGATTTATGAGGAAAAGTGCCACATGCAGCACCCACAATGACACGTCAAGAATTCACAATGTGATTCTAGGCCTTTGCTATGGACAAGCTATGGTGGAATCTTGGTTGCTTTGGATTTTTCTGAAAGAAGTATATAGTACTCTGCTGCATTTGGAAAACCACAAATCACTAAAATTACATTATGGACAACTCACAGCAATGCAATGTGCATTGTAGTTGCACAGCATTGACACCATGGCCTGAGCAACCAATAGTAAGAGAAAAACACAGGAAGGTGCCCCCCACCTCCACGCTTAACCAGTTCAGGACCATAGGTTTAAACCCCCCTAGTGACCAGGCTATGTTTTACAATTCGGTGCTTTGCAGCTTTAATAGCTGGGTCCCTGGTTCGAATCCCAGCCAGGGCACTATCTGCAAAGAGTTTGTATGCTCTCTCCGTGTCTGCGTGGGTTTCCTCTGGGCACTCCGGTTTCCTCCCACATTCCAAAAACATACGGATAAGTTAATTGGCTCCCCCTAAAATTGGCCCTAGACTACAGTACTTACACTACATAATATAGACATATGGCAATGGTAGGGATTAGATTGTGAGCTCCTTTGAGGGAGAGTTAGTGACAAGATATATATATACACTGTACAGCGCTGCGTAATATGTCGGTGCTATATAAATACTAAATAATAATAATAATAAATAATACATTGGTTATGCAAATCACCTAGCTGCCTCCTTTGTAGGCTGGCAGTATAAAAGCCATGTTTTCCCAGAGTCCTTTGCTGGTCATCCTTCATGGTTTGTTGAAACACTCCTTGAGTGTCAGCCGTGCTATTGCTTGTTAAAGTTATCTTAGAGTAATTCTTGGGACTGCACTAGGCAGCTTCCCTAGTGCAGTTAGGTTGCTATCTGTTTTGTCTGTATTGCCTCTCTGCTGCGATTGTCCTGTCGCCAACGGTGGTCGTCAGGAAATTGTTCTGTCTGTCTGGGGGTGCTAACCAGAGCAGCGGTTGCTACTGGTAGCCCCTTCTTTTCATCTGTCTGTCTTGTTTGGATCGCACTAGCCTCTAGCGGTAGCGGCTGTGGATCCTTCTGATCTATGTTCTTGGAGTGTAAGCTGTAGCAGCGGTTGCTAACGGCTACCTCATCTGTCTGTCGTGTTTAGATTACACTAGCCCCTAGCGGTAGCGGCTGTGGATCCTTCTGATCTGCTATCCTGTTCCTGTACCCGGATCGCACTCGCTCTGGCCGGAAGAGCAGTGCATCTTCCCTATCCTGTTCCTGAACCCGGATCGCACTCGCTCTGGCGGAAAGAGCAGTGGATCTTTCCTAGCCTGTTCCTGAACCCGGATAATATTCCTGTTTTCCGTCTGTCTGTCTTGTCTGATACGAACGCTTGCTGTAGGCTGAGTGAGGTAACCGTTAAGCAAGTGCTCGTGTTCTCTGTTCGTGTTTGTGTGTCGGTGGTTAGTTAGGCGTGCTTGTCTCTGTTGCGCTTAACGTGCGGAGATTGCGCTGTAAACGTGTTCGCTGTTGCGAATGAGTGCGGTGTTCTCGTTTAGTTAGCATTTGTTGTTTTCGTTATTTTCTCATTGACGTTTGCTGTGCCTTTGCTACTCTTGTGTACTGTTCTGATCAGTCTTGTGTCACTTCTGGCGATCGCCTCTCTCGCGATCGCGTTCATACTTTGTTTCTGCGAATGTGTGTTCACCGTCGCTGGGTGGCGACTAGTTTGGGGAACACACATTTAGTCTATCTCTGTGCTCTTCTCTTTAAAGAGTAACTGTCAGGCTGCAAAAGCTAATTTAAACCTCTATTCTCCTGTGTTAAACAGTTTAGAAGGAAGCCAAAAAGGCAATACTGAAGTTAAAAATCTCTCTTAGTTTTGATGTGTGCTTATCAGCAAGGATGTTAGACCCAAGCTCTTAAGAAGCCGAGAGCTGCATACCATACAGCAAAGCATTCTGGGGCCCTCCCCTCGGCTGCTAGTGATAAGTTACAGGGCTCGTGTTACAAAAGCAGCAGCCCACAGCACTGAAAAAACTCCCGGCAGAGTACACTGCAGGAGTCCGCTATTGTTCCTAGCCACATGGCTAATTAATATTCACTGCACAGTAGTGTTTTACATTACCGATCTTTTGCGTGAGTCTAATCATCAGGAAGCAGGCAGGACATGACCACACATTTGGCTTCATAGGAGACAGACAAACATGGAACCTGCCATGAGCTGTCAGGAGCATCATTCTCTGCAAATACTATATAAAGATTCTGTGAAATCCAAACGTGGACAGTGAAATGCATATGTAATGTAAGTACAGCCAATGTTTAGCTACTGATATATGTGTTTATTTTCTCTGAGACCCTATACCTAACAGCTCCTCTTTAAGGGCTGTTCAGCCCTGCATTGTCTTAGATCTGTACAATTCCCATCTGGCATTTGTGGCCGTGCAGAGGCTGTGCTCGTCTGCACTCCACAGCGCCATCTGCCGGTGGGAATTGCCCTCTGCTGGTGCATTGCACCTAGCCTGGGTTCACCTAATTATACGCGCGTGGAGGGTTTTCGTTGTGTCAGTGCACATCTTGTGCGCTGACCACGAAAACGATTCCGCAAACGTTACACATGCATTATTTATTTATTTTCCCCTCCCCCAACAGCCAATCACCTGGATCGTGTCTCATAGGCATCAGCCTATGAGAGCGATCCTTTGTTTTTACCCTCCAGGGGACAGCCGAGTGACAAAGCTGTCCCAAGTACAGCGCTGCCACAGATCGCAGTGCTGTACAATATAAACAGATGACAGCTTTGCTGTCTAACAGTCTGCTAGCGGCAATCACCGCTGTTAGACTGCTGAAGAAGCGGAGCACTGAAGCACATCAGCGCGCAATCCCCTGCAAAACCCTGCACCAGTTAGCTGGTCCTGGGACTGCCACAGTGCCACCTTCCTGACGCCTATCGGTGGGTTAATCAGCTTTGCTGTGCTTTTATTCACCAAACTAACTCACATGTCTTGTAATTTGGGGAAAGTAATTTGCAAGGTGGAGGAGGTCGGCAAAACATCCTGCCCTTGCAAAAAAAACTTGTTCCCATGTTAAGGACTTTTCCTCACCTCCGGTGCCCTGAAGGAGGTGGGGTTCATACAAGAAAACAATTTACACCAGACAACCCAAGAATATTTTTGAATTGTCACAGTTCTGTAAAGAGGAGTGGTCAAGAATTACTCCTGACCATTGTGTACGTCTGATCTGCAACTACAGGAAATGTTTGGTTGAAGTTATTGCTGCCAAAGGAGGTTCAATCAGTTATTAAATCCAAGTGTTCACATACTTTGACCACGTGCACTGTAAATGTTTACATGCTGTGTTCAATAAAAACATGGAAACCTTTAATTCATTGTGTGGTATTAGTTTAAGCTGACTAGGATTGTCTACTGTTGTGACTTAGACGAAGATCAGATCACATTTTATGACCAAGTTGTGCAGAAATCCATATAATTCCAAATGGTTCACATACTTGTTATTGCTACTGTGTGTGTGTGTGCGCGCATTATATATATATATATATATATATATATATATATATATATATATATATATATATATATATATATATATATACACATATATATATACACACACACACACACACACACACACACACACACACACACACACACATACACATACACATACACGAGGGGCTGCAGCACACAACAGGTAAAAACAGTTGGTAGCAAATCTTTTCAAATTAAATTGAAGCTTATGAAAACAAGTTGACATTAAAATTTCATAATATAATTTGCACCAGTGAGGATTTGAGAAACAGACTGCAGAACGGTATAAATAAGAAACGAGAGAGAGAGAGAGGGTGAACTTTGGCCCTTTTGAGTCTATACATATGATGTCCCAAGGTGTCAAACGTTGTAATAGCTTGAAGATGTTTTCAAAAATTGGAAAGATGTGAAGGTGTTATGAATTGTTTTAAGTTGTTGAAATTTATAAAAATACTAATAATAAGCACTCATTTGTTTTAACCACTTAAGGACCAGGGGTTTTTCCTATATCGGCGCTGCGTGGGCTCTCTAGCCCGCAGCACCGATCAGGATTGAGACTTGGCGATCAGACTTCCCCCCTTTTTTCCCCACTAGGGGGATGTCCTTCTGGGGGGGTCTGATTGCCGCCGGCTATTTGTGATCTGCGGGGGGGGGGGGGGGTCCTCAAAGCCCCCCTCCGCAGTGTTTTCCACCCTCCCTCTACTTCCTCCCCTCTCCCTCTTACCCAGAGCGGCGCAGGACGGATATCCGTCCTGTGCATTGTAGGATAGGCTTCAGCCTATCCTATGCCGGCGATCCCCAGCCAATCAGAGGCCGGGGATCGCCGATCTGCTTTATGGCGCAGCAGCGCCGTATGATGTTAACAGCGGGGATTTCTTCCCCGCGTGTTTACATTTCGCCGACGAGCCGCGATCGGCGGCTCTCCGGCTGTTCACGGAGACACCCTCCGTGAACTGGCATGGAAAGTTTCCATGCTACACCACTAACGACCCGCCGAAGCATTCCACCACACAAGCATTGAATCAATGGAAGCCATCATAATTCAAACACTATTATACTGCACATGCCTCTACTAAGTATTTTATAGTGTGTGCAAACGATGATGTACTCAGGGTAGGAATATCAGATTGGTGCAAGTAGGCTAGAGAAGGAGAAAAAGTAACAGCACAACCACATGCAAGCTTGGCAGCAAAAATGCTGAGGTGCTTTTTCAATGGGGAAGGGGGGGTGGCTGTGCAGAATTTGACAGAGATCCACGTTGTACGAGTGGGAATTTTAGGGTACATCTTAACAAAGCAGGTAATTAGGGTGCACGGGCCCAGCTGTTAATTATGGAAACACCATAGACCACAAGAATCTCCTCTATGCTGGTGCTAACTGTAAAATTATAGTGTATGGATTTATTTTATTGTAACTATCCTTTGATTTTTTTAGCCACTATTCCTCCTCTTCTGACCAAATTAACAAGAATGCTGCTCTAAATCATGTGCCCTATGCTGCTGGGTGCCTATATTGCTGCTTTATAGCGGTTCACATGCCCCACGCTACTACCGCTGCCTGTACTACCGCTATGTAGCGGTTTCAGTGCCCCGCGATGCCCCATGCCTATACTGCCAGTTTATAGCGGTTCATATGAGAAGATAGAAAGTGAGAGTCCAGCTACCAGCTTCACCAGTGTGACCAACAAAAAGATGAGAAAGTGCAAGGCGCAGGGGGATATAGACCGGAGGGAATCCCAGCATCTTACAATCCCATCCGGATTTCCCTTAGATAGCGAGAGACAAGCTCCTGGTACGTGTGTCACCTGTGGGGCACTCACACCTGCCATCAAGCACTATTGGCCACAATATTGTGCCTGAGCTGTCCATGTGACACAGTTCCATTAATGACAATGGTCTGCACTACCAGTATCCTGACAATCGCATGCTAATATATTTACAGTCGCCTACACAAAGAAACTAATAATAGCCTCAGCACTGTGCTGGCCTGTTCTTCCTGGAAATCTGCAGCCCTTAAAGACAAGCTCCTGGTACATGTGTCACCTGGGGGACATTCAGACCAGCCATCCAGAGGCGTATCTAGAGGGGTGCAGGCATGTCTCATGCCATGGGCGCCACAGCAACATGGGCGCTACATCTGCTTCTGTGCTGCACCCCCTGCCTGTCCCTGTGCTTCCCTGTCACTCAGACCTCAGATCAGGTTAATTCTGTTATCTAGGAAACATGGCTACTTAACCTCCTTGCCGTTCTGATTCTTTCCAGATTTTAGGGTCTAAAAGCGGTGCAATTTTTTTCCACTCTTTCAGACCCTAAAACCTGAAAAAAATCATTCTGGCAGGGAGATCTGCAGCAAAATAAAAAAAAAATTACCATTCTGGGCTCCTGTGCTGCAGTTTTCTCTTTGCCCACAAGATGGCGCTAATATACATATAAACGAACTTCTCTATATTTCTCTAATATAGAGAAGTTCGTTTTCAATATTAGCCCCGCCCCCGATGACGTCACGCTGCCACCACCGCTCTGCTGCCACCACCACGGCTGCGCTGCTCCAACTGGCTGCCGGGTCCCCGGAAGATTAGCGGGGACATGGGGGATCCCGGCGGCCAGGGAAAGACCCCACACTGCCGGGGAGAGAGGCTGGAGTCCCGCTGCGCAGCGAGATCACGTGCGGGACTCCACAACTAAAGGTAAAGCTCTGCAATGCCTACCCCGACCTGAGCTCGGGATCACCGCTAATAGCTTCTTTTTTCTACCCCGAGCTCAGGTCGGGAAAACCGGCAAGGAGGTTAATTTATGTATGTAGGGCGCACTTGACTTAGTGTTAGAAAAGAGGACAGAGAGGAAATAAGAAGAGATATTTCCCAAAAAGTAACTTAAGCAATATCCCGAGCCAAAAATGCAGGCAACCATAACACATGTATGTGAGAAACAATGCTGTTGTTACAGGGGAAGGGGGCTCTGAATGGGGTGGGGGGCACAATTTCAGTGTTTGCCATAGGCTCTATAGTACCCAGATACGCCCCTGCAGCCATCAAGCTCTATTGGCCACACTGTTGTGCCTGAGCTGTCCATGTGACAAAGTGCCACTATCCCCAAAATTGAGCACTCCAAAGTGTTGCTGAAAGCTGCAGAGTTGCAGAGCCAGAGCCGCTGCAGCTGAAGACCCAGCGGCTGTGTCCACCCCCATACTGAAAGCAGCAGCGATGCAGAGAGCCATCTCCTCTCCTCTACCAACCTTACCCCGGAAAGCCTGGGGCACGTGAACCACTATACAGCGGCATTGGATAGAGGAGACGAGATCAGCATTGATATCGGAGACGGCTGTCTTCACCGCTGTGGCTTTTGGCTAAACTGTGTGCAATAATTTTGTGGGGCTATTGCTATAGGTATGCACATCTTAAAAATGTTGTACCAATTTAGGTAAGAACACCCATCTTATATAATGTTTTATCTTTGCTTGAGGTGCTTTTTAAGTAATAATATCTCATAAAGTGGAAAGGTTTTCTTCCAAGAAAATTCCTGGAAATACTGCACACAATTAGGTGAGGCAATTTTATAATGTTCACCCAGAAAAATATATCCCTAAAGTTACCCTGAGCAATGTCCCACTTTTCTTGGTGGTCCTAGATGCATTTGGCATTCTGTGTGCCAACAGGCTAGTGTGCTTGCTTTAGCACTCATGCATGTATAGTGTACAGGATCTTCTCAAAAAATTAGCATATTTGACTTTTTTTGTTTTAAAAACACTTTTCTTTTATTGGTCGGATGAAATATGCTAATTTTTTGAGATAGGAAATTTGGGTTTTCATGAGCTGTATGCCTAAATCATCAATATTAAAACAATAAAAGGCTTGAACTACTTCAGTTGTGTGTATTTGAATCTAAAATATATGAAAGTCTAATGTTTAGCAGTACATTACAGAAAATAATGAACTTTATCACAATATGCTAATTTTTTTTTAGAAGATTCTATATACAGTGTTGTGTGTATCAGTACATGGCTAGTGGTACAACATTTGTGAATGCACCAATGTAAATTATATATTCTATTTTAAGACACACTATGATGACACATTAAACTATAAATTAAGCATTTGAAGCAAGTTCCTGATTTTTTTTTTTTTACATTTCTGTGATACTTATGATCAAACACAAAATCGTGATTCAGTCCAGATACATACTATAATCATAATTTTGGAGGCTAGCCCATTTGATATATGAAGCCCATATATCTAAGTATTTTACTGCTTTCACTTCAAAGAACTAGAGTGACAATGTATCAGGTTATGAACAGAAAAAAGCTTTTGCCTTAAGCTTTGAAAGTGATAATTACAGTACATGTGAACAGTACAATTATTAAACACTGGAGCCTTTTATTACTGACTCTTCCCTTAATTTTCAGCAGAAGGTAAAGAATAATGAAATAATTTATGTGTGTCACTGAAAGAAAAGAGTCATCCTTGAAAGACAGACAGATAGATAGATGGATAGACAGACATATACCAAAAAAGTGGCCCAAAAGCGGGGGTCTCGGCTTGTACTTGAGTCACAGCTGTGTGCCCCCCCCCCGGTCTGGTCTCCCCGCATGTGTTCCCCACTGCCGTGGTATTTTTAAATGGTGTCTAAGGTCTTGTCTTGTCTCCCGGCATGTGTCCCTCACTGACGCGGTATTTATACATGCTGTTTCATCTCCCCATGTTTCCCCCTGCTGGCGTGGTATTTGCACACGCTGTCCTGTCTCCCGGCATGGGTCGCCTGCTGGAGCGGTATGTCTGTGTCCTTCGGCATTTACCTTCTTTAGCTTATCTTTCAGTCTCATTTCTATGACGCCCTCTAGTGGCGCCTTAATTACAAGTGACACTGCAGAACGTCATAGAGATGGGACTAGACTAAAGAAAAGCTCAAGATGAATGCTGTTGTGCGGACGAGTGAGTGAATGCTCCACTCTGCACATGCCGGGGGACACAGACATACCGCTCCAGCACGGGAGATGGGATAGCATGCACAAATACCGCGCCAGCGGGGGACACATGCGGGGAGACGGGGTAGGACCTACAAATACCGTTCCAAGGCTCTGCATATGCTGGAGGACACTGGTGGGGGCAACATACTTCGCCGGCAGGGGACAAATGCAGGGAGATGGGATGGCATCTACAAATACTGCTCCAGCAGAGAGGGGAAGGAGCGGGAACATGGGGCGACATCTACAAATATCACTCTGGCAAGGGGGGACACAATTATAGATGTGCTGACACTAATTCTGGGTGGTAGAGGATGCACTACGCCACCTGTTATTATTAAGTAATTCATAATTCTTAGTGAGTGAGGGGGCTTATTACTGGGAAGATTATATGCACTTTTTCTGCTACTGATTCTGATTGAGGTAGTATTTGCTTTCAGTTATGTTCACACTGATTCATATTGCCTACTTATGTTATTTGTAGGACATGTCTCATGTCTGTATGATGTTACCTTGGGGATGAGTAAGGCCTCTTGCACACTGCAAGCAATTCAGATTCAGATTCCGCTTTTTAATCAGTTTTTACATCCGATTCAGATTCCGATTTTCAGTTTGCTCCCTGCACACTGCAAATCGGAATCTGAATCGGATGTAAAAACTGATTAAAAAGCGGAATCTGAATCGGAATCGCGTGCAGTGTGCAAGAGACCTAAAAAGGATCAGGAATATCAGACTTGCCACCCCCAGACCAAAGTAACAGGGATGTTATGAGAGACTAGAGCTATGATAAGCGACCAGAGATGCTGCATTTCTTACCCTCGGCTTATACATGGGTTGATCATTTTTTCCCAGTATTAAAGGCATAAGTTTGGGGGTCGGCTTATAGTCAGGTCGGCTTATACTCGAGTATATACGGTAGATAGAGAGAGAGAGAGAGAGAGAGAGAGAGAGAGAGAGAGAGAGAGAGAGAGAGGGAGAGAGAGAGAATGTAAATCAGGGAGAAGAAATATTTTACAATGGATAAACCCTGACTAAATAATTTATAAATGAATATTGTATATATTATTTTCACTACAGTTCCTCTTTAAATCATGATAAAGGCTGTGCCTATTGTTCATAAAAGATGCACTAGCATGTGCGGAAAGTTCTGAATGTTTGTTCCATGGACACACAAAGTACATGTACACAAACCTTAAAGGACAACGGTAGTGAGAAGACTATGAAGGCTGCCATATTTATTTCCTTTTAAGCAATACCAGTTGCCTGGCAGCCCTGCAGATCTAAGCCCGGCCGAATAACACCAGAAACAAGCATGCAGCTAATCTTGTCAGATCTGTCAATAATGTCAGAAACACCTGATCTGCTGCATGCTTGTTCAGGGTCTGTGGCTAAAAGTGTTAGAGGCAGAGGATCAGCAGGACAGCCAGGCAACTAACAAGGAAATAAATATGGCAGCCTCCATAACCGTCTCGCTTCAGTTGTCCTTTAAAACTGCTCATTGGGAGAAAACAACAGTCATCAAGCAGTTGTGCTAATGTGCTTCATCAGTACCCCCAACCTTATTCACCTGGGGATGTTGGAAGGAAATGCGGGCCAAATGGGCAACTGTCACCTCCTGACTATATGTTCCTTTAAATGGATCTTACTGCATGTGTTAATTATTTTAAGTATACCCATTTGTTTATCTTGTCTTAAAAGACAAATGACAATGGTCTGCACTACTAGTATCCTGACAATTGCATGCTAATATATTTACAGATGCCTATACAAGGAAACTAATAATAGCCTCAGCACTGTGCTGGCCTGTTCTTCCTGGAAATCTACAGCGCTTAAAGAAACTCTATTCCTGTAAATAATATCTTACAATAAATCTGTGTCGCTATTGACCTTACAAGTGGAGCTAATATTAAGCTTGCCTCCTAACAGATGTGTGCTTACCGAAGATGTCAGGAGATCGGTGCCAGACTCCAAATAAAAATTAGCCGTTGCATATAAATCTTAAAACCCCTCTTTTGCATATGTTGTCAGGGTGTAATGACTGGAGTAGAGCGGCAATACTTAATCACTGGCACCACTTTTGGCTCTCTGAAGTACTGAGAGGTAAGCGTAGTTTTTGTATAGGCTGCATTGAAATGTAGAGCTATAATTATACAGGGTTGGTTGAGATTAAGCAATCTCAATGGCCTTACAAAAACCATGAAAACTCAGTCAAGATACACAAGCTTTTCTAGCAAATTTAGAGTTTCAAGCTTTCCAACATTAGACTGCATTAGGTGTTTATAATGTAAAGGTGTTACTCTCATATGTATAAATTCTGTTGAATCATTGTTTGTTCATACCCCATACAGTGGAACATGAGACACGCAATAAGCACACTATTCATGTAATATAAACTTACTGTATTATACTGCTGCAACAGCAGGAAAACAGATACAGTAACAAATCAATGAACACATTTAAAATCACCTTCTGCCTCAGGACCCCATAGCAGTTGTTGTAGCTCCTATGGCTTTTGTTACACGATTGACCTAAGTGCCAGTGGGGTTGATGCATGAAGCAGGGGTGCTATTGCTGTGCATAGACAGTACACAGCAGTTTTACCATTACTACCACCAGCAGTGTACCGTGAGTTACGCTATTAGTGCGACCTACAGTACTCAGGTACCGTGAGTATTTCTATGGTAAAGCGTGTCAGTAACCGTAGCAATGCTTGCATTACTTAAGTTCCGCAGATTGTGCTAATAGCGGAATTAGCAGTACACTACTGGTGGTAGTAACGGCAATCGGTAATAATGCCGTGATGCTATCTGTGCACAGCAATATCACTGCTGCTTCATTCATCAATCCCAATAACCATAACTTTAATAAATATTTGTATACATAGACTTTCCAACTTATCAAGGATAGTGTTTAGCAGAGGGAAGGTAAACATTTATAGAATGGTGCAAGGATTAGATTATTATCACGCTAATATTTTGAACAAACTCCTAATTTATCCCATTATCATAACTTCAGTACATCTCATAAAAAGCTAGGCTCCAAAATAGCAATGTAAAAAATGTCGTTGTGCCCAATGCATTATGCCAAAATCATTATGTAACCAAATTAATAGTGATCATTTCCTAATACTTAAAATACTTACTGTACCAGATTCATTGTGCCAAAGAAGCCCATTTTAGAATGAGTGTCTTAAGTCAAACAGTGCAAGTACTATAGCAAATGCATTCATTATCTGCTGATATAAGGGTTAGTATACATGGATGATTCCTTATTGTACTCCTGTATATATGTAAATAGTGGGAGTGAAAATAGAACATTCCAGTAGAATATCCTTAAGGGGTTCCACTAAACCCAACATAATCCCAATATAATAAAGATATTCAGCCAGAAAACTGCAATAGTTTCATGACTTTTTTTTGCTGAATCATAACCTTGTTATATTGTGTTATATTGTGGTGACAGTACCTGAAACAAATGAGTTGGATGTGCTACATTGCCTGCTGAACATCTGCCAAAAGCAGTTTCATGTATGCAATTACAGTTGGCCTTTCAAGACATTTTCTCATAGATCAGGCAATGATCTCCTTGGTCTACCTACTCAATAAGTTTATGTGTCAGCAATTTTTTTTGCTCCAGTAAAGAGGCAGAGCAGGGGCTACCAGTATTTTGCTATTCTGATAATTATCTGTCCATCGTATAGTAAAGAGCTCCAATTTAGAACACTGGTTGTTACCCTCAGCAAATAACCAGGCATGTGAAAGAGCATGCAAAGCCTAAAATAGATGGGCTGTGCTGGCATAAGGGCAAGAAAGCTACACCTCTATGTGCTTAATGGTGCAGGTAGGGTAGGGACCAATTCTAAGTTAGGAACCTTATTGTGGTGAATTGGCCAAGTGCAAAACATACTGCAAACCATTTTGAAAACTGATATCCTCCACTTTGATAACCTAGTTGTTACTGTCAGTGTCTCAGCTTGTTGTGAGAATGTGTTTTGAGTGCAGTGGGTTATGACTGTTAAGGACTGTGAATGTAAGGCCCCTTCCCTACACTTGTGTTTTTTAGCCGCACTTTGCAGCAATGTGCTGCAATGTTATCCGCAAGAACATCAGATGTGCATAGACTGCACCATCTGATGTCCCCATCCATGTGTTGTGTTTCACTGTGGAATTCACTGTGGAATCACAACACATGGTTGCCGATGAATTCCAGCAAATACATTGGAAAAAGGGCCATGTGTTGCTGCAGCACTTCAGTTTCCTGATGCTCTTAAGCGGGGAAGGGGCCTAAATTGACCACGTCTCTCAGCAGCCATTGTGGTGTGGTTTTAGATTGCAGTTATGTTGTCCCTATGCCAGCAGAGGCCATTTATTTAATGACATGAGTGGTACAATTTGTTGCTTCCAGGAGAAAGAGATTTATTTGTGTGCTTGTATGCGTTTCTTTTTTTTTTAAAGGCTAAGAACATAATTACTTAAAGGAACACTATCAATTAACATTTTTTTTTCAATTGAGATAGGAATCATTTGGAAAGTGCTGCTAAGTACTGGTGTATACATTTGAAAGCGCATCTCTTTGTTTACTATTATCTAATTCTTTTCACACTTCAGTGTCGCCAAAACTGATGCTGAGTGAACCATGAGGGGAGGGGGATTCTCTCACAATACATCTGTTAACCCTATATGAGAGAAAGCTCTCAGAGAGCTGTCTGCAGAAAGCAGAGAAATGGTATCTTACGTGCAAAAAAAAACATTTGTAATAGCATGTGAACTCTGCTTCAATATTACACTGTTCTTAGCATGTCAGACTGCACGAATTCACCTATGAAAATGAGATATTCCAACCAAACTAAAATCTACACACAATGAATTACAGCTATTGCCTCTGATGTTTAACATAAAAACTAGGGAAATGTTTACACAGCTACTTAAACATTATTTGTACATTGTCATTTTCGAACACTTAGTGATATTTTTCCTTTAAATTTGAAGCTCAGGTTCTAGAGCTTAAAGTGTTTGCTTGTGTGCTGGCTGGTGTAGGCATAGTAGTGGCCAATTTTAAAAAGGAAATGTCATTGTGGTGCATTGACCAAGTACAAAATATACTTTAGTTTGTTGTAGAAACTAAGATAATTCATTTTGACAACCTAGTTGTTTTCATTACTCTCAGCAGTCCAGCTTGTTTGAAGCGTTGTTTTGAGTGCAGAGGGTTAATGATTGTGTACATGAATTATTATAAGACTGTAACTGACTTGCATAACAGCCATCGACGTTATAATTTTAAAATACTTCCTGGGTCCATGTATCAGAAGGACAGCTCACTATAAACAGAAGCAAATTCAATACTGTACTATTGTTTTTTTGTTCAGCTGGTGTAATAGGATTACAATGATTGGTACATTTTAAAAACACTGGATTCTACATTAAAGTCAGGTTTAAATAAATGAGCTGCACTAAAGGTATATGAAAGAAATGCAAAGGTAAATGTTTATATCTGTAATTTGTTTAAAAATTAGTTAACTTCATTGGTATGTACACAGATATGCCAGCCAGATGAGGATGCTCCATATTGCTGATAAGAAGCATATGCTGTTATTAGGAATTGAAGACTCCTAGTAAGATTAAATTGATTTTTCCACTGGCGGATGCCATGTGTAGACAAAGGCTATGCAATGCTGCACAAAACCCAGAGAATAAAACTTTCGCCCACCCCATGAGATGTAAACATGAAATGGAATTACAGTATGACATCATCTAGCTGAAAGGTCTCTGTAACTGTATTATGACTCGAACAAGAGGATTAAACATAAGTGTTTAGCTCACTTAATGCACTGAGGCAGACATGATAATGACAATAAACATTATACATTTTAGACATATTTGAGAGCTCAAATAAAATGAAAGACAAAGAAAAGAGAAAACAGCAGAGCACATAAAAACACACAGTAGTTGTTTAAAGCTTAATTCCATTCCTTTTCTACCTACCTCCCCTCCCCCAACACACTTCCCAACATAGTTCCCACACTACAAAACCTCATCAGTACTTCGCTATGGAGATTCTCAACTTCAGGGGTCACTTGTTTCTATGCTGTAAGTGGACAGGCACTTTGGATTTGATAATTGATTGAACATCAACACACAGCCTTGTAAAACTGAGGCAATACCATCCATCAAGGGGTTAGACAAAAGCCAATGGCTAAAACAACCATGTTCCCTCTCCTGTCAGCAAATGAGGGGAGGAGGTGAGTGCTACTCCCCTCTCAGCAGTGATAAAAGCCCAGGTTGCTGCCATGATGCTGCAACCTTCCTGCCTAGGAAACTCAGTAGGCAATGATCAGGGCTTCTGGATGCAAATAACATCAGAGGTTTGATTGGACTGAGAGAGTTATGTGATTTCAGGTGTGTTTGCAGTCTACAACTGTGGCTAATCAGAAAATCACTATAAAGTGAGCTGGTTAAAAAGACATGCGCAAAAGGCCAACTAGGAGAAAAGAGATCACTTTTATGATTTGCCAATGAAAGAAGTATCTCATAGGTCAGTAGAAACCAGATGCAGAAGACAGCTTCCACTTCTCTCAGAAAGTGGTAAAAGCAGAGTATTATGTGACATACTACAGGCCCAATTTTTTTTTTAAAACATGTGAAGTTTCTTAAAGGGGCAGTTTAGTGAAAATTGTTATTTTCCATTAATCACATATCAGTTATTTAATAAGGAGAGCATACGTTTCTCCATAGACCTTGTGTTAAAAGAAAGTAGATGTAAGACTATGGGCTTGATTCACAAAGCGGTGCAAACACTTTGCACGCCTGTGAAAACCCCTTTATCACGCCTAAACTCAGTTTAGGCATGATAAGAAGAAACTCGCGTGAATTTTCCGCGCGCAACCGCGCACGCGCGCGCGCAGCGGCCCCCGCTTCGCGCGAAGCTCCCATTAAGCCCTATGGGACTTTGTGCGCGCGTACGCGCGGAAACTTCGCGCGAGTTAGAGCACAAAGCGGTGATAACTTTGCTGGTGCAAAGGTTATCACGCCTAAAGTCTTTTAGGCGTGATAACTGAGTTATCACCGCTTTGTGAATCGAGCCCAATTTCTGCTTTTTAAGACAGCTGAGCTGCATCATTAGCATACTAAGCGACGGACTTCACTGATAGTAGCAGACATTCCAGCTGATTTATAATGGCTGGCTCACTCACTACAGAGAGCCGTGCTGTTCTCACATGTAACTAGCTAAGTAAATAAACAAACAGGCTGCTAAGTAAGTAACTAATTAGCAGCCTGTTTTATCTATTTACTTAGCTAGTTACATGTGAGAACAGCACGGCTCTCTGTAGTGAGTGAGCCAGCCATTATAAATCAGCTGGAATGTCTGCTACTATCAGTGAAGTCTGTCGCTTAGTATGCTAATGATGCAGCTCAGCTGTCTTAAAAAGCAGAAATAGTGTTATCATCTACTTTTTTTTAACACAAGGTCTATGGAGAAACGTATGCTCTCCTTATTAAATAACTGATATGTGATTAATGGAAAATAATAATTTTCACTAAACTGCCCCTTTAACTGAGGAGCTTGCCTTATCCATGTAGACAATTATTGATTAGCCTAAGCCATATAAATAAAGTGCCTGGCCAGTGGCCAAGTACCCAACCATTAGACACTTGCTGCACCACAGCATCTGTAATCTTCTCACAGAGATTTAGTCTGTGCTTTCCCCCTTACAGTCTGCCTCCTGTTCGAAGCTCTGACTGAACCCAGTTGGAGCAAGGGCACATGTTTTTCCCTTTCCGTGGTCCCTCTTTGATCACACTCCTGAATGGCTAAGCACAGCATCCACGAACCCTCTGTCCATGCATGGTGTGCATACCCAAGATACTCCTGGCAGAGGTTTCTACATACAACCATGGGGAAGCGATCACTAAAGGGGTCACACCAATGGACAGTTAGTGAGGTTATGTAGACCACTTAATTCTGATATATAGTGAAGGGGGCTTCGCTTAAATCTGATATTTGCGGAAGGGGCTTTCACCAGGCCATTTCATTCAGATATTGGATGGGGGCATGGGGCTGCAGCGGGAGTTAAACCAGGATGTTTATTTTTTTTTATGTGGAAAGGGGTGAGTGAACAAGTTATTTAATGCTTTTATCTGGGAGAGAGCACAAAGCTACTTAATTATCAAATCTGTGAAGGGTAGTACCAAGCTATTTATGTGTGGGTGGGACATAAAAAGCAACTTCATGAGGAGAAGGGGTATGGGGCAAATTTTTCATACCTGCCCTGGAAGCTATTTTGTATACAAATTGTTCTAAAAGACACAGTGTTCAGTTAACAGCAGAGCCGCTCACTCTGATCTACACAGAGGGGAAGAAAGAACAATACGTGAACTAATGAGGAAATGTTAATAGTAGGTTCTTTAATAACAAAACAATTCTGTAATCAATGGTTCAAAGGAACAAATCACTTAAGTTCTTCAAAATTACATTAGTGAAAACTCCTACACATGCTAGATAATCACAAGCAATCATATCAGTAGATGAAAATCTACAATGAGGTTTAAGGTGCGTACAAATGTCCAACTTTACACCTGATTGTTGTTTAAAGTTGAAGAAAAAGTGTGTACGTACCTTTAACGTGACCCTGTAGTGAGTCCACTATTATATCCTGAAACATAAAAGCAAACCCGAAAGATCCCGAAAGAGCCTTTGTTTTCTAAACACATGACTATGTATTCAAATCTATGTGCTGACTCTAACATCATCACGCCCCACCCCCTTGTTTCTGATGACTCGTGCTGTCTGGTCAGCACAAACCATTAGAAAGGAGGGCCCGAGGGGTGAATAAGTGATCTGGATCCTAATGAGGCTTCCCATGTCATCCTCCGGGTCCTCATTGCTGCTCGAAGACCCTCTAAAGATTATTGACTTGGGCTCATTGGTAATCTGATTGGGGCCATTGTCCTCTTCAGACACAAGCATGGCTGTAATGCACATGCATGAGTACGCCCGCACTTGTGCAGCAAGCAAGAGCTGCTCATGCACATGTGGCTCTATGCTACTGCGCCGGCACGGGCTGCTCATGCCAGAAGAGGAATGTAGCCCTGATCAGCTGGAGAGTCCTGGGCAACTGTGGCTGACCAAAGAATGCTGTTGGAAGCTTGGAAGCCTCACTGGGACCTAGAGACTTCCCTCTCCTTAGGTAAGTATGTGTTTCTGAGCCCGAGTTTCGGCTTCGGTTCTCTTTAAGGCTATTTTTATTGCCAAACAGGTAGCATTGTTTTTGCAGCACATATTCATCCTGCTACCAAAACTATAACAACCAGTTAATATATTAATTATTTAGATTTAAAAACAAAAATGTACACATTTTTTAGTAACGCACAACTTTCCCAATATAATAATTTAAAAAAAAAAATCTTCAATTGGAAGCAAATTATTGCAAATCTATATGGTTCCTTGTTCCCACTGCATTTTCACATTTGCATGGGTAGATTTGGTACTAGATTTCATCTGCCTGGTTGACAAAAACAGAAGCCTAGCTCTCAGGTAAGAGTACAGCAGAAGGGCACAGTGAACGCTCTCACTAGTATGGTACAGATGGGGACAGCTCTGTAATTCTCAGACAATCCCCACCTCATGTTACTGTACACACCGACACTATATAATTACCATACTTCTATACCTTCTATATTACATGTATAGTCACACATTATGATAAATACATCTGTCAATATTTAAGGACACTTCATTGACTCACGTTTATACTGTACAAGTCAAATGTTAATATTGTATGTGCATCATCAAATCATCAATAAATTCTGATACATGATTACATGTTACCCATGGTGCAATAGAGTCACAATTTATATGGGTTCTACATAGCCTGATACATTCCATTCAAAAGTATATGTATGATCCAAAATCAAGGCCCAATGAGAAGAAATGTAAATAGAATATCCAAAATATGCATTGATCTACATAACCAAGTTTCTATCAGATGTATAGACGGGAGTATAAAACACAACTAAACCCAAAACTACAGAAGGAAAATTGTATAAACAACCATCAGTATAAAAATGAATATAAATAGCGTATAGAAGAAAAGTGCAGGACAGAATAATTGCTTCATGGGCCTAATCTGGTTACCACTGCAGTGAAGTTCAATTCCTCTCTTCTCTGCATACAGATGCTAGCAGGTCAATCAAGTTTGACCATGTAAAACACATAGATGCCTGACTACATTTCCCAGCATTCCTATATTATGGTGGAAGCTGTGTGTCCACATGAGGAAGCAGGGTTTGTAGTTTACAGGAAATAGGTTGCGATCAATTGTAAGACTTTAAACCTCTAAGTGTAAGCTAACAAGTGAGGAGAGGTCTGAAGTCTGTACGGACAGGTGCATAGCTGCAGACAAGCTGATCCATTTTAAAAACGTAATTCTTAAAATTTACACTAATCAACATGACAGGTTTGAAAATCTTGCCTATTTCAATTCTGTCTTTAGTTGGGTTTAAAAACAAAACAAAACAGCAAAACAAAGAAGCTTAATTTGAATGTAATGTCATGATGTCTTTTTAATTGCCGATGCTGTCATGTGAGTGTGGAATCTGCAAATTCAAGTATCATCTTTCCGCAACTAATAAAAGAAAAGATCATCATGTATAGCATAAGAAAAGCCTAGTACAACTCCCAGAGAGTATCTCCAAAATGACTCTCTGTTGAACCACTGCAACAAGACAACACTATTAATCCAAATAGTAAATAAGTAAACAGTGAGTTAGGGAAGAGCTGTATATGAATATTTCATGATAACATAATTAGCGCTGTCTGCACCTGCAGCAAACTTGCCCTCGGAAAATTCAAAGAGGTGCAAATAGAAGTGTAATCACTATGGGCACACCGTTTCATTGGGTTTGTATTACTGCAGTTAACAGACGATAAAACAAAGATAAAGCTATTAAAACAACTCATAATACCGCATTTTAATTATCCAATCATAAAATTTTGTGTAAACTCCTGTGATGCAACTAAGAGGTTATTACTGGGTGTTATGGCAACTGAAAGGGGGGACTGATCACTCCTTTGCATGGCGCATATAACAAGATATTAAGTTATTATTATTATTATGTCTGCGCTATAGCCATCTTCACACACCATTGTATATCTTCAGCGTGTGTCTGATCTCCTTACACTTACAACACAGCTGGTGCAGTTTGGAGAAATTGATGGATGACTGAGGTCACAAAGCATCTCTAAAGTGTCACAGAACAGGGTTTAGAATTGTGGAAGCTTCAAGCAGATAACAAATAGCTTTCTGCTTCTTTTTGGGAGTCAGTATAAAAATAGCTCCCAATATATATCTTCTTAAAACCAAATGATATTCAAGGGGCTCAGCATACAGGCAATCAGCAACTAAAGTCGTGCAGCTAATGAGGTTTCTAGCACATTGCATAATCTTACATAATGGCTGAAGCACATTTAGCTCTAGAAATGATTCTACTGAGAATACATAAACCACTTTCCAATATGGCATGCAGTATAAATGGACTGGCTTCTATTATGCTGAAACAGTTGACATATTATTGCTGCATTACTGCATTTTGTGAGATGCTGCACAACCCCTACACATCATATCATGTTGCTGTGAGCAGTGCACTGCACTAGTTTCATGTTATAAATAATGGATCTCCCACACATTTAGGTCATCTAGGAGCTCTATGACCTAAAAGCACTAAAACTGGGGCCTCACGTTGTATGTGGTCATAGAAACTCTGCTGTGACCTCTGCAGTCTGTCTATCTATCTATCTATCTATCTATCTATCTATCTATCTATTTATCTATCATCACCACTGATAGGTTGACAAACATTCCTACCATTAAGTTGTCTGTAGACTATATCCTCTAAAAGGGAGAGTCTTTTCAGCACTGCCTCTTGGATAGGGCTGGCTCCATGGTTGGTCAGGTTGGTCACCTCAGCCCTTGGATGGAGCTCATGTAAGGACTCTCCACCTTTCACAGTAATGGGTCTACACTTGGCCAGAAACAGAACAAAGCCAGCAACAGCAATGAGGTTCAACACCAACAAGATTTTAACTCTTCTCAGAGAAGCCATCAAACTCCCCAATTTGGAACCCTCACTTTATCCGTGAATATGTGGAGTTTCTTAATGTTTTGCCAATGTCTCTGCAGGTGGGGAGGCAGGTAATCATCCCTGTAGATGTAGAAGGTGCAATATTCCAGGTACTGATATTCAGAGTAAATGTGACCAGAAGCAGATAAAAGTTCACAACATCAGTAGTGGTAATAGTGGGAGGAACACCATCTGACAGATAACTGACTTCTGATCTAAAATCCAAAGCTGCCCAGCCAATTAATGAGCACCAGGCAGGATCTGGTGCCTGTAAACACATTTGTAGAGGACCATCTGTATCCCCAGCAAGTCCAGAACATACAGTGGAAGTTTACAAACTGGGTAACAATCTGGACACTCCTGCCAGCACAAGTACACAAGAGTGCTCTATTCCACGTTTTATATCCTGAAAATCCTGATGATGGATAGAAGCCAGTCAATATTCCACAGGGGAATGTTGCCACTTAACATAAGGTACCTTAATTGTGCATGACCGAGTTTAGCAAATCATCCAAATGGTAGAATTCTTTGACTTGCAAGGTCCACTGAGAGAGTCAACAAATCACAATATTGCACTCCAGTAACATTTAGTGCACTACAGCAGCTCTGTGGATGAACAGAGGCATTTTAAGCCTATGCCTGGAATTGCTATTACAAAAATTTTCAACGTAGAGAGATTCGCAGCAAAAGCCACACACATCAGCAGACTCTAAACCCATTAGCCTATAAAGTTTCCCATTGGCTGCAGCCAGGCAAATGTGACAGTTAATAGCAACGATAACGTCAAGTGTTCCAGCTTATGAAGGATCCTTTGCAGTAGTATCTTTGCAGAGGGCACCTAAGCGCTGGCCGGGCGTGATAATCAGGCGGAGATCTCAGCAGCAATCTTCATCATTCACAACACAGAACGACAAGTGGGAATGTGGGAAGTGAGTATTGCAGGGGGGAGATTGTCAATGCGGCAAAGCTTGCTGACTGCACTTCCCTGAAACTGTACTCCTGATTCCCCTCCGAGCAGAAGCCGTGCTCCTCCTGATCTGAATGCTCACGTTACATCGCACACTTGTCAGCTGAGCGGCACCAGCATCCTCCCGTCAGTGTGCAGTCCATGGCAAGGCTGGCTAGAAGCAGCTGGCTCAGGTGGTGATGATGAGAGCGGTGCCTCCTTTATCCTGATGCTGCTGCTGCTGAGTCTCTCTGCTGGTCCTGGATGGAGGAAGCTGCTCTCTCCTGCGCTCCCATTGCTCTTAGCTGGTTATTTCTGTGCAGAGACATCCTCCCGTGTGCTGCTGCCTGAATCCCCGTTTACATGCCTACTAAAAGGCTGCAACGAAAACGTGGTATGGATAATTGGATCTGCAACTGGGATCTGGAGACGTTCAGTTTGCTCAAGAAGACAAGGCTTCGCTGTCTTGTTTATGTGATGTCAGGGACCATTTTACAGCAACATCAGGGAGTTATTAGAGCTTTAAAAATAGACATAAAAGAATACATATTAGAATAGGAAATAGGTTTATTTTACTTTTGGACAGAATGGTAGTAAGAAGTATCAGATTTCAGTTTAAGTATTTTGTTGCTGAATGCAGCATTAGTAGCCAGCATACTTATTTTGTAATATAATAACCAAACACAATTTTCAAATGGTTGTGGAGAGCACCAACTATGAAGTGTTATAGCTATCTAAATGTAAATGTAAATATTGATTCAAGTGCTTAATGCCAGTAATAATAACACTGTTTAAGGGCTCTGCCTCTGACACAGGAGACTTGGGTTCAAATCTAGGCTCTTCTTGTTCAGTAAGCCAGCAGCGATTCAGTAGGAGACATTGGGCAAGACTCCCTAACACTGCTACTGCCTATAGAGCTCCTCCAAGTGGCTGCAGCTCTGGCCTTTGAGTTCGCTGGGAGAAAATGGCAATATAAATGTTCTTTGTCTTGTCTTGCCCGTGTCTAATATAAATAGTAAATATCAGTAAGGCTAGGTTCACACGGTCACATTGTGGCACACGATATAATCGCATGGTAAACGCAACACACAGTGGCATAGCTAAAGAGCTATGGGCCCCGGTGCAAGTTTTACATGAGGCCCCCCAAGCACTCTATACATAACAATTGATACGGCACACCAAAACCTGCCAAGGATTTCCACAGTGTCAGAGGTGCAAGCAGGGGATAGAAAACAGTTTGTTATTGATTACTACTATTTAAAGCCCCTATGACCCAAGGGCCCCGCTGCGGTCGATACCTCTGCAACCCCTATTGCTACGCCATTGGCAACACACAACTATATATTGTAAAGGTACACTCACATCCGTGGTAAAATCTGTGGGAATAAGACCAAGCATGCTAATGGACGGCCTGCATGTTTGCAGTTGCAGTGAAGCATTCTTTTCATTACCTGTGTGTGTCGCATGGCGCACATAACGCACAGTACAACTTTTCCCCTCTGTTGCGTTGAAATTCTGTTTTTACAGGGCATGCAACACCCCTGTGTGAACCAAGCCTAAAGAATACTGTCTCTTTCATGCACACAGACACAAACTGATAATACACTTTTATTCAGATACAAAAATAATATATACAGTATACATAAAAACATAAACATACCATACTTTTTAGATGCACTTTTACTTCCCCAAAACTGGAGGCAGAAAGTTATATTTAGAAGATACGGCAAACATGGGTGCAAAGAGCGCAGGGAAGCACTTACTCATCCTGCCGGCGTGCTCATCTCCCCTCACTCCAGACGCTGAAAATGCGATACTCTTCTCCTGTAGCTGTCCATCACTGCAGCTGCCTGCCCCCATTGTCACTATACACCTTCAGGTCCTCCATTCCTTGTGGCCTTCCTGCTCAGTTGTTCCCTGGCACAAGTAGTGTAGCTGGTCAGTGTAGTGTAGCTAGAGTAGCTTAGAGACAGTTGGGGGGAGGGGGTGATCACAGGGTCCTGACCGACTCACAGTGCTCTGCTGTCATGATAACACTGTATAGCAATGAAGCAGCACCCAGTGAGTGGAGTGGCGTGCTCTGCCCCTGCCCCAGCACCTCAAGGGGCACACTGTCCATATTCCCAAAATTGAGACAGCACCGCCAGAAGTATTATATAGCTCTTTTATTCATCAGGCAGCAATTACAGACTGCTGTTTCAGGCTATAGAGCCCTTTTTAATATTACAGAAATAGTTGTGATGTCACGGCTATTTCTGCAATTTGAAAAAGGACTCTATAGCCCGAAACAGCAGTCTGTAATTGCTGCCTAATGAATAAAAGAGCTATATAATACTGCTGGCGGTGCTGACTCAATTTTGGGAAACTGGACAGTGCTCTGCTGTCATACTGACAGCAGAGCGAGTGGGCTTCAGCCATGGGAGAGTGGTGGGAACGGCGAGAGAGATGGGTCCATGTGGTGTGACAATGGTGAGACCCTTTTTATGCCCATAAGTCTCTGGTCCTTAAGGGGCCAGAGACTTCTGGTACTAAAGTGTCTTTTAAGATCCACAATTTGCTACTAGCATTTTGGAATTACAGTGTTTACCAGACATTCAGGGCTGCAGGCTTAGCTTTATGCCAGAGACTAGGGTGATTTGTGCTTTTAAAGTATTCCTGTAAGAAAAAAGTGCCCCTGGGGGTCACTTACTTCAGGAGGGGGAAGCCTAATGGGGCTTTCCTCAACCTCTTCAGCCTTGGGGAACCAGCGCCGGCAGTCTCAGAACAGCGTGTTGCAAAATTTACCCATCCACGCTCCTGCGCAGGTGCTGTACAAGCTGCTCCTCGGGCTCTGGTGGAAACAGCCAAGCCCTTTTGGATCCACTCTATTGTGCAGGTCTAATGGGGCTGCCAGCGCTGGATCCCCGAGGCTGAGAAGGACGGAGGAGCAGCCCCACCAGATAAACTAACCCTTTCTGCCCCCCCCCCCCCAGCTGCATTAATCATAGCTACACTAATCCCTGCTACACTAAACTTCAAGTGCAGCAGAAGCAGTTTTTACCTATCAAGCCATGTCCTCCATTTGCTCCTACTTCAACACAGCACCAGCGTGCTCTGAGCCCCGTCTTCTGTCCCATCTTCCTGGTACTAGTGCAGCTAGATAGAGCTACAGTGAGAGGGTGCTAGACCAGGAAACACCAGAAAGCGGGACTCAGAGCTTGCCAGTGCAGTGTTTGATCAAGCTACACTGCACCGGCTGAAACCAGAGGACTCGCTCTAGCTGCATCAGTACCAGGAAGATAGGACAGAAGACAGGGCTTGGAGTGTGCTGGTTCTATATCGATGGTGGAGCAGATGGAGGACTTGAGCTGGCTGGATAGGTAACAACTGCTTCCACTACGCTCTGCACTTGGGGATACCCTACATTGGAACTATAACTCTTGGAGGAGAAAAAGTACATCTTATAGTCTAGAAATGTGGTAATGTGCATGAAGGGAAATTATTAGCATCTCAATGACCATCTTCCTTACCATGGCATGTATTTCCCAGGGAGCGAGATTGCACAGAATCATAATCAGAAAGCAACACTTTGAAAACTGTTATAAATAAAGAATTTATGTAAACATCCCCACTAATGTAACAAGTGATTTACTAAGGCCTCTTTTACACGGGCAGCTGAAGGTGGTGAATTTGCTACTGCTTCCATTTACTGGCCAAGTACTAGTACTCTGCATGAACTGTGGACAGACAGCCCACCTATGGAGTTGTATCTGAGCACAGCAGTTGTCGTTTCTTAGATGCGACATGAAACTTTTTTCTACTGATGGGTAATGCCATTGAGTGTCAAACATGACATGTGTGGTGTTACCAAATTCTGCCATGCAGCTGTATGTAATTGCAGCCTAATGGCACTTGTGACCAGAAGCTAGAAGGTTGAACTGCCCAACAAGTGTGCAGTATAGCCACCTGTGGAAAGGAGGCTTTTCTGCTAAGTTTTAAGGCTACTGTGCTAAATTCTTTCTTCTTGAGCTTTCTTCAGCTTTTGAAACTGTCAGTTATCCTTTACTACTCAAGATTTCTCTTCTTTGGGCATTCATGATTGTGCTTTAGTATGACTTTCTTATGTCAGCTGAAAATCTTTCTGTGTTGCCTATTAACCTCCACCCCTCCTCCTCTCACTGTTGGAGTACCACAAGGTTCAGTCCTTGGACCTCTACCTTTCTCAGTCTATGCCTAGGGTCATACCAGCTTATTAGTTCTTTGGACTTCCAACATGATGAGGATATCCAAATCCATCTCTCTCTTACTGATCTTTCTCCTTTAACTTCCCATGTCAATCTCAATGTGAGCAAAACAGAAGTTGTAACTTTTCTGCCTTATGATTTGGCTTCCCTGTCTGACATAGCAATTGAAATTCATAACTTTCCAGCAATATCACTCAAGCTTTCCTCATAGGGGTAATATTTGACTCGACACTCTCATTTGCAAGGTAACAACATCCTATTGTCTCCAGCTAAAATAAATATCTCTATGGATGTGTTCCATCCTGACCCAGAGAACAGCTAAAATGCTGGTGCACATCTTCAACATATTCAAACATGACTGCTGCAACATCTTCCTCTGTAGTTTACCAATAAATCAGCTGTCACCTGTCAAGTCCATTTTTAAGCTCTGCTGCTTGACTCATCCATCTCACGTCTCCGACACTGCTTCCTTGGGGTGAACTTGTTGCTGGCATGCTTGCAAGGGTTTCATCAAGCTTCAGACCCTTACTCAAATTTTGACAAACCAGCGAAATTGCATTGAAGTCAATGGTACCATGCCGCTAACTTCTGTGGTTAATTACAAAGCCCCCATACATGCTCTCATCACCAGATTTGCTGGGTATGTTATGGAAAATAGTGCAAACAAGTCAAAAAGACCATGTAGTCTTTGAGAAACTCTGCGTGTGGTCATGTGGCCAGAGGGCTCCCCCCTGGCACTGCTGGCCGCAGCCTCCTTCGCCCTGGAAGCCTCCCGGGGGAAGCTGGTAGTGCTGCCATGGCTGGGTGGACAAAGCACGTGTGACGGGATGGCTTCCAGTGCCTGGGCCCAGAGAGAATCGACGTGGAGGTCGCCGCCATCTGCTATGGGACCTGCGTGCTGCACTATTGCTGCTTCAGCGCTGAAGCAAGGCTGGGTCAAAGCGGTAGCACAGGGCACCAGAGAGTGGCAGACTGGAAAAGGAGAGCCCGGACTCGGCAGGTAGCCACAGCTGTCAGGGTGCCAGCAGACAGCACATGGGCAGGAGCGGGCTTCCATTTTACATATCGATATTTAATATTGGTATTTTACACTTTCATAGTAAAATATCAGTATTTAATACCAATGTTTTACTATTGGCATTACTGGGTGCCCCTTTTTCCGCTCGCCCTTTTTGCATATACGCTGCCAAGATTGCCTGTTGCTGGATATGTGTGCTTGCTATTTTCTTGAGCAACCGGCCAAAAATAGCACAAACCTTCCCCTGTGCAGCAGAAACTACTTAAAGAGGAACTCCAGCCTAAATAAACATACTATCATTAAGTTACATTAGTTATGTTAATTAAAATAGATAGGTAATATAATCTCTTACCCACACTGTTTTAAAAGAACAGGCAAATGTTTGATTTTATGATGGCTTGGTTGAAAGGAGGTGACAGGGAGCATGAGAGACACAGTTCCAACTGTCCTGTGTCCTGAGCACCTCTCCCAGTTGCTAGGCAACGTGAATAACAACATAGGAAATCCCATCATGCTCTGCACAGCATCAGAGAAAAAAAGCCCGGGCTTTTTTTCTTTGATGGGTGGAGCTTAGCTAAAAATGATGCTTTGGTAAGAAAAACAAAGTTCTGATGCTGTGAAACTGTTAAAGAAACACTGAGGCTAAGTTCACAGTGGGACGTTAAAGTCGCGCGTTAAAACAGCATTTAACGCAGAATAACTCACTGCAATGAAAAATCAATGCCCTGTTCACAGTGCACACGTTGCGTTGGTGTCTAACGCTGCACGTTAAGTAAAGGTACTGCATGCAGTGCGTTATACATGTTATTAGCTGCATTTTTACTGTTTGCACATGCTCAGTAATGACTAGGAAGCATACTTTTCATTGCCTGTATTTTTTACTGTATCTGCTGTATGCGACGGTAACGCTGCGTTGCCACTTTTTGGGCGCGTTGCGTTGTAAGCTTGCGGTGCGACTTTAACGTGGCATCAAAACGCAACGTCCCACTGTGAATCTAGCCTGAGTCTTTTCAGTGCTGCTGAGTAGATTTTTAGTCCGGAGGTTCACTTTAATGATCCTCTGGTAGCCATCTTTTACACTTCCTTTAGTTCCCACTATCTTTCCGATGTCCTCTGTATACAAACTTTTCTAAACGATACAGCGTTCACCACCTTGTCAGGAGATCAATATCCAGTTTGCTGCCTGCTGTTTACAATAAAGTAAGAGGGTAAATCCTCACAACAGTTTGTCCTTATACAGTGGCTTGCAAAAGTATTTGGTCCCCTTGAAGTTTTCCACATTTTGTCATATTACTGCCACAAACATGAATCAATTTTATTGCAATTCCACATGAAAGACCAACACGAAGTGGTGTATACGTGAGAAGTGGAATGAAAATCATACATGATAACAAACATTTTTTACAAATCAATAACTGCAAAGTGAGATGTGTGTAATTATTCAGCCCCCTTTGGTCTGAGTGCAGTCAGTTACCCATAGACATTGCCTGATGAGTGCTAATGACTAAATAGAGTGCACCTGTGTGTTATCTAATGTCAGTACAAATGCAGCTGCTCTGTGACGACCTCAAAGGTTGTCTAAGAGAATATTGGGAGCAACAACACCATGAAGTCCAAAGAACACACCAGACAGGTCAGGGATAACGTTATTGAGAAATTTAAAGCAGGCTTAGGCTACAAAAAGATTTCCAAAGCCTTGAACATCCCACAGAGCACTGTTTAAATGATCATTCAGAAATGGAAGGAGTATGGCACAACTGTAAACCTACCAAGACAAGGCCGTCCACCTAAACTCACAGGCCGAACAAGGAGAACGCTGATCAGAAATGCAGTCAAGAGGCCCATGGTGACTCTGGACGAGCTGCCGAGATCTACAGCTCAGGTGGGGGAATCTGTCCATAGAACAACTATTAGTCGTGCTCTGCACAACATTGGCCTTTATGGAAGAGTGGCAAGAAGAAAGCCATTGTTAACATAAAAGCATAGGAAGTCCAGTTTGCAGTTTGCCACAAGCCATGTGGGGGACACAGCAAACATGTGGAAGAAGGTGCTCTGGTCAGATGAGACCAAAATGGAACTTTTTGGCCAAAATGCAAAATGCTATGGGTAGCGGAAAACTAACACTGCACATCACTGTGAACACACCATCCCCACTGTCAAATATGGTGGTGGCAGTATTATGCTCTGGGGGTGCTTCTCTTCAGCAGGGACAGGGAAGCTGGTCAGAGTTGATGGGAAGATGGATGGAGCCAAATACAGGGCAATCTTGGAAGAAAACCTCCTGGAGACTGCAAAAGACTTGAGACTGGGGTGGAGGTTCACCTTCCAGCAGGACAATGACCCTAAACATAAAGCCAGGGCAACAATGGAATGGTTTAAAACAAGACATATTCATGTGTTAGAATAGCCCAGTCAAAGTCCAGATCTAAATCCAATCGCAAATCTGTGGCAAGATCTGAAAATTACTGTTCACAAATTCTGTCTATCTAATCTGACTGAGCTGGAGCTTTTTAGCAAAGAAGAATGGGCAAGGATTTCAGTCTCTAGATGTGCAAAGCTGGTAGAGACATACCCTAAAAGACGGGCAGCTGTAATTGCAGCAAAAGGTGGTTCTACAAAGTGTTGACTCAGGGGGGCTGAATAATTATGCACACCCCACTTTGCAGTTATTTATTTGTAAAAAATGTTTGGAATCCTGTATGATTTTCACTCCACTTATCACATGTACACCACTTTGTATTGGTTCTTCACGTGGAATTCCAAAAAAATGATTCATGTGTGTGGCAGTAATGTGACAAAATGTTGAAAACTTCAAGGGGGATGAATACTTTTGCAACCCACTGTATACAGGTGTGTTTCTGGTATAATATCCAAAGATCACCCGTAGACCTAAAGTCAATAGAACAGGTATATAGCGAGCACCTTCCAGCATAGCACACCCTTTGTGCAATAACATACATACTGTGCGGGAATCACTGCCACCCCTTCAGTTCCCTGCTCACCGTAACTCTTCTTGTCTATAGGCACATCACAATCACAGATATCCAGGCTCTAGAAATGAAGAAAACAGGTATATAGCGAGCACCTTCCGGCACAGCACACCCTTTGTGCAATAACATACATACTGTGCAGGAATCACTGCCACCACATGCAGAAGGGGGGGGGGGGGGGACATGCACTCCCCCTTCAGTTCCCTGCTCGCCGGCAATCTTCTTGTTTAAAGGCACTTCACACTTTCCGCATCACCGCCTGTGGACCGTCCATGTCTGTCAAAGGAAAGGTAGAGTGCGCGTCCTATGCTGGGCGGAGCTTAGGACGCACACGCTACCTTTCCTTTGGCAGACGCGGACGGTCCACAGGCAGTGATGCGGAGAGATCTGTACGCCAGACGCTATGTCAGATATGCTGTTTTTTATTGCTCTTTGGTATGCTTAACTTTTTTGGAGGGGGCATTTTGCCATATTAAAAAATGGTTTTACACTATGAGAAGAGCATCATATTGCTTTTATAGAACCTGGATATATGTGAGTGTGAAGTGCCTTTAGACAAGAAGATTGCTGATGAGCAGGGAACTGAAGGGGGAGTGCATGCCCCCCACCCCCCTTCTGCATGTGGTGGCAGTGATTCCCGCACAGTGTGCATGTTATTGCACAAAGGGTGTGCTGTGCCGGAAGGTGCTCGCTATATATTGTACCTGTTTTCTTCATTCCTAGAGCCTGGATATTTGTGATTGTGATGTGCCTATAGACAAGAAGAGTTATGGTGAGCAGGGAACTGAAGGGGTGGCAGTGATTCCCGCACAGTGTGCATGTTATTGCACAAAGGGTGTGCTGTGCTGGAAGGTGCTCGCTATATATTGTACCTGTTTTCTTCATTTCTAGAGCCTGGATATTTGTGATTGTGATGTGCCTATAGACAAGAAGAGTTATGGTGAGCAGGGAACTGAAGGGGGAGTGCGTGTCCCCCTCCTGGATGTGGTGGCAGTGGTCCTCTGTATATAGCTCGGGTCTGGTGACTAGCCAGGATCTGTGCATGGATGCCGAAAAGCCTCTGGGAACTGCAGGATACGTAGAAGACAGCGTCCAGAGGATCGGTAAGTCTTTTATGCCCTGCAAACCCCCAAAGTTCTGTCACCCTTATCCCCATTAGGCACACCAGTTAGTTGAGACTTCCGGTTGCCTGATTTCTGGAATAACGGGGTTTTTACTTTATCATGATTCTAGATTCTCTCACATCAGGTATCTGTCTTTTTAAATAGTCCAGAAGAATTCAAGCTGCACTTAATATCTGTACTCTCATTGAATACAAATGTCATACTGTGAAAGTGCTTTAGAATGACGGCACTTTACTGCTTTTTTCTCGTGTTGGGTTGAGCATTTCTATCAATATGAATAGATATACCGTTTGTCTTGCAAAACTCTCGCTGACACTGGTAAACACACCGACTAAACAAGATAGAACATGCTATAACATTTCAAAAAATAACTTTAGGGGAAAATAATAAACCAATATATTGCAAAGTGAGAAGTTAAAAAATAGAGGAGAGATCAAGCAAGGATTGATATTCACCATATAATGTGTTCATGTTGTTTGATCCACAATGAGCCGGTAAGTCATCATTACTACTGGCAGGCAAGAAAAAAACTTGACCGCACCACTGCCATTACCTATAACCACATCCAGTAACAATGCAAGCAATGATAGGCTAAAAGGTTTTTATTTTCTTTAATAGATTGACATATGCACAAAGGGAGATGCTGGTTGCTTAGCAGTTGGAACTTGGAAACAGTTGTTATTCTCCCCAATGCAACAAGGTTCACAGAAAAGAAACTGCCATAACATTGTTCATGACATCACACTGTGGGAGAGGTTTCACTACAATATCAGTCACAAAGACTCCACGATGATGGATTTGAGAAAAGGTAAAGATTCCCCATGGAAGAGGTGGTATCAGCTATTGATTGAAGTGAAGTTCAATCTTTGGTTAAAGTTCCTCTTTAAGGTTACTTAAGCTGAGGCTTCAGTGCAGCAAAAGTTGGCAATGCCTACACATGCACTATACTGTAACTGTCATTTGTAGGGATCAGGACTCGATCCCTAGGGTGAAAGTTCCGTCCATGTGTCCATACAGACCATGAGTCCCTCAGGTACAGCTGAGCGGCACATACTGTAGAGAGCAGAGGAGGGACGTAAGCAGGGTCGTACTGGGACACTAAGGGTCCACCGAGGAAGTTTCAGCCTGCCCCCCCCCGCTTCCCCCCCTCCCCCCCCCCCCTTCCATCCCATTTTGGGCTCACATATACATGTACTCTAGACATTTTGCATGATTTTATGGTAGGGAATAGATTATAAACACTTCTGAGGACAGTGTCCAATAGGGATATGTCCCTAATAAAAATTAATGAGTGTCACCACGCACTGGAACATGGGCGTGGTCATGATGGGTCATGGGCAGACTTTAAAAAAAAAACACACAAAATAAGTAGCGGTTTTATTCACAGAGATTAGGTCCGACCAGATACATTTTAGATAAAATCATGAAGTAGTCGCATGCCTCATGATAATTCATCAAGTAGTCAAATGGCAGCAGATTTTCCGACAAAATGCAATCAAATTGGCAGCAGATATCCCCACAAAATGCAAATAGATTGGCGGCAGATATCCCCACAAAATGCAATCAAATTGGCGGCAGATATCCCCACAAAATGCAATCAAATTGGCGGCAGATATCCCCACAAAATGCAATCAAATTGGCGGCAGATATCCCCACAAAATGCAATCAGATTGGCGGCAGATATCCCCACAAAATGAAAACAGATTGGCGGCAGATATCCCCACAAAATGCAATCAAATTGGCGGCAGATATCCCCACAAAATGCAAATAGATTGGCGGCAGATATCCCCACAAAATGCAAATAGATTGGCGGCAGATATCCCCACAAATTGCAATCAAATTGGTGGCAGATATCCCCACAAAATGCAATCAAATTGGCGGCAGATATCCCCACAAAATGCAAATAGATTGGCGGCAGATATCCCCACAAAATGCAAATAGATTGGCGGCAGATATCCCCACAAATTGCAATCAAATTGGCGGCAGATATCCCCACAAAATGCAATCAAATTAGCGGCAGATATCCCCACAAAATGCAAATAGATTGGTGGCAGATATCCCCACAAAATGCAATCAAATTGTCGGCAGATATCCCCACAAATTGCAAACAGATTGGCGGCAGATATCCCCACAAAATGCAATCAAATTGGCGGCAGATATCCCCACAAAATGCAAATAGATTGGCGGCAGATATCCCCACAAAGTAAGGTCCCCTGTTAGTGGGGGCCCCCATGCTGGAAGGGGGTGCAGTGGGCACAGAGCGGCAGGGAGTCACATGCCTCATGATAATTCATCAAGTAGTCAAATGGCAGCAGATTTTCCGACAAAATGCAATCAAATTGGCAGCAGATATCCCCACAAAATGCAAATAGATTGGCGGCAGATATCCCCACAAAATGCAATCAAACTGGCGGCAGATATCCCCACAAAATGCAATCAAATTGGCGGCAGATATCCCCACAAAATGCAATCAAATTGGCGGCAGATATCCCCACAAAATGCAATCAGATTGGCGGCAGATATCCCCACAAAATGAAAACAGATTGGCGGCAGATATCCCCACAAAATGCAATCAAATTGGCGGCAGATATCCCCACAAAATGCAAATAGATTGGCGGCAGATATCCCCACAAAATGCAAATAGATTGGCGGCAGATATCCCCACAAATTGCAATCAAATTGGCGGCAGATATCCCCACAAAATGCAATCAAATTGGCGGCAGATATCCCCACAGAATGCAAACAGATTGGTGGCAGATATCCCCACAAAATGCAATCAAATTGGCGGCAGATATCCCCACAAAATGCAAATAGATTGGTGGCAGATATCCCCATAAAATGCAATCAAATTGTCGGCAGATATCCCCACAAATTGCAAACAGATTGGCGGCAGATATCCCCACAAAATGCAATCAAATTGGCGGCAGATATCCCCACAAAGTCAGGTCCCCTGTTAGTGGGGGCCCCCATGCTGGAAGGGGGTGCAGTGGGCACAGAGCGGCAGGGAGGGGGGGAAGCTTCCCCCCCTCCCTCACCTGGACCCCCCCCCCAGTTTAGGTAGGCAGGTCACAGGTGTCCCCAGTTAGGTAGGTCTAATATCCCCCACCAGCTTGGTAGGGGGGCAGTGGGCACACAGAGCGGCGGGGAAGCTTCCCCCCCTCCCTCACCTGGAGGCCCCCCCCGTTTAGGTAGGCAGGCCGCAGGCGCAGGTCACTGGTGTCCCACAGCGCAGGAAGGGGGGCAGTGGGCACACAGAGTGACGGGGAGGGGGGAAGCTTCCCCCCCTCCCTCACCTAGGGGCCCCCCCTTCCGCGCTCCCCCTTCCGCACTCCCCCTCCCTCCAAAATTTCAGCCAGCGGCAGCGAGCGGGGAATAGCTTACCGGCATGAAGACATCAGTCATCAGAGGAGATCCAACGCTCAGCGTGCCGCTGGCTGGTCTCCGTCTCTCCTGCAATGCACTGACCAATCACGCTCTTGCTGTACTTCCTGTGAGAGCGTGATTGGTCAGTGCATTGCAGGAGACGGAGACCAGCCAGCGGCACGCAGAGCAATGGATCTCCTCTGATGACTGATGTCTTCATGCCGGTAAAGCTATTCCCTGCTCGCTGCCGCTGGCTGAAATTTTGGAGGGAGGGGGAGTGCGGAAGGGGGAGCGCGGAAGGGGGGGGCCCTAGGTGAGGGGGGAGGAGCTTCCCCCCTCCCCGCCGCTCTGTGTGCCCAATTTCCCCCCTTCCTGCGCTGTGCCGGCTCTGGGGCCCCCAGGAGGCGGGGCCCCCCGATGAAATCATCGGCAGTTCGGTGGGTCAGTCCGAGGCTGGACGTAAGTGCTGCATATGAAGGAGTGGCTTCTGGTGGTTGGTGTAAGGAGTGAAACGTTGTTGCATTCACTTAAACTCTTGCTCAACTGGCCTCTTTTCCAGCTCTGGAAGAAGGTTGCTGGCCATACAGTATATCGAATACTAGTGATGTAGATAAGATCATCACTAACTTATTTTGAGTCTAAGGGCTTGACTGGATTGCATTAAAAAAAAAAGTTTTAGGTCTAAAAGGGCTTTCCCACACATCATAACATAAATTTTATTGCAAGTGCAAGCTAAATGCAGGCAATCAGTGACAATCACTGTGGGAGTATATAAGCACATAAAGCTTAAACTCGTAAAATTGGAATCAGAATTACATTGAATTAAAAAAATTGTCAATTTTGACTACGCCCTAAAAAAATCGTGTAGTTTTCATCAGCGCAGAAGAGCGAAGCCGATACTGAGTAATTCCCTTTGTTTAATCATTTCAGCCCGCAGGTGTTTTCACCTCTAGGACAGAAGCAATTTTCCATTCAGTTTTTAAAACTGTAATTTTTTTCTTTTTTTAAACTTTTGTTTTTTGTCTACGAGGGATGGTGGGGTAATCAGTCCTTATTAAATGTGTAATGTGTTTTTTTCCTATTTTACTTTTTGGTCACTAGGTGGCGTTAAGCACTCTCCTGGAAGATACCAGGAACTGCTAGATCTTTTTTTTTTTTTTTTTTTTTTTACATTTTGTGATGTTACGTTTTCATGAATCAAGATGCCTCCTGATTGGAGGCCTCTTAATTCATTCACAGGGGATTGTTTGCCGGCAACACTCGTTCTCCTTCTGCAATTGATCCATGCTTTGTTCACATCTAAAATCACAATCGCTAAAGCCAGCATTTTGAGATTTTGTGAGTGAATTTTTTTCCCCTTCAATTGCTAACCTTCGTGCTACGATTTTTTTGTAAAGTGCTTTTCAAAACGCTTTTGCAGAGTGATTTGTTTTTTCACTTCCTGACACAAGTCAGGAAGTGAACTCTTTGACCTGGAAAAGAATAAATATTTATATATATATTTATAATTATTTATTCTTAAAAGCGTGAACGCAATCGCTGCATAAAGCGATTTTGTTAGCGTTTTGCATTTTTCCTATACCTTGTAGCAAAATCACCCTAAAAATGGTACCGGCAGCGCTTTGCTGAGCGGAAAGCAGACGAAACGCGCTGATGTGAACTATCCCATTCGGATTAATTGCACAAGCGATTTTAGAGCAATTTTTAAAATCGCCGGCGCTACAAAAAAAAGGCAAAATGCCCGAGGTGTGAACGAGCCCTAATAACGATGGGGAATGAGCCGCCTGCACATGCATATGCGCTGGCAAGCACTGCAACACCGCTGGATGACAGTATTTGTCAGGATTGTCTCTGAGCGGCACTTTCTGGACAAACATATTTGTCCACTAGGGCAGAACTAGTTAAGTAAGTCATTTGACTTAGAAACCCCCTATAAATCATGGATCTTAATGCAGGTGGATTTTGTTCAGAAGTTGAGACATGCTGATGCTTTTCCAGCTGCTCCATGGCTATCTATTGTGGGTAATGGCAATATAGGGGGAGCAGTCTGGACGGTTTTATGTCCAGCAAAAGTGTACTGTCATCTAAATAGGAAGAGACGCTCGGGAAGCCAAACTGGAAGTTTCAATATATTTATTGCAAAATGTACAGACATGCAATGCACACAACATTGTTTGCATCAATGCCAATTTAGTCCGAGTTATAAATAGTTACTAAAATAACCATTCAGAACAGTCCAGGAGGCCACAAAAAAGGAGACATGCCATGATCATTCTGATGGTGCCACCTTAAAGGACACACAAGGTGAAAATAAACAAATGAAATAAACAATTGTATCTTCTTTCTCCTAAAAATGACTTTTTAAGATATTCCACATTTTTATTTTATATTTAAATCTACTTTTTAAGTTTTTACTGTTTTATTGTTTTTGCTCAATGGCACATTCATTGAAGTATGCCAGAGCTAAAATCTATGAACTATTGACCCTTTTTATCTCTTTCCTGCTCTCAGAAGCCATTTTCTGCTAGGAAAGTGTTTTATAGTTGGAATTTCTTATCAGTGAGGGTTATACTGTAGTCTGACTCAGTCCTGACTCAGACAGGAATGGCCACTTACATACCTAATGTTTAACTCTTTCAGGCAGAGAAAGAAAAAAAAGGGACACATCATAGTTATTTGTGTGCTAGACACTGTACATACACATGTCTATCGCATCATGACACATGTCACCTCAGGTATCCTTTAATGGATAGTGGTGGCCCCATTGGTAATAAAATTTAACAAATTATCATTTTTCTTTGTTTTGTTTTAGCAGCTATCAGCTGCTCTTAAAGTAGTGGTGGATGTAGAAATTGGCAAGAAGAGCAGCAATGACTGAGCCAGCAGAATAGAGAGAAGGGAGGCAGGTGATGTTGGCACATCTTCCCAATACGTTTCAGCGCCATGCAGTAAAATATATGTCCGATGTTTTGAAAAGAGGTATGTATTTGAAAAAAAAAAATCCTTCCCTCGGAAAAAATTATGTTTACTTAAAACATAGTCTTTATCATTCTATTGTATCCACTGAACTAAAAAGTCAAACCATTATTAGAAAAAAATAAAATCCACTTTATGTACTAAAAATCATGTCTGCCAGGCACATATTTCTTGCAGCACTGATCTATGTTTATGGTGTTTTCTTATTGCAAGTGAAATTTGCCTTTAAAGGAAACTGTGCCGAGATAAATACAAAGGCCGCTAACATTGAACTAGTTCTAACAATGTCATTTCCCTGGCTGTCATGCTGATTCTCTGGTGTGATTATATTCACTGCCATCTGATCTTCATATCTGTTCCGTGTCAGACATAGTGATTGGTGAAATTGCGCAGATTTGTTTCAAGCTTGATCCCATGAAAATCAATAATATTTCATTAAAACAAGATTTGATTTTCACAAAGTCAAAACACATTGGAGTGTGTAGGTGGCTTGAAAATGAGTGTTTCTGGTGCATCAATTGAAACCTTAAAACCTTCCTTGGTATTCTACAAATGCTCTCCTCTCAGGGTACATACAGATTCAGAGTGGGGAGTTTGGGTGGCTGATACTGATAAATAGAGTATTAGTAATGTGATTACAGACACTATTTTGAGTTTGTAAAGTTTTTTTTCTGCGATTTTTCCCCAGGTCTCCCCTAACCCTAATGCTAAATTCCTTCCTTATATCTAACCTTAACTGCTGTCCTACCATAAACTACCCTGCTGTAAACGTCTTGACTCCTAACCATAGCCCCACTCAATATTTAACTTTATTTTGATGCAAGCTAATGCTAACGTTAGCTAGTCCTCTCCCCTACACTAGCCTTTCTAATCCCAAAGCAGTTAATTTGGGCATTGGGATAGTTTTGGTAGAATGGACACTGTATAGACTGCATGTTTATTGTGGCTATAGTGGTGCCCCGGGGCTAATTTAGGCAGTACCCAATTTTATTTTGGGTGGCGTGGATATCAGCAGAATGGGTTTTTAGCGATGAAGACAGCACATATATTGGAGAGTATTGTGGCGAAGGGGGTTGGTTAGGCATCAAAGTGGACTAGTTTAGTGATAGTAAAATATTGGTAAAAATTACCAATGTTTTACTATTGTATTGCCCATAGCCCAATAGTAGAATATTGTTAATTTTACTGATATTCTACTACTGACGATCCTAGCACCCAAATTACTGTTGCACCTTTTTTACAGGTATGTCATAATCCAGGTTCCCTATCCCTAACCAATACTTGTATTCTGTTAAGCCCCTTACTCACCACCCAACAGGTCTTGCAACGTCCCTTTGACGATGGTCGATAGCGAGGCCTCTTCCTGCTGGTGGGTATGCACGATGTCACATGTCGTTACACGTTGGGAGCAAACCAGACTGAAGTAATTGCGGTACTTTGCTCCGGAGTCGTCGGGGATCTTAGCAATCCAATCCACCGTGATGGTCGTTATTGTGGTGCGACCCTAACCAATGTTCGCCTGGTTGTGTGCCTGTACCCACATTGCGATATCCCGGAATTGACCGTGTGGCGCTCAAAAAGTTACCTGTCATCAGGAAAATCGTCTGGAAAATTGCAACATGCGTACATAGCTTTAACTGCTTTGCTTCAGTATCTTGTTGCCTCCTGCCCATGCAGGAGTCCCTAGTTCCTGAATTTTAGTGCATTCAGCTCATATCAAATGTGTCATTGTTACTGAACCACATAGCTCAATGAGTTCATTTTGTAATAGCCATGTTTATTTATGTAGGCTATTTAACATACACAAAATGGCAACAAGGTAAACAAAAATCTAAGCAGAAAATCTCATTTTATTTGAATATTTGTTTGATTTTTTTTAGCTTAGTGAATAAGAGAGCAAAAGAGGGTTATGCTTTAAATAAAATTTAAAATTTTTGTCAGGTAAGCAATATTTAAAATGCATGGCTGTTTTTAATACATGCTATATTTTTTGTTGTGATACAGACAAAAGACGGTTGATGCAAAATGAAGTTGCTACATTAACATTTTGATGACAAAGGACTAATCTGCAGCATCCAAATATGATAAATACATGCATTTTCTCTCTGCTGCTGCTTTCAATCTAATGCAATAGTGCCTCTATGGAAACTAAAACAATTATAAAGTCATTTCTGGAGACAGATATGGCAGCTTGCCGCTCCCCGAGCTGTTAATGTTGCAAGGAAATGTCACAGGAAAGAATACCTCCTATGAAAATAACTACAGAAATGGCGAATGGAGTACATTTAATACTGAAGAAAATAATTATCTTTCTGTCTGTTGTTCTGTTTACTATCTATCTTTTGTAAGGGCACAGCAATCATTACCACAAAATGAACTAATTTACAGGTTAAATTAAAACAAAGGTATACACACCTAATTTTGATTAGCCAATCATTAACCGATTTTACCACTTTTTATGTAGTATGATAGCTTTCCTGCACAATTTGTTCATAGTATTCAAAATCTGTTGACCCTCTACATGGAATTGGGAAAATTAGTCAGTCATTGACCAATCAAAATTGGGTGTGTGTACTAAGCTTATGTTGGGAATACACCATAAGATTTTGGCAGATAAATGGCTCGACGGATTTTCGACAGGTCCGTTCTGATATTGATCGTTTTTTCTGATCGATTTTCTAATAGAAGTGAATGGCAATCAATCAGAAAAACAATTGGCCAGTAAATCTGGCGAGAAAACTTGTGTATTCCCAACATTTAAGTTGCATACAAGCATCCAGTTTTGATTGGCCAATGATTGGCTAATCTTACCAGTTCTATGCAGTATGAGTGCTTAGCACAATCTGTTTATAGTATTCAGAATCTGTCTGCCCTCTCTTAAGCTACGTCTACACGTAGCGATCCGGCTTATCAATCGAGCCGCTGATGCGGCTCGATTGATAAGATCCGACAGGTCGTATCTCGCCACCGCCGATTCCCTGCTCGTTCCCCACGAGGGGACAATGGCAGGGAATCGAGCGGAAGATAAGCGGCGCCGGCGGGGACGAGCGGGGGATCGAATCCGACACACGCACGGGCGAGCGGGGATGCGGAAGAGGCGATCCAGCGGCTAATCGAGCCGCCGGATCGCCTCGTGTACACAAGGCTTTCGTCTTCTTCCCTTCTACAGATGCCTTAAATTGAAATCCTCTCCTCCAGTATTGTTTGTTTATTTGTTTTAGCTGAAGAAGATAAGACTAGTTTGGGATCCTCAACCCTCATTCTGGCAGAAAGGACCCAATGTTTATGTTAACCCCCTTCTCTTTTCATTTTTTTATTATGTTGTTCCTCGATTGTGTTTCAGCTTATTGTTCTTCAATTGTGTTTCAGCTTATTGTTCTTCGATTGTGTTTCAGCTTATTATTCTTCCGCTGCTCCTTATTATTCTCCGCCCCCCCCACCCATTTTCTATATGCTACTCCTCCTACAGTTTTAAGGATACAAGCGCCAAACTTTCCACACTTTTTTCCACCATAGCGAAGTAAGTTGCATGTGCTTTATTAAGCAATCCCACCCCGCCCAATCATGGGGCAGACCACTGAAGTCTCCCTTTTTGCCATTGACTTTAACAGGCAAAATTTTCAAATTGCTGCCACTCATACTGTTTTTAAACTGCACTCCCCAAACTCGAACCACATATTGTTGGTGTCCACCCAAATAAAAAGCTGAATTTTGGATAATACCCAAAAGTGGGTGAAACGTCTAATGGAAATGAAGCTATTTTCTATAGACTTCTCCTCCTACAGTTTTAGGAGACAAAATCATTCCCGAAAAGATCTATGCAAAGATGTCAGTCAGTTACTCGTTTGCACACTATTTTGGCAGTTGGGCTGACCAACTGCAGTTCAGTATGTGCTTTTCTAAATAAAGAAATACCTCAGAATCCCCCATGAGTAGATGGAAAATCTGACACATCTGTCAGATTTTAACCATTACTGTAAGTGACAGGGATGTAGGAAAAAAGTAATTTGTAGTGTGATTAACTATGGGAGAAATGTACATTTGTATGTATGGATTTTAAACTTAACAATTTTACGCGATAGTTGTTCTTTAACTAGTTATATTGTCCACATGAAATGGCATCCGTTTTATGAGATTTCAAATTGCCCAACTTTGAGGTTTTCTAAGGGCTCGTTTCCACTATAGCGAATCCGCATGCGGGCACTGCATGCGGATTCGCATACTTAATGTTAGTGGATGGGGCTGTTTCCACGTGTGCGGCGGCGGCGGCGTTTTTCGGTGCGGGGAAAATCTGCACGACAGGGTCGTGCAGATTCGCGTGCGGCAGGAATGCGGGCGAATTGCCGCTAATGTATTCAATAGGGAAATCGCATGCGGCTTTGTCATGCGGATTTCCCCGCGATTTCGCATGCGATTTCGCATGAAAGCCAATGGAACTTAACACAGGCAGTGACATGGTTAAATTCGCATGGCTCCTTCCCATGCGAAATCGCATGCGAAATCGCGGGTAATTCCGCATGGGGAAACGCAGCCGCATGCGATTTCTTCAGCGGTGGAATCCAGGCGATTCCGCACCGCTACAGTGGAAACGAGCCCTTACATGTCTGATGATCCTGACTCTCTTCCTAATAATATTCATGTAAAGATATATTTTCAGCCTTTAAGAAAGCTACACTAGGCTTTAGTAAAAGGCACCGAGACATTAGCTGACTTTCTTCTTCAAAACAGAAATATGAGGACGATTCATCTATATTACAGTAAAATCTTTTAGCCTAAAAAAAGTGTTTAAAACTTGTAGATTCATTTCCCTGTATACGATAATCCAACAGCTTCTGAAAAGTACATCAGATTTAGTAATGCTGATCAGCTGCCTTCAGGCTGTGCTGGAGCTAGGTATGTAGGAACAAAGCTAACACACTGCAGCTGAACAGTGGGATGTTCTACACAAAAAGAATTGCAGTTTTATTATGCCAACCTGCCATATGGAGCCAGCAATAGAGTTAATGGATACTTTTATACTAAAGTGCAAGACTTGGCTCTGAGAGACTATTAAAACCTATGCAGATGCATTTGCGGGTAGTACAGTAACTCTCTATTTATATTATATGGATTCCATTACATAACTATTCACCTGGACTTATATTTATCAGTCTGCATGGCTTACATATTGTAACGGCTAGTTCATGCTGGCTTGTTCACACCTAGGGCCGTATGCAATTCACTTTTTCACCTGAGTTTTCTCCTAGGTGATATTTTTAAACTTGTCAATAAAATGCATTTTAAGCCCCCAGAAGGCAAGAATATGCTCAAAATAATTTTAGTAGTACTTTTTTACCAACTTTTTGGTACTTTTTTAGTTGAAAAGTACTGGAAAGTTATTTAAAATCAAAGATGAAAAATTATCTCCTGGGAGAAAACACAGGTGAAAAAGAGAATTGCATATGGCCCCTACAGCGTTTTCGGTGTTTTTTAAGCACCGGCGAATTTGAAAATCGCCCTAAGGCTCCCTGCACACTGCAAGCGATTCTGATTCCGCTCTTTAATCGGGTTTTACATCCGTTTCCAATTTTTAATCGTTACTGCATGCTGCGTTTTTTCCTCCGTTTTTCTGTTGATTGTATTCAGGGAAAATCGGAATTGCACATTGGAATCAGAAACGGAATCAGAATCGCAAAACGGATTTGCAGTGTGCAGGGAGCCTTAAAGCGCTTGTGCAATGATTCCCTATGAGAGTGCTCACATATGAGCGGTTCGATTCCGATATGCTCCAAAAAGCGCTGCCTGCACCATTTTCAGGGCAATTTGGCTCAACGGAAGGTATAGGGAAATCACGAAGCACTTGAAAAAGCGCTTTGTATAGCGATTTCCCCAGTGCTTTACTTAAAAAATACATTGTATTTATTCATTTCCAGGTAAAAGACTTCACTTCCTGACTGATGTCAGCAAGTGAAAAAAATGCTCTGCAAAAGCGCTTAGAAAAGCGCTTAGAAAGTGTAAGGAAAGGCAATTTTAAAAAACACAAAAAAATTGCTCACTGCTTGAAAAAGCTGTGGCAATTTATAATGTGAACATAGCCTTATAAGAGCTTTTTCTAAGCACTTGTGATTTAAAGAGCTCTTGCTAAAATGCTATGAGTTTGCTCTCACTTGAGCAATGTGATTTAAACAATCATCCATAGAATTGCATTAGCAAGAGCTTTTCAAATCACTAGCACCAAAAAAGCTCTTGCAGTGTGAACCAGGCCTAAGGGATGGGTCACACTGCAAGAACTTTTTCCAAGCGCTTGTGTTTTTTAACCAGTTCACCCCCAAGGGTTTTTATCCTAACGGACCAGAGCAATTTTCAGTTGTCAGCGCTCCTCCCTTTTATTCCCTAATAACTTTATTACTACTTATCACAAGAAAATGATCTATACCTCGTTTTTTTCGCCACCAATTAGGCTTTCTGTGGATAGTACATTTTGCTAAGAATTTTTTTATTCTAAATGCATTTTAATGAGAAAAACAGAAAAAAAAAGAAAAAAAATCATTATTTCTCAGTGTTCAGCCTTTATAGTTTTAAAATTAAACATTCTCCTGTGGATAAAACAAGCACGTTTTATTTGCCCAGTGGTCCCGATAATTAAACCGTTTAGATTATGTCCCTACCACAATGTATGGCGACAGTATATTATTTTGAAATATAAGTGGTTATTTTTCTGTTTGTTCTGGCCATAATTACAAGCCCCTATGTAATAAATTAAAATTAATTTTCCCCCATAAAATATAGAATAAAAAAAGCTGAGTCCCTAAGGCAACTATTTATTTATTTTTTTAAGCTGATTTTTTTTTTTTTACAAGTGTTTTTTTTGGGGGGGAGGGTTGGAAGTGTAATTTTATTAATGATGTGTATATACTTGAAAATGTGTGTGTTTTGTAGGTGTAATATACTTTTTGGCCACAAGATGGCGCTGGTGAACACTCATAGGACGTGTTCACTTTTTTTTTTTTTTTTTACACACTTTATTAAACTGTTACATTTCCTGTTTATGTGAATGGACGTAGCCGCTGTTCGCGGTCACGTCCATTCACTCCAGGCACTGCGATTGGGTAGAGGACTGTTCAGTCCTCTTCCCCAATCGCCCAGCACGGGATCCCGACGGTAATGGCGGCGGTAGCGGCGGACACACGGCGGTAGCAGCGGCGGGAATGCGCGACGTATTAAAACGTCATGTTGCTGTTAATAGCGGTAAGCATGACGTTTTAATACGTTAGGATGGCGGTAAATGGTTAAAGATCTTGCTAATGCAATGCTATGTGTGTGTTGTTACCTAAGCTATTTGATTTTATAAAAATCACTCATAGCATAACATTAGCAAGAGCTTTTCAAATCACAAGCACTTAAAAAGCTCTAGGAGTGTGAACCAGGCCTAACTCCAAGCTGCTCAATTCAATGGTCTCAGTTGTCAGGGCATAAAGCTTTTTTTCCTTATGTAAAGTCTGAAAAAGAAAAGACTGAATGGAACTAGACAATTATATTTAGCATCTCAGTGGGGGAACTGTTTACTTATGTAACCTTACACAAGACTCACCACTCCCACCCAGCTTGTTCCTCTTCCCCTGCATTATAGAGGGCAGATGCTTCCTCAGTTTCCAAGCCCCTATATGGGTATGGCTTTACAATGCTCCAAACTGTCAGTAGTGTAATCCAGCCGCCATCTTTGATGTGTGCATTACAAACAATACCGACCATGCACTGAAGTGTTTCATCCACCATATTAACTGATAATAGCAAGGTATAGGGCTTGATTCACAAAGCGGTGCTAACTGTTAGCACGCTTGTGAAAAGCCCCTTATCACGCCTAAAGTCAGTTTGGGCATGATAAGTAGAGATCGCGCGCAAAGTCCCGCGTGCAAAACTTTGTGACGTTAAATTCACACCCCATGCGACCTTATAGGAGCTTCGGGTGCACCATTTTCGGCGCACTGCGATGCAACGTTTCACGCGCACCGCGCTGTGATCAGATTTGCAAAACGGTGCTAATCCAGTTAGCACCCTAGTTATCATGCCCAAAGTCTTTTAGGCGTGCTAACTGGGTTAGCACCACTTTGTGAATCAAGCCCATAATGTTTATGAGATGCTAGTTAAAAAAAGTATGCTCCAGCCTAACATCTCATTTGTTGCTGAAACTTACGTTTGCATATCTCCAGTCACATGTCATTCCACCCAGTCTCTGACTAGCAGAATGGGAGGCTCTGTTACATATAGGTACACTTATGATGCCAAATGTTATTGTAACAGGCAGAATATCCATACCACAGGATTAATTTACGCAGATATATTGAACCTGTAGATATACCGATTATTTGGACAACATGGTTGATTTGTTGCTCCTTACAGTTTCATTCTTATCCCAGTACTTTTTACTTTGTTATCGGTAATTTTATTAATGATTAAGGTAGTAAATATGTTCTGTTAAGCAATGCTTTACACTATGGGAGGGTGAATCTGTTAAGGAATGATAGTACAGAGTCTCTAGTTTGGTTATTAAAAAATGTGATAACTCTAACATTTGCAACATCCCTACCGCATCACTGGAGAAGGTATGAAAATAGTTCCTATGGAATGATCTGCATGACTCCACTCACTCTTCAGATGTGATGCATCATGGGTATCACCCTCTTGCTTATATTGAAGTAATAAAATGCACACTTTTATTTTAATAAAGCAAACTGGACTTTCCTCATAATATCACTATCTGTTATCCCTGAAAATTAATGTGAGGTGAATAAAGAGAGTTTTTTGATCAACTAAAATAATGCTTATAACAAAAGATAAAAAAAAATAATATTATTATGTATTTGTATAGCATTGCCTTCTTCTGCAGCACTTTACAGAGTACATAGTAAAGTCACTGACTATCCTCTCAGGAGCTCACAGTCAAATCCTGCCATAGTCATAATATAATGTACAACCATATTTGTATTATGTATTTATATTGCACTGACATCTTCTGCAGAACTTTACAGAGTATATAGCCATGTCACTGACCGTACCCAAAGGAGCTCACAATCTAATCCTACCATAGTCATAGTCTAATGTCCGTACCATATTATTATTATGTATTTATATAGCACTGACACTTTCTGCAGCATACAAAGTCATGTTACTGACTGCCCTCAGAGGAGCTCACAATCTAATACTTACCACAATTTTGTGTGCTAATGTGTGTTTATGGTGGGAAAACTTCCTACTTATTTGAGGGTAACTCATGTTTGGAGAGGAAACTCAAGTCCACTGACATTGGGTTACACTTTTACTGTCTTTGGGCAGGGGCCTCATAGGTCTGAAATGCCTAGAGCAGCACAAACCCTAAATACAGCCCTTACCACATTCCTTGTGACCACAAAGATCCAATAGGACACCTGTCACTATAAAATTGGAGGCCAGAATCCATGTGGGATTCCATGGCCCTGCCCCAGTGCCACCACCCAGGAGTGTTGTGGGTCCTGGTCTAAAATAGGTTTAACCACAAACTGCAGGTGTCCAGTTTTAGGTTTCCTCGGTTCAAATCTTTTATATCTGTTGCACATCTGAAATTAACCCAAACAGCCCTAATCAAAAAAGAATCAGGATGTAGTCTAACCCAGTGGTGATCAGCACACTGTTTGAATCCAACAAATGTTGAGCAATGGATCAGTTCAAAAATAGAAAAATTCTTTATTGATATAAAATAGGTCTGTCAGTTTACATCCATCAACATCAAGCTGAATTCATTCTATATAAAGCTTACAGTTCCAGGTAGGCTTTCTTACCTTTTTAATGTAGTATGGTATACACGACTATATCTTATTTTGAACAATACATGATACAAATGCATTTTGCATTTTGAAAAATAGCGACATGGGTTTGCCTGAGTTTTACAAGAGTTACATATCAGCTAACAAATGCAAAAGAAAGACTTATTTGATTAGTTTCAACTAAAACAAGTCATTGTTTTGTTAATGTTTAAAGTGTACCCAAGACATTAGAGCAGGGGTCTCAAACTCGTGGCCCACGGGCCATTTGCGGCCCTCAATACAATATTTTGTGGCCCTCGCCGGCAAAAGCTTCCTTATACTTCGCTTCAGTGCTCCCAAGTAATCCGCCGCATCCCCGCCGCTAAACGAGGGCTGCAGAGCCCCCAAATCGCCTGGGGGCAATCTGCCGGCATTTCCTGGAAGGGGCAGAGCTTTCAGCTTCAGCTCTGCCCCTCCTGACGTCAATCGCCGCACGGATCGCCGCCTCTCCCCGCCCCTCTCTGTGAAGGAAGAGTGAGAGGGGTGGGCAGAGGCGGCGATGCACTGCGATTGTGAAATTCCTTATGCGGCCCAGCCTCATCCTGACTTTGCCTCCTGCGGCCCCCAGGTAAATTGAGTTTGAGACCCCTGCATTAGAGAGTTAAAAACCTAAAAATACTTACCTAAAAAGAGGGAAGCCTCTGAATTTCACAGAGGATACCATCTGGTCCCCCTTTGCCGAGCATGGACCCCCAGAAGAATATCGACACGGGCTTGTCAGTAATCACATTGGGGCCGCACTCCTCTTCAGGCACGAATGGGCGGTACTTCGTCTCTATGAGTACAGCCGCTAGAGATGGCCCCAACGGTTCACCGGCAGACAGTATCCAGTGAACTTTCGCTGTTCGCATTCTCCGCGAACTGCAAAAATATGGCATGTTTACCCCCCCATACATCATCATTTAGCCAAACTTTGACCCCTTATCTCACAGTCAGCAGACACATGGCAGCCAATCAGCTAGCACCCCTTCCTGGACCCCCACCCCCCTATCAAAAAGCAGTTGCGGTGGCTATAATGGATTCATTCTCTGCTGGTTGCTGACTGTTAGTGAGAGCAGGGTCAGACTTGCTGCAGATAGGTAGAAAAAGCATTAGCTAGGCCTGTGTTCTTGTTCCTCACTTGCACTTCAAACGGCCCTATTGAGGTTCGGTCTCCTGTTTTTTTTTTTTGTGTGACACTCCATAGCCCACTGATACCCAGAGCTGTGTGTACACTACTGCTGTTGCTACATTAAGTTGCAGGCACAGTACCACTCCTGTGCATTATTATTTCACTGTATCCTGTTAGTACTATTGCATTTCTCTGTGTGTGACACTCCACAGCCCACTGACACCCACAGCTGTGCATAATGTGATTTCTGCCCTTTAGGGATTAAAACCTGACTTTGTGTAATTTTTCGGAGGGACTTTTGGCATGGACCCCCCTCTGGCATGCCACAGTCCAGGTGTTAGACCCCTTGAAACAACTTTACCATCACTTTTGTGGTCAGAAACAGTCTTAGTAGGTTTAAAATTCGCCTACCGATTGAAGTCTATGGCAGTTCGCCAGGTTCTCCTATTTGCAAACATTTGCAGAAGTTCGAGTTCACTGTTCACGAACGGAAAATTCTACATTCGTGACATCTCTAACAGCCGCACCTGCACAATAGGTTGGAGCTGCTTGTGCACGAGTGGCTCCATGCTACTGTGCAGGTGCCGCCATGCTCACTCTGGTGCAGCACAGCCGTGCTTATGCCAGAGCGAGAGTGAAACTACAATGACTATATAAACATTGTTCACACACTCGCAGTTGGCCTTTGATCATTTAACTCATCAGGACATTTTTTGGTTGCTTATACAACATTACAACTACTACACCACTCATGCTGGGCAATATACTTTGCTAGTCTACATTACTATGATGATGCATCAATGAATAGAATGTATTTACCTGTGGTTTATGTGTAATGTCATGTGACTGTGGCTCTGTAATTGCTGTCTGGTTGCTCCGATGTATAATTTTTTTCAATCATTTTCTTAATGGCTTATTTCTATCAACCTGCTTAGATTAATTATGCTTAAATGAAAAATTACTTTTATTTGTTCTTGAAACCTTCATTTATTGTTGATACATCTTCCATGACACTAGGCGGATCTGTACACCATTGTTACATTATGTAGTTATAAGTGACCTAATTACTGTTTTTTGTACATCAATAACATGCTTGGGTTCTTGTAATTTTTTTGCACAGTGTTACATTTTGTGATGACAGTTTAGATTTAATATGCAAAAACATTCACTGCAATTGACAAATTTCATTAGCAACATAAACAAACGCAGTTCGTTATTAAAAATGAACCATATCTCTATGGGGATGAGTCCGAAATTTTAGCGAAATTGCTTTTTAGTGAAATTGGCATTTAGAAGGGACTACAAACAAATTAAAATTTACACATTTTCGCTTTGATTTCAATTAAGTAAAATAGAGAACTCTCTACAGAAATGCTGACCACCAGAACTGATAATTTTGCACCCTAATTTCATCTGTCAGGCAAAATAATGAAGCTATAAACCAGACATCCAAGTATAATTCTCTCTTGATTTACAAGATAGTGTAATTATTATTATTTTTAATTCGTTCCATTTCGAAGATCCATTTTGTAATGTAAACTCGGTGATCCACAATGGATTGCCATTACAAACTGTAATTATAGTAAGGAATAACTAGCCTTTATAAAAACATGATTCATTGAAGAAATATTGGACAGTTAAACATGTTTATAAGTTGTACTGTTAAATATTTTCCGCTGTATTAGTACATGTTGTTATTACTGCAGAATTAGGCTTTCCATCCAATGTATCCACTTGCTGAATTCATAACTATTGAAACCCTTTTATTGTTAGTTATATGCACACATGTCACACAGCAATCAATAAAGTGACAAAAAGCAACACTCCTATTCTACCTTGAGTAAGAGTTTATGTTACCATGGCAACAGAGCTAGTGACATTATTAAACTCAGTTGTGAGATTATTTCTTCACTGATTAGCTGTGGGGGTTTACATCTATGAACAAGCAAGTGTCACAGAGATATACATGTATCTCCAGCATGTGTGCAACATAAACTAATTGGGGAAGTATTTAAGAAATGTTTAGCCTGCCACTGAAAAAAATGGTCAGAAATTTTACATTTCACTTGCATAGTTTTCCAAGGGGCACCTTGTTAGTGTTTATATAAATACTTGAGCCTTTCCTTAAAGGACAACTATTAATAAACATGTTTAAAAAAATACTCTGTATTAGGGTTCACATTACCACTAGTGCCAGGGGCACTGTATTTATTACCACCGTTCTCTCTGTCTGCTTTCATATCATCCTCCACTCCTAACACAGCTCACAAAGACCCCCTAACACTGCTAATACCTACCAAGCATGCCTTAGTGGCTGCAGTTTAAGCACTATGAGTCTGCCAGGAGAAAAGAGCAATATAAATGTATTTATTTATTGTATTTATAAAGTGCAAACTTATTACAGCGCTGGACATTGGTGAAGGTGACAGGCAATATGTAGGGGTGACATCCTCTATAATAATCCCTAAGTGTCTCTGCGTCCCATGTCCATGTGTGTGTCCCTTTTGTGCTCTGCGTTTGTGCAGGGACGCAGACGGGCCAAGACGGACGCATGGTAAGGGATGACGGGCCAAGGGGCGGACGGGTGGGCGTGCACGCGCAGTGGGCTAAGGTCACTAGTACAGCAATAAGACAATACAGGAATGCATGCAACCCAGATCACGCAGCACAGTATGAGTACAAGGTAATGCTTAGCTAGCCACTGGATGGGAGCATGGAGATTAAACAAGTCAAGTACACTGTAGAGTTCACTCAGATCCATAGGATGGGTGTACGGTAATGGAGGTGCGTAAACCGGTTGGAGACACAAGGAGGAGGACCCTGCCTAAGGCTTACAAGCTAGAGGACATAAATGTTATTTGTCTCGTCTTTTCGTGTGTATGGAATGCAAGGAATTAAACTGACTACCAGCACAGATATTTTTAAATCATAATATAATACTGACATGCATCAACTTGAAAATCCCCCCACACATGTCAATAAGTAGCAGGGCTGTTTTTAGGTACAAGTAAACCAGACATGTCCATGAAGACAACTTTTGAGGAGAATTCTTATACACAAGTGCTATTTGAATTGACATAAGGGTGGATGGTAAGTTTAACACCTAAACAGGCACTGCTCATTAGCATAACAAACAAGACCTGGAAGACATGACAGAACACTATTATGGTTTTATATGTTTCGTATTTGGTCTGTATTGATTGCCACAACTCTTCTAGAGTTGCAGGACAATATTCTGGTGTGTATCAAAAAAGGGTATCTGGAAATAAGGGTGTGGGATATAGCCGAAATTATAAGTTGTAATGTAAAACAATAAATAGGTTGAATAAACAGAAATTAAATGGCAAAATACCGTCTATAACAACAAACAAATTCTGAAATGAAACATCAAATAGTGTCTATAACAAAAAACTATATTTACACTTGTATTAAGCATAGTAATACAATGGTAGATTTTACAAGTATTTTACTGCAATTATACCTAACTGTAGGCTCAAACAGATCTCTCACTATCCCTAACTAGAAATGGCCCAAACGGTTTGCACGCAAACTTATTTGTGCAAACTTCGGTGGTTCGCATTTGCGGTGAACCGCAAACTATATGCGAGTTCGACTCGCCTCCTATACTACATCATTAGGGTCAACTTTGACCCTATACATCACAGTCAGCAGACACAGGGTAGCCAATCAGGCTAAACTCCCTCCTGGAGCCCCCCCCCCCCCCTTATAAAACACAGGCAGCGTCAGCCTTTTCACTCACTCGTGTGGCTGCAGTAATTAGAGAAACGAGAGAACCTGGCTGATGACATATGGGAATGCTTAGATAGGCTCTTGTGTTAGGCTTGTTAGGTTGCTCCGTCTTGCTGATACTTATTGCTAAAAAGCACTCCTCATCCTCAACAGCTCTCTTGAGAGCTAATGTTGTACGTGTGATTTACTTTTTTGTGTGTGTCCCACAGACACTTGTGTTGCATATACAGCCCTGTCAGTCAGTCGCAGCTGCTGGACCTTGGCCCCTTGGTAATTCCTACTGTGCCATTGCCAGGCTCAGCACATTCAGTGACTACCTGTGTGTGTGACAGCTGCACATTTGTAATACCAATCACTGCATACCCACCTGTTCAGTGCACCTACCTACCTACATGAGTGCACGCAGTTTTATATACCACCATTCGCTGCACCTGTTCACGGTAGTTGTGTGTGTGACAGCTGCACATTTGTAATACCAATCACTGCATACCCACCTGCTCAGTGCACCTACCTACCTACGTGAGCGCACGCAGTTTTATATACAACTGCACCTGTTCACGGTACCTGTGTGACAGCTGAACATTTGTAATACCAATCACTGCATACCCACCGGTTAAGTGCACCTACCTACCTACGTTAGCGCACGCAGTGTTATATACCAGTCAGTCACTGCACCTGTTGATGGTACCTGTGTGTGTGTGACAGCTGCACATTTGTAATACCAATCACTGCATACTCACCTGTTCAGTGCACCTACCTACCTACGTGAGGGCAGGTCTGTTCGAGGTCGTGCTGACGTGATTTTGTGCAGCTCTGGCCCAAAGTATAGTGCTCAGAAGAAGGCTTGTCCCATCAATTCCCAAGATTGTCAGGACGTGGTTGACTATTTAACACAGAACACCTCATCTTCCGCAGCCACCAGCGCTACTACAAGCACCACATCCGCTGCATTTGACACTTCACAGGGGTTATTTGGCGGGGAAATCAATGATGCACAGCCATTATTGTTACAACAAGGTGAAGGCGCTAAGCAAGTTACAGCATGTCTGAGTTAGGCGACACTATGGACGTAAGGTGTGAGGAGGAGGATGATGAAGTACCTGCTGTTGGTGCAGTTTATGAGGTGTCTGAGGCAAGCGAAGCTGGGAAGGATGGTTATGATGATTATGATGATACGGATGCCACGTGGGATAGACAAGATGACCAAGGGGACAGTTCAGAGGGGGAGTCAGAGAGGAGTAGGAGGAGACAAGTTCCTGAAAGAAGCAGGGGGAGCTCGTTATCAGAAACAGCTGGTGGTAGTGTCCGGCACCATGTATCGCCACCTATAGACAGCCAGCCAACACGCCCTTCAACGTCAGCTGCTGATGCCACCATAGTGCCATCACCCCAGGGGGCTCAGCGGAAATTTGGAAATTTTTTTGTGTGTCTGCCTTAGATCAGAGCAATGCCATCTGTTCTCTCTGCGGCCAAAAAATTGCGTAGGTCCCTTACAAAGGCACATGGAGAAAAGACACAAACTGCAATGGGAAGACCACCTGAGGAAAAGCAGCACACAAAAGCAAAGCCACCCTCCTTCTCCCCTTCCTCCTTCAGTTGCGTCATCTTCAGCCGCTTTCTCCCTTGCACCTTCACAATCACAGCCACCCTCCTCCACTCCGCCTCTCACCTTGAGCGGTTCCTGCTCCTTTGCACAAAGCAGCAGCCAGGTGTCAGTGAGGGAAATCTTTGAGCAGCAGAAGCCAATGTCTGCCATTCACCACCTTGCCCAGTGTCTGACAGCTGACTTGGCGGAACTGTTAGCTTGCCAGATGTTACCATAGCAGCTGGTGGACTCTGAGGCCTTCTGAAAATTTGTGGCCATTGGGACACCGCAGTGGAAGATACTAGGCCACAAATATTTAACAAAAAAGGCGTTACCTAAATTGTACCATGAAGTTGAAAGGTAAGTGATGTCATCTCTGGCACACAGCATTGGGTCAAGGGTCCATTTGATCACAGATGTCTGGTCTGCCAAGCACGTTCAGGGCAGTTACATTACTTACACAGCCCATTGGGTCAACCTGGTGACCGCTGGCAAGCAGGGAGTACGTGGCTGTGCAGTGGACCTAGTTGTGACACCTCCACGGCTTGCAGGCAGGCCTGCTGCCACCTCCTCTCATCCTGCTACATCCTCTTCGCTGTCATCCTCCTCCTCTTTGGCTGAGTGGCAGTTCAACTCTACTGGTGCTGCAATCTTCTCTCCAGCTACACAGCCCCAGCTCCCCAGGGCCTATGCTGCATGCCAAGTACGACGGTGTCACGCCATCTTAGACATATCTTGCCTCAAAGTGGAGAGTCATACTGGAGCAGCTCTCCTGGCTGCTCTGAACAAACAGGTTGATCAGTGGCTGACCCCGTACCAACTGGAGATCGGCAATGTGGTGTGTGACAATGGCAGCAATCTCATTTCGGCTTTGAATTTGGGAAATTTGACACATGTACCCTGCATGGCACATGTGCTGAATCTCATAATTCAGAGATTTGTGTCTAAGTACCCAGGCTTACAGGACTTCCTAAAGCAGTCCAGAAAGGTGTGTGGGCATTTCAGGCGGTCTTACACGGCCATGGCATGCTTTGCCGATATTCAGCGGAGAAACAACTTGCTGCTGAGAAGCTTGATTTACGATAGCCCGACTCCCTGGTATTCAACACTCCTGATGTTCAACCGCCTGCTACAACAGGAGAAAGCCATCAAACAGTATCTCTACAACTACAGTCAAAGGACATGTTTTGGGGAGATGGGAATGTTCTGGCCGAAGTACTGGACACTCATGCGAAATGCCTGCAGGCTCATGTGGCCGTTTGAGGAGGTGACAAACCTGGTGAGTCACGGTGAAGGCACCATCAGCAACTTGATTCCATATGCTTTCTTCCTGGAGTGTGCCGTGCGTAGAGTGGTGGATCAAGCTGTGAAGGAGCATGAACTGAAACAGGAACAGGAGGAAGAGTTGTGGGATCAATTCTCAGCAGAAGCAGATGGTTCCTCAACACCTGTGGCAGCACAGAGGGGGGGAGGAGTAGGAGGAAGAGTCGTGTGGGGAAGAGGAGTCAGATGATGAGGAAGGTGTTTTTTTTGGGGGGGAGGAGAAGGCGGAAGAACAACAGCAGCAGGTGTCGCAGGGGGCTTGTGCGGCTCAACTTTACTGTGGTATTGTTTGTGGCTGGGGGGAGGAGAAGAACTTAGCTGACATCACTGAGGAAGAGCAAGAGCAGATGGATAGTATGTCTGCATCCAAATTTGTGCAGATGGCGTCTTTCATGCTGTCCAGCCTGTTGAGGGACCCCCGTATAAAAAAACTCAAGGAGAATGAGCTGTACTGGGTGGCCACGCTACTAGACCCTTGGTATAGGCACAAAGTGGTGGACATGTTTCCAAATCACCAGAAGGCAGAAAGGATGGAGCACTTGCAGAACAAGCTAGCAAGTATGCTTTACAGTGCGTTTAAGGGTGATGTCACAGCACAACAGAATAAAGGTGCCACTGCCAGTAATCCTCCTCCTCCCATGTCCACACAGTCAAGGACAGGATGCTCTAGCAATCTCATGGTGATGTCGGACATGCAGACATTCTTTAGTCCAACGTCTCGCCTTAGCCCTTCTGGAACCACCCTCCACCAATGCCTCGACCGGCAGGTAGCCGACTACCTGGCCTTAAGTGTGGATGTAGACACTGTGAGCAATGAACCCCTGGACTATTGGGTGTGCAGGCTTGACCTGTGGCCAGAGCTGTCATAATTTGCCATCCAATTTCTGTCTTGCCCTGCCTCAAGCATCCTGTCAGAAAGGACCTTCAGCGCAGCCGGAGGCACTGTCACTGAGAAGAGAAGTTGCCTAGGTCACAAAAGTGTTCAGTACCTAACCTTTATCAAAATGAATGAGGCATGGATCCCGGTGGTCTACTGCCTGCCCGAAGACTAAGTCAGTCCCCACACACAGCATCTCTGCCTGCACGCCGTGTGACTGCCTGCCCCATGACTAAGTCAGTCCCCACACAGCATCTCTGCCTGCAGGCCGATTGACTGCCTTCTCCGCTACCACCAACAGGGTCCAGGACTCCAGGCTGAATTTCCTGACATTTTTAAGGCCGCTGCTAGCATCGGCCGCTATAATAATTTTTTTGGTGCGTGTAGATGCCAGCCTAATTTTTCTGGCTGCACTGCAGCTGCAACAACAAAACAAAAGGCATGTACATGTGTCAATTCCCCTTCGTGATCATTACCTTGCCGCGGTTAAGGGGCTTGCGTATCATAATGAAGCAATGACCAACGGCTATATGAGTGTCTTGGGGGGGGGGAGAAGCACACCCAAGATAATAAGGTCGTTGCTTCATTGTGGACAGACCAAATTCGATCAGCTGCACAGTCACTGTTCTGTCATTGAGCTACCTCAGCCCCGTGACCATATGGGCTGGAAAGCCGCCATCACCTGCACTCTCACCATGGTGCGCACGAGTCCAGCACGGCCGTCACTACACAAATAGCTGTTTGCAGTCACTACATACCTTTCACTGCATCTGTGACTGCACATTGTATTATACTTGGCAGTCAGTGCATACCCTTCACTTGAATAGATGGCAGACTTGCCCTTCATAACAGATTCTTGTTAAAGGATTTAAAGTTGATTCGTCTCATATACAGCAGGGCCTCGAAAATCCTCCTGTATTGTTATTTTTCGTCACTACCTCCCTGAGTTGGGACTTGCATGCCATGCCGGCTGCTGCCTCCCTTGGATTTGTGGTGGTAGCCGTTCCTGCTCCATTTGCCCACAGCATGCCTGCTGCCTTCCTTGAATGTGTGGTGGTAGCCGTTTCTCAGGCTCTCACTCCGTCACACAGTTGAATGAATGGAAGACTTGCCCTCCATAACAGATTCTCGTTAAAGGATTCAAAGTTGATTTGTCTCATACAGCAGGGCCTCGAAAGTCCTCCTGTATTGTTATTTTTCATCAATACCTCCCTGAGTCGGGAGTCGGGACTTGCATGCCATGCCTGCTGCCTTCCTTGGATGTGTGGTGGTAGCCGTTCCTGCTTCTTTGCCCACCGCGTGCCTGCTGCCTTCCTTGGATGTGTGGTGGTAGCCGTTTCTCAGGCTCCCAATCCGGACCAGAATAGAACCGTGACTCCCCGGCCATTACCCGTGGTCACCATGGTACTGAGAAAATTATAACGAAAGTTTATCAGTCACACAGTTGAATGAATAGCAGACTTTCCCTCTGTGACACCTGTGGAAGCGGCGGCTGCGGGCACGCAGGGTGTCTCCGCAGCCGCCTCGCTTGTCTGCTCTGGGACTTCTCCCTTTCCTCTGACGTCCAGTACGCCGAGGACAGGACCTCTATGCGGGGAGGAGGCGCGTCAGATGACCAGCTGGTCAGCTGACGTCAGAGGAGACTCACGGCGCTCCGGATTGGCTGATTGGTGGTGGGCGCGGCCGTTAGGTCTCCTCTGCTTTAAAAGCCTTCAGTCTTCACTTTCAACCTGTCTGCTGTTGCGAATACTCACGTGTTAGCGCTCAGACCTTAGATAGTATCCGGTGTGTTTTGATGTGGGAGGAAACCAGGGATTTCACACAAGACTAGGATTATTGTTATCGTATATTTGATATTCTGTGTATGACTCTGGCTATCCTCTGACTCTGCTCTTGCAAATCGATTTTGTACTGTACCTGCCCGCCTGTTACTGATCCTAGCCTGTCTGACCTCTCTACTCACCAGTGAGCCCTTGTCACTGGTGAGGTGCTCTTGTCTAGTACCCACCAGCTCCTCTGGTGAGGTTTAGCCAAACTATTCAGTTACTGTGTACCAATAGTGCCCACCAGCTCCTCTGGTGAGGTCTAGTTAAACTATTCAGTTACTGTTGCACCAAGCACTACACCTTGCTATCCTGCTAGCTATACTTGTATTATTGGTGATTCTGCAGATCACCACATAATAAGGTATAGCGTCTGTATTATCGGTGATTCTGCAGATCACACATAATCAGACGTCTGTGTTGCTACACCAATCGTTACTCCATAACAGATTGTCGTTAAAGGTACTGAACAGCAAGCATATATAAAAAGAGAGAACCGAGAGCTAAATATAGTGTAGTAGGTTCTAATAAATGGGTAAAATAGAAAAGAGTACAAAGTTATACTTACAAACCAGGGTTACCTCCAGGCAACCACTGTAATAGGCAGGTGAGGAGATTATCCTGTCCTCACTCAGGGTTAAGAAGTCGCTCTCTGTAGATAGGAAGAACAAGGGGTATCCCCCTCCACCAGGGGTGGATATTATGTCTAGTGTAATGGATAAGGCGCGTATCATGACCTTAAGACTGCACTGTGTGTACTCCTGTTAATTTGAAAAAAAAGGAGAACCGAGAGCCCAATATGGTGTAGTATGTCAAGGTAATTGAATAATTGAAAAGAGTATAAAATGAATACTCACAAACCAGGGTTACCTCCAGGCAACCACTGTATAGGCAGGTGAGGAGATTAACCTGTCCCCACTCAGGATTAAGAAGTCGCTCTCTGTAGGCTTGAAAACAAGAAGGGGTATCCCCCTCCACCAAAGGTGGATACAATCAGTGTTATAGTAGAGAACAGAGGCGCCAAAAGGATAAAAACAATATTTAAAAGTTTTAAAAATTGCTTAGGAGGCAGTGGTGGACTTACCTCCCACAAGCAGACACAACTGACTGTGTATTCACAAAAGGGATATTTATTGGTATACTCCAAAAAAGATCGCAACGCGTTTCGCAGGCCAAGCCCGCTTCATCAGGCAAATACAGGAAGGAGCACACAACTGGGGGTAAGAGGCAACACATTTGTACAAGTCATAAACATACCGCATACAACTAAACAAATTTTTATGTAGGAGAATTTGATAGTGTGATTTGAGTGTCATAACATACCAGGAAGGAGTGGCTAATTATTATATTATAGAGGTGGAAGGGAAGGAAAAGAAAAAGGGGAAGAAAAAGGAGGAGGGGGAAAACAAGCAAAGAAGGGGGAATGGAGGGGGGGGGGGGGGGTTTGGGGGGGGGGCATTGGTGGTGGGGGGGGGGGCACAGGGGAAAGGAAAAGAAAGATAGTTAGTGTGGGGGGGGGGGGTTTGGGGGAAAAAAACGGCAGAATAGTAATCATAATTTAAAGTATTAAATATAATTATAATTATGAAAACGTAATATTAATAAAATCAATAGTAATGATAATAATAAATATAGTAATAATGTTAACGCGTTGACCTTAAGCTTGTGGCGAGATATTTTCTTAGCAAACAGTAAAAAGTGTCATTATTAATATATATACACATCCACATAGTGATTATCCTATAAAAATAGTGCAAAAAGGTTTCAGGGATAAAAGTAATGCCTTGGGTGTTTCAGACAGACATGCAAAGTACAATGTAGAAGAAACATATTAAATCAAGCATCAAAATGATTCACTTAGCAGCAGTATGTCCAGACAGCACCTGGCGCCTCAGTGGCCAAGTGCTTCTGGACTGCTGTTTATATAGTGGTAGGAACCTCCCCTTAGCTAATTGGGCTGTGAGGCGGGCACTCAATTTCCCGCCATGCGCGATTACGTCATTACGCATGCGTACATGCGTATCCTGACGCGTAATTACGTTTGTGGCATGCGTGGAATCAAATGCGTGATGCGCGCATGCGTACAGTTGGACGCGTACCTACAGTGATGGAACGGGGCGCATGCGTACTAAAAAAGACGCCATGCGTAGGGCGGCATGGTTGGGGATATGCGTATATATGGACGCGTTGGGATGCGGAAAAACAAAAAGGAAAAAAGTGAGCCAAAACAAAAGCAAGATATTGTTAACACATGAAGTACATTTCAGGTTACCAGATCTGACTATATAAACCATTATAGCTTATACCATTATATGCAATTGTTGTTGTATGGTTAGGTCTTTCTTGCAACATATCTTATATTAGTATAACTGTATGTTTAAAAATGAGTAAAATTGATCATAAAAATAAATATAAATATAAATAATAGAAATAAAAATAAGAATAAAAATTCCGACTTGCACATTTAGACAAAGAATATGGATATAAGCATGATATCACTGGTGTAAATAGTACTAAGCGTAACGTTCATGGCATAAACACATTTCAAACAATTATAGAACTAAAACCCAAGAAAATATACAATAATAAAATAAATGAAAGGTAATAAAACTCGAACATAAGACACAGACCGATAAAAGAGGCGACTAGATTAAAAGGATATTGATGTGTTATGATCAGTGTATTTTTTCTAGTTGTTCATTGAGTCCCTCTGGTATGAGAGTCCTCAATATTTGTATCCAGAACATTTCTCTCGCTTTCAGTATTTCAAAAGCATTGTGCTGTTGTGGGTTAATGGATTCTATAAGTGTAATACGGAATAAGGTGGGGTCATTGTGATGGTGAGTGCCGAAGTGTCTCGAGACGCTGTGAAGGGGAAAGTTTTTCAATATATTTCTTTTATGTTGTCCAATCCGGCTGCGTGCCGGTTGTGTAGTGCGGCCCACGTACTGGAGGTGGCAAGGGCAGGAAATCACATATATGACATATTTTGAAGTACACGTAATCGGGTGTTTAATTGGATAGTTTGTTTTGGTGGTATTGGAGCAGAATGAGGTGGTGACATTAATGAATGGGCAGGCTTTACATCTGGTATTGTTACATGGAAAACAACCCGGGGAATGTTCAATATTTGGAATCGTGTTGGATATATGTGTACGAAGTTTGCTGGGTGCTAACAGGTTACGTAAGTTAGGGGCTCTTCTGAAAGTGATTTGAGGTTTTTTTGGGATAGATTGTCGCAGATAGGGGTCTTGTAGTAGAATGTCCCACCTATTCATTAGGATTGAACGGATTTGTGGATGTTGGGCATTATATCGTGTGATGAATCGGGGGCAATCTACACTGGGTGGGTTGGTGTGGAGCTGAGTTGGGTTATGTGGTGGGTTTGTTTTAGCTTTAAATTTTGCATCCTTGATGAGTTTTTTGGGGTATTTTCGTGCCAGGAATTTGTTAGTGAGTAGATCTGATTGTGTGTTGTAGTCAGAGATGTCTGTACAGTTTCTATGTATCCTTCTGAATTGGCTGTATGGTGTGTTAATGGTCCAGGGGCGATAGTGAAAGCTTTCAAAATGTATATAATTGTTGGCATCTACCGGTTTGAAATATGTTTTGGTTTTTATAATGTTAGATTCTATAAACAGTGTGAGATCCAAATATTCGATATTTATGGGGTCATGTTGTGAAGTGAATTGTAGTCCAGCAGCATTGGAATTGAGATAGTTGATGAAGAGGGGGATACGGTCAATGTTACCTTGCCATATCAGGATAAGGTCGTCTATGTACCGTTTATAAAAAACTATATTGTCAGTGAAAGGGTTGTTGGCTTGTAGTTTTTGTAGTTCCAGAAGTCCCATGGATAAATTTGCATAAGATGGGGCGAACGACGAACCCATAGCTGTTCCATTAGTTTGATGGTAGATTTTGTCAGTGAAGGAAAATATGTTGTTCTGTAGGATAAATTCTGTACATTGTACTAAGAAAGATTGTTGGTCATGGGGCATGGCGGGATTGGTAGACAGAAAATGTTTGATAGCTGAAATACCATAAGAATGCGGTATGTTTGTGTACAGAGAAGTTACATCGCAGGTGAGCCATACAAAGTTATCTTGCCAGGTTATGCATTTAAGTAGTTCTATGAGGTGTGCGGAGTCTCTGAGGTAGGAGTCAAGTGATCGTACATGAGATTGTAGATGTTGGTCTACAAAACGTGAGAGGTTGCTGGTCATAGAATTTATACCGGATATGATGGGGCGCCCTGGTGGTTTAGTTAAAGATTTATGTATCTTAGGGAGGTAGTAAAAAAATGGAGTTTTGGGATGTGGGTTGATGATGTAATTTCTTTCATTTTTGGAAATGATATTGTTGGATAAGGCATTGTTGATGAAGGTTTTCAGTGTTTTGTTGAGCTCCGTTGTGGGATCTACATCGAGGGTGGTATAATACTTGGTATCACCCAAAAGGCGTTCCGCCTCCTCAAGATAGTCTTTTGTATTAAGAATGACAATCCCTCCCCCTTTGTCTGCTGGTTTGATAGTAAGATTGTGGTTGTTCTGTAGTGTCTTAATGGCAGTTTTTTGTTGACGGGTTAGGTTGGATATCGGGTTGGGATTGTCTGTGTGTATGTTCTGTAGGTCATTAAGCACTAGTGAATAGAATGTGTCAATAAAGTTACCTTTTGAGGCTACAGGATAGAATCTCGATCTTCCTTTAAGTTGTGTGGTGATATATTGTTCTGTGTGAATTTCGGAGGGGGATAGCGTACAGATTGGTATGGTGTCGTCGTTGGTGATGATTAGAGCTGTCGGGTCATTGGGGGGAGGTGGGTTTAGTTTTTTTATTGCAAAATGTCGTTTGAGGGTTAGTTTTCGTATGTAGGCATTTAGATCGGAAAAAATCTCAAACATATTTGACTGATTGGTTGGACAAAAGGACAATCCTTTTTCCAACAGTGTGGTTTCATAGCGAGATAATGAGTGATCGGATAGGTTAAATATACATTTGGTTTGTTTTGAAGGGGGGGCGGGATTGGTTGTGGTTAATGTTTTCCTCGTTTTTCTTTTCCCGCGTTTACCCCTTTTTCGGAGTCGGATAGGGGTCTTTTTTTCTTTGGTTGCAATATGGTGCGAGAAGCTATCGGACTGGGGAGTTGGGTAGCTAACATGTTCTGGGATAGTGTGGCGGGTAGGTCTAAAAAAGAGGATGTTAGAGTAGTCTCAGCATTAGTATTGGTAGTGTGTGGGGTGGTGGGGCCATTCATGTTAGGTTGGAAAAAGGTTTCAATAGAAGTTTGGGTAAATGTAGTTGGTTGTTCTGAGCTGTTGTTATTTTCAATGTGAGGGGTTGTAGAGGCTTGATTGGTAGTTGGGATTGGTCGGGGGCTGTCGTTTGTGGAGGGGATGGGAGTGGTAGGTTCGGAGTCGTATACACTTAACTGTGAAGGTCGAATTGGTGAGTTGTGTTCTGATTCTAGTATCGTAGGGGAAGGATTGTCATTCATCCTGGATTCAACTGCTTTGGATGGATTTGTGGGTAATAGGGACAAAGGAACATTTTTTCTGGAAAAATTGAAGTTAGGGTTCATTAGAGGTATCCGAGTGACTGATTTGTCACCTCCAGTACGGGGGGTCGAGGTGATTGACTTGTTTTGTTTGGGGTGTGTGTTGGCAATGGTTTGTTTTTTATTGTTGTTGTGACGTTGTGGTTTCGCTATTGATGTTGGTCCTGTGTTGTAATTAAAACTGTTCGGAGGGGGTGTGGAAGCCGTGAATATATTGGTTGTGGTTTTCGCTGTTGTATTAGTGATAATTGGAGTGGGGGTGATGTTCGGTGTGTTAGTTGGTGGTAGGACCGGTGGTGGTGGAAAAAACGGCGGAGGTGGAAATGCTGGATATCTAGTGGGGGGTGGTGGTACGTTGAGGCTCATTAGTGGTAATGGACGGGGTTGTGGATGTGCAGGTGGTCTGCCTGGCAAAGGAGCAGTTGGGGGGTGCAATTTGCGCTCCCTCTCCCTATGCTCCGCATAAGCCAGGCGGTCCCTATTGAGTTTTTTGAGTTTAATGTCAATTGTTTCTATTTCAAATTTTCTGAGTCGTGAATATATAATTATAATAATTAGAATAGGGATATTAGAATATATAATATAATAATTAGCCACTCCTTCCTGGTATGTTATGACACTCAAATCACACTATCAAATTCTCCTACATAAAAATTTGTTTAGTTGTATGCGGTATGTTTATGACTTGTACAAATGTGTTGCCTCTTACCCCCAGTTGTGTGCTCCTTCCTGTATTTGCCTGATGAAGCGGGCTTGGCCTGCGAAACGCGTTGCGATCTTTTTTGGAGTATACCAATAAATATCCCTTTTGTGAATACACAGTCAGTTGTGTCTGCTTGTGGGAGGTAAGTCCACCACTGCCTCCTAAGCAATTTTTAAAACTTTTAAATATTGTTTTTATCCTTTTGGCGCCTCTGTTCTCTACTATATACTCCTGTTAATTATTGCCTGAGGAAGCGGGAATATACCCGTGAAACACGTTGCGAATATACCCTGGAGTGTACCAATAAATCTACTTTGTGTTTTGAATACACAGCTTGTTGTGTCTGCTTACAGGAGGTAAGTCCACCAACTGCCTCCAAAGCATTTTTTAACTTTTTAACAATTGATTTTATCCTTTTGGCGCCTCTGTTATCCATTAGGCCTCATGCACACTACATGGTATTTCGATTTTTTATCGATTTTCACATGCGATTTCTGATTTTTAATTGGTACTGCATGCTGCGTTTTTTCTGTGTTTTTCTTTTGATAGCATCCAGGGAAAATTGAAAATCGGATTTGCAGTGTGCAGGGAGCCTTACACTGAACAGGAAGCAGAACAAGTATTTAAAAAAATAGATGAAGGCTTTAACAATGGTAGAGAAACAACCATCGAAAGTTGATAAGGCAGTCAGACATTACCTGACATCACTGAGTGAGGAAGAGCAATCTCGCCATGGTGCGCAGTAGTCCAGCACGGCTGTCACTACACAAACAGCTGTTTGCGGTGCGTTACACAGTGAGTTTGGTCTGTCAGTGTGAAGCAGTACTCTAATTACACTACCTGATTTATGTATACACATGCAAGATGTTTTAAAGCACTTTAGGCCTCCAATTTAGCATGCAATGGGCTTGATTCACAAAGCGGTGCTAACTGTTAGCACGCCTGTGAAAACCCCCTTAGCACGTCTAAACAAGCTTTTCGCGCATAAAACTTTACGCGCGCAAAACTTTATGCGCGTAAAACTTTACGCGCGTACTGCACAGAGCGCAGGGCGCTCCGCGCGAAGTGCCCATTAAAGCCTATGGGACTTAGCGCGCATAAAACTTTGCGCGCGTAAAACTTTGCGCGCGCAAAGTTAGCGTGCGATCTGATTGAGAAATCCGGTGCTAACCTACTTAGCACCCTGGTTAGCGTGTCTAAAGACTTTAGACGTGCTAAGTAGATTAGCACCGCTTTGTGAATCAAGCCCCATGTGATTTCTGCCCATAAAATGCTGCTGTGCGTTAAATCCAGATTTTTCCCCGGGACTTTTGGCGTGTATCCCAATCCGCCATGCAAATATTCAGATGTTAGACCCCTTGAAACATCTTTTCCATCACTTTTGTGGATAGCATAAATGTTTCTAGTTTTCGAAGTTCGCCTCCGCCTTTGAAGTCTATTGCGGTTCGCAAAAGTTCACACGAAACAAACTTTTTGCGGAGGTTCGCGAACCGAAAATTGGAGGTTCGAGCCATCTCTATCCCTAACCCCTAGACCCCCCGGTTGTGTAAATACATAATTTAATCATTAGTATATATTACATATATTGTGCTGGAACTATACCTCACTCTACTCACACAGAGCCCTCCCTAACCCCTAGACCCCCTGGTGGTGCCTAACCCTAACCACCCCCCGGTGGTGTATATTGTACTGTAACTATACTTAACCCTACTCTCACACAGAACCCTTCCTGTACCTATCCCTAACCCTCAACCCCCCCCCCCCCTGGTGGTGCCTAACCCTAACCACCCCCCTGGTGGTACCTAACCCAAAGACTCCCCTGGTGGTGCACAACCCTAACCACCCCCTTGGTGGTGCCTAACCCTAGCCACCTCCCTGGTGGTGCCTAACCCTAACCACCCCCTGGTAGTGCCTAACCCTAACCACCCCCTGGTGCTGCCTAACCCTAAGACCCCCCTGGTGGGGCCTAACCCTAAGACCCAACTGGTGGTGCCTAACACTAAAACCCCCCTGGAGATGCCTAACCCTAACCACCCCCCTGGTGGTGCCTAACCCTAGCCACCCCCCCAGGTGGTGCCTAACCCTATATCTCCCCGGTGGTGCCTAACCCTAACCATCCCCCTGGTGGTGCCTAACCCTAACCATCCCCCTGGTGGTGCCTAACCCTAACCATCCCCACTGCACAAACATCGTTACACACATATAAACAATAATATATTTAATCCTTAAAATACTTCACTATAAATAACATGAATATAATAATTTATATATTTGTAATAGAATAAATAGCCTTAAAATCACGTACACATTAATAATATTATAAATAGAGAAAGGTATATATATATATAATAGAATAGATAGCCTTATAATCACAAACACTTTAAAACTTAAAATAACCATAATATTAAAAGTGATATATTAGTAAGTTAATAAAACTATAATTAACGCATTATAAGAGTAAAAAACAAAGTTAATACCAAAAGCGATATGTTTCTAATAGAATAAGGTTGAAAACGATATTAAAGCGTTATACGTATGAAAACAAATTTTAAATGATAAAATAAGTGTAAACGAAAATTTACTTGTTACAGCCCTGAAAGTGAAATTTAAAAACGGAAAAATAAGTAAAAGCTCCTATAAGCAAAATTTAAAAAGAAAAAATAAGTAAACCACTGTAATGATTTGGGGTCGATTTCCACCGCCAGCGCACACCAAGTGCGCTGAAACAGATGGAAATCCCCACAGTCACAGAAGCAGAGTACCCAGTATATGTAAATACATTTGTAGAGGGAAATTTCAACCAGCAGGTGGAGCTGTGGCGTACAGAGAAACAAGACCTCTGTACGACCACAGATGCCAGATTGAAATTGCATGACATGAAGCAGCACTGGGCAATATAAACAAGTTAGCAACCCAATAGAGAGCAAGAACAGAGACAGACTGAATGAATGTCTACCAACCTAGTCGCCACCCGGCGACGGTAGACATAAAACAACAGAACAGATCAGATCAGAGTGAGAAAGCCAATCGCAAGAGAGGCGATTGCTGTCAGAAACACAAGACTGAGCAAAGACAAAGCATGAATAAAGTAAAGAAATACACAGCAAATAACTACAATCCAAACGCCAAGGAAAATAATAAGTGAACTAACCAAACGCGGTCACCGCACGTTATGCACAACAGTGACAAGTGCGTTAATAGTACGGTCACCGCACGTTAAGCGCAACAATGACAAACGTACCAACTCTGACTAACAAATGAACACGAAAAACAAAGACAAACAAATAGCAGGAATGCTTGCTAATCGGTTGTCTAACACCAGACAACAGCAAGCGTTTGTGCTAGACAAAACAGACTAAATGATTCACTATCAGCCACCTCTGGAGATAGTGCAATCGCAAGTACAGGACAAGACAAGACTAGGCAGTACAAATAATACACAAAACTGACAGCACTAGTAGGAGTGCTAAATGCACTCCCCAATAATAAACTACACTAGGATATTTATCAAAGAGATACAAAAATGCTGAGGCTCTAAAGTCAGTCTTCACCAACAGAACCTATGACGAGCAAGGAATTCTGTGAGGAAGTGACATTTATACTGAAAACCTTCAAGAGAAGCAGAAATACAAATTGCAAGATAAGTGGATGCAAATCAGTCACCACAGCAGCAAGCCTCCCGAATCGTGCAAGGTGACAAAAAGGCCTCTTTTCCCTGGACTGAACTATGCAACCTGCATTGGAAACCAACAAACTTCCAGGGAATCAAGGCCAGCAGAGCAGATTCTGACAACCACAAAGTTAAAATGAACTTGTAAACGATATTTGTAATAAACCTTATTCTGTAAACGTAAACTTTTGTTAACACGATCCCTGCAACCGCTATTTCTTGCACGCCCAAATTTCCTGCCGGGCGCCCAATAGCCGATATTTTGCATTGCAGTCTATGGCGGCGCCCTTTTTGTCCACTAGCCATATGCGCCATTTTTTACTGCCCCCCAATATTCTGACCTGTAAGGTCCCAGACTGTACAAAATCAGTAGCGTGTTTTTATAAAGTGGAGCCTCATAACCATTATTGAGTTTGTTTTAGTGAGTTTGAACCACTGAGGAGTATCTGACCTGGTAAAAATGTGTTTATCCTCTGCAGACTGAAAAACAACATCATTTCTGTGCATAACCTATCAATTGTTATTGGTGCCTGCAAAACTGGATTGCTATCATCCTATTAGCAAAAGTGGGGTGGGGCAAAAAGGTGTTTTGCCTGGAGAACCAAAGTTGCCAGAAAAAAAGATTGTGATTTGCAGACTCACTAATCACTGTGGAATAAAATAAAATCTCAGGTTTGCTCTGGGCACTGAAAAGGTCTTAAAGGGAACCTGTACTGAGTAAAATTATTTAAAATAAACACACGAGGTAACTTCAAATGAACATTACATAGTTACCTTGCCATCAGTTCCTCTCAGAAGCGCAGCATTTTCTTCTGACAATGATCCCTTCCAGTACTGACAACATTTTGTCAGAACTGAAATATATCAGTTGATGTCAGTTATTTAGCAGTTGCTGTCAGTTATAGCTGAGAGGACAACTGATGTGCCCGGTAATGTCCATGTTTCCCTATGGCTCAAGTGGACGATGTTACAGTTTAACAGGGTGCTGACCAGAAAGCTGTTATGGGGAAATGGCCATTTTCAAAATGGAGGACAGAACATTCCCTTGATCACAGTGGACAAACAGGAGGCGGGAAAGGAGAAAGCGATTGAGTAGTAGACTACACGGGAGGTAAGTATGACTTGTGTATGTTTATTTTGACTATTACTTTTCAGTTCAGGTTTTCTTTAAACATTATGCACTGATTTTGAGAAATACTTCAATCATTGGGAAGCAAACCAAATACAAATATCAGCAAAGTAAAAAATAATATTATAATCAGAAATAAACAGATGTGAATTAAGCTAAACAAACGATAATATTGTAGATTGTAAAGATCGTAATATTATTACACTATGAAACCTAACATCACACATCTGTTCACTTTGCCAGTCAGGGCTGGAGATGCCTGGAATAAACTACAGGCTGAAAGAAAGGGAAAAGCAGGTGTTTAGCAAGTTGTTCTCAGCCAAGCTGATGTAATAGCAGTGTAATGACTCTACAATCAGAGGATACTAAATATGGATGACAGAATAGACAACTGAATATTCATCCCATTTATTTCATTACGAGATTTTTGTAATCTCACTGTGAAATTAGGTGAAAATGTGTAGACAGTGATTGGATTATGGCACAATTAAAACCACATTCATAACTTGTGAAGAACAGTAAATTAAGAACAAAGGAAGCAGAATACCCAGTAATGCATCATATCTAACCATCAATTATAATACATTTACAAAAAAAAAATGGGAGACAATATAATGAAATCAAACACTGCTTATCGAAAAAATCCTCATGTTACTATATTATTTTACATTCCAAATATGGATGTTATCCATATGTTGCCCAAGGATTACTGTAGTTTTGTAAAATGAAATTTAGACTTAGGATGATGCAAATGTTTGCCAGCATTGCTTCCATCCTTGTACACATGCTAGAATATTCTTGGCCAAGTCGGCCTATCGGGCCCATCTCTGGTGAGAATCTAGAGTGTGTACAGTGGCCCTCAACCGCTATGTGTCAGCAACTGATTTGCCTGACTGAGGACACTGTTCTCTTACTCACCCAGGCAGCCAGCTCCTCCCTGCATAGCAACAGAACATCTGTACAGGCTCAGACAGAAACTGGTGCCCACAGGGTTGAGTCTCGATCTCTGCCAGCTGATAGTAATTGAGTGTGTGTTTGAGGCTTTAGGTCAACCTTGTATAGAGGTGGAGCTAAGCAGAGTGTGATGAAATCATCATATCATGCTTCACCCACATTTTCTGGCTAGATACTTTTGACCAGCAGGTGTGTGTACCATGGGAGTATGCATTGCCATTGTTTCTGAGGCAATAGAAACACATCTTTTTAATAAAAAGAAAAAAAAGTCAGATTTACAAGTTTTCAGAAAGAGCAAGTGCAATCCTTTAATTTGTAGAGGATATATGACACTGACAATTCCCATTGATCACTTGGTCTGTATCAATGAGAAATAATCAATAATATTACATATGAAGATCAGAGGAACAGAGATGAAGAAAAAAAGCGAAAATTAGACAATGATGATGAAGCTGGATTTTATTAAAAATTATTTTAAAACCAGGTATGGTGTACATTTATTAAAATATTTTTCAACAGACTAGATGCATTATAAAGCATTCAAATCTATTTTTTTTTACCCTTCCTCCCTGGGGAGCATGAAGGTGAGGCAGGGGCGTAACAAGAAATCACTGGGCCCCCTGCAAAACTTTGGATGGGGCCCCCTGCTCAAAACACCCACCGCTTTCTGCACAGATAAACTGAGAAGCAATTTTATTCAATTGGCTAGTGCACATTTGAATGTGTTTTCCCTATGCAAATAAAAACAGACAGCAGTGAAGCACTTCACGCATTTTCTCTATCAATTACATTAGCTTCTGTAATAAAACATGCATGATTTCACACATACAGACACGTGTTGTGTATAAAATGCATGCAAAACCAACAGACGAGTGTGCTCCCAGCCTCAGCTTATTAAACTCACTCTTTCCATCTCTGATGGAGCAGAACTGGCTCTGCAGATTTCTCTAACATCACTACAGTACAGAACACTTGGGGAGCGTTAGAGAGGTTGGAGGCTGGGCACTGTACACAAGAGCCTGCTGCACATTGAATAGGAACTGTCTACAAATCTTTGTCTACAAACCTTTGTATGATTTATTATCAGTGGCTGAGCAGATGCAGTGATTAGAACAATTAGGCAGAGAGCAAAAAGCTTTTTCTCTCCGTGCCCAGATTCCTCAAGAATCACTTATATACACAGCACTTGGGGAGGGGTAGAGAGGCTGAGGGTAGAGCAGCGCTGTACACAAGACCTTGCAGTACACTAAATAGGGACTGTCTACAAATCTTTGTCTGCAAAACTTTGAGTGATTCCTTATCAGTGGCTAAGGAGATGCAGTTATTAGAACAATTGTGCAGAGAACAGAAAGATTTTTTGCTTTGCGTGCCCTTAGTTGTCAATCTCTCAGGACAGGGAAAATAAACTTCTCCCACCAAGTCAGGGCTCCCCACCAGTCCACGGTCAGTTTAATAGACTAATAAACATCCTCCTCAGGGGGGATTCTTATTGGTACAGACTATGAACTAATAGGGATCCCTAACAGGAGCTTTGAAGATGCTTTTGCTGGAGCTCTCATGTTCAGTATAAGAAGAGGAAGAGGGTGATGGTGGCGGTTCAAGCAGCCCCGGTTGGTTTGCACAATCGGTGTGAAGTGACCATGCCAGGGAGCCTGTATTGTAGTGCAGTGATGCGACAAATCTCCAGTAGGAGTAAGGAAGCAGTGCTGTGGTGCTGAAAGACAGCTCCACAACACAAAACCTCACTCCTATTACCAAGCAGCTAAGCTCAGTTCTCAGGTGAATAGCTACTATTTGCCTAAGGGAGGCTTTTTAGGCTTAGCAAACGCACAGGTGAAACCAACAATTACATTTGCAGGTAACTCCCATGGGAAGGCCAGGCAAGAAGAAGCTTACATGCTGCAAGCTTCTTATCACCTAACATTGCATATGGCCCAGTGTGTTTCTTTTTCTTCTTCTTCTTTTTATTTTCTTTGTTTTTTTGTTTTTATAAATGAGATATATTTTTTTTTGTTAGATCCCAGCTGATTGCCAAGTTTCACAAATGCCAAAATCAAGCCCATTGTGTCCTAGAAGGGGTTAACACAGTACATTTATTTTTAAATCTGCGAACCGAGAATTAACTTTTACAGTGAGAACATACATGAAATACTTATCATCCAATATCTGTCCTTCTGACTTGTTCAGATGATAACAGGGCTGCACAGACTTCCGAAGAACACAGCGGATAACCTTGGGTGACTCCTATTACAGTACAAAAACTCTGCCAGTTAGAGCGATGACTTATATTTATTTATTTTCTATACTGCATTTAAGTAACAGGGACACTTACTTGTCAAATCCATTTTTCAGTCCAAATGTTCATTTTGTAACTGTGACTTAAAAATAGTTTCTGTGCATTTTTTTCCTGAGGAGTTTTTAAAGAGCACATTTTTTTAAGGTGGCATTTATTTTTAAAGGATCAGGCATTCTTTTGTTACATTTGACTTACCCTGATATTCAGGTTTGGAAGAATATGAGTAATTGTTTTTTAAAACCCCTGCTAAAAGCAGACACCATTTCTATGAATGTATTGTGTCAGATGCATTATTATTGTACGAAACACTTCATAATGGATAATAAAACTAGAGACCATTCAAAAATTAAGATTAATACATTTTATTTGAATATATTATTCCAGGTACTAAAACTGGTTTGATAAGCAGTGAAAACTTGTTCACTGCTAATTCTTAGTCCATTGCATAGTTGATATACTGTAGCTCCCAAGCAAAGGAATCCTTGAATTTTTTTACCATTCCACAAATCTTCTGCACACTACACCATGTAGGGCATGAGGAAGCTCATGCTGGACTTCAGAATGTATTCCTCCAAAGGGGAGCCTCAAAATAGATTCTCCTAGAGAAGAAGCAAATAATTAATTTGATGGTTGGATAGCATACTGGTAAAGGACTCTGCCTCTAACACAGGAGTCCAGGATCCTAGCTGAAACCTGTACTTATTCAGTGAGGATTCCTTAGGCAAGACTACGTAGGACTCCACGTGGCCTATTGAGCACACCCTTAAGACTGCATTGCTTAAAGGACCACTATCACGAAAAATGTAGGCAGTTAGAATATGACAAAACCAACAGGTTTTGAGCCAGTCAATCTCTTCATGGGGGATTCTCAAGGCTTTCTTTGTGTTCAACAGTATTTTCTGAACAGCAGTTGCAAAGTCTAACTGACAAAATAGAATCGGTAAGGGTAGGAGGCGCCCAGGGTAATGATTTGCGTAGTAGTAATAACAATGCAAAGTCTAACTGACAAAATAGAATCGGTAAGGGTAGGAGGCGCCCAGGGTAATGATTTGCGTAGTAGTAATAACAAATCAAAGTCTCACTGACAAAATAGAATCGGTAAGGGTAGGAGGCGCCCAGGGTAATGATTTGCGTAGTAGTAATAACAATATATATATATATGAATCTTACCTTAATAGTGCCAAATTCAAAGATTCAAGATTTCATTTAAAATATATATACTTTTTATTGTGCACATCAGACAACGCGTTTCGTGGCTAACACTGCTTCATCAGGTCAAATTCAAGTGCCTTAATGAGCAGAGAGACATGAAAAGCCCTGAGCAAATCATTACCCTGGGCACTATTTACTACGCAAATCATTACCCTGGGCGCCTCCTACCCTTACCGATCCTACGCACCGACATTCCATTCTGGGATTGTATAGGGTTCAGACCTTTTTTTGAAGGTTTAAAGACCCACTTTTTTGTTTTGGAGCTGCGACCGAGAGACCATCCTACAACAAAGGCCGAGTGAGGGCGGTACTTCCTCACATGCTAGCATGAGTGGTTGCCTCGCTTGCAACCCACACTTGTGAGTATATATAGTTTATTCTATATACTACCAAACAGATTCGATGTTATTACACGACATTGGGCTCCCGGTGTCTCTGTATCTTTTTTTTGCCCTTACAAGATAATTGACAAAATAGTGTGCAAGTGAATAGGGAGGCTGGCTGGTATCTTACTATTTTGACAGTTAAACTGCTGTTCAGGAAATGCTGTTAAAAACAAAGAAAACAATGAGAATCCCCCATGAGAAGATGGACTGACCCAAAACCTGTTGGTTCTGTCAGATTTTAACTGCTTACTTTTTTTGTGATAGTGGTCCTTAAAGCACTTTGAGTCTAACAGGAGAAAAATGCTTTACAAATGTTGACATTATTTGATCATATAATTGATTTGTCACTCATAAGCTTATTGTTAACATACCATATCTTACTTTTGTTTATAGGCTAAAACGGTAAGTGTATGTAAGATATCATCACATGATTATGACCACCCAATCACAGACTTACAAACTGATTACATGATTACCGGTATCCACTTCAGCCTTCAGTCGTTTTTCACCTTATGCATCCAAGCAATTTTCACCTCCCATTCATTCGCCAATAACTTTATCACTACTTATCACAATGAATTGATCTGTATCTTGTTTTATCCGCCACCAATTAGGCTTTCTTTGGGTGGTACATTTTGCTAAGAATTTTTTTTTCTAAATGCATTTTAACGGGAATATTGAGAAAGAAATAGAAAAAAAATTCATTATTCCTCAGTTTTCATCCATTATAGCTTTAAACAATACATGCTATCATAATTAAAACCCACGTATTTTATTTGCCCATTTGTCCCGTTTATTGCACCATTTAAGTTATGTCCCTATCACAATGTATAGTGCTAATATTTTATTTGGAAATAAAGGTGCCTTTTTTCAGTTTTGCATCCATCACTATTTACAAGCTTATAATTTAAAAGATAATAGTAATATACCCTCTTGACATGCATATTAAAAAAGTTCAGACTTTTAGGAAACTATTTTATTATTCTATTTATGTTTTTTTATTGTAATTTTTTATAGTTATAAATTGTATTTGGGTATTTTTGGGCTTGTGGGAGGTAAACAGTTAATTTTAAATGTAATTTATTGTGTGTATTAAAAAAAAATGTATGTAGATGTACCGGTAGTTTTACTATTTGGCCACAAGATGGCCTCATTCAAAATGTTTTTTCACTTCCTGAAAGCGATCACGCTTACAGGAAGCGAGTGATTATGCTTACAGGAAGTGAAGAGAGGATGTGAAACTTTTTTTTTTTTTTAGAAAGATTGTGGGTTCTCATAGAAGCTGTCGGTCTTTCTAATGGGGACTTAGATCAATGAATGGAAACTGTGTTCCCATTCATTGATCTCCAGGCTAAAGGGTGGCACAGGAGCATGCAGGCGCATGCGTAATCACCCACAGGAGTGTGCAGCAGCATGGCAGCATCCTCTTGGACCTAGCAGATTCGTCCAAAAGGCTTAAATGGTTACAGTGTTTTCTTGCTCCTCCACAACTTCTCCTTTAGTTACATTTATGTAAGGGAAATTTACCATCTCTGCCTCCGATCATGCCTGAAGGTGAGCAGGCCCAAGGCAACACTAAAACTGAGTGATGGTGTAGGGGGCAGTGGGGGTTAACTCAACTTGATATCCATTACTGTCCATAGTGCTCTACACCTCTTACAATACTTCCTACTTCTACTCCCAATACCTCTTCCTCTGGGCTGTAAAGAAGGAAGTATCAGGAGTATGTAGGCCACTACCGTGGCCCACATACACCAATGCTCAAACTGAATTTTGAATTTGCCCACTCATCTCTGATCATGTCTCCTTACCTATTGAAATCTAACTTCAGAAGAAAAAACAATTTTAGTTCATGTGGAAACACTTTAGGCATCTTAGACAGTTTTACCGTCTGTGTCCATCAAGAACCTAAGCCTATGCACAGTGCGCATTGGAGATCATGTTGTTTGCAAAGTACACAATGGAGAATGTGTCAAGAAATCATAGTTATCTCCTTTTTGGTGTTTCTACTCTTTCTCGTAGGGAGGGGCTGACTATGGTCCCTTGTACACTCTCTAATGTGCACTCCCGCAAACAGCAATTCCCCGCTGCATACCATGCATAAGGAGGCTGACCGCACCCAATAAACATGTTATGAGGGTAATAAGCTGATTGTTTTTAGATATTTCAGGTACAAGAATGTTGACTTGTCTGCACATTTTTAGGTTAACACGCTAACCTGCATATTCTCATATTAAGATTTTTAGACATCTAAATAAGGGTGTTGGCAATAAATGCTAATTTAGCAAATGTGGAACCTGCTGTGCAATGATTTGAAAAATTTAGCTGGTCAGTGCATGTCTTTCATAATAAGCAGTGGCGTTCCTACTGTAGGGCGCAGAGGGGTGTGGCGTACCGGGTGACAGACAGCTAGGGGGGTGTTGCCACGACCCCCCACAGCAGCAGAGCAGAAGGGGGAAGCAGCGTAGAAGGAGGGGCAGTGTGGGCAGTGGTGGAGAGGGGGGACATATCCCCCCCTCCCTCACCTGGGACCCCTCCTTCTGCCTCTCTCCCCCTCCATAGATTACCGGCGGCAAGTGCAGGGGAGGGGCGGCGAGGAGGCATGCGGAGAATTACCCACCACTTCCACGATCCAAGCGCTGGCAGCGTCATGCCGTCACAGATCTCCGCCTTCAATGCCGCCCACTGAAGCACAGTGGGCGGCATTGAAGGCAGAGATCTGTGATGACATGACGCTGCCAGCGCTTGGAACGCGGAAGTAGTGAGTAATTCTCCGCATGCCTCCTCGCCGCCCCTGCACTTGCCGCCGGTAATCTATGGAGGGGGAGAGAGGCAGAAGGAGGGGTCCCAGGTGAGGGAGGGGGGATATTTCCCCCCTCCCCACCGCTGCCTCCACTGCCCCTCCTTCTAGCGCTGCTTCCCCCCTCCTGGGGCATCTATACTGGGGGCAACTGTACTAGCTATACTGGGGGCAACTAAACTAGCTATACTGGGGGCAGCTAAACTAGCTATACTGGTAGCAACTATACTAGCTATACTGGGGGCAGCTAAACTAGCTATACTGGGGGCAGCTATACTAGCTATACTGGGGGCAGCTATACTAGCTATACTGGGGGCAGCTATACTAGCTATACTGGGGGCAACTATACTAGCTATAATGGGGGCAACTATACTAGCTATACTGGGGGCAACTATACTAGCTATAATGGGGGCAACTATACTAGCTATACTGGGGGCAACTAAACTAGCTATACTGGGGGCAACTAAACTCGCTATACTGGGGACAACTAAACTAGCTATACTGGGGGCAACTATACTAGCTATACTGGGGGCAACTGTACTAGCTATACTGGGGGCAACTAAACTAGCTATACTGGGGGCAGCTAAACTAGCTATTCTGGGGGCAGCTAAACTAGCTATACTGGGGGCAGCTAAACTAGCTATACTGGGGGCAGCTATACTGGGGGCAGCTATACTAGCTATACTGGGGTCAACTATACTAGCTATAATGGGGGCAACTATACTAGCTATACTGGGGGCAACTAAACTAGCTATACTGGGGGCAACTAAACTAGCTATACTGGGGACAACTAAACTAGCTATACTGGGGGCAACTATACTAGCTATACTGGGGGCAACTATACTAGCTATACTGGGGCAACTATACTAGCTATACTGGGGGCAAATATACTAGCTATACTGGGGCAACTAAACCAACTGTACTGGGGGCAACTAAACTAGCTATACTGGGGGCAACTAGTTTCACTGGGGGCAACTATACTAGCTTCACTGGGGGCAGCTATACTGGGGGAAACTGTACTAGCTATACTGGGGGCAACTATACTAGCTATACTGGGGGCAACTAAACTAGCTATACTGGGGGCAACTAAACTAGCTATACTGGGGGCAACTAAACTAGCTATACTGGGGGCAACTATACTAGCTATACGGGGGGCAACTATACTAGCTATACTGGGGGCAACTATACTAGCTATACTGGGGCAACTATACTAGCTAATACTTTAAATTACAGTTAGCTCCGCCCTCATCCAGTCATGACCACGCCCGTTTTTTGCCGCGAAGCGCACCGCAGGTTGTGGCCATGCCCATTTTTTTAGGGGAGGGGGGTGTCTTTTAATACCCAGCACCGGGTGCCAAATGCCCTAGGTACGCCACTGATAATAAGTACAAGGTCTTTTGTATTTATGTATTCATTTGTACTGAAAAATGTTTAAACATAGCTTTATCAAGACATGATACTTACTAAAGTGACAGGGGTTAGGGCACCTACAATGTATAGATGTATGTAAATAATTTTAGTTTTCTAAGAATTGCACTATTTGGGGCAATATTGTGATGAATGCGCATTCCCCCTTCAATTCCTGTTCCCTTTGCCGCAGTTTACCTATCAGCCTCGGACCCTGAGGAAATCCTGAAGGCTGTCAGCACTGCAGGCAAAGTAACCTTTGGGATTGGTTGGTGAGTCCACACACAGTCCAATTTTGATTATATATACAATCGATACAATCTGGGATCTCATATAGAGGCCAGGTCGCTGCCACCAATCCGCAATAAAGCTTACGGATGCACTAAGTCTAACTCTAGCTAAATCCTGTAGGAAAAAGGGTTAATTTGACAACCTTTCTAGAGATAGCAAAACTACCGATATTAATATCAAAACTGTTATGATAACATCTCTAAGGAGATGTGAATCCTTTTGGCGGAGATTTTCAGAACAGCACTTAGATGAACGATTTTTAATCGTTTGTTTAAAGAAATAATGCAGAACTAAATATAGCAAATTAAACAAATTGATACAGAAATAATAAGGATTCAATATGAAAATAATAGCTGATTACAGTCTGAGCAGTTTGTCATATTACCGTATGTCCTTTTGCGGTAATAAGTCCAACAGAAGATATGAAGTCCAGTTATGGAAAGTTCTGTGGAATGGATAGAAGTCCTTGAATAAAATGCCAATCCTTTTGATGGTAGATGAATGGCTAGACAAAAGACTCCTCTCTATGTCCAGCAGTGTATTTTTAACTCTGCCAGAGGGCGGAGTTGTAAAATGAGATGGGTGGTGTATGCCTCCTCCCGCCCTTTGTCATGACAAGCAGAAAGAATATGCAATAACTGGAATGGTCATAACTCGGCAATAGCCGACTATAGCCCGCAGCGAGTGACACAGGCACGCTTCTGGCTTTCTCTGTGTCACACAGATACCAAAAGCATGTGTCTTGGGGTATTCCACTGCGGAGCGCACTTGCTTGATTTCGGAAGGTGTTAGGGATGTGCTGAGTGGTCCAACCACACACAAATTATATTTAATAATTGTCTGCTAATTTTGAAATGGCAAGCATTGACGGAAAACTGATTGATTTAATAAAATGTCTGAATGACTTATTCTTTCATATCAAGGTGAATTAAAAGTCATTTTCTCTAACTCTTATCAGGCTAGAGCAGGAGCGTGGTGCTTGATGACTTTATGATGTATCCCTGTGTCCTGCTTCTTATCAGAAGCCTTTTTAAGTAGATCTTACAGCTACATGATCTGGCTCTCTGTTTTAGGGTTTATTGGAGCTTTCCCTAGGGGACCATGACTTGTGAGGTGAGTTTGTTGTTTTATGGCACCTATCCTGGGAAGGAAAGGGATTGCTTGGCAATAAACACGAGCATAAACAAACACTCACATCCCCCAGAGCAGAGCAGACCACAGCATGATAATGTTTTTGCCGCCACAAATATCCTTCACACACCTGAGTGCTGGATATCTATGCATAAATGGAGTGCTGTTTGCTTGGTTTTTTTTTCCTCTGTATGTAATGTCTGATATAGTGTTGATCCTTTCTGATGTATTCTGTGCAGTGCTGCTCGGATACCCCTTTTCAAAATCCGAATCCGATTCGGATCCGGATACCCCGCTATCCGATCCGGGTCGGATATCCGAATTCAAAATTTTCCTATCCGAATCCGATTCGGATATCCGACCCCAGTATCCGACCGGATTCGGATATCCGGATTGAAAACCGGAAGTGGCCTTTAAATTGCTTTAAAAAGGTTTGTAAGGGTCAATTAGGCATGTAGCATCATTCTTTTTCAAAGGGGAACACTAATTGATGATGTGGGGACTTAAAATCCCCCCTCACAAAAAAAGGCTGTCAAAGGGCCAAGTGCAAAGTGCCAAATGCAAAGGGCCAAGTTCAAAGGGCCAAGTGTCAAGTGCAAAGGGCCAAGTGCAAAGGGCCAAGTGTCAAGTGCAAAGGGCCAAGTGCAAAGGGCCAAGTGTCAAGTGCAAAGGGCCAAGTGCCTAATGCAAAGTGCCAAGTTTAAAGGGCCAAGTGTCAAGTGCAAAGGGCCAAGTGCCTAATGCAAAGTGCCAAGTTTTAAGGGCCAAGTGTCAAGTGCAAAGGGCCAAGTGTCAAGTGCAAAGGGCCAAGTGTCAAGTGCAAAGGGCCAAGTGCAAAGTGCCAAATGCAAAGGGCCAAGTTCAAAGGGCCAAGTGCAAAGGGCCAAGTGCCTAATGCAAAGTGCCAAGTTTAAACGGCCAAGTGTCAAGTGCAAAGGGCCAAGTGCCTAATGCAAAGGGCCAAGTTCAAAGGGCCAAGTGTCAAGTGCAAAGGGCCAAGTGCCTAATACAAAGTGCCAAGTTTAAAGGGCCAAGTGTCAAGTGCAAAGGGCCAAGTGCCTAATGCAAAGGGCCAAGTTCAAAGGGCCAAGTGTCAAGTGCAAAGGGCCAAGTGCCAAGGGCAAAGTGCCATGTGCAAAGTGCCAAGTGCCAACATGTGCAAACACGTGCAAAAATGTGCAAAGTGCAAACACGTGCAAACACATGCAAAATTGTGCAAACACGCGCAAACACATGCAAAAATGTGCAAACACGTGCAAAAATGTGCAAACACATGCAAAAATGTGCAAAGTGCAAACACGTGCAAACACATGCAAAAATGTGCAAACACATGCAAAAATGTGCAAACACGCGCAAACACATGCAAAAATGTGCAAACACATGCAAAAATGTGCAAACACGCGCAAACATGCAAAAATGTGCAAACACATGCAAAAATGTGCAAAGTGCAAACACGTGCAAACACATGCAAAAATGTGCAAACACATGCAAAAATGTGCAAACACGCGCAAACACATGCAAAAATGTGCAAACACATGCAAAAATGTGCAAACACGCGCAAACATGCAAAAATGTGCAAACACATGCAAAAATGTGCAAAGTGCAAACACGTGCAAACACATGCAAAAATGTGCAAACACATGCAAAAATGTGCAAACACGCGCAAACACATGCAAAAATGTGCAAACACATGCAAAAATGTGCAAACACGCGCAAACATGCAAAAATGTGCAAACACATGCAAAAATGTGCAAAGTGCAAACACATGCAAAAATGTGCAAACACGCGCAAACACATGCAAAAATGTGCAAACACATGCAAAAATGTGCAAACACATGCAAAAATGTGCAAACACGCGCAAACATGCAAAAATGTGCAAACACATGCAAAAATGTGCAAAGTGCAAACACGTGCAAACATGCAAAAATGTGCAAACACGCGCAAACACATGCAAAAATGTGCAAACACATGCAAAAAATGTGCAAACACGTGCAAACACATGCAAAAATGTGCAAACACATGCAAAAATGTGCAAACACGTGCAAACACGTGCAAAAATGTGCAAAGTGCAAACACGTGCAAAGTGCAAAAATGTGGAAAGTGCAAACACGTGCAAACACGTTCAAAGTGCCATGTGCAAAGTGGCACTTTGCACGTGTTTGCACGTGTTTGCACATTTTTGCACGTGTTTTCACGTGTTTGCACATTTTTGCAGTTTGCACGTGTTTGCAGTTTGCACGTGTTTGCACTTTGCACGTGTTTGCACTGTGCATGTGTTTGCACGTGGCACTTTGCACGTGTTTGCTCGTGGCAGGCAGGCAGCACCTGGCCTGGTGTGTGTACAACACACACACAATCACATAGCAGGCAGCTGCAGCAGCACTGCAGCACACACTCTTAATGTCACATTTATGACATCAATGAAGCAAATGAATGATTTAACTATACTGTAGTGATTGTGAAGGGGTTAATCACTGAACAGCTTAGGTTTATAACTATGTACAGCCCTTTGTAGGGCACCAGCAATGGAGCAGGAGCATGTCTCTCAGGAAGCATTCAGCAAGCCAGGACGATCTGTCTCATCATGGCAGCCCTCCTTATTATACCAGGGGGGCTGGCCAGTGTTCCTTTCTGTGATTGGGAGCCAGGGTTTAGGCTGGGAGGCCTCTGATTGGCTTAATGAGGTCAGGTGGGGCTGGCCAGGGTTCCCCTCTGTGATTGGTTTCTGGTGCTTCTGCTGGGAGCCCTCTGATTGGCTCCCATGACGTCTGGACCTCATGCAGTGTTTCACTGGTCCAGATATCCGCGGATATCCGTACTATCTGCGGATATCCGTATAGCCCAGCCAACTATCCGCAGATAGCTATCCGGATACTGGACCAGCTATCCGGAATCCGGATCCGATCGGATAGGCCTAAAAAAGTCGGATATCCGAGTCTATTCGGATATCCGGTATCCTGTTGAGCAGCACTGATTCTGTGTACCCTATCCTGCCTGTATCCTGTATGTGCCAAGACCAATTACGGGCACGACCCAGTCGTGCTTGGCGAAAATAAAGATTCTGATTCTGATTCTGAGTGGTACAGCTATACTAAGGGGCAACTATACTCACTATACTGACTGGGGCCAACTATACTATCTCTGCTGTGGAGAAAATACACTAGCTATACTGACTTGGGCCAACTACACTATTTATACTGGGAGGCAACTATACTAGCTATGCTGTGGAAACTATACTAGCTATACTGACTTGGGCAAGTATACTGTCTATACTGGGGCCAACTATACTATACACTGTATAAAGTGATTTCAGATGCAAGGGGGTGGAGAGGGGAGTGGAGTTCACAGGCTGAGGAGTGGAGATACAGAGCAGCTTTGCCTGTGTGTGATGAAGACAAGCAAAAACATGGCTGCTCTCATTGTATCACATAAAGAAATGACCATATATACTGTTGAAGCTGTTTGCAGCTTGATTTACTGTGTAAACCCTCTAAACTTTAGGTAAGATATATAGACAAGTTTCTTGCTATAGTTATTGTTTCATCTCGGATTCGCTTTAATGTATGTTTTCTTCACAATAGTATAGTTTGATTTCTTCAGGAATACAGTATGTTCCTTTTGTCATAAAGGAAGGCCAATGTTTTAAACACATATGTCATTTGAAAGCATTAAAAGTGCACCGTGAACAGTAGAGCATCCATATTGTATTAATGATCAGCAGGGCCGGCCCGTCACTTTTTGCCGCCTGAGGCAAATTTGGCAGAGCTGCTGCCGCCGCCCCGCCCCCCCCCCCCGCCTGGGTCCCCCGATCTGCGCTCCCCTCCAGCCTGTAATTAGTAAGCTGCTGCCAGATCGTAAGAGGCACGGGTGGGGAGGACTCACCTTTTCCGCGTTCCATCGTGCGCTCCATTGACGTCACTTCCTGCATCGCCGTCCACTTACAATACAGTGGGCGGCGATGCAGGAAGTGACGTCAGTGGAGCGCTCGCTGGAACGCGGAAAAGGTGAGTCCTCCCCGCCCGTGCCTCTTACGATCTGGCAGCAGCTTACTAATTACAGGCTGGAGGGGAGCGCAGATCGGGGGACCCAGGCGAGGGAGGGGGGGTCCGACCCCCCTCCCCACCGCTAGGCACAATACCCCCGACCTGCCCGCTACCCCTCGGGCGGGTGCCGCCCTTTGAAGTTTGCCACCTGAGGCAAATGTTTCACCCCGCCTCATGAGCGGGCCGGCCCTAATGATCAGGTATTATGACTGAAGTCAGACCGGATTTTCTGTATGCTTGTTTCAGGTGTGTGATTCAGCCTCTACTGCACCCAAAGAGATCAGCAGGATTGCCAGGCACCTGGTATTGTTTCTATGGAAATGAATGTGCCAGCCACTATATGCTTTTCACTTCAGGTGTACTCTAAATTAATGTTTCTACCAAGTAAGATATAATTGCAATACATGAAATAATACATAATATTATTTATTGGTATATATAACAACACTTTTTTGTGTGTGTGTGTGTGTGGAGGGGGGGGGGGGGTAGGGGAGACTGCTCTCTCGTCTGTGGAGAAATTTGAAATGATGAAGTTCGGGTCACAAGTAACCCTCTCCAAGTTCAATATTTAAATTGAAGGGGAACTGAAGAGAGAGGTATATGGAGGCTGCCATATTTATTTCCTTTTAATCAATACCAGTTGCCTGGCAGCCCTGCTGGTCTATTTCTCTGCAGTAGTATCTGAATAACACCAGAAACAAGCATGCAGCTAGTCTTGTCAGATCTGACTTTAAAGTTTGAAACACCTGATCTACTGCATGCTTGTTCAGGGGCTATGGCTAATAGTATTAGAGGCAGAGCATCAGCAGGGCTGCCAGGCAACTGGTATTGCTTAAAAGTAAATAAACATGGCAGCCTCCATATACCTCTCTCTTCAGTTCCCCTTTAATGAGAATCCAGGTGGTGCTCTTAGTGCATTAAACCATACTTTATTGCAAAGTAGTGCAGCGCAATGCTTTTCCAAGTTATAACGTTCTGATATCTAAATCCAAGTACATATTCAGTTCATCACTCTTACTCTTTTGGATTTGCCATGCCTGGCCTATTTCATCCATCTTATAAGATGTGAAAGAACTATTCATAACAATTACTGCCACTGATACGCTGACATTTGGCAGAACACAGCTTTCATGCAAGTCTAAAATTTCTCCCAGAATTAATTTTGTTGTTCATCACCTAGGTACGCTTTATGTTATGTGATTCTGTATACGGCATCTTCAATATTATACTTCTGCTGGTTGGTGGAGACGTTAATGATCAAATCAAACCAATTTTGCTAACATAAAACTCTGTAAAAATGGCACAGTTAGAACCTTTAAAATTAATTAAAGTACTCATTCTTGTTCATTGTATATCTCCCACGGAAGTAATCAGAGATTCAGAGATAAAGTAATCACAAAATTACAAGTCGAATGTAAGAATTGTTATGGTTTGCCTAAGCTGTGATTGTGATCAGTCCATTTGAATTCTGAGAACATTGTCAGTAAATCTGGCTATTAGGCATGAAACTACTTTGCTAGTAAATGTCTTTCTTACTTGGCTTGATCTTTCAATCAGTTTAAGTTAATGAGAGGTTTTCAAAAATAATTTTCAAACATTCAGCCTGTAACAACAGATAAAACATTTGGCATACATACTAATAAGATGAAAATGTTTTTTGCATCCATACTTACTCAGCATAACTGGTTCTGAGTGTGCTGACACATGCTGATACATACCACAATAGCAAGAAGTTAAAGGGATTCTTAAGCCTAGAAAAAAAATCCTTTTTACTCACCTGGGGCTTCTACCAGCCCCCAGCAGCCATCCTGTGCCCTCGCAGTCACTCTTGGATCCTCCTGTCCCTCGCCGCCAGCTCGATTTTAGCCGACAGGCTCACTGCGCCTGTGCAGGCCTGAATACACATCTCCTTCTTTACGTTCCCATCTGCAATAGTGCTATTCTAGAAGGGAACATGAAGAAGACTACGCATCTCCAGGCCTGTCAGCTAATCGAAAGTAGCTAGCGGTGGGGGACGGGAGGATCCAAGAATTTTTTTTTCTAGGCTTAAGTGTCCCTTTAAGCCTCTATACAAGGTAAGCCAGGGTGCTGCTACATACATTCAACCAAGCAAATAGACTCATTAAGGACGGCTTATGCATGTATTTTAGCCACAAGTGGCAAATTTATGTGAAAGGGATATGGAGGCTGTCATATTTATCTCCTTTTAAACAATGCAAGTTTCCTGGCTGTGTCTCTAATACTTTTTGCAACAGAACATGCATGCAGATCAGGTGTTCTGACTCACTGACTTGATTAACTTGATTAACTGCATGCTTGGTTGATGCCAGTAGATCAACAAGACTGCCAGGCAACTGGTATTGTTTAAAAGGAATGAAATATGGCAGCCTTCATATCACTCTCACCTTGGGCTCCCTTTAAATGTGCATCAGACCTGTTCACAGATTCTGTGACTTTCAGTCCTCTGTTTATCTGTTTTGTTTTTTTTTGTACTTAAAAAAAGAGATAAGCATTAGACAGCATTTTTTAAATATTCCTTTAATGTGTCACTGTCTAAAAGATAAAAATCATCCCTTCTTCTCAGACGCAATGCCGCCATTTCTTAAATAAAACATATTGAAGGTCACATTAATTTTATTATTGCACTAGTATTGCTTTAAACATGCTCTACTTCAATCCCTTATCTTTGCTAAATAATTCATATTGCCCACTGTAATATCTGTTGTGATAAAATGTAATTGAAATGTATTAGCTGGGATCATTTCCAAAACTCTAGCATGGCAACCTATAAATGCTCTGAAGAGTATTTCTGTGCCTTGGCAATGTTTTGAGATGCTTTTTCCATTACACGGTGTAGGCTTATTGCCAATGGGCTCCTCCAGTTATGGAACATCTGGCTCCAGATGCCAGAGCAGGAACCTAGCCACTTTTCCATAGGACTTGGTAGACTGTATGGTGTTGTCCATTGCAGTTTTTCCTCTGTATGCATTAGGCATGATCTGATTAGGATCACAGTACAGCTGCTCACTGCTCATTGATTTTAATGGGCAAATCTATCTGTGCATTAAATATAGAAATAGTGAGAAAAGTATTTTTTATGCCAAACAAACTGTAAGACAAATCTTTTCGGTGATCTCATATAGCATCATTCTTTACAAAGTCGTTTTTTTTCCTGAGACAGACTTGTTACTATACAAATGGATGATTCCAAAATCCAATAAATTTTTAACATTTTCGTCTTGTGTTTATGTTTCCACTTTCTATGCAATGTAGTTATACAATTTTGCTATCTTTCCACGAAATATATAATATTATAAAATACAGTATAATATCTACCAATTTAAAATGTCAAGTTTAATTTTACATACAAATATATAAGAGATTGTTTTCAATTCTACTTAGCATGATTGAATATTTGAAATAAAAACAGGTTAAGGCCTAAAACGTTAGCAAGAGCTTTACAAATCGCAAGCACTAAGAAAACACTGCTAGTAGGTTCCGGGCTTAAGTGAAAAATACTCCAGTTGCAGCATCAAGCAGAAAGTTTTCCTAACACAGAGATATATTTCTAGTATAAGATTATCCCCCCCCCCCCTAAATCAGTGGAATTTTGCGAAGCAGCTCAGCCCCGTGGTGCATAAGTTGGACGCCACTATAGCTGTAATGCAATAGTCCATGGTCTGCTTATGGGTGTGCCAATGATCGTCGGACCCTGAATTACTTCTTCCTCCGAGTTTCTACAGCTTTGAGGGGGAATAGTATCTAACATTGTCATTCGGCTCACCCTGCATCCAACTCACATACGTACGCAAATTTTGTGCTCATGAAGATGGGCACATTTGATGAGTTGGAATGTAATTTTTGCATAGTACACCAGTCCTTGGTCCAACATACAATTTACATTAAAATGGCCCATTTCCACTTCTGCTGGCATACGTCTCCAAGATGCACACCAGCAATTGTGCTAATGCAAGTACGCATGCGATTCACTCTAGCTGTGCCATGCACTACTAAGGCGAAACGCATGCATGATGCTAAAAAATGCTGCCAACCATCTATTTTTTTCCCAACACGCAAATTCAGAAGCAGCCTATTGATTTCAAAAGGCTGTGATTACCAATCTGAGGACTCGCTCTGAATTACCCTTAGTGGAAATAAGCCCGTTGCAGTTTTGTGCTCGTGCTATTTCTGAACAAAGTTGATGCGGTGAGTTACGTGACTCTCATTTTAATTTGGCAGTCAGACGTAAAAAAAAGTTTAGATAAATCAATTATGGGTATTTTTTTTCATTAATGCAACCTAAGGCAGAAAAACGGGAAAGATTACAGCCAAGTCTATAGCAGTCATTACTTAAAATGGAACAACTTGCTTGGTAGTATTTAGATCTCAACTATAAAATTACTTTAATTATACTCTAAATCAGAAGGAAAGTACATTAAAATCAATTAGGGAACAATTATAACATATTTCAAGTATTAATTCAGATGTAATTGGTTTGTACTTTTCACCAAGGTTGTGTACCATTGGAAAAGTAATTAGAAAGGAAAAATGTTTTATGGAAGCTCGTCTGATTATTATAGTTAAAGAGTATATCAAACCTGGGCCTTGATTCACTAACCGGCACTAAAGCTGGCCATACACTGGTCCGATTTACCGCCATTTCGACAGCAGATTCGATCACTGGGATCGAATCTGCTGCCAATCGTTCGCGTTACACGCCGAATTTTGATTCATTTCGTCCGATCCCGTCGATCGCGCCGTGCGGAAAATTACCGTCGATCGCCCGCGGGTAAAGAGCGCATCGCTAGCGGCATTCGAGTGCCCGACGACCGACGCAATAGAGCCGCATACATTACCTGCTCCGCCGGCGCGACTGCCCCCGCTCGTCTCCTCTCTTCTCCGCTCTGGTCTCCGGCATGCCTTCACTTATTCCTGCCCGGCAGGAAGTTTAAACAGTAGAGGGCGCTCTACTGTTTAAACTTCCTGCCGGGCAGGAAGAAGTGGAGCAAGCTGGAGCCAGAGACCAGAGCGGAGACGGAGAAGAGCGGAGAGAGACCCGGGAGTCGCGCCGGCGGAGCAGGTAATGTATGCGGCGGGGGGGAGCGGCGGCAGCAGCACCACCACCACAACAGATTGTGATCGGTTTCAGGCTGAAATCGGTTCACAATCTGTTTGCAGTAAAGGTAGCCATACGATCCCTCTCTGATCAGATTCGATCAGATAGGGATCTGTCTGTTGGTCGAATCTGATGGCAAATCGACCAGTGTATGGCCACCTTAAGCCAGTTAGTGTGCCTTATCACTTAGTGGGAACAAACTACAGCGCTAACCTTATCTGAGGTTAAGTGTGCCTTATCTGAGGTTAGTGTGCCTTATCTGAGGTTAGTGGGCCTTATCTGAGGTTAGTGTGCCTTATCTGAGGTTAGTTTGCCTTATCTGAGTTAGTGTGCCTTATCTGAGGTTAGTGGGCCTTATCTGAGGTTAGTGGCCTTATCTGAACTTAGTGCCCCTTAAGTAGCTTTGTGCACACTAAAAGATGCACAAAGCTACATCGCGCACAACGCACACAGCGTAATGCGTCAATCTTTGTGCGCGGTGCGACGATAACTGCGCACCCGCTATACTGTATATGATGCCACCATACGGTCGCATAGGATGCAACGATAACTGTGCACTGATGCGCCGTTTAGGTCGCATCCTATGCGACCTTAACCAATTAACCTTCCTGGACGTAAAACTTATGTCCAGGAGGCCATGTGCGCTCCCGTGCGCTCCCGCACCTGCGGTTCATTAGCCAGGCAATCAGTGAATCGGTCTATGGTGCCTGATCACTGATTCCTCTCCCCCGCAGAAAAAGCGACAGCTTCTCTCGGAAGCTTTGCTTTTTCTGGCTCTAGCTTCCCCATGCGTCTCTCTAAGCGTACATGTTAGGCTTAGAGTGACGTCACGTACACAAATTAATGGCTGCCATCTTGTGGCCAAAAAGTAAAACTACACCTAAATGTAAAAAAATAATAAAATACACATATATTTACATTTAAAAATTACAATATACATCCCACCCTCCCAAAAATACCCACATAAAAAGTTTAATTAAAAAAAACAAAAAACATTACAATAAAAAAAAAATCCGTAAATATTTACCTAAGGGTCTAAACTTTTTAAATATCAATGTAAAGATGAAATATTTATATATTTTTTTAAATTGTATGCTTGTAAATAGTGATGGATGCAAAACGGAAAAAATGCACTTTTATTTCCAAATAAAATATTGTCGCCATACATTGTGATAGGGACATAATTTAAACGGTGAAATAACCGTGACAAATGGGTAAATACAATACATTGGTTTTAATTATGGAGGCATGTATTATTTTAAAACTATAATGACCAAAAACTAAGAAATAATGATTTTTTTCAGTTTTTTTCTTATTCTTCCTGTTAAAATGCATTTACAGTAAAGTGGCTCTTAGCAAAATGTACCCCCCAAAAAAAGCCTAATTGGTGGTGGAAAAAACAAGATATAGATCAGTTCATTGTGACAAGTAGTGATAAAGTTATAGGCTAATCAATGGGAGGTGAACATTGCTCGGATGCATAAAGTGAAAACGACTGATTGCGAAGTGGTTAAGGTCGCATCATGTACAGTATAGCGGGTGCGATGTTATTGTGTGGTGTACGATGTAGCTTTGTGCATCTTTTAGTGTGCACAAAGCTACTTAATAGGCACTAAGTTCAGATAAGGCACACTAGCCTCAGATAAGGCACACTAACTCAGCACGGTGGCGTAGTGGTTAGCGCTCTCGCCTTGCAGCACTGGGTCCCTGGTTCGAATCCCAGCCAGGGCACTATCTGCAAAGAGTTTGTATGTTCTCACCGTGTCTGCGTGGGTTTCCTCCGGGCACTCCGGTTTCCTCCCACATTCCAAAAACATACAGATAAGTTACTTGGCTCCCCCTACAAAAATTGGCCCTAGACTACAGTACTTACACTACATAATATAGACATATGGCAATGGTAGGAATTAGATTGTGAGCTCCTTTGAGGGACAGTTAGTGACAAGACAATATATATACACTGTACAGTTGGCATTATATAAATACTAAATAATAATAATAATAATAACTCAGATAAGGCACACTAACTCAGATAAGGCACACTAACCTCAGATAAGGCACACTAACCAGCTTAGCGCCGATTAGTGAATCAAGCCCTTGGAGTATAAGGAAGTACCCTGTTCAAAAACATCTGAGAATTATTTTGAAATAATTAGGTATGGAAGTTAATAAAGTTTTATTGCTTGCAACAGACTAGGGGCTTGATTCACAAAGCGGTGCTAACTGTTAGCACGCCTGTGAAAACCCCCTTAGCACGTCTAAACCAGCTTTTCGCGTGCAAAACTTTATGCGCGTAAAACTTTACACGCGCACTGCACAGAGCGCAGGGCGCTCCGCGCGAAGTGCCCATTAAAGCCTATGGGACTTAGCGCGTGCATAGGATTTTGCGCAAAATTTTGCGGGCGATCTGATTGAGAAATCCGGTGCTAACCTACTTAGCACCCTGGTTAACACGTCTAAAGACTTTAGACGTGCTAAGTAGGTTAACACTGCTTTGTGAATCAAGCCCAATAAGTCTTCTTGCACTGAAATGTCTGACATTTGTCTTGATTGCAGATCTGTGCTCGCTACATTTCTTTCATTAAAACTCAGGATGGATAGCTACCTGCTGGAAATGAGAGTGTGTCACTGCTGGGTTTGATGGATTTCTGGACACCCTTCGGTTCACAGTTAGAGGACCTGGTGTATCTTTTGTCCTCTCCACCCGTTCCTTAGAAGTTGTAATACAATGGCCAATTAAGATCTATTTAGGAAAAGTAAAGTCCTCTTCCTTAAAAAACGTTCCCCAAGTAGCAGTGGCGTAGCTAAGGATCTGAGGGCCCCGATGCAAGTTTTACAATAGGGCCCCCCGAGCACTCTATACGTAACAATTGATACGGTGCACCAAAACCTGCCAATGGCAACTACAGTGTCAGAGGTGCAAGAAGGGGATGGGGAACAGTCTGTTAATGATTACCACTATTCAAAGTATCTATAGAAGTTATTATTATGATCACAGGACCAATAGAGAGCTAATACTGTAGTTGAGGGAGGGCCCTTCGGGGCCCCTCTGGCCCAAGGGCCCCGATGCGGCCGCTACCTCTGCAACCCCTATTGCTACGCCCCTGCCAAGTAGTGATCATAATTATGATGACTCCTCCTTCTTCCCACATTGTCAGCTTCATCTCTCTTCACCACATTGTCCCTTTCAGATATAAGAGCCTGTTTCCACTACCTCCATATATACAGCAATAGCAATTCAGCTACAGCTTCACATCAATTCTGACCGCAAAGATCGTCAGAAACTTCCACAAATGCCACCAACCTCGCGCATTCTGGAAGTCTCTGACAATCTGTGCAGTTGGAATTGAAGGTGTGAGTGAGAGAGAGGTGTCCCGGGAACGTGCTACTCCCACTATACATGCTTGTTTTGTCTGGCAGAGTGTGAGTGTGATTCTTTTACTTTTTTATTTATGAAAACAATATTTTACATACTTTGAGTCCTAGTGCTTCTTTAGAGTGAATAAAGCTGGATGATTATTGGGGATACCTAAATTCTTGTGACAAACCTCTTGTCTGCAGAGGATGCCAGGGTGAGTGTATGGCACGAAGGGGATCGCCTGGCTCACAACTGGTGGTCTGCTGTGCATGACAGAGGTGTTGGATAAAAGGTCACGTTTTTATGAACTCGGTGGTAGTACTGGTGTGATACAGTGTAACCCTATGTTAGATTTCTCTCAGTGACTTTTCAGGATACCGTGCATGTGTGTGACATAATACAGAGCCCTGACAGTCAAGGCAGTACTGCATGATACACACACGCGCACACACACACACACACACACACACACACACACACACACACACACACACACTCAAGCGTGGGTCCCCTCTGGTGTCTTGTGCGGGTCCCCTCTGGTGGCAGGCGCAGGTAGCCTCCGGCAGCAAGCGTGGGTCCCCTCTGGTGGCTTGTGCGGGTCCCCTCTGGTGGCAGGCGCAGGTAGCCTCCGGCGGCAAGCGTGGGTCCCCTCTGGTGGCTTGTGCGGGTCCCCTCTGGTAACAGGCGCAGGTAGCCTCCGGCGGCAAGCGTGGGTCCCCTCTGGTGTCTTGTGTGGGTTACCTCTGGTGGCAGGCGCAGGTAGCCTCCGGCAGCAAGCGTGGGTCCCCTCTGGTGGCTTGTGCGGGTCCCCTCTGGTAGCAGGCGAAGGTCCCCTCCGGCGACATGTGCGGGTCCCCTCTGGCGGCAAGCACAAGTTCCCTCTGGCTACATGTGCCGCTCTCTGCCGCCATTTGAAGACTTTCCCCTGGTTGCATGTGCAGGCTCCCCGGATTTTGAATGACTAGCTGTCATTCAGCTGCCGCAGCTCCTCCTCCATCCTGCAGGCAGAAGATCCGAGGGCTTGCTTAGATGCTGTTCCGGGTGTTCGGGGGTCTTGTGATGCTGTCGGCGATGTCTCATCAAGTGAGCAGGTCACGTGACCAGTGCTGGAGGGCTCACTCCTGGCAGCATGTGCGGGTTCCCCGGAGCATTCAGCTGCCACCGCTCCTTCTCCAACCTGCAAGCGGGAGACCCGGGTGCTCACTCGAAAAGATGCTGTGCCGAGTGTTTGGGGGTCACGTGACGCTGCCAGCGATGTCCGACTCCCCAATCTCTTCAAGTACCGGTAAGCAGGTCACGTGACCAGCGCTGGAGCCATGATAGCCGCCTTATCCCTCCCTGCATTGAAGTGCTGGATGGATGGAGCATGCAACTGGATAGGTGAGAGGGGATCCAGTCTATCCAGTGTAGCGTAGCTGTGTGTCTAGAGAGTGTATTGTAGCTGTGAGTTTAGTGTAACTGTTTGTCTAGAGAGTGTATTGTAGCTGTGAGTTTAGTGTAGCAGTGTGTTTTGAGAGTGTATTGTAGCTGTGAGTGTAGTGCAGCTGTGATTGTAGATAGTGTATTGTAGCTGAGAGTGTAGAGAATGTAGTGTAGCTGTGATTGTAGTGTATTTGTGTGTCTAGAGAGTGTATTGTAGCTGGAGCCATGATAGCCGCCTTATCCCTCCCTGCATTGAAGCGCTGGATGGATGATGCATGCAACTGGATAGGTGAGAGGGGATCCAGTCTATCCAGTGTAGTGTAGCTGTTTGTCTAGAGAGTGTATTGTAGCTGTAAGTGTAGTGTAGCTGTGATTGTAGTGTAGCTGCGTGTCTAGAGAGTGTATTGTAGCTGTGAGTGTAGTGTAACTGTTTGTCTAGAGAGTGTATTGTAGCTGTGAGTTTAGTGTAGCTGTGTGTTTAGAGAGTGTATTGTAGCTGTGAGTGTAGTGTAGCTGTGAGTGTATTGTAGCTGTGTGTCTAGAGAGTGTATTGTAGCTGTGAGTGTAGTGTAGCTGTGATTGTAGATAGTGTATTGTAGCTGAGAGTGTAGAGAATGTAGTGTAGCTGTGATTGTAGTGTATTTGTGTGTCTAGAGAGTGTATTGTAGCTGGAGCCATGATAGCCGCCTTATCCCTCCCTGTATTGAAGCGCTGGATGGATGATGCATGCAACTGGATAGGTGAGAGGGGATACAGTCTATCCAGTGTAGTGTAGCTGTGTGTCTAGAGAGTGTATTGTAGCTGTGAGTGTAGTGTAGCTGTGATTGTAGTGTAGCTGTGTGTTTAGAGAGTGTATTGTAGCTGTGAGTGTAGTGTAACTGTTTGTCTAGAGAGTGTATTGTAGCTGTGAGTTTATTGTAGCAGTGTGTTTAGAGAGTGTATTGTAGCTGTGAGTGTAGTGTAGCTGTGATTGTAGATAGTGTATTGTACCTGAGAGTGTAGAGAATGTAGTGTAGCTGTGATTGTAGTGTATTTGTGTGTCTAGAGAGTGTATTGTCGCTGGATCCATGATAGCCGCCTTATCCCTCCCTGCATTGAAGCGCTGGATGGATGATGCATGCAACTGGATAGGTGAGAGGGGATACAGTCTATCCAGTGTAGTGTAGCTGTTTGTCTAGAGAGTGTATTGTAGCTGTGAGTGTAGTGTAGCTAGGATTGTAGTGTAGCTGCGTGTCTAGAGAGTGTATTGTAGCTGTGAGTGTAGTGTAACTGTTTGTCTAGAGAGTGTATTGTAGCTGTGAGTTTAGTGTAGCTGTGTGTTTAGAGAGTGTATTGTAGCTGTGAGTGTAGCGTAGCTGTGTGTCTAGAGAGTGTATTGTAGCTGTGAGTGTAGTGTAGCTGTGATTGTAGATAGTGTATTGTAGCTGAGAGTATAGAGAATGTAGTGTAGCTGTGATTGTAGTGTATTTGTGTGTCTAGAGAGTGTATTGTAGCTGGAGCCATGATAGCCGCCTTATCCCTCCCTGCATTGAAGCGCTGGATGGATGATGCATGCAACTGGATAGGTGAGAGGGGATCCATTCTATCCAGTGTAGTGTAGCTGTTTGTCTAGAGAGTGTATTGTAGCTGTAAGTGTAGTGTAGCTGTGATTGTAGTGTAGCTGTGTGTCTAGAGAGTGTATTGTAGCTGTGAGTGTAGTGTAACTGTTTGTCTAGAGAGTGTATTGTAGCTGTGAGTTTAGTGTAGCTGTGTCTTTAGAGAGTGTATTGTAGCTGTGAGTGTAGCGAAGCTGTGATTGTAGTGTAGCTGTGTGTCTAGAGAGTGTATTGTAGCTGTGAGTGTATTGTAGCTGTGAGTGTATTGTAGCTGTGAGTGTAGTGTAGCTGTGTGTCTAGAGAGTGTATTGTAGCTGTGAGTGAAGTGTAGCTGTGTGTCTAGAGAGTGTATTGTAGCTGAGAGTGTAGAGAATGTAGTGTAGCTGTGATTGTAGTGTATTTGTGTGTCTAGAGAGTGTATTGTCGCTGGAGCCATGATAGCCGCCTTATCCCTCCCTGCATTGAAGCGCTGGATGGATGATGCATGCAACTGGATAGGTGAGAGGGGATACAGTCTATCCAGTGTAGTGTAGCTGTTTGTCTAGAGAGTGTATTGTAGCTGTGAGTGTAGTGTAGCTGTGATTGTAGTGTAGCTGCGTGTCTAGAGAGTGTATTGTAGCTGTGAGTGTAGTGTAACTGTTTTTCTAGAGAGTGTATTGTAGCTGTGAGTGTAGCGTAGCTGTGTGTCTAGAGAGTGTATTGTAACTGTGAGTGTAGTGTAGCTGTGATTGTAGATAGTGTATTGTAGCTGAGAGTGTAGAGAATGTAGTGTAGCTGTGATTGTAGTGTATTTGTGTGTCTAGAGAGTGTATTGTAGCTGGAGCCATGATAGCCGCCTTATCCCTCCCTGCATTGAAGCGCTGGATGGATGATGCATGCAACTGGATAGGTGAGAGGGGATCCATTCTATCCAGTGTAGTGTAGCTGTTTGTCTAGAGAGTGTATTGTAGCTGTAAGTGTAGTGTATCTGTGATTGTAGTGTAGCTGTGTGTCTAGAGAGTGTATTGTAGCTGTGAGTGTAGTGTAACTGTCTAGAGAGTGTATTGTAGCTGTGAGTTTAGTGTAGCTGTGTCTTTAGAGAGTGTATTGTAGCTGTGAGTGTAGTGAAGCTGTGATTGTAGTGTAGCTGTGTGTCTAGAGAGTGTATTGTAGCTGTGAGTGTATTGTAGCTGTGAGTGTATTGTAGCTGTGAGTGTAGTGTAGCTGTGTGTCTAGTAAGTGTATTGTAGCTGTGAGTGTAGTGTAGCTGTGATTGTAGATAGTGTATTGTAGCTGAGAGTGTAGAGAATGTAGTGTAGCTGTGATTGTATTGTAGTTGTATGTCTAGAGAGTGTATTGTAACTGTAGCCATGATAGCCGCCTTATCCCTCCATGCATTGAAGCACTGGATGGATGATGCATGCAACTGGATTGGTGAGAGGGGATCCAGTCTATCCAGTGTACTGTAGCTGTTTGTCTAGAGAGTGTATTGTAGCTGTGAGTGTAGTGTAGCTGTGATTGTAGTGTAGCTGCGTGTCTAGAGAGTGTATTGTAGCTGTGAGTGTAGTGTAGCTGTGTGTTTAGAGAGTGTATTGTAGCTGTGAGTGTAGTGTAGCTGTGAGTGTAGTGTAGCTGTGTGTCTAGAAAGTGTATTGTAGCTGTGAGTGTAGTGTAGCTGTGATTGTAGAGAGTGTATTGTAGCTGAGAGTGTAGAGAATGTAGTGTAGCTGTGATTGTAGTGTATTTGTGTGTCTAGAGAGTGTATTGTAGCTGGAGCCATGATAGCTGCCTTATCCCTCCCTGCATTGAAGTGCTAGATGGATGATGCATGCAACTGGATAGGTGAGAGGGGATCCAGTCTATCCAGTGTAGTGTAGCTGTTTGTCTAGAGAGTGTATTGTAGCTGTAAGTGTAGTGTAGCTGTGATTGTAGTGTAGCTGTGTGTCTAGAGAGTGTATTGTAGCTGTGAGTGTAGTGTAACTGTTTGTCTAGAGAGTGTATTGTAGCTGTGAGTTTAGTGTAGCTGTGTCTTTAGAGTGTGTATTGTAGCTGTGAGTGTATTGTAGCTGTGAGTGTAGTGTAGCTGTGAGTGTAGTGTAGCTGTGTGTCTAGAGAGTGTATTGTAGCTGTGAGTGTATTGTAGCTGTGAGTGTAGTGTAGCTGTGATTGTAGATAGTGTATTGCGCGTGGAAAATTAGCGCGAGTTTCTTCTTATCATGCCTAAACTGAGTTTAGGCGTGATAAAGGGCTTTTCACTGGCGTGCAAACACTTTGCACCGCTTTGTGAATCAGGCCCATAGTCTAATGTCCCTACTATATTGTAATTATGTATTTATATAGCACTGACATCTTCTGCAGCACTTTATAGAGTACAGAGTCATGTCTCTGACTGTCCTCAGAGGAGTTCCCAATCTAATCTCAGCTATATGTAAGTAGGGAACTATTTTGTATTAGGAGAGGAGGTATTATTCAAAGTGTTTCTGTTGATGTCCACACTCTGTGAATTACACCGCTGCTAAGATCATGCACATTTAGCCTTCCCATGACCCCTTATTATCAGGTCCACTTTCCAGCGCATGGACACGCCTATTATTTTGCCATGGTGCGCTTTGCGCGCTGCAAGTTGACACCTACCCTAGTAGTGGATCCAGCACCTGCATAGCACCCTCAATAAAAAAGAAATCCTTCCTGAAGCCGCCTCTGCTCTTCATTTAAAGCTGGGAGGAAGAAGTATCGGGAGTGAAAGGAGGAAGATACATTGTGAAAGATCAGCTTTTACAGTGTATCATTAAAAACTGTTGCGTTTTACAATTTCTGTGTATACAAATTTTGATCTTTTCAGTGCTGTAGAGCTCATGCTTATTATGAGGAACAAAATAATGTTCAGATATGGGAGCTATTTTCTGTTTTGTGTATGGGTATTTTTTAAATTTGTGTTTATAACAAATTTAAAAACAAATTAGTTTAGTGGGAATGCAAGTGGTATTGGGAATGCACATGGAGAGTGCTGGAGAAAGTCCATTCCCACCATGGCATTGCCTGGCCACGAAACATTTGATCTGTGCAGTGGAGCACTGTATAGGCAAATGTGCACGTTGTCACTGTTTCTACATTCACTTCAATGGAGCTGTGTGTGGCTGCAGTAGCAGCTGGGCTCAGCTCCAAGAGTTAAGGCGTATACACACGCTAGATAAAACTTGTCCAAGACAGCCGATAACTATAGCCTCTGCCAAAAATCCAGTGGGGGTACAGCTGCCCCTGACTCCCTGTTGAATAGATACGGCCGAGCAATGACCTGAGGGAATTGTTCTCTCCACTCACCCCTCCTGCTGCATTGTATTACTCCCGCATCACTAGCCTGCAAGCTAGTGATGCGTCTGCACAATGGCGGCCCTGTAGTGTCATCCAAGGGATCGAGTACCACTCATGGGCGGACTGGCCCGGGGGGACGGGTGGCAACTTCCCCCCGGGCCGCCTCCTCAGTAAACAATCAGGGCCGGGGTGTCCCGAGGAAGCACGGCCAGCTTATTGCAGTAACTAAAATTGAATCTCAGCCCCGCCCCCTGCTCGCTCGTACTGACCAGAGACTGCAGGGCAATGGCTATGCACTTTTTCCTCTCTGTATGCTGCTTTTTCATTGGTTGCAGGCAGTGTTCTGGTGATGCACTCCACCCCCGGAAGTGGAGCTGAATCTAAGAGACTGAAG